>NC_138169.1:13994000-15194000 GCF_964165515.1 Mesoplodon bidens | reverse complement strand
TCTGCTCCTTCCCTTCTTCTTAGATCACCACCATCACCATCCTCCTCGTCACAGCTAACAGACGGAGCTCACGGAGGCCAGATCCCGTTCCATCTCATCCCAGCCTCACAACGATTCGGTGAGGGAAATTCTATTACCGTTTTGTAAGGGGGGAAACTGAGGCACGTAGAAAGTAAGTCACCTGCCCAAGGTCACATAGCAGGTAAGTGCTAGGATTCTGGCTGCAGAGCCTGTGCTCTAACAGTTAGCCCTTGCACTGGCCCTTAATGAGAGATGTTTCTTGGGGCAGGGAGTGAATCCCCCGCCATTTATCCCCTAATTGCAGTCTCACACAGGAACCCTGACATAAAACAGATGACAATGGCCCTACACACTCACAGAAGCTCAGGGCTAGACGGACGCAGTGGAGAAAGCACTGCCTGCACCCCTCTCTTCTCTGTCCACAGATGGAGGGCTGGGGGCTCTGAAGGGACCTGGGCTGGTGGGAACGAGGAGGAAATAGCTCACTCATCTCGAGCACCGTGTGCCAGGACCCATGTCACCATCTGCCTTCACACTGTGGGCGTGGGACCTGTCATCATTCCCATTTTACAGATGAGGAGACTGAGGCACGGGGCAGGGCTGGGAAAGCCAAGCAGCCAGCAGTAAGTGCAGTGCTCTGGACGGCTGTTCCCTGGCTTCTCTCTCAGCCAGTGGGGGGGCACCCCGCAGGTGCCTGCCTTGCTGGTGAGCATCAAGGCCGTGGGCCGGCTGCACGCAGGGGTTGCGGTCCCTCCTGTCATGACAGGAGGCGAGGGGAAGACTGCCAGCCGAGAAGAAAGAGGCGCAGATGTCTGGACAAACATGGCCACGTGTCAACAAAGCATGCACTTGAGTTCAAGACGCTGAGACAAAGGTGGCTGGCAGGCCTGCTGAAGTCCTGGGGCACCCTCTCTGCCTGTGCGTGTTCCCAGGGCCCACAAAGGCCACAGCTGTGTCCCTGAGATGACACCTTCAGCTCCACCCACAGGGCCTCTGGCAACGCCCATTTGCTGCAGGCCAAGGGTATGATTCCAACAAATACTCTGCTTTTCTGAAGATGCCTCCTCAGAGGCGGAGGGGATCCCAGCCATTGGTGACACGTGCCCCTTGCTTTCCTGCACCCTCAAGGGAAGACAGGCCAGGACGGGGGAAGGCTGCCTGTGGCACAGGCTCTCGGAGGGAGCCCACGAAGACAGCGCCATGGCCCCCTCCCCCCAGGATCCTGACCTGGGACTGTGAGAGCAGCAACCACGGACGCAGCCAGAACCCCAGTCACACAGCCTCTGCCCCTTGTCTGCTGCCGCGGAGGACGAGGACCCAGGACCTACTGCACCAAGCCCACACCGGGAGGGGCTGCCTTGCTTCAAAAATAAACAGTGGTTCTGTCTCCAAGGAATTCCGTACACGTGCTTACACACGGCAGCGCTTGCCTGGCCTGAGCATACCTGAAATCAGCACAGAACAGAAGCCCCAGGCACCAGCAGGAAGGAGAGGGGAAAGAGCTGTCCCCGCGGGTTCCCACTGGGGTGCCTGGCGGCCTCCCCTCCGAGCGCTGTCCCCCGGTTCCCCTCCACTCTGCACAGCATCTCCCACGCTTTCTGTCTGACCTGGAGCGGCCCGGGACACAGAACTGCCCCTTCCTCCAAACATAAGGCCCGTGGTCTTTTCTTAGAAGGACGCTGTGCAAATTAGCAGGGCTGAGAGAGGAGGGGAGAGAAAACCTGAACGGGGAGCGGGGGACGCGCCCATGTCTGTGAAGAGACCGTGCTGTTTCTCCCACAAAGGACCCAGAAAGGAGAGGCCGGGAGGGACGGGCCCTGGTCTCACCTTCGCGTCCTGCTTGGTGAGGAAGTCGACGAAGCCGAACCCTCTGTGCGTGCCCATCCCCGTCATCTTCTTCGGCAGGCGGACTGTCTTCAGCTCCCCGAAGGTGCTGGGAATAAAAACACAGGAGTTTCAGAATCGAGGCCTGCAAAGGGGGCGGGGGAAGGCAGGACCGATTCTCACCCGCTAACCCTTTCCAGTTAGAAGAGAGGAGTGCCCGCAGATGCACATGGGGGGTATGTGTGCACAGCCACGTGCACGAACACTCATGTCAGTGTCAGCTCCCCACTGGCCAGCACGTGTCCTGGGGGGCGTGGGTGGCCTTCTCCCTCCGGGCCTGGCCATCACGCCGGCAGGGAGGGAACCATCAGACTGGGGATGCCGTTCCTCTGGGGACGGAGGATTCTCCGTTCCTCTCTTTCGGGCGGGCAGGCACACCGGTCCTCCCGGGGGTGAGGGGGTGGGGTGAATGAATATTCAGCAAGGCGGATGCAGCCCCGTGCACGCATGGCTGGGCTGGGGAGGCACTGGCCAGGCCAGGGCCCCGGACTCGGGGTTAGCACAGACTCCCCACGGACCCCCACGAATCTGACTGAGTAAGCAGGGTGAGTCCCTTCTCCCAGATCTGGGACCTGGGATGGTTCTTCAGCGCTTGGCGCTTGAATGCCACACAGCCACGCCCTCTAAACCCCACTCCTCCTGCCTCAGGGTTTTGATATCTGCTAAGCCAAAGTCAGGCAAAGCTGACTTTGGAGGAGAAAAGTCAGGTGTTCCCCCCCACCCAACAGGGATCAAACAGGTAAACACGGCCTCCAACCATCTCCCCAGTGCCCCCTCTCCCCCTGGATAAACCTTTGAGAAATTCCCGGACAAAAGGATCGGGCCTCCCTTGCTTTCCTGTCTCACGCCCCTGCCCCCAGCCCACCCTCAGGTCCATTTATCAAACATATACGCACGAATTGCTGCCGATAAATATTTAATGTGCGCGGCATCTGAAAAGAGGTATTACTTTATTTGAAAATCTACGCACACTTGCGGGCACCCGGGCACATGCACCTACACACGATGGTGCAGGATGCCTCGGGGCCAGAGACCGATTGGGCAAAAGGCACGGTAAAGGCCGTAAGCTCTCGTGAAATGATCTAAGCTAAATCTGTGGAGTTAACCCGCAGCCCTGCCAGCATGACCAGGCATCTGCCAGCCCAATTTCTGGAGGCAGGGCGGTGTGTAAATGCGGCATTATGAAGCCTCAAAATGAATCTGCACGTCTCCTCGGCACTCTCCCCGGCAGCTCCGCTCCCGCTCCTGGCGCCTCTCTGAGCAAGCCTCGGAAACCGGGCTGCCGGCACCACGGCCAGCCTCCCGGGAGGGGAGGGGCTGCAGAGGATGGGCAGTGGAGGCCCGTCAGTCATCCCAGCCCCCGGCTGAGGCTCGTGGCCCACCTGGAGCGGCCCAGAGGCTGGGCAGGTGGGGACAAGCACGAAGGTGAGGTGGGAGAACCCAACCGAGTCCTGCTCACAAACCCTGCTTTGTTCTGCCACCTAAAGGCCGACACGCCCCACGACAGACACGCTGCCTCTTTTTCCAGCGAAGCCCCGCAGCCTCTGTCAAGGCTGGCCTTGGACACGGAGGGCAGGGGACGCATGTATTTTCTTGCAGCCTCCTTTGGGTAAACATAAATGGCGCTTTGGCACCAAGTTCTTCAGAGAGTCACGGGGACTGTGGGGACAGTGTATCTGACGGATTCAGACCTGGTCTGAGGAGGCTGAAGGGCACAGGGAGGCCTTGCCGAGCACCCGCTGTGTGTCTGGGTCATGCTGGGTGCTGGACAGACACGGCCACAGACAACCTATGGGGTGTGCCGGTCTCTCCGCCTGACTCTCCACCCCTGCCCCAGCCTCCAGGCTCTCAGGCCTCGGCTTCCGTGAGCAGCCTTGGCTGATCTGCTCTGGGTGGGGATGCATGTCCCCCCCGCAGTCAGGGCCCACCGTGCTTCAGGGCGCTGTGGTGTGGACGCCTGGGTAACGCTCTGCCTTCCCCTGGGGCTGGAAGTCAGCTCTGCGAGAGTGGAAACCACATCTATCTTGCCCATCACGGGATCTGCAGCAAGGTGCCCCAGGCCTGGCTTAGAGTGGACGCCTGGAGGTAGTTCCGGAACGAAGAAACAGCAGCCCTGGAAGGGGGACACCATTGGGATATCACACCTACGCTCAGAGGGTGGTGATGAGGATTCCACGAACCAGGCCACGGGGTACATACGAAGAGCACAAGTGTTAAGTATTATTGGTCTCACTGCCCCCATTTTCAGATGAGGAAACTGAGGCTCAGGGAGGTAGCGGTTCTTGCGAGTAGGTGGCAGGGCCAGAGTGTGAACCTGGGAGTGTCTGATCCGAAGCTGGAGGAGCTCTCTCTGCGCTGAAGGATGTTTCACCCGCTTCAGTTATCTGGAGGGGACCAGCCACTTTCTGGAGCGGGGCTTTCATTCTGAGGCTTGGCCCTGTCTGGCCTGAAGAAGGCAGGCCGTGTACGGGGATGGAGAGGATTGCGCTGTGCAGGCTCCGAGGGGTCCAGTGACTTGCCCGAGATCCCAGGGCAAGGGAGGCCGACTCAGACCCGGTCCCTCCTGCCTGCACTGGGTGCAAACCCCCTGCCTCTGCCCACAGGGGCAGATGCCGTCCCTTGATGCTGCCCAGTTCTTCTTAGCCGTGGCTCATTTCTGGGGACCTCACCGGTATGTGTACGCATGAGAGACCGAGAGAGGGAGAGACTGGTGAGGTTAATTCCTCCCTCTCTGCAGCACGCTGCAAGCTGTGGACGCTCTATGCATGGTAAGCAGCTGAGGGTCCGGAGAAAGGCGAGGAAAATAATTAAAAGGTGGAGAAAAAAAGCTGATGAGAGAAGCTGAGGAGCCATGCTTACGTGGCCTGGAGAAGTGGCATTTGGGGGCTTGGCAGGGAAAAGCCAGGATGGAGGGGCATCCTTGATCCACGAGGGAGTGAGGGTGGGGACCAGGGAGTTGGGGGGCCGTGGGGGAGGTCACTGCCCATCTGGGGTGTCCAGACAGACATCTGCATGGCCAAGGAAATGCTGTGTCCCAAGACCCTAGGAGCTTAAAAAATCCCACCATTCCTCCAGACACGAGAGAGCGAGGGCTTCCAGAGCAGCTGAAGATTAGGGTTAGACCTTAGAAAGAACTTCCCGATTCCCGTGAAGCCCTGGAATGAATGGCTGGAGCTTTAAGACCGTCACTGTGGCTGTCACCCCAGTGACCAATGACAGAGTGCCTGTGGCGTGCTAGGCCTTTTAAATATACCGTTTCTAGGTACAACAATTGTGGGGTAAGAGTCACTGCCTCCTATTTTTACAGATGAGAAAACCAAGGGCTGAAGAGGCCAAGTGACCTGCCCAAGCCCCACGGCCCGGGACTCGAAACTCAGGTGAGCTTTCCCTCCCGGCTCAGGAAGGACGGCTTCCGTTGCTTGTGTAACTACTGTGTGGGAGAAAATAAAGCCGATACTAATGATCTCAGAGAGATATCAAAAGAGAATTAAAAAGAAAAAAAAAGGTTGGGGCAGGGGAATCGATGAAGTACCTTTAGCTCCTTGGAGATAAGCGGTATATAAATACCAGCCATTATTAAAGTTCTCATCTGACAGAAAAGCCCACGGAGCCATTTTTTTTTCTTTTTTTTTTTTTTTGGTGGTACGCGGGCCTCTCACTGTTGTGGCCTCTCCCTTTGCGGAGCACAGGCTCCGGACGCGCAGGCTCAGCGGCCATGGCTCACGGGCCCAGCCGCTCCGTGGCATGTGGGATCTTCCTGGACCGGGGCATGAACCCGTGTCCCCTGCATCTGCAGGCGGACTCTCATCCACTGCGCCACCAGGGAAGCCCACGGAGCCATTTTTAAGAGCGGCTTTTGCAGGAAGTTCTGCGTGTCTCCTGGGAGAAGAGGCCTGGGCATGGCTGGGCAGGGCTGCCAGGGACCGGAGAGGGAGGAAGATGACATGGCACCCAGGAACCAACACCTCCCCCCCCCACCCCTGCCAGCCCAGACTCTACCACTTGGGAAGGAGACACGGATGCTCCCCACTGTGTAGATAATAGAAACCACAAAATAGCAATTACTGTATCAGAAGCTGTGAATAAAGAGGACATACGGGGCTTTTAAACATGGCCCTCCTTCCCTCCCCCACTATGCTCACACTTCAGTAACAAACTCACACCTCACTTTTCCAATTATTTCATTCACCTCGGGTTCACCAATTACTCCTCCACGCCGCAGCCCCGCCCCGCTCCACCGGGCCAGGAGCACGTGACTGGTGGGGATCCGTGGGTGTTTGACAACTGGAGTTTGTTGTCACGTTTTTAATTTCTTTCGAGGTGCAGTGGGGGTGGGAGGGGGAAGAGGAGGAGGAGGTGGGGAGGGCGCACCAAGGTGTGGAGCGAGGCAAGCCAATTATGCCTGGGCCTCGTAAACAAGTCCAGGCATGCAAATCACGTTGGCACACAGGCCTGATCGCAGACACAATACGTGTGTGTGTGTGTCTTGCGTGCGTGAGGGGATCCCCTCCCCTGGCGCCCTCTGACTGGACCTGCCACAGCCCTGGACGGCAGCTGCTCGGTGGCGGGGCTGGGGTGGGGTTGGTTCTGCTACTGAAAGGGATGAACCATCCTCCCTCTCCTCCTTGACTGAAGTGATGGGATGGGGTGGGGTGCGGTGGGGACGAGGAAGTGAGGGGGAGACAGAGAGAGGCCTCCAGAGATGCCGAACATGATGATTGTGCAGCTGTGCTGATGCCTGGGTTTGGGGGTTTAATGGGCAGGCTGGGAGGTCGGCCTAACCTTCTAGCCCGCACGCTGACACCAAGTAGGGGTCAGGCCCACCCCAAGGAGCCTAGGGCCCCCTGCTCCCTGGACACAAGTCCTTATCACTCTATTTGGATCCGCTGGAGGAACCAGAGTCCCAGCAGAAGTGCTGAGTCACGTGGGGAAGTCTGTTGGCCTGACTTCTCTACACCTGCACTCAAGGCACTGCTGAGGGGGAAAAAAAAAAACCAGCTGCCATAACAGTGTGGTATGAACAACGAGATAAAGGGGTGGTTTTGTGATAAGAATAAACTACAGGCTTCTTTCTGTTCCTTCTGGAGTAAGAAAAAAGGGCTAAATCTCTTGGCATCAAAAAGCCTTTCCCATATACCACCACCAATTTTCTAACACACACACACACACACACACACACACACACACGTAATATCCATTATCCCCTCCGTCCTTCTCAGTGCCATGTGCCCCATGGTGTGTTAAATATTGGCTACGGGCTTCCCTGGTGGCACAGTGGTTGAGAGTCCGCCTGCCGATGCAGGGGACATGCGTTCGTGCCCTGGTCCAGGAAGATCCCACATGCCATGAAGCGGCTGGGCCCGTGAGCCATGGTCATGAGCCTGCGCGTCCGGAGCCTGTGCTCCGCAACGGGAGAGGCCACAACAGTGAGAGGCCCGTGTGCCGCAAAAAAAAAAAAAAAAAAAATCGGCTATACATGATCTTACAACAGCCTTATGACCTAGGCACTGCTATTCCCATTTTATAGATGGAGAAAACTGAGGCTCAAAGAAGTTATGTGATTTCTCCAAGGTCACCCCCAGTCATTACCTACGACGGGGGTGAAGTGACTTGTCCAAGGCCCCACAGGTGGGAATGAGCCAAGCTGGACTCTAAGTGGGCAGTTTGTCCCTGAACTTGTGCTTTGCTCACTCGAAGTTTGTGTGGTCTGTCTTGTCTATTAATAATTGGCCAAAGGGATCTGTGTGCAAGGTGCTTAGGGGAGGCAACGGTGGGCCAGACATCAGCTTTGTCTTTAGGGACCCTTGGCTGGTAGGGAAGAGCTACAGGCAGGTAGTGAGCCCCCTGCTGCCCCACAGACAAAAGGACACCTAGAGACAAACCCACCCCTCCGTCGACGACAGGTGGTTTCTGCAGCGGGGGGAGGCTGGGCAACAGGACCCATCATCCAAACCTCCCACTCCTGGAATGTACACAAAGCAAAAGCTTTGGTCAAGGCTGCCTCGTCCCATCCTCCAGCCTCACAAACGGGGAGACGGAGGCTAATCCAACCACACTGGCTTTCCTCCTGCTCATGAAGCCACCCAACTTAGGCCAGGACCTATGACCTTGCTCTTCCCATAATCCAGAACTCTCCGTGCCTAGCCGTTCCCACCACAGGCCCTCTTGTCATTCAATCTCAGCTCGAATGCCACCTTCTCAAGGAGGCCTTCCACTGCCACCTTATCTAACGTCGCTTCCCCGCGCCACCAGCCACGCCGTCACATCTGAGCACCGCCTGGAATGGCTTGTTTACTTATTTGTCTTTCCCTCCCTCTTCTAGAGACACAAAGAACACTCTAAGACGGCAGAGTCTAGTCTCTGTTGTGTCTGCAGACCCTAGGCCTGTGCCTAGCCCACAGAAAACACTCTACAAACATTCATGGAAACACGCACTTGACATTGACCGAGTCCTCCCGAAGCGCCAGGTCTCCGTCCTTCACCCGAATCGTCTCACACGATGCATACGCTATGGCGATGGCACCGGCACGTCCGGGGCCGGAACACCCAGTCCTTCTGTCCTCAGGACACTGTCTCATGTTCTACAACCACACGCTATTACAAGGAGTGTTTGGCCCCCAGGGGCTCCTTCCAAAGTACCTGCAACGATTCCTTCAATCGCAGGCAGAGTAAGAGCCAGCCAAAAGGGGACCGGCTGGATTACTCACCAAGGAACTAGCGCCGAGACAACGGGGTTCAGAATCCTGCCCTGCTGCGTAGGAGAGAAAAGACATCTTCCCTCCAGACAGCCCTGGCGGAGCTGCAGACACGAGTGGGGAGTCTCAGCGAGGCTCCACCTGTGGCAGCTGCTCCCCCAGAAGGTTACACAAGTGAGCTGTGTACTGACCCCGTCTCTATTCCACCCAGGGGGCGTGGGGAGGGGGCGGTGGCTTTGGGAGCCCTTTCATGGAGGTATATTTAAGCTCAGAGTTTCTTCCTCTTTTGTTCTCTCTCGCTTTTTACAGAGTACCTTTCAGATTGAACTTTTCCAATTACGCACGGCTCATCACGGTGAGAACTGGATGTAGAAAGGTTACCTTATCACCACTGGCGCACTATTCCTTTCATTTTTGCCTCTTGGAGGCTGAAGAATGGCCTGGTTTCCACGAAAGGGAGAGAGGAGGTGTGGAGGACAGTGCTTAGCTTTTCTCAATAGCCTTTCATAGGGTCCTCTGCAGGCAAGCGTGACCCTCTTGTTTTCTAGATGAGGAGTCCCGGGGATGAGCAGTTAAATGTTATCTTTGAATCAGAGTCTGGGCCCGAGCTCCAGGCAGAGCCCAGACTCGCCTGAGAGGCTCGGCGGGGAGGGGACCTGGCACTGGAAAATAGAGGCTTCCTGTAGTGGCTCTGCTCTCACCTGCCGTGTGACCCTGGCTGAGTCATTTCCAGGCTGGACTGATAAGAGAGAGAGAGAGAGAGAGAGAGAGAGAGAGAGAGATTGAGAGAGAGAGGGGGAAGGAGGGAGGAAGCTGTACAAAAACATCTTGAGACGTGCCAGAGCCAGGATAATGCAGGGGACAAAACACTGGTCCCCAAGTAAAGACCTCTGGGGCCAGACAGATGATAGGAGGGAACCAAGAGAGCTGGGGCCAAGTTGGCAGAAATGCCCCCAGCTCTGGGCGTTTCTTGGACCTGTAGCATCAGTGTCATCCAGGAGCTTGTCAGAGATGCAAAGTCTCAGCCCACTCCCCTCTTTCTGAATCGGAAGCTCTGGGGGAGACCCAGCAGCCCATGTGGTAACAAGCTCACCTGTAACAGGTGAGGGTGATCCTGCCCCAGGCTGAGGACCACTGTTCCACTTGAGCAGGCAGGGACCCCTCAGGCCCAGCCTGAACAGCCAGCTAGGCCCACGACTGGCAGATTTTTCCTCTAAAGAAAGCCCTGCAATCCAGATTCTTCTAAGAAATGGGATTTTAAATACTGGTACCAAAGCCAAAACATTTTCAACACTGTGTTGCCAAAGATACCAGATGCCCCGCCTTTAGCATCTGCACATGCAAGTTCCGTTCTGATTCAATTCTAAGAGATCAGAAGGGCTGGTCTACTTCCAAAGTGATGGAATTTCCTCCCCTCCTTCTTACCCCAGATTGGGGCCCTGCCCTCTCCCTCCTGGCCCCCTGCAGCCTGTCGGCCCCCTTGGTTGTCTATGTTCACGGAATGTGGGATTCTAAGTTCCTTGAGGACAGAGAGGGTTTTCCCATCACATTTGCCCTGCAGCGTATAACCAGGCGTGGACACCTTCGTGGCTGGCTACACGTGCACTGAATGAATTGCCCCTCACCATTCTCCAGGACCCAGCCCCAGACATGAAGCATGGTAGGAATTTTAATGTGCCTTGTCATTCGGGTATTATGGATCCTGCATTCACTTGGCGACTATTTCCTGACCATGTCCCATGTGTGGGCACTGTGCTCTGTGCTGGGAAAGAACGGCGGGCCAGACGTGCCCGGGCCTCCATGGGGCACAGCCTCTTTCTTGTTGATATAAGTCGGTGGTTTTCATTTTTCAACCCCCTAGGGTTGGTGCACATCCTCAGTAAAACAGTTTTGAGCATTCATCTCCAATATATGTACACTTTTAATTGATAAGTGACATGCATATGTACTGCTGTTTCACTGTATATGTTCATCCTTAGATATTTAAAACATTTAAAAGAATGAGATAAAACAAATAGAAACGGAAACTGTAATGATTTCCTACTGCTTCCCCATCTGACAGTCGGAGGCACGTTTTAGAGTCCCACCCTTTGAAGGCACTCAACGGATCAGGTATTGTCCTAAGTATATTTCATGTGTAACCTCATGCCGTCCTCAGCAGTCCTGTGAGGCATGGATCATGCACACATTTACATATGGGGAAACTGAGGCTCCAGCTGTTTAAGGGATTAGCCAAAACTCAAACCTAGGCCTGAAGAAGTTCTAAAGCCTGTGCTCTTAACTGTTGCTCTGCACTAGACGGGGGCCATCCGTGCACAGCTGCAGGGCTTCAGGAGAACTGAAGGCTGAACACTGCCTGCTGAATCTAAGTATACTCCTCAGGCAGGTCACGTCAGAAAAAAAATTTTTGAAATCAGAGGTAACTTTTTTTTTTTTTTTTGGTGGTACGCGGGCCTCTCACCGTTGTGGCCTCTCCTGTTGCGGAGCACAGGCTCCGGACGCGCAGACTCAGCGGCCATGGCTCACGGGCCCAGCCGCTCTGCGGCATGTGGGATCTTCCCGGACCAGGGCACGAACCCACGTCCCTTGCATTGGCAGGTGGACTCTCAACAACTGCGCCACCAGGGAAGCCCCATGGGTAACTTTTAAAAAACATTTCTCAAACTTGTCCTGAAAGATGTTATTCGGTATTCTGTGTAAAAAGCATTCTGAAATTAAATAAATTTGGGAGAGATCTGCCTAAACAGATCTCAGTAAGCTTCTCCGCTGCAGACCTTGTCAGTCCCTTTAAGATATCTGATGCAGGGAGGATTTATCTGGAACAGAGAGAGGGAAGACACAGCATTTCTCAAACTCATCCAGCCACTGCATCCCTCCTCCCCTCAAACAAGAAAACCTACCAGCACCTCCTAAGACACTGTTATTCCACGGAACACAGTTGGAAAATACAATTTGGAAGAGATAAAGAAGACAGACAGTCACACACCTCAAGGTGAAAGGCCTTTGCCTTGAACACTCAGGTGAAACCTCGAATTCACCAGGGACCATGCAAAGTGGGGAAATGCTGCAGGAGTCTAGTTTTGACAGTGAGGGGTCAAGTCACACGTTACTGAAAGAACCTAAGTTTGGAGTCAGATGTGAGTTCAGATCCCAGCCCTGCACCTGACGTCACCTTTCTGAGGCTCAGTGCTGTCACCTGTAAAATGGGAATAATCAGCCCACTGTACAAGGCTGCTGATGCCATGGTTCCTGGCATGTAGAAGTTGTTATCAGGAAGGCCCTTGTCCTTTACACGGATCTGTACTGGCGCCAAGCGAGTGACACCTTCCGAGCCCTTACGATGTGTCAAGTCGAAGCTGACAAGGAGCAGGATGGGCTGGACTGCCTCTCCTGGGGGCACCCCAGGGGTTTCCAGCAAAGAGATCCGGTAAGAGGGCCAGATGTGATTTTGTGATTCTTGGAGCCTTGAGAAAAGAAGCAGTTCTCCATCCTATCCATGTGTCCTACGAGTGTTGCAAGATAATTAGAAGAAATCGTCCCCAAGGAGGCATCCGTCAGCCAGACCCAGGCCTCTGTGTCTTCCCTCGGGCCAAGCGAGCCCAGTGGAACAGCTCGCGTTCCCTCTTCCTTTCGGAAGGAGAGCATCAAGACGCAACCTCTGGCCTGGGGCGTTCATTCTGGTTGGTTCCACGCCTCTGCCAGGGTAAGTTAATAGAATACACAGTGGACGCTCTCCGCCACCTTTTCCCTCTCTGGTCTCAAGTACAGCTAATCCCGTTACAAGAAAATAAAGTGGATAATTCAGGCTAATGAAATCGTTACAAGAATGTGGCCAGCCAGAGGTGGACCTTCAGAACGAATTTAACACCCTTTGGTGTCGTTATTCTCAGTATAGGAAATGTTTGAGAGGAAGGAAAAAAAATTAGAAAGAAAGAAAAAAAAAACTCTCCCAGACCCAGCCTCTTTCTAGTAGGCTTAAATCTGATTAAAGAATTAATCTGGGCTTCCCTGGTGGTGCAGTGGTTGAGAGTCCGCCTGCCGATGCAGGGGACACGGGTTCGTGTCCCGGTCCGGGAGGATCCCACATGCCGCGGAGCGGCTGGGCCCGTGAGCCATGGCCACTGAGCCTGCGCGTCCGGAGCCTGTGCTCCGCAACGGGAGAGGCCACGACAGTGAGAGGCCCGTGTACCGCGAAAAAAAAAAAAAAGAATTCATCTGCCACATGTCTTGCTTCTTGCAATTATCTCCGCGGTACCCAATATCGCCATAGTAACTCCAGAAAATAAGAGAGGAGGTGGAGAGAATCCAGGAAGTCCGCAGGCAGGGTTACACTTGTCCATAACTTGATACCTTTCGCTCCGCCCATCGTTGCTGCCACTCAGAGAAGGGCCACTCCCAGGCCTCCACCTAAGCACCACACTGGGAACCCTCTGATACTGGATTAGACTGTACATCCCTGAGGTCTCTATGAGGCAGGAGAGGGTGGGGTTAGCTCCCATGAAAAAGGGGGCAGGTAGCTAGACCCCCTGTCCAGGGTGGGTGCGGGGTGCTGGGCAGGGAGATACCCCTCGCCACACCCCTCATGCCGCCCGCTGCCAGGTCACGGCCAGGCCTCCTGAGGAGGCTGAATGAAGGGTGGCCCCTCCACTTCTCAGCCCTCACCACCTCCACTCAGCGGCTGCCCCCTCCTCTGCCACATCTACGCATACACAGAAAGGGCCCCTTCAATGTCATTTTTTTTTTTTTTTTTTTTGCCACGTCGCATGGCATGTGGGAGCTTAGTTTCCCAACCAGGTATCGAACCCGCGTCCCCTGCACTGGAAGCGCCGAGTCTTAACCGCTGGATCGCCAGGGAAGTCCCTCAGTGTCATTTCTTTTGGATCCGTTTTACCGCTCAGAACTCTAAGGAGGACTGCATGTCATGAACCCAGATTATCTCCGGTTGATTCTCATCAGGCCCACACCATTCTCCCAAACTAACACGGCCTGTTCTAACATCTCAAGCTAAGGGCACAAGTCTTCCAGTGATCTAAGTGGCCCTAACTGGAGGCTGTGGAGGGCAGGTGGACGGGAATAAGGAGGACGTGAAGGCAAAAGGAGAAGCCAGGTCTTTCAAATATGGGGAGAACTTCCAGTGAGCTTGTAAGGTTCTGCAGGGATCTTAAGGGGCACATGTGGATAGGGAGAAAGTTCTGGTCGCCGGGGGTTTAGAAACTCTCCACTGATGGCCCCCCTATTATAAGTGCCAAGCAGCAGCCCACAGCCACCAACACTGCCTTCCACTTCTGACTCATCAAGAGGAAGCTATCCCAGGGAGATTGGAGATGGACCACAGAGCAGCTCGGGGCTTTCAGGGTGCAGCAATGCGCATGCCTGCATCACGGCCGCAGGGCCCCGTCTCTTCCCATCTCTCTGGAGAAGCACAAGGTGGCAACTCAACATCCAGACAAGTCCCTGGTACCCCGACAGCATCTCTAGGAAAAGGGGCGGGATGGTAGCAGCAGCCCCCTGTATGGGTTCAGGAACCAGAGTACGAATGGGATGTGAGCCAATGCCACCACTTAGGGGCCAAGGACAGAGACTCGGAGAGCAGGGGGCTCAGAGCACAGCAAGTCGCGTCAGCAACGCCATGCAGCTCCTGCGGCCTGAACAAGGAGATGCTGTGCGCATTCGTTCTACAGAGAATCCAGAAGGAAGAAAAGAACCCCCCGGGCAAAACAGAATGACGCCAGGAAGCCCATGCACTAAGCTTCTGCCTGTCACCCGTGGGAAAGCCCTTGACCCTGGCCCCTCCCACTGAAAGCCTATTTAACTTTTACTTTACAAACTTGTTTAATTTCTTGTCCCAGAGCAGCTGAGAAGGGCAAAGGGGTTAATAGGGGCAGGTTCCTAAAAGGCCTCAAGAATGGAGGGCTGACGGTCACAGATTAGACCAGGGCCACGCGCACTTCCTCTGTAAAGGGTCAGATAGTAAATAATTTTGGCTTTGCAGCTACTCAGCTCTGCCACTGCAGCGTGCAAGCAGCCACAGACAACACGCAAACGAGCGGGCATGGCTGCATGCCAATGAAACTTCATTTACAAAGACGGGGCTGGTGTGTGAGCCTTGTTTGCTGACCCCTACACATTAGTCCAAAAAACCAAAACGTGCTATTAAAATAACTGGACAAGCACAGCAGCCCGGGGCTACCAGGTGCTGGGCAAACAGCAGATGCACCTACGCAGCCCCGATCTGGCCCGTGTAGTGCGGCCTGGACTCAGCATCACTGAGGCAAACATACAGACCCATAAGCCTGGTCGCTGCCCCGCAAAGGAGTAGACGGACAGACTGCGGGGGTGGAGGATGCCGAGGGCTTCCCGCCTGGTCTGCCGACCTGTACCGGCCTTGCGTTTGCCATCACCCGACTCACTCCTCTTCCTGGATGTCATCGACCTTACGTCCTACTGTGCATTTTGTTCTGTTTGCGTATGGTCCTTCTTCCTTGCTGGCCTGCTGAGTGGCCAGCGCCCAGGATGGGGCTAACAGTGCCTGGCGTGCAGTAGGTGCTCAGCACAAACTGCATGTGGCCCCTCTTATGACCCAGGTCCTCAATTTCAGAAACAGGAAACAGAGAGTGGGGAGGGGACCAGGTACCTGATGCCTTGTCGGATGCTCTAACTCACTGCTCAGAGCAAGGCCCGGGGTGGCCGCACTCCCAGGGTGCATGTGACACCGAGGGGGCGTCTGTATGAGCTCAAAGGGCTGCGTCCAGGGCTGTCTGACCACGGACGTGGAGTTCCCCGACTTCCTCCTTTGCTGTGCTATGTCCCCATGCCACGTGGAGTAACTTCTGCCTGCCAGCCTATGCCTCAGGTTCTCGCTGGAGCCCGCCAGCCACTGGGAAGCCGTCAGGCAAATGATGGAGGAAACAGAAAAAGAGGCCAAGGAGATGTTGACAGATACGGAAGGCAGCTTCTGAAGAGCTCAGCATTCTAGAAGCTTCTGACACCTGCCATTAGGAAGAACACTCCAGACCCCCACAGCATTAGAAAGCTCTCCACCCCCTTGGCAAGAGTCCCGAGCACCCATCTAGCCCTACTTATGGCTGGAAAGAGGCAGAGAGTGCAGTCACCGTGTCTCCCCAGGAGGCCCCAGACCAACAAGTCACAGTTGGGAGGGGACCACTTTCTGGTCCAGCGGGGCTCAGACTGGAGTGTACCTCAGATAACCAGCCTCTGCATCGGAGCCTGTGAAGAAAGCCAGCCTGTCGTCACCAGGGGATGACAGCTGACACACCCTTGCAGAAGATGCGAGAGGTAAATCCACAGTGTGGGCCTTCGATGGAAGGCCCTGGAGGCCCTTCCAGGGGCCTGTGGGAGACGGAGTGGAGGACGGTGATTCACGCTGGTGAGCCTGCCAGCACCGAGGGGGAGGGGAGGCGCTCACTCCGGCTGGGACAGATATGATTTTTAAAAGCCTGGGAAAGAAAACAACAATAAAACAACCTGAGCTCAGGCTGGCTGGCGAGTTTTCAGAGACAGGGAGAGGTGGAAAATGGATTTGTGAGGGAGAGCCATTTGTTTGGGGCCAAATAAACCAATGTGGAGCTCGATTCAATTACAGGAGGGAAGTGGAATTTAGCTGAGAAGAGGAAGATGGGCCAGATCAGCTCGGTGCTTTGTGACCACCTAGAGGGGTGGGATAGGGAGGGTGGGAGGAAGGCTCAAGTGGGAGGGGATATGGGGATATGTGTATACGTATAGCTGATTCACTTTGTTATACAGCAGAAACTAACACACCATTGTAAAGCAATTATACTCCAATAAAGATGTTTAAAGAAAAAAAAGAATCTGATGGGACATCAGGGGCCGAGAGCCAAAGGGGTCTGACTTGGGCTCTGCATGGTCTGGAGTCTGGGACAGAGAGAAATGGGCTCCGGAGGGCTGGTTCCAGCGGCCCCGGGAGGAGAGGGAATGAGTCTAAGGTGTGTGGACATGAGGGCCATGACGGGTCCTGCCGTGGGGCATATCTTGGTGTGTGCAGGTGTGTGTGGGGGGCTCTTTCCGTGATAAGAAACCCAATCAGGGCCAGACAGGATTTGGAGTGTAAGAAAACCAAGGAGGCCCAGGCAGAGGGGAGGAGAAAGAGGGGAAAAAATCAGCAGTCAGTAGGGCAAGGTCCCCTCTGCAACAAGCACTGTTTATCTCACCAGCGAGTTGAAGGGCATCATTTGCACAGTTCAAGAGGAGGGAAGGGTAAGCTATCCTGTCTCTGGCTTTGTGCGTTGCCACAGGCCTGGTGCCTCAGAAGAAGCTGCAGCCACATGTCCCCGTCTTCCGGGGGAGCGGGGGAGGTGAGGGAGGCACAGCCGAGATTCACACCCCCAGCCCCTCTCCTGCACACCGAGAGGCAGCCGGGAGATAAAGCACCCCATATTTGGGACGGCCCCCACTCAAACCGGGGGACGTCAGAGGTCAGAAGGCATAGATGGTGCTACAAGGGATACACAGGGGTTACGAGCACAAGCCTGGGGGTCAAGCTGCCTCCCCCACTTTCTACCTTGGCTTGCTCATCTGTAAAATGGGGATAACCGCCCCCCCCACCCAATAGAGCTGTGGTAGGGCTTAGAGGAGACATTATATCTGAAGCGTTTCACACAGAACTGGGCACCTAGTGTGCGCTCACTAAGAAGCAGAAGGAACAAATGCAGGCGTGAATGACAGAGTCAATAAAGGGGATCAAGTGAGGCCGGTAAGGATAATCCTCCCTGGGAAGTGTTCTGGTGTTTGGGTTCTCGCCTGTCCTGAGCCAGCGGTGAGGGGTCCTGGGCCAGAACTGGACTCCCACTGCACAGATGAGGAAAGGGGAAGGCCCCTGGCCCTGCCTCCCTTTAAGAGGCCAAGTGGCAGAGATGGGACTGGAACCCACAGACTGATGCCCTATTCACCCAATGGGCTGCCCTGGGGCCATGGAGATGCTCCGTCTCATCCTCTCCAACTCGAAACTGGGAAGCTCCGTGAGGGTATGGTTTGCACTTCACGATTCTGGGGGAGCGATTTCCTTTGTGGGGAGAACCGCCCGCCTCCTCTCCACCAGCACCACTGCTGTGTTCCAGGGTCACTGACTGAAGGTGGATGGGCGGGGGGGGGGAGGTCAGTTACTGTGGCAGAGATGTCACTTGCTCTCCGGTATCCATGGCTATTCCGATTATCAATGACAATGAGGAAAAAGTGACTGGTTCTTTTAAACCAGTGGCTGGCAATCTATGGCCCAGGAGCCAAACCTGCCCTATTACCTGTTTGGGTCCATAGGTAGTGCTGGAGCACAGCTATGCCCATGTGCTTATGTCTTATCTAGGGGTGCTTCTGAGCTGCACGGAGCTGAGTACCTGTGATGGAGACCACGCAGCCCACAAAGCGGAAAATATTTACTTTCTGGCTCTGTATCAGGGTTCTCCAGAGAAACAGAACCAACAGGTTATATATAGATATACAGAAAGAGATTTCCTAAGAGGGACTGGCTCACATGATTATGGAGGCTGAGAAGCCCCACAATCTGCAACCTGCAAGCTGGGGGCCCAGGAAAGCTAGTTCCGGGCCAAGTCCAAGGGTCTGAGAACTAGGGGAGTCGATGGTGTTTGCCCTGATCAGGTATTTACAGGCAGACCTCGTCTTCCTACACTTTGCAGATACTGCATTTTTTTTTTTTTAAGCAAATTGATGGTTTGTGGCAACCCTGCATTGAGCAAAGTCTATCGGCACCATTTTTCCAACAGTATTTGCTCACTTTGTGTCTCTATGTCACATTTTGGTAATTCTCGCCATATTTCAAACTTCTGCATCGTTATATTTGTCATGGTGATCTGTGATCAGTGTGATCTTTGATGTGATGATTGTAACCATTTTGGCATTTTTAAGCAATACGGCACTTTTTATATATTGCTTTATTTATTTAGGTCACACCGCGGGGCTTGTGGGATCTTAGTTCCCCGACCAGGGGTTGAACCCGGGCCCCCGGCAGTGAACGTGCCAAGCCCTAACCACTGGACCACCAGGGAAGTCCCAATAAGGTACTTTTTAATTGTTGTTTTAGACACAGTACCATTGCACACTTAATAGACTACAACAGAGTGAAAGCATAACTTTTACATGCGCTGGGAAACCAAAAAATGTGTGTGACTCGCTTTATTGTGATACTGTTTATTGAGGTGGTCTGGAACCCAACCCGCAGTATCTCTGAGGTCTGCCTGTATGCTCATGGGGCACTATTAGAGGCCGTGAGAAAACACAAGGCAGCTGGTAATTAGCGAGGTCTGCAGAAAGCACCCCTAGGCCTCTCCACTGGGCCCTCCCAAGGCATCATTTGCTCAAGGGGACCTAATGAGGGACGGTTTCCCGGGAGCCTGCCATCGCAGACGGCTGGGCCTGGCGTCACCCCAGCAGCCCCCGCACCCAGCATTTCTCCACAGGACCAGGAGAAGGGAAGACCCGGCCGGTCACTCTGCCCCGGGAGCGACGAGACGCGGTGCTCGGGAGAACGGGGTGCTCCCCCCACCTCCCCGCCACGCAAACACCCGCAGCCTGACCTTCACCCAGCCAGCGCACCATGGACAGTGACCTCCCACGGACAGTGACCTCCCAGGCAGCAGGAAGGCAGTCCGGGGTCATCTAGTTCTAATGTTAGAAAACTACTCCCCTAACTAGATCCTCGCCAAGACAGGTGATCAAGTGGAAAACAAAGCAAAACAAGAAAAACAAAAAAACAACAGGTGCCAGAGAGTTAAAACGAAAAGTGGCGGGAAGAAGGCAGTACACAGGTGTGTATATGTGCACACAGTATTATTTCTGGAGAGAAACATAAGACGTCAGCTGCAGTGGCTGCCTGTGGGGAGCAGCACAAGGGACCAGACCCTGTGTCACCTCCCCTGCCCCATGCTGGCATTTGGCTGAAGCTATGGTGGCCGGTCCTCATGAGCGCTCAGATTCCCCCTCCCTGCCAGTGTCCCACCTCCAGCGGCCCCCTATCTACCCCAGGTGCTTGCTCAATCCCAAGTGCAGGGCAGCCCCAGCCCCGGGGGGCAGTGCTCAGCTAGCAGGACACAGGCTCTCCGGCGGACTGTTCTGGAAAGGCCTTCTGTGCTGTTCTCAGGAGTCTCGGTGGGATCAGGCCCTGGTACTCAGAGCAGTGGCCTCGGTCACACCCCTGTGTGTGGCTGCTTCTTCCCCGAGCTCCCCGGGTCACCTGCCAATACATTCTCTGTACCTAAATCCTTCTCCAAGCTTCTGGCGTGGGGAGAACCAAATGAAGATAAATACTTGCCATTTATTCTATCCCTTTTTATAGCTGTTATACTATGTGCATGTTCTATAAAAATAATCATACATATGTATAAATATAATACATATTTATATGTACCATATGTATATGTAATATATACAATATATACAATTATATATACATATATACAATTTACGTGTATATATACACACATATATACATATGCTCATACATATGTGTATATATACACATATATATATATTTTGGGCCACGTCACGTGGCTTGTGAATCTTAGTTCCCTGACCAGGGATTGAACCTGCGCTCCTTGCAGTGGAAGCACGGAGTCCTAACCACTGGACTGCCAGGGAATTCCCTGTATATATTTTTCTAAAGGGGAGAAAGGAGACCCACTGACACCTCAAATACTGATCCCTTCAACCATTCTTGGATTGCTACTTCATTTCTTCCTCTTGAGAGTTTAGTGCTAAGAAAATAATGTTCTCCCTTTGATCCACGTATTCAAGAAGCCCAGTGGGACCACTTGTTTCCCTTATTCCCTAGGCTGCCAGGGAGCTCAGGCTACATCCAATATTCCACTGCACGAACCCTCCAGAGGCCAAGGTTTTCTGGCCCCAATACTGCCCTCACTTGCACAGACTCCTCCATTTGCCCTTCTCAGGTGTGCTATGGAGGGCATCACCTAACTCCCCTGTGGGCAGGTTGGAGGGAGGGGTTAGAGTATTTCTTCCCAGCGTCCTTGTGCTTTGCAGGCCCTTCTCTGGCAGCAGTTCTGCTACTACGACAGCCCCCCCAGGCAGCCCCTCCTCCTCCATGCTGGACCACAGACTGGCTCCCCATCCTGTCATTCTGGCCCCAGAGGTAGTGATGAGGGCTGCCAGATAAAACACTGGACACTCGGTTAAACAAGAATTTCAGATAAAGAACAAATAACTGTTCGGGATAAGTATGTCTCCAATACTGCATGCAACATACTTACACTTTAAAAGACCCACCTTATTAAACAAATTTTTTTAAATCTGAAACTCAAATGACACTGGGCATCCTGTACTTTCACTTGCTACCTCTGACACCCCTGTGCGACAGATTTCTGATCTTTGGGTGCCTCCTCCCTCACCCCCCACCGGTTCCTTGTGGGTTCCAGAATCCTGCCCACACCTGTAAGGAATGAGTTCACTGGAGTATCTAAAGCAGAGGCATGAGTTCCGTTCCCAGTTGGCACCCTGGCAGATAAGAAGGTTTTTGTTCTGTTAGTCTTGTCCGAACGAGGGTCCTCTTTCAAGTGGCTTCAAATTCTTTGGGCGCAGGATGACGTAGCTGCCACGCCTGGTTAGACTCTGAGTTAGAGCTGCACTGACTCAGGCCTGGAGCTCTCCTGCCTCCGTCTCTGTAAGGTTAGGTTTTTCTCATCCTTCGAGTCTCAGGTCACAGTCACCTCTTCAAGGAAGCCTTCCTCGACCACATGAGCTATGCTCCCAGGCACGACCAACCCCATCACCCCAAAACGAGTCAGCCTTGCGTGTATCACTGTCTGATGTCCCCCGTTTGTTGTCCATTTCCCCACGTGTCCATCAGCTCTGCCAGGGCGGGAATCTCACTGGTCTTGGCCACCTACGTACCCTCCATGGCCCTACCATGCACTCCATATTTCGAGAAACCAATGAATGAGGGTAAAAGTCAGAACTGCAAAAGGAAAGGGACCCTCTCTGCCGCCCCCTCTTCCTGAAAACACTGCTGTCATCAAATGTCACTTAGCCTGCAAATGCCCTTTAGTTTTTGGCCTGTCAACTTAGACACCTACGAGTCACCCCCAAATGCCCCATCCCCCCCGTTTGCTTTGTTACACAGGCAACCTAATGGGTGTGTGGACATGGGGGGGAGCTTTCAGACACTTATCGTCTTGGATTCTCTGCCTGGCCCTGATAATGGCTTTTCTCGACCAAGTTTCTTGTGAAAGAAAGTGATAGAACCAGAGGCAGGTACAGTTGCCATAATATGGTCGTCGCGGTCATTTAGCCTGAGCTCTGGCTCCCTTGGAATAATTTAACGATCTGTCATGGGAAGGGAGGAAGGAGGATGAGTGTCGTGTGGCCTGACGTCCCCACCTCCAAAAAATAATTGAAGTTCCCGCAGCCAGAGAAGGTCCCCGGTTGGAAAGATGGGAGGGTGAGAACATTTCTTACAAGGACCCAGGTGGGCATGCCTTACCTAGCTATCTTTGCAGGAGAGAAACTAGTGAATTAGAAAAATCGTAGGGACATCTACTCCTAACTGTGCCTTCCTCTGGCCGCCAGTTACGTTCCTTTTATATCCAGAGCCTGGAGGGTCTTTCTTTTTTTTTTTTTTTTTTTTGCAGTACGCGCGTCTCTCACTGTTGTGGCCTCTCCCGTTGCGGAGCACAGGCTCTGGACGCGCAGGCTCAGCGGCCATGGCTCTCGGGCCCAGCCGCTCCGCGGCATGTGGGATCCTCCTCGACCGGGGCACGAACCCGTGTCCCCTGCATCGGCAGGCGGACTCTCAACCACTGTGCCACCAGGGAAGCCCTGGAGGGTCTTTCTTTAAAGCCACTGCTTGTCAAAGCCTCTGAGTGGCTTCCTCCCTCCTTCATGGGCCCGTGTCATGGAGGAAGAGGAAGCTGGAAACGGGAGAGGACAGGATGGCAAGATGCTGTGCTAAGTAGCAGTTTGGATGGTGGGTGTGGACAAGAGATGGAGCCACGTTTGTGGCCCCGTGACCTCCTGTCTCCCTGACTTGAGAGGAGGTGGTTTCTAGGAGCTGGAGAAAACCCCTCATTCTACAAACCACTGTTGCTTCGTTACACCACTGACTCTTGAGGTAACAGGGGACAGGGAATGGCTCTGCAGGTGGCCAATTACCCCTCTGGATGGAAGCCAACCCCACCCCATCACACAGGTGATGCACACACCCTGCGCCCCCTGGGGGTGTGTCCAGGACTGCACCTTACTGACTGTGCACCCGGCCAGCACCCGGGGTCGCTGACCCTCTCATACTCAAAAATCCGCCATGAAACCTCCAGGCCCCATTAGCAGGCAGGGTCCTGGCGGCCTCTGTTCTCTGTGAGGTCCAGCTTGGACCTGTCTGCGAATGTGTCTTCCGCTCTCAGGTGAGAAAATGCTGGAAGTCGGGGTGCCAGACACTGGATGGCAGTAATACAGGAGGAGAGGCACCCCTGGCTCAAGGTGAAAAGAAAACCTCACTCATCTTGCAATGGACAGATTAACAGGCTGCCTGGTTCTCTGCGTTTTAACCAGTCGTTTAGGGACATCGGCAACCTGGCCCATGGGGCTCTGGGACCTGGAATAAGTCACTGACCCCATGTGTGAACTGACCTCAAAGGCTGGGTCACCTCCACAGGGGTTCACGGAAGGGCTCTGCAAACTGTAAAGCCTTATCCCAATCCGCCATAATTCTCTGTTCTAGCAATACTCTTCCCCCTCCGGGGTAAAGGACCAGCATATTTTACTTTAAAAGCGCTCAAAGGTCATACTAAAAAGAGTTGCAAGACAAAGCCTACTTAGTACCAGGAGGAATGAGAGAAGGTTCTGGAGCTGGGGTGAATTTTAAATGAGAGCTCTAGCCAGAGGGAGAGGGAGGGCTCAGAGAGTTATGGGGAGGGGAGCGGGACCAAGACCAGGGACGGCTCCAAGGAGTGGCCTGGGGGTACCTTAGTCTTCAGGACTTCCACTGGTCAACCACCCATTCTCTAAGTAAGACATGTGCTTCATTACCATGTGAATGCAGCTCCCAGATGAGTGCCTGCAAACACCTTACCTCCCCCACTGAAGAAATTCTGGAGCCCCCACTGCTTCCAGACACTAAGATTCCCGACATCTAGCAGGTAAAGGACAGGGATGCTGCTAAACTTCCCACAAGGTGCAGGACAGCCTCTATCACAAAAAATTATCCGGCCCCAAATGTGCTAAAACCCTGGCCCAGAGGCCATGAGACCCCTGAGCACACCTGGCACCCAGATCTTGGTATCTAAATACCACCACCCACTGAGAAGAAATGGGGCTCCTTGGAGAAATGGCTGATTCCAGGGCTGGAGCTGAGAGAGTACAAGATGAGTCTGCAATATCTTGCTAGGCCAGAAAATAAGGAAGTACTCAAAAAAAGAAAAAGAAAAAAAGATAGGGACATGTCAAAAGGATACAACCATGCTTGAAGGGGTTCCCACTGGTCTAACTGGGGACAATTTCAATAACTCAATAAATAATGATCATCATGGGTTATGACTCACTGAATAACCCGAGTCCACACTGGTTTAAAAAAAATAATAAATAAATATAGGGCGGGGGTAACAGAAGAGCCCTTCCCAGGAGGAGAATATCAACTAATAAACGTGAGGAAAGAATGAATTACAAAACCACCATTTGGTAGCCAGCTTGGTAATGAATAATTCAGGCACGCACCGTCAGTGGATGCTAAAAGCAGTACAGCGAGCTCAGACACAGGATATTTGTAGAGCCCCAAAGCATCCCCCAAGATATTTATTAATTGCAAAGGGAACAGAAATAGGTTAACAGTGGAGAAAGCTGGCAGAAACTACTTTATCCAAGTGATCAAAGATAACATTGCCAGCAGCAGGACGATGGGATGTGCCTCCTGACACTAGGTACTGTGGAGGACGCCCCTTCTGCGGTGACACCACCAAAGAGCCGCAATCCAGTCTAATCCCCAAGAGCCGCAATCCAATCTAATCTAATCCAATCTAATCCCACACACCCAACTGGGGGACCCAAGCCAAAACAACCGGCCAGTAGACTTCAATACTGTCAGGGGCATGAAGGACAAGAGAAATGCCAGGCAATGCTTCCAAAATTAGAGGAAACTAAAGACACGTGAAAACGAAATGCAACACGTGATCCAGGGTTGGATCTTGAATCAGACTTTTTTTTGTCTACAAAGGACATTATTAGGACAATTGAAAAAATCTGAATAAGGTCTGCAGATTAGATAAGACGGCTATATCTAAGTTAATTTCCTGATTTTGAGAACTGCACCACAATGATAAAGAGAATCTTGTTTTTGAAGAAATACACTATTAAATATTTAGGTGTTTAAAAAAAAAAAGCCAGAACCCAGAGGTTCCGCTTTAATGGGTCTGGGGTGGGGCTCAGGCTTCCCTACAGCTTCCAAGGTGAGCTGGATGTGCAACTAGATCTGCGGTTGGTCCCCCCGACTTGCAGCCCCCCCCCCGCCACCGTCATCCATCCAAGCTGGGGAGAGAGAGACGGCACAGAATGTTGCTCTATTGAGATTCTGAGCTGGGGGACTTTACCACTAGGCCTGTGATGCTTTTTGTAAAAACTCAATGCTTTAAAAACATTCCCTTTGAAATGCCATTATATAACCAGTCTGTTTAATGACATAGCATGTAAACAATCCTCAAGAAACCAACAGCACATCAACCAAAGGGTATTTGCTTTGCAGCCACTTTGCACATTTTGGCCCCAACCTAGTCTGGCTTTAAACCTGACCTTCTAAGTCCACATTTCAATGGTCACTGACTCAGCTGACGACACGGGTTCATGAAGAATGCTTTTCACTATTCACGTGGTTTTAGATTCTTGGCAGGTACAACAATCACTGAAATTTCCTTATATTTGTATTCTGTACTTTTTCAAAGGTCCTTTATGCGCATTCTCTCTTAAGAGTCCCAAGAAAAACATCTGAGGTGGGAGGACAGTTATCATTTCCCTCCATTTAACAGATTAGGAAACTGAGGCTCTAAGAGGATCAGTGAGCAGAGTGGTTGAGTGGTTTGGCCTCTGACAGGTCTGGGTTTTAACTCTTGGCTTCCCTGGTTCTTAGCTGCAAGTAAGGGATGTCACCTCTCTAAGCTTCAGTGCTCTTCCTTATCTTTAAAATGGAGGTAAAAACATTGACCTCCTGGGACTGCTGTGAAGATTAAGTATGAAAAGGGATGTGTGAGAACTTACGTTGGCACTGGACACGTGGTCATCACTAAAAACAAAATTAAAGGCAGGGATTTTTAAGGGAAGAGGCACCTTCCCCCCCCACCGAGGGATCTGTGGGGGCTGTTTTTGATTGTCACAATGAAGGGGGTCATCGCTGGTATTGACCAAGTGGCAGCTATACAGGTGAAATACTCTTTAGGCACGAGATAGCCACCCCCCTTCGCATGCCAACAGCACCCCTATTTAGAATCACTGGGACACTCACAGCTCCTCTGCTGTTTCCTCTGCAAAAGGTCCCTTTCCCTACAGTCCAGGGTTTCTTCACCTCTGCACCACTGACATCTTGGGTGGGATAATTTGTTGCTGTGCCCTGTAGGATGTGTGGCAGCGTCCCTGGCGCCTACCCACTAGAGGCCACTAGCACCCTCCACGTTGTGACAACCAAAAGTGACTCCAGACACATTGCCGAGTGTCCCCTGATGGGCACCAATGCCCCTGGTTGAATACTCCTGCTATAAATAAATAGATGCATCATAAGGATGTAGCTCTTTTCAGCTCTCTGGTACCAACGGGCAAGGGAAATCAGTAGGGATGAGGTGGGTGCACGTCTATAACACCCAAACCATCTTAGCCCCAAGTCTGACTGCAGCAGCCGAAACCCAAAGTGAGAGACCCCCATTGTGGAAGTCTGAGTTGATCTGGGAATTTTATGGGTAGGGAACAAGAATGACACATGGTCTCCCTTGTCGGGTACACAGAGATTACATTCTCTTGCAGTCACTGTGCCTTTGAGATTAGCCCTGCAGGCCTTCAATTTAAGGCAGAAGTGTGCTCGCTTCCTGATCACAAAACATCTGCTTTCTGGTGTCACTGACATTTTCCCCCCATACTTAAAAAAAAAAAAAAAAGGAAGAGAAAAGAATGAATTTTAAATGACTTAGGTAAAAGGCAGTGAATACAAAGTATTATTTATTCCTCTGCCTGGATGCACAGCGCTTAGAAAGAAACACGTGGAGTGACTGATATTATGAAGAGGGGAGACTTCAAGGGAGAAGGGAAAACGCACGCATTCCTCTGCACTTCAGTCGAGCAGAGGGAGAAAAAAAGTAACCATAATTGATCAGAGCTTAGAGCGCCTGGTTCTCTGCTTGGCGCGCCCCCCCACGCCCCTGGCTCCCGGCTCAGGGGCTGCATCCACCCCCACTTTGCTGGCTGGCAGCTGGGACCCCGGGAGTGGTAACCTCGCTAATTCAATAAATGAACTCTGACACGTCTAAATGGTTGTTTAGGGGGATGCATCGCCTCTCATTCCCCCTCCCTCGCTGCCCAAAACCTCAAATAAAATAAACAAAACACGAGACACAATCTGAGTCTTTTACGGCCGCCTTCTCTAGCGGGAGTCGGAAAAATGCTAAGGATTCCGGAGGCTGCGGGGCTGGGCCGGGGCTGCCCTGGGGCCTGAAGTAGCTGGGGTGGGCTGCCTTCTCCGCTCTTCTGTTTGCTTTTTGTCCCTTGGTGCCCTGGTCCCCCCTGCTCCTGGCCGGGGACGGGGCGGGGCAGGCTGGGATGTTACTCGACACGCTGCCATAGGTGTCTTCAGCCAATCGGAGGCGATGGCAGCTGCCTGCACCTTGCTGACAGCTGCTGTCAAAACACCCTCACGACCGGCGGCTCGATAATAACTCGAAAATGAGAGACAAATGAGTGACTTCGTGAGCGGGGACGAGCCACTGTCCCCCCCCACCCCACTGGCTTCCGAGCACGGGGGGGAACGCTCAGAGATGCTAGGGATGAGCACTGGCCACGGTGGAGGACAGATGGGTTAGGAAAGAAACCCCAAGCCAGCTAGACATGGAAGACTGTCCCCATTCCATTCCCCTTAAAGGGGATCCCACAGGCCTTTAAAATGGGTCCGACATCCTTCCCCGAAGGGATGCTACACACTCCGAGATGCAGCTGGATGTGCTGATGGAATCTTCTGAGTGGAAACAACCCGCGGGGGTCTTTTCTGTCCACCCATCCAGGGAGGCTGTATCAGGAGCCCCAGGGAGAGGGGCTCCTTCCCAGGATACCTCACTCCCCGCCCTGCCCCCTTTCCCCGCCGTCCACAGCCAGGCCTCTGGGCCGTGTTTTTATTATCAAGCCAACTTTTTCCTTCAAACTTGGGCTGTTCCTCCCCTGGGGAGGCCAACATGAGCACAACTTGTTTAGAAAAGCACAAATAAGCCCCAGGGAACACAAAGCGTGTGGTCAGCACTTCTCCGTGTTTCCTAGGATGGAGGGGGCTTAGGGCAGCAAGAGGGGCAGGGGGATCTGAAACTTCCTTCTCGTTTTGCCAGGGCCAGCCCTTGCCTGGGATCTAAGGCAGGCTAGGATCATCCAGGTGGGAGAGGAGGCAGGGGCCGTAACCTTTATTTACTTGAGGATACAGAATGCCTCTGAAAATTCCAGAGTACATGCCATACTCAGGAGGCCCGTAGAAATCCACTGTTTTGTGTTTTTTTAAAAAACCCTTCTGGGTTGAGCTCGGCTATATTCAGAGAAGCCGAGGTGATGGCTTAGGCTCCGGCGAAAAAGAGCGCTTTTGCGAACAAGCCACTAAAGAAAGGGACTTTATTTAAATTCAAGGTAGGCAGAAGATAATTGTCCCAGGGAAGTGCAATCATGCTGCCTGGATTAAAACCTCTTCCACATGACTCTTTCTTCCCACTCATTTCCCTGCAGAAAGCCTTTATTCCTCCGTCCATGTGTCGGGTAAACATTTAGCTTACTCCGTTTTGTGTGCGACAATGCACATCTTGAATAACCCCGCCTGTGTCACCCGTGCCTACTTTAAAGAGTAAACTCCCATAAAGAAAGGATCAGCCCAGTGTAACTTACTCTGTGAGCTGAGCCATTATAGAAGGCTTTTAAGTGCTACACTCGGAAGGACAAGAGGCTCTCAGCATCCCATGAATAGGTGAGGAGGCTATTTGGGGGTTACGTCAAACCTCACCTATAGGGCTGGGGGAAGAACGCAGACTAGAACTCAGGCTCGGGCCTCCGTTCTGCCACTTAACCAGCCACGAGACCTCAGGCGAGGCACTTAACCTCTCTGACCCGCTGTCTCCTCATCTGTGAAATGGTGATATTAATACCTGCCCTGCCTGCAGAGGCATATGAAAGAGGATGAGGGAAGGCACCCACAAAGGGGACTGCCGTGTCTCGTGGTGGGGAGATGGGCGGTTTTCTCTGGCTTCTGCTCAATTTCCCAAAGACTCTGGAATGAGGTTACTTTGCTAATTGGAAGAGAGAATTTGAAAAAGAGTAAAACTCTGCCTTGCTAATAACAAAGAAAGATTCAAGAGAGTTCCGTATATGACAGAGTTTTGAAATTCTATAGAGTGCTGAGCAAAAGAACCCCACTAAAGTGGTATATTGTCCTGTCTCCGTTCAATGCAATTAGATTTTTTTAACGGGTTGGCTTTGGAGTTCAAGGGCAATATGGAACAGAGATGGGGAAGAGAGAGAAAGCTAAGAACGACTCAGAGGGTTTATTACAAGTGAACTGGGTCTGGAGTTTGACCAGAATATTTCAGGAAACACCCTCCACGCACCACGACCCACTGGCCCCTGAAACTGTGATAGAGCAACAGACAGCTGTCTTATTTTGAAGAAGTATTTTTCCTTCTGAATCTAAAGCAATCTTCATGCTCACGTAGGCGATCTGCCAAATGCACAGTAATACAGAGAAGGAAGTAAGCAGTGCCATTAAATTTACCAACAGCGACTGTTATTTTGGTGCATTTCCTTCCAGTCTTTTTTCTACGTGTGTTAACTGTTATTTTGGTGCATTTCCTTCCAGTCTCTTTTCTACGCGTGTTAACTGTTATTTTGGTGCATTTCCTTCCAGTCTTTTTTCTACGCGTGTTAACTGTTATTTTGGTGCATTTCCTTCCAGTCTCTTTTCTACGCGTGTTAACTGTTATTTTGGTGCATTTCCTTCCAGTCTCTTTTCTACGCGTGTTAACTGTTATTTTGGTGCATTTCCTTCCAGTCTCTTTTCTACGCGTGTTAACTGTTATTTTGGTGCATTTCCTTCCAGTCTCTTGTCTACGCGTGTTAACTGTTATTTTGGTGCATTTCCTTCCAGTCTCTTGTCTACACGTGTTAACTGTTATTTTGGTGCATTTCCTTCCAGTCTCTTTCCTACGTGTGTTAACTGTTATTTTGGTGCATTTCGTTCCAGTCTTTTCTCTACGTGTGTTAGCTGTTATTTTGGTGCATTTCCTTCCAGTCTTTTTTCTACGCATGTTTACTCGGAGATCACATGGTACCCTATTTGGATTTCCTGCTTCCTTCACCTAATTGCCGGACAAAAGCATTTCCCCTCTCAGCGACACTCTTCATGAATGCTGTTGATGTCTTCTTTCTGGCATTCCATTCATAATTTGCTTAACCCATCCTCTCTCACCGCTGAATAGTAACATTTCCAATTTTTCCCTGCCCTAAACAACTCTTCATGGAAGATCCCCGCACAGCAAGCTTGTTGACACGTCCAATCATTTCTTTAGGGTAAAACTCTATAGAGACAGAATCACTAGATCAAAAGGTATGAACACTGTCATACAGTGCTGTCCAATATGGCAGCTACCACTATGCATGACTGTTTCGAATCAAAAGGAAAAACACTGAATTTGCTATTTAAGGTTCAATTAAACAGCACTGAAATTCAGTTCCTCAGCTGCACAAGCCATGCTGCAAGTGCTCAATGGCCACACGGGTTAATGGCTGCCACATTGGACACGTTTCCATTGTTGCAGAGAGTTCTACAGGACTGTGCTGCCCCTGGCATGCACTACACACTCACAGCGGGGGCTAGCGCCGTAACACAAGCTTGGCACTCGTGACTGGCACTGGGCCTTCCACCTTTTCCTGACCTGGCACTATCTTCCTTCTTTCATTCCCTCCTTCTATTCTCTTCTCTCCACTTATGACTTAAGACTTCTCAAAACTTCTCAGAGATGCACCTTATCCCAAAGGGCAGATGAGAATAAATGCCCACTTCTAAAGACTCAGTGAGTATAAGGCACACTTATCTTGTACTCATTTTAACATTTCGTGTAAACTTTGCATTCTATTCCACAACAGGGCTGTAAATTTGTGCAAAAACATTAAAAAAAAAAATCATCCTGTCAGGACCCTGGGAGCCCTCCATGGGAGCAGAATCTCTTTAGAGGGCTGGGTGGTAGCTTAAGAATTAGCAGGCGCTGGTGCTTTTTTCCCCCTTCTTGCTTTGGTTGCTAGGGAGCTCAGACTTAAGTACTGCTTTACTGAAGGACTTCTCAGCCTGGGAGTTGTAACATAATTTTCTTCCAACTGACATTTTTCTTAAACTTCTATACTGACTGAATTGAGGTCTTGTTCCTTCCGAAAGTAGGTGAAGAACCTACTTGCAAGTAGAGGTAAAAAGACAAGGTTCCTATACAGATTCCTAGGCAAGTTGCTGGCACCTTGAAGTTCCTTCAGCTCTCAGAGGTTCCTTTTCCTGAAAAGGGAAGAAACTGTACACCTATTCCTTCAAACAAGGGTAGGTCTGGGCTATGACTCAGGCCACTGCTGCCTGACTGCAGAGTCCAAACTCTGGCCAAAAGTGTTTTGCAGAAGCTCAAGTGGGATGCACCTAGTGGGACGATGTTAAAGTCACGCGATGCACCCCCAGATGTCCCTGAGCTTTCCGATACTGGATAAGGACTGCCCCTTTCTCTAAGCCTGCTTTTCTGGCCAGAGGACAAGGCCTGTCCCAGGGGATGCCATACGCAATGAGAGTCGCTCAAGGCCAGCAGCCAGGATGCCCCATTAACCAAGGCTTCTGCCTGGATCGCGCAGTGGTAACTGATACTTGTAATGAGGACCTGGGGCCCTGCAGGCCCTGATCGTCAAACATTCAATTACCCTCCACCGAGTTCCAACCTTAAGTAGATTCTGCTCTATTCTAATTCCTTGGAAATTGGATTGGCCATCCATGGTATTGATGGTAACTCTCCATTAACCTGAACGGTGGGTCTGCCAGGAAGCCCCATCCCTCAACTTGGCTTGGCTTGGAGGGAGTTATAATACATCAGTCTGTAAAGGATGACGGGGCAGGCTGCCGGAGGCTTGGGAACAGGGGAAGGCTGCTGCGGGGAGAAAATTCAGCCTGGGCTGGGACTCAGAAGTGGCTTTGCCACCTCCCAGCTCTGTGACCTTCCCCACTCTGAACTCCACTTTCCTCATCTGTAAAATGGGCTGCATGATTCCCTCAGAGCAAAGAGATAATGCAGGACATTAAGAACCAGGTAGAGCTACAGGGACTAAATTGGAAAGATCACCAAGATACATTCCAGAGGAGGGAAAAACGCTTAACGATGCATGAAACGTGGCACCATTTTGGTCTAAATGGACCCAACGCAATTGTGTATGCTGTCTTCAGGTTCGCATATATATGGAATGCACAAGGAAGGATCTAGGAGGGTTGCCAAAAGGATAATGTAAGTTTCTCTGGGGGGGAGGGTGGCACCGACCAGGGGTGGCAGTTGATGAACAAGGGTTTTGGCCTTCAATCTTTCTTTCAACAAGAAAAACATATTCCTGTTTTAGTTGTGCAACTAAATTTTATTTTTTTTTAAAGAAAAAGATTAATAAAAAGAGAGAGTGCACACACGAGGAACTGATGGTTGCATGGAAGGGATTCAATTAAGGGTGAACAATTACCACTGGGCTGAACTAAGTAAAAGTGTTTTGCAGGTCAAAGTTGACCACATACTGGCATGCTCATACAGTTTAACCTAATATCTGCAGGCTAAGGCGTACCCCCCAATCCCGCCAGACGGCCAGAGGCAGCTAGAAGGAGGAAGGGAATTAAAACAAACCACACCAAACCACACACATAAAACCCTGGGCCCTGGGCTCACATACCTTCCCTGCAATGTGCTTTGTTCGCCAGTGCAGGGAAAGCCGGGAAAATCCTCCCGGGCCGCAGCCCGTCACATATGACCTTGCGAGAGCTCAGAGGGATTTCTCAGCTGGGGGCCGTGTACACCTCAAAGGCTTACGGCGGTCAAGGCCTCCCCCCTCCCCCATGCCGGGGTCCAGACTGCGGGTGCTGGCCCTTGCCAGGAACTCTGTGAGGCATGGATACTCAAGTGAATTAATTTCCTTCTAAGACTTTTATGTTTTGGATGCTTCACGACACCCCTTTGAGATGACTGCGGGCAGCCTGGGGTTGTTCCAAAATCTGAGCTGGGCAATCAATGTTGTGAAATGCATTTTACCAGCGAACAGAAGTGAAACGAGGGGAGGCAGGAGGTGCAGCCTAGTCATCTTGGGTACCAATCCCACAAGTGCAACGTCTCAAGAGCTGAAACGGAAACTTGTGGCCGGCATAGCCTTTCTGGTTATATTATTATAAAACAATCTCTACTCTTTATCGAGCTGTGATGTGTACCAAACACTAGGCCACAGGTTCCCAAACTTTCTTGGTTCATGCACCATGCCCTGATGCCTCAGTAATTTTCTCATGGCATTTCTCGGCCAAAAGCAACACCTAACAGTTTGGTTATAACAGCTTGATAGTCTAAACCATTAATAGGTCTAAACAACTAAATAGTAGTGGTTTGGCACCATGGCTGATGATGTTGCTGTGTTTTTCTTGAAAATCTAAAATAGCCCGCAGTGCACCTGTGTGTTCACTGAGGCACCCCAAGGTGCCTCGGTGCACAGTTTGGGAACCACGTCACTGGGCTAACTGCTTCACTTTCATCCCCTCATTGAATTCTCCCAATAACCCTGACAGGTATGTACTATGGTCCCCATTTTACAGATGCAGATACTGAGACGCGGGGTATTTAAGTGACTTGTCCAAGTCTGATAGCGGGTGATGGAGGAGCCAACATTGAAACACCGATCTGATGGACTCCCAGGGCCACCACATTCAGCTGTACAGGTTGAATACTGCACAATTCTGGAGGGTGTCACAGACTACAGTGCTGGTGCTCTGAATCATGAAGCTAACGGGTGATGTTGGATTTAGCACAAAGCCCCCACACTGAGCAGCCTTTTGCTTTGCCTTCTATGATCACCTCGGCCCCCAGCCTTTCCCCAGCAAATTCAGATGGGGAGGGCAAGCTAAAGAGCTCCAAAAGCTTCATTTAACTTTGGGTGACCAAGTAGCCAAATGATTGACCCCTGCAAGCATGAACTGCATAAAAACCAGTGGCATTTCAACCATAAGTAGGCTTGGCAGGGAAAAAGATCTACAGGTCTAAGTGGACCCCACAAGTACCCCAGACTCAAAACTTGTACTATGGTAAGAGCCTACTTAATAGAACGGAGTTTCTCATCTTAAGGTCTGCTGACTCTCAGATCGATTTGGGTACGTGTACGAGGGTAGGGGCAGGGATGTGGAGAGGATTAGCTACTTTTGTAAGATAATCTTAAGATTTTCTGTTTGTATTTAGATAATGTAATTTTTAATATATGTGCATATATATGTGCATTGTAACAGGGCTGTGAAGAGTCTTGGTACAAGCATGCTGACCTCAAGAGACCTGTAACTGGAGTAGACGCACTCAGGGTAAGAGCAGATGCTGTATCGTGCGGAACTTATCTTTGCATGTACTGACCTGCAACAAGAGATCGATTAGCCAGAATGAACAATGAAACACTTTTCTGTCCTCAAGTCTAAAAGAAATTGGTTATCCATTCACTGATCTTTTCAATGACACTATAATGCTAATTTTTATTTTTAAGTGATCAAGATGGCTTTACAGAACCACTCAGCGACACTGCCTGAAAAGGGGTGTCTGATGACTGGCTGAGATTTAGACAAGTGAGAGGTCTGATTATGCTGAACTGGCAAATAAAGCCTTCAAACCGGTGTCCCCGTCCTGCACATACTGACTTATGCAAATAAGCATCCTCTGCATTAGTATGACTGACGTAAAAGTAGCGAAACCGATTATAGATCTGGACCCGAGGCTACAACTTTCTAATATTAAAACCCACATTCTGAATTTGGTTTCCATAAAACAACATCATCCATCACACTAAAATAATGTTGTTAATGTGAATTTTATTGATTTAAAATTTTGTTTGTATTTAATTTGAAAATGTGCTTTGGTTTTATGGTCCTAAGAGAACCATAGGCATAAGTTGTAGGTTTATTCTGGGTTTTACATTTGTACATAGTTAAGTAACATAATAATAAAAATATTTACATCATCACTGTGAGGGGAAGGACCACGAGATTTTTCTTTTTCTTTAAATGGAGGGCTCTTTATACATTTCTCAAGTTTGAGAAATACGGTCATGGCCCATGATTTTATGAAATGCTCCTTGAAAATAAGACCCTTCCAGAGACCTTCCTGTTGTTAAGCTCCATCACTTCAGAGTGTCCTTGGGGAGGACCAGAAAGATAAGGTAAGCTTCCTAAGAGCATTCGGCTAGTTAGCAGCAGGGCTGGGAGTAAGCGGTGCCCTCCTAGTGTATTCTAGGAGTTCTGGGTACCAGATGCAACATCCTCTGGACTGGAAAAGGGCCAAGCACTTTACCAATATCATTGACCTTGTCCTTATGGCAAACTGGATACAGTTTGTTAATCCTGCCATTCTACAAAGACGAACACTGAGTCTTGGAGAAGCTGTCACCAGACCAACGACGTGTATGACCTGGCCTCTGCTGTGAGGGTTTTAATGGAGTGAACCTTGTATCCACTTCTCCTTAAACCAAGACAGTCCCTTCCCTTCTGGGAGTTCACGTTTGTTTCTGTAACCCAGCACCTGGCAAAGCCCCTGCCTCATTAGAGATGCTTCGTAAATATTTGCTAAACCCATGGGTTATTTCTTAACTAAAAAGCAGTGTGGCAAGACCCCTTTTCCATGGAAAGCTCTGAGACAGGAGAGGATTCAGAACCTGTTCTTACTCAGAAGCCTCCCAAGATTTCCTGGGGCTCCCTGCCCGCTGCCTTTCAACACCAGGGTGCTGGTGACACACAGCACAATTACGGGTGGCTGCAACGAGCTGACTGCCGCCCTCCCAACAAGCCCAGACAAGGCGCAGCAGAGACCTTGTGACTGAAAAGGCACCGAGTGCAGAGAGAGGATGTGAGAGCAGGCGGCTGTGGTGGGAATCAGGCACAAAGCACCCTTCCTGCTCCCCCTCCCCCCCTCCCCCCTCCCCTGGGAACCGCGCGTTCTCCCCAGGGTGCCCCTTTCCACCGTCTGGGCTTTGTCAACTACTCTGCAATCACTCTAGGCCTGGGGCGAAAGGAAATGTCAGCTGTGATGGAAGACCGTATCTATGGGATTGCAAAGGAAGGAAGAAAACAACGAGAAGAAATAGCCTCTCGACTTTCAGTTTATTTTTATTTTTTTTAAAGAGGAAAGCTAAGTCCACTTCCACAGTGGCTGTGGTTTGGGACTGCTCTACCAGTCAGTCTGGCAGACAGAAAACGTAAAAGCTCTAGCGACATGCGATAAATACCAGAATCTTCGGCGAATACCTGCAGCTGCTTGCCTACCACAGACGCTGCGCCCGTGTCCCTGGCAGACATCACTAATCAATTACAGTGCCATTTCCTGCGGAGCCCAGGCGGCCTCACAATTCTCCAAGACAGAACTCCAGCAGCCATGACCAATGGGTTTGCACCGGCTTGCGAGGGGGAAGCTATCTGCTCTGGCTGGCCTCGCCCAACCCCATCACTGATTCACTCAACAAACAAGAGGCTCTGAGAAGTCACCAAGTGCCCAAGGTTATGTAGCGGGTGCCAGGCAGAGCTGGGCCAGAATTCAGGCCTCCTGACTCCCTGGCCAGGTGGTCTCACTTGGAAAATCACACTGGCTCCTTTCCAAGCTGACAGCCGACTTCTGGTGACCGGGGGACAAGACAGCATGGAAAAGGAGAACTCAGGTAACCTGAGTACCTCACCTGGGCAAGTGCTGCTTTGTCCTGGTTTGTGCTGCAGTCACGTTTACATCCTCTGGCCAGCCCTGGGTGGACATACTGGTAGGCAGGGAGCAGGACCATTCAAAGAGGGAAGCAAAGAGTTTGGTGTGGGGTTTTCTGCAAAGCAGGCTTCCGAAATGAAGAAAGAATCACCCAGAACACATCTCTACCAGATTCCTCGGGGCTACGTTCCCAGGATCTTAAACGGGCGGAGGCCTGCTCTGAGAGACAGCGCTCTGTGCCCAGCCTGCAGGACAGAGAACCTGGAGGCGCCTAGATGGACAAGATGGGGGGTTACCTGGGTTCCCTTGGCTCTCTGAAAAGGGTGCAGAAACACTTCAGCCTCACACGGCAAACAACTGAAGCTTAATAGTTTTCTATAGCCAGGTTCGTGCCTAAACCTACGAAATGAAAATAGATCCTAGGAGGTGAAATATACTTACTAGACCAGCCTTTTCATTTCCTGGGGTTCAATTAGCCTAGATTTAAGTCATAAGGATATAATCTTTATACAAGTTGGGATAATTTCTCTTCTCCCATTTCCCTTCCACCCCGGCTATTAACTGTGAGGCTGCTGAGCATTCATTTCCTTCTAACCACAGAATCAGACCACCTTCCGCAGACACCACAGCCCAGAGGATTTTCCTTTCTCTGGCAGAACGGACTCTACTGCTGACATACTTAAGGGTGGAAGTGTCTCAAAGGGAGTGAGCCTGGCCTCCCATTCCATCAGAAATCCCTTTCATAGCATCCTTAACAAACAGTCACCTTAGCCTTCATTTGCTTACGCCTTGTAACGGGCAATTCACTAATTCAAGAAGTGGCCTTTTTTAATCCGTTATGGATTGGGATATTCGTTTTCAAAAAACTTTTTTTAAAATTAATTTATTTTATTTATCTTTGGCTTCATTGGGTCTTTGGTGCTGTGCGCAGCCTTTCTCTAGTTGCGGCGAGCGGGGGCTACTCTTCACTGCAGTGCGCGGGCTTCTCATTGTGGTGGCTTCTCACTGCGGAGCACGGGCTCTAGGCGCACGGGCTTCGGTTGGTGTGCCATGCAGGCTCAGTAGTTGTGGCTCGCAGGCTCTAGAGCGCAAGCTCAGTAGTTGTGGCACCTGGGCTTAGTTGCTCCACGGCACGTGGGATCTTCCTGGATCAGGGCTCAAACCCGTGTCCCCTGCATTGGCAGGCGGGCTCTTAACCACTGCGCCACCAGGGAAGCCCTCAAAAAACTTTTTATTTTAAGATAATTACAGACTCACATGCAGTTGTAAGAAATAATCAGAGAGAGCCTATATACCCTTCACCCAGTTTCCCCTAATGGTAACGTCTCGTGTAAAACCATAGTACAGATCACAGCCAGAAAACGGACAGTAATACTATCACTGACCTTCCTCAGATGTCACCAGTTTTGCATGTATTCATCTGTGCGCGTATTTAGTTTATGCAATTTTATCACATGTACGCTCGTGTGACCAGGACAGTCAAGACACAGAATGGTTTCATCACAGGATCCCTCGTGCTACCCTTTTATGGCCACACCTCCCTCCCTTCTTGCCTACCTAATCCCAGGCAGCCACTAATCTGCCCTCCATCTCTGTAATTCTGTCATTTGAAGAATGCTATATAAACGGAATCATGTGGTATGCAACCTCTGGGGATTAGCTTTGTCCTCTCAGCATAATTCTCTAGAGATTTATCCACGTTGCTGCATGTATCAGTGGTTTGTTCCTCTTTATTGCTGAGTCATATTCCATTGTATGGATGCATCACAGTTTAACTACATGCCCACGGAAGGACATTATGAATAAAGCTGCTACGAACATTTCTGTGCCGCTTCCTTCCTTCCGACAGCTTTACTGAGATGCAATTCATGTACCATACAGTTCGCCCAAAGTGTACAATTCCACAGCTTTTAGTGTATTCACAGAGTTGTACAATCACCACCATAGCCATTTTAGAAAATGTCATCAGCCTTCATATCCTTTAGCTGTCACCCCCAACCCCTTCCCCATCCCTAAACAACCATTAATTTACTTTCTTTCTCTCTATATTTGTCTATTCTGGATGTTGCATATAAATAAAATCATATAATATGTGGTCTTTTGTATCTGGCTTCTTTCACTTAACGTTTTCGGGGTTCATCCATGGTGCAGCAGCTATCAGTACTTCACTCCTATGTATGGCAGAATAACATTTCGGTGTATGGATAGACCACATTTGGTTTACCCACTCATCAGTGGTTGGACATCTGTATAGGGTTTTTTTTTGGCCACGCTGCACGGCTTTTGGGATTTTAGTTCCCCAACCAGGGATTGAACTCGGGCCCTTGGGCAGTGAAAGCGTGGAATCCTCACCACTGGACTGCCAGGGAATTCCCATGTATCGGTTTCTGTATGAACACAAGTTTCCATTTCTCTGGAATAGATGCCCAAGAGGGCAACTGCTGGGTCACGTGCTAAGTGCCTGTCTTGTCTGTCCGAAACTGCCCACACTCGTCTGCAGGGGAGCTGTACCATTTTACATTCCCACCAGCAATGCGCGAGGGATCCAGTTTCTCTGCATCCTCGCCGGCATTCTGTGTTACTCTTGTTTTTTTTCTTTAGTTATTCTGATAGGAGTGTGTATCTGCATGTTTTTCCTCTGAGCAGAAATCTGATTCCCAGTAACATCTGCTGTGCGTCTCCGCCCCGCAGGCTCCTCTAATCTGCTACAGCCTGGTTAGTTCACACCTCTCCCCTCTAAACCAAGGGACCCCTACATTAAAAGCTGGATCCAAGATGTGGTCACACCACAGGGTGGGGATGGGACCTCTGGGATTTGGACCATGTAAGTCATTTGAGCTGCATCCTACAGCTGGCTCGTGGGAACCCTGAAGTCCATTCAGAACCCCAGATCTTTTTCCCAAATAAAAAGAGGTTAGGCAACGACTCCTGCATTCTGTCTTTGGGACGGTCCCTTAATGGAAGAATTGATTCCGCCGCATTGTTTTGTTTCTGCCTTGTAACTATAATCATCTTCCCAGGTGGGCCCCTCCTTTTCTTAGAATGTAGTGATCCCAGAGGCAGAAGCGGGCACTTTGAAACGGGCACAGTACTTAGCGCACAGTGAGCACATGTTACGTATTTATAGATTGGTCTTGATAAGCATCATAGACATGGAAAATCACAGGCATATTCCAAGCACTTAATAGATATGAGCTACATGGATACGTGAGAAAAGGCACGTCTCTATCCCTTGAATCTGCCACGGGAACAGCAGCAGAGAAAGGGAGTGACTGGGAGCATGAATCCGACTCTGCCACTTGCTCGGGGTTTTATGGCTGTGCAGCCATCTGCCTCATCAGCGGCTGTTCCCCAGGCTTGTGGGGGAAGAAACAAATGAAATCATGAGCACAAAGGCACTTCAGGCCCCGGCAGGGCCCGCTGGTAAGGGCTGTGCAAACATCCGGAGTATTGTCAACAGTCCTCCCTCTCACGGCAGAGAACACGCCCATGAGGGATACTGACAGAGCGATGCCGCTGCTATAGCTGACGTCCACGCAGCTAACGGGCGGCCCTGAACCGGAGGTGTTGCCGAGCCCCCAAACACATGCACACACGTGGACAGATCAACTGAGAAGCGCAACTCTGGCACCACGCTGTGGCCCCTGCTGTGGCCCCTGTTATGTGTGATGCATCGAGGGTGAGGAAAGGGTGGGCGTGCAGAGTGGAGCTGACGCCTCCCTCGGACTGCCCTGACCCCAGATCATCCAGCTCGTTGCTTAGGACCTAAATATAGGGGTGATTCTTGACTCCTGTTTGCATCACAGTCCTCACTAAAGCCATCAGCAGGATTCTGAAAATGCACCCCCCGGCACCGATCTGACGCCCCACTTCCACAGCTGACACCTGGTCCAAGCCACGATCACCTCTGGCCCAGGGGACTGCAAAAACCTCCCTTCGGGTCTCCTCAAGAGATATTTCACAGATAGAAGTCAGATCCCACCACTCCCTCTGCTCAGAACCTCCAGCTGCTGAGGAATAAAACCCAAAGACCTGAAGAGCACGGGGCCGAGAACAGCCGAGGCAGTCTTGAAGAACAGAGACACCACAGAGCAAGCTATTACAAAGCCACAGTAATTAAGACAGCGCGTATTAGCACAAGGGTAGACAAACAGACCCGTGGAACAGATTAGAGAGTCCAGAAACAGACCCTCACATACACAGTCACCTGATTTATGACAAAATCAATACTGCAGAGCAGAGGGGAAAGAATGGTCTTTGCAATAAATGATGTTGGACCAACTGAATCTCCATGTGGGAAAAAAAAATGTCCCTTGATCTCTACCTCACGCCGTACACAGAAATCAATTCCAGATGGATTACATACCTACCTGCGAAAGGCCAAAGATTTTAGAGGAAAACATAGGAGACTGTCTTCATGAGCTTGGAGGAGGCAAAGATTTCTTAAATAGGACACAAAAGGTTCTAACCAGAAAGCGAAAAAATGACAACTTGACAATATTTAAAATTAAGAGACTCAGTTCATCCAAGGACACCACTAAGCTACCCACAGAATGGGAGAGGGAGGGGATGCAATCATATATCCACCAAAGGACTTGAACCCAGAATATATAAAATTATATAAAAAGTAATTAAGAAAATTAATAAGAAAAAAAGACAATCCAATTTTAAAAAATGGGCAAGAAGACTTGAATAGGCATTCTACAAAAGAGTATAGCCAAATCATGATAAATGTATGAAAAAGCATTTGATTTCCTTAGCCGTCAGGGAAGCACAAATTAATATTACGTGATGATGCCATTGTATACTCACCAGACATGCCTAGAAAGAGAAAGACATATACTACCAAGTGCTGGCAAGGACAAGGGGCGACCAGAACACTCATGGAGGAAGGGCAAACTGATACAGCTACTTTGGAAACCTGCTTGGCAATATTTACTGAAGCTGAAATACGCACACCCCATGACCCGGCAATTCCACTCCTACAGGTACACCCTATAGAAAAGCATGCACATGGCCACCAACAGACATACACAAGAACGTTCCCAGGAGCATGTGTTATTCAAAAAAGACAAAATGCTGCAAACTACACATTCACTGAGTCCAAATGTCCCACTCTGGTGGGGATGCTGATTGATAGGGAGGCTACGTACACACGGGGGCAAGGAGGCATGTGGGAAATCTCTATACCTTCCTCTCAATTTTGCTGTAAACCTAAAACTGCTTGTAGAAAACAGTCCTACAACAAAACAAACCAAAAAAAAAAAAAAAAAAAAAAAACCCAGCAAAGTCAGAGGAGCAGGGATACCTCTAATGAGAAAAACGAATCAGAGTGGGGACGTGGTTTGCAGAAATGAACACAGCAATTCTCTGAGCTGAGACCTTATCTTCAGCAGGGTCAGTGGGGCTATAGCTTTACCTGTAATGTTTGTATGTTTCATAAAAGGGGGAAGAAAAAAATACCTTATGTGTGTAATTAAAACTAGAAGACAGAACCAAAACCCCTTAGGGCATGCCCCATCTCCCTGCAGGCCCTGGGTTTAATTTAGTCCAGGGGTCAGCAAACTTTCCCCCATAAAGGGCCAGATAGTATTTTATAACCTTGTGGATCCTCTGGTCTTTGTCATAACTACCCAACTCTGCTGCTGCAGCCTAAAAGCAGCCAGGGACAATAGGACAATGAATGAGCATGGCTGGGTCTGATCAGTGGATGCAGTGCCTTCTTTTTAGGGTCGCTCTGCGGGGATACACTTGGCGGGAGATGAGCGGGGGTGGGGAGGCACCTGGGGACAGCTGCGCCCTCCCTACGCCAGCCCCCTTTCAGAACCTGGCTGAGGGTTTTCTCCGCCACCCCCAACCCCAACCCCCCCCTTCTGGAATGGTCCAGGCTGGCTCTTGTGAACTGCCCGAGCCTGTTTTTTTGCAGAGCTTCTCCCTAATGAACGGGGAGTGGCCCCATGCGTCCCGGGCCGCCCTCAGAGAGCAGGTTACAGGGCTTGCAGCTTTTGGAAAAGTGCTGCTGACAACCAGGAGTTAAACGGGCAGTGACCCTGCCACTGGGCGGGGGACAAGGGGGGAGCGCGTGAGAGGAACTCAGCAGGCAAGCTCTCTTCAGCCCTTCCTCCACGGTCACGGTCACTGCAAGAGGAAATGAGAAGGAAAGGAGGCCTGGGACGGACAGACGCTGCCCACAAAGTGGGCACAACAGGTGCACCGGGGACAGGAGATGCAAACCCAGTAATTAAGGCCTCCAGACACCTGTTGTGAGCTCACCCATTCACACCCCTGGCAGGTGGTTCACACCTCTGAGGAAGGGGGGACAAAAAGGCTCAGATGAAAAGCTCTCCATCTGTAGCCTGCAGCCGAAGGCCTAGCCCGCCAGAGATGGCGGCGTTTCCGCCAGCGGCTCCCACCTGACATCCCTGACCTCCGGGGACAGTACCCCAGGGGTGGGGGTGAGGGGGCCCCAGAGTGAGAAGGAGCTGGCTGTGCCGCTTCAGAGCTGTGTGACCCTGGGCAAACTCCTTAACCTCTCTGTGTCTCACACGCCCTATGTTTACCAGATTCCATAGGGCAAGACTTTGCACAGTTCAATCTATGTGACGAGCAAACATTAACTGAGAACCATCTACATACCAGGGGCCTGTGGCCACTGCAGCAAACCAGACAGCGTGTCTGGGGGCGGGGGGTGAGGGAGATGAAGGCAGCCACATGGACAGCACTCCAAGGGGAGCTGTGAGGCAGGCCGGGTGGGACGGGGATGGGGGCCGCGGGAGAGGAGGACAGGCCAAGCTACCCTGGCTGGGGGGTGGGGAGTGAGCCAGCAGAAGGGTGAGCTGAAGGCCTCATTTTCAACAGCAAGAATTCCAGCTAACTCTGCTTGCTCTGTGCCAGGAACTGTTCCCCAAACCAATCCTTATAACTGCCTGCTGAGGTTATATGTCATCTGGAGGTCTACGCCCATTTTCCAGATGAGGAAACAGAGACACAGAGAGGGTAAGTGACTTGCCCAAGGTCACACGGCTAGAAAGTGGTGGAGGTGGGACATGAACCCAGGCGGGCTGGACCCAAGCTGCATGTCCTTATCTGACTGCACTGTAGACTTAAGCTATGCCATCATCATCACCTAAGAAGGATGCCTCTGTGCTGTGGCCATTTTTCAAATCGAGGCCAGCCTTTAAGGGGCAGGATGGCTGAACGCGATACATTACTCGGGGCACTTGTAAGTGAAGTTGGAGGAGGGGGAGGGGCCAGAGAGGGGCTGTCTAGTCCCCACATCAGCTGTGACACTCAGCCAGGAATCATAAACTCTGTGTCTACCAGGCTGGTGGGTAAGAAAGAGTGAAGAGGGCCGGGTGGGAAGTTGAAGAGCAGGTGTGAGCAGCCGCTACAAAGAGCAACAGCGGAACAGCCACAGAGGAACCCGGGCCTGATGGAGTCAGACCTTTCCATGTTTGTTCCCAGGTCAGAAACCAGGGTTGGATGTGAAACCCCATGCGTTGCCAATATAGGACACCAACTCGTCCCCACCACCCTGTCCCCAACACTGTGTGGGCCCAAGTAAGCCACACCGGGGGCCGCATCTACACTGCTAATTTGCAACCTTTGCTATAAGGAGAGAGGCAGTGAGGAGAGAGGCAGTGAATCCACAGCAGCACCTGCTTCTCAGGGGAGCCTTTCACTGCCTGGGGAGGGAGGATAAGTGGGTGTGTCTGTCAATCCCCTCCTGCAGATGAGGAAACAGAGGCTGGCCGACTGCCAAACTACACTCTGGCTCCGAATCTCCTGATCTTCCCATGGGTTTGCGGGCAGGATTGGCTACATAGTTTGCTAGGCCCAGTGTAAAGTGAGAATTGAGGGCCCCTTGTTGGAAAATTAAGAATTTCAAGATGGCGACAGGAGAGCATGAAGGCAAGTGTGAGGCCTTGAGGGGCTACACGGGTCAGATGTTCATGAGGCTGGCCCTGTCTGGAGAACCTCTTTCTTGGAAGATCACTGCCTTCCAGAAACCAGGTGCCTCAAATCAAGGCTGCCCCTGGAGTACAAAAGAAATGGGCAAGCTGAGGGTCCTTCTAGCAACAGCCCCTTGACCTCTCTGTGCCTCAGTTTCCTCATCTAGAAAATGGACACAACAATAGTTCCACCAGGCTGGGCTGTTCTGAAGATACACTGACACCATGAGTGCCCGGGATGTGGCCAGCTCAGTGTCCGAGGCCTCCTAAGTGCTTGCGGGCACTAGCCACCTGGTTCCCAAGGGGTCTTTGCTATCTCAGGGCCATCGCTTGACATGTGGGTGGGAATGAGACCCTTCCGTCAAACGCTTTGGCTCCGCACACACGCGCTTGTGCTTCAGGACGGGAGGCCCTGAATGCAGAGGCTTCCACTGAGCGAACGGACTGAGGCTCCATGGAAGCATCCGAGGGGCTGTTCTCTGAACCACATTTCTGCCCTGGGGTCTTTCAAACCCAGCCTTTCGGATGGAGGCGGGAAAAGAATAAAGAAAACAGCTTAGGGAGGGTGGGAGGGAGGCTTAAGAGGAAGGGAATATGGGGATATGTGTATACATATAGCTGATTCACTTTGTTGTACACCAGAAACTAACACAACATTGTACAGCAATTATACTCCAATAAAGATGTGAAACATAGGGCTTCCCTGGTGGCACAGTGGCTGAGAGTCTGCCTGCCGATGCAGGGGACACAGGTTCGTGCCCTGGTCCGGGAAGATCCCACATGCCGCGGAGCGGCTGGGCCCGTGAGCCATGGCCGCTGAGCCTGTGCGTCTAGAGCCTGTGCTCCGCAACGGGAGAGGCCACAACAGTGAGAGGTCCGCGTACCACAAAAAACAAAACAAAACAGATGTGAAACAAAAAACAACTGAGCAAAACAACTTAGCACAGGCATGCACGTGTGCACACCTAACCCACAGTCAACCCAGAGAGCAGCGGGATGCCCACTTTACATCTTTCTTCTTCTGGAATTGATACTGACTTAAGACTGTGGGCACCTGCTGGGTGAGCCGAGGACCATTCCCATCCTTGCTCTGGTTGTGGGCTGAGGCGTTGGCTCCCTGCATCCATGTGTGCCCTTGCGCAGTCTGGGGAACCCCGGTTTGTCCTCCACATGTCCTTTCAGGGCTTGAGGAGGAGCAGCTCGGCCTTGCCCTGTGTCTCACATTCCTTACTGACCCTCTCTGCCCCAGAACCTAGCTGGAGGGGGACAGGACTACAGTGGAGGGCCCGGGGAGCTGGGAGAGAGGGAGATAATTAGGGAAAAGAGGAAAAAAAAAAAGGATATGCTGCAGAGAACTTCCAAGGATTCAGCACTACTGTGACACGGGCTCTGTCTAGAGTCAGACCTGCCCTGGGTTCAAAGCCTGGAGCCGCTGGCTTTGTGCTGTTTAATAACCACAGCTAATGCTAGTTAACTACCCACTCCATACCAGGTGCTGTATTAAGTGCCCCACATGCATAATCTCACTTAATCCTTTTAACAGCCCTTGAGGCAGCCACATGGTGAGGGAGCTGGGTGCCAGCCCGAGCCATCTGACAACCCAGTGGGTAGGAATTTGGGCTCTGGAGCTGGTTTCTTCACTGGGAATTGGAGCCGACGACAACCACTCCGCGGGGCTGTAATCAGGCAAGGCGCTTCAGCCCACAGCGCCTGGCACAGAGGTCGCGCTCGAAAAATCTACTTCATGATAATGATAGACACTAGCATCATTATCAAAATTCGTAGCACATGTCATCACCAGTATTATGACTACTGATTTATGCCAGGGGAAACTGAGGCCCAGAAAGGGGGCGGCCGCGAGAGAACTGCTGTGTCTACTCTCTGACTTTTCTAAAGGGCGAGCCTCCAATTGTCCCAGAGGACGATCCCGCAGAGGCATGGATCTGCAGGGCCTCTTGGCACCCATCGGGCTGGGTTTAAGGGGTTGGGGTGTGGTGCAGTGAGGCCCGGGTGGAAGGCTGGTGGCCTCCAGGAAAGGCCCAGGCAAACACTGCCTCGGCTGAGAAACCACTGTCCCCAGTGCATGGGCAGGGCCCCCAGTGGCTGGGGAGGGCGGGTGAGCTGCTGTCCCCCAGCGGGCTGTCTCAAGAACCAGACCATGCCCTCCCACGGCGCTGCACTCATGCCCTCACACCCCGGGTGTGTCACTGTGCGGCTGTCACTGTCGCTTTCCTTCCTGGTCCTTCACAAACAGTGAATTCCTTGAGAGAGGAGCCTGTCTCTCCTGAAATGGCTACGTGCCGGGCGCCTAGCACAGTGCCTGGTACAAACGACACATGTGCGGGATGGTGGTTCCACTAAGGGATAACAGCAACCCTCCTCTGCTGCTTAATAAAAGATACAGCATAGGAAGGCGTGTAGCAGAGCCCAACACACAGTGAGCTGGTGATTTTGATCATGCCTGGTAGGATAACTCCATGAAAACTGCCTGGCAAAATGGACCGGACTGGTTCCCCTAAACCCTGACATCTTCCCCTGGCTCTGACCTTTGCTGGCCACTGGCTTTGTCTGAAACTGGGTCTGTGCTTTCCTGGCGGAGCTCGTCTCCCAGAGAAGGTTCACAGCGACCCCTGCTGCCCGCGCTCGCAACGGCCTCAAACCCCCCGCCAGAACACCCAACAAAGCCAGGCTCTGAGCAGGCTCTGGATTTCCAGGGGTTGATGAAAACTACCACCAGAACAATGGCAGGAAGAAGAGACACCACAGGTAATGATGTTCGGGGGACACTAATTCCCTGTCTTCTCAAAATAAACATAAAACGTGAGATCAGACAAAGCGCTTTTCCCTTCGCCTTGCGGTCTTTTGTTTCCCTGGATAAGTGTCATCCTCAACAGGCTGCGGAACCAAGTGAAACTGTCATTTTGGCAGGATGCTGTTTCCTGCTCAACATGTGCTGCTCAGGGCAATCCCGTTTTGATCTGGCAGTTCTTAAATTGGACTCTTTAAAAAGCAGGAGCATGGTTGAAACCAGCGGCCGTGCGAGGCTCGGGATACATACCTTCTCGTGACGGCGACCCACTCCTCTTGACTCGTCTCCCCAGATGCTGGGAGATGGAAAACAGCCTCCTGAAGATGGTGACCCCACCTTACCAGGCTGATACTACCACGCAGGGGACCCTGGGATCATAGCTAAGACCCTGCTACTAAGAAATCGACAGGGTCCCCGTCTTTGCATCAGCACTAGGCTCATGTCTGTTAATGAATTGGGTGCCAGTGTATGATTTAGAATGGGGGGGAGGACGACAGGGATTTTTACAGCAGACCCTTCAAGTGGTTCCCCATTCTTCACACCACGGAGCAGGAGCAAAGAGGGTAGATTTCACGCAAAGATAATACACACTTCCCAGTCTCCAAAATCTAGGACTTACATTTTGCAACCACAGCTGACCTGGCAAATGCTAATTGCTAATCCTAATCGGGATCTAGCTCTCCTGATCTTCACGCCAGAACTGGACAAATGCAGGTTAAACAAACAAGGTCTAGTACACAGAATTCTAAATGTTCACCCTTGTGCAGGCCACAGAGCTGTAGGTCCCCAGAATACTCTGAGATTGCAGCCGAGCTTCCATGATCTGCTTGGTTGGGGCCAATGTCATCTGCCTTAGGTTCTGACAGCTAGAAGGGTCTGTTCTCTGCGCCACACAGCACACGCCTGGAGAGTGCCCTGGCTTTATAAACGTTTCCCCCTTATGCCCTCTCTCTAAAGACGTTTCATCCAAGGCTTGGTGCTGGGTGGTACCTAACTTATCTGAAAAACCGAACAGTGTAATGTACTGGCACAGGGGTTGCAAACCCGTGGCCCTGGGTTACATCCGGCCCTCAGGTAGACGTTGTCCCACACAGAGTGTTTTTAGAAAGTGAATTAGTTGCCCACTCAAGAATCCAGATTGCCAGTTTCTCTTCCAAAACACGGGAAGAACTGGTCCTATGACATCTGCGTCCCTGCCCAGCATCACCGCTGGCCCTCCAGTCCGTCAGTTCCCACCCAGTCTGCTCTGCCAGGCTGTTTGCTGCCTGGCCCCCAAGAGATCTCTGAGTTTTGACTCCTGTACTGTAGCGTCTGCTGGTGGACTGCATTATTTAGGCAGGTGGTCCCCCCTCATTTCAAAGCGGGCTTTCCATAGACAGCAGTGCAGACCAGGGCGGCCCAGCCCTGGCTGGATATCAGAATCCCCTGGGGCGCTCTGGTCCAAATACCAACATCTGGGCTCCACCCCTGATCAACTGAATGCAACTTTCTGGGGGCGGAGCCTGAGCAAAGGTGTATTTATAAAAGTCACCAGGTGATTCAAAGGTGCAGAGAAGGTAGTGGGCCACCGGCTTAAAGCAAAGGATGCCTCGGGAGGCAGGATTTCAGGCAGACCATGGGCAGAGCTGGGCGTCAGCCGCCTGGGTCCCTGCCCCGCCTGCAGGCCACTGGTGGGGATGAAGAAGACTGACTGCCCTGTTTGGACATGTTTCTGCCCAGCGGTCTGGAGGGCGATGTCTGAGACTAAGGGAGATACATCAAAGGCAGCCAGAAGATGACCTCTGAGAGGCCACCGCGCTGGCCTCTGGCAGACCATCGAGGACCCGAAGGCTCAGCAGCTCCCCCCGACACGACGGCCCCGCGGACCGGACCAGCGCCTCTCACCTGAAGAGCTCGCGGATCTCGCGGCTGTCAGCCTGGAAGGGGATGTTCCGCACCAGGATCTTGGAGGTTGTCTGCTTTCTGGGCACCTGTTTCTTCCGGGCGGAGGTCAGGGCTGGCCTGGAGGGTCAGCGGAAAGGCTTCAGGTTATTCGGGGCCTCGGCAGCTGCTGCCCTCTGCTGACTCCACCGGCCCCCCTCCCCCCACCAGCACCGATGCTCTTGTCCTCTGTTCAGGTGAGGGACTCGAGGGCTCTGCGTGGACGCAGCTGAGAGGAAAGGGGAAGGAGGCGGGCCCCCCTGGGTGGCACACAGCCTAATTATCTTCTCTCTCCAGCAGCTGTGGATGTCCCGTCGGCACATCCTGACCTGGGGTGTCTGCTGCCTTTCATCTGAGACACTCAGGGACTAGCAGGGACTTAAGAACTCTGATGGGGGGTGGGGGCAGTCTCTCCCTAAACCCAGTCTCCTCTGTCTCTTTCTTTGCAGGTGCCCAGAAAGACGCCAGCTGTCCCAAGGCCTTGTTGGAGACATTTCCTCACGAACCCGAAGCGCAGCATCCAGGGGCCTGGAGCAGTTTCTAACCACGGAGGGGGGTCAGGGCTGTGAGACGAAACTCTCTCTACCTGAGGTTCAAGGCCATCCCTAACCTGTCCCCCTGCTCTTCCAGGGAAACCCTCCACTCCATGGAAGCAGGGGAGGGTCACGAGCACAGCCATGAGTTGACAATCTGGGTGTGAATGCCCCGTCGGCCACTTAGGATCTGTGTGACCCTGGACAAGTTATTACTTGGCCTCTCTGGGCCTCTCAACTGTAAAACAGGCCTAATAACAGTGCCAACCTCATCGGATTGTTTGAGGATTTCATGAAAGACACGTCAAAACACTCTGCACTGTGCCTAGCACAGGGTAAGCGTTCCATAAACGGTAGCTGTGATTATGAGGACGGTTATGACTCACTTCCTTTAAGTCTGCTCTAACTGTCTCCACTAAAATAGCAGCCCACTCCCACCCCCACCCCTGGCTCCATGTTCCTGGCACTCATCACTATCCAAGAGCATATTACATATTCAGTCATGTTTCTCTTTACGGTCTGTCCTCTAGGGCCGTGCTGTCCGACACGGCAGCCACCAGCTGCACGTGGCTAACAGTTAAATCGATATTAAAATGACACAAAATTAAAAATTCAACTCCTCGGTTGCTGGGCTAGCCAGCCTCCAAGATGGTTCCCAACGGTTTCTGCCTCTTGGTATTCATGCCCCTTGTGTACTCCTCTCCTGCTCTGAGACTAGGTCATAAAAGACACTGCCGCTTCCTCCCTCTTCTCTCTTGGATCACTCGCTCTGGGGGAAACCAGCTGCCCGGCTGCAAGGACACTTGTGCAAGCCTAGGGAGAGGCCAACGTGGTGAGGAACTGTGGCCTCCTGCCAACAGCCATGTGAATGTGCCATTTTGCAGGTGAAGCCATCAACCCCAGTTGAGCCTTCAGACGAGACTGCAGCCCTGGCCAACGTCTTGACCGCAACCTCGTAAGAGATGCCACGACGGAACTTCCCAGCTAAGCTGCTCCTGAATTCCTGACCCTCAGGAACTGTGAGATTATAAATGCTTGCTGTTTAAAGCTGTTAAGTTTTGGGATACTTGGTTAGGTAGCGATAGATAATTAACACAGTGGTAGCTGCCACGTTTCAAGAGCTCAAATGCCATGTGTGGCAAGGGGCTACCACGCTGGGCAGTGCAGATGTAGAACATTATAGGATGCTTTCATCATCGCAGAAACTTCTATCAAATAGCACTGCCCTAGAATGTAAACCCCACGAGGAATCTCCCTCCCCAGCTCCTGGGAAAAGTGTCTGGTGCCCAGTAGGCTTTCTGTAATTTTTTGTTGAATAAAAGAAAGACTAAATGAACACTGCCTAGGAATTGAGAGCCTGCAAGGTGACTTCAGCCTGACTCCCTGGAGTCAGGGGACTGAGAAGACAGACCGGCACCACTGGCTGAGTGATCACGTGCTGGCCATGTGCTAGATGCTTCATGCACAACCTCCGGTTTTCACATTTTACTTTACGGGCAAAATCAGCTGCCCAAGGTCACACAGCCTCTGGATTAGAACCCAAAGCTGCAGGGCACAAAGCTTGGACGCCCCTCCCCACTCTTAATTCATGGCTCAAGAACGCCCGTTAGCTTCTGGGGGCTCCCACACCAAGCCTTCTTCTGGCTAAGGATGCTCAGCATGGAATGGACTGGGATGGGTGGACACCACCAGAGGTGGCCGAGGCTGGCTTCACAGGTAGCATTAAAAAACAGAGAGAGAAGGAAGAGATAGCGGCAGCTTCAGGTCAGCTCACTGGCCGCTAATCTGCTCAACGACCACAACAAATGACCGACTTGCTGAAAACCATCAAATAAACATCTTAAACCAGCCCAAGGATTGTTAGAGGCAGTCATTTCATCACCTGAGGCGGACAGATGGGATTGACAATGACAACAATGATAAAGGCTGACCCCAGGTACACGTTACATGCCGGGCACTGTTCAAAGCACCTCCAGCGTATTAGTTCAATTAGGACTTGCAAGGGTGAAGAGGTAGGGGCAAAACTAAAACCCCCAAGTGACCTCCACTACTTTAGGAAACTGGTCATTGGGTCCAGTGGTCTGTCTCCATCTCTAACATCTACTGAACCTCTTTCAAATTAAGTGGCGGCTGTCTCTGGGCACCGTTGTCCAGCTCCAAGAAAGCAAGCCCCATAATGCGAGACGTCTAGGTTTGCTCACTGCTTCTGGTTCGTCCAAGGCTCCAGCAACTTGCAAGTCTCCCTGGGTTTATTTATAGGGCCAAGATAAGTGGGTTTTGCTAGCTTCTCCCACCTGTGTTCCTTTTGTTATAATAGATGTGTACTAACACGTTTACTCCGGGGACTGGCGTGGTCCCAGTTTACCAGGGAAATGGGTATCGGAGCTGGCATGCGGGACACCTGCTTAATTAGGAAGGGGTCCCAGGGTGAGGGGGGGTTGGGTCGGGGAGGATGTTCAAAGACCATGAGACACCCTCCAGGGCAGCGGCACCAACACAAAAGGGACGGACTCAACCCAAGGAAGAGGGGGCAGGGGAGACTCACTTGGTGGCTCGTTCTGAGATCCTGACTTCCAGCTTGTGGCCGTCCATGACGTGACCCTGAGAGATGAGACAACACAGCCTGTCCCTCTGTCCTCTTAGAAGCACTCACCCGTAGCCCTGTCCTTCACCGGAGAGGGCTTCGGCTGAGTGAGGGGAGAGAGAACTTCGAGGGGGCACTGACTGTTCCCAGGAGACAAGCCCGCTGGAGTCAAGGACAGAGGAGGGCTTTTCCTGGAAGTGGTTCCCGCTGAGCCCGGGCAGCAGCTGGTGCTTACGGAGACCCAGCCTTCCAAGTCCTCTGGAGCCACGAGTGGGCCTTGACCTTTAAGCCATTCAAGGGGCACAGAATTTTCCATTGTTTATAAGCATTTTCAGGCAAAGTAAGCCCCTTTGGTCTGGCTTGCAGAGAGAGAGTTTGGTTTGGATTGTATGCTGTTAAAAAAAAAATTCTAAATCACAGCAGAGATGCATCTAAAGCTAGGCTCTTAACATGGGTCCCTTAAGGCAAAACTGGTGTATTAGCAAAATTACCCTTGAAAATCCTTTAAAGTCTCCCATAAAATACAGCACACGTAGCTTCGTATCAACAGTTCTTTGCGGCAATATGCCCGTATGTAGCACACAGCGAGGCACAGAACATTAACTCTAATGTGTGCAAGGTAGAATCTGACAGGCTCCTGAATTACACGGAAGAGAAAGACAGACCACTGGGCGTGCAGAGCTGAAATCCAGTTAAATGAGTACACAGCATCTAATGACAAAGTTGGATTTCTAGTGTCTCTTGAGAAAACAACAAACAAAACAAAAAACCAGAGAAGATCTGGTATGGCTGGGGCCCACCTGCCCGTCAGGCAGTAACTGGCTGAGGCCAAGAAGTGGCTGCCCCGTTAGAAGGGGCGCAGGTGCCCAGGTTCTGTTCTGGGTGTTGCTGGCCCCGTCGCTAGTTTACAGCTAGCCTGGCCCCATGGGCATGTGAGGTGGAGAGCAGAGAGACTTTCCAAGTGAGAGCAGAGGCCCCAGAGGCCATGCCTCCCCATCACCGCACCCAAACCCAATTCAGCCCTCCCTGGAGTTGCTTTGGGCCAAGGGGAGGGTCATCAAAATTCTACAAAAACGATCATATCGGCTAAGTGCCCAGTTACATTTCCTATAATCCTCAAGGCCTTTCGCTTGACTAGGAAGCTCTACTGCGACAGACTCCATCACCTGGAGGGTCCCTATAAAGCCAGGCTTCACAGGGAGGTGGGCCGGTATGGGTGCCCTTTTCACCCGGTATCCAGCCCAGCTGTGCAGGCCCGAGCACACGTCTCAGAGAGAATGGGAGCTGGGAGGGCACGCAGCTTGCTACGCGCTCGCTTGTAAACTTGGCCCTGGTCAACTCCATCTTATGTTGCCGCTGCCTGGATGGCCTGTACAGACACGTGACATCCTGAATAGGGTTTAAAAGGGATCCTGGACCCCCTGGAGCAAGCGGGCCTCCAGAAAGAAAGAGGCTCGTGAGAAAGCATTGTTCCTTGTCCCCTTCCTGCCACCGAAGGGCCTGGGGACGTGGGGTGTCAGGGAAGGTGCTGAGGACACTGTCTTAAGCTGAGGCCTGGCCCACTTTGGGGCTCTGTTCTGCTCCCTGTAACCTCAGCTCCCTTCCTGCCATCCAGGGCCCTGATCTGTTCCTGCACTTCAACCTAGCAGGAGAGCATCGCTCCTTTCTCAGTAGGACATAAGTCTGTGTCCCAAACACCTCTGCGTTCAGCCCCCTTCTCCCCACTTTCACTGCGTCCACCCTGACCTGTGCCTGGAGGACTCCACGGTCTCCAACCTGCCCTCCTATGATGCACCCTCCACACAGCAGCTGGAGAGATTGCTCTGCAGCAGAAATCAGATCCTTCCCCGAAGTGCTCCAAGCCCTCTGATGGGATCACACTGCCTCTGTGTTGAATTCCACGGTCCATAAAAGGTCCGCAAGATCCAGCTCCACGTACCTCCCGCCCTGTCCCCCGTCCCTGCCACACGGGCCTCCTTCTGCTCCTCAGACACAGTAAGCTCACTGCTGCCCCCGAGCCCCTGCCCCAGACCCTTTGCACGTGTTGTTCCGAGACCTCTGTGTAGTTGACTCCTCTTGTCACTCAGGTGTCAGCTCAACTGTCATGTCCTCACAGAGGGCCTCTCCTGACCACGCGATCTAAAGGAGCCTTCCCCTCACCACAGTGTCTGCTTTATCTGCCTCCGAGCACTTCTCATGACCTGGTCTTGGCGTGTTTCTTCAGAGCTCTGCTTCACCCACCTCCCTGAGGTCTGGCCCAAACCAGGCTCTTGATCAAGAGTTGCAGACTGAAGGAATGCCTTGTAGTGACTGTGGGGGGCTGAGGAAGGTTCAAGGCCGTGGGCCACGGTCCCCTAGGGAACTGGAGAAAGCAATGGGCCTGGGAAGATGTGGGCTGATCTGCATTCCCACTCAATTTCAGAAGATTGACGGGATACCGCCCCACCGGCCTCGTGCCCCTGTGGACCTCGGCTGAGAATCCCCACTTACCTGGAGCTGTTTGAGAGCTTTCTGGGCCTGCTCCGGTTTCCTGTATTCCACGAATCCAAACCCCATGGACAGCAGCGCTCCTGAAAGAGAGAGAGGTGGGAATCGTGCTGGGGCGTCAGGCAGGGAGGAAAACAAAGAAGGTGCACCAGACCAAGTTCAAAGGCTCCAAGGGGCCCCTGGACAGCCCCTCGACATTCTCATTTCTTCATGCCCCTCTTTGTTCCCAAAAAGATCCCAGCTCCCGGCTGGCCATTTATTACCAGTCGTCTTGAAGAATCAGCCAGCGAGGTTATATAGCCGCCACCTGAGGCCCAGTTGACTATTAATTAACAGATGATCGACGTGATAATTAACTTCATAATAGAATTCCGCCTTTGGGAGGGAGGGATGACCATGGCCACGACAGGCGGCAAAACCTCTACCCGGGCAGTCCCCTGCTTTCATACATAATGCATAATAGGAACACATGCATCAAAGTCAAGCACGCCAAGGGCTTGCTCTTTACAAAGTATTTCTGACCACCCAGTTACACCTGGTTCCTGGGCTTCAGACATAAGGTTGGGACAGGGAGGCTGTGACCACCTCGTTAGAACTCCTCTGGTTCCCTATTGCTGGGTCGTGAGTAGCAAGAGTTCAGATAGCCAGGGGTATCTCCAAAATTTATAGAGAACTCTGCTTCCTGACTGTAAATATGTATAACTGGGGGCACACAAGAATAAGGTCTCTAATTACACCTTGCTCTTTGACACAAATGTGATGCATGCCTCCGCCCCCGCGGCTCATGCTGATTTACTAATTTTACTATTTTTTTCACAGTTGAACTCAAAGAGGGTCGGCTCAAGGCTGATGGGCCCAAATGAGGCTCAGAGTTCACCACTGTTGACCCAGCAGTCCTCATCTTCGTCTGTATCGTTTGTGAGGCTGTGCCCCTGCTTGTTTGCATTTCTACTCACAGCTACGTGTTATAAAACGAGGGCCCAGGGCTTCCCTGGCGGCGCAGTGGTTGAGAGTCCGCCTGCCGAGGCAGGGGACACGGGTTTGTGCCCTGGTCCGGGAGGATCCCACATGCCACAGAGCGGCTGGGCCCGTGAGCCATGGCCGCTGAGCCTGCGCGTCCGGAGCCTGCGCTCCACAACGGGAGAGGCCACAACAGTGAGAGGCCCGCGTACCGCAAAAAAAAAAAAACAAAAAAAACGAGGGCCCAAAGCAGGAAGAAATTCCACAAACAGCCCAAGACATGGTTCTGCGGGCGACAGGAAGGAGATTCAGACAGAACGGATGGCTAGTGGGTAGCGCCACCCCGTGGTGACTTTCAGTATTTGTTTTCCAGTGGATACGTGAAAACTGTTCTGAGGGCCAAGGCTGGAGGGTCTGTGCCCGTAGGATATTTAAAAAGCTCATTAAGATGGTGTTAAAGGCAACTACAGAGAGTCAAGTTCATTGCCGATTCAATGACGCTGTGCAGATCCATTCTGCCCTTCTCCTGCCCTGGAACGCTGATGTCCATAGACAGCACGACTTGGGCTCCCCAGCCTTCTGGTTTCCTGTTCGGTTTACCCAATGGAAAGGTCCGATCTGACGCAGGCGGGTGGAGGAGGGAGAGTTGGGGGCCCCGTTCTTTCCACACACCCCATCGCCTACCCGCTTTGGCGTGGTTCTGGCAGCGCCAGTGTCCAACCCACACCCTTGGCTCTGCTGGGGCCCTTCTTCTGTGGCTCTGGTCACACCACTCCCTCCCCGCGGCCTCTGGGCTCCGCAGGGGAGGGGCGTTCTCCCACATGATCCACTGCCTCGACATCCCCCTGTGGGTCCCCTCAGCCCAGCCCACACCTGGGCACTTGGCCCCTTCACTACAAACATCTCCGTGACAACCCCCGCTGAGCATGCTTTCTGGTTCCTGCTGAGACCCTCGCTGATAACAGACACCGTCTAGATTCCCCCCAGGCTGTGATGGATGAGCCCCAGAGAGCAGGGCTCTCAAATACAGGCTCTTAAAAAAGACAGTGTAGCTTCAAGAGCTGCCCATGACACTGAAAAATCAGATAACTGTTCTAAAGCACCCTGAAGAGCGCTCCCGAGGGCCGAGAGGCAGGCTCCACGGAGTGTCTGATTGTGGAGAGGGGCACGGTGACACTACAACCTGCAGGGACAGCCCTGGATGGAACTGGCGACCCCTCTGCCAGCCTGTCTCACCCGCCAGACTTCAGGGGTCACCTCTTTTTCTGAACTCCGTCCCCAGGCCCCCCAAACTGGGCCTTCATGTCGTTCACTAGGTGCTTAGCTGCCTTTCCTTGTAGCCCAAACTACATCTGCGGTTCCTGGTGAACAGGGATGTTATGGTTTGAACTGTGCCCAGACCCCCAGCGTGCGTTAAAGTCCTAACCCTCACATCTCAGAATGTGACTGTATTTGGAGATAGATCCTTTACAGAGGTAATCAAGGCAAAAATGAGGTCATGAGGTTAAGCGCTAATCCAATATGATCGGTATCCTTACAAAAAAGAAAAGGGGTGGTGGTGAACTCTGAACACAGGACAGGTGCACACGGGAGAATGCCATGTGAACATGAAGACAATCACTTACAGGCCAAGGAGAGAGGCTGCAACAGATCCTTCCCTCACAAGCACTCAGAACGAACCAACCCTGCCCACACCTTGATCCTGGACTTCTGGCTCCCAGAACTGTGGGGTAATAAACTTCTGTGGTGGAAGCCACCTAGTTTGTGGTGCTTTATTATGGCACCCCTAGCAAACGAATACAAGGAACTCCCCAAATTCTATGCCACCCGTCTGCTTCAGACCCTCCAAGGCTCCTCTGGCAAAAAGCCCAGACTCCTCTGCCTGGCAGAAAGCCATTCTGTGATCTGGAATCAGCCTACCTTTCTAGGTGCCTCTTCTGCCTCTTCAAACATTCCCGACCTGCTACTACGCCCTCTCCCGCCTCCGTCACCCACACCCGGCTCCCACCAGCTGACTGCAAGTTGCGGTCTGATGTGGAGACCTCTGGCCTGGGCTCCTGTCCAGCCAGGGCCCCCTCTACCAGACCCCTTGTTGCTCTGTGCTGTAACCACTAGCTCATTAGTCTCTCAGGACACAGCCATGGGACAGCCCACGTGGCATCCCTACAAGTCCCGCCAAATTGAAGGGATGGGGACCGCACAGCTGTGAGAAAGCAAGCAACAATGGCCTACCACGTGCAGGAAGCCAGGGCTGGAGAAGAAACAGAGAGACGCCAAGGGACTCGTGGCAACGCCTGAGGCTGACAGGAGAGATGAGGGTGGGGTCTGCATGGCCCAGGCACCCAGGGGCCCGTGAGGTGCGTGGCTGATGACTCAGTGGAATGTTCCGGATGTTCTACATCAGGGTCATTTCTCTTGGAAGGGAAGAGGGAAAGCCCAAGACGGGTCTGTTCTTGCTCTTCCCTGGGAGATTTCCAGAGCACAGAGATGCTGGGGGCAGGGAGAGGCTTCTGCCACGGAACAGTGTCAACCCTGCCAGCCCTCTACTCGCACTGCTCTGAAACCACCCGACAGTCCAGGGTGGCAAAGGGTCTAGGTTCAGAAGGATCTGACATGCATGGCTGCTCCCACCAGAAACCAGGAGTCTCCAGGGACCCAGAAAGGAGGACCATTTTAGACGAGCCAAACGAGAGAGCGTGGGGCTGCCAATGCTTCAGAATGAAAGAAGACCCTCAGAATAAGCAAGAGAGAGGTACCCTTACCCCCTACCCAGAGCGACACTGTTTCTTTCAGAACTGTTCCTTTCTGACTGAGATCTCCTGCGAAATACCTGCTTTGTTCTTCTTCTTGGAAATGGAGCAGCTCTTCACCACACCCACTTTGGAAAACACCTGGAAGAGAACGTCGACATGTATTATCAGAGTTTCTGGGCGAATCCCGCAACCTGGTGTAGGTGTGTCTTGAAAGACAGAGGGGACCAGGCAACTGCAGGCATGGAGAGAGCAAGAGTAAGAGCAGAGCTGACCCCTGGATGCACTTCCGTGGCTGGGCCCTGGCCCAAGCCCTCTGCCTGCGTGAACTCATCCAGCCCTTGCAGTGATTCTACCAGGTAGGTGTTACTACCTGGTAGACTGACCCATTTTTCAGATGACAAAACTGAGGCTCTAAGGGGTTAGAGATGCACACCCAGGGTCACAGAGCTGGGAAGCCCTGGAGCTGATATTTGGATCCAGGCGCCAGAGCCCAGGTTCTAAACACCATGCAGGTGGGGGTCCTGGTCAGACACTAGGCTCCCCAAATTTGCCCTAATATCATCTCGGGGGTCCCCAAAATATCTGGAGGCACTGGATCATGGCCTACTTTAAGTAGCTTGGACAGTCCCTTAGGGTTCCCCATAAGGGCCGCTGGGCTGGGTCCTGGCTCCCAGTGTCCAGGAAGGACCCGGGACACTGAACAGTCCAGGGAATCACCGAGGGTCATGCAGTGGGGAAGCTGGGCCAACATTTAGAAGCTTGGAGTCCACTGACCCCAGTCCTGACCCTCTCACTGCCCCTGCACCTAACGCCAACTAATGTGTAAAACTTTCAAAAATCACATTCTGCTCTATTTTTCCCTTTACTTTTTTTTGTCTCTCTTGCTAGAATTTGAGAACTGACCAGTGCAAACTCCTGTCCTTCTGGTTTACTGTGGTGTCTTCCATGGCACACACAGGGCCCAGGGAGAGGCAGGTGCCGGTCACTGTTCACCGACTGAGTGAAGGGGAAGCAGGGGGGAGGGGGGATCCGGACCAGCAAACAAGAACCGCACGCAGCTGACATCCACTGACTCTCTTATTCCGACTGTCAAACACTTCACTTGAATTATCTCATGCATTCTAATCAGATCTTCCAAACAGCTCCACAGAAGATTCTAGTAACACCCCCTTTTTACAAATGGGGAAACTGAGGCACAGAAAGGCTAAAGGACCAGCCCAGGGTCACACTGTCAGTAAGGAGGGAGGCTGGGACCCAAGTCCAGGCAGACTGACCCTTAAGCACAACTCTCCGCTCAGGATGCTGTTAACAGGAGCCCTGTGAGCTGGACGCTGCGCCCCAGTGTCTCGAATGGGCTGTGTGACCCTAGGTCGGTGAACTGACTTCTCTGAACCTCAGTCTTCACATCTGTAATATGAAGAACCTGGACTAGATCATTTTGGCTGTACCTTCCAGCTCCAGAGTTCTTTTAATTCCAAGGATGCTCTTAGGCTGAAGCTTGGGCACATTTTCCAGGAAAAAAATGGTTCCCATTGACGACATCCCCGTACCAGATACAGGGGGGCCAGCACAGCAGAAATAAAAAACAAACCCTCTGCAAGCTGGTTTGACCTCTTCAAAGCTATCTAGCCTTTGGACACTACTAGTGTGTGCCTGTTTGTAAAAGCAAACTCAAACCAGACCAAAACGGATTCAGGAAGTAGCCCAGGAAAAGTCCAAGGGTGGGTTTCCCATTGCCCCAGAGGGTGGACCTCTGCCCTTAAAATGCTGCTGCTTTTGCCAGGCACTTCTGCTGCCGTGGTGGCTTTTCTAACTGGCAAGTGACAGTCACGTCGGAGATGTAGCCAGAGGGTCCCAGCGTGCAGGCTCTGACCCCCTGCTTCACCTTGACACCCTCGGCTTTCCCGCCCAATGCAGGCTGGCCTCCTCTCCACCCATCCACCACCTTCCTGCCTCTAGGACTCAGTGGACCCCGTCTCCCCTCTTGAATCCAGCTCTAGGATTTCAGAGCTCAAAAGAATTTGCAGAAACCAATCAGTTCAATCCTCACGGCCTTCTTCCTTTCCAGAACCAGTTCATGGCTGTCAGGCTGCCAATCACCAATTCATGCATTAAAAAAAAAAAAAAAAGGCATCGAGCATTTATTCTGTGCCAAACCCAGTTTAAAGAAATGGAGACTCTCCCCATGGACAGTTCTCAGTCCAGTGGGGGAGCTTGCAGACCCCAGTCCTTTGGCACTAGAGTCCCCATTTCCAGATCTCTGGCCCAATTCCTTCTAGAAGCCCCCCAGCACCTATCACTTGGCATTTTCCCAACGCGTACTTGGAGTTCCCCATCCTTTTCCCCTCTGCCCCCTTCCTATGAGTGCAAAACTCTCAGCCCATCAGGGACTCCAGGCAGGACTGCCCCTCCTCCAGATTCACTCAGTGCTGTGTCTTCTGCATGTTCCCACCAGGCCAGGAGGGTGTGCTGGCGTTTACTTCTGGGTGGTTACCCTTGCAGACACCATCTGGGGAGGAGCTTTGTTTTCTGACTACAGCTCTCACACCGCATCCCAACAGGTCCCTTTCGAGTGCACGCGGGCGCCCCTGCCAGCCCCCAGACTGGTCTGGCCAGGGCTCCGATCTCCGGGTGAGATGTCTACTGGGTGAGATGTCTACTGGACAGCTCGGTGGAGGTGTCAATGCGGTGGCTGTTGGCTGTTAATCTACACGCTGCCACGAGTCACTCGTCCAGGCAGGATAAACACAGTGACATCAGCAGACTGGGTCTCCCGCCCCACCCACCCCCGCCCACTCCTTCCGGGCCGAGCGGTCACTCACCCCCTTCAGCGTCTCCTCGGTTGTGTCGAAGTGGAGATTTTTGATAAACAGCGTGCACCCGGGAAGGCTCTCCTCCTCCTCTTCCTCCTCCATCTTCGCTGAAGTGTCGTGTGCTTCTCCCTCTGTCTGCTTTTCACCTTCTGGGGTCTCGCCGTCTGCATGGGCACCCCCCGACCAAAACAAATCTGTTAAATGATGCCTTATCTGCCTAAGCCCTGGGACCTAAAGCACAGAACCTGCCAGACCCAGGGTGTTCTGTCTCCGAGTGGGCAGCGTCAGGAAGGGACAGCTTGTGCTGCGTTTTAGCAACTGCTGGGGGGTGGGCTGAGGGAGGGGAGAGACCGCCGTGCTTCCTGCCTCTGTTTTAAAGAGAAAAGAGTATGAAGCACAGACCAAAACCCAGGAGCCTTCACTTAGACTGACCCACATTATATAACCCATATAATTTGAACCTCAAAATAAATTACTGTGAGCTGCAAACGTAAGCGACATGTTCTTTTTCCTCAAAAACCAGCACTTAGCGAACTTTCAAAATAAAATGCAACTTAAAACTGCAAAAATTACAGAATGGGAGCAAAACTCAGAACGTTCTAAATACCCCTTGAACCTAAGGGATGTTACGTTCATTTAAAATCCCCAATATACATTACTTCAGGAAGCATACACATAAGAGTATGTTTTCATCCCCACAAAATACATTCAATTCAGAGTTACATGTAACAGTGAAAAACTGAAAAAAAGACAAAAACCCACTATATTCATAAACAAGAGACCTGGAGAGTTATACTGCCACCAAAGGCTAGACTAATATGTAGTTAAAGATGATGTTTCCGAGGAATGTTTAAAGACGTGGAACGATGCTCGTGACAGAAAAATTAAGAGAAAAATGAAGGTGCAAAACAACATACGACGTGACCCCAATCACGTCCTGTACCCAGAGCTTACGAGACACATACGCAAGAAGAGAAAATAATGTGCTCCTGGTTACGTCTGGAGACCGTGATTACAAAGGGCTCCATCCTGTCACTCCCACCCCTGTGACACGCCTACTCTGAAGAAACAGCATTGCAGGAGGGAAGGACAATCGTGAGGCTGTGAGTTAGCAGGGCGGGCATGTGGCTGCAGCTCAGGGTGGAGCCCTGGTGGAGAACGTGGATGGCACCCAAGGGTGCCAGAAGACTCACGAGGTTGGAGGTGGCATCGTGACCTCTTGAGAAGTTCCGCTGCTGGAAAAATGTGTTCCGTTTGGGTCAACCTCCCCAGTTTTTCACATGATCGGGGCCTGGGGACAATCATCTTTTCCCCCACGTTCAAGCTCCACAAGTTCCTCCCGTACCCCCCGGGGAAATCAAACCCCATCTCAGCCATTCTCCAAGATGCCCGCCGGCTCCCACCCTCATGGTTCTGAGCATGTGGTCCTGACCCTCCCCTCAGGTCTGAGCCCCCTGCACGTGCCAACCTGGAGGGGACGCTCCATTCTCTCGTGCCCACTTGCATGCAAGTAGTTCAAGGCCAAGGGAGCTTCTGGGGCTTCAAACCCGTCCCCCACGCTCTCACGCCGAGCACGAGAGCCCTCTCCATCACCCCGGCCCCTTCTGATGCAAGCCTACTGCTGGCCAGTCCTAACTGAACTTCAACCACCTTGTCATAAAACAACCCTTTCAAGCCCTAATGGAAAAGAGCCACAGTGGGGATGTTGCCAGTTTCACATCAGCTGAACGGGCAGCCTTCACCCTTCACACTCCCTCGGAGGTGAACCCAGAATCCAGACTCTCGCTCCAGGACAAAAAAGAAGAAATCTACATAAAGGCTCCTTCCCCCACCCAAGAAACGAACGCAATTTACCCAACAGGGGACTCCGTGGTGTGGCCATTTGTCCTCAAAACCCAACTTTCAAAGCAAAGCAGGGTAGAAAAAGTATTACTAATGATGGGGAAGCAAAGCTAAGCAGACAGGCTAAGACCCCAGGTTCTGAATGAGAACTTCAATGGAAAGGAAGACCACGCCCCTCAGCTGCGAAGGACACCCACCCCACGGGCTCGCCTCACGTCTGACGTCTCGGAGATAAAAGGAGAGAGGAAGGGATGCCAATCGGATGCCCCACTGCGTGCGGGGACTGGGCTAGGCCTGCGAGGATGCTATCTCACCGCCGACCATAGCAGCTGCATCACAGTAAACCGGTGGTCCACGGAAAGTTCTGGAGTTCGCTGCATCTGAACTGTAAACCTCAGGCATCTTCAGGTTGGAAGAGAGGTTCGTGGGAGACTGAAAAAATTTTTTTTGTAGAGAAAAGAATGGGGGGGATGATGCTGACTGGAAGAACACCGTGCCGGTTTAAGGGGCAGCCCGTTCGCGGCACCGGCCAATTGCTGTCACGGGGGCAGATCAACCCAAGTGTGGTCAGGTGTTCAGAGCTTTCACGAGAAGCTGAAAGTCCAGCTTTTCATGGGAAAACCCACTTTTTTCTTTTTTTTTTTTGCGGTACGTGGGCCTCTGTTGTGGCCTCTCCCGTCGCGGAGCACAGGCTCCGGACGCGCAGGCTCAGCAGCCATGGCTCACGGGCCCAGCCGCTCCGCGGCATGTGGGATCTTCCCGGACCGGGGCACGAACCCGTATCCCCTGCCTCGGCAGGCAGACTCTCAACCACTGCACCACCAGGGAAGCCCGGGAAAACCCACATTTTAAAACTCTTGGCAACTAACTCAGCGGCATGTGGCTTCTGTACCAGGCAGTGGTCAACAGATGAATTTAAACCAGCTTATGCGCCTTTGTGCTCTGCTGCCCACTTCCAGCCTGGCAAACCCCAACGACCCTTCCCTCTGCCTCTCCCAAGGGCCTGGAATCCAGCCAGTTCCCAATGTGGCATTCCAGGGATTTGAAGCCTCACAAGGACAAGAGCTCCGGGGAGCCCAGGGGCTGTGAGCAGGGCCAGAGTCCACTCCTTCCTGCCTCCCTGCCCCAGGAGCAAGGGCTGGTCTGCTTCAAAGCACTTATTTCAAAGGTCACAGGCCCCTGGCCAGGAAGTGTGATGTTTGGATTTCGTGACAGAGCTGAGATGAGTTTGCAGTCAGGGTTGGCGACCCAGGAACAGACAGATCCCTTCCCCGGTGGGTGAGCTGCCCTCAGTCCCAGCCCAGGGGGAACAAGAGGGGACTGCGAGGACGGCCAGGACCTATCACCTACCCAGGTGTGCAGCTGGCCTGGCGCCTCCCACTTCTATTAAGTCAGCCAATGCCCCTGACCCCCAACATCCGGGAGAACATCCAGCTTGAAATAAAAGACACGATTAAATGCAGCCTGGCTTTGCTCCAACAACACAGAGATGTCCGTTGTTTCTCCAAACCTTTGTGTACCCAGCCACCACCTCCCCCAGTCTGCGACTCCCCCTGGGATGCCGGAAGAGCTAACAAGACAAGGGCATCCCAGTCTCGAGATCTGTTGAAAAAAGGGGGCCTGAAGAAAACGAGAAGGGGGCCCACAGACCGCAGTCAGGAGGCAGCGCAGAGCTGTGAAAGCGCACGGCCTTAGAAATGAGAGTGGTCTGGGTCAGGGTCCCGGTGAGGCCACCACTCACTAGCTGTGTGCCCTGGCCCCCTTTTTCTCTGCTGGCTTCTTTGGAAATTCGAATGTCTGCTACTCCATCCGCACGCTGGGTCCCCGGTCCGGGGCACCGTTGCCTCTTGTCTGGATGACCGGGTGTTCTCACTGGTCTCCCGTCGGCACCTGTCCCTGGCCTGCCAGCTTCTCCCATTCTGTCTCCTCGCCTTCTCCATTCCAGCTGCACCTGCCTCTATTCTGACCTCTGAGCCTGCCAAAACCCACCCCTGCCACAGGGCCTTTGCACTTGCCATCTGTCTCCTCTCCCTGTTCTGCTCATCCCATTTTCCCAGGCCTGGCTTCTTGTCAGGTCTCAGCTCAAACCTCCTCCCCTCAGAGCTCCTCCTGTGCAGTTGTCCCCAGCACAGGCCTGGCCACTTGCCATCAGAGTCCCCTGGGTATCTTTCCTTCAGAGGCCTTACCCCTTTCTGGAATCACCTTATCAGTTCACTTCTCTGTGTCCCCCAACTACAAGGGGAGCTCTCTGAGGATGAGACCACATCTGACTCAGTAACTTCTGCATCCCCAGCACTGGGCCCAGAGCAGATGCTCCAAAACTATTGGTGAATGATGATTTGCTACACAAATGGCACTTAGTGTGACCGACAGGAGCTGTGGGGTCACAGCTAAGAGCACAGACCTGGGAGCTGGTGGCTCTGGGCACAGCCCAGCTCTTTCCAGATGTGTGACTCTGCATAAGTCACTCAACCTCTCTATGCTTCCTTCTTTCCATTCAAAAAAGGAGAAAAACAATCACAGGGTCCACTTGCAAGACAACTATGAGAATTAACACACAGAAACCCAGATAAAACAGTGTCTGGGCCAGGGGAAAAGGTCAGGAATCCCTACCTCCGCAGGCCCATTGCCGGAAGAGGCAGGCCAGCCGGTTGCAGGCTTTTGAGAAGAACAGCCAGCGCTGCAGGTCTGAGTGCAGAGGACTGTGTCTCTGTGGGCCACATCCCTGGGAAGAGCTTCTGCCCCGCTCAAGTGGCCAGGCCCTGCTATGACCCATGCCCATGTCCAGAGAGGTGTGGAAACGGCCAAGGGCCAAGGACGAAGCCAAAGGTCACTGTTAAAAGTGCTTTTCTGCCAGGCTTCCCTGGTGGCCCAGCGGTTAAGAATTCGCCTGCCAATGCAGGGGACACGGGTTCGAGCCCTGGTCTGGGAAGATCCCACGTGCTGCTGAGCAACTAAGCCCGTGCGCCAGAACTACTGAGCCTGTGCTCTAGAGCCCGCGAGCCACAACTACTGAGCCCACGTGCCACAACTACTGAAGCCCGCGCGCCTAGAGCCCATGCTCCGCAACAAGAGAAGCCACCGCGATGAGAAGCCTGCGCTCCACAACGAAGAGTAGCCCCCGCTCGCCGCAACTAGGGAAAGCCCGCGCGCACCAACGAAGACCCAACGCAGCCAGAAATAAAATAAAGAAAATAAATTAAAAAAAAAAAAAAGAAAGAAAGGCGCTTCTGCCCCTGGCCTCAAGTGGGGTGATCAAGTGGGGTGACGACAGGAAGACTAGGAAGGAAAAAGGAGGTATCACAAAACGAACAGATGTTTGCCAACGACCTCACCAGGAACCAGGAAAAGTGGGAAGAAGAGCAGGATGGGGGCGGGGGCGGGGGCGGGGGCGAGGAAGGCTTGGAAAGCAAGGTGGGCTGGAGGGGGCTGGGAGAGGCAGGGGGGAATATGCGTCCATCTGTAGTTGGCACAATAAAATCCAGTCACGCATCAGCACATGGGGCTTTATTATAATCAGGCTGCAGAATTTACGGTCGCTCCCTCCCCCTTCCGGCTCTCTGCTCGGAGGGCTGACAGCAGAGACTGTTATCAGTTGCAAGCAGCTTTTCAGGACCTCCCCCGACTTGGAGCCCTTTATCTGGAGGTGAGGGTCTTGGTTGTGGGGAGATAAAACACACTGTCCCCCTCCCTCGAGAACGGTACAGGGAACGGAGGGCTTTGCCGAAAAGAAAGGTGGGGGGCGGCTGGTGAACAAAAAACCCCTCTCTGTCCACTCCCCTCCTGCTCGCCTTCCTGCGGAACCTGAGAAAATCCAGGGCTTGGGGGCCGGCTGAGTCCCCACCAGTGGGGATGGGGAGCTGGGGAAGCTTTAGGCACCGTGTGCAGAGGGGCGGGCGTGGGGGAGGAGCAGGTGAAAAGGAACAGCTCGGGGACCAGGGAGGGGACGTGTATGTGATACAGGTAAGAAAAGGAACAAAAAAGGGCCAAAGGAGGCTCGGGATATGAGCTCTGTGGGGATCCGCCTGACGACACAGGACCCAGCGGGGTGTGAAATCAGCACAGGCGTGCACAGCTTCTTGGCCCCCGATCCGATTTATTTGCTGCAACTACTGACTCCCTCCTCCTAGCTCCGAGGCCTCATCTGTGTGAGGGACGGCAGGACCCTGGACAGCAGCCCCCTAAGAGGCAGGGCCTGCTGGGGACAGTCTGTCTGGGATGCTCTCAACACCGGAACCTAGGCCCGGGCACCCAGGGGACACTGGGGGCAGGCAGGGGTAGCCCTCTACTTTCCGACCAGGGCACGTATCTCTGCAAAGCCTCCCCTGGCTGTGCTCCAGATCATTCTGCACCCAGGGCCCACTTCTATTACTGTGACATCTCAGCTACCCCCAAACAGCCCCACCAGCCCTCCTAGCAGCCCGGGAGCTTCTGGGGAAGTGTTAAGTGTTGGGCCCATCTTGGTGGCCCCAGCTCAGTGGCTGGCATCCAGCTGGTGCTCAGGACTGAGTTAGAGACCATCCACTTCCCCTTATGTTGCTGAATTAGGACGAGGGTCAGAGTAATGGTGACTCGGGCGGCTTCTCAGTGAACTCTCACAAAGGCCTTCTGCCTATTTTACAGATGCAGAAACAGCATCGGAGAAGGCTGGTGGCTTGTCCAGTCACAGGGCTAGGAGAGGACAAGGAAGACAGTGACTTCCCCAGGAGCTGTAAGCCTCACATACGGAGGACCCATAGTGCTTAGTGCAGGGCCTGGCATGGAGGAAATGCTGCTTTTGCCTGTGGATTCACTCAGCACCTACTGACTGCTCTCCCACCAGACGCCGGGCACCTTCCTGGGTGCCGGGGCACAGCAGTGCACAAGCAGACGAGGTACCCGCCCTGCGGGATGGACGTATAGTGAGGGAGTCAGACAGACACTGAGGAAGGGAACCCACAATGACACACTTCTGGGAAGCAATAAGCCTTTAAAGCAAAGTTTAAGGGTAAGGGGAGGGGGTGGGTATAAATCAGTACCCATGAAGGGAGCCACGGCGATTATGCGATGGGTGGGGCCACATTCTGATGCTTAACTAATGATGGAGAACAAACGTGCCAATGTCACCAAGCTCTACTATGTGCCGGGGCTTGGGACACAAGGATGAGGATGGCCCAGCCCCTACTCTTCACAGGTAAAGAGAGACAGAGAGGCACAGAAACCCTTCTTCCTGCATTCCTTCACTCCCTCAACTCACATTCCTGAGCTACCCCATGCCTGGGGCCCTACGGGATGCTTGCACCCAGCAGTGAGCGAGACGGCCCCTCCCTGCCCTCGTGGTTCACTGTCTGGCAGCTATGGACGTTAAACAAGTAAAACAAACGAATAAACAGGATAAATACGAACTGTGACGAGTGTCACAGAATAAAACAAGAGAGAAGGGAGGGAAGCACCGGGACACCTGCAAAGGAGTGTGGCCACAGGGCAGCGGCCCCCCGGGGAGGCGCCATACTTAGTGGTCCCGCCAAAGCCAGGAGAGGCCTCTGCTGGATCTGTTTCCAGGGCCCTTGCTCCTGGCAAATCTGTGCTTTAAAGGAGGACTTGCTTTTGGCCGAAAAACATTGGTCATGTCCAAGTTTAGTAACTGAAGTTGAAACCAAGGTTGCTGATAATTTGGGGGTGATGGCTAGTTAAGAAGAAACCGTGACTATATAAAGAGAATGCTTTTTGATGGAAGCATAAGCACGGTGGAAGAACGCTAATCCAATCTGTGGACAAAAATAACTCATCAACAGGGGCTAGTGAGGGGCTCTTGAAAGATTTCTATCAATGGTCAGTAGGTAACCCCAATGGCTAAGGGATGCTTTCGGGGGCCTCAGAAAGCAGAGACTGAAGAATTTTCCTTCCTGACTGAAACAAGGCTTCTAGACCAGGGGTTCCCAAATGCCTTGTAGTGACTTGGGCCAGTCGTGAAGGAGGTTTTACCAATCCAAGATGAACTGGGAAACGCAGACAGCCTAGGGAGGTTTATGGACAGTGAGGTCTATTCAGTTAAACGACTGTTCTTTAATCTGAGAATTCTGCATCCCCACCCCCATTCTTTTATGAGGACAATGGAGAGGGTATACGGGAGATGTATTTCTTTTAATCCTTATTTTAATCAACCGGCAACCCTACGGTGAGATGGAGGTACGGAGGAGGGATATTACCGATGGGCAAGATCTTAATGTCTGGGTAAGGGTGTTCTTCAAAGCTTTTCTAAAAGTCTTCACTTCTAGGATGGAGTCATGGTCCCCTAAGTGGTTCTCAGTTGAGGGCTGCACTGCCCCCTAGAGGGCATCTGGCATACAGGGAAGGGGTATTTTAGATTGCCACAATTACAGGGGCACTCCTGACATTCAGTGGGCAGGGTCAGCAAAATGTCTTACAATTTGCAGAACAGCCCCGACAGGGAAGAACTGCGCTGCCCTGAGTGCCAGGAGCGCCCCCTCCTCACCCGAGTGTGAAGCCATCAGCGGAGGGTTGGGTCCCCGCCTCCCTTCCCTTTCCTGCCTTTGCAGTCACTGGGCACCAGAGGGCGCCATACCATCCCAGGGACCCCGGAGAATAAACATCTCCAACAGCCCTGCTCATCCGTCCTGGCCGATGTATCAATACGAACCAGAAGGCTATTTTCTCTTGCTCTGTCCAGAATCCCTATTAAAAGATTCTAGTGGGTTTTTAAATTTTTCCTTTCACAACCTATACTTGATAAGCCAAGATGGTCGGCTACCTTATGCTGTATCCAGAATTTTTATGCTCTATTTTTTTAAGGACATCTTACGTGCCTATACAATTCAAGAGACGGGGACCCACCAGTCTCAGGATGAATACAGAACTTTAAAGAAATGCCTGATAAACAACTTAGTGCTGCCCCTAGCCCTCCGTCCTTCCCCTGCCTGCTGCCCCAGGGCATCCTGATCCCAGACCCAGCGCTTACCTGTTTCTGGCTCCATCCTGTCCTTTCCGGCCGGCTCTGCTGGTGCATTTTGGAGTTCTTTCTTCTGTGGGGCTGGGCTGGAAAAGACGCCCACCGGAGCCCACTCCAGATACAGGGGGACGTGGTGGAACTGCAGAGACAGGGGCGGGGGAGGGACTCAGTCCACGACACAGACGAAGAGCCTGAGGCTCAGAGTATAGAACTCTATGTACTGCCTGATCCCCTTGCTGCAGCTCAGGGTTCAGGTGAGAGGCTGGAGCATCTGCTGTCATTGAATACATCTGCATCCCCCTGTGCTTTCTCTAATCAAGAGTGTGAACAGGGAGTGGGACGGGGGAGAAGAATCACTGATACAGGGCAGCCCTCCTGGAGGAAGTGCAACAGCGTCGCCGAACACCAACCATGCTTTCTCTCCCTCCACATTCGTACACTCACAGGCAGTGAGTATACACATACGTACGTGCAGAGAGGTTTTTTTAAAAAGAAGGATAAACAAGACACTGACAAACAGTCAGCAAAGCATTAAAGTCCTTGATAAAGAGAAGCTACTTGCAGTGGGCTGAATGGTGGCCCTTCAAATGATATGTCCATGTCCCAACTCCCAGAAGCTGTGAATGTGGCCTTCTTTGGAAAAAAGGCCTCTGCAAATGTCATTAAATAAAAGATCCTGAGATGAGATCATTCTGGATTATCTGGGTGGGCCCTAAATCCAGTGACAAGCGTCCATGTTAAGAGAAAAGCAGAGGGAAGATTTGAGATGGAGAAAAGAAGGCCATGTGGACAGAGGCAGAAACTGGAGTGATGTGGCCACAGGCCAAGGGACACCTGGAGCCACCAGGCACCGGAAGAGGCAAGGAAAGGTCCCTCCCCCCACCCACAAAAGCCTCCCAAGGGAGAATGGCCCTTGGACACCTTGATTTTAGACTTCAGACCCCCAGAACTGTGAGAGAATACATTTCTCTTCTTTTAAGCCACTTAATGGGTGGTAACTTGTTATGGCAGCCACAGAAAGGAATACACTAACACATGTAACTTTTTCTTCCTTATGACCAAAAATCAGGAGGTAGCCCACCTACAGAATTGACTTTCAACTAACTGTAGGTATATGATATGCAAAGCGCCGAGGATGATGGTTCGAAGTCCTGGGGGAAGAGAAAGCTGAGGAAAGCCAGAATCGGCAGGGAACCGAGGCAGCCTTTCCGGAGGATGTTTTGAGCCTGCCCCTCACGCTGCCCCATCCAGAGGTGCTCCCAGGGGCGGGATGACATTCACAATCCTGACAGACATGGCTGGTTTCCAGCAAGTGCTCGCACGTGCCAGGTCTCTGCCAAGACTGTCCGCCCGTCAGCTCCCTCCGTCCTCTCCCTGAAGCGGGGCTCGGGCGGCCCTACCTTGGAGTAGGCCAGGTGTCGGAAGGCCTTGCGGGCCTCCAGCGGCTCCAGGAACTCCACGATGGCCGTGACGCCGCCCTCTGGCAGCAGCGCGCGGCCCAGGCTGCCGAAGCGGCCAAAGGTCTCCTGCAGCTCGGCCGCCAGGGTGCCGGCCGGGAGGTTCTTCACCAGGATCACGGTCTTGCTTCGCTCAGCGGCGGCCTGCAGGGAGGGGACAGCCCACGTGGGACGACGGAAAGGAGGGTCACTGACCCCCGACGCCAGTACTGATCGGTGGGTGACTCTGGACCAGGTGGCCACGTGGGGCCTCGGGTACCAGGCCCTCAGGAAGCAGGTCCAGGAGACCCCACCCTCTCGGGAGCGCCACCCTGTGGATGAGAGGCGGCCCCGAGGAGTGGATGCGGGAGAGGGCTCTGGAACTGGACCCCCCAGGTCAAATCCCAGCCCCCCTACTACTGAGCCGAGGCAAATTCTGATGGCGTCCGACCACAGCCCTCGCTGGACCTTCCAGGACACTCCAGCCCAGGGCCGGGACCTGCATCTCTGTGCTAGGGGTCTTTTCCCGGATCTGCAGAACGCCTCACGCCACACATGAGAAGTTAACACCCCGTGGGAGCTGCCTGTGGCTCTCAGGAGTTGGCGTGTCACCTGTCCTTTGGGTGGGACAACTCCGAGTTGGGCGGTGTCCCCCGGGGAAGGTGCCAGCCCACTGTTCTACCAGTGGCACTGGGACAAGCATGCCCTTTGCTGGTCTCCCCCCTCCCCTCGTCCCTTCTCGCCAGTGTTTTCTGTCCAGTGAACTACTTGCGCTTGAATCTGTCTCACTCGGCTTTTGGAAGAACCCAAACCAAGACACCAGATGTACTGCCTTGAGAAATGCACTTGAAATGTATTCAGCCCCCTCACCTGACATGAGGACACGGCACCGATTTCATGGGTCGTCCCAGGAAAGGAGTCAATCAAAAGGGTTGACGTAAGCACGCTGCTTAGCAATTGCTAACATCAACAATTATTTTATTATTAAAGCATGCTGGATGGAGCATAAAAGAGCCAAAAAAAATTAACGGGAGAATTCCAGGCATAGGGCATATCTGGCTACGAGTCTCCACCTGGCCACCAATCTAATTTGAAACCTTGGGTCAAGTGCTTTCCCTCTGGGCCTCAGTTTTCTTTTTTTTTTTTTAATTTTATTTTACGTTGGAGTATAGTTAATTTACAGTGTTGTGTTAGTTTCAGGTGTTCAGCAGTGATTCATTTATACATATACCTATATCCATTCTTTTTCACATTCTTTTCCCACATAGGTTATTACAGAATATTGAGTGGAGTTCCCTGTGCTATACAGTAGGTCCTTGCTGATTATCTATTTTATATATAGTGATGTGTATTTGTTAATCCCAAACTCCTAATTTATCCCTCTCCCTCACATCTAACCTTTGGTAACCATAAGTTTGTTTTCAAAGTCTGTGAGTCTGTTTCTGTTTTGTAAATAAGTTTTTTCTTTTTTAGATTCCACGTGTAAGTGATATCATATATTTGTCTTTCTCTATCTGACTTACGTCACTTAGTATGATAATCTCTAGGTCCATCCATATTGCTGCAAATGGCATAACTTCATTCTTTTTTATGGCTTAGTAATATTCCATTGTTAATATGCACCACATCTTCTTTATCCATTCCTCTGTCGATGGACACTTAGGTTGCTTCCGTGTCTTGGCTATTGTAAATAGTGCTGCAATGAACACTGGGGTGCATGCATCCTAACCGTCCTTTTAAGGTGAAACTCTTAAGGTTTGGTGAGGCTGAGGAAACAGCAGTTTGGGGGTCAGAAGCCCTGAGATTGAGTCCAGGCCCCTGCCACAGACTCACTGTCTGATCTTTAAGTCCCCTCCCCACTCTCTGGGCCTCAGGTTCCCAGTCTGTAAAACGCAGGGGAGGATGTCAGGTGTTCTCAGCGGGCCCTCCAAGACTTCATCATCCAGACACCTAAGAACTTCTACCTGGTAAGGAAAAAGCACGTGGAGGAACCTTCCCCTATGTGACTCAAGAAAGGTCTCGATCCCGAAGCAGATAACAGGTGCTCTTAGTAAGGTGCTAGGTCGGGGAACAGGATGCTTAGCGCCCTCCCGACCTGTGTGGAGAAACTCTTGCTTATGGCCCCCGATGGACACCATCCAGGTCCGATGGGCCACTGGGCCACGAGTCTGAGCTGATGATCTTTCTTTCTTAAGCGACAGTTGCAAAGTTAATGATAATCATCTTTGAAAGGCCTGACCCTCCCACCCATCCACACGTCCGCTGATATAAGACTCCGCTCCCACCTCTCCAGGGGCGGGGGAGCCCGAGCCCTGAGCAGCTTGCTGGGCTGGGCAGTGGGCATTCACCTGGCTGAAGGAGTCCAGACTGACCCCATTGTCGAGAAGGAAGCGCCGCACCTCTTGGACGAGCTGGGTCTCTCCCAGGGCCACGCGCACGGCCACGCTGCCCTTGGTCTCCTGCGGGAGGGAAAGGGAAGATGCCCTGTCGGCTGTTGGGCAGGTGACGGGTCGGCTGTCCCATCTCCCAACAGCCTGAGGAGGAGGCTTGCACGGAGCCGGACCCCGTGGATGGCCCCCGTGGATGCTCCCACCGTGGACACCCACTCTGGCTTGATGGCTCTGGGTTCCACATCTGTCAGGGTGAATCAAGAACCCCACGCCTCACCTCCAGCTTCCCCTCCCCCATCTCCTGCCTGCTCCCGCCCCTCCAGTCGTATGTAAGGGTTTCATGCCAAGTTCATTCCCACCTGAGGGCTTCTGTGTGCTCACCTCTGCCCTCCATTCAATCTCTGCTAGAATGTCGCACCCCTGAGCAGCCTGCCTCGCTCTCACGCCCTGTCCCCTTACTCAGCTTAAGCCTCCTTCAAGCCATCACACCAACATGCGGCATCTTTGTTAATGAGCTAGTGTCTTCCTCTGCTGGAAGGCTCTAGAAGAGCAGGACTGTTTCCCTTTAGGGCCCTGCTCTCTTCCCAGTGCTCAGAGCACTGATGGGATCTGAACCAGCTGCAGCCCCTCCCGACGGGCTGAGGTCCGGAGCTGTGCGGCCAACACGGTGCCCACAAGCTCAGCCACTGGGCACCTGAAACACGGCGCGTCTGAACCCAGTGTAAGACACGCACTGAATTTTAAACACTCAGTGAGGGGAAAGAAAGCAGTGCAAGACAGCTTGTCATTTTTTTATATTGTGGATAATGAACTAGTAATATCTTGGCCGTATCGAATTAATAGAATAGATTCTATTCTGAAAAATTAACTTTGAAAATTAACTTTGCCTGCTCCTTTCTGCTTTTTAAAAATGTGGCCACTTGGACATTTACAATTCTGTGTGGGGCTCGCATTCTATTTCTGGGGGACAGCACTGACCTTCAGCATGGGGCAGGGGCAGTAAATGACGATGGCCAGCGAGTTTATGGATCAACCTATGGATATCCTTTGCCTGCTGGCTGAAAAACACACTCCCAGGTTTTGCCAAAGATGAACTTGGCCACGGTCTAACTGGAGACACAGCATTTAAAGGAAGATATGTGATCTGGAGAAGCCAAATGGACGGAGGGGGAAGATCGGAAGGAACAAGGTTAGACCTGGGAGAGGGGGAGGGTCAGAGACCTACGACCTACCCTGTGCTCGTCTCAAAGACCTGGGCTGGCTGAGCCCAGGAAGTGGGTGGGACCACCTTTGGGGAGTGGTTCAGAGCGAGGGCAGTGGATTCGGGTTGACCTGGGGTCACCCCACCTCCGCCTGTTTCCAGGTGTGTGACCTTGGGCAAGTGCCTTTGTGTCCCTGGGCCTCGATTTCTGCATCTGGGAAGTGGGGCGAGAGGAGCACCGCACGCTAAGTGCTCACCATCAGTTACTTTCTCCACGTGGCTCCACACTCACCCACGAGAAGCCCGGGCAGGGTGGATGCTTCCATGGGGGAGGCCCCAGAGGACAAGCTGGTGGACAACCCCAGCCTGATCCCACCCCCTCCCCTGCCCAGAGCCGGGGGCACATCAGACAGGGCGCCCACTCACATGGTCAAACACTTGACTCTTGGTGGCGTTGTACTTCTGGGCGATGGCGTCGGCCACTGCATTCGGGCCCATGAACAGCGTGTTCCAGTTGTGAGAGCTGAGTCAGAGGCAGAACAGAGAGGTCAGACCATGGCTGAATGGGGGCAATTTTTTTCAGATGCAAAGCCTGTAAGAAGTGAGCTTGGGCTTCCCTGGTGGCGCAGTGGTTGAGAGTCCGCCTGTTGATGCAGGGGACACAGGTTCGTGCCCCGGTCCGGGAAGATCCTACATGCTGCGGAGCGGCTGGGCCTGTGAGCCATGGCCACTGAGCCCGCGCATCCAGAGCCTGTGCTCCACAATGGGAGAGGCCACAACAGTGAGAGGCCCGCGTACAGCAAAAAAAAAAAAAAAGAGAGAAATGAGCTTGTGGGCCTGCCTTCCTAAGTCCCCGAAGCCTCCTCCTCCCCCATCTTACTTGGCATGGGCCAAGTACCAGGGTCTGAAGACAACAAGAGCCATGATGATATTAATAAGCCCTAATGTCTGTCAGGCGCTTACTCAGCACCAGGGGCCAAGCACTTTGCTTACATTGACTCAGTCCTTATGACACCACAAAAGTGAGGCACCACTGATTCTTCCCATTTTGCAGATGAGGAAACTGAGGCTCAGCAAAGTTATGGATGAGGGGCTAAAGCCACCACGAGGAGTCAGGGTACCCTGGCAGCTAGGAAAGGAGGGGCGAGGGCAGCCAAAGCCTGGGTCAGAGGCAGGTATGGACCTGGAGCTGTTGGCTTTGTCTTTTGACTCTTTCTTCTTCTTGTAAGAGGATGATCCTGGGGCGTCTGCGTCCTCACTGGCCTCCTTCTTGATGGTGGATGGTAACACGTGGAGCATCCTGCCCTGGAGGAGGACGAGGGGAAGGGGTAAAGACAGGAAGGGGGCAGGCGCTTCTACATCCTGCCCCGGGTACGTCGGCCTCTCCACGAGGGGGCTGGACCCAGCATTGAGACCCTTGTCGCAAGATGGGGGCCTCGGGCAGGATGCCCATGAGGCCGCCCTGAACCCAGAACGGGGGCCTGGCCATGTGGCACAGGGGCCTGACTTTGTGACGGGGGCCACCTGACAAAGCTTCATAGAGGACGCTGATCCTCTATGAAGGTTTGTAAGTAAGGTTTGTAAGTAATACCTGCAGGGCTCCCCACCCGACCCTGTCCCTGTGAGAGTGTGAGCTCCACGCGGGCAGGAGCCAGGTTCAGCCTGCAGTCACAGGGGATCAATAAATCACGAATAAATGAATGAACGAACGAACGAACGAACGAACAGGAAAGGGAGGCGAGGCAGCCTGGGGCTTCGGCTTGTGTGCTAAGCATGTTATTTGTCAGAAAGAAGCGTTTCTTACATTCTGCTGTGGCCATTTCAATGCCTGGGTCAAAACTCTCTGTTTCCTTACTCCTTCCTCTTCCAAGTGGTATTTTGAGAGAGCGTGTTCTTTTAATCCACAGACACTTTAAGGGCCCACTATGGGCCAGGTGCTCCTCTAGGGGCTAACGACAGACCAGTGAACAGGACAGAGCAGACCCTGCCCCGTGGAGGTAGCTCGGATCAGGAGGCAGCTTCACGTGCATCAGGTGTGCTTCCCTAGAAGCACGGGTGCGGTTTCGCGCCTGCGCGCACGCGCACACGCCCACAGCCTCTCCCCATCACCTGGGCCCGGCAGCCGCCCGCCACCCCGCGGGCCATCACCTGGAACACCTGACCATCCACCTCCGCGTAGGCCTTCACGGCGTGCTCCGGGAACATGAAGGTGACGAAGGCAAAGCCCTTGGGCTTCTTGGTCAGGCTGTCGATGGGGTAATGCAGCTCCGACAGGGGACCTGAGGGTAGGAAGGGTGTCAGTGTCCTGCAGGCCAGAGCTAGGTGAGAACATTCTGGGCACTTGTCAAGCGATGGGTTTTAACCAGGGAGAGCGTGGAGCTGCCGCCGCCACTGGGCCCAGGACAGAAGGCGGCAAGGGGCTGCCGTGAGACCCCCTCATGGGTCTGGGTGTCCTTCCACGACCCTTCGTGTGTCTATTCTGAGAGCAGAGGTGTCTGGCCTGGACCCTGCCTTCATCACATACTATATGTGTGGCCTCGGGCAAGCCACAGGGCTTTACGGGCCTCAGGCTTCTCACCTGTAAAATGGTATCGTTAAGAATACCCAGCTCGGGGCTTCCCTGGTGGCGCAGTGGTTGAGAGTCCGCCTGCCGATGCAGGGGACACGGGTTCGTGCCCCGGTCCGGGAAGATCCCACATGCCGCGGAGCGGCTGGGCCCGTGAGCCATGGCCGCTGAGCCTGCGTGTCCAGAGCCTGTGCTCCGCAACGGGAGAGGCCACAACAGTGAGAGGCCCGCGTACCGCAAAAAAAAAAAAAAAAAGAATACCCAGCTCAGAGGACAGCGGGGAGGGTTAAACGCACTAATACGTGTCATGTACTAAACAGTGCCTGCTGGTGACGTAGGGCCACAGAAGTCTCTGCTGGGATATTATTACTATGCTCACATTAAAGTACACACCTTCCACTCTGAACACCAGGGTGTGACTGAGTCCTCCTTCCCGGGCTTTATCTTCCCGGATGGATACTTTGAGTCTATTGACAACCCCCTCTCCAGTGCTGCCCGGCCCTGCCACGTAAACCAGGGCACCAGCCTGTGCGGGAAGATCTGGCGGCAGGACATCAGGACACAGGCCAGGAGGTGACACCAATTTGCCTGATCGCAGAATCCTACTCAGGGCCTCCTTGTCCGGAAGACAAGCACTCGACCAAGCTCGGATCCCCTGCAACCCACAACTGGTCTCCGAAGAGAAGCGGGGACACGCTCCAGGGGATCTTAAAAGCATCTAGATCTCGCCCCGCCATTCTGAGCCCTAACTTCCTTCCCTTCAACAACCACGACCTTACAAACAAGCACAGCCCCATGTGCCAAGGCGAACTACAGGCCTTCAAGTCCGTGTCCTGCAAAATAATGCTAGCAACCACGACAACAATGAAAATGGCTCTCGCTAGCAAACGCATTTGGATGCTTGGTCTTTAGAGCAAGACTATTTAGACAGCAGAGTTCAGACTGGGGAGCACTTCATATCAACACACACAGTGAGTGGGCTTCCAAGACCAGAGCAAGGGTTCGGATACCAGGGACATCTCAGAAAACTGTACCCAAACCCCGTCAGTTCTGAGTTTAGTGAGTGAAAGCTAAGGGAGTCTGGGTTCAGACCACGAAAGGTGCCTGTGATGCCATCTAGGACTTCGAGTTCCGCTGTCTACATACTGTTTGAACCTTCACAGCGGCTCAGAGATGGTGAGGCCCATTTTATGGATGAGAAAACTGAGGCCAGAGGGGGACGTCATTCGCCTAAGGTCAAGAGCTGCAGGAGGCATGTGGGGACTCGGACCACCCGCTGCAGGTGCCTGTGGTGAGCCGGAGGCCACGCCCCTACCGTATTTGGAGAAGAGCTTCTCCAGGTCTTCCTCGGAGCTGGTGTAGGGCAGGTTTCGCACAAAAAGCCTCCCAGAGTCGGCCAGGTCCTCTTCCTCTTCATGCTCCCCGAGTGTCCGGCCTTGCCAGGGTTTGGTGCTATTCTCTGGGGGCACCTTGGCTGTGGGGAGGTTCTTTTCCCTAAACACCTCAATGTAGCGTCCACCTGCACAAGGAGAAGCAGTCAGGGCCCCGCGGGAGGCCCAGAACCTGCCAGCTTCCAGACTTTGTGGCTGCCTCTGGAAGCCACGGTGAAGGTGGCTGGTGACAGCGCCAGACACCAGGCTCTGTTAACCAGGGTAGCGGCCACAGCCAAAGCCAGGCCTCAATCTCACTCATCCTGCGAGCTCGGCTTTAGCTCAGGGGGGAGCCTGCCTGGGCCGCCTGGTCCATGGGGCTGTATCTTCCCAATTGCAGGGCACGGCCCCTGGCACTGCCCTGGGAATCATCTCATGTGACAGCCCAACCCTGAAGAGCTACCCTGTGCTACTGCTGAGCTGTGTCCATGCATTGCCCCGGTCACCTGATTAGACCACGACCACCACCATCACCTCCACATGCACACAGTAGGTGCTCAGGAAACACCTACCACCTGACTTGCTAGCAAGACTGCTTAGGTTTCTCCTCTTCCCTAACAGAACTTGTGTCTTCACAAGGGGTCAATGGCTGGACCTGAATCACCTGTCCATACCACGGACAGGCCAAAGAGCACGTCCTTGGATATCTTGTGCAGGTGACCTCCCAGCTCCAGACCCTGTACTTGCTGTTCCCTGTACTGGAACGGCCCCGCCCCACAAAGCCAGAGCTGGCTCCCTTTACCCCTCTGGCTTTTGTTCCAGTGTCGCCAGCTTAGTGTGGTCCAAGCTGACACGATCCTGTTTAAAATGCGCCTCCTCCAATCCTGGCCCTCTCCTGCATCTGTCCACAGCATGGCCCCTCTGGTTACCACCTCTCTCCCCTCTCGATGTCAGTTTCCTCTAAAGGAAACTTAGCCTAATCTCTGCCCCAGGAGGGCGGGGGCTTTGGTCTGTTCTGCTCACGGCTGTGTCCTCCGTGCCCAGGGCAGTGCCCGGCAGGCACGCAGCAGGCCCTCAATATAACCTTACAGAGCAACTGCATGAACGAACCCCTGCCACCATGCGGCGTGGGACCGCCCGGCATCCTTACCCATGTATTCCCTGTTGCATTTCAGAGCTTTCCTCACTTCCTCTTCACTGCTGAAATCCACAAAGACGTACCCTGTGAAAGGACCATGACAAAGGTAAGGTCTGCAGGCCCTGCAGACAATCGTGGGAGTCACGGAGGAACACCCACACCGCGCTAGGTGTTTGGGGGAATCTGAGCAGAAAGTGGGGGGGAAACCTGTACTGTTCGCCCAATCTCCAAAATACAGACACTCCCTGATGCCCCCCAGGCAAATTTCCCTTTGTAGGCAGCGTTCGGAAACGGGAGGGCCTTGGCCTGCCTCCCAGCCTCACCCTGTCCTGACCAGTGCCTGCTCTTTGACCTTCTCTGGACAAATGCCTGTGGTTGCAGTGCTGCAACTCAGCTCGGCACCAAGAGGCCACCTCCACAGTGACTGCCCGTCAGTGCCCGCGGCCCTGACTTGCACAGACGAGCACGTGGAGTCTTCCCTAAACACGAGAGACCTCGCCTCCCCACTTTTCTAGAGGAGTTAAGTGACGTGCGCGCAGACACACAGCTAACGCGTGGCAGTGCCGTAACCTGCGCCAAAGCCCACGGGTTTTGGTCTCTATCACAAAACCCTCCCCTGGGGGACTGCAAAAGCCCCCACCCAGCCCACCTGTCCTTGGGCCCTGCCCCTGGACCCTTCCCTCACCAGCCAGGGGACCATCCTGAATATGATCACGGCCTCCCCTTGCTTTGAGCCCCCAGTGGGCCCCTGCATCTGGGCTGAAGGCTGCAGTCATTACTGAGCCCCCAGGCCTGGGGGCTGGGCTCTGCCTGCACAGGTGAAAACCTCATACTAGGCTGCCAGCGGCAGGGGACAAGAGGCAGACCCCTGTCCTGAGCACTTTCACCACATCCACAGAAGTGGGGACCACAAATAGGAAAAAAGTAGCTGCCCTCCAAACACCTCCACAGTTCAACTGCCCCAACCTTCCAGCTCTAGCATCTGCCTCTCCAGCCCCCTCGAAACAGCCCAGACCTTACCTGTTTTGTTTCCATGGGCATTTCTCACTATTCGAATGGCCACCGGTTTCAGGGGTGCCAGGAATTCCATGACATTTTTCTGTGAGAAGAAAAGTTTTTTCCCAAAAGTGCAAACAGAATAAAGAAACATGGGTCAAATTTCTGAATTCAGAAAGGACACCAAAGTGTTTCATCTTTTGTAGTCTCTCTCTTTCCTCTAAATTATACACGTTTTCTCCATTGTAAATTAAAACCGCCTCGGAAAAGAAAATTTTTTTAAGTTGGAGAAGAAACAAGGAATATAAATATAGAATAGTAATGGCACCATTAGTATTTTAAGGTATTGCTTCTGATCTTTTTTTTCCTAAGTACCTTTTTACTTAATTGGGGTTAAATCCAGCTTTTTTCACGTCTCATCAAAGCATGATTATTTGTCCACGTTACTTCACGGGGATGATACACATAGAGTACTGTTGTAGATGGTTCCCGATTTTCTTAACTACTTCTCTATTTTTTGGACGTGAGGGTGATTTAAACTCTTTTTAAAAAATGCACAAACACACAGAGTACAAAATTTAGCAAATACTGAAAAGCCCCAAGAAGAAAACAAAAACGGTCCTAACTGCAAGGCCCAGATCACTCTTGCTGGCACTCCAGACAGGGCCAAGTGTTCCCTGATGGGGGTTGGGGGGGGACCGTCCCCAGCTGAGACCCACTAACTTAACCACTTCTCTAGTGATACAGTGTAGAGGTTGTTTCCAGTTTTTTGTTTTTATAAATAAAATGACACAAATTAATACATTAATTTATAAATAAAATAAGAATTAGAAAATGCGGCAATGAACATTCTTGCACTGACCTCTTGGTGTACCTGGCTGATTCGCCTGTAGTGCAAATTCCCAGCAAGGTAATTGCTAGGTCAAAGGTACGTACGTATATTTTAAATTCTGACTGATGCTTCCAGATTGCCTTCCAAAAGGCTTCACCGCACACTTCCCCCAACAGTGCGTGAAACAATTTATTACTGAACTTAAAAAATTTCTGCAAAAATGTAACCTTCCTGTTTTGATCTGTATTTCTTTTATTTTGAGTGAACTCAAGCATATTTCCCAGCCACTTGAATTCTTTCTCTTAGAAGACCTCCCATCTTTTGTCCACTTTTCTATTGGGTCATACATAGGTCCCAATATCTACTTACCTATTTGTAAATTAAAGAAGCAGGTTTTGTCTGTTGTTCGTGTTATACATGTCTGTTGTTTGTCTTTTGACTTTATGACAAAAAGTTGCCTTAGAGAAGTTTTAAATGTTATCTAGTCAATTAATCCATCTTTTTCTTATGACTACCAAGTTCTGCAAACTGCTTAGAAGGCATTCTTTTGTTTTTTTTAATTGAAGTATAGCTGACTTACAATGTTGTGTTAGTTTCTGGTGTACAGAAAAGCAATTCAGTTATGTGTGTATATATATACGTATGCGTATATGCGTATATGGGTGTACATACATGTATATATGTGTATGTATACATATACTTTTTCATATTCTTTTCCATTACGGTTTATTACAGGATACGGAATACAGAAAGGCATTCTTCATTCCAAGGTTACAAGTAAATTCAATGCTTTCTCCTAGAACTTTTATTGTCTCAGTTTTTTATCTTAAATCCTTGATGCATCTGAAATTTAGCTTGCTGTGAGGAGTAAGGCGGGGCTACACCTTTTTTTTTCTTCACAAAAGTTAACTGGTTGTCCCATTACTATTTATAGAAAAATCTCTCTTCTCTTCATTGATATGAGACACCCTATCCTAAATTACATGCTTATACGTATGTGAGTCTATTTCTGAATTCGATTCTATTCCATTAACCTGTCAACAGCTTCACCTGAACCAAACTGTTTTAATTACTGTAGCTTCAAAACATGTTTCAACACCTTGCAGGGGAAGGGTCTGTTCCCACAGGATGTTCCCAGTTGTTCTCCGGGATCCCAACCCCACCCCCCCAATCCTGATGAAACTCTGTGATCCCGCTGAATTTATTCATTTATTCACTAATTAGGGAGGAACTGGCATTTTTACTTTCCAAGAATGTATGGCTTTACCTTTATGTAAGCATTCTTTTAAATCCCTCAGTGGAATGGAACATTTTCTTTATCTAGAACCTATATTTTATTAGAATACCTATAAAGCCCCCAATACATAATTTTCATTAGAATATCTAGAAGTAGACTGTCTTTTTGTTTCTTCCTTCCCTTCCTTCCTTCCTTTTTTTCTTTCTCTTTCATAAAAGTAATCTTTTTTTCCATTACATTTTCTGTTACCGTTTGTGGAGAGGAAAGAAGTGATCATTTTTTGTGTATTTATTTGCACAAGTCCGTCTAATGTCCCCCGTCCCCACTAAAGCACATGATTTTCTGCATGGTTGGTTCTGACAGAACTCTGACTCTAAATCAGCAGACAATTCAGATAGTCCAGTAGAACCCAAATGCTTGTTACTCCGAAATCCGATTAAGTTTTATTTAAAAAAATAATTAGCAAATATACAGACTCAAAAAAGGTGAGTACTTTGAGAAAAAAAGAGCATAAAATATAATCAGGCACTTTCCAAAAGAGGATACACACATGATATACAAACGTGAAAGAATGACTGATCTCACTAATAATTTAAAACATCAATCAAAATGAGATGCCATTTTGACCTGTCACGTTGATAAAGATTAATACCCAGGGTTCACAAAAATGTGCACTCTCACTCTCTGCTAAGGGAGTATAAACTGGCCAGGCTTCCAGAGGGCAACTGGCACTCTGTATCAAAGACTTAAAAATGTACTGAATACATGCATGTGCTTGTATACAGTACTTATCTGGAGCAAGGGTTGGCAAACGATAGCCCACAGGCCAAATATTGCCCACAGCCTGCAAGCTAAGAATAGTTTTTACATTTTCCAAGGATTATCAAAAAAAAAAAAAAAAAAAAAGTGCAACGGAGACCATATAGCTCACAAAGCCTAAAATATGCACTAAATGATGTTGATAGAAAAACATCTGTTGACCTCTGATCTCAAGAAATGTGCTGACTGCATTATTATTCAAATCAGCAGAAGACTGGAAACAATCCCCATGTCTCAATTTAGGAGGTTGGGTGAGCGTAACACAGTGTGTCCAGAGTAAAGAATAGCATGCAACGTGAAAAATGATGCTGTAGCAGAATATTCGATATTCAAAGATATTTATGACATAATGTGATGAGGGAGGAAAAGAGTTTCAAAATAGTTCCTACTGTAGGATTGCTTTTTAAAAAGAAAAGACACAGGAGTTCCCTGGTGGTGCAGTGATTAAGAATCTGCCTGCCAACGTAGGGGACACAGGTCAAGCCCTGGTCCAGGAAGATCCCACATGCCGCGGAGCAACTAAGCCTGTACGCTACAACTACTGAGCCTGCGCTCTAGAGCCCGCGAGTCACGACTACTAAGCCCGCGTGCCACAACTACTGAAGTCCACGTGCCTAGAGCCCGTGCTCCACAACAAGAGAAGCCACTGTAATGAGAAGCCTGCGCACTGCCATGAAGAGTAGCCCCTCTCGCCGCAACTAGAGAAAGCCCAGGCACAGCAATGAAGACCCAACGCAACCAAAAATAAATAAATTAATTAATTAAGAAAAAAAAAAAGAGAAAAACACAGGTCAACGTTTCTATACAAAGAAAAAGATGTCTAAGAAGATATACTCAGAATTTATTACTGGTTGTCAGTGTATGGGATACAGACGTGGGGGACTGAGGGGAGCTTGCTCCAGTTTGCCTGGGACAGTCTTTACTCCTATAGTAATCAGACCGGTAGGTAATTAGCTCAGCTCTGCATCCTGGCACCCCATCTGGTTAGCACTTCTCTCTCAACACAGTTTGGTTGACAATTCATAGAGTGATAGGTAATTTTTACTTCTTGTTATTTAGCTACATTAAAAAACATTTCCTATGCTGAACTTCTACTACTTTCCTAAGGAGGGAAATTGACAAAGTGTTCTCTCCTGTGTGTAGACCCAGCGTCAGCAAACTACAGTATGCAGGCCAAACGTGGCCCACTGCCTGCTTCTGTAAATAAAGTTTTACTGGCACACAGCCAGGCCTATTTGGCCACCTCTCACCTCGGGCTGCCTCTGTACTACGACAGCAGGGTTGAGTAGTCGTAACAGAGACCATACTGATCACAAAGCCTTGAGTATTTACTAGCTGGTCCTTTTTAAATTTTTTAGCAGAAAAAGTATGCCCACCCCTAGCACAGGTGACTGGTGAGTGAGACCAGTCCTTCTCGGTCTCAATATAGCCGGCCCTGTTTCCCGACCTTGACGATGCCCAAGATCCTATGTATCCGTCTTTCTGGCCCCCAGTTCCCTCCAGCTGAAGTCCTCAACTGATTCTGAAGCTCCCGTGCAGCAGAGGCTCCTGGGACCCTCACCCTTGTCTCCCGCTCCCCAGGGGCTCATCACCCCGTCCTGTTACTGGCGCGTACCTCTGTGACGTTGAACGGGGCTCCCCGCAGCTTCACGGTGTGGGTGGTGGTGCGTTCCTTCTGGTTGGCTGGTTTCTCGGTCTGAGTGATGGCAAAGAACAGAAACGGCCACAGTGAGCTCCCTGGTGCAGCCGCAGGAGGTGCCAACCCAGGCGTCGCAGTGAACGCTGCAAGGCCCCTGGTGCCAGGGCCAGCTGGCAACGCCGGAAGCATTGTGCCTGCCGAGGACGTGGAGTCTGGCCAGAGCGGGCGGTAGGAGGTGCCAAGCCTCCATGTGCCCCTGAGATGAGGGCCGGAACCATAGGCCGGCTCACTGGGGGTCTGCTCTCGCAGGGGCGCCAGGCCACACGGAGCGGCAGAGCCTGGGAAGGAGCCCTGAGGTACGGTGACATTTGCTACCACTTATTTAGGGCGTATTCTGTGCCAGATGTTGCGCAAAGCACTTTGCAGACACAGCTGTCCTCTTGAATCTTTAAAACAATCTTACAGGGTTTGGGATGTCTCCTGTTGTTTTAGAATGGAAACAGCTTTTGAAAAACCTAATCTTTTGGTTAATTCGTTTGGTAACAAAACCTGCCCTGACTTAGACTCGTTTGCCGGCAAAGCCCGCTCTGAGCTGTTACGTCACAACTTAGGGTTTATGTCTATCTCAAGTAGATGAGCGATCATTTCTAGCTTCACTGCAGAAGCAGTCATGTACTTTTATGGGGTGCTGCCCTGTATAAGTTATGGGGTATCTCCCTGAAATCTGGAACTTCTGATTTCCAGCACACACCCAGGTGCAGGGGTTTTGGAAACTGGACAGAGACCAGTGCTCTGCTGAGCATCACCTTCGATGAAGATCAGAGGCCCAAAGAGAAGCACCTCACCCCATCCCAAGGCTACTCCAACATCAGGGCTGGGATTTGAACCCATGGCTCCCTGACTTAGCCACACTCGACTACCTCTTTAGAATCTTGAGAAAAGGACAAGAGGTGGCAATTAGAAGGGAAAGGGAATGAGCGGAGGGAGGGGGCAAGGAGAAAGAGGAGGAGGGAGATGAAGGAATGAAGACCCAAAGGATGTGTGAAGCTGCCCTAAGCAGAGAGGACCCCCGGGTGGAAGATGGGGCGGCCAACCCCAGAGGAAGCACCCACGTGTATGATCTAGACTCCAGAGCCCAGCAGACCTGGGCTGACCCCACCGCTTCCCAGCCGAAACCTTGAGCAAGTCACTTCCTTTCTCTGGGCCTCAGTTTCCTCACCTGTAAAAGGGGACAAGAATCCCTATCCCCCAAGATTCCCATGAGATTCAATGACAAATGACACGCCAAGTACTGAACCTCACATGTAGTAAGTGCTCAATTAATTTCATCCATTATTGTTGATTACGGGCTCACACCTGTCTACCTTGCTAGTAACTACGAAGTACAATATGCTTGGGATACTTTTTCAGCTCATTTATGCCCCCCTCCCCGCCAAGTCAAGAGGGGCAGGCAGTCTCTGCGTTAGCGACAGGAAATAAATTCAGAGAGGGAAGATGCTTGCCCAGGGTCACACAGCAAGCAAGCAGCAGTACCGAGACCTGAAGGCAGGTCTCTGGGCCGCTGAGCTGTCTTTCCTTGATGTTACAGGCCCCGACAAAGGGGCTGCAGGGAACGTGGGCGAGGGCCAAGCAGACCTCCTCCCTCCCCAGGCTCCCAAGCTCACCCCGATGCACACGCACCTCGGCTCGGGCTGCCTCCCTGTCCTGCTGGGCGGCGGGGGCGCAGGAACCCTCTTCCTCAGCCTCGCTCCCTTCCTCGCAGTTCACGGCTTCATCTTCACTCTCCTCTGAGGATGGCGACTCGGCCTCCACCACCTTGGATTTCAGGTAATCCATGTCCGACAGCTCCTTCCGTACGGCTGCCTTGGGTTCGAGGCCGCTGTCCTCCTCTGGAAAAACGGAGAGGGTGGGAGCCGGTGATGGCTGTGAGCAAACGAGAGGGCTGGAGGGCAGACAGCGTGGGGGTGTGACCGGTGGGTGGCACGTAAGGTGCCAAGCCTGAGGTGACCAGGGGCCCCATGCCAAGCAGCCAGTCCCCAGTAGGTCCTTGAATAAATACCGTCAAGTGGGGAGAAACTGATGGAGTTTTGACAGTTTCCGTGCTACACACTGAGAACTTCGGGGTTCCCTCTCCAGCCTCGCCAGCTGCGAGGCTGCGTGACTTTTTTGAGCTTACAGAGAGGACTCACTCCTTGATCAAAACACAACAGGGGGTGCTGGTGGAGCAGTGGTTGGGAGTCCGCCTGCCGGTGCAGGGGACGCGGGTTCATGCCCCGGTCCGGGAAGATCCCACGTGCCGCTGAGCGGATGGGCCCGTGGGCCGTGGCTGCTGGGCCTGCGCGTCCGGAGCCTGTGCTCTGAGACGGGAGTGGCCACAGCGGCGAGAGGCACGCGTACCGCAAAAAAAAAAAAAAAAAAAAAACACCAGGGGCTCCCAGATTCTCTCAGGGTGAAACCCAAACTCCTCGTCGGGCCCGGTGAGCTCACTGGCTTCTCCGCCGGCTCCCCCTGCTGCAGCCACCCGAGCCATGTGGAACCCCCCCTCCAAGTTCCTGTTTTTCCTTCCCTCTGCGCCTTTGCCATGCTGTTCCCTCTGCCTGGAACCCCTTCTCTCTCCCCATCCCTTCTGAGTCACACCAACTCCCAGTGAGTCCGTCGGATCCCAGCTTTGCACAGAGACTTTACCAGCCATAAAACTCACATTAAATTCATTCCCTCACCTTTTAACCAAAGTCGATTCCCACCCCACAACCACGGCACTCACCATTCTGAGCTACAATCGCTCACAGGTCCATACAGGCCCCCCCACGACACTGTGACCCCCTTCTGAGGACAGAGATTCACTCCCTCACCTCCTCTGCTCAAGGGCCACCTCCTCGGAGGCCTTCCCTGGTGACTCTCCTGTCCCCCTTTCCTACTTTCCTCCCTCTCCTGCTTTCTCCCTGCAGCACTCACGTTCATATCATACACTAAATAGGAGACCAATGTCTTTATTGTTTCTCTCCCCAACCAGGGCGACACCTCCACGGGGGCAGGATTCCCTGTCTTTTGCTCACTCCTATATCCCCAATGCCTGAAGCAGCGCCTGGCATATAGTTGGTGCTCAATCAATATTTAAGTGAGTAATCAACTGACTGAATAAGGAACCAGGATCGGTCAAAGCCGGCGTACCCGCAGGCCAGATAATCACTGCTCCACGGGGCAGCGCCTGACTCGCTGTCTCCTGGGCCCGGCACAGAGGGGCCCCAAGTCACATGCGCACAGGCCCGGGCGCTGCAGGGCGCGACTCGGGCAGGGGGCCCACCCTTACCTTCCGGGGCCTCCCCGGCTCCCTCCTCCTCGCTCTCCTGCCCGGAGTCGGAGTCGAAGTTCAGGTAGTCGTTGGCCAAGTTGTTCTTCCCTTTCGAGGGCTCACCGTCCAGGGCATCGTTCGCCCAGGTGGCCACCTGCGTCCGCTTCTGGTGAACCGACAGGAACTCCTGGAACTCGTTATCTTCCCTCAGCTGCAGGCGCCGGGCGGCAGGGAAGCGGGAAGAAGGGAGAACAGGCAGAGGAGGCTCAGGCAGGGCTCACCCTTGCTAACTCTTCGGAGGGTAAGCACATCTTCCGAGGCCATTTCCCCCAGTCTCTAGAGGACCCCTGGGGCCAGCTGGGTCAGTCCCAGGGAGGGCGGCGTGGACTCTTCATCAGACAGAAAGACGAAGGAGCCACAGCCATGGCAAGGCGCTGCCTGCTGGGCCCGCCCTTGCTGCCCGCCCTCCGCTTGTCACCACGACAGACTCACCTTCTCCAGTTCACCTGCTACCTTTTTCTTCTTGTCATCCTAAAAACAGAAGGCACAGGTGGTGAGGGTCACGATGAAAGGAGATGGAAACGCACTGCCCGGGGAGGGCTGCTTTCGGAAACCATCCGAGAGGGATTCTCAGGTCCTTCCCCCTCCCCTGCCTTCCCGGGGTGACCACCCTGCTGACACCCGGAGGCGGCCAGGAGTGACCATCCATGCACCTTCTTAGTTTTGGGGGAGATGGAGTCTTTGTCTTTCGGAGGTGGCTTGGACTGGCTTGTTTTCTGGGCATGCTTGCTCCAGGCTCGGGGCTTTGTCGGGTCCCCAAACGACTTGCAGAACTCCACCTGCGAGGGACAGAGAGGGGGATGATGACACCTGCCACCACGCCTGGCACAGGCAATTCAGCCACTGACTACTGGGCAAGTGGATGCATAATGTAGACCAGTGCTTCTCATCCTGGGACCAGCAGCATCACCATCACCTGTTAAGCCTGTGAGACGTGCAAATTCCTGGATCCCCTCCCCCAGCATAATCAGAAACTCTGGGGAAACTGTTTCCACAAACGCTGCAGGGGATTCACAAGCATGGGAGCTTGAGAACAGCGAGGAAGACCAAAGATGTCATGGTCTGGAAGGGAACAGGCTTTGGACTTGAGCGTGGAGAGAAAGAGCCAGTGGGTCACTGTTGACGGGCAGGAGAGGGCGAGAGTCACACCCACTCACCGTGATCCGGGACATGTCGATAAAACTCTTGTTGAAATGGTTCAGCGCTGTTTGGGCTTCTTCCTCGGACTTGAAGCCGATGAAGCCGAACTTGCGGAACTTGCCATCTTTGGTGAACTTGAGGCTACAGTCTGTCAGTGTGCCGAAGGCGGTGAACAGCTGCCGGAAACGCTCCTCCTTCATCTAGGATGGAAGGAGGACGATGTGGGCGGGGGAGCCGGGGAGCCCTCAGAGCCAAGGGGACAAAAAGGGCTGGGACCCTGAGGCCCTGGGATTCCCCGGAGGTGACCTAGAAGGGGCGGTGGCAGAGCATGCTTTGCAGCTGGACCCGGTTCCAGCTCCGGCTCCAACACTTACTCGCCATGTGACCTTGAGCAAGGCCCTTCCCCACTTCATTGATGAGGAAATCAAGACTCAGAATGACTGCACTGAAATCTTCCTATCCCGTGGGCTGCTAGGAGGCTAAGGAGACCTATTGTACAAGCAGCCCAGCATCATGGCTGCTGCATAGTAGACACCTAGTAAATGCCTGTCACAATGATGTGTGAACTAAGGAAATGGTAAACTACACAGTGCCTCCTAATTGTGGTAGAGAGGAGTATCCATCTTTAGAGCTTGCTTTTAGGACTCCTCATAAGCATGGCTCTATGTCCCTATACTGAGCTCTCACTTTCATTTCTTGGCTTATTTACCCAATGACTCTCTGCTGACTTCCATTATGAAAAATAAGAAACCTACATCATCTATTCCTCCCTTCCAGTCTCTGTTATTTATTGGCTTTTTAAAACTTTTTATTTTATATAGGAGTATAGCCAACTAACAGTGTTGTGATAGGCTCAGGTGCACAGCAAAAGGACTCAGCCATACATATGCATGTATCCATTCTCCCCCAAACTCCCCTCCCATCCAGGCTGCCACATATCACTAAGCAGAGTTCCCGGGGCTATACGGTAGGTCCTTGTTGGTCATCTGTTTTAAATATAGCAGTGTGTACATGTCAACCCTAAACTCCCTAACTATTCCTTCCCTTCACCCTGTTATTTATTGTTTTTAATTTTTCCATCATTTATCCTAAATAGTACACTTAAAAAATATCTATTATTGATCCATCCATCAGCTTTAGGTAGCGTCTCTTGATGCTTCACTCTGATGGATGAGGATTTTAGCATGGCTACCTTTCCTTCGCCTCTCAGCTATTGTCTCATTTTGCTTCTCAGTATGGCTGTGTCTCTTACCATTGCATGTCTTTGATGAATGCAAGACTTAATAACAGTAGTAGTAGTAGCTAACGCTTTGAGAGCTTACTAGGTAATTACATTAAGGGTTTTGAGATGAGGAACTTGTCAAGAGATGCAAGCTGTAAAGATGGTTACTCCTGGAGAGAGATGGAGAATAGGATGGAACAAAGGACTGTGCTTCTCGTTTTATACTGAATTTTAAAAATCGTATGATAGGTGCCCGCCCCCCCCATCCGCCAGGGGGGGTGGAAAAGGTAAAGTTAAAAAACTACAATAATGAAACAGAAACGGTTTTATGTTCTCACTCTTTCTAAGGAGTACACAATCTCATGCCATCCAAACGGCACATTTCGTATTTTGGGAATGAGTATACTGGCCATACCAGTCGTGCAGGGGTCTCTCTATCCAAGAAAAGTCATATTCACTTGGGCACAATGCGCTAACCGTCTGACACTACACATTCAACTATTTCTTCACTCATTTATTCAGCATGTATTTACTGGATACCTACCACGTGCCGCGTTCTGTGCGGACTCTAGGCGGAGACAAGTATGACTGGGGCACCCCTCCCCACTTACTGGATAAGTTGTTTAAAGCCCTGCACACTCACTCAGTTTTCTTAGACTATTTATTCCTACCTTCCCTAAAGGCGGGAGTGGGAACTGGAACGCAGGTCCTCAGTCTATTGCTCCTCACTTTCCTCCCAGACAGTGTCCCGAGTGGGAGAGGGATACAGGCGCAGTGTCTGACCCAGTCACGAGTCAACCCCAAAAAGCGACTGACAAGGGCTTCCCTGGTGGCGCACTGGTTGAGAGTCCGCCTGCCGATGCAGGGGACACGGGGCTCGTGCCCCGGTCTGGGAGGATCCCACATGCCGCGGAGCGGCTGGGCCCGTGAGCCATGGCCGCTGAGCCTGCGCGTCCGGAGCCTGTGCTCCGCAACGGGAGAGGCCACAACAGTGAGAGGCCCGCGTACCGCAAAAAAAAAAAAAAAAGCTACTGACAAGAGGGCTGTGGGAGCAAGGCATTCGACACAGCGTGGGGGCTGGCATGTCCCGGGGAAGGAGGTGTCTGGCTGGGATCACGTACCATCGGGCCGGCTGTGAAACCCTGAGCAGGCACTGTCCCTCTCTCCCAAATGTCAACGGGGAATGTGCCGGGAAGCCTGCCCCTTTCTGAATCCTCCGGGAATCCTTCCCGAGATCGAAAACCGCTCAGTTCTCCCCAGACACCTCCCTCCCAACCTCCAGCTCCCAGCTGGTCCCAATTTCAGATTCTCAAGTCCAGGCTCTGCACTCACCCCATCTGGGAGGTTCTTCACGATCAGTCGCGACATGGCGCACGGTCCCACTGTTTTGATTCCAGCACGAATGGCCTGCGACTACCACCTCCAAATTTCACGCTACCGCTCTGGGCGCCGCCATCTTCCGCAAGCCGGAACCAAGTCACGTGCTCCAGGCGTAGGCCGCCCTTACGGAAGTAGGCGTGGCCAAAGGGAGCAACCCAAGGAAGTTACACCCTCCAAGGGGTGGGCCTGAGCGCTTGCATTCTGCGCAGGCGCAGGCTGTTGGGCGGTGCCTGGAGAGACCAACGTAGTGGCCAGGCCGCCAGGGGGCGCTGGTCCCTAACATTGGCGGGGGATTGCCCGTAGGCAGAACAGCGTTTTAGCTCTGCTTAGGCTAGGAAATCGTTTTAGCCACTTCCTGTATTTAAACAGGATCCTGGCCCAAGATAGTTAAGATGCAATCAAAGGAATAATTTCAATGCGCCTAGGCTCTTGCATCTTCGCATACTAAAAGTGCTCAAATCATTAACTCGAGATGTCTGTTTTTGTGATTAGCAGTCATCTTTTGATATTCAGCTACATTTTTTCCCCCCCAGCGGAAAAAGTCATATATCCTGTCATCTCCCTTACCTCTCTGGAACAGTCCCTCAGAGCTATCTGTGAAGCTGTATCCTCCTGGGCTTAAGTCCTCAGTAAGTCTGCCGAATAAAACACAATTCTCAGTTTTTAGATTGTGCTTTTTTTTTTTCCAGTCGACATAGGATTATGGGGTGTATTGGTTCCCTACCACCTACTACAAGTTTCCAGAGATTTAGTGGCTTAAAACAACAGAAATGTATTCTCTCACAGTTCTGGAGGCCAGAAATCCAAAATCAAAGAGGAAGCAGGGCTGAGCTGCCCCCGGAGTCTCTGAGGGAGGACCCTTCCTCCTAGCTTCTGGGGGCTCCAGGGGAGCCTTGGCTTTGTGGCTGCAACACGCCGATCTCTGCCTCCGTCTCCATGTGGTCTTCTCTCCTCTGGTGCCTGAATCAATCTATCTCCCTCTCTGTTCTCTCATTAGGACACCTGCTATTGGGTGTAGGGCCCATCTTAAATCCAGGATGGTCTCATCTCCAGATCCTTAACTTGATGTCTCTAAAGACCCTTTTCCAAGTAAGGTCATGTTCACAGGTTCCAGGGGAAGGATGTGGGCGTGTCTCTTCAACCTATTACTTGAGGATTTACTTGCTTGGTAGTAGGTTACTCTGAAGGTCAGACTTCGCCCTGTCCACATCTTACGTAGACTGTCTATTCAAAGAAAATGCACACACCCATGTAAAAATGTACCCTCAAGCCTAGAGTAGGTGACAAGGGGTCACTGTGTTTCCAAGTCATTCATTTATTCAACAGCTAAGCTATCTATTGATATGTATGAAAGTGCTCTTTAATTAAATGATAATTAGGGGGTTGTTTTCTGCACACCGCAACCCTGGTCAGAACAGGCCGGAGCAAGCTTTACGAGGCAGCGCTGAGATCTTAGCCTTTTATGAGAGGGCAAGTGTGGGCTGCCCAGCCAGGCCTGGTTTCACATACTTGTATTATTTTCAGGAACTGCCTTTATTAAAATGTGCAACTAAACTTAGCCTTCCCTAAAGAAATTCACAAATCAGAAAGCCTTTCAAAGGTATTAAAAGAAAATGGAATGCTCTCGGCTAATCGCTCGACCCAACTCTGGGCCAAGAAAATATGGTCCCCACATGTCAAGGAAAGGAAGAACCGTTCCTGGGCTGTATATCCCTGGGCTTTTAATAAACAGCTAGGTTGTAACATTATTATTAGCCTTCCTGCTTTCCTGCCTTCCCGTTTTGTCTCCGGCCTCCTTTTCTCTCTCACCAAAGATTATCCAGGGGCACCTGGCCCCCACCAGGCTGGGCTCTCTGATTAGACATGGGGATTAAAAAAAAAAAAGCAGGTAAATCTAAAATCTAAACTAGCTCCAATCAATCACGGCTGCCTTCACAAATGTACTCAGGCAATGAGAAGTCTGTCTAGGCTCTGCAGTAATTAATGTCCCACCAGGGAAAGGCCAGCCGTGGGGAGAGATCTTGGAAGGGTTAGAGGATGGAGAGAGGAGAGAAAGTTGGACCCTTGATTTCCTCCACATGAGGCGTCTAATTATGAAAAAATGTCAGACAAACTCCAATAGGGTGGGAGGGGAGACATCCTACAAAAATCCCTGACTGGAACTCTTCAAAATTGTGGAGACGTCTGGGAAATTGTCACAACCAGGAGCTGCCTCAGGACGCAGGATGACCCAATGGAATGTGGGATCCCAGATGAGATTCTGGAAAAGAAAAAGGACCTCAGGGGAAAGCTGAGGAAATCCAAACAAAGCATGGACTTCCATTAGTAATAACATATCAATATGGGTTCATTCCTTGTGACAAAGGTACCACAGCAATGTTCACAGTAGGAGAAACTGGCTGCAGGGTGCGTGGGAACGCGAGTATCCTCACAACTTTTCTGTACATTGAAAGCAATTCTAAAATAAAGAGTTTATTAACTATCTCTTTAAAAAGACATTTTGAAGATTTAAAAGAGAAGGATGAAGGAGGTCAGTATTTATAGAGGTGGAGTAATTGCCAAAGCATATTATAAAGGGGCAAAAAGCACGGTGCACAAGGATATTCCCTTTGGTGTAGAAAAGAAAGGCCCGGGGGTCTCTCTGCACGCCTGCTTCTGTACGCTGCGCAGCAAACCGTGTCCTGGGCCGGATGTGGCCTGTCGCCGTTTTTGTCATGGCCTCACAGCTAATAAGGGTTTGCACATTTTTAAGTGGTTGAAAAAAATATCAAAAGAAGAATCATGTTGCATGACTCATGAAAATGATATGAAATTCTCATTTCCCTGTCCGTCAATAAAATTTTATTGGAACCAAGTCACACATGTTCACTTATGTCTTGTCTGTGGCTGCTTTTGGAGACAGCAGAGGTGAGTCGTTGCGACCAAGGCCATATGCCTGCAAAACCGAATCTGTTGACTGCCTGGCCCTTTATAGAAAATGTTTGCTGATCCTGTGCTTGACTATCTCTGGGGGAATAGACAAGAAATTGGTAACAGTGATTTCCTCTAGGAAGGCAAAGAGGATGGCTGGGGGAAGGGGTGAGTGTTTGATCTATTTTTTAAAAAATCTAATTCATTTACCAAATGCAGAAGCTGGGCTCTTTGGGGCGCATGGGTTGGGGGCTTGAGACATTTTAAGTGGAAAAGGTAACGCCCCAAAGCATTTTAGGCATCACTTATTTGACTGTTTAGAAAGGCTTTCCAAAGGTAGTGCTCTGGTCATGGTGGGTTGGCGTGCTATCAGAGAAGGCTTCCTGGAGGCGGTGAGCCTTGAAAGCTGGCAATTGACTTGTTCGGAGGGTTATGCAGAGAAGGGGCTTAAGGCAATGATGTGATTAAGTTGGGGAGGAAGAGTTGGGACTCCACATTTTGTTGGACGTGGTCCCTGATCCACGTGGCAACAGTGTTGTAAACTAGCTACTACCCACGTTTGTTTGTTGAGAGGAGTAAAGGGGAATGTACATGTCACAGCTCAGAAGTCATACAGCCACGATTGCAATCCATCTCTGATGGAGTGAGTGCTAGGATGACCTCCGTTGTTCCCTCCCTTTCTCCACATCCTGGGCATGGAGCCTCAGAGTTCTTCCCATTGGGAGAGAGCCCGTTTCCCCTTCTTGTATCAGGACCCGCTGGGAGAGTGGTGCTAAGCAACAGAATGAGGCAGAAGCAGTGGTACCACATCTGAGCCTTGAAGGCGCGGGGCCCGTGTGCTGCCACGCTCTCTGGGAGCCCCACACACCCTGAGGACGAGGCCAGGTCAACCTGCAGGAAGACAGACACATGGCCTGGTCACTCTACTGCCCCCGGTGACAGCTACCCGATGACCAAAGAGGATCTGGTTTGAAAAGACAGTTCACTTCTTGACTTCAGCCTCAAGGTCCTACGAGGTGCATCTGCTGACCTCTGCTCCCGTTCCACTCAGCTCTGGCCATACCACCACTTTCTGCTTCTCAGATGTGCAAACCTTGCTCTCACCACCACTTTCTGCTTCTCAGATGTGCAAACCTTGCTCTCACCTGCCATGGGTTGAATTGTGTCCCCCTCCCCCAAAGTCCTTGGAACCTGTAAATGTGACCTTATTTGGAAATGAGGTCTTTGTAGATGTAATTAAGTGAAGGATCTGGGGATGAGGTCATTTGAGGTCATTTTAGATTTAGGGTGGGCCCTCATTCCAATGGCCGGTGTCCTTACAAGGAGGCCACGTGGAAACACACACAGGGAGAGTTCTGCATGGTGACAGAGGCAGAACCTGGATCATACAGCCACAGGATGAGAATTGCCAGCAACCATCAGAGTAGAAGAGGCCAGGAATAGATTCTCCCTCAGAGCCTTCAGCGGGAGCATGACCCTGCCCACACCTTGATTTCAGACTTGTAGTCTCCAGAACTCTGAGAGGATACATTTCTGTTGTTCTAAGCCACCCAGATTGTGGTGATTTGTTACAGCAGCCCTCGGAGACAGACACATCACCCCAGGGCCTTTGCATATCCTGGGCTCCCCCTTCAACTCTTCATCTGCCCAAGTCCAGCTCATCCCTGGGGCCTCAGCTTAGATGCCCCATCCCCAGAGAGGGCACCACAATCTACGTTAGGGCCACGCTGATTTGGCCTCTGAAAGCACCCTCCACCTCCCTCAGCCATTTGTCATCCCATAGATATTCGCTTGTCCACATTTTTAATGCCTGTTGCCCCCAGACAGAAGCCTCACTGGGCAGGGGCTGCATCTGCCTCTGCTTGCTCGGGTGGGTGATGTGAAGGGCCTCCCAGCTCTCTTTCCATGAATTCAGGATGGTTTGTAGGACTCCTCCTCCATGGCAGGAGGCTGCCTCACCCCGTCCTGCGTGGCCCTGGTCCAGTGACTGCTTGATGTGTGTGTGGGAGTGGTTATAGAAGCCCAGCCTCCTTGTCCAACTAGGGGCAACCCTGAAGTCTCAGCCCATCTTCAGAATTCTCTGGAAGGTCAGCCGAAGCCTCTTGTGACACCGCAGCACAGCCTGACTTCTCCTTCTGCGCACTCCTGCTTCCTTCCCTTCCCAGGTTCCCCCTGCTCCCAAGATCAGTGCTCTTGTCAATGTCCATCATGTCCCACCCACCCCCATCCTTTTCCTGCTTTTCTTTATGGGGTAAGAGACTTCTTTACTCAATGGGTCTTCGCGCTGCCCATTTAGAAAGCCTGTCTGCAGTTCTAGAGACTGGCCAGCAGATAGCGCCAGAGGATCATGTATAAACACGTTCAGAGCAGCGGAAACAAGGGGAAAGTCCCTGTGAACCTGACCCCGCAGAGCGGAAGGTTTCAAGGACCCTATCCACTGGGCGGAAGGACCCCCCAGACATACGGGCCTAACCTGGTCACAATGGATGGGGCTTATTCCTGATTTCACCCCGTTAGGGAGACAGAACCCTGCATCCTTGCCAGCAGAACCCTGCTCAACGGAGCGCCTGGCTAGAGTTTGTCAGTAAATATTTCTGGATAAACAAGTGGATTTGAACCCAGAGGAAGTGCAAGAAAGCTGTCTAACTGCAGAAAGCAAGAGGGAGAGTTCTGTCTGGGAAGGAAGGCAAGGACACCGTTGGTCAGGGTAGCAAGCAGGGAAAAGACCATGGAGGTCTTGAAGATAGTGTGAGGTAGGGACCATCTACAGAGTCATGGGCAGGGTTAGGAGATGCCAAGGATCAAAGGCACCGGATATGCATGCGACAGGCTGAGAAATGGCCCCCCACGAGATAGCCACGCCCTAATCCCTGCAAACTGAGAATACTCCCTTACGTGGCAAAAAGAAAAGAAAAGAGAGAAAGAAAAACAACAGGAAATAAAAGTGTCTTTGCAGATGTGATTATTTTGAGATTTCTGTGTGTACCTAGAAGAGGGAGGCAGACGGAGATTTGAGTCCCACAGAGAAGATGAGCGATGCGAGATGGGGAGGAGGGAGATTTCAAGGCACAGCCTTGAAGATGGGAGCGAGGCAGCCACAAGCCAGACAATGTTGGCAGACACGCGAGGCTGGAGGAGGGAAGGGACGGAGTCTCCCCAGAGCCTCCAGAGGCAGCTTGACCGCACTGACACCTCCGTGTCTGCCCAGTGAACCGGATTTCGGACTTCCGGCCTCCGGAACTGAGAGAATAAGCGCGTACTGTTTTAAACCCTCAAGTTTGTGGTGATCTGTTACAGCAGTCACAGGAGACTAATACAGAGAGATTGCTACTCCAGGACTGAAGAGGAAGAGGGAGGGAGGGGGGAGACCGGGGGCCACTTAGAGAGGAGCTATGGGCACAGTGAGACTCAGCCACTGCCTCATGACATGGTCCAAGCTGGGCGTGGGCGGGATCGAACTGCCTTTTCTCCCGCCTCCGATTGCCTGATGGTGCCTCCCATTGGCTGAGCCCAACAGGCGGGTGAAGGATGGGTAAGGGTGGGGCCTGAGGGTCAATGGACCATAACCAGCGCACCAGCTCTGTGCTCACAGCGAAGATCTCCCATTCCCAGGACAGCCCCATATTTTTATGAATTTTCCTTTCTTTCACAGGACAATATATATACCCCACAGTGCGATGCTTCTGGAACACCTTCTTGAAGTTATCTTTAATGATTAACTTATCTTTTCTGATTTGGTAAAAATAAAAAAAGAATATAATAATCAGTATCGGTGATGGTGTTGGGAAATGGACATTCTGTAATATTCTGAAAAAAAGTTGTGCGAAATTGTTACATTTTGGGGGGAACATGATTTGAAAACCACATAGGAGACTTTTTCACAACAGTTCCATTTCTTGGAGTTTATTTTAGGAAGTTATTTAACCCATGCATGAAAGCTTTGAGTATGTGTTGTACACAATAGTGAAAAATCAAAGCTCTAGAAATGTCCAACCAGCAAGACCTGTTTACTACTTTAAGAAGAAAATTTAAAACTCTGGTTTAGCTACACAGTGAAATTCACCAAACTCCTGAAAGGAATGCCATGAAGAGACGTTTGACACATATTAACGGAAGAAGAGAGCCTTGTTCCAAACATTATGTAGAGTGTAATTCCATTTTGGTTTCAAGACCGTGCAGTACACTTTTATTTTTACTGTAACAAGTGTCTTGATGATGACTTCATAAATGTATCCATTTTTTATGAGGGGACCATTTGTGTAAAAATATATCAAATACACACATTTATGCTTATCTATGCATAGACTACTTCTGGGAAGATACCTAAGAAACTGGCAACGGTGACATTTATAACAGAGGGCGTCCACACTCCCTCGGCACTGACATCCCAACAGCTTGCTTCTGCAGCCCTGTGTCTCCCCTCGGAGGGCTTTCTACAAGTGCAGGCCCTACGCAACCTTGTACCAGGCAGGCTCTTGCAATCATTCTCACCTGCTGAAGTGGATGGATAAATGTCCCAGATTCCCTGTCCCTCGGTGAGAGGGGACATCTCTGAGGTGTGATCTATGTAGTCTCCCCGACACTTCCAACTGGGCTGAGCAGGCACTGTCCACAGCAGCACCAGGACCACATCGGGACTCATGACTTCTCTGGGCCCTGGACACATTTGGAGGACTTCTTCCCAGATTCGTAAAATTATATATATAAGTATGTGTGTGTTTGTGTGTATATATACATGTATCGCTATATATGTGTGTATACGTGTATGTATATGTCCTGTGCATAATAAAAGATACATATATTTTGTGCATGTATGTATAACTATGTTATACATACATTATGTATCTATATATATAAATATAACTTCACATATATTCATAGATACATATAGCAATATTTTTATATATACACATAAGTATAACACATGCTATATAACGTGTGTGTATACTACATAACATATATATGTTATATATATAGGATGTGTAACATTATAGTCATATAACTATTGCAGTAGTCATATACCTATTTTATGACTGTGTTGATATAAAGATAAATATAATCCAGGCTGGATTCACCACTTTATATTCATTATTATTATCTTCATTTTTTTCTCCTGATCTTAAAAGAAATTAACCCTAAATGACCCCATGACCCACCACACCATCTGTTCTCATGGGATTGCCTTAATGCAGTGCTCTCCCCAGCTCTGTGAGTTCTTTGTTATTATTATTATTATTATTATTATTATTATCCTTTTGTGATAAGAATCTGCTCAGAGAGGTGGGAGCAATGCCTGGGGTCACACAGCATCGTATGACACTACTACTGCACATCATGAAGATAACAGCCATGTTTATTGAGTACAATGTGCTGAGGACTGTTCGCAGCGCTTTAAGGTGATGCCATGGTTCATTTGCATATTAACCTTCCCTATAAGGGAGGTATTATTGTGATTTCCACTTTATGGATGAAAAGGGGAAGTGACTTGCCTGAGGTCACACAGCTAGACAGTGGTGGTGCCATCTGGCACTTGATCCTGTGCTTTTTTTTTTTTTGCGGTACGCAGACCTCTCACTGTTGTGGCCTCTCCCGTTGCGGAGCACAGGCTCCGGACACGCAGGCTCAGCGGCCATGGCTCACGGGCCCAGCTGCTCCACGGAATGTGGGATCTTCCCGGACTGGGGCACGAACCCGTGTCCCCTGCATCGGCAGGCGGACTCCCAACCACTGCGCCACCAGGGAAGCCCAGATCATGTGCTTTTAATTACAATGTTGTACTGTCTTTCTCACAAGCAGAGGCAAAGTATTTGCCCATTCAAATACTTGTTAAGTTCCTAGCTCATCCCAAGTGCTTTCCATGTGCAATCTTACTTATTGCTGTGCGAACTACTGGCTTCAAGAACTATTCTTATACCCATTTTACACATGAAGAAAGTGATGCCCAGAGAGGTAGAGTGACTTTCCCACCGTCATGCAGCTGGAAAGTGGTAGAGACGAATGTGAACCGGAGACCCTCTGACTTTGGAGCTTGGGCTTTTGCTTTTGATTCTGTCTACAAGGACAGCACACTGGGGCAGGGCTTGGGAAATTAAGTGCCAAGCCCAGAGGGCATGAGAGAGGCAAGTCCAGCCTGCCTCCTTTCCAGACTCTGTCTGCCCCTGGGACCCAGCCTCACTCACACAGCTGCCAGGGATCAAAGTCCTCTCCGAGATGTATTTGCTGCGAGTTCTAAACAAACGGGTGTTAGCATGTAGCTAAGAGAAACACTGGGAGGACACGGTGTATGAAAGCCGACTGGCCTTTCAAGTCCTGGTGATTGATCAGCTCCCTCTTTGGTCTCATGCTCTCAGGGGCCAGGATGGAGGGGTGGGCAGACTCCAGCTCTGGAGCATCAAGGCAGAGGAGTGGGCTACCAAGCTGGCACCGTCACACTTTCTCCAGCCTCTAGAAAACTCCCCTTTCAGCCGACAAGCCCATAAAACCAACACTCACAAAATAATAATGAAAAACTACCATTTACTGATGGATTTTGCTAATCACGCTAAGCACTTTAAATGCATTTAAGCCAAATCACAAGGCATGTATCTTTATTGACCCATTTTACAGACGAGGCTAAGAGCACAGAGCTATTAACCAGTGAGGCTGGATCCCACTTAGCACTCAGCAAATATTGATTGAGCAAGATTGTGGGACACAGTTCCTATCCTCCAGTTGTTCACATTCCTCAGGGGGTGACAGAAAGAAAGAGACCCTGTGATCCAGCGTGATGAGTATTAAGACAGGGCTAGGCAGAGAGGATGCTCAGTATGGGTAGACCAGTTGTTTATATTAGAAATACTCCTGTCTGATTGAGTCAAAGTCAGTTTTGATGGGTTTTTATCCCAGGCTTACTGGTTAGACTTTTTTTTTAATTTTAAATTTTTTATGAAATATTATTGATTTAAAATGTTTCAGGTGTACAGCAAAGTGATTCAGTTATACATATATATATATATATATATATATATATATTCTTTTTCAGACTCTTTTCCATTACAGATTATCACAAGATATTGAATATAGTTCCCTGTGCTACACAGTAGGTCCTTGTGGTTTATCTATTTTATAGTGTATATCTGTTAATCCCAAATTCCAAATTTATCTCTCCCCTCCCCTTTCCCCTTTGGTAACCATAAGTTTGTTTTCTATGTTCGTGAGTCTATTTCAGTTTGGTAAAGAAGTTCATTTGTATCATTTTTTTAGATTACACATATAAGTGATATCATGATATTTGTCTTTATCTGACTTACTTCACTTCATATGATAATCTCTAGGTCCATCCGTGTTGCTGCAAATGGCATTATTTCCTTCTTTTTTATGGCTGAGTAGTATCCCATTGTGTGTGTGTGTGTGTGTGTGTGTGTGTATGTCACATCTTCTTTATCCATTCATCTGTTGATGGACATTTAGGGTGCTTCCATGTCTTGGCTATTGTAAATAGTGCTGCTATGAACATTGGGGTGCATGCAGAGTTTTCTCCAGATATATGCCCAGGCGTGGGGCTGCAGGATCATATGGTAATTCTATTTTTAGTTTTTTGAGGAACATCCATACTGTTTTCCATAGTGGTTGGACCAATTTACATTCCTACCAACAGTGGAGGAGGGTTCCCTCTTCTCCATACTCTCTCCAGCATTTCTTATTTGTAGACTGGTGATGGCCATTCTGACCAGTTGGTTAGATATTTCGAATATCACTCACTCTTGGTGGTTTCTATGAATGTTTGGAGGGCACAGAGGAGACCCTTACCTCTCTAAGCTGCTCAGTGAAGATAAACCTCGAGGGAGGGTGAACAACCTGTGTGTGCAGAGCACAGGTGTGGAAGAAGGAGGCATTCGAGGTCCTGAGATGCTTGGTGTGCTTGAAAGATCACACTGGACACATAGATGCAGGTCCAGAGTGGACCTTGACCTTGCTAGGGCGTTTGGACATTCACCAAAGAGCTCTGGGTTACCCCATCAAAATTTGGGGCAGGGGAGGGTATGGTGGAGCTAATTTCAACTGCCTTGACCATGTACAGTTCCCAGGACCATGTGAAATCAGCTCCTTGCTCCAGGACACGGTTCTCGGGTTCCAAACTATACAGCAGTGACTTCTCTACCGCTACTCTTGTGTCTTAGGAAATATTTGGGGACTGAAGGCAGATACAGCACCTAGTGAGGAATCACAATTAGGGTGTGTGCTTCAGCTCGCCCTTCTATTGTCAAGGCTCAGGATTCATGTGATGTTTGGGCCTTGATCAGGGGAAAGAAAAATGAAGTGGCTGGGTTTTCCTAAACATATTTGAATGGAAAAACGTGCGTCCTGGAGAATCTATGCGATAATTCCCTTAAAGGGCTCTGCACACACCCTGGCATACAGTCAGCGCTCAATAAAGGGAGCCATGATTCTCATCAACACTGGGTAGTTCTCAGCCGTCTGCCCAGTGAGGTCACCATCCATCCCCCCCATCAGGGCTGGAGTCGGGGCTGAGACCTTCGTTTAAAGCTTGTAACATCAATAGAACACGATTCAAATCATGTACTTTTTATTCCCCACAGAATGATTTCTCTCTGCTTACATGAATCTTGCATTTTATTTCTTTATGTACCTGGAAGACGAGGCATCCTGGTGGCTCTGAGGCCAGGCTTACAGGACATTGTGGAACTCTGATCGGGGCTGGGGTGACTGCAATTCAGTGCAGACATTAAGAGCACAGGTTCTGTGCTTATATATTGATATTTTAAACCCTGACTCTACCACTGCCTATAGTATATGCTGGTAAATGTTCCATAATGGTTCTCTGGAAGAAACAAAATCCTGACATGTAGCACTTGCCAGTTACCATGGTGTAACTTCTATTGTGGCTGACTTCTACCCATGTCACTGATGTGGAGTTGGGAAGAGATACACAGTAACGCCCCGCTGTATAAAATTTCTACCAGCCAGAAGTAACCACAAGAACAAAGATAATGGCGAAATGTCATGAGACAATTAGGAAGGGGTGAGTTTGGAGTACTTGCCTTTGTTTGTAACATAGTTTACTTAATTGTAAGTTTCTATAATTTAATTTTGAATGATGGCCGTGTTTAACAACTCACAAAAGTTCCTGAAAATCGAACAATCAGCTCTCAAGAGTGGGTGTCCTGGCCCACCTCTGTCCCTGGCCCTTCTGTGTGTTAGTTTCTGCAGCTGGTAAAACCAGGATGATACCACTGATGACAGTAGTTGTGAGGGTTAGAGAAAATGTGTGCACAGGGCGAGGCACAGAACAGACACTCGAAAATGGGAGCTGTCATTATCTGAGGTTCAGTTAGAGTTTGTGGCCTTGGGGTTTCTGAGGATGGGGACACAGCTTTTCTAGCACACCATATGTTTCCATTTCTCCCACAGAAACTGGAACAAGGCAGGGAGATGGGTTTGCCGCTGCCAGTCAGATGACAGGTGCTGGGGGCTCCCTGTGTACTTCAGCTCAATTTTTCCAGGCTTATATCTTGTCTATCTATCTCTGTATCTATCTATGTATCTATCATCTATCTACCTATCATTTATATAGTTATATCATCTAGAAAATTGATATCCAAGTATCTACACCATTTTATATTTTGCCTAAATTTCAAAATTCTTATTACAAAAATAGCATATACTAAGTCTGCAAAATAGAGATAAGCCAGTTCTGGAATCCAGCAAACATTTACTAAACTTAGGTACTATTATTTGAGAACATGCCCATACATTTTGTTGAACTGATGAAAGACGACGAAAAGTAAATGTTTTCTCTCAGCCCAGATACGACTACTGTAGGTTTTCTGGTGTACGTGCCTCTACCCTGTTCCCATAACTGTATTAAAAACAAACAAACACACACACACAAAAACCCAAAACCAAAACTCCCACGATTATCTTGTACATGCTGTTTCATGCTCTGCTTTTTATTTAATTAATTGTAAACATAAAATTCAGCTCTTGACAACCTGCAAGAAAAGATGGAGTCAATGGGGCGAATCATGTAACTGCAGGGAATTATTGTCATTATAAAAGCTACTGGCAACCTCTACATTAATCTCTGAGATTTTGCCTCTGATCTCCTTTTGAGGTTCGGGCCCCTGAAGCTCCTGCGTTTTCAAAGTTAAGCTCGTTGCGTATCTAAGCTGCGCAGCGCCGGTGGACCCCGGTCCTTCTGAGACCTGCACTGACAGGACCAGCACCCCGGCTGGGGGGTGGGGGGGTGGGGGGGCGTCACCCATTGCCCCGCCGAGCCCCGCCCCCAGGGCTGCCGTGCTCCATCGGTCACGTGTGCGTCCCTCCCACACTCCCGCCTCTACCCTACGTGCGTCTATAATCTTGTGCTCTGGGGAGGGTCCGGGCAGCAGCTGCCTTTGATCAGCCCAACATCTGGGAGACTCGGCACTTCAAGAACGCTGACTGGTGATCAAAGATGGGAACGCTGTGACAGCGGAGACTTGGCAAGGACCCAGCCCGGCTAAATGCACTGGTGGGGGAGGGGAAGGAAGGACAGAGGGAGTTGGGGGGCGGGAGCGAGGAGCAACCCACCCAACCGCAGGGGCTTGGCGGCGGGGGCAGTTAGGAGCATGGGCTTTGCTTCTTGACCTTGACTCGCGGTGCCTTAGTTTCCTCCTCTGCAAAATGGGGATAATAACGTGAGGACAAAATGAGTTCAAAAAAGAAAGAGCACTTAGAACAGAAGCCTGGATCCCAGTTTGAGCTCATAAATGCCAGCTGTTGTTGCCGTGCGATTAGGGCTCTTCTTATTCCTAGAGCCAGGTCTGGGAGGGAATGATAGAGTCTGCATAGTCCCCAAAGCTGTAGTGCCTACTAATTTGTAATGATCTATTTTGAGCCTCGGTTTCCCCATCAGTAAAATGGAGAACCACACAAGATGTTGGAATTCAGTAAGGATTATTGCTTTCCATTTGACTCATGGAGAAACCGAGGTCTCGAGATGGGAAGTCATGCAACTAGGAACCAGCCCAGTGTTTCACCACCTGGGAGCTGGCCCTAATTGGAGGGTTGGGCTGCTGCTTGGTGGGCCCAATGCTGAGTCACTGGTTTTTTTGCTCAAGCCAAGAATTCTCCCATCATCTCCTACAGGCTGGGTTCAATAACATTACTACCAACAGCAGCAGGTTATAATTTTATTTTATTTTATTTTAGGCTTTTGATTTCTTATTAAAGTATAACATACACACAGGGGAATGCACATATCACCACACTGAATTATCCCAAACCAAACACACCCATGGAACCAGCGGCCAAATGGAGAAGTAGAACATTCCCAGCTGCCCCCTTCCCCAACTCCCGAAACTCCCACGTGAGCCCTTCCAGTCACTACCCTCTCCATGGGAACTGCTTAAGTTGTTTTTATGTATTGCATGCTCACCAGGAACTAGGAGGGACAGGAAATGGCCTGGTAGGCACTGGCCTCACCTAAACCTTGCAACAACATTCTGAGGCCAGCCCTGTTAAAAATCCCTATTTTACAGATGAGAAGACAGAGGCACAAAGAGTCTAACAAAATTGCCCAAGGTCACACACTGGTCAGTGAGGCTTCAAAACTTTAAGCCCTGGCTGCAGGACTGTGAGCTCTTGCTGTTATAGGGATGATGCCTCTTGGAAGTGGGTCAGTAGGGAGAGCGTTTTTAATTTTTGGAGGAGAAGGGGTGTTAGGGAAGAAGCAAGCTTACATACAATAGTTGTGGGATGCATCAGGGCTTTTAGGAAATAGAGCTGTTCATTGGCCCTGTGGGCTTTTAGGGATGCTCCTGAGTTCCCAGTAAGCCGTGGCCAGTGGCCTGCTCTGAGGGACTGGATGCAGCCCCTGGACCTATCTCCTCTCACCAATTTTTTCCTCTAAGAGCTTCATCAGTTCATAGAGGGGACATGCTGATGCACCAGGGAGAAGCCCACTCCCCTTTCCCTGTAGTTTTAGCCTACAGAATACCTTAGCCTGGGTCTGAAAGCAAAGCTTGAGGCAAGGGTTCATGTGCAGGCATTTGACTTGGGAATTGATCCCAAGGAGCAGGAATGAGGGACAGGGAAGGAAGGAGAGCCAGTGTGGGCATGTGTTACTGATTTGGCTATGACTACAGGCAACTGGTGTGGATTCTGCAGGACCTAGGAAGCCTCATGAAATGCATCCCAGAAGCATCCACCCATGGCCTAAAGAAGGGAAGCATTTCTCCATCGGCTCCTACCCCCCATTGGTCAAAGGGACCTCATGACTGTTAACTGCCACTGACTTCTAGGTTGTACATTGGTGAACCGGTCCCCACATCAGTGGCAGGGGCAAGAGGGGGGATTGAGTAGATATAAGAGGTGCACAGAAGGTCTGAAACCCTGGATGCCACTCTTCTCAGAGTCCATGAGCTGGGGCTGGCTCATGCTCTCCGTAGCCAACTGGTCAACCCCACTCGTATCAGTCCTTCCTCCTCCCATCCTCTAACCTAGCGAACATACTCCCTCCATACCGCCTCTGACAGCACAAGATGGCACCTGCCTGACTTTAGGACCTCCTTAAATCGTGTATCCCAAATATTCCCATGTTGAAGTTCTAAACCCTAGTGCCTCAGAATGTGACCTTATTTGGATATAGGGTCATTGCAGATATAATTAGTTAAGATGAGGTCATGCCGGTGTAGCATGGGCCCCCAATCCAACATGACTGTTCTCCTTCTACAAAGGGTAAATTTGGACACAGACATGCACGCAGGGCGAACACCACATGAAGATGAAGGCAGTGATCCAGGTGAAATATGTCCAAGCCAAGGAATGTTGAATATTGCCAGTCAACCCACCAGAAGCTAGGGGAGAGGCAAGGAACAAACAGATCCTCCCTCCTAGCTTCAGAAGGGACCACGCTTGCCGACAGCTTGATCTTGGACTTCCAGCCTCCAGAACCGTGAGAATAAATTTCTATTATGTCAGCCACCCCGTTTGTGGTACTTGGTTACAGCAGCCTTAGCAAACTAATAAACATCCTAAAATAGAAAAATTCAGTGCTGCCAAGGAGAGGAGCTTCTCTTCAGGTGTGTTTTGGGTCATGGGCGAGCCGCATCATCAAACAAAACAACAGACCCTCTCTACAAAGATCTCATGTGCTCGGAGGATTTTGGAAACAACTTTGGGCAGTCCCCAAATATCCTCAAACCCATCTATGTCTTAAAAGACATTCTGGAGACATGTAACTGCTCAGAGCAGTTTCAGGCAGACATGAGGAAGCATCTCTGAGCTGATTAAGTCAAGTGGATTTGATATACAGATGTTCTTTGTATGAACAACCTTTGTTGGAACATAAATCATGAGAAGGGAGAGAAGCCCAGAACCTTTCATGTTGGAAGGAGTGTGAACGACAAGAACTGTGGGTAAGGGGGTGGCACAAATAATGCCCCTTGAGTCATGTCACAGCTTCCGGCTCCCAAGAGGGGCCCACCAATGCTGGTCCCTTTCTGCTGGCCCCCAGGAAAGGGAGACATATAAGCAGGATCTGGCACTTGCAGACCAGAAAAAGTTACATGGAGCTGTTCATTTTAACCAGATTACCCAGATTTTCAGCAGATTTGCACCATCAGTGCTCCATCCAGATTCCCTCCCCCACCCCCCACCCTGCTTTTTTATTTTTTTGCATATCTGTGCGAACATCCTCTAGCTTCTGTGAACTTTTGCTCCTGGCATCTGCACCTGGAGCTGTCTTTGGAGGTCTGCTCCCAGGCTACCGGCTGCCCTGCCTGCAAACCCAGAGGGCTGAGGTGCCAGGAGATAGACTACACCCCGGGCACCATCCTTAGCTGATGACAGGACTGGTCCAGAAGCATGAAAGCTCGGCTTCTTTGCCTCGATGAGTTGAGAGGAGCTCTGAGGTATAATTTACGCTCCCAAGCTCCCTACAGGATCAGGCTAATCCGAGGCTTTGTGGAAACCTCACCCTGGCTTGGCTTCTTCCCTGTCCCCCTTCTGTTTCCCCTATCACCTGTTGCTTCCTCCTGGAGCATTTCCTTAATAAATCACATGCAGAAGACTCCTAGTGTCCGTTCCTGCTTCTGCGAGTCTGACATAAGTGGGACGGTTTAGTCCATTCAGAGGACCCCAAATATCTTCTCAAATATCCTGGACTGTCTCCTGTGGGCCTGACCCAGACTGTGCTTAAGTGACAAGAGGAGAAAGAATAGCAGGAGATATTATTATGAGAAAACTTTTATTATTAGGGAAAACTTCCTTCCATTCTAAGGTGATCAAGGCAAGAGGTCTGACAATAAGCCAGAGTTTCTCCATCTTGGCACTTATTAACATTTGGGCTTGGGTGATCCTTTGTGGCAGGGGGCTGTCCTGGGCCTTGGAGGGTATTGAGCAGCATCCTTGGCCCCTTCTCACTAGATGTTAGTGACCAGTTGTGACCACCAAACATTGGCAGATGCCCTCCAGTTGAGAACCACTGCATTAAACCAAGACCTGAGCGCTGAGTAAGACTTAGGTCAATGAAAGCAGCATTCTACGCAGAGGAAACAGCCTGTGCAAAGTCCCTGAGGTGGGAAGAACTCGGATCACTGGAGGAAGAGAAGGTAGGTTAATGTGGCTGAGAGCAGTGAGTGAGTGAAGAGATGGTCCAAGATGAAGCTGGGAAGGGGGGTCAGGGGCCAGATCACGCAGGGGCTTGAGCGGCAAAGACTTCAGATTTTAACTTAAAAGCAATGGAAAGCCACAGAAGTGTTTCCCCCCTAATTCGATGTATAATTATTGAATGTCTACTCCATGCCAGACACCATGTAAGTGAAACTCAGAGGAGGGCTTTCAGAGGAAGAATCACAGTGAGTGGTGAGGTCACCTCCGTATATGAAATTGTCATTCCCAGCTCCAGACTCAGGAACGTCATACTGATGTTTTGAAATCAGCCACAGAAATCAGTAAATATTGCACATCAGGACTTCCCCCACCATGTGCCCCATGAGATCATGTTATCTGCAACCAGAAACCGTTTTACATCTTCCTTTCTAATCTGGTTGCCTTTTCTTTTCTTTCCTTTCTTCTTTTCTTTTCTTTTTTCCCTCCCTCCCTCCCTTCCTTCCTTCTTTCTTTTTTGCTTAATTCCCTGGCTGCAACCTCCAGTACAGTGTTGAATAAACACAGCAGGAGTGGCCATCCTTGTCTTGCTCCTGATCTTAGGGAGAGTGGGGAATGCTTTTAATTAGTCTTTCATCATTAAGCCTGTTGCTTGCTGAGGGTTTCTTGTAATCAGGTTGAGGAAGTTTGCTTTTTTCTTTTTCCTCACAAAAGTGTTCAATTCCAGAAGGGTTTGCAGAGGAGCGCCTTGAGCTGACCTTTACTTTGAAAAGCCTCCACTGGCCGTTTAGAGGAGAGTGGCCTGCAGGAGGCCCGAGTGGAGGCAGGGAGGCCAGGGAGTGGGCCGTGAGGGATGCTGGTGGCCTCAATGCTGGTGGTGGTCATAGAAAGAAGGGTAGAGCTTCAAGAGATACTGTGGCGGGCCTTCCCTGGTGGCGCAGTGGTTGGGAGTTCACCTGCCGATGCAGGGGACACGGGTTCGTGCCCCGGTCTGGGAAGATCCCACATGCCGCGGAGCGGCTAGGCCCATGAGCCATGGCCGCTGAGCCTGCGCGTCCAGAGCCTGTGCTCCGCAACGGGAGAGGCCACAACAGTGAGAGGCCCGCGTACCGCAAAAAAAAAAAAAAAAAAAAAAAAAAAGAGATACTGTGGCAGGAAAGGTGACACCAAAGGGAGTATACCCGGCCATATGCATTGTCCTAGGTCAGGATTTCTAGAAGCAGAGTCTGAGGAAGGGATTCAGGAGAACTTGATTGATTGCTGGAGACCTCTGGGTCAGGGAGAGGGAGTGAGGCAAGCAGGAAGGGACAGGGATGGGGGCCCAGTCAGGGTGTGGCCTCAGGTGAAGTCTGGCCTCGACCTCACCCTCAGGGTACTCTGGAGCATAACTTGCATTACAGAGTTTCCCCCTGGTTCAGTCAATTATCAGCTGCTCCCAGTAGGCGGGGCACAGCCTCCCAGGGGTGTCCATCTCTGGGCGAAGTGGCTTGATTCAGTCCAGGTCAATTTCCCAGGGAAGGTTGCATGGTTGTGAGCCTCCTGAAGCACTCGGAGAAGCTCAGGGGCGGGTGCATCAGGGATAAAGGGGATGTGGGCGGGGCTTCAGCTCCATATATCACGTTTATGGAATGTACATAGAGCTCCAAGTGGTGTCTAACAGGTCCAAAGGGGTGTGGGGCTAGTTTTTGCAAGTGAACCGCCAAAATCCTTGAAAAGATCAGGGGTGGCCTAGGAGTGGGTGTGTTTGGGTTGCCTAAGCAACCCAGCTGCTTTTCCCAAGACTGAGGGGTTTCCCAGGATGTAGGACTTTCAGTGCTAACCAGGAGGGTCCCAGACAGTAGTCACCCTGTTAGTGAAAAGTGACAAGGCACCTAATACATAGGATTATAATAAAATATGCCTTACCTACAGGCTGCATGCAGGTGACATGCCTTTACAAAGTCTATTTCTAGTATTTATGTGGTGATAAACCGACCAGCGGGAAGCATTTTCCAGACATGACCTAAATTTCCTCCTAAAGACATCAGAAGATGGTAGTTTGGTGGTGGTTAATTCAAGCCCCTGTTTTGAAGGTGGGAAGATATTTATGAAGTCCTAAGGTCTCCAGTGCCCAAGTCACATGGCCCACGAGTGAAAGGCCCCTCCTCATGCATCTGCTCTCTAACTGCGGTCTGGAAGTTAGAGGGATCCTGGAATTCAGACTTCCCACATATCCCTTTTTTTTTTTTTAACCCCAGAATCTCTCTCTCTCTCTCTCTCTAAAAAGAGAGACTGACCGACTTAGATCCTGAAGGTTTCAAATTTCTGCTCCACCAGTGGCTCCAGCCTTGAATCAGCTCCTCCTACATAGACAGGAGATGCAAATGCCCATCTTGTGAACTATCTCCCAGACCCTCTTCCCTGCTTTGCCAAGATACACAGTCACCACCTTTCCTCCCAAGCCTGGTGCCCAGCTGTCTCGGAGAGAGTGAGCCGCTTGTGAGTCCTACAGGGCAGCCCTGCCTGGGGAGGTCCATTGGCACGTCCAAGAGAGTGACCTCCTCTGCCCTGGGCTCAGCTAGCTCCGGCCAAAGCTGGCCTGACTCTCCCAGGCTCCTGGGTGGCTCCTGCCCAGGAGAGGCCACACTACCTCCCACTCTGGTTAGAGTTCTGAGTTTTCTTGGAAGCACCTGATGACAATTTTCAAGAACCTTATTTGACTTCTTTTCCAAAAAGAGCCCACTAAAACACTCTCACAGCCAAAGAAAATGCATCCTGGTTGGGGACCGCCCATGTATGGGCAAGCTGATGAAGAGAGATTTTTTCTCCCTTCTGCCTAGTGTTTTGTTTTGTTTTCTAATTGAAGTGTAGTTGATTTACAATGTTGTGTCAATCTCTGCTGCACAGCAATGTGACTCCGTTCTACACATATATACATTCTTTTTAAAAAATACTCTTTTCCGTTATGGTTTATCCCAGGAGATTAGATATAGTTCCCTGTGCTATACACAACAAGTAGGACCTTGCTGTTTATCCATTCTAAATATTATAGTCCCCTCTGCCTAGTGTTTTGAGAAAGTTGACAGCAACTTGGTTTTCCGTTCTCAACTTTTAGGGAAGTTTTTATTTCTCCTTTCTTTCCTTCTTTCTTTCATTAAAGTATAGTTGATTTACAATGTTGTGTTAGTTTCAGGTTTACAGCAAAGTGATTCAGTTTTACATATATATATATAAATCTATTTGTTTTCAGATTCTTTTCTATTATAGATTATTACAAGATAATTGAATATAGTTCCCTGTGCTATACAGTAGGTCCTTGTTCGTTATCTACTTTATACATAGTAGCATCTGTTTATCCCAAACTCCTAATTTATCCCTCCCCTCCCCCTTCCCCTTTGGTATCCGTAAGTTTGTCTTCTATGTCTTTGAGTCTGTTTCTGTTTTGTAAATGAGTTCACTTGTATCATTTTTTTTAAGATTCCACATATAAGCGATATCATATGATATTTGTCTTTCTCTGGCACTTTAGTGATCTCCCAGGTCTGTAGATCCTGGGAATATCCCAGTTTATCCCCTCTCCTCTGTAAGACTCTGTCGGCTTATGGTCCCTCCCTTTTGAGTGGAATTTGAGTAGGAACCTGTCACAGCAAATGTAGCATGTTGAGGATGGGTGAGGTGTGAAGGCTGAGAGCCTACACCTGAGTCTGTGATGTCCAGAACTGCAGGCGCTTTGCCTGTGTGAGATGAGACAGGAGCAGGGGAGGCTGCCTTCTGCTGCAGAGGAAAGTGGTGAAATTGAGCAGCTCCAAATATCACTTGGGAAACCGTCCTCTCCTAATATTAGCTGCTGTGGCTGAGGCAACCGGGCCAAGTGCATCACACACATAAAAGTGACCTCAGCCCCCGGTCAGGACAGATCAAAGACTCAAATTCCTGGGCTAGGAGGTGTCTTGGGCTGGATGCCCCCAGAAGCAGACCCTGAGCCAAGGAATCAAGTGAAAGTATGTTTGGGAGGTGATGCCAGGAAGCCCTGGGCAGAGGGGAGGGCATTGAGATGGGGAAGATGCAACTGGTCAGAGAGGGAATCGGGCCTGAGGCTCCAGAATCCCTGTCTTTCACTCTCCTTTCCCAGTGGGAAAAGCCTCGGTTTGGTGTCTGGGCAGCCCTGTGCTTAAAAACAAAACTAGGTTGTCTGAAATGCAGCGTTGTTTGAATACGTGTATGACATTGTTAGTTTGCTCCAGCTGCCATAACAAAGTCCTTAAACAGAAATGAATTTTCTCACAGTTCTGGAAGTCTAAGATCAAGGTCTCGACAGGTTGGAGTCTTCTGAGGCCTCTCTCCTTGGCTTGCAGACGGCCGTCTCCTCTTGGTGTCTTCATATCAGCTGCCCTCTGTGTATGTCTGTCTAAATTTCCTTTTCTTATGAGGACACCAGTCATATTGGATTAGAGCCCACCCTAATGAACTCCTTTTACTTAATTACCTCTTCAAAGACCCTGTCTCCAAATGCCAGAGCATTCTGAGGTCCTGGGGGTTGGGAGCTTAACATATAAATTTCGAGGGGACACAATTCCACCCATAACAGACGTTGACACTGGCAATTGGATTGCAAACTGTAGGAACCCTTTTACCCAATATTAGGATGGTTGAGTTACCAACCAGTTCATCCCTGGGGGTATATTTATCCTCTACAATGCAGCCATTTACTGTATTTCATTAAGAGACTTGACCTACTGTATAGCACAGGGAACTCTTCTCAATACTCTGTAATGACCTATATGGGAAAAGAATCTAAAGAAGAGTGGATGTGTGTATAACTGATTCACTTTGCTGTACAGCAGAAAGGAACACAACATTGTAAATCAACTAGACTCCAATAAAGATTTTTTTAAAAAGAGACTTCTGGCCTGTGACATCCAGCATATGCCATGCTGAGGCCATCATCCTGCGAATAGTTACTGAATCCCTGTTGGAATTAGGGGTTTAGGTGAAGGAGGAGGAACAAATGCCAGGTGGCTTCCACGAGCATCGTCTGCAGGGACTGAGATTGTCATAAATCCATAGCTCTCAGACTCAGACGCATGTAAGCGTCATGGGGGGAGCTCTGAATAATCCCGGTGCCCAGGCTCCACCCTGACCAATTGCATCAGATTCTCTGCAGGTGGGACCCGGGCATCAGAATTTTTCAAAGCTTCCCAGGTGATTCCAGTGTACTGCCAAAGCTTGAGAAACACCTTTTTTAGGCCAATGTGTCCCCCAATAATACTTTGTGGTTCAAAGTCGAAGAATTGAGAAGGCTCCCGTAATAAAGAGACTCTGTGATAATTCGTATATAATGCAAATGACTCTTCCTTAAGGGATTTTGGGGGTTTTATTCCCAGGGTGGGGAGGGATTCTTTGCCCTCTACCCAGGCACCAGCAGTAATATGGTTTCCGTGTAAGCTGGTCCCATTGCCCCCCACCCCTCCGCTTCTCTATATGATCTCTCTGTTCCCCCTACTCTCCACCTCTCCACACCGTCTTGCCCTCCTTCTCCATTCTGTTCTGTGTCCTGCAAGGCTGACCTATATGAATCATCAAGGGGTCCCCCTACATTTGGCTTTTGGATGATTCTGGCCATAATGGAGCCTTGCCAGGAGAAAAGAAAAGGGAGAATGAAATCGGGGTATTGACTTGTGTGGCTCCCTCCCTGGGAGGTTGTCTTGGGGTGACTGAAGTTTCCTCCTTCATGAAAGCCATGAAAATAATGTGATATGTTTTTAACCGTATGTTCTTCAGCCAAAGTCTTGAAGCTTATTTGTGTGTTTAACCAGAGATGAACAGGTGATCAAGAGGTATTCGTGGCACACCAGCACCAAGCTGAGACTCTCCCGTCCAGGTAATCCAAAAGATGGAATGGGAATAAACGAATGAGTTAGTGAACGTGGAATTGACTTTCCCAATGTTATTTGATGCTGTGCCCATGCAATATATCCCTTCCTGAATCCCCCGTGGGAGACGATGCACATATAGTTTAAAATGTACCTGGGTTTTGGTTTAATTAGGTCTCATAAGACACGCAGACACAGCCATTGACTACCATGAAGGAAAGCATTTATACTCAGAACATCCGAGAAGCAGGAGGCATGGCATGGCACTGCGGGGCCATGGGTATGCACCAGGGTCTGTCAGGAGGCGGGGTCAGTGAGCGGAAAACGTGGGCAAGGGCCTTTCCTGTGATTTCAAGGCAAGACAAGGCACAGTAAGGAGGCTCAAGATTGGCTAGTTTGAGTAATTTCAGCAGGTTCTGGGGCATAGGGACTGTCCCTAGTTGCCTGGAACCTGGCCCTGGGGGTGATTAGGGCCGGGGGAGAGTCACCTGGAGTGTGAGAGCCCAGTAAAGGAGAAGGTTGGTGTGTGAGCTCTGGATTGTTTGGTTTGCATAGATACACTTGCAGGCAAGTCCTTTACTGTCTCTAGGAATCAGCTAGCCCTGGGCAGGACGGTCTCTCCAGAATAAGTATGGCTTCCCAACATCAAAACATCAGAAAATATAGCAAATGAAAAAATGTGATTAATACACCTGCCTTGCAGCAACCGTGCAGAGAGGGAGAGGGAAGGCAGGGTGACCTCCCCCCAGGCCAGGTGGAGGTCTGGTTAAATTCCACCTATCGTAAAAGTGGTCATGGAGTTGCTAATGTCCCCAGGTGGCACTTGTTCCCCAGAGACCAGAGCCAGCCAAGGGCTGGGGAAAGGGAAAGGAAGGAAATCAAAAGCAGGGAGACACAGATGACCAAGGAGCACCACATCCAATCAGACAGACAGGTGGAGAAGACTAGGTGGCCAGGTGACAGTCACAAAACGGGCAAACCCTGCCAGGGACCTGGTAGTCCAGAGGTTCCTGGTGTCCAGGAACCTGGTGTCCAGGTTCCTGGTGTGGTTCCTGGAGACCACCCAGGATCAGGCTAGCATCCATGGAAGAAGGAGAGATGGACGGCAGGGAAGAGAGAGAAGAAAACAGATCCTGAAGTGTCTGGTTGGAGAATCCTGGGCTGTTCTGCAGTCTCACTGTTCAGATGGGAATGCTGAACCAGAGAGGGGAAGAGACTCCCCCAAGGTCACACAACGAGGGCGGGGCAGAGCAGGGACTGGGACTCTGGTCTTTCAGTGACAGAGGCATCCCTGTGGGTCCCCCATATTTCCTTTCTATACACAGCTGAACCCTACCGTAGGTACTGCCTGGGTTTCCAGCTTCCCCTAGAGATGTGAGATGAGAGGGCATCAGCTCTGTGCTGGCCCCCTCCAACATGTCCCCATCACCTCAGAGTCTGGGGCAGAACCTTTCTCTGCTTTTGGCTTATTTTGGGTTCACACACAAAACCCAGTCCCAGTACCTTAGCTCCCTGAAGCTGATCCTTAGTGTAATTAACTGGTGCCAAGGCTTGGCACTTGTTATGTGCTGGGTACACATTTCACTGTGCCCGTGCTTTATCTCACTTGCCCCTCACTATAACCCTAGAGGGTAAGTTTTATTATTATTTCCATTTTACAGAGAAGGAGACTCAGATCCATTCTGCAGATATTTCCAAAAAGAAGAGCAAGTGGAGGTCCTTTTCCAGATACTGGGTTCAACATGCGTATTCGAGTTGCTTCCGTATCATGAACTTCCTTCCATTAAATGCATGCTGCTAGGCACTTAATATACACGAGGCCAGCTCATCTTTGCAACAACTTCATGAAATGGGCACCATCAACATCCCCATTTAACAGATGAGGCAGAAAGAGGTGATGTGTCTTACTCAAGGTGACATGGCCATCCAGAGGCGAAGCTGCGGTTTGAACCTAGGGCTTCCTATGGCACGGTGACTCACTAACCTGTGCTGTACAGAATGCAACTTCTTAGCCCCATCTCTTTTCCTTTCCATCTCCCTTTCTGCTCCAGCATCCCATTGCCATGGAAACCAGCTGCATGCAGCCATAGCCAGACAGAACCTCACCTCATCTGTCTTTCTCATCTTTTGCTTTCTTCTCTGGGCTTCTCTGCCCACAGCAAGAAATCCTTCTACCATGTGGGCACCTACACATACTTGGAAAATCCAGGAGTTAACATTCTCTGGGAAAACCCTTGACTCACGGGGTCAAAAGCTGGTGGATTAATACTCCCCATACCCTCTTCCTGTGACTTGGGTGGAAACATTTGAGGTGTGTTCTACGTGGTTCCTCAAAGGGGGCCCAGGTGGGACTGAGCCCAGGTGTCTTTAGGGCACCCAGCTCAATAATGCACCTTTGAGTTGGCTTTTCCTCATCTGTATTTCACCCATCCGGTCCCTCCCCAGACCACCTGCTGCTCCAACTACCTGGGATCACTTCCCAAAATAACCTTCATCTGGGGCTCTGGCTTGAGGGCACCTCCAGTAAGAAAATTAATACTGTTTATCTATTTCACAGTCTTCCTCAGCATCTGACCGATGAGGCTTTCTGTTCTCAGGCACCGTGGGAGCCTTTCGTTTTCTCCATGATCCTAAGGTAGTTCTTATTTTCCCCTCGGTACAGATGAGGAAGTGACGGTTCAGAAGGGTTAAGTCACTTGCTCCTCTGGTGTCAATGACTTCACGGGGGTCTTGGGAAGTTTCCACGATTTGAGACTTACTATTTGCTGGACACATGCTTTTCTCCCTCGGACTCTGCAATTCTTATGAGCTCACTAAAAAATAGCATGACTCTCAGAAGCAGGGCTTTAAGATGTTTGAGAATCTTCTGAATCAGTGGTTCTCAACTTGGGGTGATCCACCACCACCCCTGCCCCTGGTGACCTGGGGACATCTGACAACATCTGGAGCCGTATTTGGTTGTCACAACTCGGGGTGGGGTAGCTACAAGGGTGGTAGGCAGAATAATGCCCCTCCGCCCTGCCCCAAAGATGTCCCTCTATTAATCCCTAGAAACCTGTGAATATGTTACATGGCAAAGGGGAATGAAGGATTCCAGATGCCATTAAGGTGGCCAGTTGGCTGACCTTAAAATAGAGAGATTATTTTGGATTATCTGGCTGGGCAAATGGAATCACAAGGGTCCTTAAATGGGGAAGAGAGGCAGAAGAAGAGAGTCAGAGGAAATGTGACCATGGGCCAGAAGTCAGAGATACGCGCTGTCGCTGGTTTGAAGGCAGAGCCAAGGAATGTGGGTGGCCTCTCAGAGCAGGAAGAGGCAAGACAATGGATGCTCCCCTCGAGCTTCCAGAAAGGAATGCAGCCCCGCTGACACCTTGACCTTCACCCAGTCAGACCCTTGTCAGACATCTGATCTAAACAACTGTGAGATAATAAATGTGTGTGGTTTAAGCTGCCGTGTTGGTGGTGATTTGTTACAGCAGCAATAGAAAATGAATATGACTGGCATCCAGAGGCCAGGGATGCTGCTACACATCCTCCAATGCCTGGGACAGCCCCCATCACCAAGACTTATCCAGGCCCTGTTGTATGAACACATGATCATGGGTTTTAGTTTACATGGTATTCTTCAGATCTTTACTTAACTTTTTTTTTCCCAGAAACTTTCTTTAATTATCATAGCTGGAAGTAATCTCTCCCTCCTTTGAAGATCTAGATATTGCATCTCAGTTATGATGTATACCACATTCTCTTTACTATGAGACTGATATTTGTTGTTTTCGTATCTCTTTAACCAGATAGTAAAGCTCTCTGTGGTCCCAAACTCTGTTGTACCCTTTCCTGGGACTGCTGTCCCCTTCCGCAGTGCCTGGATCAACCCCCCGCCCCACACATTACAGTCCTGCTGCTGGAGTCGTTCAGTCCTGGACTCAAAGCCCATCTCAGCCCCTGGCTCAGCTATAAGCTTCTGGACAGTGCACACATTATTCCTGCCCACTAAGCCACAGTTTTCTCAATTGAAAATGGGAATAATGTACTCCACAGAGGGCTAGGGTGAGTATTGAATGTGATGACGTTTCTCAAATGACCTAGTCAATTACCTGACACGTGGTAAATAGTCAGTGATGGTTAGATTTCTTTCAATACACAGTGTGTGACAAATAAATGCTTGCAGAACAAGTAAATATATGAATTAATGAATGATCACCTGGCAAAAAAAGAGAACTATTCCAGCCCCAAATGTCCATAGTTTCAAAGCTGAGAAGTTTAGGGATTATAAACATTGGTTGGGGGTGGAGGGAGTCACAGGTCCCATTGGGAATTGAATGAAAGTTAGAAGCTTCTGCCCAGATGAGCATCTCATAGGCATGTGTACACGTGTACACTTTGCATTCAGTTTCAGGGGGTTCAGGGAAGCCCCTTGGGGTCCACAGGCTCAGGTTAAGAACTTCTGTTCTAGAAGAAGAACATGAGCAAACTCTTCCCAGGTGTCTGGTGCGGGGGGATAACCTGGAGCAACCGGGGAATCCTATGCAATGTTGTGGAAGCTGAGGGGAGGGGCACCTGGACTTGGATCCCAGCTCGGGATAGAGACTCGATATATACATGGACAGGACAGTGATTAAAAGCCAACACTTTTTGCAAAGACTTTTTTCTTTTTGTTTTTTGCACAATCAAATCAGAGATAATCTGGTGTACTACTGAGTAAAAGTCTAGCTCTCATCACATACCTTTCTAGTGACTATTAATAATAATGGTTGCGTGCATATAATAAGATGAAATAGGAAAAAGACAATGATGGAGTCTGGATGGGATAAACCTCACCGTGTTGTTGTGATATTCAAATTAGTTCATTGATGGGAAGCATTTTGACATTGAGTCTCTACAGGAAATTGTTCTTACACCTGATTATGTTCAAGTGTGCTTTTGGGATTTACACGAGACTCACACACCTGTATAGACTATGTAACTTGTGCATATGTAGCATGGGGCCATCCGCCATGGAAGCTTGTAGTTACATAATGCCCAGTGGCTCCCATCCTCACCAACCACCTCTGTGTCAAGATTCCACCCGTTGGGGCAAATGGACCCCATTTTGTGCACCATTCAATTAGGAAAAAAATCCTTTTCCCCTAAACTCTCTGGTGGGCTGCACATCAGGGAATGTTTATTCGCCTGTGAGCAAAAGAATCAAGGAGTCAGACCTGTTTTTGTAGACACAGTAGCAGTTGAATGAATTAGTGCACAAGGAATAGATTCTGAGTTGGATTAGACACAGTTCCATGTGGGGACACATCTCCTGGACCAGGGTGCTGAAATGTCATTGTATGACAGGGGTCTGAGTGTAAAGAAGAAATTGGTACAACATAGTATGGGGGCTTGGAGACAGGAGCCATTGCCAGATGTTTGGAAAGGGGAACCCTGGAAGGCTTCACAGAGGTGGTGACATTGAAGATAAATCTTGGAGGACAAATGCAAAATACTCAGGGACAAAGAAGAGAAGGGACAGTGCAGACACAGGGAGTATCACATGTGTAATTATGATTTTCAGATCTCCCAGACAGCCCAAGGGAGAGATGAGAATACATAGTTTTCCCCAAAGTGTGGTATACTTACCACGGGAGGCATAATAAAAATACAACAAAGGAAAAAGTTTCATTTTTACCTTCTGTTTGTGACTAATAATACTGGTTTTCCATTTTATTGTACTGATAAAAAATTAAGTATTTATTATTATTATAATTATTATTTTGGCTGCACAGCATGGCTTGCGGGATCTTAGTTCCCCGACCAGGGATTGAACCTGTGCCCTCGGCAGTGAAAGGGTGGAGTCCTAACCACTGGACTGCCAGGGAATTCCCAAAATTAAGTATTTAAAAAATAAAGTAGGGACTTCCCTGGCGGTCCAGTGGTTAAGGCTCTGCGCTTCCAATGCAAGGGGCATGGGTTCAATCCCTTGTCGGGAAAATAAGATCCCACATGCCACGCGGCATGGCAAAAAATTTAAAAAAATAAAGTAAAAAAGGTCACTCCATTTAAAGGAGGAAAATCATATGTAAATAATTTGGTGTGACAAAATTATTAAAATGGTAGACAAATGACAGTTTGTTTTATCTACAGCTGTATAACAATCTACTCCCAAATTTGGTGGCTTAGAACAGCATTTTATTTTGCTCACGTTTTTGTGGGTCAGAGATTCAGGAAGGGATGAGCTGGGCATTTTCTCTTTGATCCACTTGGGTCTGCTGTGGGGGCTGGGACAGCAGGATGGCTCTTTGTTCATATCTGGAGCCTCAGAGCTCTGTGGCCTGCCCCACTCTCCATGTGCTGTCTTATTCTTCAGGGCCTCCGCGTGTAGCTTGGGCTTCCTCACAGCATGGGGGCAGCGACTTGTAGCAAGTGTTCTGGAGACCCAGGGGGCAGGTGCAAGGCCTCTTATGACCTCTTATGATAGCTTTGACTATCCCGATCAAATCAGTCCCTAAGGCCAGCCCAGATTCAAGGCGAGGAATATAAGACTCCATCTCTCCATGGAGCAGCCATCCTTAAACCATCACACAGGTGTCATGTTCTCTAAGTCCGTTCTGAGCTCACACTCTGTATTCCATTTCTCTGTGTTCCATACATCTTGTAGCATTTAAATTCAGCCCTGCACATGGGTGTCCTCGGTGTAGCCCCAATTTAGGTAGCAAACCCCTGGTGGGTGGAGTTATGGTTTAAACTTCTGGCTGGCTAGGCAGAGAGCAGTCTGAGCTCTCCTCCCTCCCCCATCTTTTCCCGATGATGAGAATCCTCCTTAGGAGTCTTGGGGGAACAGAGTGGGAGCTGGGCATCGTGTCCTATTGGAAGCCTCCTCCTTTTCCTCTTGCCCTTGCTGTGACTTCTGAGTTATTCTCAGAAGTAAAAGCTCTCTATGCCTTCCTGGTCCTCTCTCAGGCAGCTAGGAATGCAAGCATAGAGATCTGGGCTGCTCAGGCAGAAACAGGACCCCGGAATCAGGGAAACAGAAACCTTCAGCAGCCGAGAAAGGACGGAGATGAGTACACGGAAGCTGGAGGGTGCTGAGGGCAGGGGGCTGTGGTCATCTCCCCAAGGGGCTTCAGAGGCCTCTGGGAAGCTCTTTTCATCCCCCTCCCAAATCTCTCCAGCATGCCAGCCCACCTCTGTGCTGACGCCCTATCATCAGAAACGAAGTCATAAAAAATCAGGGAATCCAGTGACTGGAGGGGCATTATACTTGGGATCAGAGGGTTTGGGTTTGAGGACTGGCTCTGGCTTAGTCTGCCAGCATCATTGCTGAGTGCTTAAGGATAATAAGGATGGTGATGAGGGGCTTTAAGTGCTTATGATGATGGATGATGCCTTCTAAGTGCTTTACTTGTATCAACTCCTTTAATCCTCAACACACCTATGAGGTATGGAGTTTTAGTACCTCCACTGTACAGTTGAAGAATTGAAGGCTAAGATTTATGTGTATGTGGGGAGCATGGAGAGAGAGAGAGATGGATGGATGGGGGAGGGAGAGAAGACATAGCCATCTAGCCATCTATCCACCTGCCCATCCATCCATCCATCGTCTATCTATCTAAGAGACAGAGACAGATAGACACTGATTGGGAAGAACTTGTTGCTTTTTTGGCTAAGTGTGGGCAAAAGCGGTTCAATTTATCTTTCTTCCTTGGAAGGGGCGTCTAGGGCCCATGACTGGGAGCATGAGGGTTCAGGGGCCCAAGTGTTCACAGAAGGCGCACAATAGCCCCAGAGGAATAGACTCTAGAAAAAGTGTGGGAGTTTGAGTCCTGGCTTTGCCGATTACGGCATGGATTTGGGGAGAGCTATTCAGCTAACTGTGCCTCTCTTTCGTTATCAGGCTGGAGAGCTTGATGTGAATCATGTGGCGCCTCAAGCACAGTGCCTCGTACTATGTAGTAAGTGCTCGATAAATCAGGTGAGTGCTTGGCTCCAAAATTAACACCTGGTTTAATTTTAGGATGCCTCATGTCACCCCCTCCCTCCTCCATGGAGAAGTCAAGGGGCTTATAACAAACATCAGTGGTGTGCGGAGATAAAAATAATTATACATGCATTTCACGGGGTGTCTAGGGCAGCACGCAAGATCCCCTGATATCTTGTTCTCATCAGGATTTGGGTTCAGGAGGGCTGGACTGAGACCAAGGACTCTGGTCCATGGTCCACACACCAGCCTTTGCGACCAAGGGCTGGGGCAGCATCTCAAATCCAGGACTAGCTTCCAGTGGGTGATTGTTGGCAGAGAGATTGGAGAGGGGCTAGGACCGGGACACCCCTGATCTCTCAAATTATGCCAGGGTCCTGCCAGCCAGATGCCCTGCTCTAACCTGGAATGCCCTCTTTTTACACTGAAGGTGTGGTCCTGTGTTAGGGTGCAGGGCAGAGGTGGCAGAACGGGAGGAGGGCAGGCTTTGAATCCAGACAGACTTGGCTTCAAACCCTCAGTCCTCCGCTTAGCAGCTGTGTGGACTTGGGTGGAATTACTGCCTCTCTCTGAACCCCAGTGTCTTCCCAGGTAAGATAGGGGAAAGGAAGTGCCCAAGGTCTCACAAATACCAGGGGCAGAGCCAGGGTGAGGGCCGGCCTTCTAGCACCCATGCACACCTTTTACCAGCTCTGTAGGGAGGTTCCTACTGTCCTATGAAATATCAGTCAGTTGATTGTTGGATGGGTTTAAAAATGCTCCTGCAGGAAGAGGTGGCAGGCTAGATTAGTAGAAAGCCTACCTAGTGGTCTGGAAGGAAGAAGATGCCCGAGTGGGCGGGGCTTGCTGGCTACAGCAAGTGGCTAGCCGCTTGCCTGAGGATGGGGCTGCTGACGGAGTGTGAGGCAAGGCTGGATTTCTTGAAACACCTGCAGGGCACCTCCCAAGTGTCAGGCAGTGGGAGCGACAGCATCCCATGTGGGGGACATTCTAAAATGCATGTGGGTGTTTCCCCTAGGGGCTTTCAAAGTTCCCACCCCTTCTCCAGATTTCACCCTTACCACATTCCACACGGATGCTGAGGACGGGCTTAGAGGAAGGACAGGTCCCTGGATGAGCCACATACAGTGTAATTTTTGCCTGTTCCCTTCACCTCCAGTGGGCAGGATTCAAGAGGCAAGTTGTTGCTCCATTTAACAGAAAGCAACATCGAGGCGTGTTGTGTCTACAAGATTGAAATCCTTGTCACGTTGGTAGCCACTGGCCCAGATCAGAGAACTGACCCAACCCCCGGAAACGTGTCCCCAGACGATCTTGCCCTTCCACTTCCAGCGGGGGCTGCAAAGTCCCCACTTTTGAGGAGTTTTAGCTGCAGGTCATGAACGGACTTTGAGGAACCAGAGTGCAGTGACTCGCCTTCTGTCGGACACAACTGAGTCCTTTGAAGCTCATCTAGTCCAACCTCATTTTATAGGTGTGTAGACTGAGGACCCCCAGGGGAGGCTTTCTTCTGTAATAGTATGATAAAAAGAATTTTTAATCTTTTTGTAGGACAGTGTTTTTCTCCAGAGGAAAACTAAAGCATTTAGGCTTATCAAATGTGGAAAATGCAAATAAGAAGGATATTAAAAATTGCCTATAATGAATCTTACCATTCAGGTATAACCATGCAACGTTGATTTAATATATGACTCAAAGGACGTAACATGTAGATTGTGTCTATTAGAGATGGATCAGCTGTCCATGATTGTTTCCCGCCCAATGTTTCATGAACTTTTTCAACGGACTCTTTTTCCAAATCCTTCAAAGAGCTGTGACATCAGGTTGAATGGCCCCTTGAATTGCATCAGATAAATGAATCAATTGAACCAATCTCTTGTTGTGGCACATTTGTGTTGTTTTAATTTTTCACCTTCTTATAGATGCTGGGATGGAATAGCTGAGTTGCATTCATGGGAGCCTCTCTTTTCTCTCTGCACAGGGGGAAAAATATCCCTCCTACTCCTCTCTCCTCTTCCCCATCAATCGCGCCCTTTTCTGTTGGAGTTGTTTTCAAGTGAGGCAGAATTTTGCCACAAGGGGTCCTCCATACTCTTTAGGCGGAAGCAAGCCTTTGTTCCGAGTAGAAAGGGATTTGGTGCCTGAGAAACTCTGGTTTGCAGCTCAGCTCTGACACTCGCTCTCTCTGAGGCTCTGGACAAGGGGTTCGACCTCTATGTGTCTCAGTTTTCCTGTCTGAGGACTGGGGAGAACACTCCCTTGAACCACATTATTGAAGCGTCATAGCCACCTTGAAAGGAAAGCGTTTGGCGTGGTGCCCGGTGCACGGCGGGTACTGGGTAAGTGACAGCTCCTTATAATGTGCTCAGTTCTGCTGCCCAATTCCTGGAAAATGGGAATTAGAAGAGTCCCCAGATCATGGGGGTCGTGGGCAGGATTAAATGAGATAGTACCCGTAATGTGCCAAGCCAGGAGTTTCAGTTGATTGAATTGTTAACTTTTTAACCATTAATAAATAATTTTGTGGGTTTTATTATTGTAAGGTCCTTGTCTACTGCTGTCCCCATTTACAGAAGAAGAAAGGAGCCTTTGACAGGAGGTCAGAAGGGGCAGTGAGCTTTCTGGGGAGCCTAGGAATTGATCCCCTTCCCCCCCTCATCCTCTGCTCACTGCCCAGTGGCATCTACTAAAAATGTCCTGATAGTACTGCCGTGTTGGCTGCCCCAAGAGCAGCAGCTGCCCCAAGGTCACAGAGAGGCCCCCCAGCGTGAAGTATAAGTGGCACCCTCTCCCGCAACTGTGCAGCAGAATGACCCAGCTTCTCGCCCGTCTCCCCAGAAGACCAAGTACCCACCCTGCAGCACAAGAGCCCCTTCAACAGTCCTGCCCACACCGTCTTCTCTCGTTGGGGAAATTCATCCAAGTGGTTCCTCATTTTGCAAGGACACTTCCCACCTGACACCAACTCTCCAAGGGATAGCAACAGGGGGATGCTTTCCCAGCCTCTCCCTGGCAATCGTCTGGGGGAGACTTAGTTATCTATGGAGCTGGGGTTTGAAACCAGGTCCAGTCTGAGCTCGACACCAGAGCTCTTAAATACTATTTGAAAGAGAAGTTACTGGAAAGAGTAAGCACTTAATAAATATTGGCTCTGTTCTTATCTGTAATAAGAACAGAGCCAATATTATATGGTATATACTATGTATAAAACATATATATGTACATAAACATAGATAAGGGAATATATATAAATATATGTATATCTATATCTATGAGGATATAGCTAAGAGGTTAGATGAAAGAATATATGAATACATACATGTACACATATAATCTTACACCCCCACACACAATCTTTTGATCCTCTCAACAACCCGCTGCGGAAGGTACTATTATCCTCATCCCCATTTCACAGATGAGCAAACAAAGTCCCAGAGATATCAGGTGCCTGTCTTCAGAGTCCATGCTCTTAACTGTGCCCTCTGCTGAGGAGGCTGTGACACGGTAAAGCATTAAAGGGGTCCGTGCAGTGCCTGGCACTGAGCGTTAAAGGGCTCAGTGCCTGGTGGCTGTTTTCCTAGGAGGCTCTGAAGAGCCCAGAGAGGCAGCCGAGGGGGTTCCTCCAGGCTGATGCTTTTTAACTGACCTTCCGCGGGGTGGGGGCGTGGAGCTGGGTTATCTCACTGTGGCCTTTCAACCTCTGGGAGGGCTGGGGTCAGGGCCGGGGCAGCAGGCCTGCTGAGGGCTGGAGGGCTGGGCAGCACGGAGCCTGTCAACGTGAGACATCCCAGGAGGACCGCTGGGGAGGGCCCAGGGGGCGGCACAGAGGTGGGGGGGACCATGCCCTGCAATCCACCCTCCAGCCTGGGACAGCAGACTGAGGACGGGGGGGCAGGCGGGAGGCCAGTGCTGCCCCCTCCCCAGTGCTCCCTCTTCGACCAGCCACTCTTCAAGGTTTTAGTACTTCATTTTGTAACTGTGAATAGCGCTCATGATCTCTCTTTAAGGAACAATGCGAAATGCAGAGGGGGTGTACCATCCTATCACCCTGAGCTAAACAACAAGAACTGCTGGACGTGTGACCTTCCCAAACTTCTTCCTCCTCCAGATAAGAAACATATAGACACATAGGGTTTCCCCCCTTTTGCAAACATTAGATCACATCAAACTGTTATTCTGTGGCATGACTTTTTCACTGATAGGTCCTGGACATTTTTCAAGTTAAAATTCATGGGTCTGCCTCGTTCTTTTTTAGGCGTCGCGTAATATTCCACACTGTGGCTGGGTCATCACTCAGCCATTTCCCTGCTGATGGACAGGAAGGTCACGCCCGCTTTTTTTCATGTTATAAAACATGCTATGATCAAAACCCTTGCCCGTGTTCCTTCAGCCCTTACTGCTACTTCTAGAGTTCCAGAAGTGTGTCAGAGGCCACAGAATTTTTGAATTGTAGTCGATTTTTATCAGACTGCTTGCCAAAAGGGCTCTGGCAATTTACACTTGGTCCGCTGAAGTGTTTGTTTCTATACAGCCTGAGTGTTATCTCTCTCTCTCTCTCTCTCTCTCTGTGTGTGTGTGTGTGTTAGAGAGAGAGAGAAAGAGAGAGAGAGAGAGAGAGAGAGAGAGAGAGAGAGAGAGAGGATATCAAGGATCAATGAATCTGCTAGATGAAAACTGAAAACAAAATTATATTTAAGACTTTTATGTCACATGCCTTCGTAAGCAAATGTTCTTCTGCCATTTTTAAAGGGAGAAGAAAATAAAAATCATAGTATTCTAGTCACACTACAGCCTTGTTTCACAAAGGAGATTGCGATCTGAAAGGGAATGGCTTGGCCCTGCGACTAGGACAGTGGTGTCCAGAAGAAGGGACGACGCAGCCTGGGATGGGGGTGGAGGTGGGGACTCAGGTGCACGTTGCCGTCAACTTGATGATCCAAAGGGTGGGATGAAGTGCCCAGGATGGAAGGAGTGAGAATCTTCAGGTGGAGAAGACTCCACTGGCTTGCCCCCCCAGGTCCCTGGGGTGCCATTTACTCTGCCTGAGTCCCCATCACCACCAGCGTCTGTGCCCTTGTGCTTCTATTGGCCCGAATCTAGACCTCACTCAGGGAGATGGCGCCCGGGGCACTGGAGTTGCTCTGCCCTCGTTGCCAGGCAGATTGAAGAATCTAGGACTCCATGTTTTTCTGGGGCAGCCCTTAGGCTGTGATGGATTGGTGGGTGGTAGAGAAGCTCAGGTCCCTCGCCTGAGTTGGGACAAATTCAGAGGTGTAGTTCACACTCCAGAGTGCCCTCTGGGATCAGGTTGAGACTTTGCCCGAAATCGCATCCTTGGTGGACCCTCTCTCCTGCCTCTCCCTCTGCCTTACAGGTTTCTCCTGGGGGCAACCCATTAATAAATACCTTGCACACAAGTCCTGTCTCGGGCTGTGCAGACCTGAGGCACCGGAACGCTGGCAATACTGCGAAGCCCTCTGTTGGGAACACTGTCTTCGTTTAGCCGTCATCCAAACTCCAGATGTCAAACTCCCACACGCTGCTGCAGAGCAGGTAAAGTCAGCCTCCCAAAGCGAGTCTGACAGTGTGAACCAGGAAGCCTGAAGACTGTATCCTTCTTGCACTTGTCATTCTACATCTAAGAATGCAGCCTGAAAAAAGAGCTGTCACTCAGCCCACCATCTGCCAACTGGGTAACCTTGTACAAGTTGCTCATTCTCTATAACCCTCAGTTTCCTCATCAGTGAAATGGAATAGTAATAGTGCCTATATCATGAACCGGTGAGAATTAAATAAGATAATGCACTTCATCGCTTCCATCCCAGGGCCTGAGTACAGAGTAAACGCTCAATAAATGCTGTTGTACATCCTGCTCACAGCACGGTGGGCATTTATGTTTCCCGAACTCAGGGATTAATAAACTGTCATGGCACCTTCTTATTAAATGGCATCATAATAATATGATGGCATATTATTAAGCAGAATTTTTGTTTCCTGGAAGAATATAAAGGACTCTTAGCATTGGTTATTTTGGCGAAACAGGAGAGGTGGGTGGTGGTGATTAGATAGGGAGGACTTTTCCTTTGGATTTCCTTCCCTTTCGTACTGACAGTCTTTTTTTTTTTTTTTTTGCGGTACACGGGCCTCTCACTGCTGTGGCCTCTCCCGCTGCGGAGCACAGGCTCCGGACGCACAGGCTCAGAGGCCATGGCTCACGGGCCCAGCCACACCACGGCATGTGGGATCTTCCTGGACCGGGGCACGAACCCGTGTCCCCTGCATCGGCAGGCGGACTCCCAACCACTGCGCCACCAGGGAAGCCCCCTGTACTGACAGTCTTAAAAATAAAAAGACCATCAGAAAGTGTATAACCCCAGTGTCAGCAGGAGTTACCCAGGTGATGACACAGGGCCCGGCCCATGGTAAGTGTTCTAAGTTCTTTAGAAACATTCAATCATTTCATCTTTGCAACAACTCTGTGAGGTACCTACTGTCATCATCGTCATTTCAAAGAGGGGAAGAGGAGGCACAGAGAGGCTCAGCAACTTGCTCCAGGTCACCCAGCTGGCAAGAGGCAGATCTGGGATTTGAACCCTGGAAGACTGGCTCTAGAGTCCATGCTCTTAATCATTCATGACACTGATAGCTTTAAAACATTCATTTTGGGAGCACATAGTATAGAATGCACTGGTCCTCCAATCCATGAAACCTTACTCATCCACGTGCTGGACTAATGACCGTGGGGATGAAAATTCCAGGGCTTGGGACCAAGTCTCTGATTCTGAAGCTGATGAACTATGTGATCTGAATCTTGGGGAAGTGATGACCTAGCCCAGGACACTGGAAAGGCCTTCGGCGCCAGGTCTGAGGCTCCAAGCTTGCCGCTAGGAGTCCCTGAATGGAACCCACAAGGGCTTTGGGGCTCAGGGTCTGGAACACACCTGGCCAAGTTGCAGCGCTTCACGGTCAGCTCGGCTGACACAGGAGGCAGCCGTGGTGGGCCCTGGGGGAGAAGTTATTAGACTCAGACCCTCTCTCTTAGGCCTGGATCATTCTAGAGCTGGAACTAGATTTTCACCTGAGATCTTGTTGGCTGACTTAAAACCACGCCCTCCTAGGCTGCCACTTCAAGTAATGCTTGAAGTGGGTCCTGGAGCAGGTTATGTCATCCCTAGAGCTCTGGTCAGGACCTCTGCTCAGCAGTATGCTAGAACTTGGCAGCCCCCTTGCCTGGCCCTGAGCAACTATAATATCAGAGGCTGAGTGCTGACTGAGACCGCCGTCTGGGTTCCAGGAGATGTTTTACCACATTTCTAACAAATCTACAAGATGCTGGAGTCATAACTGGTCAGACAGGGGTCTATGTCGGAAGAGTCTGGGTGGGGGATATGACTGGGGTAACCTTGGAATGACCTTGGGGCTTTCCCAGGCTTGAGCTCAGCTGTAGTCTGGGCTGGAGATTCATGTTTGTCTCTACAGTGTTTGTTTCAGCAGAAAGAAAACATGGGGTCAGATGGTTAGCCCACCACTCACTCTCCATGTGATAACATCTGAGTCTCAGTTTTCCCCTCTATGACTAGAAACAGCTACTTCTCTCACTAGGACTGTCATGAGCATGAAGTGGAAGGTCATGACCATGGCCTTGCATGGAGTTAAGTTCCCAGCTCTGTCATAACTCATGATCACCTGGGCACAGGAGGGCAACCTAGTGACATACCAGAAGTAGGACCAGGAGAGAAAAACAGACAATCTATGAAAAAACTCAGCAGAGTTTTTTGTTTGTTTGTTTTTTTGCAGTACGCGGGCCTCTCACTCTTGTGGCCTCTCCCGTTGCGGAGCACAGGCTCCAGATGCGCAGGCTCAGCGGCCATGGCTCACGGGCCCAGCCGCTCCGCAGCATGTGGGATCTTCCCGGACCAGGGCACGAACCCGTGTCCCCTGCATCGGCAGGCAGACTCTCAACCACTGCGCCACCCGGGAAGCCCCAGCAGAGTTTTAATGAAAGAGAAAAGAAAGCCAAACAAATAAATATAGGAAAACAAAAGCCTCTGTTGACCCTCCCCAGATGTTACCACTGTAACTAGTTTGGGGAGCTCTCCAGTCTTTCTTTCAATGCATTTTTTAATATTTCAAATATAAATGTACATCTAGATAGTCTGGAAAGTATGTTTTTTGAAAAAGAGGATCGTATTCTACCTATTTTGCCAGTTAGTGATTTTTTGTGTAATGCATCTCAGAATGGGGTAGAACATTTCAGCATCAATATCTATGGCTCCGTTAGCAATTTGTCCTATGAAATACCATTCGGTAGTCAGCATTCATTTAATGGTTCCCCCTTTGATGAACACCTAGGTGACTCCCTACTTTCTCCTTTGGAAGTCATTCTGCACATGAACATCTTGTGCTTGTTTATCTTTGTGCACCTGTGGTAGTATTTCTATATGATACATCTGTTGACTCCCCCTAAAGACCCCGCAGAGAAAACCGTAGGTCAAGAAGGTTAAGGTTTTTTTTTAATTTTTATTTTACATTGGAGTATAGCTGATGAACAATGTTGTGTGAGTTTCAGGTGTACAGCAAAGTGATTCAGTTATACATATACATGTATCTATTCTTTTTCAAATTCTTTTCCCACTTAGGTTATTACAGAATGTTGAGCAGAGTTCCCTGTGCTCTACAGTAGGTCCTTGTTGGTTATCTATTTTAAATATAATAGTGTGTACATGTCCATCCCAAACTCCCAATCTATCCCCACCCCCCTTTCCTCCTGGTAACCATAAGTTCGTTCTCTAGGTCTGTGTTTTTGTTTTATGCTATACAGTAGGTCCTTGTTGGTTTAAAATAGATAACCAAGAAGGCTAAGATTATTAGACTGACTGCAGTAAGGGACAGTATTAGCCGTGTCTCAAGAGGGAAGTAAGGCAGAGTATTGACAGGGTTTTAAAAGTTGGGCTGGATGATTCTAAAGTGGGTCTTGCAGGGCAGGGAACGGTTTCGAATTTGGCAGAGCTTATGACATGATGGCTCTGGATGGGTGGACACAGTGAGGCTAGGCTTTAGGGTGAATCTTTTTGTGTGTGTGTGTGTGTGTGTGTGTGTGCAGTATGTGGGCCCCTCACTGTTGTGGCCTCTCCCGTTGCGGAGCACAGGCTCCGGACGCGCAGGCTCAGCAGCCATGGCTCATGGGCCCAGCCGCTCCGCGACATGTGGGATCCTCCCGGACCGGGGCACGAACCCGTGTCCCCTGCATCGGCAGGCGGACTCTCAACCTCTGCGCCACCAGGGAAGCCCTAGGGTGAATCTTGATGAGCAAATGGTCTTGATAAGTTTTCTAGTCTTGTCTTCAAGGGGCAAGTATGACCTAAAACCACCAGCTGGTTTCTGCTTGGCCTCAGCATTGTTTCACACAGGAACAGAAATTGATGTTGGTTTCGGTTTTCAATGCCTGCAAGGTAAATTTTTGGGTCAAAAGTATGAGTGCTTAGAACTGCCAGCATATAGCAAGCAATAATAGAAAGCAGACCAACCGTTAGTCCATTTTATTGTTGTTTTTCTTTACAGATGAATGTGTCTTCTGATGGCCCGGGGCAGCTCCTTCACGGTGCCCCTCCCTTAAGCTCCCCACAGTGTTCCAGCGATTGGCACACAAGTATTTTGGAGAATTGGCAGGAGACAGTAAAATTTAAAACAATACCAACGATAAAAATAATTCCTTTCTGCTGTTGCACATACCACCCCTCCCAGTACGATACTGGTTCCAAGTTATATTTCTGCCTACAATGTAAGAGGTTAATTACTTTCTTTAAAAACAACTTTAAAAGTGTTGGAATAATTTTAGATTGATGTCACAACTGCACAGATAATAGAGAAAATTCCCTTATCCCCTCGCCCCTTGTGCTGGCATCTTCCAACATCATGGAACGTTCATCGAAACTGAGAAACCTGGGACTTCCCTGGCGGTCCAGTGGTTTACACTCCGCGCTTCCACTGCAGGGGGTGCGGGTTCGATCCCTGGTCAGGGAAATAAGATCCCACATGCCGCGCAGCTGAAAAAAAAATTTTTTTTTTTAAGTGAGAGGGCTTCCCTCGTGGCGCAGTGGTTGAGAGTCCGCCTGCCGATGCAGGAGACACGGGTTTGTGTACCGGTCCGGGAGGATCCCACATTCCATGGAGCGGCTGGACCCGTGAGCCATGGCCGCTGAGCCTGCATGTCCAGAGCCTGTGCTTCGCAACGGGAGAGGCCACAGCAGTGAGAGGCCCGCGTACCGCAAAAAAAAAAAAAAAAAAAAAAAAAGTGGGAAACCAACTTCAGTACATAACAATTATCTAAATGTTATTCAGACTTTATTCAGCTTTCACCACCTTTTACACAATCGTATTTCTTTTTCTTTGTTCCAATGTCTCATCCAGAATCCCACACTGTAATTACTCATCTTGTTTATTCCGAACTATGGCAACTTCTCAGTCTTTTCTTGTTGTTCGTGACGTTGACGGATTTGAGGAATACTACTGGTCAGGCATTTTGTAGAATGTCCCTGAACTGGGGTTTCACTGATGTTGTTCTCATGATGAGACTGGGTTGATGGGTTACTGGAAGGAAGACCGCAGACGTGCGAACACCATTGCTCACCTGCCCTCACAGGTGGGGGTAACCTTGACCACGTGGTCAAGGTGATGTCTGCCGCTGTCTTCACTGTAAAGCTAGCATTTTCCTCCTTTCCACATTCTCTTATTTGTGGGGAGTGGGGGGACGAGGGGAAGGGGTTAAGCCCCGCCTCCTGGACAGGGAGGCGTTTACTTATTCCTCTTTGGTTTCTCCTGTAATGAAGGTTTGTCCCGCTTCCCTCATCAATCACTTTTGTAAAAAGAGAATTTCTCAAATTCCACTAAAATACCTATCTTTCTCCAAGATGGATAACAGCATGCTTGATGAATTGAAGATCTCCACCCCACACTCGAATTTCATTCAATTTGATTGATTGGAGTTTCCCCAAAAGTTCTCAGGCAAGATCCCCAATCTCCCCTGAGCTCCTTCTCAGAGTTCTCTGAAATCCTCCCGGGGTCAGGCATCAGCAGGGGAATTGGGTAGCATCTTAGATGTGGCTTCTCCTACTGTGGCCCCTGGACCAGCAGCACCAGCATCACCTGGGAGCTGGTCAGACCTGCAGAGACTCAGGCCCCTCCAAGACTGCCTGATTCAGACTCTGCATTTTAACAAGTCACCCCCAAGGTGACTGGGGCACAGGTCCATCATTTGAGAAGTGCTGTCTTAGGATCCCAGGGTCTCCGGAAACGGGGCAGGGAGATCAACTCCAAGCAGGGGTTGGTCCCATCTCTATCAATGCTGCACCTGCTGCATCTTGCTCAGCTGGAGGACGATTAGGAGGGGCAGAAGTGAGGGTCACGGAGGTAAGGCAGGAGAGCTAGGTGGAGCAGAAAGATGGCTCAGGGACAAGCCTGAGGTTGGAGGAGGGCTGGCGGGCTGGGGAAGGTGGGCGAGAGGCGGATGGTATCAGCATCACTGATAGATGAGCGTGTGGTGTCTGGGATGGCCTTGAGGAGACAGATGAGAGCAGGGACCCAGTGATGGATGAGCTGGGGTGGGGAAGGCTGCTTGACAGCTGCAAGGAGCAAAGGGCTCAGGGTTCAAGAGTCCACTGTGGGTGGCAGCAAAGCCCAACAGCCACGAGAGAGTAGGCGCACCTCTCTTCCTGCAGCAGTGTTCACAAAAGCTTAACTACGCCATTATCTCTCTTAAAAATTTTTTTTAAGTGTACGGTTGGGTGGCATTCAATACCTTCACACTGTAGTGCAACCATCACCACCATCCACCTCCAGAACTTTTTCATCTTGCAAAGCTGGAACTCTGTACCCACTAAACAATGACTCCCCATTCTCCCCTCTCCCCAGCCCCTGGCAACCACCATTCTACTTTTTGTCCTTGAGTTTGACCCTCTAGGAAACCCATATGAGTGGAATCACACAGCATCTGTCTTCCAGGATCTCTTTCCATCTTCACGACTGCCTTCTGAACCAGATGGAGCAGGAAATGTTAGTCCCATTGTAGAGATGAGGAAACTGAGGGTTGGCGTGAGTCACTGAGCCTGAATCTCACACCTAGTAAGTCAATGGCATACTCAATAGAGTCACGAGACCAGGAGACCATCCTGACTCTGCTGTGGAACATTCTGACCCACCAGCCATGAAGGTGGGCTGGAAAAGAAAGGAACAGGGCTGAGGGGACATATGGAGGTGGGGGGATCATCTCTGAGATCAAGATCTCCGAGAGGAATGAATGACTATAGCTTCCAAATCTCCCCAGCACCTGTCTTGGTGCCTGCCATGTGAAAGATGCTGAGATATTTGTTGAGTAAGTAAACTGTGGACTATTTTCTTTCCCATTTTAATGATGGATAAGAATGAGTTTGCTAAGACAAGACGGGGAATCTATTCAAGGAAGCTTGGGTAATAGAAACGTGGTGGCTTTAGTAAAATCAAGTTCATGGCGAATTCAGAAGGCTTTCTTGGATTTTGCTGGGTCTCCCACGTTTGTCGCTGATCACGCAGGGCTATATGTACACATGGGCCACCTACATGCCAGGATTCAGTGTGCCTTGAATGAAGCCATTTCATGTTTACCTTTTAAAATAGAAATCACAGAATTCCCTGGCGGTCCAGTGGTTAGGACTCGGTGCTTTCACTGCCGGGGCCCGGATGCAATCCCTGGTCAGGGAACTAAGATCCTGGAAGATGCGACACACGGCCATAAAATAAAAATAAAAATAAAATAGAAACCTCTGAAATGCATGTGAACTCTTTCCCATAAAAGGCAGTGTCGGGCTTCCCTGGTGGTGCAGTGGTTGAGAGTCTGCCTGCCGATGCAGGGGACGCGGGTTCGTGCCCCGGTCTGGGAAGATCCCACATGCCGCGGAGCAGCTGGGTCCGTGAGCCATGGCCGCTGAGCCTGCGCGTCCGGAGCCTGTGCTCCACAACGGGAGAGGCCACAACAGTGAGAGGCCCGCGTACCACAATAAATAAATAAATAAATAAATAAAATAAAAGGCAGTGTCACTTGGAGGCTTTCATGATGTGTTGCAGCTAATTCAGACACCAGATGCTATTAATCACCAACCACATACTTACCTTTAAAAACAGGGATTATGTTTAACTTCTTCCTACCCTGTCCTCTAAACAGCTTAAACTTATTTTACTAACCATAATATATTTTTTCCCACTAGACCAGAGGTTGGCAATTTTTCTTCTGTGAAGGGCCAGATGGTAAATATTTTAGACTTTGAGGGCCGTACATTCTCTATTACAACTACTCAGTGTTGCCATTGTACGTTAATGAATGAGCACAGCTGGGTTCCAATAAAACTTTATTTGCAGAAACACACGGTGGGCCAGATTTGGACCACAAGGTGTAGTATGCTGACCCTGCACTAGATCATGGACTATGTTGTACTGGTCTTTGGATCTCCGTGATCCTCAAACCAAGCAGATGTTCCAATCTTTGGAAACGGGAAACACGCATTCTCCTTCCGTTCACTGGTTGTCTTAGAAATGGGCTGGTGTGAACGACTGCAGGGGATGTTCTGTTGACCCCCAGATCCTCCCTGCATCTCTTTGGAGAGGCTGACCAGGGAGCACTGATCACCTGGGCTCACTTGCCCTCTGACTTCCAGTGGGGCTCTGCTTTGGAAGGTGAAGCAGGGTATCAGGGAGAGGAGGAGAGAGGGCAGCATATTTCCCCCTGGCTCCCTCCCTGCTGGGTCACTGGTTGGCCATCCACTGCTTCCTCACCAAAGGCTACAGCTCTCATCAGGCAGCCTTCCCCGTATGGCTCTTTTCTTCCAGTTCCAGGAACTGCACCCTCCTTCCTAGACAGTTCTGGCTGCTATAACAAAAATACCACAGACTGGGGACTTAGACAACAGACATTTGTTTCTCACTGTTCTGGAAGCTGGAAGTCCAAGATCAAGGTGCTGGCAGTTTCAGTGTCAGGAACCAGCCCCTTCCTGGTTCACAGCTACCATCTGCACACTGTGTCCTCACATGACAGAGCGGGTGAGGGAGCTCTCTGGGGTTCCTTTTATAAGGGCACTAATCCCATTCATGAGGGCTCCACTTCATGGCCTATTCACTTCCCAAAGGGCCCACTTCCTAATACGATCACCTTGGGGGTTAGGTTTCAACACATGAATTTTGGGGGGATATAAATATTCAGTCTACAAGTATATACTCTTCAGGTATAGGGGCATTAACAGTGTCTGCTGTTACTAGCCCCAGGGTACTTCACATCCTCCTTTTTGTTTTCTATGCTCCCTTTCCACCCCTTTGGGGGGAAAGTTTAATCATTTGAATGTGCCATCCATGTCCTGCTGGGACCCTGAATGCTAGGAGAATTAAAAAGACAATCCAGGCCCTACACTAAGTTCTTCACATACATCAGCTCTTTCATTCCCTCACTGTGAGTGAGGTAAGCCTGGCAGACATGCTCTAAGATGGTCCCCAATGATCCCTACCTCCTGGTATTTATGCCCTTGTAAAACTACCACCCTGACCCCCTTGAGTGTAAATAAGACCTGGGACTTGTTTCTAAGCAACAGCACATGGCAAAGGGGATGAGATGCCACATCTGTGATATGTTACATGGATTGTAACTTCCATCTTGCTAGCAGACTTTCTCCCTTGCTGGCTCTGATGAAGCAAACGGCCATGCTGGGAAGGCCCACGTGGCAAAGAACCAAGGGCAGCCTCCCGCCAGTAACCAGCAAGGGACGGAGGCCATCAATCCTACAACCTGCAAGAAATGGGGTCCTGCCAACAACATAGGAGCTTGGGCGCCAATCCTTCCCCAGTTGAGCCTTCAGCTGAGACCCCAGCCTTGGCTGACACTTTGTTTTGTGGTCTCACTAGAGACCCTGTCTCAGAAGACTCAGCCAAGCAGTGTACCAATTCCCCACAGAAACTGAGAGAATAAACATGTGCTATTTTAAGCTGGGTTTGATATAATCTGGTAAGCAGCAATAGATAACTACACAGCAAGATAACTGCCTCTGTCTTACAGGTGAGGACAGTGGGGTTCAGAGATGTGAGCTAATTTGCCCAAGGGACACATCTAGGAAACTGGCAGCCTGAGGACTGTCAGGCATCGGAGCTAACTGCCCCTCCTCTGTGTGCACATATTTCCACCAAGTGGATGTCCTTTCAAGTGTCACTGCCCTTGGTGAATGACTTGCCTCTGAGCTCCTTCCTGTTCTACCCGGCACCACCCGGGGAGCAGCAGGGGTCCAGGGTATGTAAAACACCGTCCAGCTGTCAGCACTGGCATTTGTCAAAGGAAGTGACTGCTCTTGGGCCCCAGCACCGTTCCCAAAGTGGACACTGCTTTTGAAATGTGCTAACGTACAAGCTTGTCAGACTCAGCTCGGGGAGCTGAAGCAGTGATCTGATGCTGGGGGACAGATAAGGGAGAGGCAGCTGCCACAGTAAGCTGGGCATCTCTTTCCCTTGCTCACCTCTTGTCCACAGCCTTTCTCCAAAGCACTCATGGGCTGGAAGATGAGGGGCAGGATGAGCAGAAACCACCTCTCTTCAGATCTTCCTATTCTTAGGACCCAGAGGTGATGAACCAGTGAGCAATACAGACTCAGACACCCTCTTTCTAGTGAAAACCAGTGCCATGGGAGCTGAGATGGAGGGCACACCTCCTCAGCCCATATTGGAAGCAGAAGGGTCCCTTTCTGTTATAAGGTAGAGGAAGAAAGGGGGTGCAGTCCACCAACTAAAAGAATTGGGATCAGATGTTAGGGAGAAGTATACCCTTTGGAAAGGGGACATGTGAAGCGCTGGCAGCCTGGGTTGAACGTGAAGATACTCCCAGATTGTCCTGCCTCATGGGTCTTCCTTATACCACTATGGTCTGTCTGCCCTTACTAAACAGGAATAGGTAACTCCAGATAAAGAATGTACACAGTCATCTCTAATCAATAAGAGGGCAGGAAACTTTTTTGCCCAGGAACTGGAGATACAGTGGTGAACAAGACACTGCACCTACTTGAAGGACTTTAACCACCTATTAAAACACTTGAGTAATTATCCAGTACCAAGTACCATGCTAGACTCAGGGATACAGTAGAAACAAGACAAAATCCTAGCATTTGGGCTCACATCTTGGTGAGGGGAATCATGATTGCTGAGTAACAAACATCCCCAAACTTAGTAGCTTCAAAAAACACTGATTGCTCATTATTTTGTGGGTCTGGCATTTGGGCAGGGTTCAGTTGGGTGATTCTTCTGCCCTAGGTGATGGCAGCTGGAGTCATCTGTGTGTTTGCATTTACCTGGTGGTTCGGATGGGAAGCCAAGATGACCTCTCATTCTCCAAGGTCTCTCTGCATGGGGCCTCTCATCACTGAGTGGTCCAGCTTGTACTTTCTCCCAACATGGAAGCTGGGCTTCAAGAAGGGAAAGCAGCAGCTTAAGTCCTCTTAAAATCTCAGAAGTCCCAGAACATCACTTCCACCACTTTCTACTTGTTAAAGCAAGTCCCAAGGCCAGTCCACACTCAAGAAGAGGAGAAAAGAACTCCACCTCTTACTATGAGGAGTGGCAGGTGCATACATCGGTGCTGGGGGGGGAGACGGAGTTGTTGGTGACCAATTTTGGAGACTATCTTTCTCGACACGTAACTTCAGATAGTGATACACTCAGCAATAAATATTAAACACAGTAAAGAGAGAAAACAGTCTGGAGGATGAGTGAAATGCTGCTCACAGCTGAGGTATGGGTATACTTTTAGGTGGTGGTAGGAAGGATATTTTATGATGGTACATATCTAAGTTTATATGATTGTTTAGCTTCAAGTATTAAATGATGTAAGTGTTATAACCATGATACACATAAGGAAACTGAGGCTGAGGGAGGTGAAATGACTTAGGTTACAGAGCTAGTTAGTTGTGGGGCTAGGGTTTGGTAACCGGGCATGACTTCACAGCCCTTTTTGTGTTAATATTCCAGATGCAGATCTATGACTTGATTGTTGAAGTCTTCCTCTTCCACCAATTGACCCAAGTAGCTAGAGGGACAGAATTTTGTCCCCACCTTAACATGATCCCTTTGCCACCATTTTACAGGCATAAATTTGATTCTTGGCAGATGACAGATAATTGGAAGCATGCAGGTTCAAAACATCCTTTGAGACAGAGGAAATCCACAAGGGATGGATGAATTAAATGTCACCTGTCCATCTCTGTGGATGAAAATGATCCCAGGTTGGCCTTATCTGCAATGGGAAGCAAATGATAGCTATTATAACGGCTATTTTAAAGCTATACTTTGAACACTTATTGTCAAGAGGTCATGAGACTCCTGGGTCACAGCACTGCAAGCAACACTATCATGGTGTCCCCCTCGTCCCTCAAGGAGTGATCCAGGTGAGCACTGCGCACTCAGTGAGTTGGCATCCCAGTTGAGAAGCCCCAAGCTTAGGGAGCCTGACTCTTTTAAAACAGGCTGCAAGCAAACCTGCCTGAAATTGCCCCAGATGAAACATTACCTTTATTACATTGGACACCAAACAAAACTATTCCCTGCTCTGGAGCGAGATACGAACTCTCTCTTCCAAGTCAGAGTGCTTTATAAACATCCTTGAAAAGTTAGCCCAGAGTGAAAGGGCACTGAGTGCCTCATGCACAAGACAGGCAGAACCATGAGATGCCTATGAAGAACTGCCTGCCGACACTTGTTATGTACCAGGCACTGTTCTGTGGTCCAACTAACTGAAACCTCGCAGCCATCTCGTGAAGTAGACCCTGTCATTCATCTTTACCGTTGAGGACACTGACCTTGGGCAGGTCCCTTCACCTCTCTGTCCTCCATAGCTAGCAAGTGACAGAACTGAGTTGGCGCCCTGCCCACCCAGCTCTTGCAGTCCCCGTCTCACCACCATGCCACACGGCAGACAATATAAAAGCTGACAGTCCGCCTGCTAAGTACCTTATCTCAAAACTTCAGGACAACCTGTGACATGGCCATTATCCTCATGACCTTTTTAGAGACGCCGAGGGAAGGGAAGTGATGTATCCAAGGTCACACCAGAGCCAAGTTGGGATTCTAACCCTGGGATGACCCAGGCCCTTCCCCCAGTGATGTCCTGTTCTCCTTGGCCCCGTGAGTCCCCCGTGAGAGAAACAGCAGGTGATACACAGTATCATTTATTTGCCTTCTTTCCTATTAAATACAAACACGAAATTAAGATGGTGGGCCACAAAGGTGTAAAAAACACTTGTATAATTTTATCTCCCCAGCTCCATTGAATATTTCCTGATGGCAAAACCACATATTATGTCTTTACTTTGTACAAGGTACTATTTCACTGATCCAGGAACCACTGGAAGATAGAAAACTTCATGGCATCCCATGTGATGGACACAATCCATATCACTCATTCATCCATTCATATATATACATATATGTATGAATACATGTGTTCATATGTACAATATACACATAAGTGAATAGATACATGTATTCATATATACATATGCATCTATATGAATGTATGTGTATGGATATACATTCACATATATTTTATATTGTATTGTGTATAATATTATATGCATACATGACTATAACATATATAATACATACACATAACATACATATGTATATAATACACATACCTTGTTTTACTGCACTTCACAGATGAGTGCATTTTTTACAAATTGAAGGTTTGTGGCAACTCTATATCAAGAAAGCCCATCAGCACCATTTTTCCAATGGCTTCTACTCATTTTCCTGTCTCTGTGTCACATTTTGGTAATCCTCACAATATTTCAAACCTTTATATTATTATTCTATTTGTTATGGTGATCCGGGATCAGTGATCTTTGATGTTCCTACTGTACTTGTTTTGGGGCACCATGATCCGCGCCCATATAAGACGGGGAACTTAATCGGTAAACGTTGCGTGTGTTCTGACGGCTCCACCGACCGGCCGCTCCCAGTCTCTCCCCCTCCTTGGACCTCCTTATTCCCTGAGACACAACAATATTGAAATTAGGCCAATTAATACAGTGACCTCTACGTGTTCAAGTGAAAGGAAGAGTTGCCCGTCTCTCACTTTAAATCGAAAGCAAGGAACAATTAACTTAGTGAGGAAGGCATGTCCAAAGCCAAGACCGGCACAAGAAGCCTAGCTTTTGGCCTGACAGTTGGCCAAGTTGTGACTATGCAGGAAAAGTTCTTGAAGGAAATGTGTGGTTCTAGCCACCTCCTTATGGCTATGGGAAGTTTTCAATACTTTGTAGCCAAGAGCTGGGCTCCCTCCTCTGCCCGTGTGGTGCCCGTCCTCCATTCTCACCCCCTGAGCACAGCATGTCCCTCAGAGCCGACCCTCTATCCTGTGCCCAGGGGCAAGGCTGCCGGGAAACGTAGTACATCCCCACTGCCACGTCCACTGCCACGGAAGCAATGGGCATCGTGAGTCTCATGAAGGTTCCTGGGAAAAGGGGCAGCGACAGCGGGCTCAGTGGAAGCCCCTGCACCATCCTCTGGGTTGCTGTTGAGAGATCCGAAGCCCACCTCTGGACGCAGCACTCTTGTCTGCCACCGGGCAGTGGAAAAGCACTGACTTTCTGCCAGAAAGTGAGCACTTCCAGGCGGGGGGGGCGGGGGGGGGATGGAGTCATTCCTGCACTCTCGGTGCCTGGATGCAGGCGCTCCACGTGCGCTGGCAAACGTCCAGCTTCGTGGAAGTTCCCTCCATCCTCTGGGCGGCTCACCTACAGAGAGTGACATCCTGGGACCTCCTCTCTCTGTGGCCGCCCCAGACTTTGGTTTCATCTGCTCCCGAGGCCCCCCGCTTCCGGCTGGCCAGCCCTGCAGTCTGTCACCGACAGGATGGTCAACCTCAGAGCCGGGTGACCTTTCAAAGACACCGGGATTTGTTTAATTTTCAGAATTCACCTCTCTCCATCCTTATCAGAGGCAAGCCAGTCCCCAGCTGGGAAGGCTGCTTGGCATCTTTCCCTGAGTTTTGAAACAGATGGGCTGGGAGCTTCTCAGACGATGTCCTTTTTTTCTCAACGGAAAGGAATGGAGAGAAAGGAAAGACAATGATAGGATAGGATGGGGTGGCGGAGAGCTCCCTAGAGAAGAGAGGAAAAAGCCAAACACACATTCAATGATTATAATGCTGGACGCATCATCATGAAAACCTTCATTACTGCACTTTCAGAAAAAGGCCTTCCCGGCACTTAACTGTAGCTTATGTTTGCAGAGCTTTGCTCACGCACCAAGTGCTGTCTCCGCTAATCCTTACTGCCGCACGTTGGGGTTCTGTTATCCCCATTTTACAGGTGAGGAAACAGAGGCAGAGTCATTGCCCAAAGCTACATGTAGTGTGGAGGGTCCAGGGTCCAAACACAGCACCACAGACTCCGAGGTCTGTGCATGAGGCAGGTCTGAGTAAACTTCACCTCATCCTCACAGTAGCCTCAGGGAAGGAATGGACCCTCCTCCATTTTATATGATTTTCAGGATGCGACTTTCATTTTTCAAGTCACACAGTCAGCAAATGTCAAGCACAGGAGGAATAATAATATAACAACACTAAACAGTGTCTGGCACAGGGCGGTTCAAAACCCTTTACCACCTATGGATTTATTTAATTCCAACAGCCACATGAAATAATTTTTTTTTTTTTTTTTTTTTTACGTGGGCCTCTCACTGTTGTGGCCTCTCCCCTTGCGGAGCACAGGCTCCGGACGCACAGGCTCAGCGGCCATGGCTCACGGGCCCAGCCACTCTGCGGCATGTGGGATCTTCCCGGACCGGGGCACGAACTCGTGTCCCCTGCATCGGCAGGTGGACTCTCAACCACTGCACCACCAGGGAAGCCCATGAAATACTATTTCATGGACTTCTCTGGTGGTGCAGTGGTTAAGAACCTGCCTGCCAATGTAGGGGACACGGGTTCAAGCCCTGGTCTGGGAAGATCCCACATGCCGCAGAGCAACTAAGCCCGTGCGCCACAACTACTGAGCCTGCGCTCTAGAGCCCCTGAGTCACAACTACTGAGCCCGCGTGTGGCAACTACTGAAGCCCACAGGCCTGGAGCCTGTGCCCCGCAACAAGAGAAGCCACCGCAATAAGAAGCCCGCGTACCACAATGAAGAGTAGCCCCCGCTGGCCGCAACTAGAGAAAACCCAGGTGCAGTAACGAAGACACAATGCAGCCAAAAATAAATACAAATAAAATAAATAAATTAAAAAAAAGAAATACTATTTCATGGTACTATTATTGTTATTTATGACAATAAATAACAATAATATTGTATTTAGGAGAGAAAAAGAAGGCTCAGGGATATAAAGTATGTCCAACAGCAAACTGCTGGTGGGTGGTAAACACAGGCTGAAATCAGAGCCACCTGACACTGTAAGCCCATGTCATCTGTGACTGTCACACTCTTCTCCTTCCCATGCAGACCCTGGTCAGCAGGACCCCAACATCAAGGTCTTTCTCCAGTGGGGTCACCTGGTGCTCATGGATGAACAATTCTGGATGCCCAGCTGCAGCAGACCCTATGGAATCACATGCCAACTTACCTTCCTTTTCCTTTCTGCTCTGACCCATCCAGACACCCCTACACATGCCCCTAGAAACCACAGGGACATTTTGAGGCCAGTGCAAACTGGTTTGAGTGGGAAAACATCCCTTAAAGAGGGAATAACTGTAGCAGGCTACACCACCTAAGTCAGGAAGGGAGGACAAGAGATTTTCTAGAAGGGAAGCTGCAGGAAGGAAGCCATGCTTGGGAATTATGGGCACACACCTGTTTTTTCTTTTTTTTTTTTTTTGATGGAGGGAGATTTGCCAGGAAAAGCCAAGCCTGAGAGTTTGACACCCAGGCTCACGCCGGGGCATGAGGTGAGAGTGGCGTAGGGTCCTGCTCAGCCAGAAGTTAGGAGACAGCGCTTCCATGGCCTCTTGCTGACAACTCCAACCCTGGGAAGACAGGTGAGCTAAAGTATCTCCCTTCTGGAGTCAAGCTACCTCGGTCTGAAGACATCCAGGCATCTGAACCTAGAGGGTCCCCTGGGAGCTTAAACACACAAAGGAAAAAGGGCTCAGGACTGACACCATTGCTTCCTTTTAGCTGATTAAGTTCTTGGCTTCTAAACTTGACTTTAGAATTGTTTCACCTATTTTCCTTATTTCAAACTATGATTACATCATTTATCATCTTAGCTTATGCCTTATGTCAGTTTCTAAGCTTTATCTTATCCTTTCATTGGAGATTTTTGGGTCCAGGGGGGCTCACTGAATAAAACTGCAGGCAGGAAAAAGGGGAAAATGCCTAGTGAGAATCTATGTGTGTGGGATACAATGCTGAAGGCGGCAGCCACTGTCCCTACGTTTCCCCTCTCCTGGGCATTCTTCTGGGTGTGGGTAGTCAGCAAATATATGTCCTTTATGACTGTGAGACGTTCTAGCCAGGGGAGTGTGGGTGCTTTGAGGACCGACAGCCAGGGGTCTTAACCTACTCAAGGGAGTTATTTTACACTAATTCTGTTATTCTAACCTCTTCTACTTTTATCCACCTCTTTAATTGGGTTGATTTTATCCTTTGTTTGGAATGTTATCCATTTAGAATTGTATTCTTAGTTGACGGAGTAGCAGGCAGGAAGTGTGGATATAAGGTGACCGCTGCAAGGAGACTCCACACTCTAATCAAGGTGGCCCTTCAGCTGCCTTCCAGCAGCTCTTGGTAACTCACCAAACACACACACACACACTTCAAAACGCTGTGGGATCTGCGTTATCAAGAAGACAACTTCCTCAGCATTTATACTTTAACTGCTGGAGCTAGGTTACTTTCTCAAACATATGCTTTTTTCCCTCTTTTCTTTAAAGTGGTGGTGGCGTATACTGTGTGTTCCCAAGGTCCTAAGTGAGACTGTCTGACATTTGCAAACGTACCGAGGTTGTATCTAATCTGCACCGTGGCTCTAGCAGCAAGGGGCTCTATCCACTTTTAGTTGGAGATGGGAGGCTCAGCAAAGCTGAGGAACTGGCCCAAGGTCACGTGGCCCTCATTAATGGAGGGCAGCACTTACCCACCCAGTCTCATTCTAAAGGGTGGGTTTCTCACAGCCTCTGGATGCCCGCCCAATAGCCCAAAGTGTGGGACTAGCCTTGCGATGGTCTGGAATCACTGAAGCCACAACAGCATGCCACCACAAGCTTTTAGAATGGAGATAAGCTCCTAGCATGCAAGTTATTGCCTACCTGGGGAAGGGACCACTGAGCTATACATTCCAGGGGGTACAGAGGATGCCCTTATATGGTTGAGGGACTGTGATTTCTTGAAGGTCATGATTGTTACTAAGTGCGAGGTGGAAATGAGATCCGAATCTGCCCCCTTCCCATCAGTGTGACTTGGGTTCCTCCTCAGTTTGCTTGTTCTTGACACAGGGATTCTACTAAGTCCTCCATTAGAGGATGGGTTTGGGGATAAAACGAAGACCACGAAAGGAAGGTAGGTACAGGGGTGTGCGGAAGGGTTATCAAAAGTGTAGGACCTGGGGCTTCCCTGGTGGCGCAGTGGTTGGGAGTCCGCCTGCCGATGCAGGGGACACGGGTTCGTGTCCCGGTCCGGGAAGATCCCACATGCCACGGAGCGGCTGGGCCCGTGAGCCATGGCCGCTGAGCCTGTGCGTCCGGAGCCTGTGCTCCGCAACGGGAGAGGCCACAACAGTGAGAGGCCCACGTACCGCAAAAACAAAAACAAACAAACAAAAAAGTGTAGGACCTGCTGAGATAGAGGAACAGGTTGCTTCCAAGCAGATGAGCATTGGCCAAGGTGTGGGTCAGCGGTTCTCATGAACGGTGAGTAGGAGCGTCCAGACTGCTTTGGAAACCAGGTTGGCATCATTCACTTTTCCTGCAGTTTCCCCCACTAATAGGGCATAGAAATGTGCTCGGCACCCAGTAGCTGCTGTTCACTGGTTTCAGTATTAACTCATTTAATCCTACGATGTGGACCCTATTACTTATTTTACATGTGAGAAAACTGGGGCACAGAGAGGTGGAGTAGTTTTCTCACTGTCACTCAGCTAGTGAATTGCAGAGTGAGAACTTGAACCTGGGCAGTCTGGCTCCAGAGCCTGAGATCTGGCCACCGTCTTGCCCTGCTTGAGCCCTCGATTCCTAGGGCTTTGCATGCAGTAAGCACTTAATGGTTTCTGAATGAATAGCCCTCAAGTGAGGAAGGGAAGGCAGGAAAGCATCTTTCTCCCCACCCCTAGGTTGGCTCAAACCCCGTAGACAAGGGGGAGCAGAGACTGCCTCAGCTCGAGGTACCCGGATGTGCCATGGAACATGGGTCTCCACGCGTGCCCACGTGTGTCTACACAGCAACCCCCTCACTGGAGCCGGGTCTTTCCCTGTTTGAAACGAACCCTCCAACTCTTCCCCTGCCCCCTCCCAGCCTCCTGCTCGGGGTCTCGGAACAGAACAACCCCATCGATTCATCAGGGGACGTCAGCCTCTCGGAGCTGTTTGGGGCATAAATCAAACCACGAGGAGGAAAGGTTTTTTTTTTTTTTTTTTTTTAAAAAGGGTAGTGGGGAGAGAAAAATCAGGGGAGGGGGTGGGGAGAAAGAGAGATGGAAGGAGGTGAGGGGGGTGTGAGATCAAAGGCAAAAATTCATCAGAGATAACGAAATTATTTATTTTTCCTGCTCTCAGGCTCCGGGCCTTTGAGGCCTCCACGCTGATGTATTTGGACATCTTGGGGCCGTCTGTTACGGGAGGCCACCCCAGCCCCCCAAAGGCACGTCGGTTCCATCAGCCGCGGCTGCCCATGGAGCCTTTTGAAGTGGATCCTGGTGGTGTTTACTCGCTTTCGTGTAGGAAACGTGTGCACAGTGCTGGCGGCGGCAGCTGCCCTGGCGAGGGGCGGGGGGAGGGGGCAGTTGGCGGGGAGGGGGTCCCCTCATCATTCATGAGGCTGTTTATTTGGGAACCAGAGTGGCCCTTTCTCTGGTTATTACTCAACGTCCTCTACAGAGCAAATGCCCTCGTTCCAAAACGTGGGGCAGGAATAACACACACGCCGCCCACGGCCAGGCACGCCCATCTCCCCCGGGCCCCGTGGTGCACTTGGCTTTCAGAGAAGCCTTGGGCCCAGCTGAGCATCCTCTTGGCCCCCTCATTTTCAAGAGGGCTGGTTACGAGCACAGACCAGGACCAGAACCACGGGCTTCCAATGCTAGTTCTCTTACTAGCTTTTGCAACCATCACGGGCAAGTGAATTCACCTAATCCTCAAAGCAACTCTCCTTCCCCACATTACAGATGGAGAAACTGCGCTTCAAAGAAGTGAACATATGCAGAGAACTTAGATGAGTGCTCAGTACCTAGTAAGGCCAATATAAACGTTATTTGAAAACCAGCAGTTGGCTAAGGGCTACACGGGGTTACCGTGGCCCCTCTTAAACATCAGCTGTCTCCACCCCGACGCCCCCCATGTTTTAGTTAACTGGTAGACAGCTAAAGACATGATTTCATAATCTGTTTTTGTTTTTGTTTTTGTTTTCTGTACCCGGGCCTCTCACTGCTGTGGCCTCTCCCACTGCGGAGCACAGGCTCCGGACGCGCAGGCTCAGCGGCCATGGCTCACGGGCCCAGCTGCTCCGCGGCATGCGGGATCCTCCCGGACCGGGGCACGAACCCCCGTCCCCTGCATCGGCAGGCGGACTCTCAACCACGTTGCCACCAGGGAAGCCCCATAATCTGTTTATTTTGTTGTTTTGTTTTGTTTTTTTGGCGGTACGCGGGCCTCTCACTGTTGTGGCCTCTCCCGCTGCGGAGCCCAGGCTCCGGACGTGCAGGCCCAGCGGCCATGGCTCACGGGCCCAGCCGCTCTGCGGCATGTGGGATCCTCCCAGACCTGGGGCACGAACCCGTGTCCCCTGCATCGGCAGGCGGACTCTCAACCACTGCGCCACCAGGGAAGCCCCATAATCTGTTTTAATAGGACAATAGTCTGAGAAGTTGCGGGCTTAAAAAGTCAGTAGTTTGAATGGATAGTGTTGAGACTGAGGGACACTGAGGCTACAGAATGCAAAATGCCCACGTTGAAGGAGAAAAACCATCTGGCGTCAAGTCACCAGATCAGTTAACTGCAATGTGAAGCTGGGGGTTGAGGCAAAGACTAGAGTCAGACCGCCGAGCTTCAAAATTTGGAGGCTGCCGTGGGCTGGTTGTGGGGCCCGGGAGGCACAGAGACCCCAGCTTATGGTTTCCTCACTGGTAAGAGGGAGACCCTCGTCCCTTCCTCCCTGAGGTTTCTGTGAAGACTCGGGGGGTTTCTTTATTAAATAACATTTATATAACATGATGTGCCAGGCACTGTCCTCACTGCTTGATAAAATATTTGCTTATTTAATCCTTAGAAAAAGCCTCTGGTCTAGATGATCTTTGTCTGCAAAGCAGAAATAGAGACACAGACGTAGAGAACAAATGTATGGACACCAAGGGGGAAACGGCGGGTGGGAGGAATTGGGAGATTGGGATTGACACATATACAGCATGGACACTATGTATAAAATAGATAACTAATGAGAACATACTGTATAGCACGGGCAACTCTACTTAATGTACTGTGGTGACCTAAATGGGAAGGAAATCCAAAAAAGGGGGATATATGTACATGCACAGCTGATTCATTTTGCTGTGTACAGTAGACACTAACACAACACTGTAAAGCAGCTATACTCCGATAAAAATTAATTTAAAAAAAAGAACAAGCCTCTGAGATGGGCGCTATTATCCTCATTTTACAAATGAGGAAATTGAGGCTCAGAAACAAATAAGGTTACACAGAATAACACTGCCAAGGACACACAAGAGGGGCGCACACAGAGGTTGGACACAAGATTTCTCATGTTCGTGTCTTCAAGAATGGTTCAGAATTGCAATACGTGGGCTGCTTCATGCTATAACCCCTTGGGCAGGGCACTTTGGCGCACAAACAGGCAGAGAGATGACTCTTCTGGAAGAGGTGTAGGAGGATGCCAAGGCCCTCGGCCGAAGACTGCAGACAGGGAGGTGAGGGTTGGAAATTCTCAAGTCTCAGCGAAGAGGTGACCCAGGCTGTCCACTTTACCTCTCCTGCAGCGGCAGGGACCAAAGTCCCGTTGGAAGGGCTGTGGACCAGCCAGATTCTGGGTGTTGGACCTCAGGGGCCCACAAGAGCCAGGAGAAAGTGGGGCTCCCCTGGGAACACACAGGCGAGGTCAGGCTGCTCCTTGGGGGAGAAGCAAGTCTAGTACTGGGCTCTTGGCTCTCGGGGGCAGCAGGGAAAGTGGTCCAGCAGCTCCCAGAGACTCTACAGGACCTCGTGGGAGTGGGGCAAGGGGTTTCCCAGAGATAGAGGGGTTGCTGGAATTTCTGGTTTGAGTGGCCTAGAGTTGGGACCTGCTTCACACCATCCCGGCTGCCCCTACAGGCCCTGCCACCAATAACAGGACAACAGGGCCCATTGGCATCAAGCCAGCGGACTTTAGCATCATGCAGTCAATGATATTATTATTATTTGTGTGTGTGTGTGTGGTACGCGGGCCTCTCACTGTTGTGGCCTCTCCTGTTGTGGAGCACAGGCTCCGGACGCGCAGGCTCAGCGGCTATGGCTCACGGGCCCAGCCGCTCCGCGGTATGCGGGATCCTCCCAGACCGGGGCATGAGCCCCCATCCCCTGCATCGGCAGGCGGACCCTCAACCACTGCGCCACCAGGGAAGCCCCAATGATATTATTTTTGAACGTAAGGGTATGCCTTTGATCTCCTCTGCCATTAGGGTATTCCACGAGGCATGGGAGCAAATACATCTCAAACATCCTTGCTCACATCCTGTATCATCTAATCCAGCCTCGGGATCATCCTTGCAGAAGAAGCAGGGCCAGAGGTGGCCAGTAGCCCACTTTGTGAAACTGGGACGGGCAGATGACCCTCAGGAACTTGCCTCCCCGCTCTTGCCCTCAGCCTGGCTGGCTTGTGCTAAGAGGAAATGAGAGAGAAGCAACTCCCTGAAGGACAAAGACCCTTGGCACAAAAGCTCACAGGCGGAGGTGGGGGAAGCCTGGTGTGGGTGAGGTGCTTGCCGGGTGAGAGGCAGGGTCTGGTTTTGATTAAACAATCATCATTTACTCACGTCAGAAACAATGCTGGGGAAGGCAGATGTCACGTGACCCACAGGCTGGGTTGGGAGCCGGCAGCCCTGCCAACCCAGAAAGTCACGATGCCCTGATGTTGCCTCTACTTTGTGTGATGATCCCGACATGGCTGGAAGGCCTCATGAAATCCCTGCAACGCCCCTACTGAAACAGACGCTTATCACAAGATGTCCTTATTCCTCTCAGGAAAATACTGATCTCTAGCCTTTCAGACTGGAGAGCCCACTCAGAATGCTTATGGACCTTTTACCAAAGACAAAACTAAAACGGATTCCAGACTTTTCCAGCTTTGGGTTTATTATTGCTACGTTATTGAGGATCAAGCCAGAAATTAAGTCATCAAGAGTTACAGCCTTTTTCCTCCCCTATTCCCAGCTCAACCAGGGAACTTTCCAGAAGAGTATGTGGTTCAAGACTCCTTCCACTTAGGGGAATATGGTGGATGTCGGAAATGGTAGCTGTCATGATGTATCAGGTCTTTAAAATTGATGCTTTAATTTCAAGCACAGTAAATTCTTATCCCAGTGGCCGTGAGCGTCGTCATTCATATTATACGAGAAAACGGAGGCTCCCAGAAGCTCATGAGGCAGGTTCACCCCAAATCTTTACATCCCTGTGGAGGGTGCATCCTGGGATCCAACAATTCTTGATTCTGTGACTCCATGAGGGCAGGGACCTTGCCTGTCTTCCGCACTGTAGGACAGTGTTGGGCCCAGGAGAGCTCAGGCCTGGGATCTGGAAGCTCAGAGAGGTGATGGGAGTTCAGTTCAATTTCTTCATTAAAATGGAAACAGTGAAACTGCTTTGCGTCTACCAGTAGGTGCCTCTGTCAAGAGCACAGGTGATGAATGTGGAGTGCTATGTCCAAGGCTTTTTCATAATTTGAGGTACATTCAGAATGAGCTGAAAGGGACCTCAAAGCAGCACCAGCATTGGTGGCACCTTTTCATGGAGGTGTGGCCATCAGGACAGGTGTGTCTTGGGTTCTCACCCTCATCTCTGGGTAGCCACTGTAGGGGCGTAAGACCAGCCACCAGGCAGAGGCAGGTATCACACTTCCCATCGTGCTCCTGAGCAGCTGAATAGCTTACCCCCTATTAGTCAAGGGTTCCAAAAACATCCTGAGCCCAGAACCAACAAAGGTTCAAGTGTGTGTTCTTTTCCTTGATCAGAGAAGTTGCAAGTGTCTGATTTTTTAACATCTAGGAAAGACTGAGCACCAAACTTATCAGTATTATTTAAAATAAGCTTTATTTTGGGATAGTTTTAGGATTACAGAATGTTACAAAGGTAGTCCAGAGAACCATACCCCATACACGCTTCCCCTAATGTTCTACGTCACAATGGAACATTCGTCAGAACTAAAAAGAGAGTCCATTAATAGTAACTCACTCCAGGCTTTATTCAAATTTTCAGTGTTTCCACTGCTGTCCTTTTTTTGTCCCAGGGTTCAATCCAGGGCACCACACTACATGTAGAAGAATGTTTATTTATGTAATACAGTACTGTAGTATATTTCTTAAATAAGCCAGATAAAAAGAGGGAAAGCCCTGGGACTCCTATTCTCCTGCCCCAATGCCATGATTAAGTTTGCTCCCTACCTTCTAGACCTCTGCCATCCAATATGGTACCCAGTAGCCAAGGAGGCAATTTCCATTTCGATGTTAATTCTACTTAATTCCTCAGCCACACTGGCCACATTTCAAGTGCTCAACGGTGTGTGTTACTAGTGGCTATGGCACCAGGCAGCAGAGGTGTATATAGATTTCTATTATTACCTAAAGTTCTATCATATAGCACTGTCCTGGATCTTTTTCTATGTGTTTTCCTACAAATATATGCTTAAATACATGCCTTTAATTTTTGACATAAAGATTGTAGGCTGCACAGCACATCACATTTTTACCTAATGTGTTTTAGTCATCATTCCACATCAGTACCTTTTTCAACTATATTTTATTGAAATATAGTTGATTTACGGTGCTGTATTAGTTTCAGGTGTACAGCAAAGTGATTCAGTTATACATATATATCTATTCTTTTTTAGATTCCTTTCCATTATCGTTTATTACAAGATATTGAGAGAGTTCCCTGTGCTGTACAGTAGGTCCTTGTTGGTTATCTGTTTTATATACAGTAGTGTATACATTTAATCTGCCTCATTTTGGTGGCAGCAAATGGGGGCCCATAGTGAGGGTTACCATCATATAAGTCATCTCCGCTTCGTGGGCACTTAGGAGGAAATTGGGAACAACCTACTACAACAAAGGCTACAAGGAATATCCCTTATGTTTTCTAAGAGCGCTCTAAATTGACTTAATTCGGAGTGACCTTAGCTAATAAGAGATACTCCCCCAGAAGAGTTCTGTACCATCAGAACGGTGTTTCAGGCCAATGACCCCTCAGTGAGATGGACACAGGAGAGAAGCTCAGTCATGCCTCAGTGTGGGCAGGATGCCAGGGGCTGCCCAGAGGTCAGGTGTGTCTCAGGCCACTGTTGAGAGGCGTGAGCCAGAGACACCATCTGGCCACTCACAGGTAAAGCATTGTGATACCCAGACTAGAAAACGGCATCCAACCAGTATCTGAGGGTCTGAATTACACGGTTTGATTGGCAAATACCAATGACACAGTAAGAAATAGCAGTAGTTGGTTCTAAAAAAGCAGTTGTGTAGCAGCAGTGTACAAACACTTTACGTAATGCCATTTAATCCAAAGCGATTCCACTAGGTAGGTTCTACCATCACCATTTTACAGAGGGAGAAACCGAGGTGAAGGGTTAGGGAACCTCCCCATTCTGTTTCTTCAAAAAAAAAAAATCCCAGCTTTCAGTGGCAGAGTTGGGACACGAACCCCACATGGAGCCCATGGTCCTAACCCATGCCAGCCGCCTGTGCCTCCCCTGTGACCGGGCATGCAAAAATAGCACAGAAATACATATACCCTTCACCCAGCCTCCCCTAGTGTTAATGTCTTACGTCCCCAGGGCACTTATAAAAGCTAACGTTAGCACTGGTCTATTACCACTAACTGAAACCCCGACTATTTGGATTTCGGCAGTGTTTCCCCTCTTGTCCTTGTCACTGCTTACCACGGATCAGACTCCTGTCTGTAGGTATTTGCTCCATTTTACAAAGGATGGGTGAGGAGGAGGCTCAGGGAACTCTGTTTACCAACCCAGGCCTGTCCAAAGCCAGACGGTGACCTGACCTTGCTGAGTGATCTTGCATTTGTATTCTCAGCGGCTGATGTAACGATGTGCTCACAAGGTGCCCATCATTAATTCTAATGATGAGATTAGAACTGGGCCTTAAGGAATGGGCAGGATGGTGGGGGGCAGGGCATGGGGTTCATCACTGGCTTTGAGCAGAGACCTCCTGTGTCTCCGTCTGTCACAGCCCTCCCTCCCAGGGAGCACAATTTTAGACCCAGAGAGACTTAGTACTCAATAACTGAGAAACCCTGGGCCTGGAAGGTTTGGACCTCTAGATCTCTGTGCTTCTGATCAAATTCAGCTGGCAATTCGTCCACATGGCTCAGATACGGGGTCTGCAAACCCTCCAGAAGCACGTTTGCTGTTGCTGACTGCACAGCATGCGTGGGTCGGCCCCTCAACCTAGATCCATCTTCCGAGATGGCCAAAGGCCATGGGGCCCACCTGTAAAACTTCCAACCCGGGCATCCTCAACGTGGCTTGTCATAGTGGAAGAATATTTTATTGTGGTTTCAATTCCACCCCTCATTTATCACAGAGGGCCTCTAACCACGGGCTCAGGCAGAAAATGGTCCACAAGAAATCGGGTATGGTTACATTAGAATCCCCTGGGATGCTTTCAAAGCGTCCAGAGGCCTGGGCCCCGCTCCAGACCCAGTGAAATCATCGTTCCCGGGTGTGGGGCTCTGGCCTCTGGATTTTTACAATCTCTCAAATGATGGATCAAAGCCAGTTTGAGGCATGATCCTGGATATATTTCCCGAGATTACAGAAATCTTTTCAAGGAGTGGTTTGGGAAGAGAGGCCTCTTTAAAGATACCTTGGGTGTGCTGTGTGGACTGGGCCTCTGCCTGGTGTTATTCCTGTACCTCTCCTCGCACTCAGGGGTCCTGCTGGAGACACAGCAAACACGTCACTTTCTTCACTGTATCGATGGGAAACCACCTCCCACCTACTGAACAAACAATGAAGATGAAACGATGGTACTTTGTAGAGAGTATGTAAAAGATCCAACTTCGCAAAAGCTCCTCCACCCAAATTAAGCTTTGGTCAAGTGCACAGTATGACTAACGAAGGATGTGCACACACACTTTGCCTCATGTTCAGAACACTTATGCCCTAAGTAAAAACTTCACGGGCCCTATCTATGCACAGGGCTCAGTATGTAAATCATGTTCCTAAATCAAAGTAATATATACACTTGGGTACGAATAGTGTCAGCAAGAACCTTTAAGTACACGGGCTTTCTGAATTTTAAATACCTGGCCTTTAGTTTTTAAATTATATTTATTAAATTGGGTATGTCAGCTTTGTCTCAGCATCTCCCCCCTCCCCAAACCAAAGGAATACAACTTTAAAAAGTCAATTAGTAAAATAGCCTCCTCCCCCAATTCCGCTACCCGGAAGAATTCACGATTGATATCTTGGTATGTATCTTTGTCTCCAGGGCAAAAATCACCCCCGCTGAGAACCATTATTCTATCCTACATTCAGCAATGCCTGGAGATACACCTGAAGGTTGCTACTGATGTCAGCGGATAGTGGTCAGGGATGCTGTGAAATATCCTACACCGTACATACAGGACAGCACCCCAAAAAGACTTATCCAGCCCCCAATACCTCTACTGTTGAGACTGAGAAACTTTGTTTTAGATCTATTCTGTGCACACATACGTGGGCATGCATGTTGTTACTCTTCTGAATTCTGCTATTTTGCACTCAATATTGAGGACATCTGTCTGTTGTTCTGATGAATGCACGTCCCATAGAGCATTTTAGAAAACTGGAAATAATCTAGTGCTTATTACCTACATCTTTGCACATTTACCCACTGAATCCCCGAGTCATCTGAGCTGTTGCAGATGTGTCTCTTGTAGCCAAGAGAGATGGCTCTGAAACACCACTAACAGAAAAGCAGCTCAGGCGGCAGAACTGTATGCTGTGTGGTTGTGTGTCTACACGCGTGTGTACTCAGAGAGTCGTCTGAATCATTTAGCCACCCGGGGCCTTGGAGGAAACCTCTCAAGAAGGGAAACCTGTGTGGAGAGCTCATTGTGGAGGTCGCTCTCCAGTCCTAAGCCTGGAAGCGCATGTGAGTCATGGCTTTGAAATCCACCTCAGATGCCGGCTGAAGACAGAGGCTTTGCATAATCAAGTTGACAGATGAAGCCTGGCCTGCCCTGCTAGGGACAGGCTCATCCATATCCTGGGTTAAAAGAAATATTGCGTTTTTAAAGAGGAAAGCAACATATTTAAGAGATAAAGGAGGGGGAAAAGAGAGAAGAGTTTTCTGGTCATTAATTATAATAAAACACAGGGGGAAAAAATCACTTTAAAGGCAGGCTAAAGCCCCATAATCTTCAAAGAGACAGAAGAGGCTCAGCTGCCCGGGGAAGAGAGAAACTTCCCCGGGACAGCACCATTTCTAACCAAGTGCAAACAGCTAAAGTGAGGGCTGTAGTTGGTGGACTGCCTTGGGCTGGGAACGAGTTATATTCCTACCTAGCTCAGGTCAGCTATTGCCCCTTGGGTGTTGCACTCAGATCCAGCCACGTGCCGTGGAAAGGCGCTGGTTTCCAATCTACCCCAGGGCTGTAGTGACCAAATGTTCACCCCTGTTCTTTTGGGGTCTCAAACTCTTGCCCCCTCTTGGGACCCGGGTTTTCAGGGCAGAGAGTTCCAGTTTAAGGCCATTAGGTCATGGCCAGGCAAGAGCACAGACCCAGTCTTGACAGACTTTGCTCACAAGAAGCCCATCTCCAGGTTTGTGTCCAATTTCTCCAGTTTGCACAAGCCAATTGACACGCCTCCAGCTGAACTGAGCCCTGCTATAGCCAGCTGGCCAGTTGTTGGAGGTACCGAAAGCCTTACACCATCTTGAGGGAGGTGACTTCAATCAACACCAGAGTATTCATGGCGGAATATGGCTTTATTTATCCAACAAACTCCTGGCTTGATGGCCTAACCCGTGGTGTTGGAAGAACCCAAGGGTTCTATGAAGCTGGGGGAGGGGGAGGTACTGGATGAGAGAGAGTCTTGAGTACTTTTTGGGAACTAAATCTACATTTCAGTCTTATAAAGCCCTGAGAAGTGTGTTTGCAAGTGGGGAAAATTAGGTTGTCCAGCGGAAACCAGTTCTGTAGGGGGGCTTATACCAAGAAAAGTAAGGACGCTTTGTAAGCGTTTCAATGTTTGAAAACAAAACAAAACACACCAACTCTCCACTCATCCTACCCTCCCCACCTCCTGAATTAAGACCTCTTGGATCACCCTGGAGGGGCAGGAAGATTCCCGTCCCCAAACACTCCCTCCCTCCAGCCTTTAGCTGCTGCTTGCTCTGCCAAGCAGGACACTCCTAACACACGTATTTCAGACCACGGTCAGGACCCATTAGAGGCCTTAAATCCGTGACTTGAGACGCGCTTTAAAATAAAAAGTGAAAGGATAGAAAAATCAGCATCACTCCGTATAGTAAGGGCAGGTATTGCTCCAAGATACTTGTTTAATTACATACACACACGTGTGTGAGGATGCAGGGTCCTGGGGCTGACTTCCTACGGACCTATAAGCCCACCTTGCCCCTCTTGGCCCAATTCCACATTTGGTGACTTCAGGATGGTAATTTGAAGTTGGGCATGGTGGGAGTATTTACACCATGGAAATTGGAAATTGGCACATCAGAACTTTTCCCCATGGAGAGGTGGTTGTTAATGCGTAACTAGTGGTAGTCTGGTCAGTGTTAAGGACGGGTGTCAAACTCTTCAACCTGTTAGTAAGAAAGTCACATGCTGTAGGTTGAGTTTCCTGGGGTTTGCATGCAGGTGGGTTTCCTGGGGAGAACCCTTAGCAGTAGCACCTGTGGAAGCCAGGGAAGAAGGGTTGGGCTTCTTCTGGGAGAATCTGAACTGACATGCTGCTGCGGAGGCCTCAGTGGGCCCCATGGGGAGCCTTGGGGCAAGTCTGAAAGGCCATTCCAGTTTCAAAAGCGGAGAAGAGATGAGCTTTGTGCCCTTCACAGACTAGGCATTGGATGTAGGTTGCCCCTGAGCAGGTAGCAGATGTTGGGGGCAAGCGGCTCTCTAGGGCCAGAAGCCAGTTCCCAGAGGACAGTTGATCTGTGAGCCATTAGCAGCCCAGACTCACAGCACTTGGGGGATTGTTTCAGTCCTGAGGGAGGTGATCTGAGTAGCACACTAAGGACATCTACTACTTTAGCTGGAGTCTAAGGAGTAGCCATGCTACCACCATGTGAATGAACTTAAAGCTAGAGAGTGACCATGAGGACCAGCTGTCCCAGCCAAGGTCAACCTATAGCCAGTTGATCCTCAAATACATGAGAAAGCCCAGAGCTGCCCACGCAACCCCAGCTGATGAGAGATGCATGAGCAAGCCCAGCTGACACCAAAATACACACCTAGACGAATCCCAGTAGCAATCATACACACTTATCTTAGACCACTGCGTTGAACCTCGACAGGCCACGTTGGAGGCCTTTCAGAGAAAAGAATGGACTTGATGCTGAAGGTAGTGGTGAGCCATAGAAGGTTATTGAGCAGGAGGGTATCCCTTCCCAAGCGCTGCCTTTCTGGAATCAGAAACTGTTCCAATCAAGACTTTTTGGGGCACTAGAAACATTCACTCAAGCCAGCTCACAGTTTTTAAAAGTAGAGGGGAGAGAGGTGGTTTTTTTTTTTTTCTTTTTTGCGGTACGCAGGCCTCTCACTGTTGTGACCTCTCCCGTTGTGGAGCACAGACTCCGGACCCGCAGGCTCAGCAGCCATGGCTCACGGACCCAGCTGCTCCACGGCATGTGGGATCTTCCCGGACCGGGGCATGAACCCGTGTCCCTGCATCGGCAGGCGGACTCTCAACCACTGTGCCACCAGGGAAGCCTTTTTTTTTTTTTTTTTTTTTTTTTTTTAAAGGGTGTGGATCTCAAAATCTAGGGACAAGAAATGAGATGTCTGGGCTTACTAGGAGTCAGAAGACTGTCAGTAACAGAGGCTACTTTCCATCTCCCTGTGCCCTCATGGCCTCTCCCCTCCATCCCTAGAGGTCTGCTCCATTCTGTTCCTCGAGAGGATAGAAAGTGCCAGTCTTCAAATACCTGAATACCTACTGTGTGCGAGGCCAGCACTGCTTTGCTGGTCATTACCTGTTTGCCTTTCCATCAATTTCTCACCCTTCCCTCTGCTCAGCTTATAAAGACGGCTGCAGACTTCCCTAGGCTCCTTGGCAGCTGGCTTCGGTTTGGGTCCATCCAATGGGAGCAGAGGAAAGCAGGAGAACCAGGCTATGTCTACCCCTTCCTCTCTTCCTCAGGTGCTGCCTTGTTCTTATTTCCAGGTCCCGACACCAACTCCATCCCTCCCTGGTCACCAGCCACCGCCGGGGAAATCCAGTGCCTTTCCAGATTCAGCCCAATGGCTCCAACCAAAGGAAGAGGTTAAGGCCACCTCTTCTGCCCTCCATCCTCCGCAGCAGGGGCCCCCAGCTATTGCTCATCCCTGGGTTGTCTCACCTTACCCTGTGTACTCCAGCAACCATTTAGGGGCTGTGAAAGGGATTCTCTGTATTAAATTCCCTGGCATTTCCCCCCTGCCTGGGACCTTGCCGATGGGGCCACCCTATTGGGCCATTCAGGTATACAAGGCACACATCCAGGGCACCACTCACATAGTGCCTGCTGTGACCTATTCAGTGCCAGAGCTCTGCGTCAGGTATTGCTCTGGGTGCTGGGGACGCAGCAGCGAACACAGTGAAATCTCATCCTTTCAGTGCTCACCTTCCAAGCTCGTACTGCCCATACTGGGGGAGACAAGTAAGCCAAACATATGCAACTTCAGTTGGTGATTAGAGCTATGAAGAAAAATAAAGCAGGAACATGGGTCAAGGCGGAGCAGGGGCATGCAGGTAGGGTGGCAATTTAAAATATGCTAGGAAAGTTCTCACGCGTAAAGACTTGAAGTAAGCATAAACCACACTAACATCTGGGGCAAACGCCTCCGCAGAGGGAAGAGCAGGTACGGAAGTTCTGCTGTTGGAATCCGTCAGTGACCTCACCTCTGTCACATGCTGATCTGCTCCTGCGTCCACTGGCTGGACTCCATAGGATGCAAAAGAACAGAGTGTAACTGGCACAGGAAGGAAGTGAAATAGGTCTGGTCCACATAGGACGTGGAGATACGGAAGTGGGAATTGATACCCATTTGTCTAATAGCAGGACCTAGTGAGTAGGTCTGTGTACGTGTGCGTCTCCCTTGACAAAAACCGATTCCCCCTCCCACATATGCAGAGCAGACCTGCCGTGGAGATGTACCTCCCAGATCTCTTTAAAAAAAAGAGATTTTTGTTCAGCTGAACAAACATGGTTTAGCTGACAGATTTGGGATCAGCCTCAGCTTTCAAGCTGAGATCGTGCTCTTCCTGGGCCGCTCATTGGCAGTGACGGAGCAAGGCAGGGGGACTGGGGTCTCGCCCTTTTTGCCTACTAGAAGGGTCTCACAATCTTTGCTCGAGCTCCCTATTGGGTTAACTGATACTTCGTCAGCTCTGCTTCGGAGGCTGAGGCTCTCCCTGCCAATTCTTCTTCCCACCCTCATCTTTCGGAGGCATTATCAGTGGTGTTTTGGAAAGTGGTTAACAACTGGCCCTGATTTACGGCGTTTGCCAAATTCTTTGGTGTAAATACTTCCACCCCCAACCAGTTTCAGCCTATCCATTGGGTATCACTGAACGTAGAGTTGAGAAGTGATGTCAGCCCCAGCTTAGCACTGGGAATTGCCCTAAATAAGACACTTTCCCTTTGAACTCCGTCCCTCCCTTACTTTCTGAAAGACCAAACTAACAGATTTGAGAATCCTAGCTTACAAAGTTCTCTTCCCATATCCCATCCATCCGCAAGTCACAGACTCTCAAATATACCCAGAATCTACCCACTTCCTTCCTGCTGACTATTCTAGAGAGAATGGAGGAAGACCAGGTGGCTTCATCTATGGTGATGATGTTTGAAAATCTCATCTTAATGCTTCTACTAGTTTCCCACTGGCCTAAAAATAAAAGCTAAACTCCCTTCTCTAACTAACCTACAAAGTCCTGCACAATCCAGCTCCCTTTGTCCTTTCCAAAGGCATCTCCTACCCATCCTCCGCCGGCCAGATTTGGCTTTCCTGCAGTTTGATGCCAAACCCAGTCGCATCTTACCCTCCCCTCCTCTTTGCTCCCTTGACCTGGAATGCTCTTCACTCCTGCTGTTGGCTTATCTGGCTTCCTCTTCTTCAGATCTCAGCCTAATCAGCTGCAGGCCACCTTTGGTATTTTCTTGTTTGTCTGAGTATCCATGGAGGCCAAGTAGGGCGATATGATGAAGCCTGACTCTATACTGTTGGGTGAGGAAAATTAGGGCTATTTCTTGAAGATAGGAGATAGAACCTATATTCTTTTTTTTTTTTTCCCGTGGTACGTGGGCCTCTCACTGTTGTGGCCTCCCCCGTTGCGGAGCACAGGCTCCAGATGCACAGGCTCAGTGGCCATGGCTCACGGGCCCAGCCGCTCCGCGGCATGTGGGATCTTCCCGGACCGGGGCACGAACCCGCGTCCCCCGCATCGGCAGGCGGACTCTCAACCACTGTGCCACCAGAGAAGCCCAGCACCTATATTCTTTAGGTCTACAATCTCAGTACCTTGAACAGTGCTGGAACATAGCAGTTGCTTCAATATTTGTTGGCTGAATAAATGAAGGCTGCTAAACTCCAAGCCCAAGCTGGAGTTCATGGAGCTGGAACCCTATGCAAGACCTCATCAACCCAAGTTTCTGAATGTAGAACACGTTCCCTACACCCTCTTGGCCCACCCCGAAATTTACCTACAACATCAGTGGATCGCTCTCGTCCTGTGGCCTTCATGCTGATGCCTGCCCCCCAACTTCTAAAGCTCTAGCACCTCTACCTGAGGGCTTTCTCTGGCCACAATAATTATGAACAATCCAGAAGTGCTGATAAGTTAACGCCCAGAGTGATCCTCCCAGCCGATGAAAGATTGGGGTTAGTGGTTAAATACCCTCAGCTTCCTTCTTAGAGAACAATCCTGAGGTTTGGTCTAAGCAGTTTCTTGAGAGGTTCCCAGTAGGATAAACTTTAATGTCAAAGGTGGTCACATTATTAACAGGCCCCTTTAATGGGCGGTCACCCCAGAAAGCATAATGGAGTGGGGAAACGTGACACAGAAGGGAGGAAAATTAACAAATGTGACTGTACCCAAATTCTCTTCTCAGTCTGGGATCCCTCAGTCGGACCCTGAGTCAGCAAGTCAGCTAAGCTGGTCCCAGCACGAGCTGGATGTGTGGGACCCAATATGAAGCCTCGCCGATTCAAGCCTCCAGTGACACTTGGTTCTAGAGCTAGTCATTGCTGGGCAGAGCAGCAGTTGGCTGCATGGACCTACCATTTCCCATGCAGCCGAAGCAGGTGCACGCAGGAGCCCTGGAAGGTGGAGGACCACCTTGATCCACTTAGCCCTGGCATCCTGGGCCGGGGACTGCAGGAGCTGCCCCGCTCCACACGTGGAAGCCTTCAGAGGCAAGTCTGTGCCCGCAGATTTATAGGTTGCAATCTCCTGCCTTGATCCTGGGCCATTCACTTCCCGCACCCTCCCTGCTCTGCATTCTCTACCTGCTCTGAAGTTATTGGGGCCTGGTGTGAATTTAAGGACAATAAAACCATCAAAGGGCTTGGTCCTAAGAACAATCAGTTGGGGAGTTTGCAATAAAGGAACATCCTGCCCGGGAAGGTGTGAGACTTCAAGGCAAGCTGATGAGAGACCTCTGAAAGGGCCTTCTCTGGGGAGTCTGGCACGGTCCACACCTGGGATGGCTTAAGGTGCCATCTGGCCTGGAGACAGGCAGATGGACCTTGTCAGCAGCAGCGCAAGTCCCTGTCTCTCCAGGACTCTGGGAGGAAGGCCACTCTGTCCCCCCCAGGACATCCATTCCAGTTGTCAACGCACCTGGCAATGCATCATATTGAACTGTTTTCTAAACAAGCTCCTCCACACCAAGTTCTCCGCACAGGACTTCATCTCATCTTACCACCTGGCCCTTGCTTTTCTCCAATGTCTTCCCTCACTCAGGCAAAGCCCTTGCCTGCAGCCAAGTGTGTGTGCTGGGGATGCTGAAAACACAAAGTGGGCGCCCAAGGCAGTGTCTCTGGGAAGTTTCCTATTCCGGGGGGAGAAACGAGCATCACAGAAGACAGAACTACCTATCAGGGAACAACGAGAGCTGGGAAGTCCAGCAGGGTAAGGCTTGGAGTGCAGCAGGGGCCGTTTTAGGGAGCCGTCAGCCTCCTTAGGAAGCCTTCCTGTATGTGGACAGGAAGTGAGCCACGCAGGTGTCTAGGAGAAGTGTGTTCCCAGGGCAGAGGCTTGAAATAGGAACACGCTTTGTATGTCCAAGGTCATCAATGGGACTGGTATCTGCTTTCTTCCCCCACCTTCCCTCTACTCTTCACTTGTGATGTCTTTGTCTAGACTCTCCCTCCAAGACCTTTCACCTGGCCAACTCCTATTCACAGAAACTTTAAGAGCTCAGCTCAGATGCCACCTCCTCCAGGAAGCCTTCCCTGCTCCACCCCACCTCCAAATATCTGGGAGGTACCACGCAGATCCCCTTTCATAGATCACATCAGCTGCAGAGAGCTGCTTAACCCAAGGTCATGCTCTTCCCTGTGTAGCCCACAACCAGTGACATGCCTGTGCAGGGGTATCAAGGCTTGGCCAGACCATCCCAGGATACCTCAGAAGGGTCATTCCAGGGCTCCCATGGGATTGGCCAACACTGTCGTTGGGTTCACACTGGAGATCAATTCTCCCTCCTGCCATAGGGGTTGATTCCAAGGTCGCCCTCTAAACTTCACTTCAGTTCATTTCCTAGGAAACTTAGCCTGTGACCTTCCAGTGGCCCTTGTCACAGTCCATTGTAGTAGCAGCCATGAACAAGCAGACAGTTGCAGTCTCATTAAGAGAGTTTATTCAGCACTCAGCATGCTAGGCACTAATAAGGACTTGGTGTGATTACATAGATTGTCATCAAGTGCTCAGAGTTGGGTAACCTTAACCCCATTTTATAGATTGGGGGGAAAAGGACTCAAGTAGCTCACCCAAGGTTTCCTAGCAGATAAGAGGCAAGCTAGGGTCTGACACCAAACCTGTGGCCTCAGGCACTAATCAACACAGCTCCTTATTTCTTGGCTGGTCTATCTCTGTCTCATTCCTGATCCCAGGATGGGTCACTGACCTGGCCTCCCACTTACATGGCCCCCAAGAGTTGGGTCTGCTTCTCTCCTAGGTACCTTCTCTCCAAGGTACCCCAAGAGTTGGGTCTGCTTCTCTCCAAGGTACCTGTGAGCCTGGGATGGACACTACCAGCATGTCATCAGCCATTACCTAGTTTCCTTGGTACCATCCCATGTCCCATCCTTATGAGTTTTCCTGGCTTGTGGATTATGTTTCCTTTCCGCGCTTCTCAGTGCAGAGCCCATAACCACCGTCCGTTCCCAGCAAAGGTCCTGCCCCTTGATGAATGAATACACCTTCATCTGTAAAGACTACAGGATCCCAGAGAAGGAGTGTGTCTTGTTCACCATCACACAGCATTCGTGTGGGCTAGCTTCCATCTTGACGATACCAAGGTGCCTGTGCTTGTAGGGACTTGAATGTATGATAGAAGGGGACCAGCTCTGGGGTCTGAGCCAGCAACAAGGGTCCACAGCATTTGCTAGCAAGCTATAGGCTGAGATCTTTTGGGGCTCAGGGTAGAAATAAGTTTCAGATTATTGGCATATCCTTTCTACTTGGCGTTGGGGGCAGCTCGGATGTAGTAGGGAGAGCAATGGATTAGGAGGTCAGGATTTGAACCACTAGTCCTTCCAGGATGCGTAGACTTGGGCAAGTTCCTCATCCCCATTTTACAGCCAAGAAAACGGAGGCTCAGCTAGGAGATGGGCAGGCATTGCTTATCTTCTGTCATGAAGACAAAGTGTCCCTGATTTACAGTTCTATGAAGCACACACGCTCTTCTCAGCAACCCCGTGTCTAACTCTGAGACTCAGCAACTAGAGATGGTGGTGCCCCCTCTCCGTAATGTGAAGTCTGCAGAGAGGGAGAGTGTCTTTCATATCTTGTATGTCCTAAGAATCCTTGATTTCGAGAGGCCAAAAAGTACTTTGTGTGCTGAATGTGGGGTTGACTGACCTCTGTTTGGAAAGCTCATGAAGACAGTCAATGATCAGATTAGTTAGAAGCATAGGGAAGTACAGGGTGTAGGGTCAGGCAGATCTGGGCTTGAATAGTTGTTCTCTTACCAGTCCTGTGACTTCAGGCATATGACTTCACCTCTCTGAACCTTTATTCACCTATAAAATTAGGTATTCTTTCCCCAGACCTCACAATTGGTGTTTCAGAGCTGGGATGCTCTTTGTATCTTTTGCCCAGACTGAATGCCATAACCAAACAGAAGCCATTGATTTTGTCCATGGATCTGCTTGGACATGGGATGGGGGTGGGGACAACATTTCCCCATGTCATCACTTGGGACAACTTGACTGAGCACTCTTGGAAGTGGATTCTTTCCCCCTACCCCAAATGGCTGATGAGTTGGTGCTGGTTATTGGTTCCTTACCAGATGGGCCTCTCCTCAGGGATGCTTGGGCTTCCTCACAGCATGGTTGCAGTTTCCAAGAACAAGCATCCTAAAAGAGTGCCTGATGGAAGCTATGTCCTCTTTTGTGATGTAGTCTTGGAAGACACAGGGTCATTTCTGCCATATTTGATCAGTCGAGGCAGCCGCAAAGCCTGGTTTAGGCTCCAGGGGTGAGGATGTGGATCCCAGCTATCGAGTGGGCTTGGCAAAGTGGACAGGAAATACTGTGATCGTTTGTGGAAAATGCAATCTGTCACTCTGTCTTGGGTTCAGTTCAGCTGGCCACAATGACCATTGGAGTCTCTGCCTCTTTGCCTGTTACCTTTCTCCAAGCCTTGCTTGGCTTTGGGCTAAGCCAGCACTCAGCACCAGCCTGAAAGCACTGGGGATGTGACACTTCTGAGGGCAACCTCAACCAACACGTAACCTTACTGGCTCTTTCCCATCCCCCCTCTTATGCTTTATGGGTCGACAAAGCAGGCACTTGGAGACACTAAGGTTTACTAAATACAGAACTTCAGCCCCTTTGACTTTTGGCTTTTCAAAGAGTTATAAGGGGGTTGCAGCTGTGTGAGGTGATTAAGGTACCTCTCAAACTACACCTGCCGTTAGGCTTGCAGACACAGTTGTAAATGAGCTACAGGTACCACGTGTTCTACAAGGGTCACATTAAGATGGGCACTTGTTCTGCATGCATCAGCCAGACTCTCCAAAGAACTTGAATTCCTGGAAGGGGAAGTGCAAGTAAGGAGATCTCCATGTGGCAGCCACGGATGTCCATCGCCCTTCAAGAAAGAACCTGATGTTCAGTCGTAGGAGAGCACAGAGCAGCAGTGCTTTTGCAACCCATCACGGCACCCATGCTGTCTCCATGGTCTTCCCAGGTCACCCCAGCTGATGGTTGAGTAGAGTTGGGCGGGGGGTGGTCCAAGGGCCTGGCCATTGCTATCCCTGTGGAGCTTCCTGAATGGGCAGTTTTTTCTCGGGAGGCCCTATGGAGTTGAGCCCTTATCAGACCTGCACTGGGATCTGAGGCTCTCCCTGCCTGTTTCTGCTTCTTTTCCCTTTATTTCACACAGGCATCCCCCACTCTCCCTACAAGCACCTTTGCCCAGTTTCCACTCCAGTCCCCTGTCCGGCCCCCCTCCCTCCATCCGTGTCTCGCCTTGTCCTCCTCCCACATCAGGGCAGCCCTGCTCAGGTGGCCATGATTTCCCAGGGAGCTTCCGCCCCGGCTCCTCCCAAGGGATCTTTAAAACATAAATTGCTGACCCAGGATGTGTTGGGGCTGAGTTTATCATGAAGCTAAACGCTGGCATTTTCCCCTCAACTCGAGAGCCAAAACTAATATAAACACCCCACTCCCCATTCGTTACCCTAATGCCATCAGCAATCTGACCAGGCCTGACCCCATCTGAGGCCTCCTGATTTATGGCCTCATGAATAGATGCCCGGCTAGTTCTCAGCCACTGCGTCTGGTTACCAGGGAGGAGGGTGCTTCAAAAGAAAGAAATGGCAGCCTCCCCCAATGGCCGGGGGGCCACAGGCTTTGTCATCAAGTAGGAGATTTCGAAGTTGAAATCTTTGCTGGTGTCTGGGAAAGGACAGAGGCCAAGCCAAGCTACCTATTTAAGGCAGAAACAAGTCTTTTCTGCATCCCCCTTATTTCTACCCTAAGTCAGTTGACCTTGGAAAAGGGGGACAGAGAGGGAAAGTCATGGCAAAGCATGGGCCAGTGGCATGAGAAGGAGGCACGTGAGGTCCTACCCCCTTCCCCATGATTGAATCCTGGCCCCTATTTTTTTCATTTTAGCAGCAATAGGGCAGAATTCCCAAGTCAGTATTTTTATGTCTATGTTTTTTCTTTACAGTAAATTTTTATCCCATACATACAGAAAAGTGCACAAATCATAAGTATAGAGCTTGATGAATTTTCAGAGTGAGTGCACTTGTGTATGGCCGTAATTAAGCAAGTCATCCTTATATGTTGAGATGAGCGTTTTTGTTTGTTGGTTTTTTAGTGCTCTTTTTAAAGACTGGCTTTCCAGTAGAATTTACCATAGGTTTCCTTCCTACATGCAGAAAATCTCGCCTGGTTTATTCAACTTACTTTACAGGCTTTTTAGCTACCTGGTGAGGGGATGACCCCAGCATAAGGAGTCAGTCACAGCCTGGGATCCCTTGGAATTAGGATTATTTGGTATTCTAGTCGGCAATTTTGCCATCTCCTCTTGCTGTCCTCACTTCTGTTTTCCTCTCAACCCCGTCACACTTGTTGTTTGATGCCAGGATCTAGGGAATTCCAAGTTTAAAGCCCATCTCTGCCTCTGTCTTAAAGGCGCTAGGCCCATATTAAAATTCAGGAAACTGAGTTTAACAGTTACATCCACTCCTGACAATTTCCAAAGTGCTACACTCCAAGCAAAAACAACCACGTGAGAAACCTAGGTAGCCTACCGCCTTAACTTTGGCCTGAATCTCGGAGGGGACCTTATTAGGAAGTGGCCTCCGGACCCAGCAGTCAGGGAGCAAGGAAATGGGACCAGGAAGGCAAAGCATTGAGGCCTTAGTATCAAGCCTGGCTCCACAGAGGGTAACGCGTTCAGTTCTACAGGCGAGCTCAGGAGACCACATAAATCATCCCAAGTTGGCCTCATGGTGGTGAGGGAGCTGGAGTATTTATACCCCTGCAGCCACCAGTCATTGGATAAGGTGTTTATACTTCACGTCTGTACTGACCACACCTTGAGTTCCGGCCTCTAACAATAAGATGCCAGTGTTGGCTGTTAGAAGTGCTTCAGGAGCCACTGGGCACAAAAATGGCAAAGAGATGCCAGGAGAGAGACTGCACGGGACATCTGCTTCCCCCCCACACTAGGACACACCACAGAGACTATACACATTTCCGAGACGCTAGATAATTCCTGTTATAGTTCATGAAGAGACCATTTCAGGGTTGAGAGTCCAGATCCCTGTACCCTTGCCAGCCTTTTGAGCCACGGATTAGTCTCACCCTCTTACATGTGGCTCTCATCATGCTGAGAACCACAGCCAAAGAACGATGTTCTGGTGAAAACTAAGAACCAGGGATAATTTTACTGCAAAACGTACCAGGCACTTGATTTCTAATCTGCATTGTTGTCAGGGACAGCAGGTGTGGAGCCGATGGCATAGCTGCGAGATCCGTGTCAGTGGGAACCTGAGGGAAGCAAGAGTAGGAACAGGAAGGGTAGCTGTGACGGCGACAGCGGTTGATAGAGCAGAAAGGGCAGTGTATTGGGAGCAGCCTGGAGGGAATCTCCTTATGACTGCGTCAGGCAGGAGAACTAAAATAAAAAGGTGAAAAGGCTCCAGATCTACAGGAGCCAGCTCAGTGCAGAGGACCCCAGCGGCAGAGAACCATACATTGCTCTACATACCAGAAACTGTCAATCCTCACAGTTGAGCATAAACCAAGAAATAGCACACCCACTCCTAACCTGCTGTCAGCCTGATTTCGTTTGCCTCCAAAGATCCACTCTTTCTAGCATCCTGCCCCTGGTTCTGTGCTCTGAGAGGGAGGATCATCTGTTTATATTCATCTGGAAGACAGAGGGCAAAAGAACCAGTTGATGGACCCAGTGAGAGTTACCAGCAGATGACAGACAAGAGGAGAGAGGTTGGAGTATTTAGTCCCCTTCCTCCAACCACTGGCTGCATCTCTTTCGGACTTTAGCTTCCATGGCTCCAGCTCACAATCGGGCCCAATGAACCTTGGATATTTCCCCTGCCTTTTCAGTTCTGGGAGGGGAAGTGGTGTGATGAAGCCTTGAGGCACTAGCAGAGGGAGGCCATCTCTCATTGGTTCCCTCAACGCAGCCCATGCCTATGAGTAGTCGTCCGACATGGATTCTATCTCCGGTTGGGACCCTCGTGGAGAAGAAGGGCATTTAGTTTTCAGGATTCAAGGCATGTAGTGTGCAGGCTGATAAGAGATGCGCGCGACGCGAGCTGATTCCTACAACGACTGGGTCAGCTCGTAGACCAGCAGACTTTTGGATGAAGAACAGGGAATAACTTCATGAAGAAACTGGAACTCAAAGGGTCCTTCTTCCAGATTAATCAGGATGCAAGCTTTGGTACACAGAAGCATTGTTCAGAAATCTGAGATTCCCCAAAGAGAAAGAATTCCATCCATTGAAGAAGTGCGGGAATCCCCTTAAGAAGGGACTTCTCCTCTTTAGGGGGAGGTGACTCTCTGTTGAAGAGTTCCAGTTCAGTTCCCTTTCCAAGGGCAAGTTGATTCTCCTGATCCACGCTGGGAAGGCCCCCAGGAAGAGAGCCAAACGAGTACTTTACTTAGCGCAGAGTCCATTTTCAGGCCCATTTAGGACCATCCTGTACCCCACAGGATAGGACAGGAGATTCCCTAGGTTCTGCCAAGGAGCCTGACCTCACTTCTGAAGTCAAGGGCATCCCTAGCAAGGCCCCACTGCTGGGAACTTGGGTCTATGGTCTCGGAATATTCCAGCAGAACTTGCTCTACTGCGTTCATGCAGGATCAACCAGAATCTGAAGTCCTTGTACTTTCCAACTTTATCTCACTTCTGTTCCTCCATCTCCTCCATTAAAACAAGACATCAAAGCTTATCATTCTTGAAGTGCGGTCTGTCCCTCTGCTTCTGGCAAATCCTGCCACCCCTACAGGAACTCCCAAGACTGCAGAATTCCAAGTGGTGCTGACTAATTCAACATTTAACTCAATCTAGTCACCTCAGCAACAGCCAAGAAATCGCCAACGAGGAACTCACTCAACTCGACACTCATTATTAAAGAGGCCAGATACTCAAGGCCAAGTTTTAAAAAACTGCCAAGTGATTGCAGGTTGAATGTCATGTCTCTGCTCTTGTCATCGTCACTCACTTGCAAGGGCACATGGGGTCTCTTAACTTTTCAACTGCAAGCAAAGAGAGGACAAAATGGGCATCCTCTGAATTTTTCATCCTATTGCTACATCTATGGCTTCAGATGGTGGGTCACATTCATTTGCTTCTGGGCCACAGGACTGTCCGTTCATTCCTTGGCTTCAGGCATGGTTGACTCTTGGTCATGGACTATTCATTTGTTCTTCACCCACCTGCACAGAAATCCTGATGGTAGATAGACTCCATTCTACTTCCTATTAAGCCCATAGTTTCACTTTGAAACGTGTGTTATTTGCACTGTCACATTGTTTATCTGCAGTATTTTTATTGCAGTACAGAAGGAAGTCACAATTCATAACGGACTCAGTCCCTTGCACAGCTGTGTACTGCCCACATATACACATTAAGTAGCTCATTAAATGTTAAACAGCTAAGGAAGTGGTGTTTGAAATTTTGTTTGATTAATAGAATCAAATAGAGACATTATGTGGAGACTGTATACTCATCTCTCCCCCAGAGCGATTCCCCCATAAGCAATGGGCAAGGAAGTCACATTCAGGGAGAGCCTTAATGGTGAGCCATTTGGCAATGCCTCTGGAAAGGCTTAGAACAACAACAAAAGCTCTCACTAGAGCCCTTCTTCCCACCAGGCTTCTAGAGTTGAGGGGAACCCTTTAATCCAAAGTCGTTGAAGACATTGCCTTTAAGATGAGAAAGATCGAAACACCCTAACAGCAGTGGCCTCAGTGAGTTTTATTACCCCTTCTGAGTTTTTAACTTAAGAATTTGGACCAAGATGGTATGTGTTATGATAGAGACCTTTGCAGAAGACACCGATGGCTGAGTTCACCTAAAACTTGATTATCAGGTAACTACACCAATCCAGCATCAAGGGAAATAGATTGTTCTAGAAGAGGTTACCCACATGCAATCCCCCACCCTCAGACTAAGAGGACAGTATAGCATGTTCTTTGTGTTCAGAAACCAGATTTAATGATAAAACTACGATATAAAGGAGAGAACCAGGTACAAATAGCCAGAAGGGCACACAGGTGAGGCTACGACAGGATTCATTTGCCACTGCAGTCAAATCCTCACCCTTTCAGAGTTGGCCCCTTATCCTACCGCTAAGTCCTCAGCACTAAAGACATGAGAGAATCACCAACTATACCTTCTCTGGTTTCCAGCTTGAGATGCCCCCAATCCTGATTCCCACTAACATAAGGGAAGGCTTTACTTTACGTGGCCTGAAAAAGCTAATCCTTGGCTCTTCTCATGAGGTCTCTCCAGGCTTCTCCATGGAGCCAGATGAGCTAGAGAAAGAGGGAGATGCCAGTAAAGGACAAAGTAGCAACAGCAAAAACAAGAAGTTCTTCCAAGACAAAGCCTAGGATGTACAACAGAGCATCTCAGCCTCTGATATGTGGGTCCCTCTTTATGAGGATTGTGGCTGAGCCCTGTGTGCAAGGAAGAGCCAATGACTTTTGGAAGAGTCTATATTGGTTACCTTGCAGATGATCCCCCGTGATATTGTAATATAAATATGCATTTGGTCTTAGTCCTCATCCTGGCACACAGCCCCTGAAACCCTTCTATAGGAAATTACAAGAGCCGTCAGAGCATCTTGTTATAGTATTTAGTTTTGTTCCCAGTTCCTGAAATAGTTCTAGAGCTATAGAGGTAAAATGGGTGTCTTGTTATTCATAACAAGCCCCTTTCAACCACACTGTTATGTTAACAGTGTTACTTTTGGAGAGCCCTTAAGATGGGGGCTGGTTGCCAGGGGAGCCAACCTTAGGATTAGGGAGTCGGAAGTCTCCAAACCCCATCCTTTTGCGTTTTTATAGAGGCTTCGTTATGTAGGCATGATTGACCTGATCACTAAGAACCGATGATATAATCAATCTCCAGCCTCTTTCCCCTCCCTGGAGGTGGAGGTGATGGGTAGGGCTGGCTGAAATTTCCATGTCAGTAAACACATGCGTGTGCTGGAAGGACGGTGCTCCTGAAGCTGGCATGGAAGCTCTCTGCCCCTCCCCCACACGCCTTGCCCTATATCTCTCTTCCATCTGAAGATTTGAGTTATATCCTTTTATAATAAATTAGCCAGCTAGTAAGTGTTTTTCTAGGTTCTGTGAGCTGCTCTAGCAAGTTTACTGACCCCAAGGAGGAGGTCATGGGAACCACCGATTAATAGCCAGTCGATCCGAAGCACAGGTAACAACCTGGAATTGTGATTGGTGTCTGAAGTAGGAGGTGAACAGTCCTGTGGGACTGAGACCTGAACCCATGGGGGATCTGATACTTCTCTCCAGGTAGATGGTGTCAGAATTGAGTTAAATGATAGAACACCCAGACGGTGATGCAAAATTGCTTTATGTGTGGAAAAACCATACAACTGGGTGAAGTAGAACAATTGACCCTTGAACAACTCAGGAGTTAGGGGCACTGACCCTACATGCAGTTGAAAAAAAAAATCCACATATAACTTATAGTTGGCTCTCCATCTACTTGGCCCCTCCGTATTAGTGGTTTGGTATCTGCAGATACAACCAACCATTGATCATGTAGTATCAAGTTATTTACCATTAAAAAAAGCATAAGTGGACCTGCATAGTTCAAATCTGTATTATTCAAGGGTCACCTTATTGAAGTAGAGTACTGAGTAGAAGGGTCAAGTTTTTCCCTTTACATCCTGGATTAGAATGTCATAACCTTGACAAAACCATGGTAAGAAAGGCTGGGCATAGACCTAAGTCCTACCTTCTACGTCCTACCTTCCAGACACATGGAGTGCTTGGAGGTGACCAAGGTAAAGACCACCTCCATCTGGAGGTGACAGTGAGAACATAGAGAGAGGCAAACCCACAGGTGGTGTGTGGTCTTTAGTGGTGATGTTTTGATGCAGGAACTCTGTCAGGTGGCCAGAAGCAAAGCTCTACAATGTAGACTTTCCAAGTTGGTGACCATAATGTGAAAAATTAGACCCTTCCTACTGGTAAATACAAAACAAAAACAACAACAACAAAAAACTCAATTAGAATTAGGAGGCCAGAAGAGGAATCTCATACCCTACAATGATACTCGAACCCAACAGGATGAACGCTTTTTGTATGGCGAGAGCTCAGCCAATGAGAGACTGTCATAACTCAGCCAATGAAAAGACACTCAATTCCTCCAATGGACTGTTTACTATAACCCTCCCAACTTCCTTTTCCCCTCAACAAAAGAGTTCTTTCCTTGTTGCACGGGACTTACATGTGGCTTGCCAGGGATGCAGACCCCGAATGGCACTTCTATGCCAATCCCGAGTAGACCCAATTTTTCTGGAGAGATACCTGGCAGTGTATTTTTTTTTTAATTAGTTTCTGCTTTATAACAAAGTGAATCAGTCATACATATACATCTGTTCCCACATCCCTTCCCTCATGCATCTCCCTCCCTCCCACCCTCCCCATCCCACCCCTCCAGGCGGTCACAAAGCACCGAGCTGATCTCCCTGTGCTCTGCGGCTGCTTCCCATTATCTATCTACCTTACGTTTGGTAGTGTATATATGTCCATGCCTCTCTTTCGCTTTGTCACAGCTTACCCTTCCCCCTCCCCTGGCAGTGTATTTAAGGTTAACATTTTGATGGCCCATATAGGGATCCAGAGAAGACCCTTGATGGCACTGAGGCAGGTGAACAAACAGGTGCAGTTCCCATAATAACCCAATTGATGCTTGCTGCTTTTCTCGCTGACCCTGCAGTTTGAGGGTAGGTCTTTCTCCTGGATCCAAACTTCCACCCTCTTTGCATTTTGAAGCTCTCCAGGTTTTATTCAGGATCTATTTTGAGGCTTCATCCTTTCTGGTTAAGTCTTTCTGTATCTCAAGTACTCATTTAGCACTTCGACCTGACTCTTGAAATCATGGTGTTCCAACTGGAACTGCACTAGCCTTCAGCCTGATTCCTTTCAGAACAGGGGCGGTTTCACTGGAATTGCAGTTTGCCATTTAGGGCATCTGATATCAGAACAAGAGCTGCACTTAGGATGCCATGAAATCTGTCTGCATCTAAGTTCTCCCAAACCCAAAACTAAGCATCAACTGCAAGTTTTTCTCGGGTTAGTTGGTTATTGCTGAAACTGTATTCCAAACTTCTCTTATGGCCAAACCTCTACATTTTACTAAAGAATCACCACCCCTACAGAATTTTATGGGAAAGAGCTGGATGACATAGGTTTGATGAACCCACAGACTCTTGGGTATCCCAATTGTCAAGATTCTTTCTTCCTTTTTGTATATGAAAAGGGAATGCCCTTGGGGTACTCACCCAAAAAGACAGGGACCACCATCAAACCACAGGATATTATAGACAGCAAGGGGACCCTGTGACCCAGATGATCCCCCTTGCCTTAGAGCCATTACTTCCACTGCCCATTTGGTTAAGGCTGAGAAAGCACCTTTACCTATGGCTACGTCTGTCCAATGGGCTGAATTATACTCTCTTACATGGGCTTGTACTTTGGCCAAGGGCACTGATAGTAGACACGCTTTCTGAATAGCTCATGATTTTGGAATGTCGTGGAAGCAATGTGACTTCCTTACTTCCAGTGGAAATAATTTAAAATGGTCCCTACGTTTAGAAATTATTGGATGCGGTACTTTTACCTGCTGCTTTAGCAAGTAAGATTCTGGAGCATCCTAACCTTGACTCTCTGGAAGCTAAGGGAAATCACCTTGCTCACATTTCTGCAAGGAATGCTACCCTTAAAAGGAACCAACAGCAGTCAAACCTCTGTCACAGTCCAGAAGGGAGATTTCCCCAAGTGATAAGTTAGAAAAACTGGCTAGGGAAGCCCAACCATCAACCTCAGAAAGGAAAAAAGATCAGAAACGCAACCATTCCACTGGTGGATTGGCAAAAGAGATAAAACTGAGTTGTTTAGTCCAAACCCAAGCTGCCAGACACTCAAATTCCCACCCTTCACCACTGTGCCTGTATTAAACCACTGGCTACTGACAACATGCGTGAATATAGATGGGGAAACGTTAACAAGACTGAAAAAGAGTGCCTACCTCACTTGTGCAAAATACAACCCGGGGAAGTCCTTTCGTGCTGCTCCCAGACATTTTAAACTGCCTAATGGACCATTTGAGATCGGCGAGTGCATTTCACACGACTTCGTCGAGCCCATGGATATAAATATATTTTAGTCATGGTCTATGTTTTCACCCTGCACCAAAGCCTTCCCTTGCAGACAGGCTACTGCCTCTTCCATGGCTAAAGTCCTTTTGGAAAAAAGACCATACCTACCTGGGGAACTTCTCTTGAATTTCAGTGATTGAGCAGCCCATTTTACTGGTCAAGTACTTCAAGTCTGCACTACTTGGCTGGTTTGACAACACTTTCACTGCCATTCCTACTCTCAATCCTCTGGTTTAGTTGAACACACTAAGGACATGAAGACTCAGTTGGCAAAATTTGTACAGGCCCTCCAAATACCTTGGCCAAAAGCATTACTCTTGGTCTTTCTAAACCTCAGACCTACCCCTTTTGGAACTCATGAACTGTCACCCATTGAGAGAGTCACAGGAGGCCCAATGCACTTGGCTCCTGCCTGTTTTGACCCAGAACTGATAAAAGGAGAGATACTCCAGTATTGCAAAGACCTAATAGCTTCCATTAAAAATAATCACACTTTGGTAGAACAATCTCTTCGCAATGTCCCCTAGAAAGACAAACACGTTAATCTCAGCTTGCAACCTAGATACCTCATCTATTGCTAAAGACACCTCCAGAAGACAACTTTTTTGAATAAGACAAATGAGATCTTTAAAGAACATGAGCAATTCTGTTAAAAAAAATAGCAAACGGACTCATTTATTCTACCCCATTCTGAGTTCTTGACTTGAGAAATCTCTAAATCAAGGTGTCTGTTACATGGTGCATGTCTCCTTGGAGATTCAACTGGTTGGGCTTATCTGAAGCTTGATCAGGTACCCCAATCCATCCAACCTCAAAGGAGGTCATTCCCTCTCTTCCGGATGCCCACGGGCAGCATTTAAGATTTGTCTTGCCCCCAGAAGGGTCCCTCCCAGCTGAGGAGCTCTTCCCCCCATTTACTGGTAAACTAGCCAGCCTGTAGTTTAGCCTGTATCTCCCATGAAGCTATCAACGTCCCAATTGCTTTTTACCCTAACTTCTACCATGTTTAAGAGTGCCCTTTGGCCTGGAGGTCTCCATATTCTTGTATTTGAAGTCAGTTCCACGCCAAGAGATTTGGAGCTCTGTTCTATGGCTTTCAATCCAGAGAGCAGAATATGAGCCACAGCTCCAGTGCTAGTGGTCGGGGAAAATTGTGAGCGTCTCCTATACCCTCACTTTAGGAGGTGAGCCCTTGGTGGATGGGGCCAGCAACTCCAGGTCTCCTTGGCTTGCTTCTCACCATGAAACCCCTGCCCCATGAGTCCCAGTATTTTCAGCAGCACAGAACCCAAGGTAGAACCTTGGTCCCAAGGGTGGTGGTCTGGTGGAAGGAGGGGGTTCCTTGCATCTCAGCCGTACGCATACAGGACTTAGTCTCAGCAACAAGTCACTGGAACAGGATGAGGAATGCTGACGTCCTGCACCTCCCTGAAAAGAAAGCTGGGAGCGGAGGGGAAAGGGGGCCCTGGGTCCTTGGCTGTTCCATGCTGGAGTGAAGTTTAACCTCTCACTGAGCTAAATGGGAGAAGGGAGTCTGCAGGTCTTGGTTCAAAAACCAAAGACTCTGCGGTTCTAAACTGTAAATTTTCTTGATTAAATGTATATTCATTTGCTGTAGGACCTTTGGGCCATTTCCAGAGACTTTAAACAGTTAATATTTTCCCCAGGGAACAGGTCCACCCCGGAACTCTTTATACTGTCATGCTGGAAGGGCCCTCTGTGTGTCTTTTTTTTTTTTAAGAAATGCATACAAACTGATGATGTTTGCTTCAAAATACAGAACAGGAAGTGGATGGATTATAGATAAGACTTACCATGAGATAATTTTTGAGTAACGACATGAGGGTAGAGCTACTGTCTTTGCATAAGCCCCTGCAAAATATTTTTATCTTTCCCATAACCCCTGAACTTGGTCCTTCTATTGGTTAGTTCAAAGAACTAGAGTGGCAGCTATAAGTTTTTTCTATACGAGATATTCCCTTGGGCAGAACTCTGAACGTGCTTTTTGCATTGTTGTGTTTTGCTTTTTGATAATAATTGTTCATTAATAGGTATAGACTGAATGACAGGGTTAGAAGATTGCGAGGTTACAAGCACCATCAATCGATAGGGCAGGACTTGAGTAAAATAAATGGAAAACCATTTAGGGATCTCACATTTTTCACACATGAATCAAAGTGGGGAGAGGAACCTTTACAATGAAAAGATGTTTGAGTGAGAAATCTCAGCATCCCTAAAGGTGGGCCGTCCTTGCACATGCCTCCCAGACATGAGGCCATAAGAAATACCCACCACCTCCAGAAGGAACCAACAGCAAGAATCCCATGATCAGGGTTAAAGTGAGTTATTTCTTGTCATTTAAGAGACCAAGTTATTTGTCTTGCAGATTATCTGACATTCTGGATGAGCCCATCCGGAGACTTTGAAAGCTCACAGTGAGTGGGCCTGGTGTAGATCTTCTCTATGGTCTGACCTTCTGGACATGTGGTAGAAATACTCAGAGGTGACCAGAGTGACAATCCCAGTTGAAGTCAGACATTGTCCATTCCACAGAGGTCTGAACCTTAGAATGTATGGCAGGAAACCCTTGAATGACAGTTTTAGATTTGAGGGCTCCATGGGGCAGATGGGACACCTATCCATCATCCACTGACTCAGGGTTGGTGACCCAGAAGTGACAAAACTAGACCCCACCAGCCAATTGGGTAGAACCTGGCACTACCCACAAGCCTCGCTAGATTGACTGTCTGCTCTGAGCTCAGGAATAAGCCCAAGTGGACCTTGATTTCAAAGACAAAGGTACTCCTTTGAATTGAAGCGGCAATGAGATGGCATCCCTTCGGCCATCACCATGCTTTACCTACCTTGCCGCAATCTCTAGTTTTACAAGCTTCACTTGCTTTAAAAAAAAAAAAAAAAAAAGAGTAGAAAAAGTGGCTTGATCCCATCACTCACAACATGGGAGACTGGGATAAAGCAAACTGAGTGAGGAAGAGATGCCATCTCTGGGGAACTTACGCTTGTCGAGCAATATGCTGTGACATGCCACTCAGCTCCCCTGACACCCTTCATTTTGATGACTTCACTTGTTAGCAGACAACCCTTAGCAGTCAGTCCTTTCAGCCAAAGAACTGCCTTCGCCTAGGTTGCATGCCCATTTCCTGACATTGCCCCTGCCAGTGACTAATGAATGCAGAATAGAGAGGTCCGATGCTCTTGCCCCTACTCAGGACAGCTTTAAAGAATCTTCCTCTTTAAAACTGCTTGCTGGACCAAAAGAGAGGTGGACAGTTCAACTCCTCTACCTACCCAATCCTGTTTCCTTCTTGGCTTCCACAGGTATTAATGCCAAGAACACTCTGAACAGCAAGACAGGCAAGACAGATAAGAGGGAAGAAAGCATCAGGGTCTCCAGTGGAGAAAGCCTCTTCAAGACAAAGCCAGCATCTAAGAGGCTGAGCACGAGAACCAAGGATCTTGGCACCTTCTACCATGAAAGACTTCTCCGAGCAAGTACCAGGCAGCAGCCTCAGGACACCTCGGAAAGCCAGAGGTGCAATGCATCCAGGTGGTGTCTGTTACATTCAAAGCAGATCAGATCTACACACAACTGTAAGCAGGGGAGCAAGCGGGTCAGCCTCAAGAGGCAATACATCCCCCATGGATTTTCTTGAGTTGTTTTCCCAATTCAGTAAGCAGGGCTACTTCTAGAAGCTTGTGTCCTGCTACCTCAAAGGCAGCTACCCAAGCTTCTCAGCAGCCTGCTGGGATACTGGTGCTAATAGCATTCTACAGGTGTGCCACCACTGACATGGCTGTCACCTACTGGTCCCAGAGCATTTGAGCCACACTCTCCCCCCACCCCACACACAAAGGAATTGGGAAGGAATGGTAACAACCATGCTGAATAGCTCCTGGAACATTAAGCTCTGCTTGGTGAGGTGCCAGGCACCATGAAGCAAACCAGGCTGGAGCTATATCTAGAGCGCCTTGGATACACGTCACCACCTCATTCAGTCTCTTCCTTTCCAGCTTCCTCATTCCAGCTCTAACCCTGTTTTACCCAGAAGTTCAAGTAGCTGGTTTCTCACGGCTCTTCAGATCTCAGCTCAAGTTACTACATAGAGTCATGGAGACCAGGAGCAGAGGGTTTGACTCAAGACCATGGGAAGAAGGTGTCCCTGCTCCTTCCCGAGCAGCAGATGCTGAGGGGGTGAGCAGACCTCGCCCTCCAGTGCTGGAACTCAAGGCTGCAGGGCTTGTTCCCAGAGGAGCTAAGAAAAGTCGCAGGATCTCACATAGCCATGTTTTGACTTGCGTACTCATCTGGAGATGTGCCTAGGAAACCAGTCAAAGACGCTTCTCCCTCAGCCGTTATGTTCTACCTCAACCGCTGGGATAAAAATCATTGCTGGCCATGTTTTAGAAGATGAATCAAGATGCTCTAACATGACCTTGCCAGGAACATCAGGAGTCACCTAAGGCATTCTTCTAGAGAAGCACCCACTGACCATCTCTCGACAGAATGAGCTTGGCATCACTGAAGGATGTCCCCTATTCACAGGTAGGGTTATCTAGCACACAGGCCGTAGCAAACAGTCTCCTGTTTTTAAGCAGATATCATTCAGCCCCTTCTAAACCACAGCAAGAGGGAAATTTCATCTCTATGTCCAAGTTCTGGATCTGAAAATAACCATGTTCTCCAGTTGTATATCCATATTTTTGTATTTAATTTACCACAATCTGCAGCATGGCCTGTACTCACTCAAATTACATAGTTCAGAAGGCCTACCTCCATATAAGCTTCGTTGCTAATATAGACCCCCGCTGATATTGGAACACTGAGACTGGCTAAATAAATGGCATCCACGAACATAGTACTCTACCAAATTGAATTGGTTCAGGAGATGCTGCAAAGATTGAGTCGCATCAATCCTCTCAACATGGGTTATCAAACTCTACTGGGAAATCACATTAGTTAAGGAAACAGTCACGTCTCTGCTACCATATTATAGCACAAAGGATTGGCTTTAATGTTCTAAATACCACTTGATCAACACTTTTACCAGAACCAAAGCAATGTTGGAAGTGCCATCCATTCCTGACCAGTGAGTACAAACTGCCAGGCTTAATCAGCTTCCTGGAATAATGAATCCTGCTTTCTGAATGATTGCTGGGGGGAGAAACAGGTAGACCTTGAAGCCATCATGGAAGTGTTTACAGTTCTGTCTGGAGTGTTAGCTATACAGATGTTTTCATAAGCACATGAACAGACAGATCCTGTCACTTAAAGATACCCAGGGCAGGGGGTTGACTGCGGACTGCCTCAGGAGTTTTCATCCAGAAAGAGATCTTTGATTAATGCAGTTCACAACTCTCTCTCATGATAGGATCCCCTCCCCCAAACTAAATTAAGGAAGCTCAGCCATCTAGAGGTCACACGGGGGAAAGTCCAGTGGTCCAAGTCTGAGTAGTTTGGAGTTTCGGCATTCATGATAGTCGATTTCTGAGCCTCTCTGGGAAGGGAACCCTACTCCCAGGAATTTCCATAGAATTAAACACATGCACCATCAAGAGAAAGATCAGCTTAGACCAGGTACAGTGTAGCTACAAGGAAAGCTCCAGAGGGAGGGGTGGGGCAAACATGTCTTTGGCCTTCACATTCTGTTTTCCCTGAGAGTAAAATGCAGAAAAGCAGGGGAGGCCCCCAGTGCAGAGGCCCTTTGCACCAGGAAAATGGGGACTCTTTCCCATGCGTTATCACTTGCTATTTGCCCAGTGTCCCTTGCTTTAGAGCCACCATAGGAGTCGCCCTGAGGACCCTGCGTGCACACGACCTGCTCCTTTCTCCTGGCCTCAGCAACATTCAGGTCCTCATTCACGTCCATCGCCCCACTGGCACCAGGATTGGCCAAGGATACTCTGTTGATACCACATCCCTCCACGAGCGAGCAGCTCAGGGCATCGGCTGTCTAGCAGGAGAGTCTTTGGAGAAGGGTAGGACAGCAGGTGAAGCCCAGCTTGCTTTGTAGACTTTCCACCCCAAATGGAGCTACATGCCCCAAACTGTCCCTTTCAACAATCAAACCCTCCAGCAATAGAGTTTTCTGTTTTTCTTCCTAGTGCTATGTATTGATAATTGCTCAGCAGAACAGATAGTATTGAAGGGAATCCTTAGAAATTTCTCTCACCAACCTGTCCCTAGACCTGGGGGCTATTCCACTGATGCTTTATATGGTCTGAAACCACAAACGTTAGTGAAGACCTCAAAGTCCCTGGCTCCATATTGGTTCGTGGCATCGATCTGGGGGAAAATAAGATTCCAGGAGGAAAAGAAGGTACTGCTAGCTTCAGCCAAGATCAGCATAAGTAAGTTGTTTGTGTGAAGTTATGAAAAGCCGTTAAGGAAACTTTGTCAGCGTGGGATGGGTAGCTTTTAATCTAGTTGGGTCCTCAAACTAGTAGGGGCCAGTGGCTCTGGGACTACACTTATCTTGGAGGAGACTTAGAGGTCATGGTACTAGCACCCAGCGGGCACACTGGCCGCAGCCCCTTCTCTCCGTAGGAGAAAGCATTTCCCCCCATTCCTCACCGGCTGGATGGTAGCCGGCAGTGGCCAGACACTCCCCCAGTAACCAGAGCAGCCTAGAAGTTACTGAGCAAGAAAGCAGAGAGTCACCCTCTTGGCGACGCGGCCCAGCCTGGGGAAGGAGGGATGGGGAATGAATCGGGGCAGGGGACACAAATGGAGATTTTTTAGCACATTCCGAAGCTTTGGACTCTTCAGCTCCACAGTTGATCAGAGAATCATTTTGGCCTCAAAGACTTAGTCCTAGACTGAGGTGAGGTGGGGGAACATGAACACTGTTCATGGGTCTACTATACCACTGGGTACCTTTCTCTTAAAGATACTTCATCCTGGGGCTTCCCTGGTGGCGCAGTGGTTGAGAGTCCGCCTGCCGTTGCAGGGGACACGGGTTCGTGCCCCGGTCCGGGAAGATCCCACACGCCGCGGAGCGGCTGGGCCCGTCAGCCATGGCCGCTGAGCCTGCGCGTCCGGAGCCTGTGCTCCGCAACGGGAGGGGCCACAACAGTGAGAGGCCCGTGTACCGCGAAAAAAAAAAAAAAAAAAAAAAGATACTTCATCCTCCAAATGGGAGGTGAGTTCTGCCTCAAAGTCAAGGGTGCTCTAGGCAGTAAGAAGTTTCAGCTGCCAGTTGGCACTAATAGCTCATGAGAAAGAAGGAGCACCCTGGTCCCACCCTTTTGTTCCTCCAGCAGAGGACCCCAAGGTTCTAGGAGATGGAGCCACAAAATGAACCCCGTGGGTCTCTGAGTGAAGAGGTCCTTACATGCCTCCTGCTGACCTTGAATGGGTACACAGAACGGCAGGAGAACAAGATGATACAGAAGAGCTTGTAACTTATGTACCTGGGAGGAAAATAAGTCCATAGATGGATCTGGCATCAAGCTTCAGAAACGGATAGAAATCTAGAGGTACGTATGAATAGGAACTAAAGCTCATTCTCTAAAAGCAAAAGATTCCAGAGAGGAGGTTCACAGTGAATCAAATTCACCAGCCCCACCAGCTGGGCAGAAAGAACCGAGTCAAAACCAAGCAAGTCAAAACCAGCTCATGAAAAACCTTAACTTTTCCAGGATCTAAGAAGATAAAGCACCAGAAAGCAAGGAAGGAGAGAGCCTGAGTGCCCTTTGGTCTCCCAAAGTACATGTTTGCGGGGGAGAGTACGAAGCGACTGGCAGGCCACGTGCTGCTCGCTGGGGGCGTCCTTTTCCACCGTGGGTATTCAGGGCCACTGAGATGCCCGACATTCAATGGGAAAGGGTGAGAAAAGGTGCCAGGCAAGGGTGCTATGACTCCCACCAGCACCTGTTCCTCAGGTAGCCAGTCCCCCGAGAGCGGGCAGCAGGCTTGGAATCTTCCAGGCAACCTGTCTTCTCAGATCAGCCTCAGAGAGGATGCCGCCCTGATCTCTGCACCTCCTCTGGGTCTGATTGCTTTGGCATTTGAGTTTAATCCCTCCTTTGCTAAGCTGATGCAAAACAAAAACCTTGCTTGCTTTCTTCTTCAGAGATGGAGAGCCCACCCGTGCCCCCCGAGCAGCAGGGAAACAGACTTCTGCTCTGCCGGGTCAGGGAGGAGACACTTCAGGGATGGCGTGCTCCTGAGCCCCTGGCCTCCCCCTCATTCCCGAAGCCAGAGGCTGGAGCCACTGTCGGCTCTCATTAGAGGAGCCGATCGGCCCTGCTTCCATCCTTAAAATGGCAACGGTGGGGTAATCACCTCTACAGGGGGTCAGAGGGGGAGGGGGCGCTCTGGCCCAAGTATTCAGGCTCATTAAGACCAGAGCCAGGGGATGCTACTTGTCCCCCCGCACTGAGCAATTATAACCAGCTTTGTTCAAACCCCTTGTTATGGCCCAGAAACTAATTGATCCCGAGGCTGGAGGCTCCATCTTGGTGCATGCAGAGACACTACAAGAATAAAAATAGTAAGTGGCATGGAAAACTAAGTCTGAGGTTCCCCAAAGTGGTTTCTCTTGACATACATCATTTGGGGCGTGAACCCATTCAAGGCAGATGGCCTGGTCAACCCAGTGGTAACTAGCTTGGAAAAGTTTGAGCATCTAGTTAGCCTGGTCATTTAGATAAGCTGGTTATTCAAGACCAAATGTTAACATATTTCGTTAGCTGAAAGTAAACTGCTGCTTAAGGGGCGTGGTCCCAGGACTTCCCTCCTGGCTCAGTGGTTAAGAATCCACCTGCCAATGCAGGGGACACGGGTCCGGGTCTGGGTCCTGGTCCAGGAAGATCCCATGTGCTGCGGAGCAACTAAGCCCGTGGGCCACAGCTACTGAGCCTGTGCTCTAGAGCCCGCGTGCCACAGATACTGAGCCCATGTGCCACAGCTACTGAAGCCCGCGCGCCGAGAGCCCGTGCTCTGCAACAAGAGAAGCCACCGCGATGAGAAGCCCACGCCCCGCAACAAAGAGTAGCCCCCGCTCGCTGCAACTAGAGAAAGCCCGCACGCAGCAACGAAGACCCAAACGCAGCCAAAAATAAATAAATAATTCATTAAAAAAATAAAATAAAGGGTGCGGTCCCAGTAGCACAGTGGCCACGAAAGGGGACCCGAGAAGGTAGGTAAGGAAACCAATAAACTCATTTTCCAAGAGCAGCAGATTCCAGAGAGGAGGTTCATGATGAACCAAATGCACGAGCCCCACCAGCTGGGCAGTCATAGTCAAGGTTCAACATGAACGTGTTTTGACTTAATTTTTCCAAATATCTCAGGAAGCACAGTACCTCTTATCTTCCATTCTGTCTCCAGATCACACTAGATCTTCATCTGGTGGGGTCACGAGTTCCATAAAGCATTCCAATAGGATCACAGATGGCCCCCAAAGTGAAGTCTCTGGGAGTCTCTACAAATGTTTATTTACCTTTCAAGGGAATTCAGCCATAGGAAAATCCAAGGAAATGAGGGTCAGAGAAAGGCACGATGCTGGCCAAGATGTCAGCTCTCTCCAGAAACCAAAAAGAGGCAGGTTGAAGGGGTTGGCATACTCCAAGAGGCTAGTATAGCTGCCATGACTACTCTAGCCCCAGGGCCAGGTCAGGAGAGCCTCAGGAGGAGCAGTCTCCAACAGCAGGGAGGTTTCTCTTCCTGCCCCCACTGGGATCTTGACTCCAGGAGCCTCTGGCTTTGAAACTGAGGCCTAGATCCATTCAACTATAACTTGCTTGTCTAAGTAAACTGTCACCTGCCCACACTGATCAAGCTTGCTTTAGCTGTTCTTGTGAATTGCACACCCTCCAAGCTTCGCATAGCTTATCACAAGACCCTTTAACCGCCCCCTATAGGTAACACCTGACATGGGTCACGATAGCAACAGTTGCCCAAATTGTTTTTCAGGAACTTGGAGCTAGTTCTTGCCCAGCTCAAACTGGTCGAGACCACCAACCATTCAACTGGTCCTGTGTGAGTGTCCAGCGGATGACCTTTTGACAGCAGAGGGCCAAAATCTCTACCTTCTATCATGCTAATGCCACTTTCTGAACATGCATCCCATGAAGAAGCATGGGGCTCAGATACACCTGAGCAGAGATGTCCTGAGGATACAGACACAGGTAGCTGTGTGCACTGAAGCTTCGTTTTGGACAAGCTTGAATAACCAATGGAAGGACAACTTCTTACTTGGAAGCAATTTTCCACCTCCCTCCCTAGACGTACACTGGATACATTCAAAGGGAAAAGACCAGACCAACAGAGCAGCCAGAGGAAGGACTTCAGAGCCAAGAGCGTCCCCAGGCTGAACCGTGTCACCCTGCAAGTAAGCGATGTTGAGTTCGTGCCAACTTGCTGTTGAGTGGCATGTACCCTTCCTCCAGTCTAGAGATGCGTCCCGATCGCCTTGGACCAGTCAGAGGAGTCACATCCCCTTAGCCAGTGACGGGTTCACGTAATCTGGGCCCAAGGTAATCAGCAATCAGCTCTTGGCATTCCCCAACCAGAGCGAAATTCAGGACTGTCTCTGGGAATTCAGTCCATGCCCTCTTCTTTGAGGGCAGAGCTGAGGGAGAGATGGGGGAGCCACCATCTTAGGTATCATCTTCAGCTAAAGACAAAAGATGTTGGGGGTAGGGGGAGCCAGTTATGGGAGGTGACCAGAAAAGCACAGTAAATAAGAGTAAAGTTGTTATGCAGATTTAAGTTGTTGCCTTCTGCCTCGGTAAGAATTTCTAGAAATAAGGTCACCCTTTTCTTCCTGGTACAGGAGGGAGACGCCCTACAGAGGGAAATTCCAAATCTCAGTGTAATCTAAGATTACAAATAAGTATTTTTACAAAGGGTAATTTCTACTCGGTTTTCCATTTCTTCCATGTCTGCTGTTTAATTACCAGCCTCAAATAATCCTTATACCAAAGAGACATTTTGGGGACACAAGTTGCACCCCTACAACTCCCTGTTCATATCATCTGTGCAGGTAGGCTTCAAAATTAACTCCTCATAGCAATGCCTTATGGGGCAGACTGGGTAGTTTGGTTTTTTTGGGGTTTTTTTGGCCGCGTGGCATGTGGGATCTTAGTGCCCCATCCAGGGATCGAACCCATGCCCCCTGCATTGGAAGTACAGAGTCTTAACCACTGGACCGCCAGGGAATTCCCAGCCCCAGCTTTTATAAACAAGTTTGTATAAAAAAATTATATAAAAAAATACTCAGCTTACTACATGTTGGGCATGGCTCTAAGCACTTTTACTTCAAGGTGTTTTTGTTTTTATTTTTGTTTAATATCTTTATTGGAGTATAATTGCTTTACAATGGTGTGTTAGTTTCTGCTTTATAACAAAGTGAACCAGTTATACATATACACATGTTCCCATATCTCTTCCCTCCTGCATCTCCCTCCCTCCCACCCTCCCTATCCCACCCCTCTAGGTGGTCACAAACCACTGAGCTGATCTCCCTGTGTTATGCGGCTGCTTTCCACTAGCTATCCACTTTACGCTTGGTAGTGTATATATGTCCATGCCTCTCTCTCACCTCGTCACAACCTCCCCCGCCCCCTCCCCGTATCCTCAAGTCCATACTCTAGTAGGTCTGTATCTTTATTCCCGTCTTACCCCTAGGTTCTTCATGACCTTTTTTTTTTTTTCCCTTAGATTCCATATATATGTACTTCAAGGTGTTTTGAGGACTAAGGGAATTATGCTATTTTTTTTTTAATCTCATCTACACCTAAGGTGGCTGAGGCACAGACGTGTTAAGTAACTTGTCCAAAGTCACACAGCAGGTCAGTGGTCAGGCAGGATGCTCACTCAGTCTGGACCCAGTCTAACTGCAACACTTGATCCTACCACCTCTATCATGGATGTTCAAGTAGGTCATAAATGCCAATATATGTCAAAATGCAGAAGTCTTCATTGCTTAACAATTGGAAAATCATTTTAACACTATGGATTTATTCCTTTCATGTTAAATGCATTTCTTAAAGCTAAGGTTCCCATTTACCCTTGTGAGGACAACCATTCAAGTTCTCGATAAAGGAGGATGTGTCCTCGCTTGCAGGGGGAGCTTCTATGCAGCTTTGAAAGAGAAAGTTGAGCTCACTTTCTAAGTAGAGATTGCTGTGGTAGGCGTGGCTGCCCCAGGGGAGGGGGTGGTGCTGAAAGCAGCTCCCAGAAGCCCTCAATTCAACCTTGAAGCAACCCAGCATCTCTGTCACCTGAGACCTTAAGAAGCACTTTCTATTATTGGGGTCATAAATAGGACAAGAACAGATACCAAAATGGGATCCTCCACAAGATGGATGGATATTTGTCAAACTTCTAAAAGCATCTTCCTGCCCAGACAGGGCAACAGATCAGGTGGGTTTATAGATTCTCCCGGCTCTAACATTTCACGATAGCAATCTTGGTTGTATCAAAGTTCTTTGGGGCGAGGGAGGGGTTGCTTTCCAATTCACTGGGCAGCCATCACGCAGTGCCGCCCTATTTTACAAACCAAGAAAATTCTGGAGAAAAACAGCGCCAGGTCTCACGTTACTCAGCTAAGAAACGGAAAATTCTGGAGAAAAACAGCCTCTTGGGGCCTCCTCGCTATCTGGAATCGTCATTTGCACCTTGCAACCCCAGCAGTGCCCTCGATGATCTGAGCCCTGCTGGACCCAAGTTCATTATCAGCAGGATCTACTGTATACAGTTGTTGAAAATGGATCCTGCAGATGTGGGACAGCTGTTTGTACTTAGCCGTTAAGTGTCCTTGCAATGCTGGCGGCCTCTGACAAAAGGGATGCCTCGTAGAGAACAGTGCATCTCTCAAAGACTTCCCAAATCAGGCCCAGATGTCTACGTGCAACTCACATTTCTCCGTGAAGACTTTCTGGAGAACTAGGTTTTTCACGAAGGTATATGCAGTAGAATGTGCAAGCCAGGATGCACAACTCCTAGGGGAAAGATCCTAGTAGCAGCTGGGTGCTGGGAACTAGAGAAACACTCCTATCGTGGAAGTCAATCCTCAAAGCTATGAAGTTGATAGCTACCTTCGCATCTGTAAAATGGGCATGCTAGTTTGCCTGAGGGCACAGGGCCGATGCCAGTACTGGTTGGTCAAGGGCTTTGGCATTCTAAACAGACTTCTATTTAGCCCCAAATATCAGTTCCTGTCTTTTCCTAGTAAGAGACTTTCCCATTGTTAGTTGTGTAGACATGATTACCCCAAACAGGGCAAGATCTTCTTGCAGCCAGGTGTGGTGACGTAACTAAAGTTCTAGCAAATGGGATGTAGGTGGAATTGGTGAGCTCAGGTTCTAGGCTATGTTCTTAAAGGAGGCACCTTCACCTTCCTACTGGCTGGAATCCCGATAGTGACTGGCGTCCCAGCAGCCACCTTGTAATGTGAGGTGACTCTAGGAACATATGCCTTGAACAGAGTAATAAGACTGAAGGAGGGTGGGTCCCTACATCATGCCAGCCCTTAGATGGGCTGCCTCTAGATTTTAATAGGGGAAAAACCAATTTGGTTAAGCCACTGTTCTTTTAGGTTTAGCAATCATTACTAGACGAACCAAGTACGAAGTAACATACCCCCTCCCTCTCACATGCACCGGCAAAAAGCAAAGAGTACCTGGTGGGTAGGTTCCCTTTGTGCCCCTGGCCAGCCACCTTCCACGATGCTTGGTGGAGAGGCTTCCAGCAGGAGGTCACGAATGGATCTTGGCAACAGTTCTGAGCACGTGGAAAGGAGCTGAAAGGAAACAGTGTAGCCATCAAGTTTAGGTTATGGCTTAATCTCTCTCTAGCCAAGTTAAAAAAGGTCAGACTCAACTCCTGAGTTTGTATATCTTTTAGAAGCTGGTTGGGGTCTTGACAGTTCTTAACGTGCTCAAAAACAGACAGCTTTGGTGTCAAGCACTTTTCATCTCATCTAGTTTTACAGAAGTCCTGTGAGGCAGGTGTTCCTTCCAGGTGAACCCGAAGCTCAGGGAAAGCTGTCCTCTTGCCTAAGGTCATCCAGCTCATGGTAGAGCCAGGCTTTCAACAACTACACTTGACCCCTAAGGTACAGCCTGTGGCTAAAGGCGTAGCTAAGAGCAACCCCAGGCTCACCCACCCTGTTACCGACAACATTCTCTTGTCTCCAGTGGGCAAGTCCATTCCTTCTATGTGTCTGAGTCCTACATGGGAACAACACTTTGGGGTGTACTTTTTCGGAAGTCCTTTTGTCAAGGGAGGCAAGGTTTTGGGAAAGAGGGTGTGAAATTGAGGCTCAGAAGTTTCCTTGGCTGTAAGCTTTCACCGAGGGGGACAACATAGGGCAGAGCGCTGCTTTACAAAGAATACAGGCAAGGGAATTCCCTGGAGGTCCAGTGGTTAGGACTCCGAGGTTCCACTGCAGGGGGCATGAGTTCGATCCCTGGTCGGGAAACTAAGATCCCGCAAGCTGCGCGATGTAGCCAAAACAAACACACACGCAGAGCCAAGTCAGAAGTCAAGCTCCTGGAGTTTCTGGTTCCACGTCTCCATGGTCTGAATCTAATGACAAAACTAAAGAGGTCATGTAGCTCAGAAGGTCAAGGGTGTATCAGATACCATGCCAAGTGCTCTCAAATAGGTTATGTCATGAAGTCAGCATTTTCCTGGAGCCACTTGTGGGCCTGTCAGCCCTGTCAGAACTTAGCCCAACTTCTAATTCTAGTGGCTAACCCTCAACCTCTCTCCCAAAACACAGGCACACACACCCCTGGCTGTGTCAGGCCTTTGAGCAACCAGCTCGGATGGATGCTACTTCCCCGTCTCCAGGGCATCCCAGGAGGAGGAAGGTACACTGCAAACCCCAAGTGACAGAGGCAGGAACAGGTACACAAGCTATCGGGAGACGTATGGCAGGTCTGGCCCGTGTCCTGCATATACATTCTCGTTTTATCTTTGCAAGAGCTCTATAGGAGACAGACGTTTAAAGCAGTTAAGACCTTGCCCGAGGTCACATGGCAAGTCAAACCCAGATTCAAGCTTTGACTTTTCAGAAAAAAAAGGAAGAACTTGATCGAAGAGGGGCTTCAGCCCCCAGAAGGTATTCAAGACTTTAGCATCCTCGGAAACAGGGCTATGGGAGCACTGGCATGGGGGATGGGCTGGAACATGGCCACTGGAAAAAGTCTCGGCTTCCAGGGCCTGCCCTTTCAGCCCAAGTGCCTACTTACATTAGGCCCCGACATGCCTCGGGGGGAAATTACAAGTAAGTGTTCAATTTCTCCTTCCACAGCAGCTCGGGGCTGGGAAATTATTTCTCCCCAGCAGCCTTTCCACACCCACAGCTGTGGCTCCTCTGACTGTCAGTGCGTTGCCAACAGGTTGGAAATGAATGTATTTCCTGCGCGCGGCTGTCAGGGAGGGTGCACGTGTGCTCTACCCGTGCTCCGGCGCTGGTTCTTTTGCGGGGACGCCACCGGCAAACCTGGGAGGATGTGATCAGCCAGCTGCCACGCCAGGCATTGTCTAAGGTTTCTGAGGATGATGAAAGGGGGAGTGAGGGGGCCAGGAAGTGGAGGGGAAGTCTGGTGGACCTCCACTGCGCCCCTCTGCTTTATAAAGCAGGGCAGGAAGGGCTGGGAGCTGGATGCGTGCACTGGAGGAGGGCTAGCTCCGCCCAATTTGTAGCCGTGCCTCTGCCCCGAGGGTGTGCGGAGAGCTGGATAATTGCACACCTCTTGGCTAGGACTTCCTACATCATCCAAGTTTACTTGTTTCCTTGATCACTTCCGTTCCTGCATAAGTTGGGTCTCACAGGGTGTTAGGGGCGGGGGGTGAGGGGGACGGGATGCAGGGGGGCAATTCATCCCAAAGTTGACTTTTTTGTCCAGTGATGCTTCCAACGGCTTAAGCCATTTGAAGGGATCCAGTCAGCTGCCACTGGGCCCAGACAATAGGTCTCCTTTCAAAATCGCCTTTCCTTCTCCGGTCCAAGTCCTACACGCTGCAAGTTTTGTTTAGTCATTGCTTGCCCCAGGAAACTTTTGCTGTCATCCTGCTGTTGAGTTTCAGGGACCGGGAAGCTCTTCTGAGTTCCCATGTCATTCTGTTCTTGACCCTCAAAGCACTGGACTATTTACATTGATCCATCTCCCTGTAGGTTGCACTTGGTGGTGGCAACAGGACAGTGGCTGCTCAATTGCCGACGTGAGTACCGGTTACCAGGAACCGTAAAGGCCTGCATTTCAGCCTGGCCCACTTTGAGGTAGGTCGTTTTCCTGTTTACAGGTGAACCAGACCCAGAAGTTAACTCACTCAAGGCATACAGATACTAGAAGGCAGACTGGAATTAGAGGTGGTCCTAGATCATAAGATCCATCCATTAACCATGTTCATTTATGGGGAACTCTGCTCTGTGAAGAATTGTGGAGCATCTAACAGCTAAAAGATGGTCCCAAGACCACTTCCCATCAATGATATTAGTGTTCTTGTTGGAAGGTTTCCCGCAGCATTTCTAACTCCAAGCATAGTCATTTCTGTACTCACCCCTAGATGCATCATCCTGAAAACATGAGTTTTCATAAGGACATTGGCAAGACGACTTACAAAAATAAGGTCTATAATTCACGTTTTCAGGTCTGCGTTTACAGCTGAATCTGAGTACACTCATGTATCTGTTTCAGTAATGTTACCCACCCCCCTTGTTTATCCAGCGGAATATTGAACATTAAATCTTAAGGCTTAGGTAAAACTGGTCTGAAAAATTCAGTTACGTCAATTGATTTAAGACCGCTTTAACGTTTTAGCCAGCAAAGGAGTATTTTAGAAGTAAGCCTCTAGCTAACAAACGAGTTTTCTCCTCCCTCAGCAGAGCAGATCTGAATCCTCAGGGCTCCACTGACATTGCTCGTGGGGATGTATAGATTTGGCATTCTATTTACGGGCGACTTAGTTGGGGGGTTAGACGGCTGGGCCCTAAAGACTCAGATTTCTTTAAATAAGTGACCATCAGTAGAAGCTGTCATGGTGACCCGCCTCATGGTTTTGCTTCTTCAGATGGCGTCTCCACCCTTCCAAGAGTTACACCATGCCCCAGGAGGGCAGTTTTCGCGGCCGCCTCTCCCAAGCTCCTAGCCCTCTGCTTGTCTTAGCAACAAATCAAAGGAGACGGGCAGAAGAGAGAGCGAAATCTGGAACTTATTTGTCCAATTCCTCTTTCTAGGCCTCAGTTTTAGGAGAAGCCAATTCTGAGTCCCCAGCTCCTGTTGGGCGGCTAATACGTTACTGACCAGGGCTGTTGGCCTTCCCCAGTCAATAGAAATTGATCAGAGGCCAGACAAGAAATTCAGGCAAGGCTTTATCGGGGCCCCTGCTGTAGCAGGTGGGGAGTGACAACAAAGAGGTTCCCTTGCTTGCCCGCTCCCCGAGGCAGGGGCAAGCTTGTTCCTTACATGGGGTGAGGGTAGGGGTGTGGCCAGGGGTGTGGCCGGAGGGATGGCTTAGGCGGTTTGCCCACCTGTTAAGTGGTCTTGTGTGCAGGGGGCATGCTCAGCACCCTGCTTTTGCTCCTGACACCCTGTTTTTGCTCCAGGCTCTTCAAAAGTGGCAGCTGGGTTTTTTGGTCTCTTTGTAACTCTTGGGTCAAGAATTTGCCCTAACTGCGCATGCACGCAGTTATTTTTAGTCCCATACAGTTTCTTTGTATTTTGTTGCTCAAGGAGAGGTGTGTCCAGGTGCAAGAATTGCAGCAGAGGGGCCCAGGTCCCAGGCTGTCTCACTTTTGCAGTTACAGCCGTGGCTGGAGTGGACTCCCAGGGGCAACAGCAGCTCGCGCTGTTAGTCTGAGCACTCTGCCTTTCCTTGTTAGCGTCCTTAACTCCACTCACACCCCTCCACGTGAGCTGTTCATTAAGCTGTCTTCAGTGAAACCCTTTGGATGTACCAGCTGCTTCTCGCCAAGATCCGAAGTGACACACCTACTCATGGCCGGCTACATCATTTGCCCGGCCTGGTGCAAAGCAAACACGTGGGCCTCTTGTGCCAACATTAAGAATTTCAGGGGACTTCCCTGGTGGCACAGTGGTTAAGAAGCCGCCTGCCAATGCAGGGGACACGGGTTCGAGCCCTGGTCTGGGAAGATCCCACATGCCGCGGAGCAACTCAGCCCACGAGCCACAACTACTGAAGCCCGTGCGCCTAGAGCCCGTGCTCCGCAACAAGAGAAGCCACCGCAATGAGAAGCCCGTGCACCACAACGAAGAGTAGCCCTGCTAGACACAACTAGAGAAAGCCCGCGCGCAGCAACGAAGACCCAAAGCAGCCAAAAATAAATAATTCATATAAAAAGAATTTCAAGTCTTCCAACATCCAGTGTTCATATAAGGACAGGGCTCTAAGCATTGGGTGCTTTGGAGCTCCCAAGGTTGTGTGCACTCATCTGCTTAAACAGGAGGAATTTTCCCTGCCACGCCAAGGCCACACAAGCTGCAGGGAGGGACAGTTAAGGGCCCCACCATGGCTTTTCGGCAGATTTACCTACTTGACGTGCAGTTGTGCCTCCTTGACTAAGAGGATGCCACTTGCCCAGGTAGGACAGCAAGCATGGGGGACACCAGCAGTGGACTCCTAATTCAAGAGGGATTGGAGACAGATCCTGCTGTGCTTCTGTCTCAAGAGGACGATCTGCCGAAGTCACTGGCCGTGAAGACGTCGGTAGTAACAGCTGATGAGAATCCAAGATGCGAGCCCTCGCTCAGTATCTGCCTTGTACTATGCTGAACATTTAAATGCCTTCCAAGTTTGTCTAAACTAAATGGGTAACTCCATTTCAGAGATGGGAAAACTAAGGCACATCACTTCCCATCTGTGTACCTAAGTTCACACAGGTAGTGGAAGTGAGCCGTGACCTTTGAATGGATCCCCAATAAGAGTGTTTATTTAAAACTTATGGTTACCAGGGGGTAAGGGGGGGAGGGATAAATTGGAAGGTTGGGACTGACATATACATACTAGTATATACAAGATAGACCACTAATAAGGACCTACTGTATAGCACAGGGAACTCTACTCAATACTCTAATGGCCTACATTACATTCTTTTCCTATGGGAAAAGAATCTAAAAACGAGTGGATATATGTATAACTGATTCACTTTGCTGTATACCTGAAGCTAATACAACATTGTAAATCAACTATATTCCAATAAAAGTTAAAAAATAAAATAAATAGCAAATTATCTTTTAAAAAAGAGTGTTTAACTGCAATTACATGCCACTTTGATCTAGGATTTCACACACTTCTAATCTTCACATCTCAGATGATAGTATTGTGGCAGCTTTGAAACCATGACTTTCAAATCTGTATCTACTGGAAACTTAGTTGGCGGACGGCCACACCTGCTGAAGTCAAAGAGCCATTACTGCATTTGAACCAAGGCCAGGCTCCCTGTGAGCTGGCCTGCAGCTCCCGCCCATGACTGCACTGCAGGGACACTCAGGTGAGCCTTTTCTGGAGAGTCACAGGTGACTATGGCTCAAGGACTCCCCCCAGCCTTGCTGAAGTCTTAGGTTGCCCAGCAGTTGATTTCCACTCCCTTTTATCACCGGGGTGGGATGGGCCTGAGGGTCAGACTCTTATCGACATCTGAGGTCCCCCCAGCTCTCCCCATTTCCCCTCACAGGCACCTCTCCTAAAACAAAAATCCCTTGCAAGTCTAATCCTTCACTAGAGTCTCTTTCTCAGAGGACCTAGATTAACACAAGAACTTATGTCCATTTTAGAAGAGGTGTAAAAGGCTCAGAGAGGTTAGGCGTTTGCCCAAGGTCACACAGCAAAACGAGAGCTGAACCTAGAGTTTCAGACTCTAGAGCCTGTGGATTTTAGTTGTTCTGTTCAAAGCTATTCTGATTTTGCCCAAAACCATCCAGGCAAAAGTCTTTGCTATTGGGTTGGCCAAAAAGTTCGTTCAGTTAGTGAATTCGTTGTTCAATAAAGTTCTTCGTGAAAATGAAAAATGTCTTTTAGTTTTACTTAAAACCGAACACTATAACACAACTGACAAGATTTCTCAGTCTTCTGGGCATTGGGAAACTAGCAAGTCAACTTCTAGAACTTAGGGCACTCTCATTTTGTTTACCAAGAGTCATAACTCAAGGGAATCACCTACAAAGGTCACCCTTCACTTTTTGACTGGATTCTCAGGTGTGTTCTGAAACCAGCCTGCCCAGTGAGGCAAATGCTTCTTAAAGAATCTGTTTGGTGGCCGTCAGCCTATATTCACTCGCCTATTATGAAACTAGGGAATAGCGCATAGAGAAAATAATGCACAGCCCAGATTTCTGCCTCCATGTTTTTTTTAATTGGAGTATAGTTTCTTTACAATGTTGTTAGTTTCTGCTGTACAATGAAGTGAATCAGCTATATGTATACATATATCCTCTCCCTCTTGGACCTCCATCCCACCCATCTAGGTCATCACAGAGCACCGAGCTGAGCTCCCTTGTGCTATGCAGCAGCTTCCCACCAGCTATCTATTTTACACGTAGTAGTGTATATATGTTCATCCTAATCTCCCAATTTGTCCCATCCTCCCCTTCCCCCCATGTCCGCATGTCTGTTCTCTACATTCTCATCTCTATTCCTGCCCTGCAAATAGGTTAATATGTACCATTTTTCTAGATTCCACATATATGCGTTAATGTACAATATTTGTTTTTCTCTTTGACCCACTTCACTCTGTGTAATTCAAAAAGACACATGTACCCCAATGTCCACTGCAGCACTATTTACAATAGCCAGGATATGGAAACAACCTAAATGTCCATCGACAGATGAATAAAGATGTGGTAAGTATATTACTCAGCCATAAAAAAGAATGAAATTGGGTCATTTGTAGAGATGTGGATGGACCTCCATAGATTTTTCATGGCCACAGATGCAACTGTGGATCTTTTTTAGCTTGTACAGAAGGTCCAAGTTTCAGGGTCAGAAACAAGGGGTTTGAACCAGAAAGGTCTAAAGTTTAGTGGTTTTTCCCAGCTCTTGTGTTCCAGAAGGGTAGCTAAAACATTGCATCTCATTGCACGTTAAAAAATCATAGCCTGAATGACTGTCTTTCCTCCACCCCCGCTATTGAAAGTCCAAACAAGATTCCAGTTAGAAGGAAGCAAAATACATCTATGCAGCAATGTAGGTTGATCACCAGAAATAACTAAGTGAAGAGACCAATGTACAGTTGGAATCTGTAGCTTGCTCCTACTTATATGTAGGAAGGGATCTTCCTGTACAAGGAAGATTTCAGGATATTTCTATCTCAGCAGTGCAGGCTAGGAGGAGAATTTCATTATGCAACACTGCTTTTGGAATTTGACCATGCATGTCTATTACCCTGACAGGGTTTAAGGAATTAAACTTTTTCCTAATAAATACTAGAATGTATTTGGGCAATTCAACCTTCAAGTATTTCCAAGTATGTAATTGCCGAGTGTCTAATACTGGCCAGAGTCGACCAAAACTCATCACCCGCCGGACACTGAAAGAGCCCTCCATTCTCATGCTTTGAGATGCACATATTTACCTGGGCTTGAGTGGCTATTGGCCCTGCTCTGGGTCTAAACATCCTGTGTCCATTTGCCATCTCACAATTGCAGCCACTTCCAAGGGATTAGGACTGTCACCTTTGGACCTTCTCACACCCTGCTAGGTGTGTTCTAATCATCACAGCAGGCCCCGGCTGTCATGCCTCATTACTTAAATATATTATCATGACCTGGCCTTGGCCAGTATGGTGGGATTAAAGCAATAAAACTATATGGACAAGTGGCCAGCATTAGGCCTGTTCTTACCCAGAAGTGCTGTGGGTAATGGCACACAGCTGCTGCTCCAGGCACCAGGCCTCCCACCCACCACTTCCTCTCTGCACAGTCCCTGCCCAGTTGCAAGGCAGCTGCTTCTGCCCTCTATCAGCAGGACATTGGATCGGTCCAGCTCCGAGAGCCCTTGGCAACTAAGGTCCTCAAGATGGAGATGTGTCACTTAGCAACGCACAAGCTTGGGCTTCTCCAACTCCCAAAGGTCCTAGGGAGAGCGCATCTATTCTTATTACTATAGCTACCACTTGTATAAGCAGCATAGTAGCTTCCTTGCATACCTACTTATTTCTAACAGCTCTGCGAAGCATAGATTCATACTTATTTCTAACAGCTCTGTGAAGGATAGATCGGTCCCACTTTTTAAAAGGGGGTGAGGGAGGAGTATGGCATTGCTCAAAAGGTCGCGATATTCATATTGCACCATATAGCTAGTCAAGGCGGAGCTAAGACTTAAACACTGGTTCACCTAAAGTCCCTGCTGTCAGCAATTACTCCATCCACTCCCTGCTCTTAGATGGCCCCTCAGTGCACTGATGTAACATTAGTTTCACGTGTTCTTGCATCAGGTGACCTCGTTTGGGCTTTATGGCATCTGCAGATCTATAGCATTCATGCCTAAAGTGGTAGGACATAAGTGTTTCGATTTTACTTTTAATATAACTCATTGTCGTGCCAGGAATAGAAATGTTGGCTCCCAATTTTGTGGGATGTTAGCGCTCTAGAAGAATTTGGGAAAGGCATGATGGCGTTTGGCTAAAGCGGCCATCGATCATAGTCAGGTGTGAGCAGTGTGTAGGGTGACCAATCATTTCCGCTTGCCTGAGATGTGGACTGTCAAAACTGGGTGAGTCACAACAGGGATGATCGGTCATGCTGCATGTGATCTGGAGACTTGAGAGAAGGGGAAAGAGGGGTCAGGATAAAGATGGAAGAACGAATATTTCAAGGGCAGGCATCCCGGTCCCTTACTGGACATGTACTGCATAGGTAAGAAGACAGGTAACTTATAAGGGAAAGCTAGAATAGAATCTGTAGCATCCCTGCATGTTATAGCTCTTCACCTCAGTCTCCTTTAGTCGCCGTCAGAAGCCCAGGACCTCGGATGAACACTGTACATGGCTATGAACCAAACCCAAGATGGGGGGCTGTTGAGTGAGTGAAGTATACTTGGTACTTGGATAAAAAGTCAGAATATTCCTAAATGAACCTCAGTTATGGTACATCCGTGGCTATAGTATTTAACACATTAGACCTCTGACAAGATAGTTAACTTGATATATAGTTTATGAAATTTATTAGAGATTGTAGGTTAAATCTCCTCATTTTGATCATTGTATTGTGGCAGAAGAGATTATACTTATTTTTAGGAATTGCACACAAGGATATTTTAGAGTAAATGGACATATAGGGCTCCAGTTTCCTCTGATGGCTCCGAGAAAAAAAACTTCAGAGAATATAAAGCAAGTGGGGCAAAATATAAACAGTTTGTGAATCAGGGTAAAGGGTACACGCGAATTCTTTGTTATGTTCTTACAGCTTTTCTGTAAGATTGACATGTATCAAAATTGCAAAGAATAAGTTGCCCATTAGTTATAGCAGAATCCCATTTTTTGCTTCATGCTAATAGGAACTCTAAGTAGAAAGCCATTATGGATTTTCAGCTTTTAGCAGTGGTTGTCTCAAGAATGAGGTTTCTCTGAGACCAACTTTCCATGTTATGAATTGAACTGTCTAGAATACATGAGTTGTATAAATAAGGTGTTTTTTTGTTTTGTTTTGTTTTGTTTTTTTAAAGGAAGCACAATGAAACCCCAGCCTTTAAGATACCAGTCACAAACTCAGGTCTCAGACTTGGGATCACAACCTTAAATTCTACCTTGTGATCCAAGGTCTGTGCTCGAGAAACTCAAGGGCTGCCTGGAGGAGTTTCACCCACTTTCCTAGAGTTTGGGACTTGACCAGTTGCTCACTCTAGACCAGTGGGCTACATCCTCGGACTCATTTCAGTTCCCAGGAGGACTCTTTCCAGAAGTTCTTGGTCTTGTGTTGAGAAAACCACTTACCGTCACTTACAAGAACCCAACTCATAGCAAACACAAGGCAGGCAGCATCTAATAAGAGCACGGGCTTGGAACCCAGTGGACCTGGAACTCCGTGCTGGTTCTGCCATTTCCTCCCTGAGCTCAGGAGCACAAGCTGGTTTTCTCCACTGTAAAATTGAGATATTAAAACCCACCACGGGCTTCCCTGGTGGCACAGTGGTTGAGAGTCCGCCTGCCGATGCAGGGGACGCGGGTTCGTGCCCCGGTCTGGGAGGATCGCACATGCCGCGGAGCGGCTGGGCCCGTGAGCCATGGCCGCTGAGGCTGTGCGTCCGGGGCCTGTGCTCCGCAACGGGAGAGGCCACAACAGTGAGAGGCCCGCATACCGCAAAAAACAAACAAACAAACAAACAAAAACACCTCATGTCTTCTGGATTACAGAGACAAGACACCAGCTCAACGCATACCATGTAATAGTAGTGGTTGTTACCAATATTGGGATATCTTGTGGGTTTTGGCTCCTGGCATCAGGATGGTCTTGCTCCTTCTGAGTGGGCTTGATTTTAACTTACAACTACTATCATTCTCTGTAGACTATGCTTTGCTTTTGGCCAAGAGGAAGCTTGGGACCAAGTTTGTAGCCCTTGCTGAAGGTGTCTACAGGAACATTTATGCGTGCTTCACTTACCCCAGATTTAGTGTGTTTTACACCTTGACTCCACACACTTATTTTGAATGTTTTTCGAGCAGAGCAAGAGTGCATCGATGTATTGGAAGTGCTTGCCAAAGTATGAAGAAATAGCTGGCCATCTCCCACACTCCACCATTTCCAATCCCCTACAGGTTTGTTCACTGGTTACAGCCTGGCATGTGTGTTTTCATAGCTTTCACTAGTTTCACAAGCCATAAAAATAGATCTGAGTGGGGCTTCCCTGGTGGCGCAGTGGTTGAGAATCTGCCTGCCGATGCAGGGGACACGGGTTCGAGCCCTGGTCTGGGAAGATCCCACATGCCACGGAGCAACTGGGCCCGTGAGCCACAACTACTGAGCCTGCGCGTCCAGAGCCTGTGCTCCGCAACGAGAGAGGCCGCGACAGTGAGAGGCCCGCGCATCACGATGAAGAGTGGCCCCCACTTGCCACAACTAGAGAAAGCCCTCGCACGGAAACGAAGACCCAACACAGCCAAAAATAAATAAATAAATTTATTTAAAAAAATAGATCTGAGTTTGGATTTATAAGAAAGGAAACATACTGAATGTTTGGAAACCCAATGCTTAACAGACAGAAGGTCTGGTAGAACAGTTGATTACTAGAAAAGTAGATCCAGCCCATCCTGAGCTGACACTATCAAACTGGTTAAGTTTCAGAGCCTGTAGGTAGATAGAGAATCCAACCAGAAGTCCACAGACACGAGATGAACTCCTATCATGTATGTCTCTGGTTGAGCGGTTTAGCTTCTGAGCATGTTTACATCCATAAAAATATCACTAAACACCCCAGCCTAAGGTTATCATGAAGCTCAAAGGAGGTAATGTTTTAAGAGCTAAGACAGTCCAGTCTGTACCAAGGACCATACCAGCAGACCCTTGGGTAAGTGTTCCCAGTAAGGAACACAAATGGAAAAGGTTGGTCTACCCAACTTAACTGGAGAGATTTAACACAAGAAAACAAGCTGGAAAAACATCTCAGACACAGATGTGAAAGACTGCAGAAAATGGTGTATTAGGAGAGAAATAGAAATCACATTGTTGGAGTTGTTTTAAAACGAGCAGCCTAGAGAACATCGTGGAAGCTCACACTGGGCCCTGGGAGCAGGGGGTGTGGGGTGGTGGGCAGGGCCCCAGCAACCTGATCAGCCCCTGCCAACTCTTATTCTGCTTTAAGAAACTCACAGTGGTGTTTAGAATTGTCAGGTGGTGTGTTCAAACCATTAGCCTTATTCATGAAGAGGTGAAGTATTAACTAAGACATCCTTACCTGTCATGGGGGTTCATAGCCATCCATCAGGGAAGTAAGAACAGTTCAAAGTGCAGACCAAACTCTTGAGCCAGGTTGACTTGGAACTTGAGTAGGGGTGGGGTGGAAGTGAGAGGGTGGTCAATGCTCCAGTCCTTAGCCTAAGATCTGGACACCACTCAAGAAGTTCTCATTGGCCAGACCTTCCTAGTTGAGGAGCTGTCGATTTCAGAGAACTTCACTGCCCCCGAGTCGGTTCTGTGACTCACCCCCAGATGCTGTTTGCTTTCTACACCCCACTGCTGCTACCACCACCGCTGTCATCTGTTTTTCTGGCCTCTTCGTGTGGGCTCTCCCACCCACTCTCCACTTCAGATGGGCCTCCTTCCAGTCCTGCCTGCTCTGTCTAAAGTCCTCCCTCCCCACCACCTGCTGGTAAAGCCCTCCGCATCCTTCCATGGCAGCTCAAGGCTACCTCCTGTAGTTCTGTGAATTCTCATAGGTCAGATCCCCTGCTCATAGGCCCCTTAGCACTACAGGCCTATCCTTCACAGACTTATCATAGTTATAGCTTGGGATCTGTCCGTTTCCCACTAATATGTAGGTGCTGAGAAGGCAAATACCCATGACCCAGTGAGCATACAGTGATGCTCAAATTGAACGAATGGTTATTATGCGAATGTCAGAAGATTCAAGTTCTAGTCTCAAGGCGGCCATTAAGTTTTTTTTTTTAAACCAGGAGAGTCCCTGTAGGGTGCTAGAAATGAGTGTCTTTCTATATAACTTTGGGTTCCAGGTGGGTTTCTGATGCCTAGGCTTCAATTTCCTAACTCTGAAGAGTCTGAGATGGCGGCATGCAAAATCTCATGCCATTAGACCAGGGACGTAGGAATAGATACTGCCATCTACCCTACCCACTCCTCCCACGAGGGCTCAAAGGAAGTTAGGTGCCCCGAACAGGTGATATAAGGCAAAGCACTACAAGAAGGGCCAGGACTCAAAAGCTTCGGTACGCAAATCCAACGCTGAGTTGGAGCACTGAATGGTATTTTCCTTAAACTCACTTTAGACCACAGTGGCTACTGTTCTTATTCAGTCTGTGATCTGATCCCTATTTTGAGAGCAAAGAATGAACGAATGCAAATGGCTTGCACAGGGAAAGACAGAATCCAAGATCTTCTTTCCAGGGAGATTTAATATCCCACGAAGCTTCGCTCGCCAAGGAGGGAGGGCTGGGAATGAGATGAGTGTCTGCGAAGGAGCTTGAGAGCTGAGTAAAGGCGAACCAAGGGCAAGACTGCCCTTAGGACTCCCGTCTCGAAAGAAGGTAAAGCTTCATACAGTGGGATGACTAGGGAGACCAAAGGATACTAACCGGAGGAAGAAAGTCAGGTGTGTGGAAGGGAGACTCCAAGTGGCGGTGCTTCTGACCTGGGCTTTTGCCCTTGGAGCCTGGTTCTTCCAGCTGCAGAATTCAGAGTATTCAACAAGAAGATTGCTTGGGGCCATCCTAGCTGGGCCTCTATAAGCTGCTTACTGTCACACTGGAAACATCCTCATCCTTTTCCTTATTAAAAGAAAGCCCTTCATGTTCCAGCATGAGCACCTCTTGTCTACCGTCCTCAGAGCTAACTAGCTCGTGATCCACAGTCATGATGCTTCACTAATGTTCTCTTATGGTTCCAGGATCCAATCCAGGGTACCATGTTGCCTCTCACTGTCATGTCTCCAACCCTTCCAATCTTTTGGTGTTTCTCTTTTCCTTCCCCAAATCTCCAAAGAATTTAAGAGGTATTACTAGGCTCATAAAGATGAGCAAGTCAGTAGAGAATGGGAAATTTCCAGAAAAGGAGATGAAGGAATGGCCTACCCACCTTGAAGAGTGGGGAAAGCCAGAACTAGTGTCTGCAAAGAGACACACGAGATGGACTGATCCACTCAGTAGGGCCTGCAGCCCCCGCTCCTGGGAAGGTGGGACGGAATAACTGCTCTAGAGTCACAGACTCAGCCATATACTCAGTCCTCTACCTCCACCACAGAGACCTGTACCCAATGAAGATGAAGTCTATTCTCCAGATGGAGTTTCAGCCAGGTGCTAGAACTCAAGACACGGCGAAGAGCTCGATGCAGAAGCAAGAAGCTAAAAACGTAAACTGAGGGATTCTCTCCCTGCTCCCAGAACCCCCTCCTAGGTCATGCTTTAATCTCCACCGCCTGGTTAGTCTCTTCCTCGATCTAACAGTCAGCTCTTCACTCCATTTGGACTACACAGATGCCGCCTATGAGAGCTGGAGGTATCTTGTACATAGAAGCACAGCCTTCATAAACCTGAATTTGAATTTCACTTTCTTACTTGCGGGTTGACCGTGTGAAATTCATTTGTACAATGAGGATTTCCACTGCCTACCTGGAGACTGAGGCAGATGAGCTCAGAGTGTAAAGCACCTGGAGATCGTCATGGACACTCAGTGGATCATTGCAGAAAATTACTTAAGTGCACAGGGTGAGAGTTGCCAACTTGAGCGACTAACATGCTTTTTGTGCTTCACCCTCACGTGTGTCTAGCCTAGATCTGACACTAACTATAGACTCATTGACAGATGCTCTGACACAAGATTTCAGAACACTCGCTGAATTTCAATGCATAACGCAGTTCTAGAGGGCCAAAGGCAACAATGTTGAGTTTGCTTAAGGTACCAAGTGGTGTGGCACTTCGCCACAGTGGTGGTGCACCCCGGTGATGCTGAAGTCTGCACGTGAAGCCAGGACATCTGCCTGGGATTAAAACTGTGGTTCATCCATAGTCAGATAATTGCATGTTGTCTACTTTGGCACAGAATGCCTCTGATATTGAATATCCATAAGTTGGTAGGTGAATATCTATAATAGGTTGGTAGGTGTTACCCTTTGAAAGGTACAAAGTATCTATCTGTCAGTGAGAGTGCAGTAAGTGTGGACTTGCAGAAAGGGGCGCCCTGCTTTGTTTCTTTCACTGGAGCCCCTCAAGTATCTTTGCCTTTATGTTTCCTGTTCTAATGCTTTTATCCCATTCTTCCCATAGGTGTCTGGTGAAGCTCAGATATATTGTGTGTCTGGGTCAATCACAATTCCTTGTGATGGTAGGGTCAAACTGCTCTTCAGCCCTTCACAACAGACCCTAAATACACACAGTATTCAGAAGACACCCCCCGTAAAACGGGGTCAGGGATGGCCAAGAAAGGAAGTTGTTCAAAGTCACACAGAGACAGGAATAGTAGTAGTCAGGCTTAAATCTTAGTGCAACATTTATGAACAGGTGGAGAAAGAGCAGCATCTTATCACCATAGAAACACGGCCTGGTACGTGGTTGGTGCTCTTGTGTTCAACAGAGCAGTGCTAGATGCCAAGTGTCTGTCTGGGACCAGAGATATGTCACCCCCTGAAAAGAATTTCCAGACCGAACTGCTACCCCACAGCAGGGACCCTAGGGGAGGTCTTTCAGATTAGATTGACATCTTGTTTTTTGGTTTCACCGGCTCTCCTGAAGCTGTCCGTCCCCTGCCCCCTTCCTGTTCTGTTATCAGCCTTGAGTTGGGGGCTGATATTAAAAGGGCTCTGATAAAGCTCCCTAAGTGGCAGCAAGCTGTAAACATTCCCACTGATGCCATTTGATTAACCTGCTGAGAAAATGCCTGAAGAAGGTCCTGGCTTGTCACTGAGAGACAGGCAACGGTGCCACACAGAGAGCTGTTGAAAAGCAAGTTGGTTGGGGCCACCACAGTGGAGTTATATAAAGCACTTGGCTCCAAGACAGAGGCCTCTGCAGCACTGCGGGTGCAGTCTGCCAGGTTGCCTGTGGGTTTATGGTTTGATAGACATATGCGATGGGGATGCATTCATAGCGCAGATAAGTTAATGACCTATTAGTGGTGAGCAGGGATAGAGATAAAGCCATTGTGCAAACCCTGCCCCACATTCCAAAGCCACAGACAATTTGGTTTAACGCCCTGGTTATATCCCATCCAAAGAGCCTCTCTATCAGGCTGCAGTTTCTAGATGCCCATCTATTTAGAGGGTATAGGATGAGCTACAGGGAACAAGGATTAACCATTTGTGGAACACACAGAATCTTTAACCATCACCTGAACTAACTTACTCAGGTAAAAGGAGTCTAAATATTAAACCAAATTCAACTTTTTCTCCTAACGTAAAATAAGCCTCATCCAAACATTATCTTGCAAGGAATTCTGCTTAGAAATAGACTTGGCATATGCGCATATATGTGATTTAGGGAGAATTTAGTCATTGGCTCAGGATGCATCAATAGTCAGGGCAGGAGGGATTGTGCTGGAACAATTGACTGAAATTTTAAGAGCTTGCCATAAGATGACAGTATTGGTTTGAATGTTCCAGATACCTTATCAAAAGGATTCCAACTTCCTGGACAACTGCCCGGTTGGTCTGCCCTTGGCTCCAATGAACAGAGTATATTTGCAGTGGGGTGTATATTGTCCTTTCTGGAAGGCAATTTGGCAACAGCTAGTAAGACTTACTTATGTACAACACATTCTAGCAGTCCCACTTTTGGGATTCCGTCCCGTAGTAATAAGTAAAGCACCAGTTCACAAAGACAGACCTGCGACAATGTTTATCCAGCATTATTTAGGGACCCCCCAAAGCAGGAAAGGAACTCCAGAGTTTGGTGAATGGGTGAGTTAGTGATGGCCTATTAGGCACTGCTGAAGGGACTGAGTCACAGTCCATGGACTTCGATTTTTCAAACATGTATTAGGAAAGCCCCTCAACCATGTTGTCTACAAGAAACTCACTTTCCAGATTAAGATGAAAAGTAACGGGATGAAGCTGTACCATGCTGACACTAAGAAAGGTGGAGGAGCTCTTTCAAAGAGAAAGATTCTGAGCAAGTTAAAAGATAAAGAAGAGCACAACAAAATGAAGGGGTCAACTCTAACGAGCTGTGTATTCATATAACGTCGAAATGTGAAGCACAGCAACTTCGCCATTTTCTCTTTGCAGTTCTTTCCAGCTGGTGACTTCAACGGCCCTCTATCGGTGATTGACAGGCCCAGCAGGGCAGGAAAGTCAGTAAAGATGGTTGCACTAACTAGCACCAGTCCACCACATCTCAAGGAAAAAGTACTCTATAAAATGTTCAACAGCACTAATACTTTCCTCCAAGTTCACATAGAACAGGCACCAAAATAGACCACGTTCTAGGCTATGGGAAAGCCAGGCCCGGAGAAGTGACAACTCCCCCCCATCCATGGTAGGGCATGTGATTGTTTGGTTGTACGTATAATGAACATGAAAATAAGTGGGTGCCTACCTTCTAGTATAAGCCCTCAGAGAGGACACTGACCTAGGCTTGCATGTCCATGTAGAGCATCTGTAAGTGTTCCACTTTTGGGGTCTCCATATGTAAAGACCTAAGTCAGGGGTCAGAGATGAGAAGGTCAAGCCATTGCCTCCTGAGTTTGAGGAATGGGGCAGGCAGATTATCCCCGTTAGGAGGCTGGAGATTTGCTCTGGAGTCACTCACTCTTCCGTTAGGTACTAGAAAGACTGTAGCTTTTTCCAGACCCTCCCCCCAACACTGTCCTTTTAAGGGGTACCAGGTATTAGTCACCCTGCCTACCCACAGCCCCTGAGAACTGAAACTGCTCAGATCCCAGCCCCCACCAACCAGGAGGCCATGTTTTTGTACCATGTGACTTTGCTTTCCGGAGGCTCAGCTGATGGGCCTGAGGCAGCCACCTGACCCTGGAGCAGCTTGCCTATTGGCTGGCTACTGACTCCTGGGACCAGGGTATAAAGGGAGGGGCTGGGTTAAACCGTAGGCATATTTGAAACGAAGATGAAATCAGCCAGTCCACAAGAGGGACAGATGCCAAAAGGTTGTTTAGATACAGAATTAAGGTGAGACTTGAAGCCTAGAAGGCTCCAAGAAGCCAGGTCTTCAAGCCGCTTTATTTTGTAATCCAAATGCCCACCTGTGCCTTTTCAACACATGATCCCTTCTGCCTGGGATTCGTTGAGGAGGCCCACAGAAGGGAAGGGAACACTACACACTCCTGGGTTCATACATCCAGGGTTGACAGCTGGATGCAATCCCCCTGTAACCATTTTGAAGTCAGTAGGCATTTATTTCCCTTACGTGTAAGCCACCGAGGACCAGGGTCTGGTGGCTCCTAGAATGCCACCATGTTGGGAGCACAGAATATATAGCTGCCTTCTACCCTGTGGACCAAGACATAGTAAAGCGTGTTGTACATTGTAAGGGCAAAGAGGATGGAGAAGGAATCTCACGTGTGATTAATGGGCAAACAAGTTGGGTTTCTGCAGTGACTTGGAAGTCCACACTGAGACAGAACTTAAGTACCTCCCTTGTGCTGACACTGCCATTTACTGGCTTTAAGACAAGCATGGGGTAATTTGTGACTCCACTTACATAACTTCTGAGCCTTAGTTCTTTATCTTTAAAATGGGCATGTAGTTAAGACCTTAGGGCTATGGAGACAGGGAACTCATATGAAGTACCTAACAGCGCAAGACATCTGAGTGTTTATGACCTGAACTTCCATAAAACCTTGGGCCGTTTACAGGCTATCACATTATCTTCTTCTGCTCCCCTACAGGCCAGAGCAGCTCCTTAGGTATGAGCAGCATCCTGTCTCAGTGCGCCCCACCAATGACCACTAAGGCGCTCTGCATGTAAGGGCTCAAATATATACTAATCGAGTGTCTGCTTCTACAGGGCACGGATGGGTCTTCAACCCACTTCAATCTAGAGATTACCCATTTAAGGATGTATTGGCAGAAAGTCGAGCCAATGAACCGATGCAGTTGTAAAGTAAATGGGGCAGCACACAGTGAATTAAGACAAACTGACCTTTAAGATTGTCCCTCAAAGCCTAGGCCCAAAGGAAGTATGTACTTTTAGTTGCCCCACTGCGTGTCCATCCTATGGGCCATTCACACATATAATTATATTTAAGTTGTACAACTCGTCCTGTTTCTCCTGCTTGTGGAGAAATAAAGGACACCACCCAATATTCCTGTGAGTGCTGGTAGCTAAGCCATGTTGAGAGGTTGCTCCAATGGAACACATCCAACCTGCAGAAGAGGTATCTGTAAGGTTTCAGAGACCAGAATTAACTTGACATTTAAAGTTGGAGTGCACAAAATCGATTTCTAGCTCCCTTTGAAAATGAGGGATGAACTGGCAACACGGGGTCTGCATTCTCACATGACCTCAGAGTTATCTAGAGAGCCCAGCTCTGGTCTAAGACGGATTTAATCCTGGCCAAGCCCCAGCTCTCCCAGTTCCATGTCCCCTACCTGTCTGGTCCCTATGAGTGCACTTGGGTTTGAGAAATCTGTAATAAATGTTGGTATTTATAGCATGCGTTACGTTCCAGGAAGCTATAGGGTATCAGGAATGTGACCTGATAAACTATGCAGCTCCCTTTTTAAAGTGGGACTTTGACGGGCAAAAGCCTCAAAGAATGACCTTTGTATGGGCAGCAGGATATTCTGCTGAGTCAGTGTTATTTGGAGATTTGACCCTCCAGAGACAACCAGATGACTAAAGACTCCATCTCATTTGGGCAGAACAGGATGATCAAGATTTGAGGTATGACTACCAAATGTAAAATAGATAGTGGGAAGCAGCTGCATGGCACAGGGAGATCAGCTCTGTGTTTTGAGACCACCTAGAGGGCTGGGATAGGGAGGGTGGGAATGAGACGCAAGAGGGAGGCGATATGGGGATATATGTATGTGTACAGCTGATTCACTTTGTTATACAGCAGAAACTAACAACACTGTAAAGCAATTATACTCCAATAAAGATGTTAAGATTTGAGGTATGTATTGATAGAATACCCACCTATAACGTTAAGCCACATGTGAAGTTCTTTTTTTTTTTTTTCGGCCGCGCTGCTTGGCATGCAGGATCCTAGTTTCCCCTGACCAGGGATCGAACCCACACCCCCTGCAAGTGGAAGCGCAGAGTCTTAACCACTGGACCGCCAGGGAAGCCCCCCACACTTGAAGTCTTAGTATGTTTAGGAAACCCTCTTCCTCTATACACTAGGTTAGAGAACTTTTATATATCTTTCTTCAAAAGGTGGTTATTGTAACTAGAGCCTCTCAGTTACTTGGTTATCCAGGGTACATCTTTACTTCCATCTAAAGAGCAAAATGTCTTTTTTTTTTTTTTTTTTTTTGCGGTATGCGGGCCTCTCACTGTTGTGGCCTCTCCCGTTGCGGAGCACAGGCTCTGGACGCGCAGGCTCAGTGGCCATGGCTCACGGGTCCAGCTGCTCCGCGGCACGTGGGATCCTCCCGGACCAGGGCACGACCCCGTGTCCCCTGCATCGGCAGGCGGACTCTCAACCACTGCGCCACCAGGGAAGCCCCTCTTTTTTTTTTTTTTAAGCAATGCTGCAGCTAGAGATTGTATTCCAAGCCACCCATACACTTTGACAGTGACCTCCAACACCTGTGCATGTGAGCCCCATGCTCCAGGAGTAATTATGAGGTCTGAGTTAGGTTTGTTTCCTCTATGAGCATTCATCGAGGTAATTTCAGCTGAGGGGTCCCCAGAACAGCACTTTCAAGATTGAGAAGACCTCGCACAACTTTAAGGCTCAAACCTAAGATTTCCCCCTCGGAGGGAGAACTGGGGAGGAATGCACCATCTAGTCATTCAAATGATGTCTAACACCTGCTCTGTGCCAACCACTGGTCCACGTGGGGTCAGCCGGGAGGCCCTATCCTTGCAGAACTCAGTCTAGTTAGAGGCAGTCACGCCTACAGATTCAACTGTTAAGTCACTGGGATACACGAGGCTTTCCTAGGTAAGGAACTAGCGTCACCTACGTAGTGGCCCTGTAACACCGAGCTCAGTCTTCACGTCTGGCTGCAGTGATCACAGTTTGTAGCATCGACCTTCACGGAGGAGCGTTTTCATGGTGTATAACATCCCTTAGGGCCTTTGCAGTGGAAAGGTAAGTTTCAAATGAGGTTCAGGGCATCACAAATGGACCTTGATTCCTCCTCCACCCCCCTCTCCAGTCTCCTCCATCTCAGCGAGTGGCAGCATTTAGTTTCTGTACTTCACGCCCGTAAGATAAGCACTGCTTTTACTTTTCTTTTTTTTTTTCGACAGAGGGTGTTACGGAAGCACAAGTACCCCCCAGGTCAAAGTTCACGTGCTATTGAACCTGAATCCATCAACCCAGCCTACTTGAAAGTGAGAGTTCTACTCCATGAAGCCTTCAGCCCTGCATGGAGGATGCCCCACCTGACTCCAGGAGCCCTTTGAATCCCATCTCAAAGGGGGACTGAGACTTGGGATTATGGTGGGCTTGTTTGCTGGCCTCTATTTCCCCACGGGAAGGAAGGAGAGGTTGAGAAGTGATCCCATGCGGAGCACCAAGGCCCTCACTGGAAGGAAAAGACTCTCTGCTCCCGGCATGGGTGGAGAGAAGGTTCTGAAAGAAACACCTGCTTCACAGCGCCACGTGGTCCAAGAGCCAGAGGCCAGAGGTGCTAGGATCTCCCAGGTGTGAGAACCACCTTACGGCTGAAAGGCTACTTATCGTTCCTTATCCGGGTGAACGGTCTAAACAGCTCTGCTACCAGGTGCTCCAAAGGAAGGGCACCCTGAGGCCGAAGCGTGGCAATGCCCCGCTTCTTTCTGCTTCTCCAAAAGCAAACAACTTGCTAGCAAAATCCAGTGCCTCCACCTAAAGCCAATTCCACCTGCAAATCAAGGTGGGCTTTCAGGAGCCACCTATTTTGACCTGTGAAGCAGCAAGTTTGGGTTTTGTAAGCAAGTGGGACTCACAGCAAAGCTATTTTTGTAATTTGTTAATTCCCTTTATCCAAGATGCTTCTGTGCATCTTATCCCTCCATCCCGGGGCTGGGCCGCCAAGGTGAGCTTCCCTGTCAGTTTGAGAGCTGTTCCATTTCCTCTCCAGCTCATCTCAGAGGTGAAAAGAATGGGGAGGAGGCGGGGGGAGCAGCCAGGAGACTGCTAACTCCAGGTTAGCCCGGAGTCCCAGGCAGTTCAGGGAAGGACCGGACTTATTCTCCTATCCACTGTGCCGACTGTCTGTCCACGTTAACTTGCACAGGTTTATGGTTTTTTAAGCTTTTCCACGTAGACACGCTATGAACACTCCACATTGTTTTTAGTTTTAGTTTTTAAATAGTCTGTGTACTCTCATGTTCTGATTGTTTGTCTCTGAGTTATGACCCAGGATCCATACTGCAGGACTTGCTTGAGGACTGGAAATTCCACAAACAAGCAGACATGAGTTATGGCCCCCAAACACCAAGTGGCTTCAGAAGCTAAATCAAGCATTAACCCAACAAGCCTTGCTGAGGCCAAAGGGAATCTCTGCTTCCAGATCTGCGAACCTGTGTCTAGAAACAGTTCCAAAAAACCAGAGCCGAGGTGTGGTCAGCCCCCTCAAGATGGCTGTTCTCCCGCTCTCTGTGCGTCACCTGCTCGACCAGTCCCTGCCTCACCTACACCCAACTCACATGACTGAGCTTTCCTCTTCATCAGTAGCTGCCTATGGTCTTGCTCCCTGCCCCAGCCGGTAACTGTTCTAATCCTTAGACCCGGATGGCCCTTCCTGCTAGTTTATCGAAGGGAAACATCTGCCCTTGTGATGGTCATTAACCCCAGAAACTATATAGGATGTGTTCCTTCTGGTTTCCTTAGTCACTGATGAGCCAACCCAAAGTCAATTCCTCCTTCTAACTGGTAACTTCTTCCCAGTACAAAGGACTGCTACTGTGTCCTGCCTGGTGTCCGCTGTACGCGATGGGTTGGTGCTCCAGGACTTGGTTTCGGACGTCTGAGATTCCCTATCCGATAAGTCCCTGATGTCTGGTGCTGTCTCCAGGCTCTTTCTTTGGTCTGGCGGCTGGGCAATTCCAAGGTTTGCAGGCCTGTGAGGTGCAGCCTGACAGACAACCATGCTTATTTGACTAGAAGCCCAGTAGGACAGCCTCCTTCAACCCGAAGCAAAAAATCCTCCAAAGTGTCAGTTAAACTCCACGTTTCGTCCTCCTACTGAGGCAGCTCTCCCAAACTTTTTTTTTTGGGGGGGGGGAACCAGCACTAGAGATCCCACTTTCCCTAAATTGTTATTCACCATCTTCATTTGATACGTTTAATATTTCTCCATTCTCTTAATGAGAATTTCTAGTAAGCCAACTCAAGTGAGGAGACACACTTTGCCAAGATCTGAGGATGACCTTCTAGTTCAGTCTTGCAAGAACTTCCTATTAAGTTGGCCTTTCATATACCAGGATTCGGACTTCCCTGGTGGCGCAGTGGTTGAGAGTCCGCCTGCCGATGCAGGGGACACGGGTTCGTGCCCCGGTGCGGGAGGATCCCACATGCCGTGGAGCGGCTAGGCCCGTGAGCCATGGGCACTGAGCCTGTGCGTCCGGAGCCTGTGCTCCGCAACGGGAGAGGCCACAACAGTGAGAGGCCTACGTACCGCAAACAAACAAACAAACAAAAAACATATACCATGATTCCTCCATGTAGGATTAGTTGGCCAGTTCTACCATCTGAGTTTCTTTTAAAGGGAATTGTGCTTTCTTGTTCGGAAGTGGTCAGCTGAAACAGTTTAGGAAGACCCTGAGATGAAAAACTCACTGGAACACACGATGATCCTTCATCTTCACATGTGGTCCTGAGTCAGGCACATCTTTAAACGTACTCATGTGATTGGAAGGAGACTGCTGTTGGCAAAGGACCCAAACAGAACCTGAGTTAACTTTGCATTCCTCCCTCATCCCGGGTGCTTAACCTTTTCTCCTTTCATAGGTTAGGTGAGCATCTCCCAAGTTAGTGCATAGGACCCTGGGTCCACCATTCCCCCAGAAACTTGTGGTTCCTAAGTCGGAGACGCGGGTTTCTGCAGCATTAAACATTCCTTTGCAGAACTTATCAGAACTTTGAATATGCCCACATGGATATGAACCTCTGAGAAGCTTGAGGTGCAGCATTCCATCACACTCATTTGGGGTCTGAACCTGTTATCATGCTGCAGGAAAAGGTCAGTTCTAGGATTCTACCCTGAAAGACAAAATTGAGGATTGTTTTGCAGATCAAGAAGTTGAGAATAGGCATGAGTAAGTTGTTTACGCAGGATCCTGGTGGCCTCAGACCCAGGAACAGACCTCTGTTCCTTATCCTTTTTCCTGCTTCAGTTTTTCTTCATAGGCTCTATCACTACTCAATTTATTCTGCACATCCATCTAGAATATACCACGCAGGCAAGCACTCTCTCCTCCACTGACTATTCAGCACCTAGGGTAGTGTCCAGAGTATAACAGGCATTCAGTGTTTTACTTGGATTACTCCACTGTAACACACCCAGACGTCCATTCAAGGAGATCCGGGGCCACATTTCTGTATTCTGCTCTGTAACAAAGTTGTTTTATCAAAATAGCATTTCACATCTCAAAGGCTTAGAGAAAAGTTAGGCTTCAGTAAATGTGATGTTGATTTGATGCCAACCTTGGTTTGGTAATTTTCCACTTCAGGGACCATGTAATCCCAGATTGAGATGCAAACGTAGGTCTCAGAGCAGGGTCCAGAGCATCCTGAACAGACACTTTGGAAGCAAAGACCTGAGCATGCAGTGCCCAAAGGACCAGGCTTCGTCTTTATTCTTGGCAACAGCTTTCACGATCTCTGGAGGCCTTGAAAGAACATGGGATCGTGTGCCTTGATACCCTTATCTCATAAGCATCTACATGGTCACTCAGAGTCACCACCTCCCAGTGGGATGTGGTGGCCTTCAGAGCATCGGAAGAGCAGTTGCCTGCAAAAGGTTGGAGGACCCATACACATAGGCAACACTGCAAGGGAGAAGACTGAGCCCCCATGGGAGAAATTAAGGCTCTTCAGCCTTAAGGGGAGAAAGTTAGATCAGCCCATTTACCTGGCAGAGAACCACTGCCACTCACAATGATCTCCAGAGGCCTGCAGGTAGACGCTCCTTTTTATTGGAAAGCAAGCCCCAAGAGGTTAAGTGACTCAGGCCAGGACACACAGCTGTTACAACTCAGACTGGAACTCGTGTCTGAGGGTCAGGCTAGGTCTCCTCCAAAAAGCGCAGCTGCTCTGGAGGACTAGGAAGACCTCAACCTCAGGCCAGATGCACAGCTTAGACTTTCCCAAAACCTTGACCCGTGAACTTGAGACAACCTTGCCTTTGTCCTGAGATCACTCTCCAGGCTCTTATGCATGTTGAACTTGGGTAAGAGGATAGGAAGTTACAACCTGGCCCCCTTTTACTCCCACTGGAGGTTTCAAGAGGGAGATTGCACACAAGGCCCCCAGGCCGACCCGGCAGAGCCATGATGCCTGGACAGGGAATTGAGGATGGATGTATGATGCTTATCACAGGCCATACTCTTGCCTACTTTGGGAATACGAGATACTAGCCTGCAGCACTGCCCTGGGATGCTGTGTCGAGAAGGATTTCACATCCATACAGTCAGTCACTGTGGACCAGGCGCTGTCATGGAATAGCAGCAGTGACCCAGGGAGGGAGGGCGGGAGGTTTGCTGTTGTGCATCACTTGGCAACTCTTTTACACAGGGAGAGTAGGGCTCAGGACTACAGTTAGAGCCCATTCCCCTGCCTTTCATGCAGCACTGCTCTGGGCCTTCAGACGAATCCCCTAAGAACATAAAGGGGAAAGTAGGTAGCGCCTTGCAAATCTTTTTTTTTTTTTTAAGTCAGCAACAACCTCCGAGTGACTCCCCTGAGGAGGGAGGAACGAAGGGAGGGATGTATTGGCACTTGGCTTTCCTGACGCTTTACACGGATGTGAACACAAGGCCGGCAAAAGAACTACTCCCCGTGACCCAAAGGGGGCAGCACTCACCCAACTTAGGGAGAGAAAGTACTAAAGCGGTTGCGAGAGGAAAACCCTTGGCTCGTTCCCTTATAAGGGACATTTAAGTCGAGTTATTCTCAATATTCTGGATGAGCCCTACCTAATCACATGAGCCCTTTAAACCTGTGTCTAGAAGTCAGACATGGAAAGCCAGCAAATCAAAACACAAGAGAGAATCATAATACGTGGCTGGCAGCTTGAAGATGGAGGTGGGCACCCGGCAAGGGAGGGAGGAGGCCCTATAGGAGCTGAGTGGCCTTCAGCTGCCAGCCAGCAAGTGACCACAGCCTTACACCGCGAAGAACTGAATTAGACCAACAAGAATGAGCTTGAAGCCGATTTAACTCCTAGTCTCCAGATGAGGCTTCAACCCAGCTGACACCATGATTTTAGCCTTGGGACACCTGAGCAGAGAACCTAGCTCCCCCCGCCGCCCCGAGCCTGGTCAGTACCTACAGAACAGTGAAATAGTGGACATTTTTTTTTTTTTTTTGCGGTACGCGGGCCTCTCACTGTTGTGGCCTCTCCCGTTGCGGAGCACAGGCTCCGGACGCGCAGGCTCAGCGGCCATGGCTCACGGGCCCAGCCGCTCTGCGGCACGTGGGATCTTCCCGGACCGGGGCACGAACCCGTGTCCCCTGCATCGGCAGGTGGACTCTCCACCACTGTGCCACCAGGGAAGCCCCTGGACTTATTTTTAAAGCTGCCGAGTTTTTGCTCTGCAGCAACAGAAGGCTAACACAGACTCCCTCTGTGGCCACGACTGTCACGTGCGCTCTGAAGTAAAAGCATAGATACATGCGCATTACAGGGGAACAAAAGCTTAGCTGTGGGGATTTGGGGGCATCCCCTTTCAGATCATACACCAGGGATGCTCTACAGACTCCGTCTCTGCTGTTCTCTATTAAGATGGTCAAGCCATCACCAGAGGCTTAAAATGCTTAACGAGGCTCACGAGACCAGGGTTGAGTCCATTCAATTGACGTCAGAAATGGTCAGACCTCTGTTAAGAAGGCCTCCGTCGGGCTTCCCTGGTGGCGCAGTGGTTGAGAGTCCGCCTGCCGATGCAGGGGACACGGGTTCATGCCCCGGTCCGGGAAGATCCCACATGCCACGGAGTGGCTGGGCCCGTGAGCCATGGCTGCTGAGCCTGCGCGTCTGGAGCCTGTGCTCCGCAATGGGAGAGGCCACAACAGGGAGAGGCCCGCGTACCGCGCAAAAAAAAAAAAAAAAAAAAACCTCTGTCAACCAGCATCCAACCAGAATACCCACTTGGTTGTGCTGTTACCTGTTAATGAAGACCTAAGCCACTCGGACCATGTAGAGGGCTTCTTAGGAGACATTGATAGTTGATATCTCCCAGGTCTGAGCCATGCTCACCCCACTGATGCCAGTTGCTCCCATTAAACATGAACTCGAGCCTCAATCTTTAAAACTGGTCCCCCCAAAAGGGACTGTCTCATAGGGTAACATGGGACGAGCATCTAGTCCCTGAGGATCTGCATTTGAGTGCCTACTCTAGGCCAGGAGCTTCAAGTCTGTCTACTTCTTGGAAAGGGTATGCTCTTTCCGAAGATGGGGAAAGATTCCAAGGAAGGAATTTGGTCTGTTAAGCTTCACATTGCATCTCATCTTTGGTCCCTTAAACCTTGGAAGGGCCTCTTGTCGGGGGTGGGACACAAGCCGATAGACCTCACAAGTTGAGCACTGGGGCAGGAAGTACCTTTGGGAAAGAAGCCAACACCATCTGCATGGAACAGGTCATCGGCAAGTCAATATCGAACCTGGTTTGATATTTCTAGGGCTATCTTGAGCCTAAACTCTAAGACCAGCTGAGCCTGCTATATGGGAGCAAAATTTGCCATGAGGATTAATTTATGCTGATTTTTAGGAAACCGAAGACACAGGAAGCTTTGTTACCTATCCCTTAACTGCCTGAAAGAACTTAGAGGGGATGTTCCCTGAAAAAAAGCAACCAGAGGTACCTACAGAGAAGATGGGCTAGGTGTGGCTGCAGGGGCTCAGCAGGGTCTAGAGACCCAAGTCTGCTCTGTGACCCCATTGTCTCTGCGTGGCCCAGTGACCAGACATTTGAATGTCCATCTCCATGTGAATTGCCTTCCTCCTCTTTGAAGTCCCAAACTATCCAGCACCTTCTTTCGTCTACCTGGAGGCGATCTGTAAAAAAGGTGAGGGCTTTGACCATTTTGGTGAGCTACCCCAAGTTTTCTTGGGCTGCTCCCATGCATACTTCTTAACCTTTTGTTTTTCTCCTGTTCATCCGTCTCGTGTCAATTTAGTTCTTAGAGCAGCCAGAAGAACCTAGAGGGGCAGAGGAAACTTTCTTCCTCTGACACTGCTGAGACTGGATTTGGACTAATACAAAAGTGACGCCAAAACGAATACCATGGATGCATGTGACCTTAAGGGCCCATGCCATCCGAGCGCATTCCTTCCATTTCCATAGGGAAGCTGAGGTATGGTCTCGGCTTGCCTGAAGGCTCAGTACTTCTGAGCATCTCCTTCCCATTCTAGAAACGCTTCAGGATCTTGTGCTTGCCCCCCCTTGCTTCCATCCACGTGTTCCTTCTCCGTGCTCAAGTCTGAGAGCTCAAGACCAGCTTTCAGCATTCAGTCCACGTGCACAAAGCCGGTATGTGATCCACCTCAAAGTCTAGTCTGTGGTGAGGCAGGCAGGGGAGTTGTCATGCTACGTAAGGTACAGCATCCTAAACACTTTTGCAAGACCCTATGGAATCCGCTCCCAGCTGTCTTCTCCAGCTCACATCATCTGCTTTTCCTCACCTCAGGCTCTCCTCCATCTGGCCCCCAGGTCTGTGCAAAGGCCCTTTCCTCAACTTCGGCTTCCAAACTCACCTGACTCTTAGGGCTTGGGCTAGTGCAATGCGGGAGCCCGCAGGAGACTACCTAGGAGGTCACACACACACAATAGGGATCCACTGAGGCCTGAAAGGTAACAGTCTGTTTATCCCTCTAACCACCCCCTACCCCTAATTAGATCAGGCTGGGCTCTACCCCAGCAGCTGGCATGTGGCATGTTCTTGGGAAGTTCTGAGGGATATGAGAACAGGTGCTGCTTTACAGAAGTCCACAGTGATTCTAGAGCAAGGCTCAGATGAAGGGCCGGGAGTGGAGGCTCCCAGAGTTGGGTTGGATCCGGCTGCTGCTGCAGATTGCCTTTGCTGAAACCCAGGTGCACGTGCTTTTAGTCTTGTCGATTGAAGAATCATCTCAATTCCTAGACCTCACTTCACATTGTACTGACAGCTGTCCCGTCCTCCCCCAGTTCTCAATCAATGCCAAGCCAGAACTCCGCGTCGGGGCATGCATTATTTATCTCTAATGGGAGTAGACTTACTCAAGGCATCAATGAATCAATGGATGCAGATGTGTCATCAGGACCTTCCTCAATCAATAGGTAGGGGGCACATTCAACAGGGGAGGGAGGATGAGAAGGGAAGGGCCTGAAGATTCAGGGCCGCCAGTGTTGACCCTAAGCTGCAGCCTTAGCTCAGACCCTAAACAAGTCTTTCTCCAGATGGGCCTCAGTGTCCCTCATCTGTATAAAGGGGCAGTGAGGCTAAATCATCTTAGGACACTTCCAGCACTCATCTTTTTAATGAAGAGACTTGAAGTTTCCAGGAACTGTTCCCAGGACCAGCTAGAAATGTTCAAAGCAGTTGAAACTAGCTTAACTAGCTCAGGCGCCTTCAGAAGTTGAGTTTTGGAAAAGCCATTATTTTTACAACATAAACGATGACTCACATACCCAGGGGCAGCTGAGTCTGGATCATGCTTTCCCTGATGGGCATGGCCTCTTAGATGTTTCTGCCTAGGGTAAGGGTTGATCTCATTTTTAGTATGTTATAACTAAATCCTGGCTCATAAAGACAGTTTGGAAAGTAGAGAATAGGGAGGATTTAGCAACACATTTCCCCCAAGTTTTAAGGGCTTGGTTTTGTACCTTCTTAGAACTGTTTAATGGGTCTGATGATTTGCTTCCATGAGTTGGACTCTAGCCATGACTATACGCCTAATAGACATTTGGGTTTAGTTTTGCCGTTACAAGTCTTTGTGCCTGAAATGTCTGTACTCAAGGGATGAGGCTCTGGTTGTCGGCCATCGCTTTTTTCCAGCTCTTCCCTGGTGAGGCCCTTGCTTATTCCCATGGACCACTGTGCTATTGAAACCTCATGCTACCTAGGGAGACACTGGGTACGTAGGGTATTTGTTGAGGTCCCCAACTTGTATCAGAACTAGTTAGAGTACAGTGAGGGGCTCAGCCCCCATAGCATCTTGGACGTCCCATAGCTTGCCCTTCACATCACTTATGTTCCACCCTGGGCTTCCCTGTCTCAGGGAATGCTGCTACTATCTACTTAGCCCACACAACTGGGAGTCCTAGCCTTGGTGGTTCTCTCCTCTTCATACCCAAAAGCCAGTTTTTTGGTTTTTGTTTTTTAAATCAAGTCCTATTACCACTTCAATCCCCAATCCATTTTCATCTTGCCACTCTCATTGCCACAGCTTGGATCCCAGTCCCATACCTCATGTGGATAACTGGAGTATCTCCCTGCTATCCCTATTTCCTGCTGCCTATAATTAGATAGCTGCCAGTAATCGACAAAGCACACGCTCAAGTTTTGATTGATGTCTTCACATCATCTCTGGAATAAAGTTCGAAGAGATCCCACAGAACAGGGCTCCTGCCCATCTGTTCCCTCATCTTTAGCTGCTGCCACCACCCCCACATGCTCATTGTGCTCCAGTCACTGTCCTTTTGGTCTTCATCCCAAACACATTCCTACCTCAGGACCTTTGCACTGGCTGTTCCACTTTGGATGTTTGAGGTTTTTGCACAGACTTCAATAACTCACGCATCCATTAATTCTCAGCTGAGGACTCTGAATTAGTTACTGAATCTAAACTAGCCAGTGAACCCCCTACTGGATTCAGGCACAGGAGGCCTGAGTTATACTGGATAGTTGAAGTATTACTGCCCTGGGGTATGGAATTCTCCGAATTTATTTTAAGTGCTTTATCCCAGCAGGATTAAGAGAGCCTCGGGCAGATGACAGCCTTGAGTTAGGGAGGGATCCTCTGGGGAATCTTTCAAAAGAAACAAACCTAGGCAGAGAGCAGTTTCAGGAAGAGTTAGATGCTTTTCCTAATAGAAGCACTCTTAGATATTTAGTCTTATTACTGAAATTAGATCAAATGGAGTTGGCCCCCCAAATGAGTTCTGGTCCTCACACCTCACAAAGTAATGTCCTCCTAAGTCAAATGCAAATGTCAGAGGCTTAGATAGATCTCAGAATCCAAGTCCAGATTTACAGAAAGGCTAGATCATCCCTTATTCTTGCTCTTGGTTTGGTGTCTGACATGTAAGCAAGTGCTCAGAGTTTCTTTCTGTCCCTTTATTCGACCCTAGATGCCAATGGTTTTTTTGGCTTGGATCTCAGGTGAGACGTGCTTAGAAGCAAAGCACTTAAGATCTAAGAGCAAGAACAACTGCGTTTAGCAATCAGGTCTACTGTCCCTCCAGCCCAGTCTTTACTCTAGAAGAGACTTAGAGGTTAAGTGTCCAGTCTTTCCTAGACACCCACTAGGATGCCGGTGAAAGTCAACCATTCCTAAACCACTGGCACGCCACCAACTTCCCACAACGTTCCCTCATCCATGACTTGACTTTCTCCCCAGAGCCCCCATTTGCTGCACGAAGTCATGGGCAACGGCCTTCAGGGCTATGAGAGCATGACAAACAAGGCTGGCCCACCTCTCCCGTTCCTGTAGGGTCTTGGGGGCAATCAAAGCCATTAGCGGGGGGCTTCCCTGGTGGCGCAGAAAGTCCGCCTGCCGATGCGGGCGGACACGGGTTCGTGCCCCGGTCTGGGAAGATCCCACATGCCGCGGAGTGGCTGGGCCCGTGAGCCATGGCCGCTGAGCCTGCGCGTCCGGAGCCTGTGCTCCGCAACGGGAGAGGCCACAACAGTGAGAGGCCCGCGTACCACAAAAAAAAAAAAAAAAAAGCCACTAACTGCTGTCCTGGTTACAAGGTGCTGGGCACAAGGTCACACCCATGGGAAGTGGATGGAACAAGATCTGGTGACTTCAGTCCGAGAGGTTATCTGGGGGAGAAACGGGGCATTGGAGGTAGGGAGAGAAGCGGGTAACTGAATAGCTAAGAACATAGAGGCAGCCGATCCCCACATCGGGATCTCTAGGGGCACAGTCAGGAGTTCACAAGAGGATCCAGTGCTTATACCACATACAAAATCGTTGAGGCATGATGGACGCCAAACTGTTGGTAGTTACCATTTGCCTAGAGATGAATGGACATGCAGAATTCGGGAGGATGCCAAGGAGATGGTTTAACTCAGCTTGTTGGATTTGTCAGAACTAAGTTCAGACTCTGCGAGTCATGGGACCCAGTGCATGTGATTCCATCCCCAAACTTCCTCATTTGACAAAGGTGATGATAGTACCTAGTTGGCTGGGTTATGCAGATCCATTGAGAATGTACCCCTAATGGGGCAGATCTAGGTTTTGTAGAGCCTGAGCTAGTTTTGAAGTCTCTAAGATACAGGATTATGGAGTACAGAGCCCAGTTTAAGCTTCAGCTTTAGGGTAAATCTGCCGATTCAGAGGCAGATCAGTACTTAGCACATGCTAAATGCTCATCGCGTGGCAGCTGTTATTGGCAATCTAGTCAGGAGAGGAAAAATCATCCCAGGGCCACGAAGCACTTGTTATGTTACCACTGAAAAGTTCATGTATTGGGGCTGACACCCAACGGGGTCCTATGAACTGTGCACCCTCTAGTTTATATCCAGGTGGGTCAGATCAGAGAGGATGCAGGTGATGGTTGGCAAAGGGAACCCAGGCCACCCGTCTGTCCTCACATCTCTGCTTTAGGCCCATTTTAACTCAGAATGAGTCAGTTTTCATTTCCAAGGTTAGAGTCCCTTTAAGGACGACGTGGTCTAGAGTTGAGTCCAGGGATTGATGCAGTTTTTTAGGGGTCACATTCCTGGGTACCATCTGGTTTCCTGCCGTGTGCATTTGTTCCCTCTCCAACAAGTAGAAAGTTCCCCTGTAAGTGCAGCCCAGTTCGCCCACCACAGCTTTACTGTCTATGTGATTTTTCAGCTCTAAGTGTTGATCTTTCAACTTTAAGTGTTGTGGAACTCATGCTAGGTGATCTGCAGTTCAGAGCTGAAAGAGAAGGAACCACGTAGACAAGTTACTCTATTCACACCAAGCCATGTCGTCTGTTAGCATGGCCTCAGCTGTCTCCGGGTCATGAGTCCAAACCAGTCCAGTCGGTTGTGGCCAGGGGCATGTGACACACGCCATGGTCCTCAGCTCAGTCCTTAAGCCAGGGCTGCGTAATGACTGCACATCTAAAACCACCACCAGGGCCAAGATACACCAGGGCTTAGAGCGCCAAACCCCGAGTCTAGGGAGCACTTAGGGATCACAAACAGAGGAGTGGAGACCTCCTGAGGGCCAGAGAGAACAGGACAAAAGTTTGGATCTGCTTTGTCATAGGAAGAGGGGCAAAGGCACTGAAACCCTTGGTTTTGACTCCCCACTTATGGGTCACTGACCACTGATTTTGGGCCTGAAACTTAACATCCTCAGGGCTGCCATTTGGCTGATATGACTTCTTCCAAGTTCCAGCCATGTGCACAGTTTACCCCGACTAGTAGGGCTGCCCCCGCTCTTAAGAAACTTGCAGTCTAGTGGGGGAGAAGGACTGTTAGAGGCCAAGTCAGCAACTACAGCAGACATGTGGGATCGCCGTGCTTACACTTAGCTTCCTCCACGTTCAGTTATGGCCTAGGACTGTCCATCTCGGCAGGGACAGCATCTTGCCTCAAAAGCATAGCCTGCTTTCTGCTCATAGGTGCATCTCACCACGGATGCACATGTGCAATTTACAAGTGTAGCCAAGTCTGAGCCCAGATTCAATCCTCACCTTAACTGGAAGATGGGGACCACCTCCTGTACCTTGGAAAATTTTCCAAGGCATTTGTACACTTCTCAGGTGGCCCCAGTGGCTCTCAAGCCTTGTTTCCTTTTATCCTAGCCTCTTCTGTCCCTCAACACCTTGGGGGCTCAGACTACTTTCAAAGGAATCCAAATTAAAATGAATCAACAGGGGGAACAAATCAGCAGGGTACCTGCAAAGCAAAGATGAAAAGCCTTATAAAGAGCCATAACCCCAGTCAAGGGCAAGCATGATGTTGCACTGTGGGAACACTTCTCATGGCTTGGGAGGTCACAGGTGACCTCCTGTGTGAACAGACTTTCTAACTAGCAAGCAAGGGCATCTTCTCTTATGAAGTAGCACCATGTTCATTCAAAATTAATAGGCTAAATTCTCCCGTAGGGAAGAAATCAACCTTGCTGAGCTCAGAGCATTGGGACTGGGGAGAGAAATCTAAGATCAGGACAGTCAGAAGTCGCACGCATGCTGTGTCAGACACAGTTCTGGGGGTACATTAGAAAAGACTCAACACACCCATTGGAATAAACCATCCTCCAATAATCATTGGGTTACACTGTAAACAGTGTCTCCAGAGGATCCCAACCAGCTCTCATTCTCAAAGAATTCCTCACTCAGAATCAGCCTCCTTTTATAAAAACATGAGCAAGTCCCCAAACCATAGTCACCTCCCTTTGCCTCAGCTTTGTCTTTTGTTAAATAAGGGCTAGAGCTTCAAGACAACTCACTCATTTTTGAAGAGAATGAAGTTGAGAGGACGACAGCAGAAACCCATGCTCCGTGCCCACCACTCATGGGTACCTTTCAGCCACCCAACCTTCGCTGCAACTCCGGGGGGAAGGCATGCCTTCCCTCCCATCACCCCAAACCCGACTGAGCCTTCCGGGGCCAGCTCAGCTCCACACGCCCTTCAAAGCTTGAGCTAAGGGCTTGTCTACAACGACCACACCCCTCTTCTTCCTACATTTCACACCCTGGCAGCACAGTTGCAGGAAGACTGTCCCTCAGTGGGGGGTGAACAGGTAAGAGGTGGTGGGCGCCCCTAGGAATCCCACGCAGCAGATAGAAGCAATGAGCTGGGTGCACACACCCAGCAACGTGGATGAGCCCCAGATGAAAGCCAAGAGGTTGCCGGGGCACTACACCACCTCCACGTGTTCATAACATGCAAAAACATGCAGTGGCAAATTGTAAGGACCCTATTCATAGGATATTATCGAGTGTTTGGCTGTGGGGAATGGGTGCAGAGAGGGAGTGAGACAGGAGGACAGGAGAGAATAAGCCGAGAGGGGCCCCAACAATGCTTCAGTGGGATTGAGAACTTGACTTCAGGTAGTTAGTTGAGGCTTGATGACTGACTCATTAGCTTGTGAAGATCTCACCCTAGTGCGAATGTAATGCCCCCAAAGCAGCCAAGACCTTAAGAGCACAGGGTAAGCCTCACACTTGAGGTTAATCAAGCAGGAGGACCCACGGGGCACGACTACTCCCAGGTGCCTGGACTTAGCGAGTCACAGCTATGCAGAAAGGCAGGCCCAGGGGATGGGAACGCTGGTCCCTTTCAGGGGTGTTCTCAAACTAGCCCTTTTCCTTAGCAGTAAAGAGGCTCCCACCACATGGCACAAGCTCTCTTGGTGTCCACGTGGTCTGCAGGGAACCTTGGGAAGAACAGGCAGCTGTAATAAGGAGGGCTGAGCCACCAGGCAACCCCCCTTCTCCCTTCCCGGTACATAAGGAGCTGAATTCAGAAGAGGAAGCGGAAACATGACCATGGGGATGCTTGGGACCCTCGCCTGAGCTAAGGCTGCCTTACCAGGGAGCCCTTCCTGCTTGCAGAAGTTTGGAAGGGGATGAAATAACCACTTTTTTTTTGCAGTTTTATTTTTGGCTGTACTGGGTCTTTGTTGCTGCGTGCAGGGGGCTACTCTTCTTGGCGGTGTGCAGACTTCTTATCGCGGTGTTTCCTCTTGTTGCAGAGCACGGGCTCTAGGCCCTCCGGCTTCAGTAGTCGCAGCACGCAGGCTGAGTAGTTGTAGCTCATGGGCTCTATCTAGAGTGCAGGCTCAGTACTTGTGGCGGGCATGTGGGATCTTCCCGAACTAGGGCTCGAACCCGTGTATCCCTGCATTAGCAGACAGATCCCTAACCACTGTGCCACCAGGGAAGTCCACTTTTTGATTCGAGGCTCAGCTCTAATTGTTTTCCCCAGATTAACCGTCAGTTTTTTCTAACCTGTGCCTTGTACTAATACAGAGCTGATCATTTGAACGATGTACCCATTTAATTGGTATCACCCCATGAAGACGTACTATATATCCCCCCAATTTCACAGTGAGGAAACAGAAGTACAAAGGCTAAGTGACTTGCCCAAGGTCCACAGGAGCTATAGCTGGGCTAAGATTCCAGCTGGGGCAGCCTGGCTTCAGAGCCTCGGCTCCCAACACCCACACAGACTCTGTGAGAAAACTCAGTGCGTTTCAGCCCTACTCCGTGCAACCCTCCTGCCACTTCCCAGGTCAGCGTCGACTTGCCTCGCTCAGTTGTACAAGGAATTTGGGAGAAGGAACTGAGAACTGCCTAACGAAGTCGAACACCGTGAGGCTGTAGTTACCAAAGCCTTTCCCCGGCCCCCGCCCCCATCAAGGGAAAAACCCAGACAGCGCCTAGCCCACGCCAGGAGCTGCTCGCAGCTGTCAAAACTTGAGCTGCAGTTAGCATTCCTGCCTAGCTCCTTCCACGCTTTGGAAGGTAGGCTTTCAGAGCCCAGCGTCCTTGCAAGGTTACGTGGCAGCCAGCATGGAGCACCACACTGGGGGAGCTGGGGTGCCTGCAGGGTCACAGAGCACGCCACCTTTTTGGCCAGACAGCCCAGCTAATGGGAACCCCCGTTTTTTAATTTTTTTTATTTTTTTGCAGTACGCGGGCCTCTCACTGTTGTGGCCTCTCCCGCTGCGGAGCACAGGCTCCGGACGCGCAGGCTCAGCGGCCATGGCTCACGGGCCCAGCCGCTCCCCAGCATGTGGGATCTTCCCGGACCGGGGCACGAACCTGTGTCCCCTGCATCCGCAGGCGGGCTCTCAACCACTGTGCCACCAGGGGAGCCCAGAACCCCCGTTTTTGTCATCCTGTTTCCCTCCCCGTTATAGTTGACACACCCCAAGTGGAACCCACAAACAGCTCAGAGATTGGGGTCCTGCCTGCGGGTAGGACCTCAGAGAGAGCTCCAAGAGGTAGAAAAGTAGTTTACCTTTGAAAGCTTCCAGGAAGAGGAAGGTTAGCTGAAGGGGCTCCCGGACGGGCAGCTCGACTTTCCTCTCTCAATTCCCTCTTCAGCCCCTCTTGGCAGCCGCTGGAGGAGAGGCAAGGCTTGCAGCGGAGCCAGAGCCTCAGAAAGCTTCGAGGCCGAAGGACAGGTGTCCCCACAGCTCTGGGGCCCCAGTTCCAGCATCCTTCTCGTCTCTAAGTAACGTCACCGCTGCTCCTTCCTCCTTGTCTAGGTCAAAAAACTGAGGCTACTCCTGAATCTTCCTAAAATCTAGAACAGGTTAAGAAATAGAAAGAAAGCCTAACGAGCACTCACCACCACCCCACCCCGGTAAATAAGGCTTCCTCGGCTTAGAATGAAAGAAAGCACCTTCTAACGGACCCTCCTTCGACGCCCGCCCCTTCCCCGAAAAGGAAAGCAAGATGGCAGCCCCCAGAGAAAAGACGTGAACGAGGGCCCGCGGTGGAGGTGGGCCTTTTAACTCTTCCTGTGGTGCCGTCCTCACTGCCCATTGGCTGGTTGCTTTCCTCCCAAATGCCTTTCACCTGGGCCCACTGGAAGTATTTAAGTATTTCACCTGAGCAGCTCCTGGAAGTATTTAATTCCAGGTGCCGCTTATTAGGAGACTGACCAGAAGCTCCCAGTTTATGCCCACCATCTTGGGGTAATTATTAACAGTGCTGCCTTCCACTGTCAAATGTGTTCCCTGTTTTTGTTTGTTTATTTGTTTGTTTGTTTTTGCCGTACGCGGGCCTCTCACTGTTGTGGCCTCTCCCGTTGTGGAGCACAGGCTCCGGACGCGCAGGCCCAGCGGCCACGGCTCACGGGCCCAGCCGCTCCGCGGCACGTGGGAACCTCCCGGACCGGGGCACAAACCCGTGTCCCCTGCATCGGCAGGCGGACTCTCAACCACTGCGCCACCAGGGAAGCCCGTGTTCCCTGTTTTGACAATCAGGGACGCTCTTTCTAAAGGAAGATGTGTGTCCTTCTATACCCAACCTGAGCCTGCGGAGAGTCTCTCCCACCAGGAGGTGATCATCAAGGGCAAAACCATTTGCAAGGGGAGAAGGAGGTGTTAGAAAAGCATCATGGCGATTTTTCCAGCTCCTGTGAATAAGCTGTGGCTGTGAACTCAGCTTCCCAAAGCTTGGCCAGATTATGCCTAACATAACCAGCCCCCATCTTAGCTAGACAGTTCCTTGAATTTAAGATGTTCTCTTGAGAACTGGATGAGAGATTTTCATCTGTGGTTTTGTTTAAGTCCTCTTTAAACTGTTTGTAGTGATACTTGAATCCATACAACCCTGAGTCCAAATTCCAGCTCTGCCAACCGACTCACTGTGGAGCCCGGGTGAGTTCATTTTCCTTCCTTTGCCTCCATTTCCCCCTCTGAAAATGGGGGTGATCCTCACAACCTAGGGATGTCATGAGGATGAAATGGTTTAATATCTGTAAGTCTTCAGAACAGAGCATGGGATACAATAAGTGCTATAAAAGTGTCTGTTAATTAAGAATAAGTGGAAGGAGAAAAGAAACAGAACTGATATTTAAGTTTTTCTATGACCTGGCTGATGGTGTGCTTTAATTCACTTCCAGCATTACACCTTGAAGAAATTACTGTTACCACAGCCCCACTTTGCAGAAAAAAAAAAAAAAATAGAGAGAGGTTAAAAGATGTACTCAAGATTACCTAATAAGGGGACTTCCCTGGTGGCGCAGTGGTTAAGAATCCGCCTGCCAATGCAGGGCACAGGGGTTCGATCCCTGGTCCGGGAAGATCCCACACACTGCGGAGCAACTAAGCCCGGGTGCCACAACTACTGAGTCTGCACTCTAGAGCCCATGAGCCATAACTACTGAAGCCCGCGTGCCTAGAGCCTGTGTTCCGCAACAAAAGAAGCCACCGCAGTGAGAAGCCTACGCACCGCAACAAAGAGTAGCCCCTGCTCGCCACAACTAGAGAAAGCGGCGTGCAGCAATGAAGACCCAACACAGCCAAAAGTAAAAATAAAAGATTACCTAATAAGAAAGTGATTCAAAAAAAATGAAATAATGCCATTTGCAGAAACATGGATGGACCTAGAGATTATCGTACTAAGTAAGCCACACAGAGAAAGACAAATATCATGAGGTATCGCTTATATGTGTAATCTAAAGACAATGAACTTATACACAAAACAGAAATAGACCCACAGACTTAGGAAACAAACTTACGGTTACCAAAGGGTATAGTGGGGGCCGGGGGAGGGATAAATTAGGAGTTTGGGATGGACAGATACACACTATTATATATAAAATAGATAACCAACAATGACCTAAAGCATAGCACAGGGAACTGTACTCAGTATTTTGTAATAACCTGTAAGGGAAAAGAACCTGAAAAAGAATATATATATATATATGTGTAACTGAATCACTTTGCTGTACACCTGAAACTAACACAACGTTGTAAACCAACTATATTTCAATTAAAAAAAACAAAGCAGCAGGTTTGGATTTGAATTTGGGTCTAGCCGGTTCCAAATCCCACACTCTAACTACACCACTGAGCGTGTATTTTATTTATGCTCGACTTAAAACTCTCACATTGCAAGGGTATCTCCTAGTTTTGGCACACAGGAATTTGCTGAAGTCCAACTTTCCCCTATTTATAACCTCCTGATTGTGCGGACTTTGATCACAGGCCCCTTTAGCCATCCTATTTCTAGACTGAAGAGGTGACGTGACACAGTTAATGAGGCTTCTGTGTATGCACCCTTCCTTGAGGGTATTCCAGATCCTTTTAAGAAGGATGTGGGACAGAAAATCATAAAGAGCGATCATTCAATTGCTGTTATTAATAATAATCAAACAAATTCCACCAGGCTTGGGAAAATATAAAGCCTATTAGGATACACAGTAGTTATAATAAGGGAGCCACTACAATGTCAGCTCCGTGATGGCAGGGGGTTTTGTCTATTTCCTTCACCTCTGTGTCCCTGGTGCCAACAATGCCTGGCACATAATAGGTGCTCAGGAAACACTTCTGTAATGATGATGAATGTGTGACTGAACGAATGAGCAGACAATGAAGGAAACAGTGTCACAGAATGGGTAAGAACATAAGACTTGACATCAGACACATGTGAACTGAAACTCTAGCTCCATCCTGCTTAGCCTGAGACTATCCCAGGTTTAGCTTTGAAAATCCTGTATCCCAGGAAAGCCCTCTGGATAAAACAGGCTGTTGATCACCATATCCATTCATCGTGCAAGTCCCCCGACTTCTCCGAGCCTGAGTGCCCTTAGCTGTAAACAGGACAACGATATTGTGTACCTCATGGGGTTGCCATGGGGATTAAATGGGATAGTACGCGTGGAATACGTACCACAGTGCTTAGCTCACAGGAAGTACTAATTGGTGGGCACCCTTCCTATTCGCCTCACTTCGATTGACTTCTGGATCTTGAAAATGCATTCTGCTTCCTGATATACGCTCCTGACCCTGCTTAGATTATAATCCTTGGTTTTATGGCAGAGGAGGAAGGCGAGACACCTACAAACCAAAAAGCTGGTGTCTCTTGGCTGTTTTCCTCTGCAGGGAAGTAGTCTCCCCCCGCCTCCCCCGAGGCTGCTTTTTTAGCAATCATATCTGGCTGCTCCGTGCTGATTTCCAACAGATGTTCCTCTAATGAACCACACTGGAATCTCAGGCCCTTAATATAGTGGCGGGGTGTGATAAGTCCGAAATGGCTGTCATCATGACCTGCAAGGATGGTCTGGCCATTGTTTTGGACTGTCTTCCTCTGATTGTCCTATGAAAGGGAATTTATTTTCTTCCATCACCTCTTTGCCCCATTCACCCACCCACGCCCACCACCACCGAGGGCCCCAGCTCCTGCCCAAATTAAAAGTCTGAACCGTCTAGAGAATGCTCAGTGTACCATGATGAGCGGGGATGACAGAGGGAGAAGAGTGGGAAGGAAGGGTGGTTCAACAGAGGTCTGCAATCAATATTTTCAGGCTACAAACACGCAGATTCACTGATTCTCCGGCAAAAAGCCAGCTCCTGGGGGACCTGACGCAGGTGTTCCCTGAGCAGGAGGTATCGGGGTCCAGGCAGGAGGGCCCTGGTGTCATGCAGCCGGGGCTCAGCAGGGAGCATCCATTTACACACGCTCGGACCTTCTGGACGATCAGGGAGAAGCCGGGGACGGGGAGATGTTTCTAGCCCCTGTCTGGTCATGTCTCGTTCATCTGAATGATCTCAGTGCCCTGGTTCGGTCAGGTCAAGAAGCCTTCCTGAGGGTTTCCTAAGTGCCAGCCCAGCCCTGGGGGCAGGCACTGGCACATAAAGTTAAGAGAAAGACTGCTCTGAGGGCATTACAACAAACAGCTCATTGACAGAGAACCAGAACCCTCACCCTCTGGTTGGGACTGTTTGATATTTGCATCAACTAACGGCAAGGGGCTGGATGCTATTTCTCAGAATACGTAATTTCTGCCAATAATAATAAATCAATAAATAGCAAGCATTTCTGAGTTCTTACCAAGGCTCGGGCACTGGGCTAAATGTTTCATGTCCATTATCCGCTTAATTCTCGCGATTACCTCATGAGGTAGATGCTTTCATCTCTATAGATAACAAAGGCCCAGAGAAGTTAAGTCACTTGACTAAGGCCACACAGCCAGCCAGTGGCCAAGGCAGGAATTGAACCTGAAGAGAACTGACTCCAAAACCTAATTTTAACCACTCTGCTAAAGTATAGTCATTCAAATTCTGGCTATTCAAAATTTCTGGTTGTTAAGATACTAGGGAAACAATTTCACCTATTTTGTTATACTATACTTAAAGAAAATCTATTTAGCTTAATAAAAGAATAGGGCTGGGTGTTTCATCATGTAATCAGAGCAACACAGAAAATTCAAAGAATCTGTTGCATAGCGATTTCTCATTTTATAGGAATTAACCTATGGTCCGTGGTCTTTCTCCTGACAATAAGCTCTTCAGTCCTCTGATATTCACTTGGGGGAAATTTAATCCATACAGAATTCACACTGTACAACAACCATACAGATTATTCCTGTATGGAAATATCATTGCTCTCCACTGTATTTGAGGTGGGTGGAAGAAGAAATCAAACACAGCAGTCAGAAGAGAGAACATAAATAACCCTCACTCTGTATCTTCAACGAAGCAGTCCAGGGATCTGCAATTTTTTCTCTGCAAAGGCCCATGCAGCAAATAGTTTAGGTTTGGCAGGCTCTCTTGGGCTATTGTTTCCATTTGGCTCAGAGAATAATCACTTGCCTACAATAACACGGGAAACGTCAGATTCTGAAATGATGTTGTCACCACTGTTTTTTAAGTTCTCGGTCTGTGTCAGCCGCTGTGCAAACACCTCACATACATATAAGCACAGGCGGCACAGTGTGGTGGATCTGGGAGTCACACTTCCCAGGGTCTAAATCACGGCTTTGCTACCTATCAGCTGTGTGACCTGACCTCTCTGAGCCTCCGTTTTCTCCTATGTAAAATGGAAACAAGAATAGCACCTAGGGCTTCCCTGGTGGCGCAGTGGTTGAGAGTCCGCCTGCCGATGCAGGGGATGCGGGTTCGTGCCCCGGTCCGGGAGGATCCCACATGCCGCGGAGCGGCTGGGCCCGTGAGCCATGGCCGCTGAGCCTGCGCGTCCGGAGCCTGTGCTCCGCAACGGGAGAGGCCACAGCAGTGAGAGGCCTGCGTACCACAAAAAAAAAAAAAAAAAAAAAAAAAGAATAGCACCTACCTCAGAGGAGCCCCAATTTTAAATGAGATAATCCAGGGAAGCACTTGGCATGTTGTCCAACACATGGATGAATGTTAACTATTTTATAATTGTATCTACTTGGGTTTGGGATTTGGATCCAGGTCTGTCTGGCAGGAAGGCTAAGAAAAACATTCTGCTTGACAACAGCTCAGAATCTTTCCATGGCAGGCATCCCCTGATATGATGTGACCAAAGAAAGACATTTCACCAAACCCATAATACAGCCTAATAGCGAGAATCATCAGACAAACCCCAATTCAAGGACATTTCGATAAAATGCGGATCAGTACTCCTCAAACCAGTCAAGGCCATGAAACAACAAACGAGAAAGGACTGAGGAATAGTTGAAGGTTGGAGGAGATGAAAGAGATGTGATGTCCAAGTGCATTGTGGGATTCTGGGTTTGATGCTGGAACAGAAGAGGGACATTAGTGGAGAAACAGGGGAAAGATGACTCAAGTGTGGAGTTTGGTTAATAGTAACAGACCAATGTGGGATTCTTAGTTGTGACAAGTGTCAGACGTAAGATGATAACATCAGGGGAAACTGAAACCAGGTGAAGGGTCTATGGCGATTCTCCTCGCTGTCTTTGCAACTTTTCTATAAATCTGATACTATCCCCAAATTAAAATTTGGTTTAAAAAAATGTCTTCGGAGACATTCTGCTGGTATCCTCAGAAGCACTGAGTGCTTTTCACAGCCATACATTTATAGGAGCAAGAGTGAGAAGGGGCAGGGAGGTAAGGGTGCCCCTCATAAATGCAAAAATTATAATTAATTTAATATGTTATTGATTTAAGGTCCAATTAAAAGATGCCAGGAAAATGTCAGTCTCCACGGAAAGGGAATTCATTCATTTGTCATGCTTCAGGGAGCAGAGATGCAGCCGTCTACCCATGTTGGGGACTTGAATTTCCTACTGATTTGAGCAAAAGCCAACCTCCTGTGTGCGGTCAGGGGGGGCAGCCTGACGCTTCTGCCTTGAGATGGCAGAGGGAGGGACATACCTGGGGCCCGGGGTCCCATGTCCTCAAGGCTCAAGATAGAAAAGAAGGCGTCTCCAGCCCCATTCTACTGCTGCTGAGACTCAGCACGGCAAGAGGTCACTCTACGGGAGGCATTTTGCTCTGGCGTGGAAAGCAGGAGAACTACGCCCTTGAGAAGCAATTCTAAGACTGCACCTCTAATTATATCTTCTTTGTGGGCTGCAAGAAAGATGCTCAGTCCCAAATGTGTGGATCTCAAAAGGTATACCATTTGTTCAACCTCACTTTTGCCCTTTGCCCGCTCTTATTTCCAATGTACCACCCTTTCTTCCCTTTTTGTTGCATGTTATCTTACTATATTGTGTGTGGAATTCTAGAATCCAAAGACTCATGTGTCCTTCCACAGTGCTTGAACCAATGTATACGCCCACTGGCCATTTGGAATGACTTATCAATATTACAAATGCATATACCCGTGGACTCAGTGACTGCACCATCAGAAATTTATCCTGAAGATTTACTTGCACACACATGAAGTGATATGTGCCAGGGATTAGAAATAACCCAAATGTCCATCAGTGGGTCACTGGTATATCCATAAATGGAATACTGTACTGCTGTGAAAAAGAACTGGGAAGTTCTTTATGTCCTGACGTGGGAAGATACGCAAGATAATTTAAGTGGAAAAAACAGCGTGCAGAAGAACATAAAATTTACTACTTTTGTGTAAAAGGGAGGGGAATCAGAGTTTATATGCATATTTACTTGTACACGCATAAGGAAACTTTAGAAGAGTATGAAATTAACTAAGAACAGAGGTGACTTATGAGGGTGGAGGTGGGAATTGAACAGACAAAAGGCAAGAATAGGAGGTAACTTTTTACTCCCTATTTTCTCGGATATGAACAATATAATTTGTCAAAAAAACTAAATAAAAATGAAAGAGACGGTGGGAAAGAAAAGGACAGGATGGGAAGAGAGAGAGAGAATATGAACCTCAATTCTCTCTAACCTTGGACAAGTTGCTTTTTTTTTTCGGCAAGGACTGCAAGAAAGAAAAGGTAAGCTTCCTAAAATATTTTTGGAACAAAGTGAGGGTGGAAAGAGAGAAGGGGAGACATGGAGAACAAGAGAAGAAAAGCAAGAATCTTCTGAATGGTTTTCCGTGAAATTAGAATCTTATAGTCACAGAAGTCTAAACTTCATTTTGTTTTTAACTGGAAAAAAACAATTCTGAATGATATACCACATCACAGTAGCAGTTGCTATTTTATGAGCATGGACTAGATTTTCCAATTCTCCCTTCCTTTTGTAGGTTTGATGTGTGATTTGGGGAAAATAGATTATACCTCTGGTTTAAAAAGTCCCCCCATTCATGAAACAGGAAGACATTTTTCCAAAAAAGTGCTTCATTCTAGGCAAGGATTTTTTGCAGTGCTGTGACGATAAATCTAGTCATTTTCATACTACAACAAAAGCAATCAGATGGCTTATTCCTTTGAAACACATAGACTCTTTATGAGTGCAGAAAAGCATAAAGGAAGGCAGAAGCCAAAATTAAATATAATCAACTCTTTAATGCAGACAACTTTTACCATCATGGTGTATAGAACTCCATCATGTTCCTAAGTGATCATACTTTTAAGAAACATTACAATCCAATCTATTTTGAAACCTGTTTTTGATTTAATAACATGTCATTAAAATGTGTTGGTCACTCATTATCATTCTACAACATCTTTAAATAACTGCTTTACCTTCATCTTATAAAGTATCGTGAGTTAGTCAATGCCTTACATTAGACATTAGTTATTTTCCTTCACACCGTTATAAATAATGCTACCATGAACATCTTTCACATGCTAACTGTGCATACATCCTTGATAATTTTCTTAGGATAAGTTCCTGGCTGTCAAATTTTTTCATCAAATACAACAGTTTTATGGCTCTTGTTGTAACCGGCAAATCCCAAATTTCAGATAGTTTATACCAATTTAATTGCCTCACTGTGGCCTTTCAAAGGAGTCATTAGGGACTCTCGTTCTGCTTTGGTTCACCAAATGAGCAGAAATTTCGTTTTCCCTAATTGGAAAAGATTTGGTTAGGAGCATAGCCTAACAATGGTCACTAATAACCCCTTTGATCTGCCCCAGGGAACGTCAAAACAAGTTTGCCCTCTTCTCTCTGAAGGCAATTGGAATTCAATTGTCCAATGAGCTACCCTCTCTATCCAGCCATCGCTGACCCTTCTGGACATTAAGGACTGTCCTAGGATGCCTTTGGAGCCAGGGAACTTGGCCTCCTAAGTCTGGCAGCGGCAAATGGACTGTCGCTGACCCCATATCCTGCAGGTGCCAGCGGTCCAAGGCACCTAAAATGATAATGCATTCAAATTAAGCCTTATCGAATGAGAAATTTCATACACATTAGCCATATCAACATTTTGAAAAATTATACATGTAATATATCTCTGATCAGGCTCTGCCTTAGTCCCCTTGTGCTGCTACAACAAGATACCACAGACTGGGTGAATTATAAACAACAGATTTTATTTCTCATCATTCTGGAGCCTGGAAGTCCAAGATCAGGGTGCCCCCATGGTAAGGTGAGGGCCCTTTCTGGGGTCACAGACTTTTCCTTGTGTCCTCACATGTCAGAAGGGACTAGGGATCTCTCTGGGGTCTCTTTTATAAGAGCACTAATCCCATTCTTGATTAGTGAATGGAAATACGCCTTCACCTCCCCAAAGCCCCACCTTGTACTACCATCACATTGGGCATTAGGATTTCATCATATGAATTTGGAGGGGACACAAACATTCAGACTAAAGCAGCCTCCCTAGGGGTGGAGACTGGGCTGGAGACTTTTGTTCAAGTGAGTTATTGAGGAAGAACTCTCCAGAGAAAAGCCAGGAAGGAGGTGAGGGAAGCAGGGGAGGGCGGGTTCAGAAGCCACAGGATTTTGTGGTTCAGCTGAAGTCTGGCCTTAGCCTGATCCCGAGGGGAGCTCAGGGACGCAGATGGCATCACAGAACTGTTTCCCTGTCCCCTCAAAGCCAGGAGGCTGGCCTTTTGTACCCTGTATTAGTCAGTCATTCAAGTGGCCTGCCCCAAGGGCGGGGAGTACATAATTAGCAGGAAGGCAATTCCTCAGGGAAGGGGGTAGCTATGAGCTGTTCAGGCAACACTGCCAGCAGCTGGGAGGTGGGTGCACCAGCCCAGTAGAAGAATCTACACCAGCATCTACACCCACATACAAATAAATCATCCTCATGAAACATGGCAACATTCCCGATAAGACTCAAGTCACAGATGACGTTAATAACAAGCCCTGGGACTTCCCCGGCGGTTCAGTGGTTAAGACTCTGTGCTTCCACTGCAGGGGGCCTGGGTTCAATCTCTGGTCAGAGGACTAAGATTCTGCATGCCATGCAGTGCGGCCAAAAAAAAAAAAAAAAAAGTTAAAAATAAAATAAAAATTAAAAACTATATGTTTAAAAAATAAAATAAAATAACAAGCCCTGTTCCCTCCATCTCACCAGAGGAGTAAACAGTATTCACAGTTATGCATCGTTCCGGGTTTTATTGGTCTGTGAACATACATGTATATCCAAAGAAAACAATAAACAACATTGTTTGTATTCAGAAATTGCATCATGCTGATTGTTATAGGCTGAATTGTGTCCCAACTCCACAATTCCTATGTTGAAGTCCTATCTTTTGGTCTCATGAATATGGCTTTGTGCAGAGACAGGGGCTTTACAGAGATCATCAATTTAAAATAAGGCCAATCAAGAAATCCTATTATATCTTTTGCTACTCATATTATTATTATTTTTTTATATAAGTAACAGAAAATTTATTTCTCACAGTTCTGGAGGCTGGGAAATCCAACGTCAAGCCAGCCATCATGCTGAAAGCTGCAAGATACAAATTGTGCAGTTTCAGGGATTCCACATATGAGATAAAGGCTCTCACATGTGCATGTAAATTTGGCCTTGCACAACATGAAGAAGGGTACAATTCATGCTCATGGTTTAAATCTTTATCTATTTACGTTTAACTTTGAACTACATTAAATGGCAAATAAAAACCATGACAGGTTAAGAAAGAAACCACAGGAGAAAGGAAAAAGCTTTATAATTTAGTGCCTTTACTGGGACTTTCCTCCTGCTTTTTAGACAAAGACCCTGCAATTTCATTTTTCAATGGGCTCCACAAATTATACCTCTGGCCCTGAACCTGGGGGTTTCTTCGAGTTTCAAATTCAGCTCTACAGTTTTGTTAAAATGCTGTTGTCCGGCGCCCCATCAGTGTTTGACTTGTTCTTCTGCTTTGTTCCTATCTCTGACCCCTATCTCCTTTTTCTTTGTCCAGACTGTCAGGTTGAGGTCTGAAAACAGACCCCAGATGGAAAATGGGCAGTCTCTCAATCTAACTCACGTCCCCAGGAAACGCAAGCATGGGCTCTGGCTGGGGGCTGTGTATTTCACTTTCAGGAATGGTGGCCATCCCTTCCCAGGGCTTCTGGGACCCCCTCCCCACTTCCTCCCTCCCTCATCAGACCAGCCCCTCTACCCCATGCTAATCCTGCACCCCCAAATCCCAGGGGTAATCGTGAGCACAGGTAGGAGAGATCAGGGGGTAGGGAATCCCAGGACAGTGGCTGGGATGGGGTGTGCTGGAAACTCAGTAGTAATCAGGTGCCCCAAATGGTGAGGCAAGGTGCTTTCCAAATAGCAGCATGGAAAGCCCCGGAAGGAGCAAAGGGGAAAGAACTAGGCAAAGTCACCCCAAGATACTCAGGGGCAAAGTTGGGCTTCTGTCCAGCCTCTGTTCCTCAGCCCAGGGCTCTTTCAATGAGACCCCCAGATGGTGTCCAGATATTCGAGGGCAGTTCCTAAGAACCAGGCCTTGCCGTCACTCTGAGGACCAATAACCCTGCACCTGGAAAACTCACAGGCAACCCCAAAAGAATATATTTAATGAAGGAAGCAGCGGGATGAGCTATTGGCCACTCTCCTCTCTCCCTGTCTCCCCTCTTAGTTTCATGGAGTCCATATTCACCTACTCTTAAAAGCCAGATCCTAGCTTGGAGTCCTGATTCTGGAACATTCTATGACTTGGCCAGGTACTTGTCCCTTGGACATGCATCAGGAAGGCTGCCAAGACCCAAAAGACCCACCCTGAGGGGAAGCCCCTGGCCACCCATACCCGAGTTCTCTGATTTCACCCCTATGGCCTTAATTAAAAGTATATACCATACCTGTCAGAGGCCCTGTGTCAGTGCTTGAGAGCTCCCAGGCCTCCCCAGCCTCCCCAGTCCCTACCTCGGTCCACAGTCTGTTACTCCCGAGGCTGGTCTGGGTCTCCAGGGGCTATGGATTTGGTCGAAGGATGAATATGAGTTTTGAAATCAGACCAACCTGAGTCCAAGTCCCCACTCTACCCTCTTGCTAGTTAAGTGTCTGGGGTCAGGTGATTTCATCTCTCTGAGCCTCAGTTTTCTCCTCTGTAAAATGGGACAACAACAAGACCCACCTCACAGTATTGTCCAGAAGACTGGGTAAGCAGTGTTTCAGCAAGCACGAGCCTTAGGACCAATGCCTGGCATGGGGCTGGCATTGAACAAGCTTAGGCTGAATGAGTGAATGAATAGATGAGCTCATAAGCACTGTACGAAAGTCATCCTCAGAGCATTCCCTCCCTCCCATCTCCTTTACCACGGCCCTCATCCAAGCCAGAGCGACAGAGCAGCCCAGGGTTTCAGAGTGCAGGATTCAGGGCCAGCTGTGTCTTGGCTGTGCCACTTCCTAGGTGACCTTGAGACTGCAATTTCCCCCCTTGAAATGGTTAGTAAAAAGAGCACCAACCTCTTAGTTTGTGAGAATGACATGAATTATCCCGGGTAAAGCTCTTAGTGGCAAGGATCGGTTTTTTTTTTTTTGTTTTTTTTGTGGTACGTGGGCCTCTCACTGCTGTGGCCTCTCCCGTTGCGGAGCACAGGCTCCGGACGCGCAGGCTCAGTGGCCATGGCTCATGGGCCCAGCTGCTCCGCGGCATGTGGGATCTTCCCGGACCGGGCCACGAACCCATGTCCCCTGCATCGGCAGGCGGACTCTCAACCACTGCGCCACCAGGGAAGCCCAGGATCATTTTTAATACCTGCTGGCTGCCTCTGTCAGGTCCCACCTGGGATGTGGGGCACCTGGGTGGTATCCCTGATTGCCCCTGCCTCCATCCATTGTTTATAATAGCCAAAGTATTCATCTCCAAGTGCAGATCCTAACATATCCCCGCCCCCCTTCCTGAAACCCTCAGTGGCTCTCTATGGCTCTTGACTTCTTAACATAGCATGCAAGGTTTGGCCACTGCAGACCTCTCCAGCCACAACTACAGCTGCAGCCACTCTTGTCCCTGCTTTACAGCCCCTGTTCTCCTCCTTCCCCATCTGGCTTCTGTAAATTTCCTCTCATATGCTGTGCTCTCTACTGCCACAGGGACTTTGCACATGCTGTCCCTCTGCCCTCTCCCCTTGGACTTTAATTCCTGCTCAGATGCTCCTTCCCCAAGGCAACCTCCTATGGCAACATGGACTCATTCAAGTCCCCCAGTTACTTACACACATAGAACCACGCAGCTGGTCTTCATAGTGCTGAAATTTGCGTGGCTTTACATTTAATGGAGCGATTGACATCTGTCACCCCTCTGAAGGATGAGCTTCACGAGAACAGGGACCATATCTGATTCGATGTTGGTGCCCACTCGAATTCCCTTACCACTCCAGTCAAGCGAGACCTCCTTCCTACTGCCAGGCACTGGATTTTTTTAGCTTAGGGTTCTTAGGGTTTCGGTTTAGGCATCTCAGGGTTTACTCTGGTCCTAAAGTCTGTGTCTGTCCATGCAGAAGGCCAGAGTATCGGGTAATTAACCAGGAGCAGCCTGAACCAATGAATGGTGGGAGATGGCATACATAGGCACACCCAGCTCCCTGACCCGTTGGGGTGGATAACTTTGGGGTACGTGCCTGATGCCGGTTCCCTGAATTGCCCCAGTGGGATTAAGCTCCATTTTTCCATGGCGGTAACTCGCCTGAATAATCCACTCTTGGTCGTCTGCCTTCCCTTCTTCAGCTCACTTGCCCCTTTCCCTGTGCATACTTCCGTCACTTCCTGTACATCCCACTTGCCCTCAAGCATGTCTCTCAAACCCCGGTGCTTGTACTTGACTTGTACACAAACCCTTGGGTTTCTGGGGAAACTCAAACTAAAACAGCATCATTTCCTTAGGACCTAACACGATGTCAATGCATAGTAAGACACTCCACAAAAATATTGCTTGAGTGAATGACTGAATGAATACATGAATGCCTGCATGTAAAGAAAACCTCACCTGGAAACAACTCCTTGGTCTCTGGTTGGGCTCCCAGAAGTCCCTCAGGGCAATTGACTACCCCTATCTGGACCTCAGTTTCTCCACCTATAAAATCACCAAGGTTGAAGCTGGGCATTTGGGGAGAGCTGATCTAGGAGAACGTGAATCAAGTAGCTCTCACCAGGGGGCGGATTTTTCCCCCCAGAGTATATTTGTCAACGTTTAGAGACATGTTTTTGGTTGTTACAAGTGGAAGAGGGGGCTGTGCTGTTGGCATCAAGTGGGTGGAGGCCAGGGATGCCGCTAACCACCCTGCGAGGCACAGGATAGAGCCCACCAGGAAGAATCATCCAAACCCAAGTGTCAATTGTCCCGAGACTGAGAAACACCACTTGAACCTCTTTTCAACTCCAAAAGTCTATAATTCTAAAATGCGATCAAAGTCAGACCCAAAAGGTATATTTGCCTGATCTCTCTTTTAGGAGCACAATTACCGTAGTTCATCTACTCATAGGTGTACATTTTTGACTTTTATTTCTGAAATCGAGATGTATCTTACAATCAATGGTGCGTGCTAGTTTAATTGGCAGAGGTCTTATTTCTTTTTTGTCTTAGGCTAACAAAGGAACTGCATTTTCCCTTAGATTTGACAGCATGTGGTACGCTTCTCCCCCTCCTGGATTTATAGTTCATTGGAAACTAGAGAGTACCGTGCTGCTCCAGGAATGTTTCAGGCTGTGTCTAACCCTTGTAAATAAGAACCGACCCTTTACCAGCCCATTTTCCCACTGGAAAGTGTTCTCTCAATATGTGAAATCAACAGCCTTTTTAAAAAACTTGCTCTGACCTGAATCCTTATTTTCTCTTTCCACACGCACAGGCAAAGCTGTTCTTCATTTACACCACCAACATTCTCACTCTTAGGACACTATCTTCTAGATGCCTCCAAACCTTCAACCCTCTGAGAAGCCCTAGTCTGTCACAACTTTAATAAAACTCAGGCACTTGAGAGGGCCCCCCTACAAAACCCAAGACTCCAAATGGTCTATGTAGCATGAGGCACTGTTCCTTTAAGCTGGACTTTTCTAAGGCTCTCAATAGGGGTGACCCTATGAAACACCCTCATAATGACGCAACCTAGGGTAGACCAGATGTTCATGCCCATTCTCCCCACCAATCACTATAACTCTTCTTGTCTTAAACTTAAGAGATCATTAAACTGGGAGATCATTAAATTTGTCCTCCTGGTTCCAGGAAAGGGGCCTTTTCATTATTTACCCTTTATGATTCGGTTCATGTTCTAACACCTCTACAAAGACCTCAAGTTGAGTTAACTGCTCCTCTCTGCGTTCCCATAGCTCCTTGGATTTACCTGGACCATAACACTCATCACGATAAATTGTACTTGTCTTTTTTTTTTTTTTTTGCGGTACGCGGGCCTCTCACTGTTGTGGCCTCTCCCGTTGTGGAGCACAGGCTCCAGACGTGCAGGCTCAGCGGCCATGGCTCACGGGCCCAGCCGCTCCGCAGCATGTGGGATCTTCCCGGACTGGGGCACGAACCCATGTCCCCTGCATCAGCAGGCGGACTCTCAACCACTGTGCCACCAGGGAAGCCCCCTGTACTTGTCTTTTGACTTGCCTCTCTCCCATTGGGTCAGTGTTCTCATACTTGAGCCTGCATCGGACTTCCCTGGAGGGCTTGTTTAACACAGAGTGCTGGGCCCTTCCTTCACATATTTCTGATTCAATAGCTCAGGATGGGGACAAGAATTTGTTTTTCTAACAAGATTCCAGGTGATGTTGATGTTGCTTGTCAGAGATCACACTTTGAGATCCGCTGACCTCATCCAGGAGTTCCTCAAGGTCAGAGATCTTGCTCCCTTAAAATTTCTAGACTCCTAGCCCATAGTAGGCAGTGGACACATTTGCTTTAAAAAATTCCATCAGGTATGAATTAAATGTGCTAAGAATGGCATTAAACTTTATTTAAAAGAGAACTAAGAAGAGTGGGGCTTTGTCCTTCGAGAGGTACTAAGTATCTAATAAAAGGATGTCTTCCCTTTCTTTGCCCCTTAAAGTCTATACTTGGCACTTCATACATATGGTCTCTTCCAATGCATCCCCACCCAACCCAGTGACATATGTTTTATTATCCCTGTTTTTAGTGAAGTTGGCAAAGACTTGGAAAGTCTTTCATTTTCAACGTGAATTTTCTTACCCCTGGGGTCCTTGGGTCTGACAGCAGGTACTTAATTAGAACCATGTGTTAAATAGAATGAATTTTCCTAGAGGTTCAATGTTACTGAGGGAGCTGGGAAAGGGAGAAGATGTTCTGACACACGCATATAAGTCAATTGGCAGGGGTCCGTTTTGCCATATTGACCATATCAGAGTAATTTTTATCACAAACTGTAATACTTAAAGGGCAATTGGCCATTATGCTCTCAGAACTTCCTGGTAGTAAAATTCACTCTCCTCCAATTCTGGCTGTATTTGAATGAAGTCACTTGCCTCAAATGGGATTCAAGTTAGTCTGAATTCCAAGCCTGTGCTTTTAGCCAGTTCCTTTTTAAGTGAAAAGGGGCAAGGCTGGTATAGAGCAGGTTGACCAGTTAACTGAGCCAAATTTTTTTTTTTACTAAGGTCCTGGGAGTCTGCTGTGTAGAAGATGGAGTTGGAGCTCTTTCAAACACCCTTGGAAATGCATCTGTAGCAAGCATTGTTTACTCAACACCCACTGTCCTATCATCCTTGTTAACAATATGGCAATTTGGTCTGGGGCACCAATAATCCCAGTCTCGAATGACAAAACATCCTCACTCTAGGCAAATCACTGCTAGCCCATTCTGGTGTGCCAGATACTGTCTTTCATGGCCTCCCTTGCAACTGGGAATGACTATGTAACCCCTTTCTGAGAAGGATAAGAAAACAGAGTTTTTCAAGGAACATTTTGTATCCTTACTCTTTTGGGATACTTGTGTGATATCTGGAGCTGTAGCAGCCACCTTGAGACTGTGAGAGGAAAAGCATGGTGAATGAAAGCCAATAGGATAAGAATGGCTGAGACTAGGACTTTAGTGCTATTGATAAGCTGCTATAACCATCTTAGACTGCATACCTTGGGTCTTATTTGAGTTAACAATAAATATTCTTTTGGTTTAAGCCACTACCTCTCACCGTAAGTATTCCTACCTGATAGATAATCCCAGGGTCCATCCTTCCAACACATGCAGGGCTCTGTTCTCCTGCACAGAGAATACTTTGGAAGAGATTAAACTAATCCAACCTGCCTATTCATTTTCCTTCATAGCCCAAACTTTGTCCATGAGAAATCTAAATTTCAAACAATGATTTTCCTATGTTCCTCCATTCAATAGATACCTATCGAGTACCTTCTACATGCCAGGGACTCCTCGGGGCATTGGCATATGGCAAGGAACAGTAGAGACAAAGTCTCTGTTTTTATGGAGCTTGCATTCTAGGAGACAGAAAACAAAACAGAAATATGTCAGGTGGTTATTAATGCTACAAAGAGAGGAGGAAAAAGCAGGCTTATGAGAGAGAGAGAGAGAGAGAGAGAGAGAGGCTATCTGGAGGGAGGGAATTCCAGCAGATAGAGGAGACTACAAGTGCAAAGGTCTTGCTCACATTCTAGGTACAGCAAAGAGACAGCTGTGGCCGTGAGTGATGGTGAGAGTGATGGGAGCTGAGTTCCCAGATGCAGTGAGGACTTGGAAGCCATGGTCAGACTTTCTCTGCAGACTTGGAAGAGACATTCTCACAGTCATCTCTGGCTCTGAGTTCCTCCCATGGAACTCCCTGCTTTCATTTCCCTCTCATGTCTGCCCCACGTCTACTTCCTTTGCTCCACTCCAGGCCAGCGCTAGCACAATGCCTGACACATGGCACTCAAAAAAGAAACAAAAAATCCTCGCATGTGTGAATGAACAGCCTTGATGTATACAAGATCAACCAGTGAATAAAATCCACTCTCTATCCTGTGACTCAAAGTCTCTCTGCAATTCCCTTACCTGTAAAATGGGGATCATTGTAATAGCCTTCATGTTTTTGTAAGAATAAAAGAAACATAAAAATAAAGCAATAGGGGGACTTCCCTGGTGGCACAGTGGTTAAGACTCCTCGCTCCCAGTGCAGGGGGACCGGGTTCCATCCCTGGTCAGGGAACTAGATCCCACATGCCGCAACTAAAAAAAAAAAAAAAAAAAAAAAGACCCCCCCCCGCCATGCCACAACTAAGACCCAGAGGAGCCAAATAAATAAGTAAATAAATATTTAAAAAAATAAATAAATATAGCGATATGTACCATTCTAAATGCCCACAACCCCATGAAGACGGACATCTTATCATCCCCATTCTACAGACAATGAAACTGAGGCACAGAGCGCTTTCGGCATTTGCCCAAGGTCTCACAGCTGCTAAGTGGTCGAGATAGGTACCATTCTAAATGCCCACAACCCCATGAAGAGGGACATCTTATCATCCCCATTCTACAGACAATGAAACTGAGGCACAGAGCGTTTTCGGCATTTGCCCAAGGTCTCACAGCTGCTAAGTGGTCGAGTCAGAACTTGAACTGCCAAGCCCTGGGGTGGTCTTAACAACTATGACTACAGAGATGATGCAAATGGGTGAAGGGAGAGCTATGCAAACACTCAGCCAATGGTAGCAGGGACTGCGTTGATGGTGGTTGTTTATGTCATTATTACTGTTATTCTTAGTATCATGCCCAACTGCCCCAAGTAGCCAATGCCCCCCTGATAGGATGGGTGAAACAGATACCCATATTGGAGCACAGAACAAAGAAGCAGAGGGAATTCTGCCTGCCTGGGGAGAGATCTGTATACACCTCCTGAGGGCCCAGCACGGCTTGAGTGAGGGGGGCCGGGGGGGGTGGTTTGAGAGATACAGAGGAGACAAGTACCCTCAGCTCCACCCCCACCCTTACAAGCCAGGCAAACAGCACGCCCCCAGCTGAGGAATCACATAACCGTGGCAGCTGTCCAGAGCGGAAGAGGCCCGCACCTGTTTGCAATGTTATTTAGCTATTATCAGCCTTCGCATCCAGCTGAAATTCAAAGACCAAAGACGGATGGAGGACACTGCGTGGTGGGGGGGGGGCGGTGGGGAGGGAGGTTAGGAAACGGGAGAGGTAAGACGATCAAATGTCCTAAATTGCCTGCACGTTAATGCCTTATATAAAAATTTCCTGTAATGCATGTTACCGTAAATAAGGGTTTGCTGAACAAGCCCCGGGCAAGACGGTTTTCTAGCGGAATTCTCCCAGAGGGAACATTTGGAGCCAGCCCGGTTATGTCCCACCTCTCAAAGTATCTCATTGTAAAAAGTCTGGCTCCCAAGGCCTACATTTACTGGGCTGAGCCCAGCTACATCATGTTCTTTGCAGCACAGTACTTAGGATTCGCCACTTACCAGTTCCCTTCCAGACTCCATCTCTGCTTACAGAGCTGATGGGGGCCAGGGAGAGGGTCTGTTGACCCCCCCTCCCAGTTTTCTCTCTCTCCAGCTCCCCACCATCCAAACCCACATCCACCTGTCAGAGCTGGCAGGCACCGACAGCATAATCCTCAATCCTGGCCCTAAGGGACCAAGCCAGATATTGGGGTCACTGGGGCACACTTTTGACAGTTCTTAAGGGAAAGCTTGCAGGATGCACCTGGACAATTGGTCCCAGTTTCTCTTGAGGGAAAGATGGAAGAGGCAATTTCTTGGTTGATAAGATTCAGAGTCAACTGGTGGTTTATCATATGCCTGCTGAATATCCAAGAATTGCCCAAAACCAGAATAGGCATGATATCGGTGGTGGTGGTGGTAATGGTGATGATGAATAAGGGGGAGAGAGAGAAGAAAGGGCCAACACTGATCATTTACCACGTGCTCTTAACATGTGTTGAATCACTTGATTTTCTTGCAACAACCCTAAGAGCCAGACACTATTATCCCCATTTTACAGATGGGAATAACAACACTAAGTAGCTTGCCCAAGCTCACACTCTTCATGGCTTTGACTTCACTTTCACACCAACTTTGGCAGGTCAGTATTAAAATCACGGTTTCTTGGCAAAGAAATGGAGGTGAAGAGAGGTTAAATGAGTGTGTTGCTTCCACAATTATTGATTGAGTACATCCTGTGTGCCAAACACTGTTCGACCAACTCTGGTTATGTCAGCCAACACAATGGACAAGACCTCTTGCCTCATGGAGCGTGAATTGTAACACCTGGGTCACCTGTCAGCATCCTGCTGGCAAGAGAATGGTGGAAAGGAAGAACCTGACATTCTGCTTCTGTAGAGGGGGGGTGGTCTCTGTCTCCCTTGGGATTTATCAAGTCGGGGGCTCCCTAGATGCGGGAAGGAGATTTGGAGGCTGAGCAGCCAAAGCAAATGCCCAGTGTCCACTCTGCATGTGTGCAACTGGAATGAAATTCAGACATACATTGGGTGCTGGGACCCAGAGGTGGCTCTGATTGGCCCTACCCTAGGGTGAAATTTTTCTGCCAAAGCTTGGAGGTTCCCTCTGCAGGCAGCATCCCCTTTGGATGGAAAGAGGTAAGATCCAGGCTTAGGGAGAGGGGGACATTGATGCTCCAGAGGCAACTGGATGGAGGGGCAGAATTTCTTCTCCTGCAGCCCAAGGTATGAGCAGGAAAGCCCAGAGCACCAGCAGAAGGAGGGCTGACCACAGTGCACAGTCAGGAATTCCTGGGGCAGGTTTACTGCATTACTCACTCATTTATTCCTCAGATACTTACTGAGCCTGTATCAGCCTTGCCTGGGACACCACAAGTACACTGACTTTGCTCTAAGTCGTTGCTCCTTGTCACACCTCTTTCCTGGCAGCATGAGGAAATGGCTATGTGTCTGCACTTGTCCATCAGATTGCCTGAGTTCAAAACCCCAACTCTGGGCTTCCCTGGTGGCGCAGTGGTTGAGAGTCCGCCTGCCGATGCAGGGGACACGGGGTCGTGCCCCGGTCCGGGAAGATCCCACATGCCACGGAGCAGCTGGGCCCGTGAGCCATGGCCGCTGACCCTGCGCGTCCGGAGCCTGTGCTCCTCAACGGGAGAGGCCACAGCGGTGGGAGGCCCGCATACCACAAAAAAAATAAAACAAAAAAAAAACAACCCAACTCTGCTTTTTCTTATTGGAGGACAACGGCCAAATGGCCTCCCCTCTCAGCCTCTGTCTCCACCTCTGTAAAATGAGATCAATGATACTGCCTACCTCCTAGGGTTAATATGAGGATTCACAGAGATAAAACAAAGCAGAAGGCCTAGCATGGATTTTGTTCAACAAATATTAGTTCTTGTTATCATCCACCGGGGGATGCGGGTTAGGGTGGGTGTCATCCACTCTTGGCTTCCTGATTCTCACCTTGTAATTCTTATTTCCCGCCCCCTGCCAGGGACATGCCTCTAACAGTCACTTAGGGGCAATTACAGCTAGAAATATGTTAGAAAGCAACAGCAAGAACAGCAATCACAATAAAGGCTGTAATTACTGAGCACCTGCTAGAGGGCGGACCCTGGGCTAAGCTTAAAGTCTGGCTACTCAAAATGTGGTCCTCACGGGCTTCCCTGGTGGTGCAGTGGTTGAGAGTCTGCCTGCTAATGCAGGCGACACGGGTTAGAGCCCTGGTCTGGGAGGATCCCACATGCCGCGGAGCAACTAGGCCCGTGAGCCACAACTACTGAGCCTGCGTGTCTGGAACCTGTGCTCCACAATAAGAGAGGCCGCGATAGTGAAAGGCCCGCGCACCGCGATGAAGAGTGGCCCCCGCTTGCCACAACTAGAGAAAGCCCTCGCACAGAAACGAAGACCCAACACAGCAAAAATAAATAAATTAATTAATAAACTCCTACCCCCAACATCTTCTTAAAAAAAAAAAATGTGGTCCTCAAACCAACAGCATCGGCATCCCCTGGGGGCTGAAATGCAGACTCTCAGGTCCCACCCAGGACTGCTCTCCCCCACCCCCTTGGAGATGGAAGTTTCCAAGCGCTTCAGCCAGCTGGGAATTCAGGCAAAGTAAGGTTTAGGCAGGTGAGGGCAGCCTACTTACAGAGACTCAGGAGGGGAAGCACAAAGCAGAGAGTCCGTGTACAGCAGCGAGAGATCCCGGGAGGATGGGCAGGGGAACAAATCCTGTGCTGGGGCAAGATCCTTCCACACAGGAGGAAGACGGCAGATGACAACGGACCGTGCATAGTCTAACGAACCACGAAGAAGGAACTGAGTCCCTTCTGCTGCCATTAGCTCTTCGTGTTTTCAAGTGCGTTTTCAAAAATAGATGACAAATATCCTTGCGCTAGTGATTCCAGAGTTGCAGACTCCCGGTTGTAGAATTACTCTTCCTGCGGAGCTTTCCGAAGTCAAGATCTCTCCCCACAGCTCCGAGTGTGTTTTGTCACCGCAAACCAGAAAGAAAAGAACTGCCCTTGACTCCCAGTGGCACGAGGGCAGGCGTTCAGGGCTCCCTGTTTCACAGCTGTTATGTCCAGCGCTTCGGACCGTGCCCCACGTAGGTGCTCAATAAATATTTGTTTGAGAGCATGAGTAAATGGTTGGTCCAAACTCACAAAAGCTGAGCTAGCCATCACTGGGAAGCACTGTTTTAGCGTGTAAGCCAGACTCCAATCAGCAAGTTGCTGGACAATGAAAATAATTTATAGCAGCTGTTTGCAACTGCTGATCGTGAACAAAAAAGGTCAGGCGCCCTCAATTAAAACATACACACGGGGGCTTCCCTGGCGACGCAGTGGTTGAGAGTCTGCCTGCCGATGCAGGGGACGGGGGTTCGTGCCCCGGTCCGGGAAGATCCCACATGCCGCGGAGCGGCTGGGCCCGTGAGCCATGGCCCCTGAGAGACCATCCACACCAGTCAGGACCTGGCCAAGAAAAGAAAACGAAACAAAGCAAAACACCCTAGGATTTCCAAGCAAAGGGAATTTAATACAGGGACTTGGTTACACCATAGATAGAGGAGTTGATAGAAGCCAAACAAGGAATGGTGACATTACCTAGAGACTAGCAACACCAAGAAGCTGCGGCTGGTCCTAGAGCTGGAGAAACAGAAGGAGGAGGTGGTATTATCAGAACTCAGGACCATCTAGAATGAGCTGGAACCGCAGCCAGGGCTGCTTGGAAGGAGCTGGGACGCTGCGCGTCCGGAGCCTGTGCTCTGCAATGGGAGAGGCCACAACAGTGAGAGGCCCGCGTACCGCAAAAAAAACCAACCAAACAAACAAACAAAAAAACACGCAGGCACACAGCTGTGTGTTACTATGCTGTACACACAGTAGATTTTTTTTGACTGTATGCAATGCTAATTATTATGACTGTAATAATAATAATAATAATAATAATACAGATAACCAAGTATCAGAAATTGTTTGCCAGTTTATTGATTACTTTGTATTCTTTTTTATTTTTATGTATTTATTTTTTTATTGAAGTATCGTTAACTTACAATGTTGTATTAGTTTCAAGTGTACAGCAAAGTGATTCAGTTATACACACACACACACACACACACATATATTCTTTTACAGATTCTTTTCCATTATAGGTTATTACAGGTATTGAGTATAGTTCCCTGTGCTATAGAGTAGGTCCTGGTTTTAATGATTACTTCATATTCTAAACACTCACACAGTAGAAGAGATGCTTGTGGGGAAACTTGTTAGAGGTGAACCCTGAACCGCCTCTTTCTCCCACGTGGAATAATCTGTCTGAAGTGGGACAAATCTTGCCAATCCCCAACTGGCTTCATTTGTCTTTAGAGATCAGAGAAACCTGTGTCCTTTGAGAAAAGCCAGGCTGGCCTGAGCAAAGGGGCTCTGCAGGACCTCAGAGGGAAGCTCTCATCTCGGGAATCAGGCTGCCCTTTTAACCAGCCCTTCATCTTTGGGGCCTGAAGCACAGACAATTGACATCCTTTCAAACGTCCTGTTTCTCTGATGGCTCAAAGAGGGTGTCCCCTCAGATCCAGACTAAAGTGTATGAACCTCCTGGTTTGCCGTTTTGTTTACCAGTATTCTCTTGTTTACCATGGTGGATGGCAACATGGAAGGAAAAAGAAGGAGGGAGGGAGGGAGAAAAATGAAAGAAGGGAGAAAGGAAGGAATGTAGAAAAGAAAAGGAAGGAAAGAAGGATTTCAGATTCATTCACGCTCCTTAGCTGGCTCTGTGCCTCAGAAAACTACATTTCCCAAGCCACTTTGCTCTTCTGGGTAGGTTAGGCCAATGGGAGGCCATAACAGGAAATTAGAGGGCGGGAGGAAAGGAGAATCCAGGGTGTTTCTACCTCTGTCTATGTCTGTGACTGGGTCTCCTCTGTGACTTCAGCTCGCATTAGACATCCTCCTCCTCCACGGTCCCAGCTCCTTCCAAGCAGCCCTGGCTGCGGTTCCAGCTCATTCTAGATGGTCCTGAGTTCTGATAATACCACCTCCTCCTTCTGTTTCTCCAGCTCTAGGACCAGCCGCAGCTTCTTGGTGTTGCTAGTCTCTAGGTAATGTCACCATTCCTTGTTTGGCTTCTATCAACTCCTCTATCTATGGTGTAACCAAGTCCCTGTATTAAATTCCCTTTGCTTGGAAATCCTAGGGTGTTTTGCTTTGTTTCGTTTTCTTTTCTTGGCCAGATCCTGACTGGTGTGGATGGTCTCATTAACCCAATTTTAAAAAATTATAATGTAAATATATACATACATTGTATCATCATGTTACACACCTTAAACTATTACAATGTTACATGTCATTATACCTCATTAAAACTGGGGGGGGGAAGTATGATGTAGATAAAGTTTTTCATTTTTCTACCTTCTTTTCCACCAGCATCTTCCACTCCCCTGAATGCCTCACCTTCTCCAATAGTGCCTAAATTCTGAAGCTCTTCCAGTTTCTCCTCAAATGTAACCTATTCTCAGCTAAACGTCACCCCATTAGCTAATTTTTACCAAAGTGTGAGCCACAAAAGGCTTTCCTCTTTACCCCTTCCGGGAATCTCTGCATTTGAACCAGAAGCCAACTCTTAACACAAAGAAGTGAAGCTTTACAGGAGAGACAGCCATAGGCAGAAGCTTTTTCTGGTACCTTTAGAATATGCTTCAGGGGCAGGAGTTGCTGAAGCCACTTGCAAGAAAACGTCAGACTACATTCTGGGGAGTAAGAGCTGTTGGAGTGGTGAAAAGAGGGTCTCACAAAGTTGAATGTGCAGCAGAATCACCCAGGTAGTGGGTTATTAAAACACAGATTGCTGGGCCCCACCCACAGTGTTTCTGACTCACAGGTCTGGGGAGGGGCTTGAGAATGTGAATTTCAAGTGATGCTGATACTGCTGGTCTGGGGACCACAGTCTGAAAACCACTGGGTTGAAATAATAACATGCACTTATTGAGAATTTATTATATACCCCAAACTGTTTTAAGCTGTTTGCAAATATCAAATCTTTTAAACATCACAACAACTAAACATGGAAACTGAGGTACAGAGAGGCTAAGAAAGGGACTTCAGGGAAATCCCTGGCGATCCACTGGTTAGGACTCTGCACTTTCACGCCATAGGGCGCAGGTTCAATCCCTGGTCAGGGTATTAAGATCCTGCAAGCCCCGCAGTGTGGCCAAAAAAATAAATAAACAATTTAAAATGAATAACTTTTAAAAAAAGTCAAGTCACACTACTTATACCTGGCAGATTCATGATTTGAATCCAGAGGGTCTGGCTCCAAAACCTATGCTTCTAGCCATTGCATTGCAGTGTGTCTCAAAGTCCGGGCTGTAGGAAATGGAGAGACTGGATTCTGGTTCTCATTCTAGCTGTGTGATCCTGGGCAAGTCAATTGACCTATCTGTGCCTTGGTTTCCACTCTGCAAAAGGGGGATCCTAACAGTATCCACCACATAGTTTTGTAACCATGATTTCATGAATGAGGCAGAGGCAGATACCTTGCTCTACAAACCCTCAGCCACCCCTCAGTTCACCCCCAGCTGCAGTGCAGGATTCCTGGGCTTGCTGGTGGTATCCCTCTTTTCTGCCTAAGGGCATTCTCCCACTCCACTGCAGTGTGCCCAGTTGTTGTTGCACCCCTGGCCCTCTTTGAGGCAGTTTGGAGTTGCATTCTACATGGCTCCTCTGAGGGACTCCAAGGAGACTTGCTCATTAACCTACTGTCTGGTCTGTTCAGGCTGCTGTAACAGAATACCAGAGATGGGGTGGCTTAAATAAGACACTTTTATTTCTCACAGTTCTGGAGGCTGGAAGTCCAAGATCAAGGTGCCAGCAGATTCAGTGTCTGGTGAGGGCTCTCTTCCTGACTTGCAGGAGGCCGCCTTCCTGAAGTGTCTGCACATATAATCCCACCATGCAGAGCTCCCCCTTCATGACCTCATCAAAACCTGCCTACCTCCCAAAGGCCCCCCTCCTATGCCATCATATCGGGGGTTAGGGTTTCAACCTATGAATTCTGGGGGGGCACAAACATTCAGTCCATCACACCCTCTAATTGTCTTCCTCCCTGCTTTTTTCTCTCCTACATTTCTGCTTCTCAGAATCACCTCCCATGTAAACCATCTACACCTATGTCCCTGTGTCAAGATTTGCCTTGGGGGAAACACACACTAAGATAAATGACATGTATAAACTATATAAACTATTTAGCACAATGCCTGGCATGTCTAATAATAATAGTAGTAGTAGTAGTAGTAGTAGTAGTAGTAATAGCTCACAGTTAGAGAGTATTTCTTAAATCCCAGGTCTTTTACACATTTTAACTCATTTACTATGCATTCAATAAATGTAGCTGCTATTGTCTTATCATTATTATCATTTACCTCTAATCTCCCCAGCCCCCCACAAAAGTAATTTTTCCCTCAAGTTATTTTTCTCTCCTTTGTTGTATTTTGTATCACCTTTCTTGATCACCTTCATAGCACCTATGGATCTGAATGTATCTCAGCCATTCATTTGTTCCCATGTGGATGGCTTATCTCCCTCTCTCAGGGCTTCTGAAGGATCAATTTCCTAGGCCTGATGCATTTTTGCCTTTGTGGGCCTCTCCCTTCCACCATAATAATATCAACATTGAAATTTGTCTTTGATGTAACTTTAGATACCTAAACAATTCATTTTTCTTTCTGTGTAGACAAAACTTAATCAATTTTCTTGGCCTAAAAATTTCTTTTTTTTTTTTTTCTGCATCTGCTAACTCCAAACTCCCAGTCTGTCCCTCTCCTACCCACCCTCCCCCTTGGCAACCACAAGTCTGTTCTCTATGTCTGTGAATCTGTTTCTGTTTCATAGATAGGTTCATTTGTGTCATATTTTAGATTCTACATATAAACAACAAGGTCCTACTGTACAGCACAGGGAACTATATTCACTATCCTGTGATAAACCATACTGGAAAAGAATATTAAAAAAGAATGCATATGTATGTATAACTGAATCACTTTGCTGTACAGCAGAAATTAACACAACATTGTAAGTCAACTATACTTCAATAAAAAATTAATTAGTTTTAAAAACTTTTTTCTGATATGGGGAGAAAAATTAAAACATTTCTATAACCCTATTTTTTTTTCTTCTGATTGTGAAGAATTTAAAACATTATGCCTAGTAGGTAAGTTTGCCCTCCCTGGGATGTAAGCCTCATGAGGACAGGAATCACATCTGCTGCTCTCCCAGCATGGCTCCCGGTGGCAAGCACCCATTGGCACCCACCCCCAGAACCGGAATTGGACTCCACGGGAATTCCTCCTTGGACAGGATTGCAGTGAGGCATCCTGGGAGACTCTATGCAAATACGGCCTCCAGGCCCCGCCCCCAGCCTGACTGCTTTATGGCGGGGCAAAGCCTTGGGCTCGTTGTCACCCTGATCCTGTCCCTCGGACCTGACCCCAGGGCTCTGGACAGCAAGACTCACGCCCTGGGCCCCTAGAGCACGTGCTCTGGGCCTGTCCTGGCAAGGATGGAGATGCCGCACTGACCCTCACCCTCCTTCCCCGCCGAGTCCCAGGCAGACCTGTTGAATGGGGCTTTCATTTCCCTGACCCTGAGGTCATCTGTTTTCAGAAGGTGAAATATGGCCGCCTGGCCGAGGACAGAAGCCGGGGAGATAAGCGCCAGGGAGGAGCCTCGCGTCTAACAAGCCGTGACTAATGATGATTGGGGCGTGTTTGGCGGGGCAGAATTTATTTGGCTCCTGGTCACCTGGGGATTAACTCTTTGTAGGATCTCGCGCCCCAGCCCAGAGGCGCCTGGTTTCCACACACACTGGGCTCTAGATCCGGCTCAACCAAGCACAGGGGTTGGTATAGAGCAGGTATCCGATAAATATTTGTGGTAGAGAAGGAGGAAGGGAGGGAGGAAGGGAGAAAAGGAGGACAAGAAGGAAGAGAGAAGAAAGGAAGGAAGGGAGGGAGGAAAAAAGATGCACACACATTCTATGTCCTTGAGCATAATAAAATTTCACTTTTATCATGTGCTTCCCATGGGCCAGACACTGACGGCTATACAATTTCCACAGATCACATTTAATCCTCACCAATCTACCAAGCACGTACTATGAGAGCAGCCCATTTAACAGACGAGGAAGCTGAGACTGGCGGGTTATTTTGTATGCTCTTTTAAAGGATGAGGGAGTGGAGCGCTGAGCAGTTCAGTAACAGAGCAGTAACATAGTGGTCAAGTAACAGGGCAGGGCTGGGGCTTGAATTGAAACTTGGTCTTTCCGGCTTCCGTTCTTGAATTCTTAGTTGCTGTACCAAACTTTCTAATGTAAACTCTGGAGTGTTTCCACGTATTGCATCAATCGGGGTGGTTGTATTTTTCTTTGTAGTAAACAACCTCAAAATCCCAGGGGCGCACAACAACAAACATTTATCATCATACCTGTGGGTCCCGTAGGTTGGTTGTGGCTTGGTTGGGTCAGGCTGGGCTCAAGGCTTCTTGTTGGGGTCAGGGTTTTTCTACCCGGGCTCACGCTGAAGAGGCAGCGGTGACTTGGCACATGGCTTCTCATGGTGGAGGCTAGGGAAAAGAAGCCAACCAAAGGACCCATCTAAAGCCCTTGCTCCGCCCACATCCCCTAGCATCCCATTGGCTGAAGCAAGTCACGTGGTCAAGACATTCATCCCACCCTCCCCCTGGTGTCATGACACCAGGGGGAGGGTGGGGAAGTACGAGTCTATACTATTGAGGGAGTGAAGAATGGGGACTAACCAATTTACACACGTACCATAGGAGAACAAGGAAGAAATAATTAGGTGAGGTGGGAGGTGCAAAAACACAAAACACGTGGCATCACCCCTGCCTTCCTAACTTCCCAGTCTCTGGGAAGTCTCCACAGCTCACACCCGATGGAAACACACACACACAGGCACGCACCCCAGCAAATGATTGTACTCTCTCTGATTGGTTGGCCACTTTAAAGTCATCTGCACTGGGGATATTTTGCCTCCCCTCCCACCTCCCCACCCCCCACCAGGGGACATGTGGCAATGTCCGGAGATACTTTTGGCTGATGACTTGGGTGGGGAGTGCTATTGGCATCTAGTGGGTAGAGGCCAGGGATGCTACCAGCATCCTCCTGTGCACAGGGCAACCCCCTACAATGAAAAGTTAGGTGCTCCCCAAATACCAAGAGAGCCAAGGGTGAGAAACCCTCTTGTAAAATAGCAATTAACCCAACAACCTGATGGCTGGGTGGGGGTCGGGGGGGGGGGAGCTGTTAAAAATACAGATTCCATGGTCCCCAAGGTAGAGATCTTGATTCAGAAGGGCTGGGGTGTCGCCTTGGAATCTGTATTTCCAAGTAGCTATTTAGGAAATTTTGACCCACTAATCAGAGCCTGGAAATGGCTTCTTTAGGTCTTTGTTATGCCTGGACAGGAACCCAAAACCAAAGCTGACTTGAGGATTTAAACAGAACAGTCCTTTTTTTGAGCACTCCCTAACATTACCCTCTTCAGAAACCCGGCAACGTTTGCTTCCCAGCCGCCCCACGGTTCACAGTGTTTGCCTACGAATCAAATCTCCAAATGGGGCCAAGCAATCTACAATTTCTCCCCTTCCTCTGCCTTTCACTTTTAAAACCAGGAGGAATTTGAGGGAAATGTAATCCATATGTTTCAGAATCATTTACACTTAAATCATGAAAGGACTGCCGTGGTTTTTAAGAGGTATTTGATGTCCAAAACACCTTATGAGGATTTTAAAAATAAGCTTTTTAAAGTCTCTTTTTACTTTCAGCTGGATCGCGCTCTGGGTAAGTGAATTCAAATGATATGAAGCTGTGGCGGGACGGGGCGGGGACTGCTGGAAACCCCAAACCAGGAACCTGAAGGAAATTCGACACTCAACAAATCAGGTCTCCCGCTGTCACCTAAAGCATCCATTTCATGCAATGAAATCGATCTTATTTTCCCAATGATTATGGATTCAAGCGGTCACTCACTGAGGTCTTTAGACATCTTCCTTCTCATTTAATGCCTCAGTGTTCCTCGGGTTCCATTTTTAAGCCATTTCGACTCACTGTAAATGGAGATCCAATTCCTCCTTCCAATGGGTTTGTTATTTCCAAATAGCAATTCCCTTCTGCCGCCAGCATCACATTTCACTCTTCTCTCTCCACCCCAGGGAGACCCAGGTGGAAGGCTAGAACCGACCATGTACTCGCTTACAGCGAAGGTGGGCCTGCCTGTTTGGAAAAGTAATTTGGCAAAATATCTAATCGGAGACATGCTTATTCGCAACAGTCCTGCTCTCAAGGATCGAGCCCAAGGAAATAATTCTAAGGGTGGAGCAATGCATATTTACACCTGGAAATATTCAGCACCGTTGATCACAGAGCAAAAAGGAAAACAACCTACCAGAATAATAATAGCAAAAGGGTTCATTCAATGATGGTTTCTCTACTTAAATGACAGCATGAACACTGATGGATATTAAGGCTGTGTGATATCCACAGGAAAGGGGAAGAGAATGAGCTCTATTTGTCATGTAAGAGAAGATGAATTATAGGTACTCCAGGAAATTCTTAGGAATGTGTTGGAATTAACTGGACAAAGGGAAGAAGGAAAGATATTCCAGCCAGGTGGGATAACATAAGCAAAACAGAGAGGTGAGTGGAAAAGGGCAAGGAATTCAGTGCTCTTGGAACTCAAGCTCCAGGCAGGGAGGAGGGCATGCTGAGCTCGGATCAGGGACAGAGGGCAGAGCGTGGAGTCCCGACGGCCACCTCTAGCAGCCTGGACCTTAGCCTGGAAGTAGTGAGGAGCCACTGACATTACTTGAGCTGGGAAGGGACACGGTCGAATCTACACTTTTACAAGGTGGCTGTGATCCCAGCATAGAGGCTAGATTGCAAAAGCTGGGGAGGAGGCTGGGAGACTTCGTTGGAGACCTTTTAAGTGGTACCCAAAAGAGATGCTGAACACCTTGATGAGTCGGGTTAGAATTCATTCATTCCGCCATCATTCCGCATGTTATCAGCGGACTTGGGATTTGTTTGAGACGTGTCTAAAGGAGAAGGTGGCTGAACCTCATGAATAACGAGACATGGGGGAACAAGGAAGAGGAAGGTATGGTCCTGAGGCTCTGGTTCAAACAGATGGTGGGGGGGTGCTGGGGGCTGGTGTCATGCACTGAGCTAGAGGTAAAGGAGGGGGTGAAGAGTTTGGGGAGAGACAGTGAGTCCAATTTGGGGCCAGATAGGCCAAAATGGAGTTGCCCAGCTGGGAGCTGGCTGTTCAGATCTGCGACCTTGGGGACAGGTGCGGGCTGGCGAGATCCATGGAAGAGGTGGCACATTCTCATGGTGTTTGAAAACACGAGGGAATGAGCTCGTCCAGGAGGTGTTGTGCTAAGTGGGAAGGGCAAGGCCAGAGGCACCCCAGGGAAGGTTTTTAACAAAACGTCATCATCAAAAGTCTGTAGGCCCATTAAAAAGGGGGAACTTCTCAAAGAGAAATTGCTAAGCAGATGCTCTGGTCTACTAGCTGGATGTGTGTAGGGAAATCTATGCAGACCACACAGTGGGGAGAAAAGAAAAGCAGAGATGAGCCAGGCAAGGATTTCAGTGAAAACATGACTTAAAGGGAACCTGTGGACATGGGTGGGTCAGTGTCCATGGAAGGGAGAAGCAGGAGGACAGGGGATTGTAGCAGAAAAGGAGACCTGGAGAGGTGAAAGAGGGAAAAGAAAGGGGTGGGGAGATAGAGTTTTATGAAAAAGGAGCAAGACCAAGAAAGGGAAAGGGGAGAATCAAAAAGAAAGTAAGAGAATAGCAAATGCTGGAGAGGGTGTGGAGAAAAGGGAACCTCTCCTCCACTGTTGGTGGGAATGTAAATTGGTGCAGCCACTATGGAAAATAGTATGGGGGTTCCTTAAAAAACTAAAAATAGAGCTACCATATGATCCAGCAATCCCACTCCTGGGCATATACCCTGAGAAAACCGTAATTCAAAAAGATACGTGCACCCCATTGTTTGTAGCAGCACTATTACAATAGCCAAGACGTGGAAACAACCTAAGTGGCCATCAACAGACGAATGGATAAAGAAGATGTGGTATATATATACAATGGAATATTACTCAGTGTTAAAAAAAAAGAATGAAATAATGACATTTGCAGCAACGTGGCTGGACCTACAGACCATCATACTAAGTAAAGTAAATCAGAAAGAGAAAGACAAATACACTATGATATCACTTATATGTGGATCTAAAATATGACACAAATGAACTTATCTACAAAACAGAAACAGGCTCACAGACATAGAAAACAAACTTATGGTTACCAAAGGGGAAAGGATGTAGGGGAGGGATAAATTAGGAGTTTAGGATTAGCAGATACAAACTACTATATATAAAATAGATAAGCAATAAGGTCCTATTGTATAGCACAGGGAACTATATTAAGTATCCTGTGATAAACCATAATGGACAAGAATATGAAAAAGAACATATATATGTATCTGAATCACTTTGCTGTACACCAGAAACTAACACAACATTGTAAATCAAATATACTTCAATTAAAAAAAAAAAAAGAAAGAAAGTAAGAGACCCAGGACCTGAGATCTTCTCTCTGTGAGCCTCTCCTGCTAGGGTGGTGAGTGGGACACAAGGTCCAGCTGATCTGGGATGAGGGGTCCCCAGGAACCTGATAGGAGAAAGCCAGGTGGGGAGTAACCACAGGTCAGCAAGGAGCCCCTCCATCTCTGCCCCCCCTAGAACCCAACATGGCCCCTCCATCTGCCTCTGGGCACCAGCACACGGAGCTCAAGTTGAAGCCTGATGGCCTCAAATCTCCAAAGGGGCTGCCACATGGGAGACACTGTGGGCAGATTCTGGGTGGCCCAGTCCCCTGGGGGAAATAGAGTGGGCAGATTTGGGTTCTAAAGAAAGAAGGATTTTAAAGATATCCAGTGGTGTCACAGAAAAGACAGCTTCACTAGGTAGTGAGCGCCTCGTGCCTGGAGGAATTTAAGCTGATGCTGGGTGAGCACTGAGGAATGCCTGTTGTGGAGTGGATTCCTCAGCACGCAAGGGCACGATCTACCCTGCTTTTCATCTTTCAGCATTGTGCTTAGTATGTAGTGAGCACTCAATGAACGTTAGCTGTTATTATACTTATCATTATCAGTATGGCTGGAATGTTCAACTTGAAATTATCACAGGGTCAGTTGATATAATAAACGGTGAGTGATGGGGACTTCTTAACCTGGACAATGTCTGTCCTGCCAGCGGTCCTGCAATACAAAAAGCATTCTGAGTTTCAAAATAATCCAGAAATCCAGATTATAGGGGAAATTTTAAAATGTCAGTTCCAAGAACATTATGCAGGTCAGCTCTGCCCATGGCCCCCATGTGTGACATCTGAGCTAAGGTCTATCTGGTCTGTGCTTTTTCTACCTACCCGCTGTGTGACCTCAGGTAAGTTACTTAACCTCTCTGTGCTTGCTTTCCTTAGCCATGAAATGGAACACTAATAACTTGCCCTGCAGGGGCATTGTGTAGATTCAATTAGATAATGCAGTCCAAGCCCCCGTGTGGTGTCCCACACATGGGAAGACTTAGAAAGTGATAATTGTTGTAGCTGCTATTGATTTTTCCTGTGTTCAACTCACGTTTTATGCTCCAGGCAGAGGGATTTTGTGACAAATAGCCCACCCGCACCCCATGCTGAGATCTGGTCTTTTCCAAGCATGTTGCCCTGGGATCTTGGCCGGCAGCTTCTTCCTATTACAGGCGTGCCGAGTGATTGCTGGCTTTATACGTACCTGGTGACAAGTTTAACCTGGCTGCTGCGGATTTAGGGAGGGCGACAGAGTCGGCATGAAGGAGACTGTTTGGGAAGAGCTGAGTGCTGAAACCTTAGCCCCAAGAAGATGGAGACAGGGGAAGAGAAAGGGGCCGTAGTGGTTCCGTGGATTCCCGGGTTCCACACAGTTCTTTTTTTGTTTTTGAATTTTATTTTATTTATTTTTTTTAATACAGCAGGTTCTTATTAGTCACCAATTTTATACCCATCAGTGTATACATGTCAATCCCAATCGCCCAGTTCATCAGTTCTGCTTACACTAATCCATAGGGTTGGGACATATCGTCAAATTCTTGTCTGGCTCTCAAGGAATTCACATTTGCAGGCACGTGTGAACCACCTGGGAAGTGTATTAAAATGTAGATGCTGATCCCCCAGGTCAGGGTGGGGCCCAAGGGGAAATGTTCTCGAAGCAAAAGATCTTCCTATGGGAGAGAGCACCATCCTCCCTTAGGGGACCCCGGAACAGTATAACCCAAAGGAGATAATTACCTTGTTGGAAAAACCTCGAAACCGAAGCTGAGAAAGTTCAAGTCACGTGTCCGAGGTTACACAGGTGGACAGAAGCAGAGCTGGGGTTCAAATCCTGACTTTAAGATTCTAGAACCATGTTCTAAACCAGAAGACAGAGTAAGTAATTTTCTTAACACTTCTTCCTCCCTCCTTTCTCCTCCTTCTCTTTTTCCTTCCTCTCTGCTCCCCAGCTTCTTCCGCAAGGATGGCACCTAGACATTCTTTATTTTAGGAATTCCTAACCTGGGATCCGTGGGGCCCATCAACCCCCTAAAATCAAATGCAAACTTTTGCGCATGTGTGTGTTTTTCCCAAGGAGCGGGTCCATAGCCTTTTTCAGCTTCTCAAAGAAACTCATAAATAGAAAAAAATGAAAAGCCGCCGCCATGCACCTCCTCTCTCTGCCTCTTTCCCTTCTCCCCTCCCTCTCTCCCCTCTCATCTGGAAGGGGCTGGTTGCACCCAGATGCAATATGGTGATGCTGGGAGGAGGTGAGATGGGCTATAGGGAGGAGAGCTCCCCCTGGAGAGTGTCCTCTGTTAGGGACTGCGGCTGCCAGGGTCAGGGTTAAGGCGGGAGAAGAGACATCTTTTGGCTGCTCTTCTGGCCGGCAGCCTGGCTGGACACCCGGGAGGCTGTGTCCATGTCCAACCGTGGGAACGGCACCCACTCCCTGGCTCTCTCTCCTCCCATCTCGCCCTTGAGCAATGAGAAGCCTAATCTCACTCTATGGGAAATCTCCAAACATGGGGATTCTTTCCATTTTCAGCCTTGGCTTTGCAGCTGGGGAAACAGAGGCTCAGGGATGGGATAGGAGCATCTTTCAGCACCTACAGTGGGTGGTGGCAGTGCTGGGTCAGACCCCAGCCTCCCGAATGCCAGCCCAGCGCTGTTTCCACCTTTCTAAAGCCCGTCTCACCCAGACTTACTCTGACGATGCTTTTATTGACCGGGAATGGAGGCATATCTGCCAATCCGCTGTCAATCCTGGCTAGGACCCAGAAGATTTTAATGTCATGAGCTGCTTTTAATGTATTCTTTTAAAAATCAAAAAGCCCCAAAGCTCTTTCTCCAGTGTTACCCACTGGACAGTCATCAGGCTTTATCTGCCAGCACTTAAAAAAGAAGAGAAAAAAAGAAAGAAAGAAAGAAAGAAAGAAAGACAGAAAGAAAGAAAGATATTGCCGCTGAAGAAGAATCCGAGGCCCCCGGAATCTTAACAAGGAAGCTCTGTTTCTTATCATCTTCAAAAAGCCTTTATTAAGCCTCTCTGGGCCCATGTGGCCGAGCGAGGCACTTTACAGCATCAGATCAATCAGCGGTCCGTCAGCAAACGTGTACAGTGCACCTACTGTGGGAAGCTGGCAATGTGTGGGGTATCAGGGCAGCAAGGCTTGACCCCTGACCTCACGTGAGGGATGCCCAGGGTCTGTACTGCCTTGAGACGCCACCTAATCCTAGTTAGGGTGGGACAGTCACCGAACATTGTCGAGAGGTAGAACAGGAAACTGCCTCCTCTTAGATGGAGGAGGACAGAGATTCTAGAGACAGGGCAATGAAAGCCCCCAGCATCCCTTCCTGGGAGGGATGCCATTTTTATCATCTTTGTCCCTCTGGGGCTCCTAGGGCATAAGGTAACCACAGCACCCAGCAGAAGCCTGGTAGTCACAAATGTCTCCAAGGCAGAAGCGCAGACCTTAGTTACAGAAAAGGTCACCCGTGAGACACAGAGGCAACTGATGAAGAAAACTAAGCTCAGGGCCTTAGATTCAGCCAGAGTCCACATCCAGCCCCTCTCGCTGTGCACCTCCGGACCACTGACTGCCCCTCCACGTCGTGGGCGTGTCGTGAGTTAAATAAGATGTGTGGAAGGTGCTGAGCACAGTGACCAACACACAGTAGGGGCGGGATCTTGGTCACTATTATTACTATTATTCTTGGCAGTATTTTTATAGTTATTATTATTTTATTATTTTTTTTTTTTGCGGTACGCAGGCCTCTCACTGTTGTGGCCTCCCCCGTTGCGGAGCACAGGCTCCGGACGCGCAGGCTCAGCGGCCATGGCTCACGGGCCCAGCTGCTCCGCGGAATGTGGGATCTTCCCAGACTGGGGCACGAACCCGTGTCCCCTGCATCGGCAGGCAGACTCTCAACCACTGCGCCACCAGGGAAGTCCTATAGTTATTATTGATAGGTCTCTCTCTCTCTCTCTCTCTCTCTCTCTCTCTCTCTCTCTCTCTCTCTCTCTCTCTCTCTCTCTCTCTCTCTCTCTCTCTCTCTCTCTCTCTCTCTCCTCTCCCTCTCCCTCTCCCTCTCTCTCTCTTCCCCCACCCCCTTGACCTCAGTTCTATCATGTGTAGCAGGAAGTTTTGAGTGCTCGATTAGAGATCATAGAATGGATTTTGGATATTTCATTCATTTAGTCATGCAACAGGTTGGGGTTTTTTTAGCACCTATGATGTGCCAGGACCACCTGGGCGCTGGCAGTACTGCAGAAAACAAAACAAGATCTTTCCCCTTCAAGGATTCTGACCCAGGACGTGTGTCTCGTTTCCAACCCAAGGGCTTTGGTAAAACCACCCAAGGGCTGCAGGTACAGCACACACGCCTCCTGGGGGTCCCTCTCCTGATAGGGATAGGGCTGATGCGAGGGCATCAGCTTTGGTTTTGCCAAGGGGAAGAGTCTGATGTCAGAGGGAACGAGTGAATGGGTGTAAGGTTACCCCCTTCCCTTTGATGTGCCGGCCCCTCCGCAATCACAGACATCCCCTGTCTTCTTAGTTCCCCTCCCACCCCGCCCCAGGAGGCAGGTCTGTGTGGTAAGAAGGCCCTGGGTGGGGTGGGGGTCAGGTCAGGACTCCTGGGTTTGTGCCCCTGTTTGTCACTTAGACAGAATCCTAACTTAGGCAGACTCCTTGCTGTCTCTCTCCATCTCGGGTACCTCGGGTACCTGTAAAACAAAGGCACACGGCTGATGGACAACTCTTGTCCTTCTGAGAGCAAAACTCACTGACAATCACAGCCCTTTTCAGGTGTGGACTAACAATGCCATCTTGGGAGGATTATTTTCTGACTTTTGAAAGTTTGTTATTAAACTCAGTGACGACAGGACTCAGATTGAGGAGGTATGTCGCCTGTCTCCATTGGATCCTGACTTAAAGAAAATGAAGATTTGAAAGTGGGTAGCAAAAAGCAGTTTGGAAATAAAATATCTAATTTTTAAAGTTGGGGGGAAGAACTTTTTGAAGTCACTTAGACCTGGGCTTAAATCTTATCTTTGCTACTTACTGGCTGTGTGTCTCTGGGAAAATTACTGTACCTCTCTGTGCCTCAGTTTACTTATCTGCAAAACAGAGATAAAAATAACTTCCGAATTTGTTGTACAGGCATAACTCGTTTCATTGCACTTCACTTTGTTGCACTTCACAGATACTGTGAGTTTTACAAAGTGAAGATTGGTGGCAACCATGCATCGAGCAAAACTATCGGCGCCACTTTTCCAATAGCATTTTCTCACTTTGTGTCTCTGTGTCACATTTTGGCAATTCTCGCAATATTTCAAACTTTTTCATTATTATTATACTTGTTTTGGTGATCTGTGATCAGTGATCTTTGATGTTGCTATTGTAATTGTTTTGGCATTTTTTAGCATTAAGGTATGTTATTGTTTTTTAGACAAAATGCTATTGCACACATAATAGACTGAAGTATAGTGTAAGCATAACTTTTATATGCACTGGGAAACCAAACAGTTCATGTGACTCACTTTATTGCAATATTTGCTTTATTGTGGTCTGGAACTGAACCCACAATATCTCTGAGGTATACCTATACTGTTTAGAGACGATATTTACAAAGGTTTAGTACAGTGCCTGGGATTCATAAACAGTAGATGAAAGCAATTGCTACTTAATAAATAGGAACAATACCTAGTTGAGTTTTTAACTGTTGGAGGGTCCATGTAATAATTTGAATTAGGTTCTGCTACCTGAAACAGAAATCTCCCAAACAAAAATAGTCTAAACAAGATAGACATGTATTTTGCTCATGTGAAATAAGCCCAGAGATGGTCAGTGCAGGGCTGATATGGCCACTCTACTCATGACACTCTAAAGAACCCAGGCTTCTCCCAGATCAATGTTCCACCATCCCTACAGTGTGGCCTCGTTCACGGCCCAGGATGGCTGCTGGAGTTCCAGCCATCACACTGCAAACAGCAGTATAGAGAAAGGGGGAAGAAGGGGTTACTTTATCTCTTAATAGGGTTTCCAGATTTAGCAAATAAAACTATAGGATACCTAATAAAATTAAATAGAGGTAAAATTTGAATTTGGAATAAATAAATGATTTTTAGTTGTTTATTTAAAATTCAAACTAACTGGGTGCCGTATCACCTAGTTCCTTTTTTTTTCTGTTGTTTTTTTTTTTTTTTGTCCACTCCACTCAGCATGTGGGGTCTTGGTTCCCCGACCAGGGATACAACCCACGCCCCTTGCAGTGGAAGCACGGAATCTTAACCACTGGGCCGACAGGGAAGTACCACCTAGTTCCTATTTTATCTGGCAGCCCTATCCCTTAAGGACATTTCTCCAAAGTACCACATAACATTTCCATATATATTTCTTGGTCAAAACCTCATCAGGTGGCCAATCTCTCTTCAGGGGAGATGTAGTATTTATTCTGGATGGCCATGTGCCCTGCTAAAAATTAGAGTCTTTATTATGAAGGAAGAGAAAGGAAACAGGTATTGGGGGTGGACAACATGCAGTCACTCCTATATTTCATTTGTAAACAAGGGATGACAGTATTTAATGTGCTCTAGAACAGTGTGCAAGGCCAGAGGAAAACAATCAATTAAAATACTGTAATAACTTATATTTGCTCAATGATTTTAGATTTTCAGAGCTAGGTCTACAGTCTGTACCTTTATTGAGCATCTACTCTGTGCCTGGCAAGGTACTAGACTGAAAGCCTATTGAGAACAGGGCATAGAGATTATTTTGTGTATTATTTTATCCTTGGCATCTTTGACAGCATCTGGCACATAATAGCTGCTTATATTAGTTTTCTATTCTGCATGACAAATTACCACACACTTACAATCTTTAAGCAATGCACATTTATTATTTCGTGGTTTCCTTGGGCCAGAAGTCTGTACCCAGCTTAGCTGGGTTCTCTACCCAGATCTCACAAAGCTGCAGTCAAGGTGTCTACTGGGCTGTATTCTCATCTGGAGTCTTGACTGGGGAAGAATCTGCTTCCAAGCTCATTCAAGTTGTTGGAGGAATTCATTTCCTATGGTTGTATGGCAGCTTGCTTCATAAAGGCCAGCAGGAGAGAGTCTGACTCAGGGCAGGCCCAGTCCCTGTTTTAAAGGCTTTCACCTGATTAAGCCAGGCCCACCAGGAACCTCTCTCCCTTTGTATTAACTCCATAATCCATGAGTTTAGCACTGTCATCTGCAAAATCCCTTCATCTTTGTCATAGTCTGCTGGCCAGAAGCAAGTCATAGTGTTACACCTACATTCAAGAGGAGGGGATTAAATGAACACCAGGGCTCAGGAATCACGGGGGCCACCCTTGGGTCTGTCTGCCACAGTGCCAACAGATGTCTGTTGAATAATTAACTGAATGAGTGAATAAATGACTATATTAATGACTTAATAAATGCTAAAGACACAAATATGAACTAGATCATCTTCTGGCTCTAAATAATCGTGTTCTTTCTCTACAACGTGCCACTGACCTCATCCCCGGAGGCACCTTCTAGCTTTGAGGTCCCGAATGCTCTGATCCAACATCTATTACCTCCTGCCTGGGCCACAGGTACCCAGAAGGCAGGGAACAAAGAACCCTAGACAAAGAAACCACAAACAGGCAGGAAGCCCATACATCACGCAGCAGCCTCCGTGTTGGAAGCCCTGTTGAAGTGCAGACAGCACTTTTATGTTAGTAGAATGGTGATAATGGGGACACATTTTTAATAAATATGGGCAGCATCAAGGTGTCTGGTAGGAGGTATTTCCTCACACTCACACTGTCTCGATTACTGACTTGAAGCCGTGTCGCCTAGGAACTGTAAGTTATGTCTTTCCCGGATTTTTGAAAACCATCCCAAGCCGATGTGGTTGTCAGCTCTCTCAAGGAGAAGCCAAATGATTTTTTGTGTGTATTTTAGGAGGGGAGGGGATGGAACGTTGGCCCAACGTGAAGCACAAAGAGTTAAGCATCCGGGTGCACACAGGTCTTATAGATTGATATTAATTACTAACATTCCCCAGCACTTGTCATGCCAGGCATTTTCTAAGCACTTTATACACAGAGTCATCTCAACTTCTCATCAGCTCTGACATCTGTGCTATCATTGTCCTCATTGTCTCTCTGAAGAAATGGAGGCACAGGAAAGGTGAGGTACTGGCTCGGGATCATCTACTTCCTCAGTGATGGAACCGAGAGGAACCGAGATCCAAACCCAGGCAGCCAAGAAGCTGTTCCCTGCTGCTGTCATTGGGGAATTGGCTGATGTACTGGACGGTCTGCCTCTAAACCAGGAAAAAGCACTGTCAAAACAAGCTGCAAAATCAGCAAGGCCTGTGCATGTCCCAGCTCCACTATCGACTGGATGTGTGACCTCTGACAGTCTGCTTAAACTCTCTGCGCCTCGGTTTTCTCATCCATACAATGGGAACAAATCAATCCAACCTCACAGGAGTCTTATGAGGATCGAAGAACAGAACACATAAAAGTGTGAGGATTGTGCCTGGAATACGGTCCCTTCCTTCCTTCCTTCCTCCCAGCCACCCACCCACCCACCCATCCACTTACCTATCCAACCATCCATCCACCCATCCAACCATGCAGGCAGGCAGGCATGCATGCATGCATGCATGCATGCATCCATCCATCCATACGTACATCCTCTCCTCTTCTCCACCTTTGTTCCTGTTTTTGTGGTCCTGACCCTCATGATTTCCTATTTTGGACTCTAAGTTTACCTCATGCACTTGAAGACAAATTTTATGACATAAGTCCCCACAACCCCTCAGGACATGGCTGACATGTTGTCTGGTCACTATCTCTCCTTGACCATCCTGCAAATATCTAAGACGCCAAACATCCCAAGTGGAGCCCGTCATTCTCCTCCTGGTACCCAGTCAGGAACCAGGACGCCTCCTCCACAACCCGCCCCCCCCCCAATCAACCACCACCCCTGTCCATGCTCCCTGCCAATCAAATCGTGAAGATAACAATCTGTTTCCTGAGTGCTTGCTGTGTGCCGGGCACCATTTTGGGGCTGGGTATCTGGTGATGGGCAAGGCAACCAAAGTCCTGGAACTTCTGGTCAGGGAAACAGGAAATAAACAAATGAATATGTCAGACAGTGACAAGGAGGCAGGATGGGAAACTAGGTCTGACTCCAGAGGCTTCTTAACCGTGACTTCTTTTGACTTCTTAGAGCCTCCATGACCTTCCCCTTCACCACCAGTTGGCATCTCCCATTGTTCTCCAACAGCTAGTCTTTGGGCCAGGAACTGGGCTCACCTCACTCCTGTCTTTGTTGGAGCCATTTCCCTGCCCAGACGACCAGCCATTGTTATTCTTATCCTTATTCTTGTTATTCTTATGCATTGTTATTTGCACCCGTGCACATCCTATCCATTCCCCGGGTGCCGGTCAGATTCCTCTCTCTCTTCCCCATCCTATCTCTTTCTTCTCCTAAAAATAAACCCCTCATGTTCCAACCCTCCCCCAGCTGTCCCTTCCCTGAACCATTTGACCTTGAACAAGTCACTCCCCAACCTTGGGTCTCAGTTTCCTCGTAAAATGGAGACCTCACGTGAACATTAAGCGTCAGCGTTCCTCATTCTCACAGGCTCCTTCAAGCCTCTGGAAGGGGCCCTGGAGATGTTTTCACAGGGTCATACAGTTTTGCAAAAATGGTCATTTCTTTTTTTTTTTTTTTATTAAAAAGGATACCCTACTTGAATAAGCTTCAGATCCCATAAAATCTGGGTCTCCTTCCCCCTGTTCTCCGTGACCCACCTGTCTACCTTTTAGGGTTTCCCGGGAATCGAGCCGAATCATGTGTCTAAAGCTCTTAGCACGGTCCTTGGCATAGACTAGAGGCTCCATAACTGTTGGTCACAAGATGGTCATTATCTGCACCACCATCATTGCAGTCATCAGGACAGTTGGAGGCAAGCAAGAGAAACTGGCTCCAGCTAACGCGGGTTAAAAAAAGGTGGAATTATTGGGAGAATTTCTAGCAACACCTAGAATCGGCAGGAAGGCTGCTGAGTCAAGCCCAGGAGACAGACGGCAGCAAAGGGTGGTATCCAGGCAGGCAGAGGGGTCCTGCCTCTCATCTCCAGGGGCCGGGATCAACAGCATCATTCCCTTTTATGAGTTTACTTTTCCCCCCCTCTGACGAGGAGTGTTCCGGGCTTCTCAGATAAGACAAATAGGTCTGCCTTAAATATTTCTATTACTTAAAAGTTCATAAATCTATTGGTTTAAAACTGTCAGCACGATGGGAAAATTCTGAGATGGAGCCACGCTTATCATCAGGCGAGGAATTTGCCCGAAGCGGGGGCAGGATACTGAGTGAAGGAGGGTGGCAGTGCCCAGAAATGAACTGTCTCCTCAGTCCCACCCATGACTCTTGCCCCGACAAGAAAGATTTAAAAATCTAGTCCTAATAGGCAGATGGCATTTGAGGCAGGGAACTGGCCCACTGCTGGTTTCCCTCACCAATTCCAGTGTCCTTTGTTGTGGCATGAGTTGACGTCAGGGGCTGATGCTCACCCACCCTCCAAACCAAAATGGCCTCGTGTCTGGAAAATAAGAATTACTTTCCACTCGCCCATCATTCCCTGCAGAGAGGTCGGGAAAGGCTCAGACGAGGAGGCTAGGGGCTTGGAGTCCAGGTGACGATGGACCGGTAAATGCTGAGCAACAACTTGTCTTGCATGGAGGGAAGCCCTGATTTGCTGGTTTCCATGGTGTAAATACTCCCAGCGAGGCTGGCATCACTGTATACAGTGGGAAGAGTTGCCATGTCGCAGCCATTGTATGGGAGTTCCAAGAGTATAAATGACCTCAAGAAGACAGGAAGCGGGCTTCCCTGGTGGCGCAGTGGTTGAGAGTCCGCCTGCCGATGCAGGGGACGCGGGTTCGTGCCCCGGTCCGGGAAGACCCCACATGCCGCGGAGCGGCTGGGCCCGTGAGCCATGGCCGCTGGGCCTGCGTGTCCGGAGCCTGTGCTCCGCAACGGGAGGGGCCACAACAGTGAGAGGCCCGCGTACCCCCCCCCAAAAAAAAGAAGAAGACAGGAAGCAATACGTTTTGAGTATCTATTACTTTTGTTTTGAACATATTTTATTTCACGGTGAACTTATATCACTTAATGTTTCATAACGGCCATGTTTAACAATGGGTTAAACATAAAAGTCCTAAAAATTGAACAGCTAGCTATTGCAAGGTGTTACAAACCAGTCCAACACAACACTGGTTCCGGGCCCCCCTTCGGGATGTGGGTTTGTAGCCAGGCACCACCACTTTCTGGCTCTGTGACCCTGAGCAACTTAATTCGTTTAACAAGAGGACGTTTTCTGAGCTAATGCTCAGACAGAATTCACAGTAAGTCAGGCTGTCTTCAAAGTCCTGGATTTGCTCTTTGTAAGAACCCTAGAAGGTAGAGAGATGGAGAGACCGAGGCTCAGAGAGACCGTGCCACTTGTCCAAGGTCCCCGAGCTGGTAAGTGGCAGCGTTGGGATTTGAACTCAGTCCCTCTGGCTTGGCTCTCTGTGCTAACCACTGCCCCACCCTGCCCCTCTACTCTGCTGATTGGTGCCTCAATCTCTGCCTATAAAATGCAGGTGTGATGCTGCATCTCCCAGGGTGGTGGTGAGGATATAAAGAATAAATGAATTAAACCAAGGGATCATTTGGCATGGCACCTGGCACCCAGGACGCCCCCAATTCCTTTTCCACAGGCATCCCCACGATGGAGGGCAGAGGTTCTGTCCCAGGCAAGGGGGAAGGCTGTCCTATCAACTGGCTGTGAAGAACACAGATGAGTCATCAGCTGTCATTCTATTATTACCCAGGCTTCAGGCAGCCAACCTCTTATCTCTACGCACTCCGCAAAACTATGCTTTCTGCCCTAGGAGAAACCTCGGCACACGGTACTGGTGGATTTGGAAAACGAAGCCAGTCTGAGATTTCAAAAAGTGTCCAAATCCTGTCGTCCGACCCACTGGGTGTCCCTCAACCGAAATTTAGCCTTCCCCCAGACCTCCGAGGTTTGCCTTTGAGAAGGATGGGCGGACGCCTCCATCAGCAGCTGTCACCACATGGGAAGGAAAAGCCTGGGTTGCAGGAAACCAAGGGTGCCTCCCAAAGGTCTCTCTGAACCTTGGGCTGGAAGTTTCTTCCTTCGCCCTGTCAGTGCTCTGAGAGTCTGTGGTCCTCTGTCCTCTGGCTTCCTCTTGGATTTTGCCAAGAAAAGACCCATAGAAGAGGTTAGGAGGGGAGAGAGGTGGAAGTATCTCTTCCCCTGGGTCCCCTTCCCATGCCAGCCCGATATGGGTTTGGCAGTGGCTGCATTTCTCGACCAAAGTCTGCAGCTTCTTCCAGGTGGTGCTCTCGTAAGCTCTTGTTCTCACCAGGTTCTGGAAACGTCTACGTCACCAGGCCCACTGGGTCTGAAGGCTGCGATGATTTCCCCATCCTCGCCAGCCTCAGGGCTCTCCGCCACCCCTCTGAGTTCCCTTAACCCGCCCTACACCTTTGCAAACAACCCCTCATTCAACTCTCCTTGACCCCTTCTAACTGTGCATCTGTTTCCTGCCGGGATGTCAAACCCTTCTCTGGACCTCAGTTTCCCCATCCGCGAAATGGGATCTCTCCTGCCAAGTCCACATTGCAGAGGTTGCCTCGGGGGCAAAGCAGACACTGGATGGGAAAATCCTCGAGGAAAACAAAAGTTCAAAGTGCCACCCAGGAGCCAGGCATTAGTGTTATTAATAAAAGCCAGATAGGTCTCCTCCATTTGCCTCAGCATCCCCCTCCCCTCTCACGCCCCCTGACCCCTCCACGGCTCTGCCTGGCCGGCCTCCTCCCCTGGTTGATGTTCCCACTAAAGCCATCTTCCCTTCCCCCACCGGCCCTGCACCTCCGTGTCTGCCGAGGGATGAAGTGCCCGGCTAACATAAGCGTGTTTACATTAAAATATAAGGACAATTACACCAGCCGATCTAATAGTCGGCTCTGTATATGTTACCAAGTACTTAGGGCTCTCTTTTGGAAAGCCATTATGCCCATGTGATTCCCCTCAAAGCCTTTCTTGAGGATTTTGTTTTGACAGGAGGGCATTAAGGGGTTGAAACTGATAGCATAAGCACACCACTTACACACTTTGATCAAATCGGCCCATAATTCTCCTAGAGAAAGTCTTGTATATATTAGGAAGGAAATTAATTTTATGACTGCTGTGGCTTTGCTGGTTAATGGCCCAGCAAGTCAGCCTGCCCCAGAAGGCAGGCTGTGGGAGGTGAACTCACCGCTTTCCTCCCTGGCTCACTGTCCACAGGGAGGATGCTCCACCAGGGAGGACCATCAGGCAGGCATCAGCCAGCGAGAACCTGGGATGCTGCAGGACACGGGCACGGAGTGTGGTCGCGGGAGCTGTACCCTGTTCCTTCTGACCTCACTTCTCCCCCAGGCTGTCACAGCTAAAATGCCCATGGGGCACTCACAGCATGATGCAGATTTGGCCTGAGCCCAGAGCCCATGTCACAAGCCATGGGCATTGGGAGGAATTCAAAGACCATAATTCGGAAGACCTAGGCAGTGAAGAGGTATCACACGTTTCTGTGAACTAGGAAACAAACTAGAGAGAAGAAAAGAATTTAAATAGTGGGGCGACCTCTCTTAGTCTCAGTTTCTTCATCTGCCCACCAGTCCACTTAATAAACGCTTGCTCCAATGTGGGTATAAGGTGTCAGGTATGAACAAGGTCTCCTGGGTACCTGGGTGCAGAATGTGCTCCCAGGGATGAAGACGGTAACGTTTTGTATAACATGTACCCAGCCCACCACTTCCTCTGGTCACTTAAAATAGAAAAAATACCAAATTTTTCCCATCCCTGCAGGATGATGGTGAGTAAAGGGGTATTTTGTGTGGTTCTTGCCCTTCTCATGGACTTTAGAACTTAACTTCCCCATAAAAGGTAACTCCTTGTACTTAAAAAAAAAATTCAAGTAGGTTTTTGTTTTGTTTTGTTTTGTTTTTTTGCGGTACGCGGGCCTCTTCCTGTTGTGGCCTCTCCCGTTGCGGAGCACAGGCTCCGGACGCGCAGGCTCAGCGGCCATGGCTCACGGGCCCAGCTGCTCCGCGGAATGTGGGATCTTCCCAGACCGCAGCACGAACCCGTGTCCCCTGCATCAGCAGGCGGACTCTCAACCACTGCGCCACCAAGGAAGCCCGTTTTTTTTTGTTTTTTTTTTTTAATCTACGGAAACCATTGTGAACATCGACATCAGATTGGAGGTGAGGAGGGGTGGAGAAAGAGGTGAAACCACATCACAAATGTCGATAATTGTTGAAGCTGGTGACAGTTAGGTGAGGTACATCATGCTACTCTGTTGACTGTAAATGTGTGAAAGTTTCCACACTAACAAAGGAAAAGCTTAAGGCTGATCTTCTAATGACCTCTTTTCTATTCTCCTGAGTTCTAGAATGCTTACTGAAGACAGGGAGAAAAGAGTAGAATAAATATCCCATGGCACAACTTGAGTGTAACCTCACAGTGTATGTTGTGTGTAAGAATGTCATTCATTACAAATGTTTGGAGGCTTTGTGTTTCTGTTTGTTTGGGGATTTTTTTCTATTGAACAAAAAGAGTGGAGGAGTTTCTGACATAGAGGGACGAGACATGAATTTTGTAGTCACGTGATCAGTCTTCCACTCCCAGTTCTGTCACTGCGGATGTGAAGCAAGTGGCTTGACCTCTTTGAATCTCAGTTTCTCCATTTGCAACTCCATTTCTCAGTTTCTCCGTGGGGATAAATAATTACTTGACAGGATTAAATGCTAACAACACAGGGTAGGTGCCTGGCATGATGCAGGCACTCAGTAGGTGGTTGGCATTGTCCACATGTGCAAGCTTTTGCCACTCTGCAGGGAAGCCCCTTTTTCTAAAAATGACACTTTGTGATTTTCCTCTGGGAACTGCCTTCCCCTCTCTTTCAGTCCTTGTGGCTTAGGTGCTGTGGACTCCACCCCCAGCCTCAGTCATGGGCACGTGACTCAGGCTGACCAATCATAGTCCCTTCCTGCCTAAGGGATTGAGTCGCAGATGCCACATGACCATATTAGAGCCAAGGGAACAGATACGTCATCCACTGCCGCTGGGTCTTTTCAGGGAAAAGCATGCTGTTGCAATATGTCACAGGTGCGCATGGAAGCCTAGAGTTGCCATCAGCCACTACTTGGGGAAAGCCAAGGTAGAGGGAGACTGAACACAAAGGGAGAGAGAGAAAGAAACCTAGTCCCTGGTTCAAGCCATTCCTTGATCCATTGGATTTTTCAGCCACGGTAGCCAATTAATGGCCTCTGGGGCTTAAGGCAGTTTTAGGTTTTCTATCACTTGCAGTGGAAAATTCTGATACAATTACAGTTGCCATTATTTGGGAGGGAGATCCACAAGGGAGGGAATATATGTGTACATAGAGCTGATTCAGTTCGCTGTACAGCAGAAACTAACACAATATGGTAAACAATTATACTCCAATCAAAAAAAAAAAAAAGATCACTTGTCAGAAGAGCCTGTTTTTGTAACCATTACATAAAACATCTTTCTCAGATGGTGCCCTTTGGGATCTGTCCTTCTAAGATGATATTATGCACCCAACTTTGTAATTTGTAATATCTGTGGTATTTCTTGTCATCGGTATTATTGTTACACCGAGAACAGGCATGAGGACTCTGGTCCGAAGCAGCTGAAAAGGAAGAGACTGTATCCTGCCAGGCAAACTGCCCAAACGCCCAGTCCCTTGGCAGGACCTCTAGTATCTGCATGGTGGGTCTGTGAGCTTGGATAGCCTTCAACACACTCTGGGGGCTGTTTATGCTTCTGGAATTGCAGCAAGGCAACCAGAGGGCTTAGAAGTCCACGACCAGTTTGTGCTATATGGGACCCGAACCTCATTAGCCCACCTTCCAGTTATCTGTTGCCACATAACAAATTGTCCCAAAATTAAGGGTGTAAAACAACAATTGTTTTGTTAGGCTCACAGATTCTATGGGTCAGGAATTCAGACAAGGCACAGTGGGGATGACTTATCTCGGCTTCATCATATCTGCAGCTTCAGCTTGGAAGACAAATGGGTGGCAATGACTTGAACAGCTGGAATCATCTGGAAGCTCCTTAAGCATGGCCAGTCCTTGGACTGGGATAACTGGAATGCTAGGCTCAGCTGGGGCTGTCAACCAGAGCACCGACACGTGGCCTCCCCATGTAGCTCGGGCTTTGCCCAGCGTGGCGGCTGGGTTCCAAGAAGGAACGTTTAGAGAAGAAACATTCCAAGAGAATGAGGTGCAGCCTCCATGACCTTGTTGGACTTGGCCTCGGGAATCAGGCAGCATCGCTGATACCACATTCCAGATGGATCACTATCACTAAATCTGGCCATCCAGATTTAAAGGGAAGGGAATAAGATTCCAGCGCTTGGTGGGAGACTGGCAAGGTAACATTGTAGAAGAGCTTGATGGACAAGAGACATTATCGCAGGCATGTTTGGAAAATACCATCTACCATGGCCTGCAGGCACTGCCACTGTACCGAGGATGGACATAATACCCACCGTTTACTAAGATTTTATTAGGTGTCAAGCATTGTGCTCAGCAGTTTGTACACACAATCCCACTGCATTCTCACAACATTCTCTGCCTCTGCGCTACTGTCTTTATGCTCCTATAACAGTGGAGAAAACTGCAGCTCAGAGAGGGCAAGGTACTTGCCCAGAGTCACCCATCTAGCAAGCAGAGGAGTTGAGATTTGAACCCAGGCCTGCATGAGCCTAACTGCACACTCCATGCCTGTTTTGCCTACAACTTCCTTTTTTCTCTTCCACCCTGTCCCCATTCTTCTCGTCCTTGAGAATTTCTTCTGCTTTTCAAGAAAGGTCCTGAGAATTCTCTGGCAGTCCAGTGGTTAGGACTTTGTGCTCTTACTGCCAAAAGCCTGGGTTCGATCCCTGGTCAGGGAACTACGACCCCAGAAGCCATGTGGTGTGGCCAAAAAATAAATAAAATAAAATAAAATGGACAGCTAAAAAAAAAATGGTCCTGCTCTTCCTTTTCTGGCCTGATTGCATCAAAATGCATTGAGGTTAAGAGCCTCATTTTGACTTTCATAAATAAAGCAGAGACTATTCCCCCCTATTTAAAAGATGCAAAAACCAAGCCTCAGAGAGAGAAAGCAACTTGTCAAGGTCACACTCAAGGTCCCCTGGCTCAAACTACCAACCAGTTCATGGATTACACATCACCTTTGAACAGTACCTAGACAGGCCTCCTGTGATATGTGGGCGGGGAGTGTCCCCAGAGCCCCCGTCTGCCTCACCCTGACCAGTCCTTCCTTTCTACCCCTTTTCCCATTTGAGGATTCCCTCTGTCTCCAGTTGGGCTGCTCCCAGGGTTGTCAGGCACACACATGATGGATTTCCTTGGCCCCTGCCTCTCCCCATCTTTACCCAATCTCCCTTTCCTCTACCCCACACCAGCCTTGGCCTCCCAAGCTATCTCCTCCCCTCCCCAGTGGGGGACTGGGGCACATTCAGAGAGTGTCCAGCCCTGAGAAATGTTTACACTAGAGATTAGCATTTATCTCTATACTTTCAACCTCTCTCCCCATGCTCAGTGCTGCTGTCTGCCCTGAGGAAGGGGGGATGGCCCCCAGCGATGAGAGCCAGCCAGGCTGGGGCCACCTCTCTGGCATCTGGCTCCACTGAACCCCTTTTCCCGCCATCTTTGGAGGTGGTCCTCTTAGGCTGTTCTCATTCAATCTCTGAAAAAATCCCGTTGTTTCTGGATGAAGGCTGAAGGCTCCATAAAAAATGTGAGTCTACGAAGGGGCCTCTCACCAGACACCAAATCTGCTGGCGCCATGATCTTGGACTGCCAGCCTCCAGAACTGTGAGAAACAAAGTTTGTTTGTAAGCCACCCAGTTTATGGTATTTTGTTACAGCAGCCCAAACAGACTAAGACATCACGATACATGGTGAGTGCCATTAATGTGCCAGCCACTTGCCAAATGCACTTTCAAATGGTGTCCTTACAGGCATTCTGATGGGGATACTCTCACTGTTGCCTCCGATAGGAGAAAAGAGCCCAAATGCCCAAGGCAACCTACCAAGATGGTTGTAGTTTGGCTTCAGAGGCTGGGCCTTCTCTGCTCCTCACCTGCCAGGCCTATGGTCAGCCAAGAGGAGCTATACTCTAGGCCAATGATTCCCAAAGTGCGGTGTCCAGAGCAGCAGTGGCAGCACTTGTTAGAAATGCACGTTCCTGGGCCCCTCCCCAGACCTGCCAAGTCAGAAACTCTGGGTGTGGGGACCAGCAATCTGCATTTTAACAAGCTGCCTGAGTGGTCCTGCTGATTGGAAGTTTGGGAACCATTGCTCTAGTCTAGGCAGATCCTGAACTCCTGGAAATCAGTGACCTCAGAGGGAGGTCACAAGCTTGTCCCTGCAAAGCTCTGGGCCAACTAAAGGCACAAGAGAAGTAAACAGAAGACAAAGGGGTACTACCAAAAGAAATCTACAGGTTCAATGTAGTCCCTATCAAAATACCAATGGCATCTTTCACAGAACTAGAACAAATAATCCTAAAATGTGTGTGGAACCACAAAAGATCCCAACAGCTAAAGCAATATTGGGGAAAAAAGAACAAAGTTGGAGGTATCACGCTCCTTGATTTCAAACTATACTGTAAAGCTATACTAATCAAAACATCATGGTACTGGCACCAAAAAATGGACACATAGATCCAGAGAACAGAATAGAGAGCCCAGCAATAAACCCACACTTAAGTGGTCAGTTAATCTTTAACAAAGGAGGCAAGAATATATAATGGGGAAAGGATAGCCTCTTTAATAAATGCTGTTGGGAAAGCTGGACAGCTACATGTAAAAGAATGAAACTGGACCTTTTTCTTACACCATATAGAAAAATAAACTCCAAATGGATTAAAGACTTAAATGTAAGACCTAAAACAATATAATTCCTAGACGAAGACATAGGCAGTATACTCTTTCAGATCAATCTTAGAAGTATTTTTTTTTTTTTTGGATCTGTCTCCTCAGACAAGGGCAACAGAAGCAAAAATAAACAAGTGGGACTACATCAAACTAAAAAGCTTTTGCACAGCAAAGAAAACCATCACCAAAATTAAAAGGCAATTCCAGTTCCAATAACTGCTACTTCCCCTCATCCCTTTAAACCTAGGAACCCCCCACCCCAAATTTGCCATTACAATTCACAAAACATTCCCTAACACTTATAGCATCCTTGCATCCTGCCCACACCCTTATGAATAGTCTCCTTATTAAACTCCATTCAAATTACCCCTTCAGTTTTTGTGTCACCAGCTTTTCCTTCTGGGACCCCAGCTGACATATTATTTTACTTTTCTTCCCCTCTCTCTTTTTCACTGAAGTACAGTTGATGTACAATATTATACAAATTACATGTGTACAGCAAAGTGATTCACAATTTTTGAAGGTTATACTTCATTTATAGTTATTATAAAATAGTTATATTCCCCATGTTGTTCAATATATCCTTGGAGCTTATTGATTTTAGACTATTTTTCATTCAGCAAACTTCACTGAGCCCATGTTGTGAGCCAAACCATGTGTTGATCACCTTTGTGAGCCTGAATCAACTCAGCTCTTCAAGGTGACAGCAAAGATGGTCCCCAAATCCCTGGGCTTGAACACAAACAGTGGGTTCGCCCACCTGGGAAGACAGGACCTGGAAGTTCATTTCACACCAAGATGCTAATGAGCTACCCACATGCTGTTTCTTTCAAAGGCATTTCCATTCCCAAACTCTGCGAGGGGGTGATCCTGTTCTTGGCTTTCTCCACCGAGCTCTGTGCAGAATTTAGAAGTTGAAATCCAGTCAACATAAATTGTAGCTCCAATTATTTTTATGAGACCAGCTGTTCTTTCCCCATAAATGAGGACTGGGGGGAAAGAAGGTGATGCTTAAGCCAAAGTTATTCATTTCTTGATGGTGGGATGTCAGGCAGTGTAACCCCTGGATTGGAAAAGCATCTCATGGCACTACAGCCTCCCTGCATAGTATCACCTACTCCTGCACCTGCCTGTCTGATACCCCTGAGGAAGGAGGGTCCCGGAACAGCCAAGTAGAAGTGGATGGAGAGTCAGCCAGGCAAGTCCTCAGCCTATTTGTTCCAAAGCATGACACTTACTCATCCCAGCTGAGAAGGAGCCAACCAAATCCACTCCGAGAAGGGTCCAAAACGGCCCGCGCTTTTCTCCTCCAGGAAAACCTGTCCCTTGTCCAAGTTCCAACTTCCTTCCTACAAAGTGTGAAGTTGCAATGGAAACAGTCAACCCTGTTTATTTAGCCTGTAATATAGCCCTGGCCAGAGGAACGAGCCCTGACAAAAAGCTGTGTTCCAAAGGCAGATGCTATGAGACCTGGATCTGGGATCTGAGAATGTGGCTTTGGCTACTCCATGAATGCTGATAGCACTGGGACAGTTTGGGGTGTCTGTCTGCTTGCCTTGCAAGTGACTTCCAAGGGCTTACCAGCCCACATAATCATTCCACCAGCCTCTCGCTACATACACCGCAGGAGAAAAAAACAACATAAAAATGGATAGGATTGATGGTGATGGGAGGGTAATTTACTAGTCAGAATAGAGCTTTAGCCACTATAGCACAGGCCAAAATAAATGGGGCTTCCGCAAGATACAAGTTTATTTCTCTCCTTGGTAATAGTCTAAGCGTAAGTGGTCCAGGGCTGTTGTGGCAGCTTCACAGAGTGAGACACCCAGGCTTTTCACATCGGATGTCTCTGCCATAGTCATCAGGACGCTTCCCCACCATGGTCCAAGAAGGCTGCTGCTCACTCAGCCAATGGCTGCTGCTCACTCAGCCAATGGGGATGGGGAGAGAGGAAGTAGAGGACACACCCCTGCCCTTTGATGGCATAACCAGGTAGTTGTACATGTCACTCCTTCTCGCATCACATGTGATGTGGGAATTTAGTCACATGGCCATGGACAGCTGCAAGGGAGGCTGGGAAATGTAGTCTTTATCTGAGTGACCATGTCCCCAGCTACCACTTGGGAGTCCGTAAATAACTCTTTGCCAGTGAACAGTCTAATACAGTAATTAAAAGTGCAGATTTTAGAGGCAGGCAGTCCAGGGTTTGACTTCCAGCTCCCCAGCTTTCTTCCCGTGGTCAATGAATACTGAAGCAGAAAAATCCACACAACCCTGATGGCCAGAAAAGAGAATATGTAGGAGAGGAGTGGGAGGATTTTGGAGCGATGGGATGGAGCCTAATCACAGAAGAGCACGGATGCCCGGCTAAAAAGTCCCGTGGGCACTGGGGAGCCATCAGAAGTGTTCAAGCAGAAGAAGGTGGATATAATCAAGGCATGAATGGAAAAAGTGTGATTTTAATGGGACATTTCCTGGTTTGGGTGTGGTCCATCAGAGAACCTCCTGACTCCTCCTGACAGCTGTTTGGAAAAGACATTGATCAAACCTCTTATGGGTGTGGACTGCCATTAGCCCTCTTTGAGGAGTCTATGGGATAGAGCAGAGGTCAACTTTCTTAGTAAAGGGCCAGATGGTCAATATTTTAAGCTTTGCGTACCAGATTTGCTTTTTTTTTTGCGGTACGCGGACCTCTCACTGCTGCGGCCCCTCCCGTTGCGGAGCACAGGTTCCGGATGCGCAGGCCCAGCGGCCATGGCTCACGGGCCCAGCCTCTCCGCGGCATGTGGGATCTTCCCGGACCGGGGCACGAACCCGTGTCCCCTGCATCGGCAGGCGGACTCTCAACCACTGCGCCACCTGGGAAGCCCGTAGCAGATGGTTTTGGTTGCAACTACTCAACTCAGTGTTGCTATCATATTAGACAGCAACCATAAACAATATGCAGACAAGTGAACAGAGCTGGGTTCCAATAAAACTTTATGTATAAAAACAGACAGCAGGCCACGTTGCCCCACAGGCTGTAGTTTACCAATTCCTGGTATAGAGGATTCTTTAACTATCAGTCCATTTTGTTGTCAAATGAAAATTCCAGTCAATACAATGCTTGAGAATGTGTCTTACTGTCTTCTTTTCATATACCACTGTGCCCTCCCCTTAACTGGGGCAGGTTTGTGGGCCCTGAGGTTTATTTATTCAGGGGGTCTATTTAAGGAAAATAAAATAAAATTATGGATGCACAATTCAGTATGAAAGCGCATATTTATTTAGCATGAGAAAAGAGATAACAACAAATTTTCGAAAGCTGACAAATATCCGAAATGGCACAAAATCCATTACGACAACACAATGTTTGTATTAATCAATTGCTTGATGTGCTGTATAACATTTCCCCTACATTTGGGGGCAGTGGAGCACTGCATATTCCGCCTCTTCATATAAACAGTTATTTTTTTAACATTATTCACTCTAGATAATTCTATCTTTCCATATATGTGGGAAATATATGTCCCACATATTTCCGGGGACAGGTGACATAGGACATGTTCACACCACAACCTGGGTACTAGGCATATTCCCAGAAGCCACTAGCACAGCCTAGCAATAACTATCCATAGAATAACTGCAAAGCACAATAAAATATGCCATTAAGGGCTTCCCTGGTGGCGCAGTGGTTGAGAGTCTGCCTGCCGATGCAGGGGACACGGGTTCGTGCCCCGGTCCGGGAAGATCCCACATGCCGCGGAGCGGCTGGGCCCGTGAGCCATGGCCGCTGAGCCTGCGCGTCCGGAGCTTGTGCTCCGCAACGGGAGAGGCCACAACAGTGAGAGGCCCGCGTACCGCAAAAAAAAAAAAAAAAATATATATATATGCCATTAAACCAAAACTAAACATACTACCAATTCAACTTCCCCTTAGACGGATCCCCAAAATGCCTGAGGCCACAAATGACATGAGGGAAAGTGTAGTGGAGAAGAAGTTGGAATAGAAAGGAAAAGGGCCTTAACCTTTCCTTTTGCAAATTTTGTAAAGCTTATGACCATATACACACACTGCTGGGCCCTTCCTAGCAGGGGAAGGGGCTTATGGGAGTGAGGGGCCCTGAAGTTTAGCATCTGGTAAACCTACTTGTGTGCCACAGTGCCTAGCACGTGGTATGTTCTCACTAAAGAATGTATATAGGAGCCCAAGACTCCCAGACTCCCTTGCGACTGCTTTATGCCCCACCCTGGAATAGCAAATGGTCCCAGAGCAGGCCCTGTTTTCCCAAAGAAATTAAATCTGAACAGCCCACACTTGGTAACAAAATTGGGGTTATGCAGAGAAAGTGATTCTGCTTTGGCTGCCAGGAGTCCCTGTGGAAAATATATGTGTCCATTTTTAAAGACAAAAAACTTAATAAGCCAAATATATAATTTTACTAAAAAAAAAACTTGAACCTTCTTCCAACAAAGGCTTTGCCAGGGTCATCGACGTCCCCTGCTGCCCAGAGGCACAGAGTTTTCAAGTTCCATTTTAAATTTAGATGCTATTTTGTTCTGATGGTGTTTGAAAGTCAAAAGGAAAAATCAAGTTCTCCCTCTTGGATTAGAAAGCATCCACAGATTCCATTTCCTGAATTTCACAGAGAAGATAAATTATTCCTGGAAAGGTAACAAACCAGAAACCAATACACTTGCTTCAAAGAGGGGATCTCAGATACCTGGGAGGAAAGAATCTGTCTCAACTGTGTGTTTCAAAATCCCAGGAAGAACCAAACGTCAAGAAACATTTGTCTATGTCAGAAGCTTAGCAAGATGATGAAGGGGAATGGTCAAGTCTCTCGAATACATCATCCCAAAGCGAAGCCTTTTCAGCTGTTGTTAGGATGGTGGCCAAAGAGATTGGAGAAACCAGTGTGAAATATTTTACAGCCACATCAAACGATTAGACTATGAAGCTAGAGGGAAAGTAGATTTATTAGTTAAGATACAGATTAAGCCATGTTAACAAAGAGACCTCTAAATACAGTGGCTAGAACATGATGAAAGTTTGTTTTTCATGAAAGTAGAAATCTGGATAGGTGGTCAAGGGTTTGGGGGCTCACCCATGTCAGAGACTCAGCTTTCTTCCATCTTGTGACTCTGCCATGTCTAACATGTGACATCCATCTTGTGATCCAAGGTGGCTGCCCCAGCTCCTGACATCAAGTCTGCATTCCAACCTTCTTTCTGAGAAGGTTGAAGCAGAAAGGTGAGGGTGCACTTCTTCTCTCCAAGGTGTTACCTTAAAAAGCACACATCACCTCTGCTTTGGCTCAATCCCATTACCACACGTAGCTGCAAGCCTGGCTGGGACATGTAACCTTTATTCTAGTTAGCCAAGTATCTAGCTAAAATTGGGAAGCTCTATTACTAACGGAAGTGAAGAGAGGCAATGAGAGATATTTAACAGTCTCTGCCATGGTAGTGAACTGAGGGTATCTTTTATATGTATTCGTCATCCCCACCAACCAATAATTCAGATCTCGATTTCCTCAATCGCTAGGTAGACACTTTTGATTCATTTATTGAATAAATTTTGAGTGCCTAACACATCCTGGATGCTATTCTTGTAGCAAAGTCCTTCCTGTCACTGAGTGCACATTCTAGTGGGTGGGTGATAAAGGTAAACAAATAAATGAATAAGGTTTTCAAAGAGTGATGAGCGATGTCCAAATACTGGAACAAGGTGATGTAGATGCAGGAGTGAGTGTCACAGGGAGGATTTTAGACTGAGTAGTCCCGGAAGGCCTCTCTGAGGAGGGGACATTAAAGTAGAGACCTGCCTCGTATGAAAGAGCCAGCCACGGGAAGACATGGGAGACAGAGGAAATCTTCAGACCTATAGGCCAGAGGTGGGAATGAACACAGTTTGAACAAGAAACAGAAAGAAAGTCAGGGCAGAGCTATGAGAGAGGGAGCTGGGGAGTAGGCAAGGATTCGATTACACAGGGCCTCGAAGAGGAGAGTAAGGGGCTTTGTATCACTCTGACCTCTGAGCAGGATCAAATAAGTAGTTTGCCCTGGCTAAGCCGACTTTGCAGAAGTTGCTGTGACTGAAGAGAGGAAGGAGATAAAGGGTGTTGGATTATAAATTCCTGATGAGGTTTCCACTAGTACGTCTGTCCACTTTATAGAGTGTTCTATATCCTGAGAAAACATGGCCACCCTTTCTCATCATTCCTTTCCCATCAGAGCTCTCAGAAGAAACCAGGGCAGGTGGTAGTAACCCCAGCTGACAAATAAGCATGGCGCGCCTCAGAGAGGGTCAGTGATTATTCCAAGATCACACAACTAACAAGTAGTAGTAGAAAGACTGGACACTTGTCTTCAGTTTCAAAGCAATCTATCTCAGAACACCTCCAAAAAGAAATTTGGCCTGAGGAGAAACAAAAAATAACAATGACATCACTTAAACAAGAAGCACACATTTTTCTTATATTTTATATATATACAGATAGAAAAATAATAGGTAGATAGATAGATAGATAATAGATAGGTAGATAGGTAGATAGATAGACAGATAGACAGACATGTTACAAAGTTCGTGTGATTCCACTTTCCTGAGTGAACGGGATTGAGGCACCTCTATTACTAGCCCTGTGGTATTACACCTTGCCCACATCATTTAAGTAGCTCATTTATTAAACTCTCCTCAATTACTTGTTTCAATGTGCCATGTCTTTTTTACCAGGACCTGACTGATACAAAATATCTGGAAAAAAATTCACACCAAAATATCATCTGTGATTATCTGTGTGATAGTGAATATATAGGATATTTAAAAACACATAATTATGTATGTATGTGTATAAAATGTATGTCAGTGTCAGTTATTTGAATACTTGTGACATTGTTATTTGTCTCCCACTATCCATTCTCTCCTTCTTCCTTTAGTAAGGGATTCCCTCAAATTTTAGCTAGGTATATGGTCATCCAGCTAAAGACTACATTTCCCAGCCCCCTTTGCAGTTAGTTATGGTCATGTGACTACGTTCAGACCAGTGGGATGTGAACAGATAGAACAAGACTGAGCACATGACAGCACAGAGCTGCCATTTCAGCCCTGGATGGCTTATATTTGGACTGATACGAGAGGGAGACATAAACTATCTTACTTAAGTTACTATCAGTTTGGGTCTTTGTATCAGTGATTGCGCCTACCTCTTGATTAATTCAGGTGTCAGACTAAGTCAGGATATTTGTGCTGAGAAAGAGAAAGGAAAGTTCTCAAAGCGTCTGTGTGTGGAGGGTGTGGTGAGCATGGGAAGAGGGCACATGAACTTCCGTCCCTGTCTGGTCCATCTTGGGATCCTTTGGCTCAGACTCCCTTCCCTTGTGCACCTCACTCTATCCTCCTGTAAAGTGCAGTGATCTTCCTGTTGTCAGGTTGGGCTTATCACAGCAGTCATCAACATCACGAGCAGGCATTAGAGCCCATGATGGGCTGTAATGGGTACCAGCAAGACACAACTTGAGTCAGACAACTTGTGTTCGAATCCTGGCTCCAGTCACGTACTAGCTTTTAAAAGAGATTAGTGAGAGCTGTTTGATCATAATTGAAAAAATGGTTTGAGAACCAAAAGAAAGTGCTTTCAAATTCTGAAAGCAGGTTAAATGACATAGATCTGTCTCCTGGGAAAAGATGATCGGGTGTGTGAAGAGTCCTCGGAGGGGTGGTCAGAGCCATCAACACTTCCTCAGTATTCTATTTATTGACTTCCACTAGATTCAAGTGAGTAAGGAGGGATGGAATTACTCCAGGATTTGAATCAGCCCCGAAGTCAAGTTCTGCCTTTTGTTAAAGGGGAATCTTTGCTTCCTGGATATGCTCATGCAATGATTCAAAGCAGATATGTCTGGGAGATGGCGCGAGAGAGGGGAACATGGTCTCAGCTAGAGCTCTGGGGAGAATAAACACAGAGGAAGTTTCTCCCCCAGGAGAAAAAAGAACGTTGAGTGAGTCATCATAGATGCTTTCTTGCCAAGATTACAGAGAAGGGTTAAATAGGAGGAGACAGTTGAGTCAGGCTCATTGTGGACCTCAGGGACCAGGGGGAAAGTATTGATTTCCTCTGAGCCACTTTGGACTGACCCATTAGTTTGGGCTCACTGAGAGGGTGGAAAATATGCAAGTTGCACTTGGCTGCATTTTTAATGTTCCCTTACTAGAGGACTATCCAACATCTTCCAAACGAATGTGTGGAGGAGGGGTTTGGAATAGAGGGTGCTAAGTGAGAGGTGGTCCAGGCACAAGTGAGCTTCTGACAGATGCATCAGTGAAATCGCTCTCCCCAGTCCTGGTAACACAGTGGACCCTACCTTAGTATGGATCAAATCTTGAACGGAATGCTGCCGAGGAAGGAAGAGACTGACAATTCTTAGCCACATTACAGCTCAGACTCCAGAACGCAACCTTGAATTTCCCTTTTCTTAGCCACAAAGTGAATCTGGATTCACCACCATTTTTTTTTTAATTGAAGTGTTGATTTACAATGTTGTGTTAGTTTCAGGTGTACATCAAAGTGATTCGGTTATATACATTCTTTTTCAGATTCTTTTCCATTATAGGTTGTTACAAGATATTGAACAGAGTTCCCTGTGTTATACAGTAGGTCCTTGTTGTTTATGTATTTTATGTACAGTAGTGTGGATTCATCACCTTTTAATCTGGCCTGAAATCGTTTCCTTCACTACCAAGGTTGTTTCAGAGCCACACTGCGTGGGTTAGAATCCCATTTCTACCACTAGCCAGCAATATGTCCACGAGCAAACGACTCAAAACACTCTCAGGCTTTATTTTTCCTGTCTCTAAGATGGAGATAATTATAGTACTACCTTATGGTTTGGCTTGGTTTTAAGGTGAAGTGATAAAGTCCATGAGAAGGGCTTGGCAGTCAGCCCTCATTCACAGAAATGCTCGATATATTTTAACAACCTTATGATTGTTTTATATATATGTTGCCGTCTATAACAAGCAGATTTCAAAGACTCAAGGGCGAAGAGGAGGAGAAAACGGAGCTATATTGGAGTAAAGTTTTTACATTTTACCAGAATTAAACTAGTATGGATCTGAAGGAGATGGTGATAAATCAAGATGCATGTGGGGACTTCCCTAGTGGTCCAGGGGCTAAGACTCCATGTTCCCAATGCAGGGGGCCCAGGTTTGAATCCTGGTCAGGGAACTAGATCCCACATGCTGCAATGAAGAGTCCATGTTCTGCAACTAAGACCCAGCACAGCCAAAAATACATAAATAAATAAATATTCTTTTGAAAATATGCATATTGTAACCCTGAGAGCCACCACTGAGAAAATAAATATAGTAAAAATATCAACAGAGGGATTAAAGTGGCTCACTAAAAAATATTTATTTAACACAAAAGAAGGTAGTAACAGAGGAGACAGCTCATCTTGTGTGCCAGTCCTCACAGGTCATTGGTATCTTTTCAGACAATGGGCTATGTTGTCCTTTAGATGATCAGCTGGGGCTGACTGATCTCATGATACAACCAGCTTGGCATAATTAAATCAGCTGGTTCATCAGAAAGATACCACATGGTTCATTGCCACTTAGACTAACTGTGGATGGGATTCTTCCAGAAGGGGATATGAGTTCAGCATCTGAATACATTGGAAGAGAGACTAGCTGTCATAGAGACATTGCTTCAGTAAGGGACTGGGACACAGTGCTCGAGAGACAGAGAGGAAGGGGACAGATAATTGGCCCCGCAAGGTTCAGTGAGGAAAAGGGAGGGACAGCTCCAACTGAGCACCGGGACCCCTTGATCATTCCAGTAGGAAGACCCATCTATCCAGTGGAAGGAAAGACCAGGGAGACCCATAGGGTCTGGGAACCAAGGCTGGGATTACAGTGCCATCTCTGGGACCAACCTGGTGGATGGGTCTTGGGAAGTCAGTTGGCCTGAGTGTTGCATTACCGTTGCCCACCTCTGCCCACCCTGGCCACAGGCAGTAGCCCTGCTCATAACACCTCTTGCCTGACAAACCACATTTTGTACCACGTGATGCTAACCTCCTGACGTCTGTCAATTAGACCTAGGGGCCCAGGCATGTGTCGGGATCCTGTTATGTCTTTGGTCAAGTCACCGAGTTGCTAGTGGGCCTTGGGGTAGCACTTCGAAAAACCTTTGCGTACCTCTCCCTTATAGATCTACCTCTCCTCACTCCCAACTTTTGCCCATGATATTCCCTCTATGGAGAACACACTTCCTCCCCTTTATCTGGATGGCCCCTCTCCCCAACACACACACAACACACACACACGCACACACATCCTTCACTTCTCAAACGAAGGGCAATGACTCTAGTACCAGAAAGAGCTGAGATCCAATACCTATGCAGCCTCTTCCCCTGGGACTTGGTGAGTAATGTAACCTCACTGAGTGTCAGTTTATTTACCTATAAAATAAAATGAGTCTAGGGATTTCCCTGGCAGTCCAGAGGTTAAGACTCTGGGCTTCCACTGCAGGGTTCGATCCCTGGTTGGGGAACTAAGACCTCAACTGCTGTGCAGCATGGCCAAAAAAACAAAAGTCTAATAATCTCTTTATGATTTTTTTGAGAATTACACTTTTAAAATACGTAGAATTCAGCATCATATGTGGGACAAAGAAAGATCTCAGTAAATCACAATTCTGAGGACAATGATGATGGTGAAGATGAAGAAGCGAGTGGTGATGGTTGTGACATGTCCCCTCTTCTGGGAAGCTTTCCCTGGTCCCAGCAAAGATGTATCCTGAGTGCTCTCATGGTCCTCGATCATCTCCTTATCATGACACATATACAGCATTGTCATTGCTTTTGATTCATCTCCCTCCATCAGCAGACAATAAATTCTTTGTAGGCAGCAACTGTGTCCTATTCACCACTACAGCTCCGGCACCCAGCCTAGGGTTTGACATACACTGGGCACTAGGGTATCCACCCAAAGACTTGGCCTCCTGAAGCACTTTCCTTGTTTCTCCCATGGATTGTTATTGGAATGACATAGACCTGCGTGTGCGTCTAAGATCTCCCACATACAAAGCTGTCTGACCTGGGTCAAGTTACTTAACCTCTCTGTGCTTCATTCCTCTCACCTATGAAATGGGGGTTAATAACAGTTCCTACCCTAATCAGGTGGTTGTGAGGATGAAGTCACAGAATAAATGTGAAAAGATCAGCCCACTCATTCATCAAGTATGTATTGAGTGCCCACTCTGGGAAAGGCCATATTCTAGAAGCTGGGGTACCACATAGGGAAAGTTGCTGTCCCCATGAGGGAAGGCAGACCACAAACAAAGAAGGATCTAGATGAACAGGTAATAGGTTAGTACCAGATATGGTAAGGCGAGGCAGTCAAGGATAGCACTCAATAACTATTTATTATTCTCACTAACATCCCACCCTGAACACACCCTCCAGGGAAAACTGAAAAGCATCCAAACCTTGCGACCCTGGAGCGTTTGGGTCCCAGGCTTTTTCTCCAGTCATGGGCAGAGGCTCGTTCTGGCTTTCACACCCCTGGAGCTGATTACGCCGTCAGAGCCTGCCCTCTCTTTGGGGGGAAAGAGCAAAAGCCCACTTTTCATGACACCTGTAGTAATCCTGGGTGGAATGTATCTGAAAAGATGCAGGAGAAATTCTTAAAATATATTTCCCTCCAACCACAATATATTCCATATGCTTGGAAACGGTCAGGGAGGGAGCCTGGTGCGCTCAGTTACCTCTGGTAAATGTTTCTCTCCCACACTGGGAAAACCCTTATCAGGGGGTGCTTCTATCTGACAGCTGGAAGGAATTTAGGAGAAAATGCAAAGTGCCGTTTGCAGAAGAGGAACCAAAACCGCAAGAAGACTTGAGGGCTTCTCTCAAAGTGAAAGGGTTTAAGGCTTCAGACTGCTTAGTCTGAGGGTAGGGGGGGGAGCAATTTCTGGGGAGGGGGGTGTTGAGGGACCCTCCCCTACCAGGGCTCGCTGGGTGACCTTGGGAAGTTCACAGGCCCCCTCTGAGCCTCGGTTTCTCCCTTGGTAAAATGACTGTGAGCTCTACGTTCTGAATTCTATTAACCACAGAGGATCCACTGAGGATCCAAGACATCTTGTTCTGTGGTTTCTTCCTATGGATATCAGAGGAAGCGCCCTCCAAGCTGGTGGGTACAGCATGGAGCAGAAATAAAGGCAGGAGGCGGGAGCCAGTCTCCAAACTGAGAAGGAAATTCGCTTTTTATTTTTTTACTGAAGTATAGTTAATTTACAATGTTGTGTTAGTTTCAAGCATACAGCAAAGTGATTCATTTATACATACATACATATATATATATATATATATATATATATTCTTTTTCAGATTCTTTTCCATTATAGGTTAATACAAGATTAACTGAGTATAGTTCCCTGTGCTATACAATAGGTTCTTGTTGTTTAGGGAAGGAAACTCTTTAAAGCCGTGGTTTTCCATTTAAGGGCACATTTGAATCACCGAGTGAGCATTAAAAGTGTTGAGGTCCCACTGCCCAGAGATGGTGATGCCTGGGTATTAGGAAGTTTAAAAAAAAACTCCCCAGGTCATATTGATGCTTAAACAAAGGTGGGTTTCAGCGACTAAGGTTTCCTGACCTTGCTACATCCAATTCTTTCCCCTTCCCTTGTGCTTTGGGGCTGACAAGCGAATCTCTCCAAGAGAGGCAAGTCTATGACATGCTTTGGAACAGACAGATCCAGGTTCAAGTCCCAGCTCTGCCATTTAATCACTGTGTGACATTGGGCAAGTGAACAGCTCTATGCATCAGGAAAATGGGAATGAATATCACAGCACCCACTTCACAGGTTTTATGGGGATTCATCAAGACATGCTGATAAAGCTTTCAGCACATGCCTGGCTTATGGTCAGTGGGCAGTGATATTGGTAATGAATGATGGTTGACGATGACCTCTTGGCAACATGCTGCAGGTGCCTTATAGCAGTGGTCCCCATACTTGAATGTGCATCAGAATCACCAGGAGGGGTCCTTAAAACACAGGTCGATGGACCCCAACCCCAGAGTTTCTGATTCCCAGGCTCTGACGTGGAGTCTGAGAATTTGCATTTCTAACTAGTTCCCAGGTGATGCCAATCCTGTTGACCCAGGAACCATGTCTTGAGAACCATCATATTAGAAGGAAATCCAAGAACAAGTCTCCCTTCACGCAGAGTAGAGAATCCCCCTCTTCATAGGGTACCCATCTCTCTGAGGCTCTAAGGACCTGGAGCCGTATAATAATTCCGGAACTTACATAGATCTATTCCTCTCATTTTGCACTTGGAGAAATAGAAGCTGGAGAGAAAATGACATTTGCTCAAGATCTCACGGCAAGTTGGGAGCAATTCTAGGATGACACTCTTCTAGGGACAGTATAGCAATGAATTGGGTGCACACCCACCAGCTTCCCCAGCACTCTGTGTTTCTCCTTTCCCCATGGCCACATGCTGTTAAGAAAGGCAACAAAACTCAACAGATCCCTTCTTTGCAGGCCTTCTCAGAGCCTTTATTATAGTCATAGGCATTATAAGTAGTGGTGGGAAGATGATGTATCAAACAAGTAATAATATTGATTTTCCCTCTTTCCTCAGGCTCTAGTGCAGCTTGATAGGGCACTTACGTTATAGTCTTACCAAAAATGATGTACCCAAATTTGTAATATTTTGCTCATCATGGAGTTTTGCATTTTTAGTTTTAAAAGTATTTTATTAAAGTAGTATTCACCTTGATTACTGAGATTTTGGGCACCCCTTTAGATATTGCACCCTCGGCAAATGCCCCATTCACCTCCCCTTAGTCCTGGCCTCAGGAAACATCCTCTAAACACGTATGACCTTGGACATCTCACCTCATGGAGCATTTCAAGGGAATAGCATTGTATAGAGAACACTCTGTGAAATCTATTTTATCATGACACATGGTTAAAATAGGTGAGATGCCAAGAGGATTTTTTTTAATCTTTTTTTTTGCATCAGAAAGAAGGACTGGAGGGAGGAGATAAGTGGGTTTTTTTTGTTGTTGTTGTTTTTAGTTCGAGATTCAATAGTGTTTTGGAGCAATCTTTATGACGATATGGAATTCTCAGATAGAACTCTAAGACTATAGCTATCAGATACTTCGCACTTATCTAATGGCAACATAATGCTCTGTAATAAATAACACAAAGCTTCAGCAGCATATAAGAATCAACAGTCATTGCTTGTGTGTCTGAGTGAGCAGCTGGGCAACCCTGTCAGTCCCGGCTGGGACTGATCACATGACTGTGGTTGGCTGGCAGTTAGCTGGGGCATCTGGGGGGGCTTGGCTCCACTCCACTTGCCTGTCCTCCTCCAGTGGGCAAGCTTGGGTTGTTCTCATGGTGACCGCAGAGGTGGGGTGGGGGAGAAAGGGAGAGAGAAGAAACACACAAGCACTCTTGATGCCAAGGCTCAGTTCACCATCAGTACTACCACAATCCACGGGTCTAAGGAGACCATGTGGCCAGTCCAGTTGGAAGACACGGGGAGACAGACTTTTCGTCTTTAGGGAGAAAATCTACAAAGGAAGTCACATGGCCAAGGGCATGCAGACTAGGAAGGGCAGAAAGGCAGGGCCATCAATAAATGCTTATTTCCACATATACTCCCTTCCTCCAATGGGAGGAGAGCTGTGATCAGACTGTCAGTGAAGACATTTATTAAAAGTGTTTCTGATTTCAACCCCACGTACTACCTTGAGGCCAAAGTCTGGGGGTGGGGAGTCGGATCTTTTAGAATTTATGGAGCTGGGAGGAAGAAGGAGGGTTGACCTTCCCCAAGCAAAAATGCCGATCCACGTGCCTTTTTGTGCCGTTCACAGGGATCCCCTCAAAAAACACATGGGGTGTGTAAGTAGCACATACTTCCTCTTGGAAAAACAGAAAAGAAAAATCTTATGGCTTTGATTTTCTAATGTCTTGTTCTTTCATTAGCATCGGGAACAGAAATACAAATGAATCAAAATTCAGGAAGATGCTCAGCTCCCCTGCTTGGATTTTAAACAGAATATATTCTGGGCTATGACTTCTACAGTGATACGCACAGTTTTCCACAATGTAGGTACTTAAGGACTACAGAACTCTTAAAAAATCATTATTCATCACTACTCTTCACTTACCTACAAGCCTACAGTAAGGAACTGGTTTCTTGGACGGGCCACGCTCTCTCCCACCCCCAGGCACTCATGTAGGCTGTTCCCTCTGCCCAGGGTACCTTGTGCATCCCAAACACCATCTCCATCCCCTCAGCCTTCAGGTAATTCATCACCATTTCTCAGAAGCTTTCCCTGACCCCTCAGTCCACGTAAAACCCTTATAAGCTCCCATATCACCCACCACATCCTCCAAAACACTTCGCACCCTTAACATCATTAATTGTCTGTATTTCACACTCACTTGTAATATCCATAACAACAGGAACCCTGTGTGTCTGTGCATTTACCTATCTCCAGCACCTAGCTGTGTTTGTCCTAAGTTGTTTGCTCAATTAATATACATTTCTAGTCCCACCTGTATGAATTTATTGTCATAAAAACAAAACCCCAAGGGGAAGAGTCTTGACGGTTCCAAGCCTCTAAAAACAAGGTTTCTAAAAAATGAGCAAAGGGGGAAAAACATTTTTAACAAAGAATGTTTTGACAAGTACCTCTTAAGTTTGCATTTTCCAAACCTCGTTCCCTTGCCTGGATCACCTTTCACTGCTTCCCCAATTCTTACTCTAATACTCAAACCAGGGAAAGGTCATAATTCACAGGAGTGATATTTGCAGATTAAAATAAAAACAGCCACATTCTGCAAGTAACGCTGACATTTGGCAAAACGTCTCAGCCAGAAAAATATGTGAATGTCGGATGCTTCGCAGGACATAGCCAGATTCCTTTTATTCTCCCAGAAATATAACAGGGCAGTCCACATTCTGGTTTGGATGTCTTCCCACTTTCTGGAGTAAAGGGAAATACAATAAAAACCTGGACGATGAGCTCATGGACTCCTCCATTTGTCAAGATGTATCTCTTCTAAGTGGCTCTTTTTTAAAGGCTTGAGATGCTTCCAAACTATTTATAAAAAGCAGCAGGGCTCTTCAAGGTTGGGAGGCAATCACAGACCTCCAAGAAAGGGAGGGAGAACAAGGTTGCTTTGCAACCTCCGGCAAGAAGTGGGTGGGAAAGGGTGTCAGGTCTGTTTTTGGGAAGCACAGATGCACTCACTTCCGGGTACCACCAACTTTTCCTCTGGAACCACGTGCTACCAGAGTTAACATTTGCCTTTGAACCTTAGTCACCTGGCTGGTGACCAGGTCTGGAGTATGAGGACTGGCAAATAATACCTGACACTTAATACCTAAACCATTTTCTTCTTCTAAATCTTTTTTCCTTCTGTATTACACATGTTCAAGAGAATATACTACTAGCTATAAAGAAGAAAATTTTAATATATTGCCTATTACCTTACGACCCCAAAAGGACTTTTAACATTTTAACGTATGTCTTTCTTGTCATATTCAAGTGCACGTGCGTGCGCGCGCACACACACACACACACACACTTATTCTTACAAAAATTAGGTATTATCACATGTACTGCTTTGCCAACTGACTTGTTTGTTTTATTCATTTTTTTTAACACCAGTAGACAGACGGATGTCCTGCCTTCTACCACCTATGTAAATTTGGAGACATCACTTAAACACTCAGAGCTTCAATCTCCTCATCTCTAAAATGATGATAAAAATAGGTACTAACATAATACCTAGCAAATGCCCAGCACATAGTGAATATTATATATGTGTGTATGTGCTATGTTCGTGTTTCCATGTAATTAGGTTGTCTTTTTCCATATCAATTTTAAAATCCTACATAGAATTCTATTGTATAGATAACTGGCTCATTTAAAACATGTTTAAAATTCTTTGGCATATTTATCCTCATTTTATTCTTATAATATCCTTATGGAATTGGTATGAGGAATGTAGATGATAATGGCTAATCTTCTACAGTAAGGATTAGCGAACATTTTCTGTAAGGGGCCAGATGGTAAATCTTTTTGGCTTTGCAGGCATTAGGGTCTCCGTCCCGACTACTCAATTCATCCCTTGCCGTAGAACAGCGGCCATAGACAAAACATAAACAAATGGCCGTGACTGCGTTCCCATAAAATGTTGTTTACAAGAACAGGTGGTGAGCAAATTTGGTCAGTGAGCCATAGTTTGCCAATCCCAGTATACCGAATGGCAAGCCCTGTTCTAAGAGCACCTCCTGGGTAATCTGATTTTATTCTCCCAATGACTTTGGAGGGGTAGATCTGAGTATTATACCCATTGCAGATGGGAAGACTCTACAGGGTTATGAAGCAGATACATGGCTTGGTCGGAGCTCACACTCATTTTTCCCCAACCGCCTGTTCATCCTGCCTCTCCCTTCTTAATTCGACTCCCTGCCTCTTGAACGCTTTCTCCAAATTGAATCCCACCATCCATTCTTCAGCAACCTGGGACAAACTGCAAAGTCTTGGTTTATAAGAGCAGCAGCAGAGACAGGCAAGCCCTCTGATTCCATGCTTCCAGGGCAATGGCACACTCGGTTAGGAACTGCCTCTGGGAGCGGGGCTGGGGGGATTGCAAACCCTGTTTTCAGTCCCTTCCTTATCCATTCCAGCAATAAATTCCAAAAATGATTCTGCTCCAGACCCAATGATGTCAAGGTTTTCTGCTTTTCTGTGAAGCTCTGGTCTCAGAGATCAAAGTTAGAGGCACAGCCCCTGGGGACTCAGTGGAGAACTTCCAGAAAGATTCATTCACATCCAGTAGGAACTTGCAGCGACCCCAACTCACATGTGTGCCTTTTATTCTCACCAACAGCCTCTGAGCAGTTCTCTGCAGTCAAGCAGTAGAAAGTCCCTGCGCCTTCTCTTAATTTATTGCCCAAAGAGGCAGGGTTAGAACTTCGGCGAGGATTTCTTGCACAAAACCCATCTGAGAGTTTCAAAGTTCCAAGGAAGGGTCAGGCAGCAGCCTTCGTTTACATTTTCCAAAATGCAACACCCAATGGGGTTTTATCCAGGAAAGGAAAGAGGCACCATAGGATGGCTGTTTCTCTCTAGTCAGTTGGTCCAATTGATGACAGGAAGCGACCGCAAAGTGTCACAATTAAACCCTGCCTAGATGAGGAAACTAATCACAAAACAGTAAGTCTAACCTTTAGTCTTATAACTACTCACTTAGGTGGCCTCTTAAGAGTCAGGCATAAATCTTTAGGCCAAACATCTATGCAGGAACTCCTGGGTTGTTTTTTTTCCCCCTCTCACTCTTAGGTTTATAGATTGGCGAACATCTTTAATTTCATTGTGTGTTAATATCTATGGGTTAAGAAGAATGATAAAACACTGAGAACCAAAGGATGTTTCCAACTTGATGTAACGTTTTGCAAAAAATAATAATAATGATGATAAAAGACAGGAAAAAGAATGTGTTGTGGTCAAATGAGTTTGAGAAATGCTGCATTGTCTTTACCCTTCGGGAAACTCACAAAGTACATTAGCGTAATAAAGGCTCTGAGAAGTCCTGCAGAACAAAAGGATACTGGTGACCCTTTGTTTAACCCAGCATTTTCTATGAAATGTGCACATGGCAAATATTAGCATCCCACCAAACTAGTTCAGTGGAATGCATTTTAGGAAATCTCATTTTAGAGCAACACTATTTGCTTGGCCAAATGACCTACTGATGGTAGGGTGACAAATGAAGTTTTATTGTCGCCTTTACACTTTCTCTGTATACACCAAAATTTACCCATAGAACATGAATTTCTTTCACAATCAGGAGGGAAAAAAAACAATAAATGTGTAGATAGATAAATAGTCGCTATTCACCTCTGTGAAAATCAATAAAGAGAAATCTTGCTAAAATGAAGTTAGGAAGCCAGAAGGGGGAGCTCTCACATACCACTCAGGTCAATACAGATCCCAACAGGAATAGACTGGACTTGCATCTCTGGCAGAATCCAACAGGAAGTGACACTACTTTCCTCCTGCCAGCAGGAAGAAATAAGATCTTCCCCTCGCCTGGCAACAGCTCAGCCAATGAAAAGCCACTATACTTCAAACTCCCAGTTTCCTCCAATGGATTCTTTGTTTATAACAGCCCCTCCCAATTTCCCCTTCTCCTCTGTAAAAGAGTTTCCCCTCCTTTGAGAATCGAGCTTGCATGTGGTTCTCCATAGCTGTATGTCCCAAACTACAATTGTTTCCTGCTCCCAAATAAACCCATTTTGCTGGTAAAAATAACTACCCATTTTATTGTTCAAGGTTAACACCTCTGAACCCATCCTAAGAAAATAATCCGAAGTCTGAAAGCAACTTCGTGCATAAAAATGTTCATCTCTGGGCCAGTTATATAACCAAAAAATTTAAAACCCCATGTACATCCATTCAATGGAATATTATTCAATCATTTTAAAAGGCAATGTCGGAGTTTTTAATGACATAGAAAATACCTATGGTATAATGCTAAGTCAAAAATCGTGGTACAAAAGTATGTTTTTTTTCCTCAAAAAAAAAGTGTCCACAGAGAAAAAAATAAGGCAATATGGATTAATTGAGATTATCCCTTAGATAGTTGAACTGTGATTTACTTCACATTTGTCTTCATGCTTTTAGATTTTCTGCAGTAAGCATAAATTTGGGGGGAAAAACTATGATTTTACAATTTATAGTTTCATCTAACAGAGAGGGGGAAATATATTTGCATGCCAGATTAAGTTAATTGTGCTATAGCATTATAGTGTCACCAAGCATTAATTATGATTGGCCTGAGAAGAGGGAAATGAGGGAGCTAGGGATTCTTTAAAGGTCAGATCATAGTCCTTCCAGATTAATAGAGGATAGGGTTACCATATTTAGCAAGTAAAAATATAAGACCCCCAGTTAATTGAATTTAAGATCAATGAATTTTTTTCCATTTGTAAACAATGTATTAATATTCTGTTGGAGCAAAAGGAGATTAATAAAATCCATAGAAGTTGGCTATGTGATTACAGATACCTTAGTGACAATATAATGGAGTGATCCTAACAGAAGAAATACACTTGTGTCATGCTTTTACATCGTTGTAAAGGTTTATTTAGTAGCCAAAATATATATGAGATGTATATGGTTTTCAAAGAATATTTTTAGATGAGTATGTCTCATGCAATATTTGGGATATGCTTATATTAAGAAAAATGTTGCTTATTTAAAATTCAAATTTGACTGTACATCCTATTTCTTACCTGGTGACACTATGGGGGTGGACACATGCCATCTGGTCTGGGAAGATGACTCCCAGGTGGGCGCTCAGATTGATTTTGATTCCTTCCCATTCTTTTTTACATCATAAAGGTGGGTGGAGGCTGGGTTTAATCACTTGAGTATGTAGCTCCACCTGGGAAAGTTGGATTTCTTTTGCAATTAGGGCTCTTAACCTCTTGTCCATTCATTCAGTCAACAAACCTTGTGGACCACCTACTCTGTACTGGGCACAGTGATGGATACTGAGGTGGGAGCATGGATGTGACAAATAGGGCAGTTGGTGTGTTTAGGTGACCTTGACCACTTCGGGCTCTAGTCAGCCTTTCAGGACGTGCTTGTGCCCCCATCATATCGGGGGGCTCCCACTGTCCCATTCTTTCCTGTACATTCAGAAAGAAGGAGAGAGACAATACCAGGGAATGTATTTCCCCTCTGACACACACACACACACACACACACCATTTTCATTTCCACCATCATGCCTACATTTGAGGGGCTGGAGTATTAGTAAGTATCAGGCCACCGGACTTGACCTTAGGAAGACTGTAAGAAGGGAGGTGGAGGACATCATGGCAAATGTCATCCACATAACAACATAACTTCGAGCATGTCCTGAAGTGGGCACTGGGCACTTTATCCTCTACGAGGTCAGGGAGCAGGTCTCCTGTGGTCACGTGGTCTGAGGCCAGGGAGACTGGATGCCTAGTCAGACAGAGAAAGGGGGAAGGGGGAGGGTGACTTAGCATGGTTGTCACAAGGCTCTTGGTCAAGGGACAAGCCCCCAGCTAGCTCACAACCCATCTACAAAGGGAAATGGATTAGTGGCTCCCTTTCAATCAGGCTGAGTTATGAGCTCAGTGATTTGTGGGACGTTTACATGAACCAGAAGATGTGTTATCTGATGAAAATTGCTTAATTTAATATCCTAGCTTGACAGGCAAAGAACTGTACCTCTTTGGGAGAATCTGCCAGGGTGGATGATTTTTTTTTTAAGTCCCTGGACATGTTTATCCTCTCCCTACCCATCAAAGAACAGAAAAACAGTTTGGGGGTCCAGTGGGCAGTCTGCCATGGGGCTGTGGGCCCAGGGAGCCTCAGAATATCCACTTTCATTGCATAACCCAAAGGCAGCCACACTCAACCTATACCCTGGGATGCGAGTTGGTCTGATGTGAGGTTGTTAGAGAGAAAGCACAGCTCGACGCCTGGCTGTTGATGAATTGTGACTCAGCACAGAGTTAAAAATTTTTTCTAAAGACATAAAAACAGAGGTTTACCATGAAGGCACTGTGTTTCCATAAGTTTTTTTATTCGTTAATTTCACACAAAGCTACTGAGGGCTTAACATGCCATTTGCAAATTTAGCACACATCAGAATCACAGGGAGGGTTTGTCAATTGCAGGTTGCTGGGCCCCACTGTCAGAGTTTCTGACTCAGTGGGTTTGGGGTGGGGCCCAAGAACTGGCATTTCTAACAAATTCCCAGGTGCCGCTGCAAACCATACTTTGAGAACAACTGTGCCAGGAGCGTGGAAAACAGTGTCACCTGGAATCTGCTTGCCCCCTAAGTTCTATACAAGACTGGCTCAAAGTCCCCATTCCGTGCCTTATAGAAACTCAAAGCCCTACCCAGGATGTCTGCCACTTCCAGGGGACTTACGATCTCATTGCAACCTTTCACCTTGAATGTCAGGGATTGTGTAACTTGTTCTGTTTGTTAATCACTATGTTTCTTTTTTTCATACTGTCCACCCATTTATGAATTTTGCCCTTTTCCTTATTTCAGATCAAGCCAAATAAAAACAAAAATAATCTCATAAGATTTCTGGTTATATTCAAGCTTTTATCTAAGACTAAAAGATACCAAGGGGATTTACATTGCAAACATGTAAAACATTTCAAATTAATACTAGACATCCCTGTTGTCCAAAGTCTCTGACCACCCCCGCGCTGGGAGATTGCTTCACTGGCCCTCCACTGTATGTGGCAGCCTGTCCTCACGGCCTTCCCCCAGGTCCTCCCTCTGTTTCTCCTTCCATCTCTTCTTCTCATCCCTACCCCACCCCACCTCTAGGCTCCACCTCCTGGAGCTCCAAATTCTGCATACTCCATTTCACAGAGGATCCCATTCTCTCTAGTTTTACTCCCATATTCAGGTCCAGCTCCATTTCTGCATATCCAAAGTTGGGAAAGTTCTAAGCAAGACAAAAAGCCTTTAATTTAGCAGGATGGTTGCTAGAGTCACATACAGTCAACCCTGTTCCCCTCTTTCAAGGGTAAGGAGATGAATGATAGTACAGATCTGTGCCAGGCTGGCACTCTTGGTCTAACAGAGAGATGACCCATGTCACACTATTACACTATTAGTGTGTATTTTCAAGTACTAGAACCTAAGTAACTATTACGGGCTCTGGGATGAAGGTCAGAGGACAGGAGCAACAGCTCTAGCTATAGAAACCATGGAGGGCTTCCTGGAGGAGGCAACACTTAAGCTGAATTTTTTTCTCTCTCTTTTTTTTTTTCTTTGCGGTACGCGGGCCTCTCACTGCCGTGGACTCTCCCGTTGCGGAGCACAGGCTCCGGACGCGCAGGCTCAGCGGCCATGGCTCACGGGCCCAGCTGCTCCGCGGCATGTGGGATCTTCCCAGACCGGGGCACGAACCTGTGTCCCCTGCATCGGCAGGCGGACTCCAACCACTGCGCCACCAGGGAAGCCCTTAAGCTGAATTTTAAAGGATAGCTGGAATTCATCTCTCGTGTAAAGGGGTGAGTGTAATCCCGGAAGAGGGAACCGCATGAGGAGAAATATACAGTTGTTAACAACCTTCTTTAAGGAAATTCTCACACTCTTGTTTTCCCTCCGTGTTCCTCACCTTCTGTTGTGGGTGACAAGAACCAGTTTTAGGCCTCCTGTTGCACATCCTGTCAGTAGGGTCCAACCCCTTTCTTTAGAATGTGTGAGCACTCAACAGCCATTACTGTTTTCAGCTCTGAAGTTCAGCTCAAATTCCAAGACAGAGAAATCCTTATTTATAATCCCATTACACTGGTAAGCAATTATGGAGCACCTACTATTTAAGAATCTGTGCATGCTGAGCATGTAGGGAAGGGGTATTTGAGACTTAACTCCAAGGGTCTGAAATATAACTGAGGGGGCAAGGCGTCTCCAGTCTTCATAGCCAGCGAGCAGGATATGAAGCTATGTGGTCATCACTGAACCACAGCGCTGTACTCTGTTGTCATCTGTATCATGGAGAGAAACTGTCTTTGGAGATGGAAAGAGAGGGAAGATGATAAAATGTCTGTATATTTATCACCACCCTTTCAGTTGCACATAACAGAGATCCACCACCCCTCCCCTCAAAAACAACATTGTCTTATACAATATTATTTCCATACAAGAGGACATCAGGCACGGATGGATCAAGGTGATCATCTGATCACTGAACTGTGATCATCTAGATTCTAACTCTCTTTTTTTTAACTGACGTATAGTTGATCTACAATTTTGTGTTAGTTTCAGGTGTACAGCGAAGTGATTCAGTAATACATACATATATATCTATTTTTTTCAGATTCTTTACCCTTATAGGTTACTATAAAATATTGAGTATAGTTCCCTGTGCTGTACAGTAGGCCCTTGTTGGTTATCTATTTTATATATATAGTAGTGTGTATATGTTAATTCCAAACTCCCCAATTTAACCCTCCCCGCTTTCCCCTTTGGTAACTATAAGTTTGTTTTCTGTGTCTGTGGGTCTATTCCTGTTTTGTATATAAGTTCATATGTGTCACTGTTTTTAGATTCCACATATAAGCAATATCATATGATATTTGTCTTTCTCTGTCTGACTTATTCACTTACTATGATAATCTCTAGGTCTATCCATGTTGCTGCAAATGGCATTATTTCATTCTTTTTTATAGTTGAGTAGTATTCCATTATATAAATATACCACATCTTCCTTATCCATTCATCTATGGAGAACTCTATCTCTAGCCTCTGTTTTCCTTTGTTTTAGTTTCCTGCTCAAGCAGGCTCATTGCTTTGATTACTCTAAAATGTTAACGCTTACCTGTGAGAAACATCAGCAGAAAAGAGACTTTCTCTTTCCTGGTAACTCCATCAAAACTTCATGGACTAACCTCTGAAACCAATCTCCATGGCCAGGGGAATGTTGGCTCTCATTAGCCGGGTCCAGGACACACACCTTCCCATCCTGGGAGACAGTGGTTGCAGCTGACCCTATGTGAACAACCAGGACTGAAATGGGGGTGGGGGAAGGTTAGGGCGGTGCTCCACCAAAGAAAAGACATCAGACAGGCAAAACCAACAGGTGTCCATCCACCTGAATGTGTAAAATGTGAATTTTTTTCTATCAAGTGTGAGACGGTATCATTATTCTCACAATGAACTATCATCAGGTCACTCCCTCCAGAGTCCCTGCATGGCCGTGTGAGGTAATGACAAGAAACATGACCACTGACCTCAGACTCGCAGGTTCATGTCCTAGCTGCCCCGCTGAGCACCTGGGCGACCTTGGGTAAACAGGCGCAGTAATAAATAGTACTTACCTATGAGATTTAATAAGGATTGAATAAGTAAACTTAAGAGCATAGAACAGTACCTCTGCTGTTTTATGTTTTATTTATTTTCATTGCTAAAATGATATGTGCAATTTTATGCATCCATGTGGGTGCATTTTTTCCTGGTTAAAGCATCTATACCTTTTATCAGATTTTCCAAGGGATTTGTGATGAAAAAAAAAAAGATCCCTTCTCTTTTGAGACAGTGATCCCCCAATTTGGACCTACCCTGATCACGTGCATGAGGAGGTGTTTGCATATAATCGTTCCCAAGCAAGTTTCAGTTCTCTTACAGTTTTTCTGGGCTGGTAAAAATCTCAGGGCTTCTTTGCAAGGCAGCCTTACAGCCCAGATCCAAGCCTTTAGGTGTTTCTCAGGGCTGTCCGGTCACCCGTTTCTCTTCAGTCGTATTGGGTTCGTTAGCACAAGACTGGTGTGTTGGATGAATCTTCAATTGCCCAGCTTAAACAAGAGATGGCCTCCAGACCTCTGAAGAAATAGCTTCGCTGGGCATCCATCACTTTGTCAGATTCCTGAGAACATGAAACACCAGTGCATACTTTGTGGTAGCCCACATTTGAGAGTAGACTGTGTAGGCACACAGCTAAACAGGTCTTCAATTTCAATTAGACACCCCGTCCAGATAAGCCGGGGAGAGGGAGGGAGACGCAGGGCAGTATTAGGTTGGCGTGTGGAGGGGGTGTTTGATGGAACCACGGGGTCTCTGAAATCTCCACCGCTCTGCCCTTTGCCCTTCCATCCCTGCCTCCCCTAGCCCCTCTGACTCCCTCCCACTGCCACCAGGGACAGCCCCCTCCTACCACACGTTGGAGGGGAGGCTGGGGGGCGGGGCCGAGGGGAGAGGCCTGGAGTGGAGAGAACACCGCGCTGGAAAGACCAGTGCAGGGAAAATCAGAGAGGGGCAGGCTATGCTGTCTGCTTCCCACACAGGGCTTTTCCGAGAATTACCAAAACACCCTGGTCCCTTTGGCCTGTCCAGGCAAGAGGATCATCACGTCCAATTCTCCACTCTCTCCCAGAATCAGAACTACATAGCGATGCCCTTTGCTGTGTGGTTTTGCAGGTCTCTGCCGTCTTCCCAGTGCCTAGAACTGTGCCTGGCACATAATACGTGCACATGAAATATTTCCTGGATGAAAGCAAGGCAGAGACACCACCCTCCCTAAACGAGGACATGGCATCGTTTATTTAGAATCACTCAGCTAGTAAACACAGACAAATCCAGATCTGATTTCAAGCCTATGATCGTCCCCCCATGTCACATGACCTCTTATTTAAGTATAAGAGGTCATAACATACATATGTATTTAAGTATAAGAGGTCATAACATACATATGTATGTTATGAGAATTCTGTCCCTCAAGCCAGGAGCCAACAAAGTAGGGGGCGGGGCGTGCGTGATCCACTAGGATGCAGAAAGAAAATATTAAAACTTTTAGATTGGCTCATCTTTCAAAATTACTACCTATTTCTATATGTTTTTCAATGTATACAAAGTTTACTACTACAGCAGTGAATATACTGTTATATACATAATATATATTCTATATAGGGCATGTTCAAAGATTTCTTTTTTTTTTTTGCGGTACGCGGGCCTCCCACTGCCGTGGCCTCTCCCGTTGCGGAGCACAGGCTCCGGAAGCGCAGGCTCAGCGGCCATGGCTCCCGGGCCCAGCTGCTCAGCGGCATGTGGGATCCTCCCAGACCGGGGCACGAACCTGTGTCCCCCGCATCGGCAGGTGGACCCTCAACCACGGCGCCACCAGGGAAGCCCGAAAGATTTCTCAATGATAAGGTGCATGATCAAAAAGTGGAAATATCATCAATAATAGAATGGATGGATTGCAGTATATTCACACAACAGAAGACTATGAAAATTAATAAGTACTGTCATACTCGACAACGTGGATGAATCTCAAACATAATATAAGGTAAAAAAGGCCAGACACGGGCTTCCCTGGTGGCGCAGTGGTTGAGAGCCCGCCTGCCGATGCAGGGGACACGGGTTCGTGCCCCAGTCCGGGAAGATCCCACATGCCGCGGAGCGGCTGCGCCCGTGAGCCATGGCCGCTGAGCCTGCGCGTCCGGAGCCTGTGCTCCGCAACGGGAGAGGCCACAACAGTGAGAGGCCCGCGTACCGCAAAAAAAAAAAAAAAAAAAAAAAGGCCAGACACAAAATAGTGTATGCTCTATGATTCCACTTCTATAAGGTACAAAAACAGGCCAAGTGAAATTCTAGTGTTAGAAGCTGGGATAATGGTTAGCTTTGGGCAGGGAGGTGGGTGGGAACTGGGACGAGGGATACTGACAGAGCATCCAAGGTGCTAGTAAAGTTGTATTTCTTCATCTGGATGGTAAGTACTTCGGTGAGTCTACTTTGTGATAGCTCATTGAGGTATACATTTGTGCCATGTGAACGTTTCTTTATATATATGTATCGTTGAGCACTGATAAAGAGCGTTGATGTCGTAGATGAAAGAGAGCTGCAGGGGCTTTGCTACTCCTGCCCCTGAGCCGTGGGCTCTAATTCCTCATCCCTTGCACCTGATCTGATAATGTCTTGAGCGACCCAACGTGGAGTTCCGGAGCAAAGATCACCTGTTGGAAGAGTCTGGTTTTGCCTGAAAACGGTCAGGCCCTAGCACCCCAGCCCTGCTCGGTCACTGGCAAGACACCCCCTTGGCTGGAATGCTGCAGGAGGTCCTTTATGCACTGCAGCTGGAGGCCGCCGTAGGAGATACTGCTTCCAGCAGAAGGACAAATTCTTCCTTGAAGGGAGTTCCAAGTGGCACATCTCTGTGGCTGCTATGCTGAGGACCTTGGCTGACCTTGTGGAATTTCCAAGGCCAGGTCATCAGAATCCCTGTAGTTTCTGCCTGGGCCTCTTGGAACAAGGGCTCTTGGAGACCTGAGCTTCCGTGTAAGAAGTCTGGCTACCCTGAGATCACCATGCTGTGGGGAAGCCCAAGTTAGCCACGTACAGGGGCACATGGAGGGAGAGAGAGATGTGTGGGCAACAGCCTCAGCTGTTCCAGACACACTAGCCTAGACAACGTGACATGAAGAAGAAACCATCTCAAATTTTCCAGCCCCAATAGAAGCCATATGGAGAGAAGAAACAAGGAACCAAGATGACAGCCAGAACCAAAGCCTCAGACATATGGCTCCAGGCAAACGATCCCAGCCATTTTGGGATTTGAGTCACCTAAGCTAAGACCCCAGTTGTTCTGGAACATGAGTGAGCCCTTCTTACTCTGCCACGACTGAATTTCTGACCCACAGAATCCTGAGAATAAGAAACTGGTTGTTTTACTTGGGTAAGATTGGGGGTAGCTTTTTAGGCAACAGCAGATCACTGGCACAGTTTATTTAAAAGAAAAAAAAAGCATTTGGAGTCCTTGCTGGTCTAAGCTATGTGGGTGTGCAATTGGAGGGAGGGCTAGAGGTCTCGCTGAGTCCTCAGAAACTCTGGTGCCGAAGGTTTAAAAAGAATGTTCGCGATTATGAATAATAGCGTAGCACATTCGTTGTGCTGTTTACCAGCTGTGTGGCCTTGAGCATGTGGATTTACTTTGCTGGGCTTCAGCGAGCTCATTAGTAAAATGTGAAACAATGAATGGGCTTGAAGGAGACAAAGCATCTGAAGCACTTAGCATGTCGCCCCGCACGTAGAAAATGCTCAGCAAACATTAGTTATCATCAGCGCCGTCATTGTGATCTTAGTGCTCCCATCTGGCAAAAGGAAAGAATAAAGCTGGTTCCACCCACCTGTCTGAGCGGAAGGGATCAGCTGCGATTCAGAGGGGTTCAGAGCACACAGCCAGCCAGCCACAGAGCCTGTGCCGCCAACTCAGAAGGCCAAATTCCTTCCATCCACTTCCCTGTCCCAAAGGTACTGGCCTTGGTCCTGTCCAAGAAGGGAGGTTTGTGCTACGCCCCAGGCTTCAGACAGCAGAGAACAAATCGGGAAAGATCAGGAATTTCGGGAAGGATCTTGAGAATTGGCACATTTTCCAAACTGAGCCAAAGAGTCTTGGCCAGTAGAAATCCGCATCCCAGTCGCCCCCACCCCATCACCCCCCAATCCAAGCACCCGTCAAGCCCCATGCTCAGCACCCCCCGATCCAGAGCTGTGCTCCATGACTCCAAGCCGGAGTGATGATCAGCATCATATCCTCACAGGTCAGAGCCACAGAGCTGGGCTGGACGACCTTCAGGCACAAGCTTCTCCGGCCAGATCAGCCTGTCTTTAATCCTGAGCAAACCCTCAAATGTGGCTGTGGTACTTTAAGACCCTCTGGTCTGGCTCTCTCACTGTTGAGGTCTGTGTGGGGGAAGAAAAAGAAAAAAGCTGGCCACAGAAGTTGGCTGTAGACAGTATGTACTCCAGGTTTCTGAACTGCTGTCTCCCCTCTCAGGGGCATCGTGAGGTTAACTACTGTACTTGGTTATTATTTATTTTGTCTTGTTTTTCTGGCTTTGAGAAGGTAAGTGTCTTAGTTTATCCTCCCAGCAGGAGGGAATGGGATTGGAAATGGCTGTTTATGGCTCATCACATGGATTACAGGTTGCAATGCATCACTCTCACTCCTTGCCTCTGTAAGTTGCAGAGCAGGGAAGGAAAACAATCGTTTCTATTGTCATAGTGGGGGAATAAGAATAAGGATAATATTAGTTAAGGAAGCCGGCGCTCATGGAGCCAGGTACCAGGTCAGGTGACACCTGCTTCACACCTGCTGTCCCCCTTCATTCTTACAATAGCCCTGTGACATAGAAACTATTATGAGCCCTGCTTTACAGAGGAGGAAACGGAGGTTCCTTTCTTCCAGAAGACCTGCTCAACAGATGTTCCTTCAGGTAGAATCTTGGGAAAGTGAGGTCAGAGAAAGGCAGTGTGGCTAAGAACTCAGCCCTGGTGCTAGACAGCCTGAGTTCCAACACCATGGTCATCGTGTATAAGCTCTGTGACACTGTCCTGTGATGTAACCTCTCTGAGCCCCATCTACTCATCTGTAAAATGGGGGCAGATGGCAGTTCTTACCTCAAAGTCTAGCTCTGAGGATTGAAATGCTCAAGCAATGCCTGGTACATAGAAAACCTTTAATAAGTGCTGGATGAAATTATTAGAGAATATGTCTTGGAGCTGGATTACTCCTACAGTTCTCAGCCAGAAGAAGGTGTTGTGAATCTCAGTTTATGCATCTGTATAGAGGGACTCCTTACAGGATTCTTAGTATGTGTAAAGGGTCTTGGGTAAACTAGCTGCTCAATAAATGAGTATAATAAGTGAGTATAATGACTAGAGTCTTTGTCCTCTGTAAGTCTAAGAAGGTACCAAGATTGAGCCTCAACTTCTGTTCCATGTTTCCAATAGAAGAACAGAATTGTCATTTACCGGTGATTTGGCTTCACAGATTAAGAAAAATGTGTTTCTTTCCCTTTGGGACAGAATATTTACAAGTCATCACGGAAACATTGATGATCCCATGATCAGTATGGTTCTTAGTTCTAATCAAGAGGGAACCCGAACCCAGGCCCCCCACTTGGGACCACCTTCCTTGAAATATTCTAAGTCCCCTCTGGTGCGTGGGACCAGCCAGGGCTGGCTCTGCTGTCTGAGCAGAACACTCTGAGTCTGGATGGGACCCACATGGGTACTGGTCCCTGACACTCCCCTCTGTGGCTCTCTCTGATCCTTGAACCCATGCATGAGGTCAAGCAGATACCTTGAGGCACCCCAGAACTTGCGCCTCTGGGGTTGTCACAGGGCCGCATGGCTGGTCCCTGTTCTAGGAGGGCAGCCTGGAGTATGGATCACTCCCACGGGCCCGCGTGGTATTTCTTTCATGGAATCGCGCCACCAGAATGGTCCTGACATGTTGATTTCGGGTAACTCCAATTGTTTATACAGACAGGGCCCTGCAAAAAAATATTTGCCCAGGGCCCCATATCCTCTGGGTGCAGCCCTACCTGGGGTGTTCAGAATTTTTCGTCTCCAGTTGTGTATTCCTTTTTATTTATTTATTTTTGCTCGTGCCTCACGGCTTGCGGGATCTTAGTTCCCCAGCCAGGGATTGAACTAGACCACTGGACAGCCAGGGAATTCCCTGTGTATTCCTTTTTATATAAAGATAATTGTCTTTAATAATGCTAATGGGGAAGAGAAATAGGTGTTTAAGGAATGTCAGTTGCTGGGGAAATCGTTTGGAAACATGAGATAAACACAATCGAAGTAAAATAAAGGAAGTAGACTTTGGTAGTGAGAAGTGTGGGAACCTCTGATCTAGTCCAACTCTTTACAGATGGGGAAACTGAGGCACAAAGAGTAGAGGTGAATTGCCCAGCGTTGCCCATAGTTATCTGGGCCAGATTCTGTGCTGGCAGGATGCTTGGGACTTGCTGACAAGCGCAGTAATTGATTGATAATAAAACCAGTCACCCATGGCCTAAGACCGAGTTTACAACCCTAATGTTAATGGACCCAAGAGAGGAAAAGGGTGCTGGTAACCACTTTCCCCTCATCTCCCGGGGCTAATAGCTTTATGGAGGTCATAAACTACTGAGTATTTCAATGATGAGCGTGACCTCCGTTTGGCCAAATGACCCACCCTGCCTTGATTGACAAGCAGGCCTGGCATTCCTTAGAGCTGCAAGAACAAGCCTTCCTCTGGGCCTGTGGTATGAGCCTCAGGACCCCAATTCCTCTGGGAATTTCCCAGCTGTCTTTGGGAGTTGTAGGCTCTCACTTGCCTATCCTGACTCAAGACAAAGATAGTTCAGACCAGCAGCTTCTACAGCAAAGACACAGCTTAGTCTGAATTCAGTTCTTTGATAATTATCCCATCGCTGACACAGTACAGTCTGGAAAGCAAGGAAAAGGCCATTAGCCTCTTCTAAGCCAAGGCAATTATTCATTTTCTTAATCATGTTTTCAGCTTATTTTAATAAATGTGATGGCCTGCATCCAACACGGTCCCCAGTGATCCCTGCTGCCTGGAACTAATGCCCTTCTGTAGGACCCTCCCACACGAAATAGAGCTGACCTTGGTAACCAGCAAAATGCAGGCATACCTTGTTTCATTGCACTTTGTAGATATTTCTTTTTTTTACAAATTGAAGGCTTGTGGCAACCCTGAGTCAAGCGAGTCTATCAGTGCCATTCTTCCAACAGCATCTGTTCACTTCATGTCTCTGTGTCACAGTTGGGTAATTCTTGCATTATTTCAAATTTTTCATTATTCTCCTATTTGTTATAGTCATCTGTGATCACTGATCTTTGATGTCACTACTAAGACTCACTGAAGGCTCAGATGATGATTAGCAATTTTTTAGCAATGGAGTACCTTTTTTTTTTTAATTTAAATATTTGGCCGTGTCATGAAGCATGTGGGATCTTGGTTCCCCGACCAGGGATCAAACCCACGCCCCCTGCATTGGAAGTGTGGAGTCTTAACCACTGGACCTCCAGGGAAGTCCCTGGAGTGCTTTTTAATTAAGGTGTGTGTATTTTTTTTTTTTTAGATATCATGCTATTGCTCACTTAATAGACTACAGTATTGTGTAAACATAACTTTTATATGCCCTGGGAAACAAAAAACTTCCTGTGACTTGTTTATTGCAACATTTGCCTTATTGTGGTGGTCTGGAGCCCCACCCACCATATCTCTGGGGTCTGTCTGTATTGCTGAATTAATAACAGAAATAAAATTTGATGAGAAATAGCAACGTGTGACTTCTTAGGCTAGGTCATAAAAGATACTACAACTTCCACCTCACCCCCTCTTTTGGATCAGTTCTCTGGGGGAAGCCAGCCACCATGTTGTGAGGACACTCAAGCAGCCTTGTGGAAAATCCATATGGCAAGGAACTGAGGCCTCCTGCTAACAGCAAGCATGCCTTGCCAGCCATGTGAGTGAAGCACCTTGGAAGTGGATCCTCCAGGTCCAGGAGAGTCTTCAGATGAGTCCACAGCCCCAGGCAACATCCTAACCACATTCTCAGGAGAGACCCTGAGCCAGACCCACCCTGTTAAGCACCTCCCAGATTTCTGACCAATGGAGACTGTGTGACATAATAAATGTTTATTGCTTTAAACTGCTAAGTTTGGGGGTAATTTGTTACACAGCAATTGATAACTAGTACAATAAACATCCACTGTATGCCAGACCCCTGAAATAGGCACTAGCATGCAAAAGTGAACAAAACATATATAGCCTCAACCCTCCCAGAACTTAAGAGTCCAGAAGGAAATCTTATGAAGAGGGTGGAGTTAGTCTGGCAGGATCAAGATTGAATGGAAATTGGGACCTGATATCCGTGCAGTAAAAATATGATCTTTTCTAGGACGGAGAATTAAAGAAGCAGCTTTCAGTTTACATTTCTGTATTTTTTTACAAGCATATATTGCTTTAAAAGTTATTTCTATCAAGGCATCTTCTCATAAATACTTCTCATGAGAATTTAATTGGTATACATTTTTAGAAAGTCTTCCTGGCAGCATATACCAAAACATCATTTAAAATGTGCATGTCCTTGACCTAGCAATTCCAGTTAACTTAATTTATTCTAAAGAAATATGCAGTGTCTGAAAAGAGGGACATGAAAGGATGCTGCTCACTGCACTGTTATTCAAGGTGCAAAAAATTAGAAGTGGCCTGAATGTCAACAATAGTAATTTGGTTAAACTACTCTTTTTTTTTTTTTTTTTTTTTTTTGGCTGTGTTGGGTCTTCGTTGCTGCACGCAGGCTTTCTCTAGTTGCGGTGAGTGGGGGTTACTCTTCCTTGCGGTGTGTGGGCTTCTCATTGCAGTGGTTTCTCTTGTTGCAGAGCACGGGCTCTAGGCTCATGGGCTTCAGTAGCTGTGGCACGTGGGCTCAGTAGTTGTGGCTCACGAGCTCTAGAGCGCAGGCTCAATAGTTGTGGCACATGGGCTTAGCTGCTCTGTGGCACACAGGCTTAGTTGCTCGGCAGCATGTGGGATCTTCCCGAACCAGGGCTTGAACCCGTGTCCCCTGCATTGGCAGGCGGACTCTTAACCACTGCGCCACCAGGGAAGCCCCAGTTAAACTACTCTTTAATCACAGGCCACCCATCATTGAAATCTTAGGTAACAATCAAAAATGATGAAGTAGCTCTACGTTATGTTCAAGGAAATATGTCCTAACTTAATGCTGCGTGAGAGAGACAGGTCATCCAACAGTATGTATCGTATAACTTCATTTTAATAAAAAGCACATATATTTATGCATGAAATTATTGGAAAGCTAAACCACAACTTATTAATGATGTTATATCTAGGTAGAGGGATTATCCATATAATATTTTTTTGTTTCTTTGGGCTTGTTTGTGCCCTTCTATTGTTATTCTAAAAACATGGATTACTTCAAGAATATATAGGGTTCCAAATATACTTTCAGTAAGGCACCCTGAATTCTCATTAACGATGCTCACCTTTACTGTCCTTAGGCTCTTTGTCTTTCCCTAATTTGCCAGGGAAGACCAGCCCCCAGGTTCTGACCGGCCTCTCCTCCTTTCTTTGACCGAGTCCTGGGGATTGGAGAGAGCCCCGTGTCCTTAAACCAAATAGAGAACACAGATCTCCCTCAGCGTACCCTAAGCACCCCCTCCACTTTCTGTGGAGGAGATCCACCTCTCCAGAGCACCTCTGGCCTGTTGACTAACTCTGGCAAGCAGCTCCTATCTTTGGCTCCAAGGGCGGAGGGAACCGAGGAGAAGGATTTACTGCCCACCAAGGGCCCACGCAGAAAGCAGGCCAATGGCGTTCCCCATTTGGGATGGCCCTTGAAAGATTTGTGGCTCTGGCCGAGAAGCTTTTCAAAGACCATAAACTAAGCAATCAGGAATTTCATCCGATTGAAATGAACGTCAGGGGGAAGGAAGCTCTACCTTCAAACTTGGCCTAGGTCCACCTTGCAGTAGATTGGCATCCTCCTGTACCTCAAGCAAGAGATATCCACGTGGACCGTTGCCATCTCTTGAGTTCACCCACACAGCCCCTGGCTCCAGCTAAGATGGTCTTCTCCCCGTTCCCGTGACTGGTATGACCCCAGCCAATAATTTCAGGGGTTATTCCCACTCCTCCATTTCATATTCCTCTAAATGGTTCCATTCATCCATTTGCCAATAAGATGTCTGCAGTAGCACACCGCATACCAGACTTTATTCTGAAGACAAGGAGGAGTTTGTTTGTTCTTTCCAGAGCATTGAGTACCTTGTACAGAATGGAGGTGGGCCTGGCCCTGGACTAAGCACTGGGTATGGGACCATGAACAAGCCCACCTAGTTCTACAGTTGTGGGGTTCACCTTCCAGGAAGGACAGAGATGCTAAACTAGTATATAAACAAGGAAGACAATTTCTGATGGTGATAAAAGGGAGGAAATAGATTCGCAAGTAGGAGGATAATTGAGCCTTCGACCCAAAGTCAGGGAAGACCTTTCTGAAGAGTGACATTTGAGCCAAGATCTAAATAAAGCTAGAAGCTCTGAGACCAGGAGAATCTTTTACAACTGCCGCAGCTCAGTGACCAACTTGAGCTGGTCCTGTTCAGCCCCACCCAGGCACAGCTTGTAGGTGGCTTTCTGGTCCTCTGGATGACCACCCATCTCAGTGATGTTCAGGCCCCCAACCTCCACCTCCATCACCCTCCATTGTCTGGGACAATGGAAGGAGAGGTTGTTCAGAGGAGAAAGTCACACGGTGATCCGGCAAAGTCTCAGGGCCTTGTGGACAGATGTTCAACACGGGGCCTGCTGGCTGTGGTTGAGAGGAGGTCCTAGCCAGACATCACCAGGAAGAACACCCATGTGGTCCCCAGCATTCACTGGAGCAGAGACTGGACAATTTCATACTGCTCAGATCCTACCTGGCTGTGGAGTCACCTTCAGGAGGAGGCTGATACAGCCCCTTGTATCTGTTCAACCTCTTCAAGCTGGGTATTCTCCCCTCAGCTCCCTTCTCTCTTTCCCTCCTCAAATCATCTCCATCTTTTCCTCTCCCTCTCAGCCTGGGCATCCTTTTCTAACTCAGGGGGATGAAAGCATACTATTATTCATAATAAATACCAAATATACAGCCTATCACTTGAGTCATAGGGTGTAGGATTTTGAATTTCAAAACCCAGGATGAGACTCAATTTTGTTTTCTGCTGTTTCAACTTTTCCCCGAGGCAATGGGTACCCAGAACCTTGCTCAAACTGGGGGTAGGGAGTGGCCAAACGGGGGAGCAGGCACAATCTGAAGCATAACATTAAATAGCAAAATAACAAAAAAAATTTCACTTCGCGTTTAAAAAATTTTCCCCCACCACAAGTATAGAGCATCTTACCAGGCACAGAGAACTCGGGACTAGAAACACAACAGGCGCGTGGACCAGGTCTCACCCTCATGAGGCCAGGGAAAAAGAATACAGAAGGAAGCAGAGTGGTGGGGGCAGGGTGGGCGTTCCAAATGCGACTCAAATCCGACAGTCCTGGTCAACACAGGGGGCGCTCCAGAGCAGAGACCGCTGGACAAAAATGACCAGGCCCGGGCTTCCCTGGTGGCGCAGTGGTTGAGAGTCCGCTTGCCAATGCGGAGGACGCGGGTTCGTGCCCCAGTCTGGGAGGATCCCCCATGCTACGGAGCGGCTGGGCCCATGAGCCATGGCCACTGGGCCTGCGCATCCAGAGCCTGTGCTCCACAATGGGAGAGACCACAACAGTGAGAGGCCTGCGTACCAAAAACAAAACAAAACAAAACAAATGACCAGGCCTCAGGACCTCTGTCACAGTCATATGCTGGGGCTTCAGATGTGGCCTCAGCTGAGAGCCAAGGTGGATCCTGAAGATGCCACAGTTGGAGGCTGTGGGCTAGCATGCTTCGTGCCTTGGAACTGGGAGCTCTTTGGAAAAGGAAGTCTGAGCCCGGCACCCTGTGACTCTCTCACACCCTAATGAGGGCAATTAAGTGGTACTAAAGAGATCAGAAGAGAATCAAATCATCTGGCTTTTGAGGCTGAGGGCATCTCTGGTCAGGAAAATCTAAGTAGAAGGTACAACAGAAGTATAAGAATTCTGTAGCTTAGCAATTAAGTGCGTAGCATTTGGAGCTACACTTGCCTGGTTCAAATCCTGGATCTGCCACCTATGAGCTGAGTGGAGTGGGTTGGTCATTTCAGCTTCCCCTTTAGCATAACTGGAATAATCATAGTACCGACCGGATAGCTTTATTGGAAGAATTAAAGAAGTTGATGTTTTAGAAGGACATTAATATTTTAGAAAGTACTTAGAAAACGCCTGGCCAGGAAACAGTATTAGGTCATTGTTAGTAAATTTCCAGGTAGAAAAAAAATGAGGAGAAACAGCACCCTAGGCAGAGGACACAGCCTGGGTAATGGCTCAGAAGACAAAAACAGAACCGCACAGACTGTAACCCACATCAGCCGGCTGCATCCAGCCAAATAGCCCGTTAACCAAAACTCACCTCAAGCAGTATTTATTTTTTAGGCACCCACTTGAAGGAAAATGACATTCTTTGGTTTTGCCAAACAGCCCACCAAGACATACTGGGTGATGTTTCTCTAAAATCCATCCAGATTTTAACCCAGATGGACTCAAAGCTGAATAACACCGAAAGCAGCCCTCCCCAAACTCCTCTCTAGTTAAAGCCGCCATTTCTTTCGAAATGACTGATGTTGACACACATTCTTGCTGCCACCCACAAGAAAAATGGGGATGATTCCTGTGACGCCCACCCCCTCGTCGTCCAGGACTCAGATCCTCTCCCTCTGTCCCCGCTCTCTCCTGGTCCCTCCAAAGTGGAGGCCAGTCTGCCTGTCCCGGCTGGTGGGTCATTCATCAGACCCGCGCAGCCCTGCACACTATGGACCCCACCCGCCCCTCTCACCGGCCCATATGGAATGAGTTGTTCGGTTTTTATTCCTTATCAGAGATGGAAATATTTCCCCCGCGTCTTGGTGGAGTTTTTCTGCGTTTGTGAGCTGGACGGATATGCTTAACTCTTATAGTTCCAAAGCGCTGCTGGGCTTCTGGCTCCCAGGCCAAAATCCCTGGGTTCAGAATCCTCAAAACACAAGAGAGGAAGGGAGGAGAGCCCTGGAAGGGAGGGGCCGGTCAAGAGACACTGGACTTGCAAATAATTCATGCTGCAAGGAATTCAGTTCCATCCTTCTGTAACTTTACGTTTTTAATTTTTTTTTATTTTGGGGGGCCTGCCGCGCAGCTTGCAGGGATCTTAGTCCCCTGACCAGGGATCGGACCCTGGCACTGGCAATGAGAGCGCCGAGTCCTAACCACTGCACCGCCAGGGAAGTCCCTCCTTCTGTCACTTTAGAAAGAGGTCCTTGAAGTAACTCCTCCGCTGTCTTGTTCACCTTGAACCTGCACCTCTAGGATGGCAAGGATAACCACCAGCATGCTTTGGGTGCTTGCTATGGGCACATTGAATCCTTCTAGAAACCCACTGAAGGAGATCTGTCACTATCGTTCCCATTTTACAGATGAAGCTCAGCGAGGTAAAGTAACTTGCCCAAGGCCACACAGCCAATGAGCGGCAGAGCTGACCCATCTGACCACAACTAGAGTCTCCATCCATCATACTCCAGGCCTGCAGAGGAGCATCAGGCCCCTGTGATGTGGGACCATCTCTTCACCCCAACCTGCCAAATTTTACAGATTCTCTAACTCAAGTGCGAGTACGTGACAGAGCCCATGTAGAAACAGGCCAGGGCACACCCATCTACTCCTACAAAAGATGGAGTTGAGGCCCGGTTATCCATAAAGAGGGAACAAATACAATTGTGCAGCTAAGAGCCTGGGTTCTGGAGTCATGCAGAACTGGGTGTGAATCCCGATGCCACCATTTATGGACAAGCTGTGAGTGATCAGGAACACATTGCCTTCCCTCTCTGAACCTCGACTGCCTCTGCTGCAAAATGGGGGAAACAATAAAATCTACCCTAAAGGGTCATTGTAGGGATGATTTGAGATGATAAATGTGAAGCACCAAGCGCAGAGCCTGGTCTGTGATCTTTGTCCTTAGTAAATATCAACTATCATTCTATTGATATGAATGATACATGGTGTAGGTTGATTTAACCCTTAAGGCATCCAACAAATGCCTGTGGTGCAATCCCCACATGCAGTGCCGTAGACCAAGAGCCGTCAGTGAGGCAAAGAGGAATCAAGGAACTTTAACTTTATATGGGAAACGAGAGCTCAGTTTGTGACAAGGTCAAGGGCAATTTCAGTTATGAAATAGGTCTGAAAGTGAAGCTTTCTCATCACGGGCAATATATTGTATTGTATTTATCTGTTTAGGTATCTGTCTCCCTCACAGGGTTGTGAGCTGCTTGAGACCAGCAGATGAGCCCTAGGTATCTTTGTAATGTACTGTCAGTCCTCTCTCTGTAATATATCCCTTATCCCTCTACTTCTCTGCATTTCTATGACCTGAGTCCCTCTCTCCTCTCTTGCCTGGATGACTACAATAGGCTCCTAAGTGGTTTCCCAGACCCTCCTCTTTCCCCCTATGATCCACAGTCAGGTTAAATGTACAAATCTTATTATATCACTCCTCTACTTAAATCCCAATGGCTTCCCTTTGCATTAAGAATATCTAAACTCCTTACTCTGGCCACAGGGATGCCCCCTGTGGTCGGGTCTCTGCCCACCTGTCCAACATCATCTCCTGCCCTCTCAGCCTTGCTCCAATCTGCTGCCTTTCTTGCCTTGACTCAAAACACACCAAGTTCATTCCTACCCCAGGGCCTTTGCACTTGCTCTTCGTCTGCCTGGGACATGCGTCTCCCCAGACCTTCCCATGAATGGTTTCCTCCCATCATTTATGTCTTAGCTCCAGTGTCAGCTCCTCAGAGAAGCCTCCTCTGACGATCGTTTCTAGACTTGCATTCCCATCTTCACTTTGTATCATATTATTCTATCTTGGAGTTGCCTTGCCCTTTTATTTATGTGCTTGTGCTCTGCCCAGCCCCTCAACCAGAACATAAGTGGATGTTCTGGAACTTAAGTTCCATGAGGGCAGGGACCTCTCTGTCTGTTCACCATTGAATCCCAGAGCCTAGTCCTGTCCCTGACACATAGGGGCCATAAAGTATTTGTTGAATGAAACAGTGGATGGAAGATGGAGAACTCCTTGAAAACAGAGACCATCTACTCTTCTCTTTTGGATCCAAAGAACCCAAAACAGCACCTAGTACCCAGTAGGTGCCAAATTAGGGTGTATCCATCCCCTTTAAGGGCACAAAGAGAAAATTACACAAATTACTTCTGCTCACACCCCATTAGCCAGGACTTAAGTCACATGGCCACATTTAACTGCAAAGGAGTCTAGGAAATGTATTTTTATGCTGAGTAGCCATGTGTCCAGCTAAAGATTGTATCACTATCATGAAATGGAGAAATCAAATAATTAAGACTCTGCCACAAGTAGCAATAGTTTTAAAAACAATAATTTCAATAACAATAGCTAACATTCATTGAGTGTTTACTCTTGTCTTTGAATCCTCACAACCATCCTTTGAGATAGATTCCATTACCCCCATTCTACAGAAGAGGAAACTGAGGCTCTGAGAAGTACATGTGACTTCCGCACAGTTGCACAGCTACTAAGTGGTGAAACGAGGATTGGACTGATTTGGTAAAGAAGAAAAGCCCAGCCGTTCGTAGCCCAAAGAGATGGAACATTATTACCCTCTAAGCCCTGGGGAGTCATTGAAGATTTAAAACCAGGTAGGTAAACTCATAATAACAGTGCCTGACCTCATTTCAACCTCAGTACTGGCTGTGTCTGTTTTGTTCACTGCTGTATCTCCAGTGCCGAATGGTGTCTAGCACGCAGAGATACTCTACAGACATTTGTTGATGGTTGAAAAATTGCATTTGCAATTAAACTACTTTATGAGGGACTTCCCTGGTGGCGCAATGGTTAAGAATCCTCCTGCCAATGCAGGGGACACGGGTTCAAGCCCTGGTCCGGGAAGATCCCACATGCCGCAGAGCAACTAAGCCCATGTGCCACAACTACTGAAGCCCGCATGCCTAAAGCCCGTGCTCCGCAACAAGAGAAGCCACCGCAATGAGAAGCCCGCGCACCGTGACAAAGAGTAGTCACTGCTCACAGAAACTAGACAAAGCCCACACGCAGCAATGAAGACCCAATGCAGCCAAAAATAAATAAATAGATTAAAAAAATATATTTTATGAGTCATTAATGGTTTGATGTTTGTTGCAAATTCCATTTAGGAATTCCTTTCAGGGAAGGGCATGAGTCATAGCCATGCTGTGTATTGTTTCCCCAGTTCTAGCTCAGTGCCTGGAACACAGTAAGCACTTGCTAAATGCTTGGTGAATGAATGAGTGATCATCCTCGTCACAGAGAATGGAGAGGTTGGGAGAACCTCTTTAAAATACTGTCCAGGGACCCATCCTCTTCCCAAATTGGAAACAAAATAAAAAACAAAGAAGACAGCTGCCAACAATCGACAAGGCTCCTGACTACAGGGCTCCAAATTCATTCTGGAGCCGGTTGAGAACCGGCAGGACACCGCTGGCTGGTGAGGCTGCAAAGATGGTGAAGTTTCTTGGGTATCTAAGAATGCTGTGCAGCTTTTGAAACCAAACAAATCTGTTTTGATGAGTTGCGTGCAAATGAATCGGAATCACACAAATTAAAATCCCCTGGAACACGAAATGGCTTTGGAATGAAAAAGGACTCAGCTGCAGTATTGGCTGGGTCCTGAAAACAAATGATTTTTTAAACTTTAAGTTCTGTTCCAGAGCTGACCGCAGGCACTTTTCAGTAAGTAGCTGGGATTGGTTTTGTTTGTTTTGCTTTTGTTTTTGTCTTTGTTTTTGGCAACCTGGAATAAGCCATTAGGGCAGCCCCACTGCATTTGAAAAAGGCGCCTCCTTAACTCACATTCAGTGGCAACAAAACAAACAGTCTAGACCACTGAAGCCTTGGGGATAAAACACTCTCCAGTGGAGCAAGTCACATCGTTGAGCCAGGAAGACAAAACTCTGTGCTTGGCCAAATAAAGTCTGAAAGTGGGTTTTCATGCCTTAGTCAGTCTGGGAAGAGATTGCTTCTTGATGAGAATACTGGAAACCAGTACAGTGACGACTGTCATCAATGATCAGCAACTCACACCCCCACCTGGCATTATTCCAGATACAAGAAATCATCCTTTGCAATAAAATATCCCCAGGAACCCCATGCTCTTGCTTGTACATCCTTCTCTGCCTTTCCTCCAAATAAATGGAAAGTAAGGAATAGCTGGAGAATCTTCATCTTGTATGACTCCTTTTGTACACCCTGTCCCCACCATACTCACTTTCGTACATTTCCTTGATTCCAGGAAGCTCCCTCTTGCCCTGAACTCTTAGCGCCCACTGTTCCCTCTGCCACTGATGCTATTCCCTCCAGTTTTGCACGAAAGCTGAGACTCCTTCAGGTTCAACCCAAATGTCCCTTTCCCCGGAGAAGACATCTCTCTGCCCCTCCTCTCCCCAACTCTGTGTTGGGGATGTGTGCCCTCATCACATTCACCAATATTTGTAATGAAATAGTTCTCCTTTTTACTTACTTAACATTGCAATCCTCTACTTGTCTATAAGCTCCCTGAGGAGGAGCTTGTGTATTTTATTCATCCTTGTAGACCCCTCTACCTCACTCACTCCTCTTCCATTTAGAAGCCCAGACTCTGCCAGCCAGAGAGGCTGAATTCAGAGCCTTTAGAGGAAGAGACAGAGACCCAGGAAATGCTAATAGAGTCAAGAGCCATCCATCACTCTCCCACCCATGACAGCTGGATGGATTAATAATCCTGGTTGGCCAGAAAATAACTGGTAGACCCCTGTGGCCCAAGCTTTTCCTCTGCTCGTGAATTCCTGTGGTGGCAAGGACTAGAGTTTGTCCACCTCATCTTTCAAGCTGTGCTCAGACCCCACCTCCTTCATAACACCTTTTCTTCTCTCCACAGGTTGAAGTGTTTGCTCCCACCTCAGATTTCCCAGAGTAAATCCTGTCTACTCCCTGTATTTGGCCACGACTCATGCACGGGCCTGCAGTGACCCTTCCAGTCTTGTCTGGAACTCTTACTTAAATCTCTTTTTGTTTAACTTTCAATATCCGTCCTTTCTTTTATCTTCTCACATTTGCTCATCCTCTGGCTGATGGGGGTGATAAAACATATCCTATCCCATCTCTCTTCTACTCAAAACCTTCAATGGCTCTCAGCTCACTCAGAGTAAAATCCAGAGTCCCAACCATGATCCTCAGCCTCTACAATATCTGCTCCCACCTTGGCTCCCACCATTCACTCCACTCCAGGGACACTGGCCCCTGCTCTTCCTCCAGCATGTAAATCATGTTCCTACCCCAGGGCCTTTGCACCTGCTGTTTGCTCAGCCTGGTATGCTCTGCCCAGGATATCTGCATGGCTCATTCACTTAAATCATTCCCATCTTTGCTGAAATTCACCTTTCTAGACAGACTGCCCTTGACTGCACCTTGTCACTCTTTATTTCCTTACCCTGCTCTTTTCTCTATTCTCTATAACTACAGATTTCTTATGGACATATTTGTTTCCTTGCTGTGGAAGAGGGAGAGAACAGATACTGGGGGGCGGGGGGTGGGGAGCCAGCAGTCTAACCACAGATGTTATTCAAGGAAAAACCGAGGTGCTGCTATCTGAAGGGGATGGTGAGCATACAGATCAACACAGTCCACTAAAAGCACCTACTGTGTTCAAGGTACTCTGGGTTTGTAGTTTCATGTAGGACACCCTTACTATTAAATTAAGGAAGGAAGGAAACTGCTTCAGACTGAACGTTTGTGTCCCCCACAAGATCACATGGTTCCCCAGTGAATACAAGTTCCTCTCCCAGTTGTTTGCAGTTTTGCTGGGACTGTCAGTCACAGTGCCCTGGGCTTTCTGGTCAACCAGTGGCCATGGGACTCAAGCTAAGGCCATGAGGGCCTCTCTCTTCTAAGAAATGAATCATGAGTGCCAGGAAAGCAGTTGGAGCTGATTTATTTCAAAGGTTGTATCCTAAGGAGACTGTCCGATTAGTTCCTGCTCCCTGGAGATTGGACACTTCATGCTTTCTATTCGTTGTGGGTCTCTTGTTCTGTTTTGCTTTCAAATCACAGGAAGAACCTGTGTCCTTGTCATACATTGTTTAGGTTAGCCTGAGTCATCGAGTCCGGGAGTAGTCTCTGAATACTTACTCATTTGACAGCGTTCAATTTGCTGCTGCCGAGTCTCAACGTTTTTTGGTAGTCTCTAGTCTGGAAGACGAAGCCACCCCATCAGGCAGTTCAAGAGAAAGTATTTAATACAGGTCACTAGTGGCAAAGGTGTTGGAAGAGCTAAAAGGGCACACAGGGCATGGGAGACAACTCAGATTAGCAAGAAGCAGTAAATCACTAACATCTGGGACAGGAGGGACCAAGGGAGGAGGGGGCGTCGCCAGAACCTGGGAGCTGTTGCTACTATGCAGGCAGTTGGGACCATGGAGGGACATAGAGAAACACAGCCACTGCTAGAGTCACCACGAAGCCCAGAGAGGTCCCTCAAATCAGAGAAAGCATGGAGTGTGGGAGAATGACCTTAGCATCTCCCATCATCTCATCCACCAACCCGCCCTCCCCCCTCTGGACGTTCCCATTGGCTGAACCTAACCAGAAGCAAAGGACACTGGGAATTGTAGTTTTCACCAGCCATCTGCTATCTTAACACCCTGTTGGCTTCCAACATGGCAGCCAAAGGGGCAAACTCAGATGGAGAAAGAAACAAGCACATTCTGCCACTGGGCCGTCCAATCCTGCCCTCCACCAGACAGTCACGCTGTAGTCCCTTTCACAGTCTTCATTCTGAACGATTGGCCTGGTCACCACGCCCCCTTCCACTCCCGTAAAGTCCACTGGGCCAGCTGGTAACCAAAGACCTGGCTTTGGCTGTGTCCCCAACGACTAGAGGTGACTCAACTCCACTCTGAGCTCGGGGAAGTGTCAGGGTAGCAGAAACCAAGCCCTTTCCCTGTCTAGAGTTTCATGAATTCTCCAACAGTTGCTTCTACCCTCAGAATGAAAAAAATAATGATTCTGCAGCCCGGCCCATTAGCGTGCTTCTCTGGTGACGGGACCCCTCCGCCTCTCTGCCGCAGGCCTGCCTTTCTGTGTTCCAGCCAGAGCTCTTGCTAACATGCTCTCTGAAAGTCATTCTTGGACCTGAAATGAGGAAGTGAGGCCAAAGCTCACTTTGTGGAAAGATTTTATTTCCATCTGAGTCCACTTCAAGAACAGCGAGGGATTAGTTTTGTTAGCTTTTTTACCTCCAAAAATATTGCCAGGCCTTTCCTAAGCAGATTTATGGAATCGCTCGGCAGTCATGTTTCATACTATGGAGACCAGCAGCAGCCCTTTCTTTGAGGATGTCTCCAAATTGGCTGGCATTACTACATATAGGCTAAAATGAGACACATTCAGCAGGCTTGGCTTGGGACAATCTATTCTAAGGTTTACAGAACTTGGTGCCATGTCACAGGGGGCCAGCGAATTCCCTAGATGCCAGTTGAACTGAAGACAATGAGAAGAACTCATTCAACCTCAGGTAATAAGGAGAAGGTCCAAGACTGATAAGGAAACTGAAATTGAGGGAAGCAGTGGTTCCCCAACTTCAGTGTGCACTCAATCCCCCGGGAATCCTGTTAAAATGCAGATTCGGATACAGCCGGTCTGTGGTGAGGTCTGACATTCTGCATCTCTAACCAGCTCCCAGGTGATGCTGATACTGCTGGTCCAGGAACTCCACTTTTTTTTTTTTTTTTTTTTTTTTTTTGTGGTATGCGGGCCTCTCACTGTTGTGGCCTCTCCCGCTGCGGAGCACAGGCTCCGGACGCGCAGGCTCAGCGGCCATGGCTCACGGACCCAGCCGATCCGCGGCATGTGGGATCTTCCCGAACCGGGGCACGAACCCGTGTCCCCTGCATCGGCAGGCAGATTCTCAACCACTGCGCCACCAGGGAGGCCCAGGAACTCCACTTTAAATAGCAAGGACCTAGACTGTGGTATACAAAGTAGGATGCATAGAGTAATACTTTGGGATTTGGGGGGAAATGTCAGAACATCTATTTATATTCATTTTTTAGCTCATCCCTCTCACTTCTAATTTTTGCATATAGTTATAATATTTATAATATGCTAATATTACATGGATATATGGTATATGGATAAGTATGGATATAATCCATCCTCTTTTTTTTTTAATTTTAAAAGTTTGGAGACTTCTGGCCAAGTCCACAAAGAGTGTACTTCTTTGAACATTTGGAGGAAATCTTTATAATGTAGAAACCCCTTCTCCAAGCTGACCATTAGTTTTTCCTCTAGTCCCAAGCCACCTTTATATGAATGGGAACTAATCATTGAGCACCTATTATGTGCTGGGTATTTTGCTCCTTTACTCTGTGAGGTAAATAGTGTGACACCCATTTCACAGATGAAGAAACTGAGGCACAGATAGGGAAAGGAACTTACCTAAGTTCCCTCATCTGACTACCAGTAGAGCATCTGACTTACGTTGGATTCAAACAGAAAATATGAGCTAAGGAAATATGCCGTGGTCCCCAATTCGTCATTGCTAAGAAGGGGTGCTAGGACATCTGGAATTGTGGTGTCTGAGCTTTTACCTGCTTTCCTGTATCATTCTGATTAAACAGGTGGTATGACTTGTCGTTTACACACCTATGGCATCTTCTCAGAGGCAAATTCCCAGAATGCAAAAAGCAGCCATACGCTGAGATTTGCACACTTTCTCATTTTTCAAGGCCTGAGAGAGATTAAAGTCATATGCATTCTGTACTCAGAACTTTGAGTTCTTCTTCTTCTTGCCTAATTTCTTTTAGAAATAAACTTCCCCTTTTCCCTCAGAACTAACTCTGGGACAGACACTGGGCTCAAATTTTTATGTTCATTACCTCATTTATGCTCAAAGAAACCCTAAGAAACTTCTATTACTATTCTTATAAATTGATCAGGAGATTGAAGCTTTAACAGGGTAAGTGCCATGCCAAGGCTACCCAACTTTAGTGCCAATGTTGATTCTAGATGGATCTGATTCCAAAGGCCAGGTTTTGAAGCAACTTGGGGTCTGCCTTGCCCACTGGATTTTCAGCGCTTTGCTAGCCCCACACGAAAGTGTTGATATTAATGGGTTTGTTACTCTGACACCCATCCAGGTTTGAGGAAAGAGGAAGAACCTGTCACACCTCAAACCTGCTTACCTGGGTCGGGAAGGTGACAGCCAAGGCCTTAGACACAGCGGTTCTGGTGAAACACACAGGGCATGTCTCCATCTTCCCCGCAGGTGACAAAGCAGATGTTCTGGCTTCCCTGGGCTCTGGTGAAGTTTTCTTTGGAACCCATCAGGGTGTGAAGTTTGGGGAGACCAGCAAAGCCAAGGTGCCTAAAGCTGGTGGGGTTATTTTTAAGTCATAAGTCAAAAAGAGCCTTGAGCAGAGATGTTCTCACCTGCTGTAGAATCGAGTTTAGTTGCCTTCATTTGCCAAGGATGCCCAGAAATCTCCTGGTGTCACTCAAGACATATAGAGGTGTGAATGTGTGTGAATATAAGTGTGTGTGAGTGTGTATGTGACAGCGTGTAAACATGTCTGAGTGTGTTTGTGAGACAGTGTGCATGTGTGAACATATTGAGTGTGTGTGCATGTTTGTGTTTAAATGTGAGTGTGTTGAAGGGTTAGTATTCACAATTTGGGGTAAAAGAGATGCCAGATCTCTTGTGAACACTTAGGAGATGCCACTGGTCTCCTGTGGGCACTAGAACATCTGAGAATATCCTAATAGACGCTGAGCTAATGACAACCACAGTCATGGTTATGTCTATATTCAAGCCAGAGACAAGACAGCATCGTCCTTGACATGGACACTAGCATTAGAATTGGATGACCCTGGGTTCAAGTCCCAGGTCTACCACTCCCTGAGCTGTGTGGCCTTGGGTAGGTCACTTCACCTGGGCATAGAATGGGCATAAGACCTACTTCACTGCATTGTTGTGGGGATTAAACAAGATGGTGTACATAAGGTGCCCTATGGGGGTGGCTGCCATGAGTGCTCCTTGCATGATGATTTGTACAATAATAATAATAAACCTGGGCACATGTAAGAGTAGAAAAAGTGCTAGGATAGTAAGAGAGGAAAGAGTAGAGACTCAGGAATGTCTAGCTGGAGAGACAAGCTGCAACAGAGAATTGAAAGGGACGTCCCAGCCAAGATGGGCTAGGAAACTGCACCAGTCAGGGTTCCAGTGACATTCCCTGGCAGGAAACAGGTGGCCCACTCAAATGGGGTAACTGGGAGAGTTGAATAAAGGTGATATTTGTTAAGATGTGGGCAGGATTAAGGAAACCAGCAACAGATGGGAAGCACCCAGGGTCTAGTGACATCGGGGAGCCGTTACTATCACCAGTCCTGAAGGAGCAAGAGGAGGGAACGTCATCAGAATCCAGAGACAAAGAGCAAAGAGAGAGCTTCTGATGAAAGCTGAGATTTTGGCCAAGACACTGCCAGCCCTAGATGACATGGCAGGGAAGGAGACAGGGGAATCAAGACCGCAGCTTCACTGTCCTCCATCCCTTGCATCTCCTACTGGTACCTCCCATTATCTGAATCCAGTTGGAAGCCAGAGACAAGGAGTCCATTGATGGGGTCTATACAGGAAGATACCTGGCATATGAAACTGGTGGAACGACATATTCATCTGAATTGCATTCAGCTGCTAGTCAAAGAGATATGGAATAAGCAAGACAGAGATTTATCTTCTCTCATGTAAAAAAAAAAAAAAAGCCATAGGAAGCTAAGGTCACCATGTTGCATAACTCCAGGGACCATCACTCACAGCATAAACAGTGAATGGCACCCACTGGGGTTAAGCAACCAGGGCTGTTAGTGACTCCATGATGTCATCAGTATCTCAGGTTACTTGTGTCTCTCTGCCCTACCGTGCTTAGCACTTGGCCTTCATCATTAAAGTTGCCTCATAATCACAGGTGCTGCTGGAGCTCCAAGCCATCATATTGGGAAGAGGAAAGAAAGAAGAAAGTCTGAGAATTCTCTGGAAACTCCAGTCAATAACTTTTGCTAAAACCTATCTCATTTACCACCCTATTGGCAAGGGGTTCTTCAAGCTATAATTTCTTTTTATCTTGGCATAATGCTGCTCCCAACAATATAAGGGACTTTTATTAAAGAGAAAAGGGAAGTATGCTTATTGGCTCTGCTTCAAATAAGTACTAAACTGGGAGTCAGAAGGCCCAGGTTCACATCTCCACTTTGACTCTACTTGGCTAGGTGACCTTGGGCAAGACACTGATCATCGCAGATAATCTGTTGATTCTCTGGTTCCCAAGACAGCTTCCTTTCTTATGCTGATCTACCTCTTGCCTGACTACTTCTCCATCCTAGCATATGCCTGGATGGTTTAGTTCCACTATCACCTACTTCCCTTGGTGTGGCAGGGATAAAAGAACAGAAAATGAATTGTTCACCTTCCAGTCTCTTCTCTATGTCAACAGGCAGTAGAGCTTAATGCTTACAGCCAACTAGCATCAGACAGATTTGTGTTTGTGTGATGGTGCCATCCCTATTAACTGGGTAGCCTTTGGCAAGTCCATTCAGTTTCTCCAAATCTCACTTTCCCCCTCTATAAAGTGGGGCTAACAAAGCACTTGCCTTGTGGCATTGAAGGGAGAATGAAATGAGATGGTATGTGTAAAATTCTTAGTACATGACAAGGCCTTGTCCCAAATGCTTTACATTGTATAGCAGTCAGCTATTATTGTGATAATGCTGCATAACAAGCAACCACAAAAATCTCAATGGCTCACATGAATAATATTCTTCTTCACTCACTGGTCTGTGGTTAGCTGGTGTGCCTCAGGCTGTAGATTAAGTTCAATTCTGCTCTATGTGTCTATAGTTCTAGAATCCAAGTTAAAGCTTCATTAATGACCTAAGGCATGATCTTCTCATGGTTCCAGGCAGGAATACAAAAGAGTAAATCAAAACTATATAAGCACATTTAAAGTCTCCACTCAGATGGAGCATATGTTACCTCTGCTCACATCCATTTGACAAAGTAAGCCATATGGCCAAGTCTTAAGTCAATGGGACAGGAAGTATACCCCTGACACAGTAAACCATGGCAACAGTGGGGAAAAAAGAAAGAATACTAAACAAATAATATAACCTATAACTATTGTCTATAGGCACTACCTCACTTAATTTTCATGACAGCTGTATGTGATCAATATTCATATCATTTGACAGGTTAAATTTAAAAAAAGATAAAACCAGTATTCATTTGACAGGTTAAAAAAAACAAAGATAAAAACTGAATCTCAGAGGTTAAATAACTTATTGGAGGTCACACTGTCCTAGGTGTCAGACCTAGAACTTGAACCATGTGAATCCAGAACCCAGACTCTTAACTTTTAGGGTAGCTATAGAAACCTCATAAGACTTTATTGTTCCTTAATTTCACATTTCCTTTAGGTCTTCTGCCACATTTGCACATATTTATTTTCCACGCAAAGAAATGTTTTACGATGCTTCATCCCAGAAACTCACCTATAAGCCCACAGCATTTATGTAAATACTTATATCATTAATATTACATAAGCCCCGTTCCTAATTTACTATGAAATCCAAGCTTGTCATCTTCAGAGCTGTGTCTCCCACAAGTAGAAAATTGCACTGAGCAATGAAACAAGTAAATGTGAATTTATGGATGTAGTAGATGCCATGGGGAGTTCACCCATATGCTCTCAGCCCACACCCTTCCTATGCAAACTGATGGCTTCCTAGAGCAAGAATTTGCAACTCTCCACCTGACAGCATCCCCTGGCTTTAGCTCACAGGGTAGACCAGAAGTCTAGGAGTAGCCCTCAGACAATGACAGGCTGGAGTTGGAAGTTATACATGCCAGCTTCTTTTTCCCCCAGTGAGGCAAGTTCTGCATTATTTCTCAGAGGTCCCCAGCAGGACTAAACCTCAGTTTCCCACAGCAGTAACCTGCTCATGAATACATTCTGTATTGACCGCTTTCCTTCAAACTTCTCTACACCCCTACTGGTGCTTACTGGGATCACCTCCAAAAGCAAAACAAAAATTACTGGCACTCAGATCCTTATCTCAGGCTCTACTTTTGGGGCATCTCCACCTAAGACAATAGAAGAATGTTATTAACAAAAATATAGTTTGCATTCTCCATCAACTTGCTAACAGCTTACATTTTTTCATTCATCTATTCCAAAAAATTGTTACCTTTTCCAGAAAGGGATCACTGAGGCTCTGATGCAAGCTCTGGATACTCTCAAGACAAAAAATTATGTTCACACAAATTGCACCTTCCAGGACTCTGTGGGCCCCAGGTTGATTTACTCAATGTGGAGACAGAGAGAGAGGAAGCCATGGTGAGTCAGCCATGGGGACAAGCAAACCAAAGCTCTAGCCCTGAGGAAAGCTCCTCGACAACTGCTGAGCCCATGCTGCCTTCTGTTTCTGGCTCAGCTGGGTTTGGGAGCATCATCCTTCATAGCTCTAAAAACTAGACTAAGCAAAACCCAGGCGAGGACCCGCTGTCGGAAATTCCTCATTCTGCGACTGGGAGGACACTCGTGGTTGTTTAGGTTGCTTATCTGCTGGCCCCATGTTCACCTCTTCCACGGTTCCCCAAAGCTCTCATCTTCCACAGCGTCACCACCGACTTACAAGGCTTCTCCACCCTTGGATGTGACTCGTGGGTATGTGGGTGGCAGGAGGAGGGAGAGGAAGCAAGGCTGCAGCCTCTGGCCTCTTGGCAAGAGAGGAGGGCTATTGCAGAGGCCAGAATTTCTCCATCCAGCAAGGGGGCCAAGACATCAGGATAAGTCAAGAATGCACCACCTACCCCCCACGAGGCTGGGCCTCCCTTTCCTTAGGATAGATCTTGACGGTCTGCATTCTTCATCCTGGCTTGGCAATTTGATAGCTGCTGCAGGGATGGGGAGTGGGAGTGGGCTTTGAAAGCAGCTAACAGGGATTAAATTGGAATCTAGGGCTCAGTAGAAAATAACTTCTCTAGGACTCACTTTGATCATCCGTAAAATAGGAAATTACTATCTTTCTTGCCTGATGTTTTGAAGGACCCAATGAGAAAACGAAAATCAAGGGCCAGTGACAGCATAGCACACAGTAGGTGCTTCATAATTGCCAAACTTTATTGCTGTTCCTGTTATTAATAGCTCCCCAAAAGGCCCTTGGCTGATTTCCCTTACTGAGCTTAATTCCATTTTTATGTTTTCCTCTCCTTTCCTTGCAAACCAGAGTAGGTAATTCATCTTGCTCCCCTCCCAAATCCTTCCTCGCTTGAATATTCTCCTGGGATTTCCCCAGAGCTACCACCTGGAATTATCCCAGTGGCCCCTATGCGAGGCAATAAGATCTTTCTTTAGGAAAAAGACCTCCCCAGCAAAAAAAAAAAAAAAGTGGAAGAGTTTTAGATGTGCCCTCTGATCCACCCAGAACAATACCCTCTCTATTGAGGCTGTGTTGTAAATATCTTACTTGCTTATCCTAGGCTAGAAAGTTGTCCCCAGGGCCAAGAGATTGCTTTTTTCCCATTTATTTATGGGGAAGACTTTTAAAATCCTACTCTTTGGGTCTGTAAAATCCATTATTGACATGAAAGATGGGAAGCTTTGACTAAAACAAGTTACCATATCACTCAGTGCCTCAGTTTCCTCATGGGGAAATATGACATAGCCTACTATTACTAATTCTGAGTACTAATGATAAGACAATTATAACCATTAATAATTATAGTAAGAGTAACAACTCTCAGTTATTACGTTCCAGGTGCTTTGCTTCATCCACCTCCAACAACCCTGTGAGGTGCAGGGCATCATTAGCATCCCCATTTCTCAGATGAAGAAACTGAGGTTCAGACAGGTTGCATAAACCTAATTAAGGTTATATAGTAGGAAGAGCTGGAGCCAGGACTTGAACCTAAGTCAATGTGACTCAAAACCTTAATCACTGCAACAAACCACCACTCAGAGCTGTTGCCATAGTGACCAAGGATCCAATAAAAACACCCATAGAGCATGAACAGTACCATTGGGCTGGATGGGGTTTGTCCTTTCCTTCTATTATTTTTATTATAAGATTAGATTACCCTAGGAACTACCAGCCCCCATAGCCCAAACAGGCGGTAACCAGGGCTCAGTGTGTGTTATCATCAGCCTCACCCAAGAATTAATAATACAGCATCTGTGCCTTTCCATGACATTCTAGTCCCTTGCAGCTATGAGCAAGCTCATTCCTCTATAAAAACAGAGAAGCCAAATTGGCTTTAAAGCAGCTGTCTTTATTATATGGAGGCAAGGAAAATCTTACGGTAACCCCCTTGGGATCCAGCCTGGTTTGGCTGTTCCTCTGTGAAAGACCCCGAGATGGGTGACTGACAAGTGAATTCTCTTAAGCCCAGTGGAAGATGGGCATGGGCCGCCTCTAGCCTTGGCTCCAGGGCTGGCATGTCCCCCAGGGTCCTCTGAGCATCTATAGACTGACCTCTGGAAGAACCAGTGGACAGAGGTTCAAATGCCCAGCTGGAAAGAGCTCCCTGGGATCTCGACTAGGCAGATGCAATTTCCTGTGCTCTTGGGCTAGTCAACAAAGTCTCTCCCCTTAGTGTGCTCAGCTGAAAGCTAGGAGCATGATTCTTTCATATTTTCCTCCCACAAGGAAGACATGGCAAATGGGTGGTCTTACAACGAAGGCTCCACCAGACCTTCACACAGGTGCCTCCTTCTCAACCATCAAATCTCAACCCTGTTGTCACCTCCTCTGAGAAGCAGTCCCTGACCATCGGACCTAAAGGAGGCTTTCCCCAGGTATGCTCTATTACATCAACCAGTTTATTTCCTTTTCACCATGAGAAATTACCTTCTTTGTTTAGTTGTTTGCTGGCTTATTGCCAGTGTCCCCCCACTAGAATAAAAGCCACAAGAGGGCAGATTCCTTTGCAGTCTCATTGACTTCTGGGTTTCCAGAATCTAGAACAACACTTGGCTTGTAAACAAGATTTGTTGAATGAATGAATTCAACAAATGAAAAACTGCCCAAATGAGAGATGGGAGATGAGTACCTGCTGCCATTGGGCTGGTGAAGGCAAAGCAAAATCGACAGGTCAGCAGTCTAGTGAGCTTCCAGAACCTTCCTTGCTTCTTTCCATACCATCTGGTCCTTTTCCCTGTCTCTATGGGCCAGTCAGTCCTGCAGACGCAGAGCTTCTGTAAACAAGGGCCATTGTTTCCTCTGGCTTTTTCTAAAAGGAAATATATATATATATATATTTTATTGAAGTGTAGTTGATTTACAATGTTGTGTTAGTTTCAGGTGTACAGCAAAGTGATTCAGTTATATACATACATATATATCTATTTTTTTCAGATTCTTCTCCCTTATAAGTTATCACAAAATATTGAGTATAGTTCCCTGTGCTATACAGTAGGTCCTTGTTGGTTATCTATTTTATATATAGTAGTGTGTATATATTTTTTTCTCTTTGAACTTTTTCCAAATATAGCTTTTTAAAAAAATTTTTATTGGAGTGTAGTTGATTTACGGTGCTGTGTTAGTTTCCCGTGTACAGCAAAGTGAATCAGTTATACATATACACATATCAATAGTGTGTATATGTTAATCCCTTTGGCTTTTATCCCCAGTGTCAGAACTGGGCCGGGCACCTCGTGGGGTAAGAGCAGAGCTGGAGCAACAGGCGTTCTGGATTTAAATCCCACTTCCTCATGCCTTGGATGCCCTGACTTTCTAGCCTAGGATAAGCAAGTAAGGTATTTGACCATTGACTCATGCTCGCTAAAGCTCAGCGCCCTCATCAGTAAACGGGAACCAGAGTAGAACTTTCCTTGTAGAATCCATGTGAGGAGTAAATGAGGCAGCTACGTATAGTCTAGGCCAAGCTCAGTAATTATAATAATAATTATTATCACTAAATGTTTTAATGTCTTAAATGTATTATTACTAAGTGTTTTAGTAGGTATAAGTGTTATATAAATGTTTTAGATGTGTTATTATTTAGCTATTTTAATAATCATAGTAATCGTGCAGTGCCTAGCATGTAGTCAAGGTCAATCAATAGTTGCAGAATAAATGATGTATTAGGATTGCTGTGATTGCAAGCAACAGAAACCCCATTCAAACTGGCCGAAGCAACATAAGAGACGTATAACTCAAGTATCCAAAAAGCCAAAGCATGTTGATGCCATCAGAACTTGGTCTCTCACTCCTTTGCTCAGCTCTGTTCTCTTCCCTATTAACTTTCTTCCCAGGCCAACCTGCTTCCCAGAGTGGCCTCCAAGAACTCCAGGCTGACATCCACCCAAGTTCCAGACCTGCAGAAACAGAGAGCCTCGATTTCCCAACAGTATCAACAAAGGTGCCAAAGCTGACTCTTACTGGCCTGGCTAAAAGTCACGTGACCATCCCTAAACCAATCACTGTTAGGAATGGAGTTCTCTGACTGCTCAGGGTTGGGACATGTCTACACCCTGGGAACCACAGAACATGATCAACTCCACCTCAGTCACAATGGGATCAGAGGATAAGTGGTTCTACAAAGGGAAAAGGAGATGATGCTTCTACCAGAAAAAAACAGAAGGAATGTGGGACAGCGAAAACCATAAGAGAGGTACTACAAAGAGATTGTACAAAAAATGTCCAGCTCACAACTTTATTTAGTTACCTTCTTCCCATCACCCATGCTTGCCAGCACTTGGGCTTCTCTGGGGACCCTTTCATCTTCCCTGAAGGTATAAATGATGCTATCAGCCAAGAGATTTTAGAGGCATCCTATTCATCCACTGACAGAAAAGATTCAATAAGCAAAAACCTAAAAAAAAAAAAAAAAAGTGCCTGGCAAGCTCCTATTATCCTTGCAAACCCAGCTCTAATGTCACAACCTTCTGGAATTTTTTCCTGGATCATTGCAGAAAATGACTCACTGATTACTCTTTTCAGGGTTACCTCCATTCCTCATTGTACTGAGTCCAGGAGGAGCCCTTATCAGACTATATTTTTGTTCATTTGTTTATTTAAACCTCTCCTCCACTGACCTATAAAGACATATACAATGGAACTTTCCCGAAGACTATCCTCTAGACAATAGCAATTCAATATGGATTTATTCAGGCTCAGTTCTCCAACTGGCTGATAGGAGTTCGGCCAAAATGTGTGACACCTGCTAAAGGAAGACATGCAAACGTTTGCAGAGATCCTAGAACTTACCTCTTTGACAGAGCTGGGCACGATCCTTGGGTATGTAATCAACGGTAACAATGTGTTTGTAAACACTTTTTTGTGCATGCCCTTTAGCCATCCTTAATTTTTTTTTTTGCAGTACGCAGGCCTCTCACTGTTGTGGCCTCTCCCACTGCGGAGCACAGGCTCCGGACGCGCAGGCTCAGCGGCCATGGCTCACGGGCCCAGCTACTCCGCGGCACATGGGATCTTCCCGGACTGGGGCACGAACCCGTGTCCCCTGCATCGGCAGGCGGACTCTTAACCACTGCGCCACCAGGGAAGCCCTAGCCATTCTTAATATTATCAGTAGTCATTATTTGATGTCTCATTTGTTGACTTCATGCTGTGTACCAGCTCCTGAGGTAAGCAACTTACCTATATCATCATATTAATTCTGTAGGACATTAAGAGGTAGCTGTCACTTATTTCATAGGTGAGTAAGCTGAGACTCTGTCAGAGGGGTCAAGTAACTTTCTCAAGGCTACACAGCTAGCAGGTAATGGAGCCAGCGCTCCAACTCATGTCTAAAACCCTTGGCCTTAAGCATTAAACTAGTATTATGCTTATATCCTTGCAAGTGAGGCAAGCAAAGAAGCCCCACTCCTCCCCACTTTCCAGATGGGAACTCAAGGTGGACAATTACTAGGAAATTCACAAGAAGTCACCAATTCGTCCAAAGGCCACAAGGATCAGCTAAGCTCCTGGAAGAGAACACTCGTACTAATTCAGAAAAAGAAAGCAAGGTGCAGAGGGCAGAAAGCCGGAGGAACACTCCCTCTCCCGGAGATGTGTGGTTTCAGACACTGTGTGAATGAGCACTTGGCACTAAGTAGACATCGGATGGACGTGAGCTGGAGCTGGAGCGATGGATGCCAGCAAGTGCAGAGGGCTCCTGACGGATGTGATATTTCACGTGGGACCATTCATCCACATGATGAATGTTGAGGCAGCAAGCCTGAGCCCTGGGTCCCACCGAAACCAGAATCCCTGGGAGAAGTGCTCCACATCCCACAGCCCCTCCGCACTTGGCTTTGGAGCCAGCTGTCTGGCCCTTCCCCCTCCCTCAGCCACGAGCCCCACTCCCACTGTGGAACACTATCAAGTGTTTTTTTTTCCTGACCCAGCAGTAAGTACCCAGCATCGCTTGTACTCACCCTGCCCAGCCCCCTGCCCCCGCACCTTGGCTACAATGTCTCCTCCTCATAAATCATGCAGCCGTGGTAACTGTCTCTCAATCAATCTCTTCCAGGTGTTGGCTCAGACAGTCTCTCAAGGCGAGGGTCTCTTCCCTTGAGGCTTAGGTGCTGAGAGCCCCTTCGTCTGGAAATAGTTTAAAGCCAGGTAGCTTTTCTTCCTTCCCAGGGTCTCTTGGTTCCGACCTGAGGCCCTCAGGATCCACAGACTGCAGAGAGTGTCAAGAAACCCGGGAGAGGGTCAAACCGACTCAGAAGGCATGAGATGATGGTCTTTATCAATGCCCAAAGGCTTGGTAAATATAGGCCATTTGATTTTTTTCCACCAGCAAATATTTCATATGGGGAATCTAAAGTCCAAAGCTGGAGCTTGAGGCTTAAAGGGATGGGCCTTCCAAACACAATTGTAAATATTAGTTAGCTTTAGAGAGTTCACATTTCACATTGTCTGCCTCCTATTTGGACACATAGATGGGTGTGGCAGAGATAATTGCTATGTATTCAGAAAATGCTATTTCAATCTTTTATTTCCCGGGATCCCTTGTTAGGTTAAAGACATGTGACTAGGTCCAGACCAATGGGAGGGAGGTAGATGTATATCTACTGCTTCCAGGTTCAGCCACGACACTTCCTGCACATCTATAACCTTCTGCTCTTTCTTTGGTCACCTAGGAGACTATGTAGTTAAGATGGAAGGAACCTGCGTCCCTGAATGACCACTTGGAGGAGAACAGCCAAAAATGCTCAACCCATACTAGACTCTGATGCAAGTGAGAGTATTAAGCCACTGAGTTTGGAGAGTTTGTTACTGCAGCATTACTTAGCCTACCCTGACTAATGCAATTAGATTCAGAAAAGTCTATTAACTTTTGAAATATAATTGCAACCCACTTAGGTATCACCTTCCCTAGCTCACTTTTACTTGTAAATGCCACAGATGCTGTGATTAGTGGTACATTATACCTGGTGGCAAGGAACATCAACTGCTGGGATTATACCTAGCTAATTGAAAATCAGGCTATCAGTTTGCTCCACAACTAGATTTTAAATTCCATCAGGGAGTAAACCATAAAACGGGTTAGCATATGGGCTCTCAAGGCAGGCAGACTTGAGTTAGAATGTGGTGTAATTACATGCTAACGTGTGGACCTGGTCAAGTCTTAACTTTCACTTCCTCACTTGTAAATAGTGATAATGTTTGCAGCACATCCTGTTGGCTGTGTGCTGTCGTGGTTGCTGTGGCTTCTCCATGCCCCCTTCAGGACTCCCCACTGGAAAGATTGCCAGCTGATAGCCCTCAGCTGTCAGAAGCTGCCTCATCAGCAGAAAACCATCTCATCCAAGGTCACGACCCTTTCCTGGGACAGCCCACATCCAATGACAGGCCCGTGGGGAAGCAGAAAGACCTGACCCCCTTGACCCAACTCAGGACAACTCTGAAGGGCCATACCAGCTTCAGAGTTTGTGGTGGACAGACTCTGAGATGGTTTTCCCAGCATTCCTGCCTCTGGGTCCTCACGTTCTTGTACAATCCCCTCTCCATGAGCATGGGTAGAACCCGTAACTTGCTTCTAACAATAGAACGTAGCAAAGGTGACATAATGTCACTTGTTCAATTACATCACATAAGATTGCAACATCTGTTTTGCTAGCAGACTCTCTCCCTTGTTGGCTTTGATGAAGCAAATGGCCATGGTGTGGGAGGCTCACACGGCAAAGAGCCAAAGGTGTCCTCCTGCCAACAGCCAACGAGAAACTGAGGCCCTCAGTCCTACAACCTGCAAGAAACCGAATTCTGCCAACAGCCACGTGACCTTAGAAGTGGATCCTTCCCCAGTTGAGCCTTGAGATGAAACCACAATGCTGTCCAGCATCTTGATTTTGACCATGCAAGAGACCTCGAATCAGAGGACAAGTGAAGCTGTACTTGGACTCCTGACCCACGGAAATGGTGGGATACTAAATGTGCACTACTCTAAGCTGCTAAGTTTATAACTAATACGAGGTTCTCTGTCAGGTCAGCTAAAACTTTCATTAAGACATCATCACAGCCCAACTCCCCCTTCTGCTTGTCCTGCTTCCTCTCCTTCCTTTCCACAATAGTCAATCCCAAGAGCCCTCCCTAATAAACTTCTTTTTTTTAATATAAATTTATTTTTTTATTTTTTTATTTTTGACTTCATTGGGTCTTCATTGCTGCACGCGGGCTTTCTCTAGTTGCGGCGAGCAGGGGCTACTCTTGGTTGCAGTGGGCAGGCTTCTCCTTGCGGTGGCTTCTCTTGTTGTGGAGCATGGGCTCTAGGCACATGGGCTTCAGGAGTTGTGGCACATGGGCTCAGTAGTTGTGGCTTGTGGGCTGTAGAGCGCAGGCTCAGTAGTTGTGGCACACGAGCTTAGTTGCTCCATGGCATGTGGGATCTTCCCAGACCAGGGCTCGAACCCGTGTCCCCTGCATTGGCAGGAGGATTCTCAACCACTGCGCCACCAGGGAAGTCCCCCTAATAAACTTCTTGCACACTAAACCCCATCTCAGGCCCTGCTTCTGGGAGTCCAACATGTGACCTCTATCCAATACCCATACGTTCCCTTTTCCACTTTGTTGACAAAACCCTGATTTTGTTGATTTGATCCTCTTCCAAGGGACCCTATGCTTCCGGGAGGCAGCTCTCAGCCCCTGGGCTGCATCCTGCTTAGACTAAGCCTATTATGAAAATCCCCTTTTAGGAAGAGACTCCTGAGCTAATTCTGACCAGTGAGATGTGAGGTGTGTGTCAGGGCTTCTAGGAAATAGACACAGGAGGGGCAGCTCCTGCTCTGCTTACCCTGGACATTGTTAACTCACTGTAGAAACTGTAACTGCTGAAGTCAGCTGGCAGCCACACAAAGAGCTGATCAGAAGGCTCAGGACAGCAGAGCAAGACAATGAAACCTTGACTGGATTGACATCACAGTTAATCAACCCCGGTGCTGCCCTGCCTTGAGACTGCTATGGGGCAAGTTTTCTTTAAGACAGCCTAATGCATTCTAACTAAATCAGTTTAGGTTGCCACTTCAGAGGGGGGATTGGAGAATTGAGTGAAATGATGCTGTGGTAGCCACACCTCTCTGTGCCTCCTTTTCTTCATGTATATAAGGATAAGAATAAAATCTGCTTCATAAGGTTGTCTTAAAGATTAAATGGTAACATATATTAAAAGCTGAGCACAGTGCCTGGCATATTATGTATTAAGTATTGTGTTATATAAGTATTGCTATTAGAGTAATGGGAATGTGGATCCCCAGTACCTAGCAAAGGCTGGCACATAGTAGGTGCACAACAAATACTTGTTAAGGAGAGAAATGAATGTTTATTCATCTCCCAAAAGGCAGAGATGATTATATGCCTTTTCTTTTTTTTTTTGGTTAAATAACCAGATTTATTCAGTAGTATTTTTTTTTCTTTTTTTTTCCCCCTCAAATCGTGCCATGTGGAAAAAGTGACATCAGCAAGTGAGTTTGACAAAAAATTCATAAGGACACATGTAGGGCCAAAGTGTTATAAATTTAAAATTATATACGTATAAATAACTTTTGCTGAAAATATCTATCCTAGTGCTATATAAATTCCATTATTTTTTTTTCTTTATTCCTGTCTTACCCCTATGTTCTTCATGACATTTTTTTTTCTTAAATTCCATATATATGTGTCAGCATACAGTATTTGTCTTTCTCTTTCTGACTTACTTCACTCTGTATGACAGGCTCTAGGTCCATCCACCTCATTACAAATAGCTCAATTTCGTTTCTTTTTATGGCTGAGTAATATTCCATTGTATATATGTGCCACATCTTCTTTACCCATTCATCCGATGATGGACACTTAGGTTGTTTCCATCTCCAGGCTATTGTAAATAGGGCTGCTATGAACATTTTGGTACATGTCTCTTTTTGAATTATGGTTTTCTCAGGGTATATGCCCAGTAGTGGGATTGCTGGGTCATATGGTAGTTCTATTTGTAGTTTTTTAAGGAACCTCCATACCGTTCTCCATAGTGGCTGTACCAATTCACATTCCCACCAGCAGTGCAAGAGTGTTCCCTTTTTTCCACACCCTCTCCAGCATTTATTGTTTCTAGATTTTTTGATGATGGCCATTCTGACTGGTGTGAGATGATATCTCATTGTAGTTTTGATTTGCATTTCTCTAATGAGTAAAGATGTTGAGCATCCTTTCATGTGTTTGTTGGCAGTCTGTATATCTTCTGTGGAGAAATGTCTATTTAGGTCTTCTGCCCATTTTTGGATTGGGTTGTTTGTTTTTTTGTTATTGAGCTGCATGAGCTGCTTATAAATTTTGGAGATTAATCCTTTGTCAGTTGCTTCATTTGCAAATATTTTCTCCCATTCTGAGGGTTGTCTTTTGGTCTTGTTTATGGTTTCCTTTGCTGTGCACAAGCTTTGAAGTTTCATTAGGTCCCATGTGTTTATTTTTGTCTTTATTTCCATTTCCCTAGGAGGTGGGTCAAAAAGGATCTTGCTGTGATTTATGTCATAGAGTGTTCTGCCTATGTTTTCCTCTAAGAGTTTGATAGTGTCTGGCCTTACATTTAGGTCTTTAATCCATTTTGAGCTTATTTTTGTGTATGGTGTTAGGGAGTGATCTAATCTCATACTTTTACATGTCCCTATCCAGTTTTCCCAGCACCACTTATTGAAGAGATTGTCCTTTCTCCACTGTACATTCCCGCCTCCTTTATCAAAGATAAGGTGACCATATGTCCGTGGGTTTATCTCTGGGCTTTCTATCCTGTTCCATTGATCTATCTTTCTGTTTTTGTGCCAGTACCATACTGTCTTGATCACTGTAGCTTTGTAGTATAGTCTGAAGTCAGGGAGCCTGATTCCTCCAGCTCCATTTTTCGTTCTCAAGATTGCTTTGGCTATTCAGGGTCTTTTGTGTTTCCATATAAATTGTGAAATTTTTTGTTCTAGTTCTGTGAAAAATGCCAGTGGTAGTTTGATAGGGATTGCATTGAATCTGTAGATTGCTTTGGGTAGTAGAGTCATTTTCACAATGTTGATTCTTCCAATCCAAGAACATGGTACATCTCTCCATCTATTTGTATCATCTTTAATTTCTTTCATCAGTGTCTTATAATTTTCTGCATACAGGTCTTTTGTCTCCATAGGTAGCCTTTTCATTTTTTTAATCTTCATCACTCTGCCCAGGACCTGGCACTTAGTAGGTGTGCAAGAAATTCCTAGTCGTCCCCACTGCCTGCCACTGCCGCTTCAAGCCCTTCCCTTCTTCCTTCTCGAATCCAGGTGGAGCTCTTCCGCTCCTTGCGGTAGGGCAGCCTCCCCAACCCCCTCTGATCTTTCCCACTTTGCCCGGAGAGGCAGAACAGCTTTGATTATTGGCAGGTGCCTTCTAGGAAGAGAGAGAGAGAGAAAAAAAAAAATCCAGCAATTTAAGCTCCCTGGACATGACACTTATTAATAAAACGAGCAGCTCTCAGCCTCTGCTCCAATCAGCTGTCCGTTGCTTGGGGCAGATGCGGAGGCTCGGGGCAGCTGCAAAGCTGGGGATAGAGGAAGGGGAGCTGGGGAGAAGCCGCTGCCTCCAGATATTAAATACATAAATAAGCCCAGGCCACAATTGAGACAGGCCCGATGCCCTTGGCAATATTGGACCTCTCTGGATTTCGATGGTCTTAAGTAACTGTAAACCCAATTTTCTCCTCTGATTTCCTATTATGAATGAAGTTTTACTTACACAATCATGAATATGTTCTCTTTGTTGAAAAAAATTAACCTTGCAGATCAGGTCACATGGACCTCACCCTCATCTTGGTCCATTCAGCATCTCCCAGGAAGTAACCTTGGACCACATTTCAGGATGTATGTGTCTTTTTAAAACTCATTTGATTCTTGTTATACCCTGTACGTCATACAATAGGTAGCCTTATTTTGCATGTGTATATATTACTGGTATGTAGACTTTTCCAGTGGGGTGTGTTGATTTGCTGTGTTCTGTTTTTTTCTGAATGGCACCATGTTGAACCTACGATTCTCTAACTGGTTTTTTTTCATTTAGTGACGTGTCTGGGAATCTTGCCATAGAGCTGCATACAAATCAACCTCACTCTTTTTCACTGCTGCATAGCACTCCTGAAGGTGGAGAGAACCTAGTTTATTCAACGCTAGCTGCATGTTAAAATACCGAGGTGTGTGTGTTGGGGGGAGACTTTTATAATATGAATGCCTGGGCCCCACCCAAGACAAATTGAATGAGATGTGAAGGCAGGAACTAGGTATCAGAATGTTACAATTCCAGCGATTTTAACTTGCAACCAGAGTCAAGATTGATTCATTTAGCTAGTCTCCTATTCATGCATATTTAAGCTATTTCCAAGTCCTTGCTGATTTAGAAAAAAAAAAAAAAAGCCTGCTGGGCACTTCTTTTTTTTTTTTGCGGTACACGGGCCTCTCACTGTTGTGGCCTCTCCCGTTGCGGAGCACAGGCTCTGGACACGCAGGCTCAGCGGCCATGGCTCACGGGCCCAGCCGCTCCGTGGCATGTGGGATCTTCCCGGACCGGGGCATGAACCCGTGTCCCCTGCATCAGCAGGCGGATTCTCAACCACTGCACCACCAGGGAAGCCCTGCTGGGCACTTCTTTGTACATCCTCTCTTACGCATCTGTGCTGGTATTTTTCCAGGGCAGGGTTTCTCAGCCTCTGCACGGTTGACATTTGGGCTGGGTAATTCTTGGTTGGGGTGGGATGCTGCCCTGTGCACTGTAGGATGTTGAGCGGCATCCCTGGCCCCCACCCCCTGGACACCAGACGTCATGCCGATCAAAAACGTCTCGATATTGCTAAATATTCCTTGGGGAGCCCGATCGCCCCTGGCTGAGAACAACTTCTCTGGAGTGGGAACCCAGAAGGGAAGGGTTACAGAGGATATATACTTTTTCTTGGAGTCCCCATGGCTCTAAAGTTCCGGCACCAATTCACAATGTCTAATTTTCCAGGAATATCCTGCCAGCCAACAGCCTGTCCCTTTGTCTCTGTGGGTCTGGACTTAGAATTTGGACTTGAACCCTGAGCATCTCTCCCTTCAAATACCTCCTGCAGCCCCGAAGCCCAGGAATCCTATCATGTTTGGAACACAATTCTAGAATCTAGAATATGAGCCCAGAGGTCTGGAGTAGAAGGGACCATCAACTAAGGGTGAGAAGGAACCTATTTCTTGATTTTCTGTATATCTTTCCTTCCTTCTTCCTTCCCTCCTCCCTTCTCCTTTTCTCTCTTTTTTTTTTTTTTTTTTTTTGCGGTAGGCGGGCTTCTCACTGTTGTGGCCTCTCCGGTTGCGGAGCACAGGCTCCGGACGCGCAGGCTCAGCGGTCATGGCTCACGGGCCCAGCCGCTCCACGGCATGTGGGATCTTCCCGGACCGGGGCACAAACCCGTGTCCCCTGCATCAGCAGGCGGACTCTCAACCACTGCGCCACCAGGGAAGCCCCTCCTTTTCTCTTTTAAGGAAGTTCTGCTGAGGGGAGGGGAGGATACTCCTCTCATCCCCATCCCCACCTCAAATTTCCAGCCTACACTTTTCAGGCTTTTGAAGACCACAGTCTGTGTCCGGGTGGCCCTCTGAGTTTTATAGGTCATGAAAAGGATGGACAAGAGGGAGGAAGACAAGGTAAGTGGTCCTAAGAAACAGAAAGAAGATTCCCAGAGGCTGTGTGCATGTGCGCTTGCATGTGCTAACCTGTGTGTGCGTGTCTGTGTGTGTGTGTGTGCGCGTGTGTGTGGAAGAAAATTAAATTCACAGGCTGGGAAGGAAGAGGAAGGGGAGAAGCAACAGACCCAGCCAGCTGTGTCTCTTTAAGCAAGATAACGGCGGCCCCATCCATCTCTTGGACACTATCAGCCTGTTGTCTAAAGTACTTACAGCCCCTCCTGGAGAGGAGTCCTAACCAGGCAATGCTGGGGGAGGGGAGGAAGTGAGTGAGGCTTTTAGGACCGGGCACCCTGGCGGCCAGCTTCCCCAAAGAGCAAGACACAGCTTTCGGAGGGGGAAGGTCACCCCACCCTAGGCCAGGCCTGTTTTTAGCTCAGCACTCGCTCCCTACCTGGGCCCCGTTCCCAGGGGAACCACTTGAAACTGAAACTTGTCTTTCTCAAGTGGCTGAGGGAGAGTGTGAAATCCAGGAAAGAGAGAGTGAGCAAAAGAGAAAAGCTTTCTGCTGCTGTTCAAAGGGACCTCAGCCATCCGGCCCCATGATCCTTTAACAACCAGCTGTGGCTCTTACTACCCTGTGAAATGGGGGCTATGATTCTCCCTGTCTCAGAGATAAGGAAGCCAGACTCAGAGACATTAAGTAACTCACCGAGGGCCACACCGCTAATCAGAGGTGTCGGGGGAATTTGAACGTGGATTTCTCTCAGCTCCAAAGCTGACTTCTTACCTCTTTAACCAGGGTATTTCTTGCAACTCCTCTGGATGAAGGATTTGTTCTCTATTCATTCAACAAATACTTTTATCACCTTGGTGCCAGATTCTGCTCTGGGTACTGACAATAAAGACTTGACCCCAGGGCTTCCCTGGTGGTGCGGTGGTTGAGAGTCCGCCTGCCGAGGCAGGGGACATGGGTTCGTGCCCCGGTCCGGGAAGATCCCACATGCCGCGGAGCGGCTGGGCCCGTGAGCCATGGCCGCTGAGCCTGCGCGTCCGGAGCCTGTGCTCCGCAACGGGAGAGGCCACAACGGTGAGAGGCCCGTGTACCGCAAAAAAAAAAAAAAGACTTGACCCCAACTGCTTACTGATCTCTACAACATATCCCTCCACATTAAGCCAGACCTGCAGAGACTTTAATAACCAGATTTTATCATTTTGGCCTCTGTACCACTTGATTTTGTCAAACTGTGATTTAGGGTGGTAGCACATCCGGGGAACCCAAGAGAGACAGTCCTGTGATATTTGCTATTGGGCTTCATGAACACGATGGTACCCTCAAGAAAATCACCAAAAAACTACACAGCACTACATCATCTTTATAAGAACCCAAGGAAAATCTCCCTCCTGGTGTTTAGCAAACATCTCGATGTATTTGTCTTTTATGAACTCTTAGGGCTCTTGTAACTAACTATAATTCTCTCCTCGTTTTGGCAGCTCGAAAACTCAGGGCCAAATATATTTCTGTGAACTACACAGGATGTTCCGGTTCCGAAGGCTGAGAAGCGACATATCCTAAAACTTAGTGATGTAAAACAACCTTTTCTTATGTTCCTGGATCCCATGGGTCAGTGATTCAGACAGGGCATGGCACGGGGCAGTCTCGGTACCGCGATGCTGGGAGCTGAGGGCAGAATGACCTGAAGGCTCTTTGCTCGCACGTCTGGGGCTGGGTGCTAGCCGTAGGCTTGGGGCTTCATCTCCTCTCCACGTGGGCTGCTCCTCATGGGCTCTCCCGGTGAGCTTATTTGGGCTTCCTCACGGCATGGCAGCTGGGTTTCAAGAGTGAGTGTCCCAGTGCAGGGGCAAGTTAGGCAGAAATTTTATCACCTCTTATGACCTAGCCTTGGGAGGTCTTCCAACTGAAGGGGTCATCACCTGTCGCCTACCCTGGGCCTGGCCTGTGTTTAGCTCACTCCTTAGTGCTGGGGAGCATTACCCCACCACCATCACATTCTATTTGCCAGAAGTAAGTCCAGCCAAAGTCAAGGGGAGAATCAGACTCCATCTCTCTTTTTTTAAAAAATTAATTTTTATTGGAGTATGGTTGCCTTACAATGTGTGTTAGCCTCCACTGCACAGCAAAATGAATCAGCCCAGACTCCATCTCTTGATGGGAGAAGCACCATGACCCTGGAAGACAGCGTGGGACAAAAAATATTGTGGTGGCCACTTTTGGAAAATATAGTCTATCACACGTGACCAAATGGAATTCACTGACATATACTAATCACTCTTGGCCTCATTATTTTATTATTTGCCACCTGTGGATTGCATGCATTTTTGCAGTCAAAGATTCTTGATGGAAATAGGCAGGAGATAGACAATGCCTGTCATCCGTGCCGTTTTCTGAGTGTTTGTTCTACGCTGAGAGCCGTGTAAATAGATCCTTCCTTATGCCTTCACTGCTTTAATTCACAAACAATCCTCTTATCAATATTTTACATGTAGAGAAACCAGAGCGCAGGAAATTACAGAGGTTTACCAGATCTGGCATCGTGGAGAAGTGGCAGAGGTGGGGTTCCATTCCGGGCAGTCTGACTCGGCTGTCGCAGGTAGAGTCACCCCACGTGCCTCCATTCTCAGCCTTTGGAACCTCATTCCACACCAACATCCTGACACGGTGTTGTAACATGAAGGCTCTACAAGATTCAGCTCTGTTCTCCCTCAAATGTCTCCTCTGACCACCGAGCGTTCTCAAGTGCAGCTTTCTCTGAGAAATAAGAGAGTATTCAATGACTTCTGCATATATATCAAGATTAACATTCTCTCCAAGTTAGATCAGCCAGGCTGTCGGGAATTGGGGAATTTGGCAGGAAGCCTAAGCACCCACTTCTTGCCAGGCTCTGAGCTAACTCTCAGGAATCTAGGCACAAGACATTTAATGTCACACTCGACTGAGATCTCTTGAAGGGCAGGGACTGTGCCATTTGGGCTTTGCAGTAGGTACACGGCGAGTGCCTGGCATCGGGGCTGGAGGAACTAGAAGTGTTTGTCTAGTCCCGCTATGAAAACTTGGGCGACTGACAGCCCCTCTGAGCCTCGATTTGTTCACCTGTAAAATGGGGCTAAGAATGGTCCCTGCACACCTCCCGGGGCTATATGGGGAATCTTGTAACCGAGCAGGCCTCCCTTTTGGCCTTGACTTCTAAAACACTCAATAGCAAGTTTGGACCCTATGCATGATAATCATATAAAACGCTTAGCATATAATGAACCCTCAATAATCAGGACTGTAAAGCACTCTGGGCCTTGAACTCCAAGCTCAACTGAAGTTGATAACAAGAGGGAAAAAGAGAATGGATGAAATCAAACGGAAATCTCCTAAAAACCTTTTTATAAACCTTAATCCTCCAAACCAAAGTGTTTGACCAAATGTCTGAGTTAGTATGTATCGATCTAACCAAATGCTGCCAATGGCTCAGAGCTGGCAACTTCATTGGGGTGTACCTGGCTGAGAAGTGTCGGGGGAGAGGGTAAAGTGGCAGCCCGTTTGGAGGATACAAGAAATGAGCTCCGCGGACCAGGTGTTGCTTTATCTCCCTCTGCCCAATTAGCCCCGACCTCTTATTTTTATTTTCCATGTAGGATGTGGCTGGTGAGTCAGAAAGAAAGGAGAGCTTCATTATTTGCTCTTTGCTAAGTTCTTGGAAATATCAAGAATACTTGGCCCTCAAGACAAACCCCAGCTCTGGGCCTAAAAGCTAAATCCAGATATGTTATATATTTATTCAAGGCAGCAATTGGCCAGGAAACGACTATAAAACACACATTTTGAATAAAAGAGAGAGATTTATGGTGCATTTTCGAATCTGAGTCATATCTCTCTGCCTCCCCCTAGGCCAGGAGTCCTTAATCACTAACATACCCCCAGCTTGTACATTCGGTGGGCACAGAATTGCTTCCTTCTGGTCCTGTCCCAGTTAAAGATGTGATGGAGATTGTGCTACTTTATCTGACAGTCAGTAAATGAATTGCCAATTCATTCTGAGCTTAGATGGGGCTGGTTTTTTCCTTGGGAAGGAAAAAAGGTGAGCTCCTTTCATATGTATCTTTGATCAGTCGGGACTTGACAAATTATTTTCCCAGGAATTTCTCAATCCTCAATGCAACAGGGAAAAAAATGGATTTACTCTAAAAGAATAGTTTTTATGTTTCAGAAATTAGAGTAATGTAAAAACTTTCCTCAGGTTCCTTTATCTCTCTCTGTCTCTGTCTGTCTCTCTGTCTGTCTCTGTCTCTCTGTCATTCTCTCTGTCTCCCCTTCTTTTCCTACAAATGTTTTTTCCAGAGAAAGGAAGTAGATACCAGACAGAGCTGGGAAAGGCTGCTGGCAATAGCTGGGCTTCGGGCTGGTTATTTCAACCTCATGAAAGTTACAGAAATAAGGCTCACTCCCTGAATACAGCTGGTATTGGGAAAGCAAAGTCAAATCTTCTATCCCCAGTTCCCCTTGTGATACCTGGTTCTTTCTCCTCTGGACTCTTGTTTTAGAGACAAACTTTAGCCTGAAGAATACCTGAATGCTGTTTCAACTATCTCATGCCCATAGTTTAGACATTCACTTACCTGAAGACAGAAGGCTACTTCCATATCAAGGTTTTATCTGCTATGGTACAATATTAAAGAAAAGCATGTATTGAAAGTATCAGTGGTACAGAGCCGCCATGAACCGTTGGGCAGGTGTGCACTGCACAACTTCAGGTGGCCCCATTTGGCTAGACTATCAACGTGAATGATGTGCTCTGAGGGGTGTTCCCTGATCAGTCTTTACAAGAGTGGGTGGCAACTTTGAAAGGGAACTAACAGAGGTGAAGGGAATATTGGAAAATCATAATTATAATAAAGGGACAGTCTGGGGGATCAAGGTGGAAAGAACTAAAAAAGAGTTTTGGGGGCTTCCCTGGTGGCACAGTGGTTGAGAGTCTGCCTGACGATGCAGGAGACGCGGGTTCGTGCCCCGGTCCGGGAAGATCCCACATGCCGCGGAGCGGCTGGGCCCGTGAGCCATGGCCGCTGAGCCTGCGCGTCCGGAGCCTGTGCTCCGCAATGGGAGAGGCCACAACAGTGAGAGGCCCGCGTACCACAAAAAAAAAAAAAAAAAAAAAGTGTTTTGTTATGGACTAAACTGAGTGTACACTAGTAGTTTCAGTCTGTTTATTTCTCCACTCGAGATTCTCTTTCTGGGAGAAGGAGAGAGAGAGAGGCAATAAGCCTTCCTTGGGTCAAGGGCTCCCACCGTCTTGTCTAAGGCCAGGGAGAGCTCTGGATTAAAGTGTTCCTCTCCTAGGGTAAGTTTCCTCCAAGCAGACCCTAAAAAAAGGATTTGAGTGCAGTGATCTATTTGAGTGAGGGAGTGAGAAGCGAGGTAAGGCAGGAAAGGAAACCAATGAAGGTCGTGGTAACGAGCAGGTCACCTCTGTGAGCCACTGGGACTCAGTCCTGCGAGGGACCCCGTAAGAGACTGCTAAACATACTCAGAATAGTCCCGCCAAGGAGCCAGAAAGCTGGGATATTTACAAGTTGCTACTCCGGTCCCTCATTACTTAATTCCCTGGCCAAGCACATACCTAAGGCCAGAGAAAGACATCAAGCAAGGAGACCCAGAGGCGGGAAGCAGACAGTCACTGGTGTCTGAGGACCATCCACCCAAGCTGCAGGTGACCCAGAGGATGGGCCCAGGAGACAGGGCTGGGCCCTGACAGCATCTGCTGTGCCCACACACAACGAGAATGATATAAACCATCCCAAAGAATCGGGGTGCCATCTCCCAAAGAAGGAAGAACGATGCAGGGAGGTCACAAAATACCAAATACTCATCACACAAGGAATCCAGAACAAATGCAGTTTTGTCCGGGCGTTGGCCCCATCTTTGCCACTAAGTAGCCTCCCGGCCTCGAGCAAGTCACCGCCTCCACTTTGGAGTTAACATGGCCTCATTTTCCTCTTCTCTAAAGGTCTGTAGAGTATTAATATCTGACATTTCCAGGACCCTAAAACTCAGGGTAGAAATGGGGCTCCTCGGTGTTTTGTGACCACCTAGAGGGGGTGGGATAGAGAAGGTGGGAGGGAGATGCAAGAGGGAGGGGATATGGAGATACATGTATATGTATAGCTGATTCACTTTGTTATAAAGCAGAAACTAACACACCATTGTAAAGAACTTATACACCAATAAAGATATTTTAAAAAAAAGGTTCTGAAGAGCCTAGGGGCAGGACAGGAATAAAGACACAGACATAGAGAATGGACTTGAGGACACAGGGAGGGGGAAGAGTAAGCTGGGACAAAGTGAGAGAGTGGCATGGACATATATACACTACCAAATGTAAAATCAATAGCTAGTGGGAAGCAGCCGCATAGCACAGGGAGATCAGCTCGGTGCTTTGTGACCACCTAGAGGGGTGGGATAGGGAGGGTGGGAGGGAGACGCAAGAGGGAGGGGATATGGGGATATATGTATACATATAGCTGATTCACTTTGTTATACAGCAGAAACTAACAGACCATTGTAAAGCAATTATGCTCCAGAAAAGATGTTAAAAAAAAATGGGGCTCCTCTGGAAAAGAATATGAAAAATAATATATATATATATGATTATATAGAGAGAATATATAGTCTCTATATATAGAATCACTTTGCTGTACACCTGAAACTAACACAACATTGGAAACCAACTCTACTTCAATTAAAAATAAATAAATATGGGCTTCCCTGGTGGCGCAGTGGTTGAGAGTCCGCCTGCCGATGCAGGGGACACGGGTTCGCGCCCCGATCCCGGAAGATCCCACGTGCCGCGGAGCGGCTGGGCCCGCGAGCCATGGCCGCGGAGCCTGTGTGTCCGGAGCCTGTGCTCCGCAACGGGAGAGGCCACAGCAGTGAGAGGCCCGCGTACAGCAAAAAAAAAAATAATAATAAATAAATAAATAAATAAATAAATACAATTTTTTTAAATGGGGTTCTCCGGGTAGTGAGCTGGGGTTATAATACAAAGCACACCATGTTCTTGGACTTCCCAGCCACCAGCAGTGTGAGAAAATAAATTTCTGTCATTTAAGCCACTCAGTTACAGCAGCCTGAGCAGACTAATACACTGTCCTTCCTTATGGCCTGCCCTATGGATTTCAGACTTACCCACCAGCTCCCACAAACGTGAGGCAATTCCTTTCAATAAGGTTCTTAATACGTATCTGTACATCTCTTACTGGTTCTGCCTCTCTGGTTGAAGCCCGGCTATACAACTATTAAGGGAAGACCTGTAAATGACTTACAGGCACAGCAGACACACTCCTGGCTTTGAATGTAAATGTGAGGACGAGAAGTCACGTGGAGCAGAACCGCGTCACCCATCCAAGGACACCTTAGACCAACCTGCCCTCCGTCGAACCATCGGCTGATCACGGCACACGAGCCCAGCCAAGACTAGCGGAACTTGGCCATGATCCACAGAACCGCTCGGCTGATTCAACAGAACAACTCAGTGGCTCACTTAGGTCATGCGCAAAAATAAATGTTCTTCCACACGTGCCTCTGGGGTTTTGTGGTTGATTGTCCTGCTGCCTTGATTGTGGCTAAAGATCTCAGGGGCTGTTTGAGGTGGCATGCTGTCAGCGTGCACTCCACTGTCACCCTTCACTGCATCGGGAATTTGAGGTGGGCAGAGAGGACGCAAAAGCGGGCACGAGTATCACCAGCCACAGAGTCCTTGACTTGCTGTCCTCCGAGATGCACATCTGTTGAGTCATTCATTAATTCACTCAGGACATAGACGGCGAACACCTTCTAAATGAAAATACAATCAGACGAGACTGGAATATTCCTGCCCTCACAAAGCTCTCCTGACCCCAGGAGAGAAAGCCTGCAGTGAACGAAGGAAGAAGGGTAACCTGTGATGAAAGTTAAAGAAAAAAGTCTCTCCTAGTGTGTCTCTTCTACAAACACGTTAAACTCTCTCATTGAACCCCTACCCCAAGCCTGGAGGCAGATCTGATTGCCCCCATTTTACAGAGGTGTAGACTGAGGCTTGGGGAAGTGAATACAACTTGCTCACACACCAGAGGGTTAGCTGGGCATCCGAGACCAGGAAGCCACCAAGTCACAAAACCTCCTTTACTTTCCCTGAGGTTGAAGGCTCCAAGGACATGCCACCTGAAGGCACACATGCCCTGGCACACTCCAGCTGCCCATCTTCTCCTGTTCCTGCAGGTCCTGCAGAGGTGGCTTGGATCCAACCATCACATAAGGGAGTCTGGCAGCATGCAATGGTCACTCGTAAGCGGAGTGACCTTGGACATGTCACCTAAAGTCTCTGCTAAGGTGCTTTCTCATCTGTAAAACAGGAATCAGGTTGGCCCCTACAATCTCAGTTATGGGACCATATAGGTATACTGCTTGGTACAGGGACTGGCACATACTATATGGTCAATAAATGAAAGCCACTCTTACTATCACTGGTACTAGTATCAACAGTAGCAGGGGCGTCAGTCAGATATTAAAATTCTGTCAGGAATAACCCTCAATCTACTCTCCAGGCTGTCTCTCACCCTCAGCCCTTACAGTTCCAGGAACAGGGACCAAGCATTCTTAACTTCGTATCTTCGGTAGGATTAACATGCCTGACTGCTTTTTGAAGAGGTATAAGAATGCATTCTGAGGTCAGAAAAGGTGCTGGCTTGTCAGCCTTCTAAGATGTAGAAACTTCTGTTCCTTCTTTGTTGCCATAGAAAATTCAGGGTTGATAAGCCACTTACAAAGCCAACTATTTAGATAGTCTTCAATATGGAGCCTGCTCGGGAAAGCTATGTTTTAATTATTGTTGAAGGTGATGATGGTGATGATGCTGATGGTGGTGGTGATGCCTTCCTAACCCCTAGTGAGCTTAAGTCTACTATAAAAATAGAAGAAGAACATAGGGGTAGATTTCCCAGCAGGAGGAGGAAAAAGGGGAGGAGGAGGAGGACTCCTAACAATGATGATGACAATAATAATAATTAATACTCTTATTAGCTAGAAGTTATTGAGTATTTCCTCTACACCAGGCACTGTGCTCAGCACTTTACTCTCAGGTCTCACTGAATCCTTACAAGAACAACTCTTTTAGGTAAGTACTCTTATTGTCGTCGACTCATAGATGATTAAATGGAGGGTCAAAGAGGTTAAGTGACTTGCCCAAGGTCACAGAAGCACTAAGTGGTAAGGTGAATTTTATAAGCCGGGTCAGGTAGAGAACAAAGGTGAGATTCTTACAACTGCCAGATTCAACATACGTGTGTGTGTGTGTGCGTGCTTGTGTGTTTGTGTGGGTGTGTATTTGTTAACAAGAAGTTTTCCCAGGACAATAGTTTAACCCAATAAGAGGACCAAGCCTGCAAAAATCAATCCCAGAAAACGGAGCCAGCGATACATCCAGATGCCTCCTTGTTTCTGCCAAGGAGAACATTCCACGCTGAGCAGGCAGCCGACTGGTACTGGTACCCAGCTCTGTCACTGCCGAGGCCAGTATCACCCCTGATGGAATCTCCAACCTTTCATCCTCAAAGCAGACACCGGCACCTCACCTCCCTCACAGACTCGATTTGGTCAACAACCAAAAAATAAACTCGATTTTATTGTACTAATTCTATTCCTAATTATAAAGAGAATTCATCTTCATCACAGAAAGATGGAAAATATTCAAATACACAAAGAAATTTTAAACGCTCACAATTCCCACCACTATTATTATTGTGTTACACATCCTGGTTTTTTTTTCCACTGAGCATGAATGAATGCTGTTGTATTTAATAAAACTGAGATGCTGGTGGGCATGCTTCTTGTAACCCGTTCTTGCACTCACAATGGATCTTGAAATCTTCTTCAAATCGTCTTCACAAATGTGGTTTTTAATGGCAAAGTGATATTACACTGTCTGGGCAGACATTAATTTATTTACCCCAACTCCATATTGTATAATAAGGCTGTCTCCAGTTTTGTATGATTAAAAAAAATCATGATGAACATCCCAGAAAATAAATATTTATGCACACCCCAGATTATGACCTTAGGACCAGTTCCTTAAAGCAGAATAGTCCAATTAAATGATTGGCACCTTTTTAAGGCTTTTCATCTGTTTTGCTAAAGTCTCCTCCCAAAGAGTTGATCTATCTTCATTCCAGCCAGGAGTTTACGAAATTTCCTATTTCCTCATTAGCAACATGTATTATTCTTTTTTTTTTTGGCCATGCCAGGCAGCTTATGGGACCCTAGTTCCCTGACCAGGGATTGAACCCAGGCCCTCGGCAGTGAAAGCTCCATGTCCTAATCACTGGACCGCCAGGGAACTCCCTGTATTATTATTTTTTAAATATGGATTTGCTAAATCAATGAATAAAAAGTTTTATGTAACTTGCATTTCATGGATCAAAGTCTTTCTTTTTAAGTGTTTATTGAGCACGTACTGTGTTAGGTACTTAACTGGACATTTCCAGAGATATTATCTCATTTAAACCTCATAACAGTCCTTTGAAGCAGGTAAGATAGCTCCTTTTAGTGACCAAGGAAGCTAAGGCTTGGACAAGCTTAGGTTCCATGCTGAGCTCTGCCACACACCAGCTGTGTGATGTTATGGGTGTTCCCGACCTCTCTGAGCTCAAGAATACTAATGATCAGAGTCTCTGATGGCTCTGGTGACCCTCTGCCCCATAATTTTGAGTCCCGCACTTGAGTCCTCAGTGTTGGGCAAGGCAGCCAGAAGAATGCTATAACACTTCTCTCCCAGGTATTATACAAATCCAGTCTGCCACATGCAGCTGGGGGAACAAACTGGGAAAGACCTCAACACCATTAGTAGGTCCTCAGCAAGTAAGGGTGTCTATCTGTCACACAGGCTGGGACTCCAACACATGCTTGTTGAACAAATGAATGAATGCAGACTCAGTGATTACTACCCATTCATGAATCTGTTTTCTCATTTCTCCATCACCATTTCTGCCTCAGGACCTTTGCACAAGCTGTTCCCCCTGCCTGAGATGTTTCCCTCCCAACTTTTCACCTGGCTAATTCCTACTCATCACTCAGGACTCAGCTCCTCTAACCCAGGTTAGGACTCCATGTCTTATCTCTTTATGACATCATGCACGCTGCTTTCATAGTTCTCCCTGCCTTTGCAATCCTTTAATTACGCAGATGATTACCCAAGGGCTGTTTTTCTCAGTAAACCATAAGCTCCAGGAGGACACAACCTCTATCACTGTGTCCTCAGTAATTATCACATGTCCAGTCCAGAGCAAACATCCACTAAACATATTATAGAAATACGGTAATTTGTGTTGTGCCTTTTGACATCTAAACTATTTAAAAACCACATGAATCTTTGGATATGACATCCTTAAACCTACCAATTCCCTGAAAAGCTCCTTTATTACCACTGCCTGGAACACAAAGAGGTCAACCTGCATCTGTTATGGAAGGACAGTGTCCCTTTTTTGATTTATGAAACTTGCTGTGGACATGCTTTTAATGATTTTTCCTATGAGGCAGTTGTTTGAGTGCTGGGGATGGGGACGTGAATTCTGTATTCTTACGACGCTCTTGAGAAAGAGTAAGACTGCCTATCTTGTATAGTTGGTAAATTAGTTTAGAAGGTGATTTTTTCAAAGATTTTTTTAACCCATCAAAGTATGTATCTGTTTAAAGTCAGAACTTATCCAGTGAAACTTTCCTCATTCATTCTCTGTGGGGACAGGAAGGCCATTGACCTAGTTTCTCCATTGTACTTGAAAGAAGCTGAATTGTCATTTCTGTATAATTAATTCTTTGCCTAGGAAAAGTCCAGGGCGACCTGATGAAGTGAACAATTTGGAATTAACAAGCCAGTTGTTCCTGTTTTAAGGGGATGTGACATATTCAATGGTTCTAGATCATTTGAAAGGTGTGGGAGCTGAAATTATAAAAATAGGAAAAAAATTGCAGCACTGATTTACTTACCAATTTGCTGCTCTTTTCTGCCCTACACGGGTTAGATAGGACAAACTCACACATCCTAAATTCGTGGGTTTAAGTAAATATCCATTGAAGGTCTGTAAAGTTGTCTATATTGGGACCTCCAAAACCCTTGATTGCCAGTAAATTAACTCAAAGGACATCCTTCAGAAAACCAAGGATTAGGTGTTACGTATAGTATGGCCGATATCATTTTTTGATCAGCTGGGATTCCTGATGATTTTTCCTTTCCGATGTCGACCCAAATTCAGTTAAAACAAGTATCTCCATTCCAGAGACCTAAACCAGCAGTAAACCTACTCAGCTCCATTACACTCAAGTACAGGATTCCAAATAACCCTGAGAACAACCAGAGAAAGCAGTTCCCTCCACCAAATTTCCTCTCAAATCAGTCCATTGAAAGAACAGGGGAGAAAAAATGGGTGTTCAAGTCCCTGTACTTTTTTAAGCACATGGTGTTTATTAGGCATTAACTGGCACACAAATATACGAAACGAGTACTTAATTCTCACCCCCCCGCCTTAGCAACATAAAAAGACATAATCGCATAAAGACACTCACATGACAAACAGACACACGCTCTCACGTACTTGAACATACGCAGTCTCACATATTACCCTGTTCTCTTTATTAGGGTCAGTTAAAAAAAACACAAAACAGAACTTTTTTAATCAAGAAAGCAAAGCACATTTGAAAGAAAAAAAAACGCAAACTTGGTTTTGAGTATCAATAAAATTAAAAGCTTTTGGCCAGCTCCCATGCTGGATTTCACTTCAGGTTATCACTTAATTAGAACTCCTATTTATAAATAAATAGTACCAGTAAAATATTACATCTGAAGAACCCTGCAATAACATTTTACTTACACACTTTTTTTCATACTGTTTTCTGCTTTCAGTAACCACAGTTTGGGCCTGCATTTGGTGCTGGTGTGATGTCTTTGGAGAACACTCCCCAGTGAGCACGTCTGGCTGCTTCTTTAGGATGGTGGCTTTTGCCTTTGTATCCAGATTGGGTTGTCAGTGATGGAGGTTTGGAAGCTGGGGGCTGGCTTTGTTTTTTTTATCAGGACGAATATTTATTTTGGCTTTTTCACAACTCTTGTCAGCACAGAGCTTGCGCCTTCTGCCCGCATGTAAACCGGGGCTTTTTTAAGTTTTTCAAAGCAAGCTTTCCGGTGGGGAAGCTATAGGCCACGTTTTAGCGGACGGGAAAAACACGGAGCCGGGAAGACAGGGAGGGCCGAGTAAGATAGGATGCCAGATGGAGTCTGGTGTTACCCTGACTCCACTGGTTGGTAGCAGGCGAAATGGGACTTCGTGAGGATGGGGAAGGGAGGCCGGCATCTGAGACACCACATGGCAGAGGTAGGTAATTTCTTAGTCAAGACGGAGGGTTGCGGATTTAGGTTTGGGGGTGGAGGAGTATTTGAGGGCAACTGCACAAATACATATTTTGAAACATACTCGCCTCAGACCTCCCCCAAAATAAGGGACTGGGTCCCGTTAAGAAAATGGAAAGAAAAAAAATATATTATTATTTATTATATAACAACGTCAACATTAACACCAAGACAGGGAAGGACTCTAACTACGCATGAGGATCAAACACTCCAGGAGGCAGGACATTCTGGAGACCAAAAGAAAAGAAATCAAGGAGGGCATCTGGAGGTGGTGTGAATGTGGCCGGTTGATGAGTGCAGTGGGGGGGAGGGGCGGGGGCGGGCAGAGACTCATCTCCTCTTGGCGGTTTTTTAAGTTTTGAGACAAAACAAAGTCACATTTTTTGAATTGTGGATTCAAGCGACTGATTACATCAGTGTTGGGGGCAGGGTGGGGGGTTCTCAAGTGCAGACGTGAACACGGGGTGAAATGAGATATCTCGTCCTTGGGGTTCTCCCTGCGACTGTCCCTCTCCCTCTCTGCCCTCCCTCTGGAAATGGCGGTGAAGGAGCAGGCCTCGCCTTAGCTGCTGTCATTCCACTCTGGAACCATGCCGACTCCATGCACGGCCGAGTGGTACTGATGCGGGGACAGGGTCCTTGGCACGCCGTGAGAGTACAGGAACTCCGACGCCTGAAGGCTGCCGGGGGACTGGAGGCCAGTCTGAGGCCCACACTGCCTGACCACAGGCTGGTGGGCCATGGAGGTCTGGTGCTGGAACATTCCCTCTCCGAGCTGCGGGGAGCCGTGGTTCGCCATGCCAGCCAGCCGGGGGACCAGGGGCCCCGAGGTGAAGTGAGCAGAGAAGTGCTGATAGGGTAGCCTGTCCATGGGCTGCACGGTGGTGACCGTGCAGCTGCTGTATGAGGACATGCTGGGCCAGGCGTTGCAGCTAATGTCCTCCAGGCTGGGCACGGGCTCGCTGGGCGGCACAGAGCTGGCATACATGCAGGCCTGCCGCTGGGCTGACTCTGTCCTATAGGAGGCACCCAGGCCCTGCTGCTGGGGGTAGCCGGAGCGGTAGAACGGGTCCTCTTCACTGGGTGATGTCTCCATGTAGGGCTTCTTATAGGGATGGTCTGTGGTGGAACATTCTTCATCTGCTGAGACAGAAGGACAGACACCCGTGAGGCCAGGATCCGCCACCCCATAGCTCAAGGCAGAGACAGCCATTTGGCCCAAGGACGGAAGAATTAAGTCCGGAAGATGGTTAGCTCCAACCTCCATTCTGATAAAAAGAGGGTGGACTGTCACGGCTAAGACTCTGGGCTACGGGGTTCTAAGCAAACAGTTTGACCTTTCCAAGCTCAGTTTCCTTTTTTTTTTTTTTTTTAATAATTTTCAGTACATTCCCTCAATAGAACATTAATGCAATCATTAGAAAAGATGCTTTGTATAGTTTCTAGTAAACTGGGGAAACTGAGCTCAGTTTCTTCATCTGTAAAATGGAAAGGGTCATGACAGCACCCTGTAGAAAGGGAAGTGTTGACAATGAAATGGGAAAATATAGATTAAGTACTTAGTCCAGAGCTTGGTACAAGGGAACACTCAATAAATAACAATTATTATGATTATCTTCCATCCTCCCCAGCATGTGAACTTCATGAAGGCAACACATGGTCTGGATTACCCATCACTGTATTCCCAGAATCTGGGACGTACCTAGTGACAAAAATAATAACAACAGCATCAACAATAACAGTAAAAACACATACAGCATTTACTCTGCCTGGCACGGTTCTGAGCACTCTCCACGAGGTCACCCGTTTAATCTTCTCAAGAACCCCGTGAGGTGGGTTCTCTCAGTATCCTCATTTTACAGATGAAAGGAGACACACAGAGGTCAAGAAACGTGCCCAAGGTCTTCTATGGCTGATAAACAGTGGAGCTAACATTAGAATCCTAGGAATCTCGTGACAAAATTCCTGTTCTTCCATGCCATGCTAGACACAAAGACACGCAGCAAATACTTGTGCAATGGATGGAACAGTGGATGGACAAGTGGATAAATGGATGGGAGCCCAAATGAATCCCCAAATCCTTTCCTGATGCCTTATGTGAACAAGGACCCAGTTATGATCTGTTGAGTTGGTACCAATTCATGTGTCGCTGTTTCATCCCTGAACAAGTCACTTCCCTTCTGTAAGCACTGATTAATCCCTATGCAGAGCAGTAGAGAGAGTTCTGTCTCTGAAAGAGGGTCTTCCTCGACCACTTTGGGGTCACTGACCCCTCTGGGGACTAACAAAAGAGCTGGGCTCTTTTCTCTCCTAGAAAAATAAACTGAAACACGAAGTTTTGAGAACTGTATGTATAGACCAAAGTCATGCACCAACTTCAGGGGGCTCAAGCACTCCCTAAAATGCAGACCTCAGGTTAAGAAACTTAGACATGCGTGAGTCTGAATCCGGCTCTTTTACTTAATGTCGGTGTGACACTAGCAAGGCACCCGCCATCTCTGGGACTCATTTTTATCACCTTTGAATCAGAGTTAGCAATACTTACCTCACTGGACAGCTAAGGAATAAAATCGAGCATGTAAATCTCCTGATACCCATCACCAAGGGCAGCTCTTGTTACCAGGGTAACACCACCTGTGTCACAGCAGACCTCGTCTGTAATAACACACCTCCAGGTGTTTCCTTCAAGGGAAGCAATACTTGGGAGTTTCTACCAAGATGTAAACCTCACACGGATTCATTCCTTGGCTGGAATTTTACTCCCCAAACTGGCGATTTTTCTTTCCTCACTTCCGATCTCTTTCTAATGAATAACGTTAAGAAATATGCCTGGTCTTCCCTGGTGGCGCAGTGGTTAAGAATCCGCCTGCCAATGCACGGGACACGGGTTCGAGCCCCAGTCCGGGAAAATCCCACATGCCGCAGAGCAACTCAGCCCGTGCGCCACAACTACTGAGCCTGCGCTCTAGAGCCCGCGAGCCACAACTACTGAAGCCCACGTGCCTAGAGTCTGTGCTCCGCAACAAGAGAAGCCACCGCAATGAGCAGCCCACGCACCACAACGAAGAGTAGCCCCCGCTCGCTGCAACTAGAGAAAGCTCGCGTGCAGCAATGAAGACCCAACGCAGCCTAAAATTAATTAATTAATTAATTAATTTAAAAAAAAAGAAATATGCCTGAGTTTGGCAAGTGTGAAGAAAAATGAAACACTGGGACACAACTGTCACCACTGTGATGGTTGATGGCATGTGGGCAGGACGCAGGACTAAGTAAGGGAAGAAAGAAGAGCTATGATTTATTAAGCACCTACTAAGTGACCTGACTCTAATCTCCTAGAGTCATTCCTCAAGGTGGCTGCTCTCGTTCTCATCTCTTGGAGGCAAAAACTGAAGCTCAGAGAAGTGACTTGCTCAAGGCCATGCAGCTGGGAAGGAGCAGGGGCTGGAATCAAAGCTGGGTCTGCTTCACCTTGCCAACCACACCTTGCCTCCAAGCTCTCCCGATTTCTACTACGCAACGCCACTCACTCAAGTCATCCAACAGATACTGACTGAGCCGCTACCAAGTGCCAGGTGCTGGTCAACTGGTAGTTGTGGTCCTGCTCGGCACACATCCTTGGCCCCTCTCCATCCTCCCCTGCACAAGGGCAGGACCTGTAAGGGCAGGAGGCTGACACTGTGTGAAGAGCAGGTGCTCCTTGGATGTAAAGCTCCAAGTCAGTCATTCTCCCCACAGGAAGTCCTACGGCTTCACACTGGGCTATAAACCAACAGGTGTGGCTTCCACCAAACACCTCTACTCACATCATTCTCCGAGTGATACCCCCAGGTAAGTCAAAAATCTCCCCAAATAACACATATCTACACAAAGGTTGTACCCACCTAACAGCAAGCAAACTTATTATTAGCTAGACTCTTTCTGGGACACCTCTGGGACCCGTAGGATGCCCAAACATTGGTCTAAAAAAAAAGTGTCCTAGCTACATGATGCCAACCATCCAGATGTTTGAAGACATCCAGATGAGCAAGTGTCCACATTTTTTCACTTTTCAACCGGGCGTTTTGGGGGCATCTTAAAGACACTGCTTCTCTTGACTTATTTCTTTTTTTGTCCTGGCCACCTCCTCCCTTGATTCCTTCCCTCTATTCTTCCTTCCACCCACCCCCCAAGATCCATAAATCTGAATGCTTCCATTGTTGCTGGAATCATAACCTTTGGGTTTTCCATTTAACCAGGGCGTTCCCCTCTTCAATAATAGAAAGTACAGCTGCAGAGTACCCTGGCAAGAGAGAAAAAAAAAAAAAAAAGGCAAACTAACCATTCCCGAGTTTCTGATCCCCTTCCAGACTGGTTACAAGTAAAAAAGGAAGAATAATATGAAAAATGCCAGAGCACATTTTGGAAAATCGTAAAATTACACATTCCAATCCTTAATACCCCAAAGATCTGATGCAGAGTCCTAAGAAAAACTCAATGCTGGCTTATTGATGGAAACAGGACGTGAGCATTCTCCAGTGCCTCTTGGTCCTCATCACACTGTAAAGAAATTCCCAAGTCAGGATCCAAATTTCACGTCGGTCGTGATAAATGCTCGGGATGTAATCTCTGTGTTTATTTTCGTGATGGTTTGGTTTCTATCTTTTTATTGGGAGCCTGATAACTGATCAACAGCAAAGACCTCTGTCCCAGACGAGTCCTGTTTCTCTTCCACGGTTGGGGAATGGGCTGTAGTCAAGGGTCAAGTCCTCAATCAGATGAGTCCACGGCTTAGTTTCAGAAAGTTGCCTAAGGGTGGTCAATTATATTGATATAATGTCCAGAGCCCAGAGGAGTCTCTTGGCCAATAGTAAACCCCTTCGTGATTCTGACCACTGATCACCACATAGCAGTGTGAGAAACCCTGGTGCCCTGCGTGTTTCTGGATGCTGTTGATTCTGGATAAAGTGACTTTAATGAGGAATCCAGAACACAGATCTTAGGGCACAGTTATGTCTCTGACTCACTGGCTACGCAACCTTGGGCGAACCACTGGACCATTCCCGTCTCGGTTCTTGTTTGTACGTGGGGATAATACCTAAATTTCATGTAGGCATTGAGATAATAACAGTGCAGTCTAGTTTCTATCTTCCTGGTACCTAAAGTAAGTATTCAAGTCTTATCTGCCCAAGTAATGCGGGTCGACTCTGTTTTCCCTCTTGGAAGGCTGGACAGACGGCTCTGTGAAGGTCATCCAATACTTGAAGGTGTTCGGGTGGATTCCAGAGCTAGAAAACTCACAGAGCTTCTTTCAAATCACTGATGCCATTGAGTAAATATTGTCACCATTCCCAAATGGGTCATGTCCCTTGCTGATGGAGTTCATTCAGATGAAAGACCGTGGTGGAGTCTTCACAGACAGAGACCCTGGAGGTAAGCAGTGAGCAGCCACGACTCAGCTGAGTGACCTTCAGCAAGTCAGAAGTAGGTCTCTAACTCAGGCCTTTGGACTCCTCAGACAGTGCTCCTTCTGCTAGATGGCCCCAACCTTTCAGCCTTCATGCAACCCACTGTGTTCAGAGAGTATGACAAGGTGGTAACCTTGACCCTTATGGATGGATGGATGGATGATGGACAGATGGATGGTGGTAACCACCTTGACACTTATGGATGGATGGATGGATTTGTGTGTGGGTTTGTCCCCACGCTGTTAGCTCTTAACTTTAAAGTGCAAAGAACTAGCATGGTATTGTGGGAAGATCCTAGATTGGGAATCAAAAGACTCCCGTTCAGATCTCAGCCACTATCTGAAGCCATGAAATGTACTGACTTGCTTACTATCTGTCTCCCGCAGTGAGAATACAAGTTTCCTGGGATCAGGGACCTTTTCCATCTCACTCTCCCCTTGTCTTCGGCACACAGCACAGTGCCCAGTACAAAGGAAGTGTACCGTTAATATTTACTTGATGAACGCGTCCCAGATTGGCCGCTCACCAGCCACATAACCTTGGGAATCCAAGCTCCCAGTCCTCTATTTTCCCCCCTGCAAAATGGGGATGGGAGGGCATCTCCCATGGCTCAAAGATTGCAGTGAGGATCCAGTGAAGAAAAGGAGGTAGAATCGCTCTACAAACTACGGAGACTGAGAAGATGCAAAACCCTTTACTATATCCAATCCCCTCTCCATACCAGTGCAGAAAATGGCTTTGCTAAAATCTTTATTTGGGTTGCCTTTGGTTTCTAATTGTGGGGAGGGTAGTCAGGGTGGGAGGGGCAAAGAAAGACAGACAAGTGCTCTCCCAGGCCCTGGGGTCCTGGATTTGATTGAGTGGCATTGATAAAAGACCTTCCCAGCTTTTTTGGCTCCAACCATCGAGAGAGATAGTTTGGAGACAGCTGGGTCCAAACACAAGGGGCCCTCTGGCTGGCCTGGCCCTTTGACGTTTCATTGGGGCTGCCTCCTGGGCTGGTTGGAAAGGAGACAGACAATGAGGGGAAGTCAGATAGTGGGGCAGTCAGGGGCCGGGGTCGGGGGAAGCCACCCATGGAGTTATCACTTAACGGGAGTCCCAAACTGGAAGGAAACCTTGGCTGATTCCTTATCGCTTTACAATGGAGGCTGATGATGAATTGCTTTTTGTTGTCTCCGAGGCAGGCAGGCAGGACAGACCGAGCTTGGCTGGAATGTTCTCCGTCCCTGGGAGCTCCCTTTTGGGGGGTGGAGGGAGGTGAGAAGGGCCGAGGTTTCTGCAGAGGTGAAAAGAGCCTGGCACCCCGAGTGCACAGACCTCAGTATGTATGAATTTGGGGCGGACCGGCTCACTAGCTGGGTGACTCTGGGCAAGTGTCTCAATCTCTCTGAGCCTCAGTGTCCGCATCCGTGAACGAGGGGCAATTCTTCACCTTGTTATCTTCAACCAGTCACGAGGTCCTGACTTTCCCGACACCGCCAGCTCTTCTCGGCACACCCTGGCCTGAGCCACCGTCATCTCACACCTCAGAGCCTGCAACAGCCTCTGAACGGGGCCCTGGCATCAGTTCTATCACAGCAAAGGGACCGCCTCAAAGCACGACCTGAATCCTGCCACTCAGGGGTTCAGACCCCTCCAGTGGTCGCCCATCGGTGTTAGGCTAAAATCCGAACCCCCCAAAATGGCTCACAAGGGCCGGCGTCGTGCTAGTCCCTGCCTTCCTCGGCGACCTCCCCTCCCGTCACTTTCCCCTGCTCTGTGCTCCAGCCACCCTGGCCTCCTGTCCACTGCCCCAGCGGGAGCGGGCTCCCCATCTTCCGAGGGGCTGCACGCATGCTCTTCTCAACGCCTGGACACCCACTCGGCATCCCAGTCTCCTCTCCAACCCCCACTCTCCGCAGACCTCAGCTGAAATTCTTCCCTGACGCCCTACCCTAGTCCGATGGATACCCCACTTTGCTTTGTGTTAACACTTTCCGTATCTCCGTTATAGCATCCGAGCATTCAATCACCACTGTCATCAAACAATCTGTAATGAGTTGTTGAATGTGTGAGCTGCTTGCCACCGTGTGAGTCTCCCAAGGGCGGGGCTCACTCACGTCCAATAGAGGACTTACAGGTACCAGGCACTCTTTCAGGTGCTCCACCTGGATTACCTCATTTCGTCTTCTAACAACCCTGCAGGGTAGGTACCATTCTGCAGAAAAGGTAGCTAAGAAAGCTGAAGCAACTGACCCCTGGTCACACTGCTGGAAAGTGTCAGCTGCTGGAACATACTGCAACAGACCAGCCACTGACTCTAGCTTCCCCAGGGGCCACCTCAAGTCGATCCCAAGTTCACTCGAGGATCCCGGACAACACCCCCACGCAAACCAAGTCCTCACATCACCCAAAGAGGGTTCATGAGGCTTGCATTCAAAGCCTTCACCCTGCATCCTCCAGGAGTGCATTTACAAGGATGCTGCTGTAAATACTGAACTCAAAACAGCGCCCTGATTCTTTGTAACTTCCTCCTCTTCTGCTGGTCTGGCATTAATTTAATCGAAAGAGCTCTTTAATTCAAACCTGGTGAGCTCTTAATCAGCGTGTTTGACCCAGCCTCAAGAGCAGATCTCTGGTGGGCGATGAAATTTGGAGACCGTAGCCCATAAGCAAAGGTAATGGAGGCAGATAGGGCAGTGGTTCAGGGCCCAGGCAGAGTCTGCAGACCAGGCTTGGGTTCAAATGCTGCCTTCAAGAACCATTAGCTCACAGTTTTCCCTCTGTGGGCCTCAGTTTCCCCGTTTGTAAAGTGGGTTAATAAGAGTACCTACTTAATAACGTTCTTGAAAAGGCTGTGGTCTGGAACCTAGGCAGGGCACCCTTAAATATAATATAAAACAGAATCTCTGTGCAGGGACCTGTGTTTCATGGGACATTCTTAACCCCTGCTTGTGCCTGAAGAGGCATGTTTGCAGGCATCTGGTCTCCAGCCCATCTGGCAGCGGTCGTGCTGGGAGTTGGGCCAGGGGGCCTGTTGGGGGTGATATTGCTCAGGACTTCCAGATCCAAGGAGCTTGGATGGGCTTCAGGTAAGTCTGGAAAGCTCAGTCTCACCCAAGTCAGCTCCCCAGCCCCAGGCTTGGACCCGTGATAGCTCTTCCCTCTTTCAAAACGTGATTTTGGTAAATGTCAAGTCACCAAACCGTGTTCCTTTCCTCACGTCACCCCTATTCCAGAGAAAGCTGCCAAAGCAGCCTTTTCCATTGGTTCTGGTTAGTGAGTTGTTGGGTTTTGTTTGTTTGTTTGCTTTTTTAAAGAAAGCCCATGGGGGACTGCCCTGGCGGTCCGGTGGTTAAGACTCCGTGCTTCCACTGCAGGGGGTGCGGGTTCGATCCCTGGCTGGGGAAGTAAGGTCCTGCGTGCCACGAGCACAGCCCAAAAAAAAAGAGGAAAAAAAAAAAGGGTCCAGGCACCAGGGACTGGGCTTTGACAGGCGTCATGTTGGCTGCTAGGGCTGTGAGGCCCAACAGGGCCACTCTATAGATGGAGCCGTGGGCCTGCTGGAGCGAAACAGGGCCGGTTTATTAAGTCAACCCCGTGCTGAACACAGGACAAGCATGATTTCATGACATCTTCACACCAAGTCTATGAGACAGGTCCAATCACGGGCCCGAACCTAGAGATGACTTTTAGTGATGTTTAGAGTAACTTTTAGTGATGTTTGCTAAGTAACTCGCACCTAATCATAAACATTTGAAAATGGCAAAGGTAAGATTCATCTTGCTTTTCTGACTCTCCAGACCACGGGCGTAAGCACGAGCCCACCTTCCCTTATGTCTGTTATCCCAAACCTTCACCTAGATGAGCAGCCTTCTCTTCACTTCCTCCCAGGACTCACTTTCTGGAGGGATACCTGCCACTCATTCCTTCATAGCTGTCACCCAGCTTACCAAGCACCAACTGTTCTAGGGAACTTAGCATCACTTACAAAGGGAGACACTGACACACAGCAGGGCTAGGACGCCTGCCTGAGGTCACACAGGAAGCTGGTGGCAGAGTTGAGACTCACTTCTGTTCCTCTGGTCCCACTGCCCGCATCAACGCCTTCGATTCTGCCTCGAAAAACTGCCACCAGAAATTTCCTTCCTCAACCTCCCCTCTGGACTCAGATAACTTAGGAAAAAAATCATCCATTTCTCATTTGGCAAAGGAAACGAGGTTGTGTCTCAGACAGCAGCCTAGTCGATTTAAAGAGGGGGATGCACAGGAGAGAAAAATCTATTGTGATTTTTTTCTCTCCCTCCCCGCCTTTTTCGGTATTGATTTGATCTGGAAAGGAAAGAAGAGCTCAGAATCCACCTGGGAGAAACCCTGCACATGAACTAAAGGGCACATCCAATTCCAAGGAGGTTCCCTGGAAGCACACTCCCTGACGACTAGTGGCAACATAAACTCAGCTTTATCCTTTTGGGGCAATACTTCCTCTTCAGGGCTAAAACGAGTGAGGCCACTCTAAGTTCACGAAAAGATATCTACGATGCATTCTAAAGTTTAAAAAAATGCCAATTGCAAAATAGATGCAGTATGATATCAACTGTTAAAACTAAAAGCAAAACTCTTTGTATTTGTGGGTGTGTGCAAGTGTAAATAAATAAATGGGTCTGAACATTCCAAATAAGTTTTCCCCAAGGAAGCGGGGGGACATGTCAAAGGAATCTTTAGCTTTACTTGGATCGTTTGAACTTCTTACAATCTCTTTGTAGTTTTGTATTGCTTACATTTTAAAAGTAAATACACGTAGTTATGTGTACTTTTTTTTTCAAGGAAAAGAAGGAGGAAGTACAGACAGTGGCCAGGAGGGCAGGGCTGTCACACTCACCTTTCCTCTTGGTGCAGTGGTAAATTTGGCCGTGCTCCTGGGGCAGCGGGTACGGGTTGGGTGGGGGTAGGAGGTCCTGGGAGGGGCCAGACACACCATTCTCACACTGGTACTGGGACCCCAAGTTGGATGAGGCGGAGAGAGCTCGAGGCTCACTGCTGAAAGGACTGTGGTTGGAGGCCACTTTCTGTCTCACTGTGCTCCTGGGAACCACGGGATATTCTTTACTGAAAGAGAGAAGATGCAAAGTAACACTGATCAGTGGCCTGATAGAGATCCTCCCACTGGCTGAACCACAGGGTCAAAGACTCTACCAGAAAACTCACAGAGTAAGAAACAAAGGGATCTTTGATGAATGAATAGATCCAGTTATACTCAAGCGCATCCAATGCATCCTATCCTATACGTATATATTTAGTCGCCACCTTTTCATGTCTTATACATTAGGCAAGTAGATTTATGAATAGTTCTATACATATGCAGAAAGGTAAATGAGCACCTCCAGTTGAGACCCCTCTCAACAATCCATAAACACACGTGGCAGTTGAAATAGTTCAACCTATTCTAGACATCTTTGAATTCCCTAATTCAAAAGCTAAAGAGCTGAGAGTACACTGAGACTTAACTTCTGGGTCTCCATCTTTAAAATGGGGCTGTGGCCTTTGCCCAACATCAGTAAAGAATGGTTGCTGACCACCTGGGGTAGTCACATAAGAACCTAGGTTACCCTAATCTGAATAGTTTGCTCCTCATGCCTTAGACGTTCTTTTTGAGTTGCTGTACTTGTCGCCAATGACACAACACTTAACTTCTCCATGCCTTGGTTTCCCATCTGTAAAAAAGGGATAATAAAAAACCCCAGGTTCAAAGGGCTATTGAGAGAGGAAATTAGTTAATACACGTGAAAGGCTTAAAACAGTGTTTGTCACAGCAAATGGTAGCCATCAGCAGGACTGTCACAGTTTTGGAGGCAGAGTAGAGGGAGAGGGAGAGAGGGAAGGAAAAGGAGAAGAAAAAGGAGGACGAAGCAGACAGAGAAAAGAGCATGGAAACTAAGACCAGGCAGATCCAAATTCAGGTCCCATCTCCACCACTTACAGACTTCTGGACTACAACCTTTCTGAGCCTCAGTTTATGACACCACAGGTACAGCCTCCTCCAAAGTGCTCAAAATCTGGCCCCTCACACTCTTATGATCCGTCCTCCACATTTCCTTCCCTTCAGCTTTCAGACCATTTTTTTCCTCATAAGAGTTTGGGAAATTCAACAGAAACCTCTCCTGGAAAGGAAGAAAGAGGTGCTGAGCATCACAAGAGTCCCAAAGGAAGCCAGGTGGGTCGGGGAAGGATCAGAGTGGGAGCTTGCCAAGGAGCTGAGAGGAGGGACAGCTCAAAGATAACAGGAAGAATTGAGAGAAACATCCGGGGTGTATAAGAGGAGAATGGCCCGACCCATAATATTCCCACGTGCACAAAGAGGAGGGGGCTGCCAATGTTTGGGATGGGGAAAGGATATCTTGTTCAGGAGAGTAACTAGTACAGTGTGTAGGCTGATGGAAGGGTGATTTGCCCATCTTTTCTGGAAGGCAATATGATATCACCCTTTTTTTTTTTTTTTTTTTTTGGCCACACCACATGGCTTGTGGGATCTTAGTTCCCCGACCAAGGATTGAACCTGGGACCACGGTGGTGAAATCCCCGAGTCCTAACCACTGGACCACCAGGGAATTCCCGAGAGCGTCCATTTTTTAAAATATACAGGGACTTCCCTGGTGGTCCAGTGGTTAAAATTCCACGCTCCCAATGCAGGCGGCATGGGTTCCATCCCTGGTCAAGAAACTAAGATCCCGTTTGCCATAAGGCGTGGCCAAAACAATAATAATAATAAAAATAATAATAATATACAATAACATGGAGCGAGCAATCCCATTACAAAGGATTTTCCCAAGAAGCCATCAGGTCAGTACCCAAAGATGTAAGTATGAGGATTTTCTCTGCAGCACTGTCTGTAACAAGGGGAAAAGCCAGAAATAACCTAAATATCCTCATTAATGGCAGCGTCAACTTTGATAGAGCTAAACAATGGAATATTATGCAGCCTTGAAAGGGATGAGAAGGCTGGATATGCACAAATTCAGAAATCTGTGTGAGCTGAATTAAGTTAAAGAAGGGGGAAACAACATGGTCTAGATTATGAAATGAATCCCAGAGGTTCCCTCCAGAAGCTGGGGTTACGGGAGACCTTTTAGATCAACTTATTGCTTTCTGTACGTCTGCACGGCTTGGCTCTTTTTACAGTGAGCACTTACGAAGTTTAGATGAATACTTCCATGTTGAAAACAATAATTACTATTACCGATTATTAACAGAATTATTATATGAATTATTAATATAATAATTATTATTATAGTGGAGCCGGAGGACTAGTTTAGGAGGAATACACAAATAAAGGAAGAGCGTACAGCCTCCTGGAGTGACGTGTGACCCTCCAGGCTCTCCATCCATCCTCCCCCCATCCCCATCCCCACCCACCGCACCACCGCGCCTGGCAAAACGCAATGGAAACAGAGCTGAAATTCCCAGGGGAGGACCTGCTTGGCTGGAAAGCAAAATGAAAATGAAGTTGAAGATACTCAAAGCTTCCCCCGCATTTCCCCCAAGACGGGTCCCTAGAAGTGAGAGGGGCAGAACAGGATTTGAATCCGATCTCCAGTCATCTGTGGATCCAGCAAAGCTGCTAGCAATACCCCTCAGGAAATGTCCCTTCTTCACGCAACCCACAGAAATGAGTTCTCCAATCCACCAAGTCTGTAGCACAGAGCTCAGCTAAAGGTCATAGAGTTGGCAGGTGACCTAGCTAAGCCTCAGTTTCCTCATCTGCAAAATGGGAGAAATACAGAGATAGTTTGGAGAAACCACAGCAGTCAGCCCTGAGTCCTCTGGACACCTTCCCTTCCCTGATAACCCACTGGACTGTGATTTTTACTTGAGTATCTAAGAATCAGGGTATAGTGGGAAGAATAAAGGTGCTAGATTCAGGAAAATATATGTTCTATACCAGACGTACCATCTAACAGCTGTGTGATCTTGGACAAGACACAATCTCTCTGAGTGTCAGTTACCTCTCAAGATTGTTGAAATTACCCAACAATACACTCTAGAAAATGTCTGGCACATAGTAGAAACTATCGTGACTGCCGTTATAAAATGACTCGTGCTTTCAGCCTATAAAATTTCTCGGGAGGGAGCAGTGCCATAAGCCTGTCTGTCTCCTTAACTTGGAGATCTTAACTTTGGGGAAAAACTTAGGGGTGTAAACTTAGATTTTCAAAATGATGTCTTTGTTTTCACTAATCTTGAATTGGAATTTAGTATTTCTTTCTGTTCGGGTGTCGGCAACAAGCCACAGTTCAGTTAGCAGCCCTAGCGACTGTCATCAACAGAAACAAAATAGCTTCACATCCCGTTGCAGCTGTATGTGTCTCCAGACACCATTTATGCTCATGATGACCACAAAAATACAGTCGTTTTTGACCTGCCACTAGATCCTGTTACTTAAGACGTTCATAAAGTGCGCATATTACTGTATCACCATTTAGAAAAGATTTTGACAACTATATATATATATATATATATATATTTTTTGTGTGTGTGTGTGTGTGTGTGTGGTATATGGGCCTCTCACTGTTGTGGTCTCTTCCGTTGCCGGAGCACAGGCTCCGGACACGCAGGCTCAACGGCCATGGCTCACGGGCCCAGCCGCTCCGTGGCATGTGGGATCTTCCCAGACCGGGGCACGAACCCGTGTCCCCTGCATCGGCAGGCAGACTCTCAACCACTGCGCCAACAGGGAAGCCCCGACAGCTACATTTTAATATAACTGGCTTCCTTGCATCTTATTGCATCAATCGATGCATCTTATTTTACACATTTAATCAGATTATTCTAAGAAGTGATCCCTAATCTTCACCAGACTGCCAGAGAGGCCCATGGCCTGACACAGAGTAAGAACGCCTCTCTAGAAGAAATATGTATCAGGAAATCTCGAACTTAGCTGTGATTCTTGCCATGAACCAACTATTCTTTAACTTATTCCATTTTTAAAATGAATTGTTTATCTAAATATATTTTGCCTCACTGAGTAGTAATATGCATGAAATTAGGGGTTTGTGGTACTAGTTATAGTTCCTCTAATGCAATTTAAAGTAAATACCTATTAAAATCAAAAGATACACCTGAAATTATCTTATGTACGAAGAGCACTACACCTAGCACATTTTGAAGAACGCTGCATCCGCCCACTTCGTCCTCTCCATGACCCTATGAAGTGGGTACTGCTTTAGTCCCCAGTTTACAGATTAGAAAACCGAGGCCCAGGCAGATTAAATAACTTGCCCAGGATCACAGAGCTACAAAGAGACACCACCAGATTTCTAACCCAACTGTCCCCAAATTACTTCTAGCCAATCTCCTACTGACTTCTTTCAATTTTAAAACATAATATGCTTTTGGGGGTGTGGGTGTTTGGGGCCCAAGACTCCTCTCTCGCTTCTCCCATCCCTCAGGGGGATGACCGTCTCCACCCTGGGCCCCTGCCTTTGTCATCTGAAAGTACGTCAGAGTAACCAGGCAGGGGACAATGGAGTGTCTGCCAAGTGTCCAGGAGGCTATAGACACCCTCACGACACCCAGGGGTCTCCTAGCCCAGCTTTCCCGTGGCCTGTGTCATCTCAGAACTAAAGCTGGGGCCATCCTGAGCAGCGCCACTGCTCAGACTCTCCTTCTGGGCCCAGGAGGCTGAAAGGAATGAAATTAGCTTTATAGTTCTCCCTTGGCTGCTGAAGCTACGTAATGGAAAGAAAAAGAAGAAGAAGAAGAAGAAGAAGAGGAAGAAAAATTATGATAATAATAAAACATAAAAGTTGTCAAATCTCACTGGCAATTCTATCTAGGTCTTGCTTAGTTCAAGTACTGGACTGTCAGAGATCCAACAGGAAGGGGGGAATCTCTTTTAGTTTGATATTCTTAATGGAGACCGTTATTTTTTTAATTAAAGAAAATAACTCTTAAAAAATGTTGGCTGAGGGAATTTACAAGAGAATGTATCAATGGACTCCATGGAATTCTCCCTTCCAGCACTGCCAAATTGCAAAATTACTCTCTGGAAAGGCCAAATTCTGCTTTTGATTACGAACACTCACAGAAGTGGGAAAGGCATATTATCCCAATAACCACTTGTCCCTCTCCGTTTGTTCCTCTCTGAAGAACTTGAAACATCATTCCCACCATCAATCACGCACATCTTTCTTGATGTCTGAAAGACAACATCCCCAAATCCATCTGACAGGTGTCAAAACTGAGGCATGGAAGAGAAGAGTGACTTCTCAACCAGGATGGGGTTACAGAGGCAAAGCGGGGAAAATGGTACCAGCAAACAACTTTGGCATCTTTTTTTTTTTTTTTTTTTTTTGGCCACAATGCTTTCCGGATCTCAGTTCCCTGACCAGGAATCGAACCCATGCCCTCGGCATTGAAAGCGCCGAGTCCTAACCACTGGACCGCCAGAGAATTCCCGGGATTGTTCTTCATGGGCTCATCAGTGGACCAATCCAAGGAACTCAGTGAGTAGCAACACAGCAAAAGCCTCTAAAGTCCCTACGATGAGAAGATAAACTGTTTTCCTCCACAGTTTGAGAGCATCATGGAAGAATCCAGGACACCAGAGAATTAAAGTGAAAGCTGAAGAGCCCTCGTGTGTCTGGGAAGAGGGCAGCAACTGGGGACTGTTTTTCCATCCTCCTCCTCCTCATCTTCCTCTTCATCATCCACGTTGTTCTCTCCGTGCGTCCTAATGTCCCAGCTACTGTACTGGTTGACTTACATGGTTTCCCTCATTTGATCCTGGCAAGAATCCCATTTCATCACTATGATTAGCTTTACTTTAGAGATAGCGAAAATGAGGCTCAGAAAGGTTAAGCAACTTGCCCCGGATCACCCGGCTAAGAAGAGGTAAAGCTGAGCTGCACTCCAGGTCAGGGCTATTCCAAAGCTCTTGCCGACTTATACTTGATAATAGGGAATTGTTGCCTTCCAATCACTGCTGGGATGACACAACCGTTCTGTTACATAGAGCATCCTCCTCTAGGATGCCAGAGTTAGATACTGGCTACACCGGGCAACATCAACCTTTACCGGTCAAACTGTCAATCAATCCCGCTTTACCAAATGTCAAATACCACTGCTCTCTGCTGTGTCCTGCAGACACAGACGCGCTCTGCCCAGCCTGGACACCAACCAGGGTCCTGAGTCCCTCAGCTCACCCTGGGTGTCAGGGCTGCAGACCAGCTTCTCCCCAGCTCCGCCTCCCTCTCACATTCTGTTCCACGTGAGCGGATGCAATGAATGACACCATTGTCGCCGGGTCTGGGTTGTAAAACGTTACAAGGGAATATTGAAATCCACGGCCAAACGGGCGTCGCAGCCTGCTAACGAACGGCCCCGGGAATGTTTTCCACTGCAGCCGACTGAATTGGCCTTTTCACGGGAGCAGGTGGCAGAGGTTCTGGGGTGCCGGGAGGGTTCTGTTGTTGTTTTCCCCTGGCGAGGCTTACTCAGTTTCTGGCAGCCTTTCTCAAACGACTAAAGCAGCGCACTGGGGCAAGGCTGGGGACTGTAAAATCTCTGTTCTCGAAAAGCAAATTCCTCCTCTCACTAGGACTTCAATCTGCTATTAAAATGTAAAGGGGGGCCCCAGAATCCCATGAGAGCCTTCCCGGTTTATTAACTTTCTGATACGCTTGGGGAAGCGATTCTGATCTAACGTGTGTGGACACTCAGGAGACAGGAGGCAGCTCACCCCAAGTGGGTTTTTGCTCTGCAAATAATGGATCGCTCCCTCGTCGTCTACAAAGTGCTTCACGACCGTTTTATGACTCAGATCTCACCACACCAGTGAGCTGGAGAAAAGCATGGTGAACACTGGCTGCTCCATCTCGCTGGCGAGGCCAGGGGGACACAAAGAAGTAATGTGAATTTCCCACCATTGATTCAACCAGGGCAGTCTGATGTAAGGGACAGCAAGAAACTCAAAGACTGGGACTTCCCTGGCGGTCAGTGGTTAAGACTCTGAGCTTCCGGTGCCGGGGGCACTAAGATCCTGCATGTCGCATGCCGCGCCAAAAAAAAAAAAAAAAAGAAAAGAAAAGTAAAAAGAAACTCCAAGACACTGCCCTCTCCAGCCATAAGCACCCACCATGTATGACAACTTTGGCTGGCAACCTCTTAAATCTCTATATAAGTTCATACCAGGGTGGTCATTTTGAGTTGCAGCTCTGAAGTCAGGCTGTGTGGATGGACCTTCCTTTGGTACCCAGCCACCAACTTGGCCACTGTGGGGCTGGCTAAATTCTTCCTTTCTCTGAGCCTCAGTCTCTTGTCTGTAAAATGGGAATATCAGATTCACCGCCTCTCAGGATGGTCAAATGATACAATGTTTGGAAAGGCTTCGCATATATTTGGGACACACTACTCAATAAACACGAGCTTATAAACCACACAATTATGTTTTGAAGCAGTTCTTACCTTGCAAGGGCTTCAACTGATCTATGAATCGCCCCCCCCCAACCCCTAAATATCAGATGAGTAGAGCTTGTCAGTTTTTCTAGGGAGAGGTCCATACTTGCATCGGTTACTCTGAAGGGGTCTGAGATTCACAAAAAGGTTTTGAGTAACCCTACAGAAGCAGCTCCAGAATCAAGAGAAAAGTCCTGGACCAGTTATGTGGATGATTCAGGATATCTCCCTCTGCCTCAGTTTCTCCCTTTGCAGATGGGGATAACAAGGCCTCCGTCACAGTTGAGTTGTGAGCCCCAAGGTAAAAGCTGGATGTGAAGCTACAGTCATGAAAGATCAAAGCAAACTAAACCTGTGGCGGGCTCTTAGTAATAGTACATCAGATAGTATTGCCAGGTATCTAGTACTAAATTGAAGAGCTTAATACTTCACTGATTTTAGTTTTAGTTTAGTTTAGTTTAGTTTTGTTTTGCTTTGTTTTTAATGATTTTGGAGGGAGGATGAGAAGGTAGAGGGGTGGCTTCTGAGGCTGGGCCTCGGTCCTTCTGGAAGCCAGAGTGCAGAGGGACCGGGACTAACCTGGGACAGGGACCTTTCTGAAACTGCTTCCTGTACTCAAGGGGTCGTGTTAAGGCCTCCTGTGTTCCGAAAGGCAGCACGGGGGCCCCCTGGTCATATGCAGAATGCCCGTCAGTGGAATGATGACCTTGACAAAGTCACCCCAAAGAAGCCACTTCTGCAGGAATACTAAATGTTCTGTGGACTAATATAAAAGTCTGCCTCTTGCTAACACATATATATGGAATCTAAGAAAAAAAAAGAAGGTCATGAAGAACCTAGGGGTAAGACGGGAATAAAGACACAGACCTACTAGAGCATGGACTTGAGGATATGGGGAGGGGGAAGGGTAAACTGTGACAAAGTGAGAGAGCGGCATGGACATGTATACACTACCAAACGTAAAGTAGATAGCTAGTGGGAAGCAGCCGCATGGCACAGGGAGATCAGCTCGGTGCTTTGTGACCACCTAGAGGGGTGGGATAGGGAGGGCGGGAGGGAGGGAGACGCAAGAGGGAAGAGATATGGGAACATGTGTATATGTATAACTGATACACTTTGTTATGCAGCAGAAACTAACACACCACTGTAAGGCAATTATACTCCGATAAAGATGTTAAAAAAAATAAAAGTCTGCCTCTTCCCCTTAGAAAAAGACCAACCGACCAAAAAACACCTATGGGGGAATGGGTCTCTAGGAAAACAAATTCCTAATGTGAGAAAGTTAACCACTCTGATGGGATAGTTGGGAGACAGGGCTTAAGGTGCGGTGGGTAGAGATAGGGAAATCTCTCTAGAGAAGTGAGTTTCAAACTTGGCTGCATCCTGCAGTCACCTGGGGAATGTTTTTTTAAATACTGATGCCATTGCTCTGCGGTGCAGCCCGGACATTGGGAGTTTTAAAAAGCTACCCGGGAAGAAAAAGCCTTAAGCAAAAGGGTAAACACTGGACGATTCCTTTTATATAAAATTCTATAACAGACAAACCTAACCTACAGTTTAAAAAAATCCGAATATTGACTGTTTCTGGTGGGGAAGTGGAGGAGGAATTAACAGAGAAGGGGCCTGAGGGAACTTTCCGGGGTGAAGGAATGTTCTGTATCATGATACGGGCTTGGGTTTCACGGGTATGGGTATTTGTCAGGAAGTGAAGGGCGCACTTAGTTGTGCATTTCACGGTATGTAAATTTTACCTGAAATAGACAATCACGAACAAAAACTGAACCCTAGTTAATGGTATGCATGCTGAAGTACACAAGGATGGAAGGTACTCATGTCTGCAACTGAGTTTGAAATGCATCCAAAAATAAAAAATAATATGGATGGATGGATTGGTGAATGGATAGATTGGTGGAAGAATAAATGTACGTATGAGTTGATAGATGGATAGATAAATGGATAGATTGGTAGGTGTATGGATGGATGGACAGATGGACAGATGGGTGGATGGATGTGTGATAGAGCAAACATATAGCAAAATGTTAACTGCAGACCCTAATCAGTGGGCATATGGGTGGTCACCATACAATTCTTCCATGTTTTCTATATGTCTTACACTTTTCATAATGAAACACTGGGACACACTCTAGGAACTCCTAATATTCAGCCTAAGTTGACCACCAAGTAGAGAAAAGGGTTTTTTTTTTTATAAAACAGCCCAGCCCAAGAGCTCTATTTCCAGAAAATAAGATCACCCATTACCTGCATGTCTTTGCTCATTCTGTAGGGCCAAAACAAATTATCCAGGTGTGACCAGGGGACCCTTCCATCAGATAACTTGTTAAAGGGCAGTTTCGGACCCCTTCCCTAGAGCCACTGATTCAGAACCTCTGAGGTGAGACCCAGAAATCTGCTTTTTTCACGAGCCTCCCCACCCCCAGCTAATGTGATGTCTGCCAAAAGTTTGAGAAACACTGCTTCAATGTGGTTTGCCCTTAGACACTACCCCTGAAGAGCAGGTTCGCTGGGGCAGGGGCTGGGGAGGACAGGGGTGGGTACAATGCTGCAGATGAATGGGAAACCTTAAACAATGGTGGACATGGTGGACAACCAGGACTCAGGATGGGACCCCTCGGGACAAACCTCCATTCACAAGTTAGCCTGGCTTGGCCTCCCAAACATAACCCCCCTCTTGTTTTACATAACTTCACAATTTCCTGAGAGAAGCCACGTGCCTAGCCAAAAGTACAGCGAGAAGTGGGGATTTAACGCCATCTCCAGGACGCTGTCTTGGAAATCACGCCTCATTAACTGGACTTCCCCATCACCTTTAACCACAAGCATGAGAATACAAGAGCGCTGAGACTTTCATTTGAAAGAGGCCGTCTGAGGTTAGGGAGCTGAACGTTCATTTGAAATCAGGAAGAAAGGGCTGGAAAGGGAGGGATGGCTCCAATAGAAGGATTTTAACCTCTGAAGGGTCCCGGACCCCATAAAAATCCCTTGAAATTCTTTGACATTTTTTTTTCTATTTATATATTTTGAGATTTTCAGCGTTCCTTGCTTTAATCAGATTTCCCAACGGGATCTTAGATTCTGATTAAGAAGCCCCTCCCTAAAGGTAGAAGAGGAGGAGGTGACATGCACTGCAGAGGTGGGGGACAATGGTGGGTTTCTCACATGGGTGGGCAGAGACGTCCACGGCCTGGGGCTGACAAAACCAACCTATTGGCTCTACCTGGGACATCCTGGGTTCTAAGCTTTTCTATGTGCTCTCTGGTTGAGGGGCTCAAAATCCAGGCCAGCCAAACAGAGACTCCAAGTACCCCAGCTCTGGAGATGACTTCCTGCCAAGGTATCGGCAGTCCAGTAAAAACCTGAGGAAGTCGAGGCAACCGCAATTCTCCCACGAAGAGCTCTGAAGCCACCACTGCTGCACCCTGCTAGCTTCCCAGTAATACTCAGTAAATGCTGTGTATGCCGCAGCGACCAGGCACTGCTCACGGCCACTCCGTGTGCATTAAAGCAAGAAGTGCCCAAGGAAGCACTCTGCTGCTGTTTGTTTAGATTCTGGGGTTTGTCATTCCGAAAAGACCAGTGGTGGCCTGGCAGGGCGGAGGGGGGATTCTCTCCATCCAAAAGAAACAAAGCTCACAGCCAGGCCTCTGCACCTTAACTGGCAGTCAACCTGGCCTCTGGCTCCACGAGGGGAAGGATCCCATCTCAGCACCTAACATGATCCAGGGTCACTCCAGGCCAGGGACCGTGCCAGGCGCTCCTGGGCACACTGGGGCAGTGTTAAAACATGTGGGCACACTCCTTGACCCTCCTTCTATCTAGAGGAAGGATCCATGCCCTTCCTCCTGGAATCTGGGCCCGCCTCAGTGAGTCCCATTCAACCAACAGAACGCAGCAGAAAAGACACTACAGCTTCCCAAGGTCTAGCGAGCAAAGGCCCTGTGGTTCTCCATGGGCAGCCTGACACCACGGAGGGAGTCTAACTTCCCTGCGTGCACCGTGCTGGACAGGTCACATGCACACGCTCCAGTGGACAACCAGATGGGCTCCCAGCCAAAAGCCAGAGTCAATTGCTGGTCGTGGGGTGTGCCATCTTGGACGTCCAGCCTTGTCTGGCCTTCAGATACCTGCCGTCCCCACCAACACCGGACAGCGAGCAACAACCGCCCAGAGGCATCCTTCCCAAATTCCCGACCCACAAATCCTGAACGAAACCAAAGTGTTTCCCTGGGACTTCCTGCTTCACCTCATGCACAACGACAGCGAGCGATCCCTGGTCTTTCCACCGTAAGTAGCACTGAGGGAGCATTCCTGAGGGCTAGCAGGTTGCAAGTGGATGAAATCTGGAGCACTGTGATGGCCTCTGAGCTCCCCATGGAAGGACCGAGGCTGCCTGTACCTCCTCCCCCTTGAGTGGGCTGTGGAGGCGTCGGAAGCTAAGTGCTACAGCTCTGGCTGTCCTGGATTTAGTCTCTCACACACACAGCTGATGGCACAGCTCAGAGCGCAGGGCTTCGCAGCCGGTCCATGTGAAATTTAGCAGTAATTCGTTTCGTAGCAATAGTGATTAGGACACCTGCATTACCTCATCTCATCCTTGCAACAGCTGTAGAGGTAGGTTCTATAATTATCTCCCATTTTACAGATGAGGAGATAGAAGCCCCATGGAGTAGGAGAGCCCCGGGGCTAATCAGCGTGATAGCCTGGACCCCAGCTCCAGAGCCTGCTTTACCATCAGTGGACCCTGCCCCTCGATGCATGGATTCACCTTTGCATCCCCGGGACCTGGCCTAGAGTAAGCCCTGAATGAATGTGTGTTAGCTGAAGAAACAAGCAACAGATCAAAAACTGAATAAAAGAGTGTCTGGGCCACAGTTTCCCCTTCCGCAAAAGGAAGAAGGTTGGACCAGATGCCACCTCCCGGGATCCCTTCTACCTCTAGAACCCCACGCTTCTAAGGAACAGTGTTCCCTGTCATAGTGCCACGCCAGCCGGCTTTCAGAGATCTTTAGAGTCTGACGCCTCCTCCAGAGCCCAAGACAGGTAGATCCCTGTCCATTGCTTCCCTGATCCAACCCAGAAAACCCTTCCTCCCTACAGTTTCAAATCCCATTGCTGGGGCAATGCCTGGATCCCATCCTCTCCATAAAGGTGCCCTCCCCAACCCCAGGGCCCTGGCCTTGGCCCCATAGGCCAAGGAAGTTCCTGTTCACCTTTGACAGTGAAGCCCCCACACTTTCTCATTAAGGTGAGCATTTATTTAGGTGCAACTCCCAGATTTCTGCGATATGCATATCACCTTGGCCATGTTCCCCAGCTGTCCTGCCATTTAGTTAATATTTTCGTTAAATAATCAGCCTTAACTTTCCTCCCTCCCTCCCTTCCTCTTTCCTTTCTTTTTTCCCTTCCTTCCTTAGAACTTAGTCTCGGGGACTTCCCTGGCGGTCCAGTGGTTAAGACTCTGCGCTTAGCGGGCGCAGGTTCAATCCCTGATCGGGGAACTAAGATCCTACATGCCTCACGGCGCAGCCAAAAGAAACAAACTTAGTCGCCTTCTAAACAACACTGTCTATGAAATCAGCCTGATGCAGCTGTGTGTCTGTGGGCACCCTCTAAAATCATCTCATCTCTCACCAGGGGAGGGGGCACTGCAATCTGGGAAATATTGGTTTTTAGGGATAAGAAGTTTTTAAGCCACAGACTAACCTTTCAAAATAACCTTGGCATGTATTTCAATCAGCCGCCGGAGGCAGGATTTGTGGAATGATTTTATTTTCTTCTTGGTGCTTTCCTTTTGTGCCCCCATTTTCAGAATAAGCAGTTACTACTTCTGTAACTAGAAACCACACATCAGTGTTGAAAAACTAAGACACTCTCTGCATGTTCCAAACCCAGACTGCTGGGTGAAGAGGGAGGAGAGGGCGGTGAGTGCCCAGACACTGGCCAAGCTAATCCAAACGTTATTTATCGCAGTGGGATCACTGCAAGTGAAGGCTCAACCCGCCTTAACCCCACCCTTCTCCCTTCATCCGATTGTTGGAATTAGAGGAAATTTCATTCCTCCCGCTTTGCTCCCTGAGCCAGCTGTCACCGGGTGTGTGGGGGACAGGAAACAGGATTACTAGATCAACAGTGAGCCTGCTGTTCCAGCCAGGCTGTTATCACAGCCGTCTCCGGAGAGCCATCTTCCCCACTTGTCACTACCTACTGCGAGCTGGGAGTTGGGACCACAGCCCAGAATAAATTCTGAACAAGGGCAAAACTGGGAGTCATGAGGAGTTTTCCCCAGCTTGGATCATGTTTTGGAGCGTGGTCTAAGAACCAAGCACTCTTCAGGCATTTTCTCATATAATTCTTACAAGAACCCCAGAAAGGGGAAGCTATATTTATTTATGCCCATTTTACAGACGAGGATACTGAGGCTCCGTGGGGTGAAATTGCTTGCCTGAGGTCACATGTCGATAAACGCAGAGCAAGGATTGAACCCAGGTTTGTCTGACTCCAAAGCCTATTGGAGCCTCTCTGCTTTGCTCCCTCTCCTCCCCAGGGGCCATCTCCAGAGAACTGGGCGCATGACCCTGTCCACTCCCTGTTCCCCAGCACAACTCCTAACGCGGCCACAAAGACACACATGGCTCGGAGGCTGAGAGTTTCGATCCAACACGTCAATCACTGACTCCTGAGGACCAACCACCTTGCCTTCCTTCCGTCTCCAAGGGCCTACCCGGAAAGGACCCCTCAGCCAATCTGCAGTAACCAGGGGATGGTTAGGGCTGCCCGCTCAGACCAAAGTACAGTCATCTGCCTAAATATCTAACCAGCCGTGTTGTTCAGAGCTGTAATAGAGTGTCCCCAGGATCGCTGACACGTGAGCTCTCAAACACCTGTCCCTCCCCACCTGCCTTTCCTTTGATGTCCATCATCTGCCCAACCAGCTTCCAGAACACAGGGCCCCGGCCTGACAAAGGAAAGCAGTGAGGGCTCTTGGGACTAGACACACCCTGACTACGCAGTCTGTGGCCAGGGGAAGCTTCCTGGAGGAAGAAATAGCTACGGAGAGGCTTTCGTGATGGGCAGGAGATGGAAAACGAGGGGAGAAACACAGAGGCAGACCAACTGTGGTGTTCAAAGGGCCAAAAATAATGGAAAGAAGACAGACTTGGAGCAGCTCCTTCAGCGTGATTGAAAGGGGGAGGGGACGCTGGTGAGGAACAGAGCTGGGGGCGTGGCAAGGCTGGATGGGAAGGGCGTGGTCCACCACACCAAGGAGTCTGGACCTGACGCTGAGAGCAATAGGAGGCCTGGGAGTGGTCTAGGCTGTGCAGCCAGCGTGTCTGATTTGCGTGGTACAAAGATGTCTTTGGCAGCTGCCTGGAGCACGTCCCCCGGGGGGGGGGGAACAGAGCTGACGTCAGGTCTAAAGAGGTTAGGACGCTGCAGCAGGCGAGGTTGGTGGTGGCTGGAATGGGCAGCCTGGATGGAGAAAGGAGGCGACCTGAGAGATGTGATAAGCAGGTAGCATCAACGGGACCTGGTGACTGGGTAAGACTGAGGGGGCGGTTCGCAACGCCGTAAACCCATGATCCCACCTGCTTTTGACCTTGTGGGAAGGAGGGAAGAAGTGGGGGAGGGAAGAAGGTCTTCAGTTGCAGGCTGGAACCAGTCCCTACCTGCACAGCCTGGACCCCTACCTGCAGGAGGACCAAGATGAGACGGTCCATTAACGGCGAAGCTGCTGTGATGACAGACGACCGTCAGGATAGGATGGGGGTTTAGACACCATAGAAATAAAAACTTGGCATCCCGAGCCTACGGCTGAAAATAGTTTTGGCCTCTTTCACCCTTAAGTGGTATTTGTTGTCAACTCTTCCAACGGCCATAGATTAAACCCAACTCCAGTTCCCAAATGCAGACATGTAAAGCCAAAACTGTTTCTAAATAATCATTTAAGAACTTGGTTATTTTCGCCACAAAAAGCATCTTACACATCCACACTTGTGAAGGAAACCAGTTATGAAGGCAGGAATTCATATGAGTGTGGTGTACGTGTACCATCTGAAGATAATAGCATGTTTATTTTGTAAAAGCATGCAAAATTAGATCTGGTAAGCCCGCTATCTGAAAACAATTTCCATGGCATGTATTTCTAAACCCAATGTTCAAACCACAAAGCTGCGGCCTTTCTCTCTTTCTCTTTCTTAGGTCTCTTGTCCTCCTTTGAATGACTACATCTGTCCATTTGCCCAACTCTCCCTTTTCGTGTCTTCCAGAAGGGATAAGGAAAAGCTTCCTAAATGACCTCATTTTATTTTGAAATACTAAACCCAACCAAAAGGGGAGAAAAAAACTTTCTTGGTCAAAGGGATCGAGATGTATTTCTAATTCTCTTGCCATATGGTAAGTTATTTTGGAACTCTACCAAGAGGTAGAGAGAATATTTAACAAAATTGGCAACGCTTGTACAATCCTTTCAAATCAGACCAAATTCCCATTCTCCACAGCCCCTTCTATTCATCATATCAGCGACCGTGACCACAGGATATGTAAAAACACCGAGCAATTTTTATCACCAGCTTCCAATCCCCCATGCCTGGGACACCACGTGGTGTCAACTTTGCCTGTATATCACCCCCAGGAACTCAAGCCATTAACTTCCCTTTCATTTATCAAGAGCTGTTGCCTAAAAGAACATCATTCATCGGCTGTGACTTATGGGAAGAAAGAGGGAGCAGACTTCACTTGCGGGAGAGAGACAACAGAGAAAGAGGACAAGATTGTAGCTTTTGTTCCCGAGGCAGATGGAGACCATCACATTCCCTCCGACATGCTCTCCCCTAAAGCTACGCGCTCCACGTTGCCTGATAGAGGGAACCACCCATCTGGAGGGTTACCAGAAAGTGGGGTTGAAGCGGCTCTTTCTCCTTTTTCTTGATGGCAAAGAGGGTCCCATTTCTCTGTGCCTGCTCTTCTGGTGTTGATGGCTCACCTGTGTAATTAGCGGGGGTGGGGAGTGCAGAGGCGGCGGGGGGTGGGGGCGAGCGGAGGACACCGTTTTCTTACCTTTGCATTCTCGACATTCTATGCAGCTCCATGTCATCGCTGCCCCGGAATCCTTTGGCAAAGGGATTATTTTCAATCTTTAACTGGGTGATCTGAAGGAAGGGGAGAGAGAGAGAGAGTTCCGTTTTCACTTGATTGTTACAAGACTACCTCGGGACCCGGCTAATAATAAGGGTCATGGAAACGCAACCTCTGGCAACCCAAAGAAGCACGTTAGGCCAGTCACATCAACGGGACCCACCACTTCATTCGAAAGGAGGCTTTGAAAAATGTCCTAGATCAGACTGTATTTAAAAGGGGAAGAAAACCTGGTTTCAGTTTGCCCATTAATTGGAGTCCTACTCTGCATCATTCCGGCTGGAGTGGCTTTTTTTTTTTTTTTTTTCTAAATCGTAGCGTTTTGTGTTTCGAACACAATCTTGGCCTCAACACTTGGTACACCCCCTGCTCCTTGGAAAATTGTACCATGTTGACACGGTGTCAACTTCCTACAGCATGGCAATCTCCGTTGGGAAGGTCTTGATTATTGCTCTCAAAATCCTACTATGCCTCATTTCACGTTCATTTCATAGTTTCACAGATACAGTTCGCTAGCTCAGGTGGAAAATGGTGTCTAATTAAATAAGGACCAACATATAAAATTATAACATATATGATAGCTACCAAACAGCTTCAAACCTCTTTAATTGTCTAGGTAAGGGGACTTCCCTGGCAGTCCAGTGGTTAAGAGTCCGCGGTTCCACTGCAGGGCGCAGTGGGGTTCAAGCCCTGGTCGGGGAACTAAGATCCTACATGCCGCACGGTAAGGCCAAAAAAAAAAAAAAAAATTGTCTAGGTAAGGAAGAGAGAGCCCTCTTCTTGGAGATTTTTGTTGCACTATACAAAACTTAGTGATAGAACAGGGTCTTTGGTTCAAGGTCCAGAACCTTCATGGAAACCATCAACACATATTCCGTTAGCGTGAGCGTACAGTAGCAAGTCTAGGTAAAACTCCCTATGGAGTTTGCCAGAAGTATTTCCTAAAAGCTGTGTGTGAACTGCATTTTTATATATATAATCACTTCATGGAAACCAGGGCAGCATTCATCAGAGGCCAGTCATTCAAAGGTCACCTTCACCATCATTATCGTATCTATATAGTCCCTGTTCACTGGTCTGCTTAATATTTTTATTTAAATCAAACCACTTTTGATTTAAATTTATATTATAAAAATAATTAGATCACTTCTCTATACGTCAAAGTGGAATCACTTGCTAGTCAATAAAAAGAAAATAAGTATATCAAATTCCCTCTACTGGGACTTCCCTGGTGGTCCAGTGGTTAAGAATCCACCTTCCAATGCAGGGGACACAGGTTCGATCCCTGGTCGGGGAAATAGTTCGATCGCTGGTCAAGGAACTAAGATCCCACATGCCACGGGGCAACTAAGCCCGCACACCACAACTAGAGAGCCCGCGCGCTGCAATGAAAGATCCCACATGCCACAACTAAGACCCAATGCAGCCAAAAATTAATTAATTAAAAAAAAATTTTTAATTCCCTCTACTGGTACCCCTGGAAAGTTCCAAACCTAAGGCCTGCCTTCTCTTTGTTGCAAGGGGAAATTCGACACTTTTAGAGAAGTATTTATCATAAACTGGTATTGAAATAAGACTCCTCTCTGATAAATGAATAGAAAGATAATTGGAACAAGAACATTTTTTTTTGTGATTCCATCATCTTCAAGTACCCACAAAACCATCTCCTCTACCCCCAGTAGTATCGTTGTAGACTCTGAGAAACCAAGTAGTTGCTTTGCGAAACTAGGCTTAATCAATGAACGCACCCATAATTTGTCCATTTGGGGGCAAGCATTCTGGTCTGTTCAGTTTTCTGGAAGAGGGGGTGTTATAAAGTTTCCTTCTAACTCCAAGACTCTACCATGAACATAACATTACTACATATGTGTGTATGTTCACAATAAAATATATATGTAAAATTAACATTTTTAAAATGTTATGTGATTCCAACCATATGACATCTTGGAAGAGGCAAAACTACGGAAACAGCATAAAGATCAGTGGTTGCCAGGGGTTAGGAGGAAGGGAAGGATGAACGAGAGAAGCGCACAGGATTTTTAGGGCAGTGAAACGATTCTGTAGGATACATCATGGTGAAGACGTGTCATTATGCATTCATCTACACCCACAGAGTCTAGGGACTTCCCTGGCGGTCCAGTGCTTAGGACTCCACGCTTCCACTGCACCACGCTTCCACTGCAGGGGGCATGGGTTCCATCCCTAGTCGGGGAGCTAAGATCCCACAAGCTGCATGGCACAGCCAAAAAAAAAAAAAAAAAAAAAAAAAAACCCACAGAGTCTACAACTCCAAGAGCGAACCCTGACGCAAACTACGAACTCTGCGTGATGATGTGCCAATGTAGGTTCATCAACGGTAATAAATGTCCCACTCTGGGGGGCGATGCTGGGAGCAGGGGACACTGTCCATGCAGGGGGACAGAGGCTATACAGGAACTCTCTGTACTTTCCACGCAACTTTACTATGAACCTTAAACTGCTCCAAAGAATAAAATCAATTGTAAAACTTTTTAAATATGTCTGGGTATTTCTATGTATACACATTCCCTCCTCCTTCATTTTTTTTAACTGTACCCATTCCTGCAACTTTTTGATTTTTAATTAACTCCTCAGAATGAGTAGAAACGTCTGTAAAATCTCTTTGGAAAACAGCAGAGGTTGGCACAATACTGTAGATCAACGATACTGCAATAAAAAATAAAAAATAAAAAATCTCTTTGGAAAACAGTCTTGAACATGTGTACTCCTCAAGCCAGTTCTGAGTCCAAAAGCCCATCACCTAGTGGGGTTTTCTTTCTCACTCCGGTTTTATGACAATAAAATGCAACCCAATTGACCATAAATCATTTTTTAAAGGGGGAGAGGGGAATTCTTAAAAAGTTAAGTAAAAATCAGATCATTTTTAAAAGGGGTGGAGGGAATCCTTACCCTGCTTTCTGTACCTCCCACCCACCCGGTGACGGAAGGCAGCCCCCTGAATATACTGAGGACAGTAAGACAATGAGGGTGTGGCATCAGGGCTGAATTAATGCCTATTCCATGACGTCACTGTTCCACCAAGAGCTCAGGATAAAAAAATTACCCTGAGAAAAAAAAAGAAAAGGGTGGCTTTGGTATTTTATCAGCAAAAATTTTTTGCTCAAACCCATTCCTTGCACGTCAAACAGATTAACTACTACCTAATTCTTGCTCTTATCACCATAGCTTCCAAAAATACGATGGCAATGGATACGCACAGTTTGCTAGATATACACTTAGGTGTGTGGGTCTTACCTATGTCTTGGTGTAGATGCCTATTGGACATAAGAATTACCCCTGAGAAAAGTTAACATGCAAGCTCAGGTGCAGGTAAAAATGTCCATCTGATTTCATACTTATTTCATACTTGTCCCCTCACTTACCATAACCCTGTCTATGATATTCCCTTCCTAACACAGAGCTAGTCACTCACAGGCACATAAACCGATACACCTGGATGTCTGAGTTCTACCCAAAGGCTCCACTGAAATTGACTTCCATTCGTCATACAAACGTACTCCCTCCACAATCAGCATAAAACCGGATATCCGGGGGAGGGGCATGGGTGGGGGGGGGGAAACAAATATAAATGCCAGCTCCAACCAGTGAGACAGAGATTGTACAAATTAATGAGAATAATTGTTGTGAATTCTCACTTCTGAAAGAAAAAAGAAAAAAACCCTCGTGAGGGCCAAAAGTCTTAATTATGTCTCTCTCTTAGGGGTTCATTTCCTGGTCCCAAGCAGAAAGCTCATGCCTCATAAATACAGGCTCCATACACAATGATTTAAGCAGGAGGAAAATGCCTTTTAACGGCAAAGTAAGTTAATATCGGGGGAGAGATGCTTGCGTACAAAGCCATTGTTGCAAAAGCAGGGAAATGAAATGCCCATGTGACCTTTTTCTAACACCTAAATATTCCTAGGGATTGCTCTGGGAGCTGCCGACAACTGCAGCGCAAACCTTACCAAAACATGTTTCACAGAGTGAACAGTCGCTGGGGAAGAGTCGAGCGTTTAAGTATCTGTTTCAAGCTGTCAACCATCTGAGGGAATAACTCCCAAATCCAGCTTGGGATCACAGCTGGGCTCAGGAAATACGTCGTGTCATTGGAACCCCGTGGTATACGGATGTCTGACAGCAGCATAAGGAGTGAACCCGGTCACATACCTGCCTCCACCTGGTACCTGGCACCTGCCTCCACACATCAGTCTGGAGGCACTAAGCCCTGTGGACCCAAAATTGGTGGCTCGTATTTTTCCAAATTGTCCTGGCAATTTCATCTCACAGAGTGCTTTTCTTTCCCTGCGCAATTATCCAAAGCATAACGCTGGGCAAACAGTCCTTGGACTGACAATGCAACCATGGAATGAAGCAACTCAACCACAAAGACTAACATTTGTAGTTGTGTTTCAACCACAGTAATAAGAACTTATTTAAAAATCTCAGTCTTTCAGATTCTAAAATAGGGTAGGCAAAGAGTTTTCCAACACGCGTGTTTTGGATGGAGTTGCCCAGTTAATAAACTGATCAGTTAAGTAGTCGATCAATGGAATCATCACTAACACCGTGCTGATTCTGTACCCGGTTCTGCACAAAACACATTCCACGGATTATCTCATTTTAATCCCCACAAAGACAATAACAAAAAAAATAAAAATAAATTCTCTTCTTATCCCCATTTTACAGATGGGGAAAACTGAGTTAAATAATTTGCCCAAGTCAAATGGGTTTGAACCCAGGCAGTCTGCCTGCAGATTCTCACCCTAACCCTACAGGAGGGTGAGGAACAGCTCAGGTGGCTTCTACCCATGAAGCCAGGAGTCTCAACATCCCGTCCAGGTGGGACAATAAAGTAGCAAAACAGAGTCCACAAATCACACTCAACCTGACCTGCTAATTTAAGTCACACATCGTATATCCATGCGGGGAATGTCTGCAAGGGCCTGGATTCTACTGGAAAAATCCATTGCCTTAGACTTCCTCCTGACAAAGAAAATAGGTGTCTTTGGTACTCAGTAACTAAATACTGGGGAAACCTCATATGGGGGAGAGTGACTGAAAGTGCTCTCCTATGAAATCCCTCTTCTGGATGTCAGGCTGGCTAAAAAGACCTATGTGTACAGCACAACCAGGCTCCCTGGCCCAACCAATGAAGAAAATCAGTAATTCCTGTGTGATCCTCAAATACAGCTATATCCATCACTCAACTATCATGGTCATCATTTCATGATATAGGTAAGTCAAAGCATGATGCTGTACACCTGAAACTCAAACAGTACGTATGTCAATTATACCCCAATAAGACTGGAAGAAAAAACAAAAACAAAATACATATATCCAAATGCATACTTGGAGGCCCACGTTCTGAGACCCATGAGCGTTTAGATACACAACCTCCTAGACTGTGTTCAAAACTCACACATACACACCCCATTGGACAGGCACTCCACACACACAGATCACCAAATATATTCACTGGAGAAGACTTTTTTTTTTTAATAGAAATCTAGGGGATGTTGAGTATGTTCCTAAGTGTCTACAGTGATAGTTTCATGGGTATACACATATGTCAAGCTTAGCGAATTGAATACTTCAAATAGTACAGTTCACTGTATGAGAGTTATGCCTCAATAAAGCTATAAACAGAGAAAGAATGCGTGGTTCCCCAGATCTACCCACTCCTGATGGACCCCTAAGATCTTTATTACATAGAACTTAGGAATTTCCCCCAAAAGACCTGAACACCCACGTGTTTCTTTAACAGATCACTTTCATGTGTCTATCACTTCCTGTCCTCTGTGGATGAACATGGGTTTCCTTGGCAGAAAAAAAAAAAAGATCCCACATATTTTTGGACCCCCCTGTCGGGAGGACTAACAGGCTCTAAGCATACATATATATAAGGAACTGAGCAACCTGGTTGCTATTTTTTCCTTTTTTTTTTTTTTTTTTTTTTTTTTTGCCCTGTGGCCATCACCACAAAGTTAAACATAGGTTTATAGCAGCCATTGAGGAAACAGGTTTCTAGCAACCAGTCTCAAATTAGCCTGAAACAGTGCTGGAACTTTCAGGGCACTTGACCTTCCTTTTTCGCTCTTACTGGTTCAACGAGTGGGAAAAACTTAAAAAACAAAAAAAGAATCCTTCTTTCCCTTTAAAAAGTAATTGCATGGGGCGGGGGAGTGAGTTTTCTGCTGAAAGGAAGCTCTCTCAAGGCCTGGGATCCCAGACAGGCCGTGTGGCCTGGAAGTGACCATCCATCACAGCTTGCCTTGGTCATTGACAATCTGAATTTGGAGATTACCCACAGCATTTCGTTACTGCCCTGGCTTCATGGGGGCAGGGGGCGGTGGGGATTAACCAACACACAGCCTGCATGAAATGACCTTCAAGGGGTGACTGGAGGCTTTAGGGAGCTAAGCCCATCTCTCACCCTTCCCTGGCCTCTCCTGCATGGCTCCACAGTTCCTATACCTTCCCTCCAGCCCACTCTTCCCTTGCAGGTTGGGGAGGGATAGGAGCTGTAGAGGGGGAGGGGCACCCCATCCCCACGTCCATCTCGGTAAGTCGTCCACATGACCCGCCCTCACTGATCCCATATGGACCCCCTATTCCCCTCCCACAGCCCTCTAACCCCAAATCACTTCATAATACTCCCAAAGGTCCACAATCCCACAGCGGCAGTGGCCTCTCCCCAGCCCCTATATCTTGCCTTTCCCGATTCCAGATCTTTCCGTAATGAGGCTTAGGAATCATTCAGTCCTGCCCTCCCCCCCCAAATAAAATGAATCCACCTGTTCTTCAGGTTTCTAAAGAACAGACATGAACCATGACAAGTCAAGACAAGCCCTTTCTCCTGAGCAAGAATAGAAGATACTCCCCCCAACCTGCGGTTATGGGGCACCCTGTCCCAACATCACGGTCAAGCCTTGAATGGCCCAAATCGGGGCCCGGATTTCGAACAGCGTGGGGGTCTGACAGTGCCACAATCCACCTGCGACATCCCACCTCTATACCACACTACAGCCACCAAATGATGCATTGGTCGCGTGCATGCCTCCCTTCACCAAACTGTATTTTTGAAGGATCATATTTAAGTCCCCAGAGCTTTGATCCAGGCAGCTGGTGACACGGGTTGCTCAGTTTTTGCTTTTAAGCAATGCTAACCTTGCTTTAGTATGTGGTCCAGGGTCAGTAATCGCTGAAACAATTAAGGAAGCATCTGGGAAAACCCAAGCTCAAGGTTTCCGGCAACTTTGCCACCTGGCCCGATTGGAATTGAAATGCATCCAAAAGGCAGAGTGGAGGAGGGAAGGAGACTGACCCCCCACAGAAAAGGCGGTCCCAGGAAGGGTGACACCACGTCCCCACCCAAGAGCACGGAGCTGGCCAATACGGGGACCTTTCTTCTCACTGATCACTTCACGACTGCAGCGAGATGCCTCCTTGTTACGTTTGAGTACCGAGCATTGATACCACGTGGTCATCTATGGTTTGATCATGTCGTTTCTATCTGGGCTGTGTGTGTGTGTGTGTGTGTGTGACTTTCGTGCCAACCGCATGAACGTAGCACAAACAGCTGTGCTCCTTAGGCTGCAGCTCTATCCCTGCCCCAGCCCACTGAAGTAGAAGTTGGTGCCCACTGTGCGGAGGAATAAAGGTGCCCATAAAGCTAAAGGTTTTAGCAGGAGACCGCTGTGATTCATGCAAACAAGCGGGCGGCCCCAGGCCCGCCGGTTCCTGGGTACTGGGCTTACCTTGTGGTTCTGGTAGGAAGTCACCGCAATAAACGCAGTCTCAGGGAAGACGTGGGTACAGAACGCAGTATTTTTTGAGCCAAATCCATTATTTTCGTCCGCTTTCACGATGTGTAATCTTGGCTGGTATTTGTGCATGGAATTTAGAATAATCTAAAAATAATAAAGAAAATGAGATTGTAAGAAAAATCAAACCCCTTTGTTTCCATAAAGCCCCACTCTCCACCCCAAAATTACGTTCCTTATATAGGCTCTCGGAGAAAAGGTCCCATTTTTTTCTCCTGTTTTTGAAAAGAAGCCAGTGATTTCATTAAAAAGAAACATTTCAAAAATGACAATTTCCATATGAAAAAGCCAGGGTAATATTCCAGGAATCTACCCAAAGCACACACAGCAGTAAATCAGAATGCTTAATAAAGTTAGTTTAATAAATTAACTCCCTGCATAGGGCATGTCCCCCCCCCAGTGGGAGTGAAGCAAGTTTGGGGCAAGGAATTGGTGCCCCCCTCAAGGAAGCCTGGGCAACAATTTTGGAATGAAAGGACAGCAGAAACAAATAAATAAACATGTATATATATATATATATATATATATATATATATATATATATATATGACTATCCCCCGCCCAAGAAAAAAAGGCTCAAAGAGATGCAAAGGAAGAGACCAAGCATTTGCAGAACTGGAAGAAATAATCACAAGAAAAAGAGAGGAAAATGGTGGGGAGGGGGAGACTCTAGGGTGTGAGTTGGGTGGGAGGGAAGCACCCACCCCACCCCTAACATCAAACGGGGGTCTGGTTGCCCTTGAGATTCCCTGTCTCCAACTTCACAATATTTCAGGATCCGCCACTGGAATTATCCCCAGACCTGGCCCCAGACAGCACTGTGGCATCTGCTTTGGGGGGAATATATTTCTCCTTCCTTTCTATCTTCTCCATGTCTTGGTGGGGGGGGAGGGTTCCCAGGGGCTAGTGGGGGGGTCTCACTGTTGCAGTTCTTATTACAGCCACCATTGTGAATATTAGGAGGGGGTCTGCAGTCACCACACTCTTGCTGGAGCGGAACTATCCAGAGAAGATGAGCATCTTTACTAAAAAAAACTGAGTTTGTTGTTCTGATGGCGCCGTGCTTTTGATGCTCCCGGGAAGCTGGTAACGCTAATATTTCTCAAAACCTTCTGATCTATACCCACCGAATGGGCGAACTGCCGCGTTTCACGAGCTGAAAAATCTGGCCTGCTTTTTTCCCCAGGACCGCAAACTGAGCGGCGGAGGTAGTCTCAGTGTCTTTGATTGGATGACCCTGGGGCAGGGTTCTCGGGCCAACCCTTGAAACCGACCTGGAGGAGGGGGAGGGGAGCGCGGCCCGACTAGGCCGGGGGAGGGGCGTAAAGCTCGGGACCCCGCGGCTCCCCGACCCCGGGCCGCGCGGCTCTAATCTCCGGCCGCCGCGGCCCGGCCGCCTCCCTGGCCGATAGCGACGCCGGCCGGGGCGGCGTGGCGACAGAGAGACGCAGCGGGGCCCTGCGAGCCGGCGCGGTCACCGTCCCGGCTTAGCCAAATTGCTTTGACGGCTGGGGACAGTGTGGAGACAGCAGCGCGAGGGCGATCTAAGTGGCCCTTAATTTCATTAGGGCGGCTCTGGACTCAAAGCCCGGAGTTTGGGGTGGGAATGCGTGGCAACTGGGGAGTCCGGAGCGGCTCAGAGCACCGCGCCCTCCTCCGCGGAATTGGAAGGACTTGAAACTCACAGGGGCGCCCAGGGCTCGGGACCGTGCGCGCGCCTTCCCCGGGGGTCCACCCCAAAGGCACACCCGGGCCGCAGAGGGAAAGCTAAGGAGCCCAGACCAAGGTGCCACGGAGGCCCAGCCTCCAGAAGGACGCGGTCCTGGGAGATGCACGCAGGACCTTTACAAAATGGTCCCTTCTCTCCCCAGCGCTTAACCTAAAGCATCCGTTCAGCATCCGCAGGGACAGCAGGTACACCGTCAGCCAGCCAACACCCACGCAAGGTGGAGGTCACGTCTGCACTGGGATGCACCACAAGCTGGCCGCTGCAGGCAAAACACCCTGGTTTAAACGCAGAGGAGGCCCGGCATTTTGCCTAGAAACGCGCCACCCCCCCGCCCCTTTCCTCTCCCTTCCTACAGCGTAGAAGGGGCATAGGCCTTCCTTCTCTCTTCTCCAGTGGTCAACAGTCCGATCTCACACCAACCACGTGTACGGTGGCATTGAGCGCATCAGTGGAGGGCCCTGGTCTCCTTCCCACCACAGACTCAGTGCTTCAGCCCTAAGGCCCCACAAGAACGGATTTCTCATTTGGACCTTCACAAACTGTCCTCCCTCCGGATCAAATGCATTCGTACCCTGTCCCCTCATGTCCCCAGACTGGGAACCCTGTGTGTTGATTCTCCAAAGTGGCAGGATGCAGGTCACTTCTGGAATTAGAGAGACCTGGCCTCAAATCCCTGTTCCCAAATACAAGCTGTGTGACCTCAGGCAGGTAACCTCCCCTCCCCCCGGACTCCATATAAAGGCTGTGTGTTTCCATCCTCCTCTCTAGGCTGCTATGAGGATCAAATGCCCTAAGACGAACCAGCCTACTTGTTTGGTGGAATCATCAAACGAAGGGTTGTAAACTCTGAATTCAGAGACTGCGTTCTGTCCTGGTGATTATTTCCAATGAAGAGATTTAGGGACGCTTTCCCTCAAATCAGTGTTCTGTTCATTTGTTTTTCTTTGGGGGAAGAGAGGATGATACCCTATAGAGAATCTACTAGAAGCTACACATTCTCTTGGAGGGTGGGGGACGGCACGCTCAATATCCTGCAATTTCAGGGAGTTCATCAGGCCCCTCTCTCTCGGGGCCAATCCAGATTCCAGGTGTAGGACCCTGATCTTGGTTTGCCCACTCTGGGCATGGTGGGAGGAGGCGGGAAAGCTGGAAGTTGGGAAAAAAAAAACAGATAAACCCAAGAGTGTCGAGCTAAAAGGGGTATGAGTACCGGAGTTCGCCTCTGGTGGGTTGGTTTCCCCATCTGTAAAAGAGGAAGCAGGGGGTCTAAGGTCTCCCTTTCAGCCGGAACATCCCCATAATATGGCAGGATTTGGAAGAAGGTAGGTAAGGTATACAGCTCCCATCGTGGTCCAGCCTCTGCAGTCTGTGCTGAGTACCTGCCGAGCTAGAGGGCCCATGTTTTCTGCAGGACTGAACCACTGCTCCCCACCCCTAGTCACAGATGGGGCTGAACGAACAGGAATTCCAGGCCCAGAATGAACTGCCTTAGTCACCCCATGACCCCTGTCCCTCAGCAAAGGCAGGTGGGTTGGGTGCTGGCAGCAGGGATGCAGGGTGAGAGCCCCAGGCCAGGAGACCTAGGGGTCTCGATCGCCAGCCACTCAGGAAAGACACACCCAGAGCGTGGACTAGTGGACCACAGGGTGGACTGCAAAGGGGAGATGTCTGGGTAGGAGAGAGGTGGAGACAGCCAGGAAGAATTAGAAGGTGTGAGAAATAAGAGAAAAGGAAAGAGAGATGAGAAAGAGGAGAGAAAGGGGAAGAGAAAGGAAGGCCAGGTCAAGAAGGGAGAGAGAGTAAAAGACCAAGGCAGGTGAAATGGAGCAAAGAAAGAAGCATGGGTGGGCGTGAGGAACGAAGAAGAAGAGGGAGAAAGTCCTGGAGAAGAGGGAGAGGAGAGACAGGTGAGGAAGAGAAGGTGTGAACCTGAAGATACAAGGAAGAGCTGCACGAGGTACTCACATGCCCAAATGGGTCCAGGTGGTTGTTGGTGAGCTTGAGTTTCTGGAAGGAGACGAGCTGCCGCATCCAATGCGCCCCAGTGGCCGGCGAGTCCGGGTGCACGTAGAGGCGGCCCGGCATGGCGGGCTCCGCTTTGCCCGTCACAGACCTAGACCAAGGAGAGGCGCCACCCCCCCTAGACTTAGTGCACCGTGGTGCCGGCTGGTTCTTGAGCAAAGCAACGGCTGCTGAATACGAGAATGATCTGGAAATAGCCTGACCCTCAGGTCTTGCTTGGGCATCTGCAATGCCAGATGCGCAGAAAGCCTGGGGCTGGTGTCCAGGCGAGCGCTCCCACCACCACTGCCGCCCGGCTCTTTCTCCTTCCACCTAATTCCTCCCCCAGCACCAAGGGCGCTGTGGGGAGCTTTGCAGCGTCTCTCTGCCTATGAACAACTGGCGGGTTCTGGAAGCCTGGATGTGCAAAAAAGTCTCGGGAACACTCCTTGAGGGCTTTCCAAAGGGGCTTCGTCTTCAAGCCTCTGCACTCTTGGCAGCCGCGGAAGCAACGTACCCAAGGAATGGGCCTCTCCTCTCTTGCCTGTTTAACTCAAATACCCCGGACTGATTTTGCAATTTCATAAAAAAGGCATGTTCAAAGCAGGTAACTCATAAAGAATAACTGTTAATGGTTTATGCCCCCAGAAATAGCTCCAACGCTTGGTAACAATACCCTTTTTAAAAATCCACAACCCTCCGGTGCAGCAACAGACATGGGCACTTTACTTCCTCTGAGCCTCAGTTTTCTCGTTTATAAAACGGGGGCTCATGGCTGCTCTTTCTTTTTCTCAGGGTGAGGTCAGGAGGATGCAGCGGAAGGGGCAGCAAAAACCTCTAGCACACAGTAGGAGCTCAAAACAATGTTTATTGGTTCAGTGGGGAGAGGGCAGTTTGGTTTGCACGGTCCTCCCCGCCCTCCCCGCCAGCCGCTACGGTGCCTACCATTTATTATCTGCGAACTTGTATCTGTGGTCGTCGGCGGGAACAATGTCCATGAGGAGAATGTACTTCGTTTTGGGATTCAGGCCGGTCACCTTCACTTTGTAACTGGGAAACATCCGCCTAGGCCAGACGAGGAGGAGGAGGAGACACAGAGGCAGAGGGAATTAATGCAAATATTCTGAAGAGCGCGTCCACAAATGTTAATGCAAGACTCGATCTTTTAAGAAACGTGGACGAGAAACGCGGCCCCTGCTCCGCTCTTGCCAAGATCCATACCAGGTTTCCCTCCAAGTTATGGGGAGGAGAAAGGCCAAGGGATGAGAAAGCAGGCTAGGGCTATACCTATCTATAGGAGGAAATAGAAAGCAGAAGGCGAGGACTTCTAGAGACTGGTTTCGAGGAAGCCCTGAAAGGGACCCCGCATTTCAACTCTTGCTAAAGACTCTTTTCAGAACCAGACACCTGCTTTTTTTATTTGGGGGAGGAAAAGGCTTGTTAAAAAAATAAAAAAAAAAGAAAAAGAAAAAAGTTGGCTTCCTCCGCCCAGCCAGGTGCTTTGGCCGCTCTGAGCAGCGCTGCGCGTCACGTGGGCACCCAAGTGGGTGCTCCCTGGGACTGCCCGCGCGTGGGTGCCCACGGCACGTCCCGGCTTCACTCCGCCCCCAGGGTACAGCTCGGTGCGTGACCTCTGACACGAGCGTCGCGCAGGAATTTCTTCCTAGTGCCCCCACCACATCTCCGAGGCTCCTGGCACTTCTCCTTAGGGAGTCCAAACGCTTTGTCCCTCCTCAAAGAAATTTAGTTTCGGAAGGAATCGGGCCCCGCGCGAGGATCGGGTGCTTGGAAGGAGGTTCCGCAGCCTCGCGTGTGCCGCGCCCGGCTCCCTCTCCCCGCACAGGCGCACTCCCCGTCTCCATCCGGCCTCGGGAGGAGGGCGCCCCGGAAAGCAAGCCTTCCCAAGGCCGTCCGGGGCGCAAGGACCAGTTGCTGGAACCTGGCTCGCTCAGGGATGGCGGGAAGGGGTGAGTGGAGACCTCTCCCTCTGGCCTTGGAGCCTCGCCTCGCGGTGTTTATCTGCCCGAGCGAGCGCGCCTGGAGGCGGAGGCGCCGGAGGCTTCGCAGGCCTTTTATAGTTAAATCCCGTTGGCTCAGGCTTGGGAGGGAAAAAGGAGGCCCCGGCCGCCCTTTCCTTCCTCGGCGGAATGGGAAGAGGACCCGAGTTCTTTGGTATAAACAGAACGCGCCTCCTGTTCGCTCGGGCCGAGCGGGGGAGCACACATTGTTTAATTTCAAATAATAATAAATGTCACTGTTGTCAGTTTATTGCGGGAGGCTTGGGCTGCAGAAGCGGTGGGCGTCTGGCGAGGCGGCTCCACCCGCCCCTTTCACACACTCGGTGGCTTCGGCCTACCGGATCCTCGGCTTCACACGCCTGCTGTGCGCAGACTGGGACTTTCTGCCCTCAGGGGCGCGGAGGGCCAGTCCAGCACCGGTAGGGACGTGGAGGGGTTGTCCCCGCACCCGGGCGCACTCTGACGCTGAGATAACCGAGTTGCACGACCCTCCTACCCCCTCCCCCAGAAGTCTCGCATTTCTAGCTAAAACTGTGAGCTTTTAAGAGGAACTCCGGGGTGAGTGTCTTGATGAAACGGCCGTGTTTATCGGTGTCTGTATATAGAGCCCGGCCGAGCCCCGGTTCCCTTTCAAAGGCTTCGCCTGCTTTCTATAAACAATGAAAGAGGTAGCGAATACATTCAACGATGCTGAGTTTGGAGATCGGGTGGGACTCTGGAACGGCTCCAAGGTCAGGGAGGGTGGGAAGGAGGGTCTAGGCCAGGAATCAAGTCTGAGATCCCATGAAACCCAAACCCCGTCTCATCTCTGTGTGTCTCTGCAACTCTCTGTTCTCCCGTTGGCTCTCCCACCTCATTCCTCCTTCTCTGATTACTAATCCATCCAGATAGCACAGCCTCCCAAGCTCTTGCTTCTTATATACGAGGTGGAAAAAACGCCCAGTTTCCTGAGTTGAATCTTTCAGGTATTTCTCCTCACACTGGTGGAGATCACTGGACTCTTTAACCAGAATAGAGTCAAATGAAATATATTCATATTCGCTCGCTCGCGCTGTCTCTCTCCCCCTCCCTCTCTGTTTCCATTCTCCCCCTTTTGTGGTCTCCCACACCTTTCTTAGTCTCTCCCACAAGTCCCCTGTACCTCCTCCACAGAGGTGACCATCTCACCTGCCAGCCTTGGTTATGATCATTTCCGTGCCCACTTCGTGGAATTTCAGCCACAGTTCTCTTTCATGGAGAAACACCTTGATCCCTTCCATGCCCTATAAGAAGGAAAGGAAAAGTCAATGAGCCTTCCCTCCCCAAACTCCCCCAAAACACAGAGCTTTCTCTTCCTTCCCCCTCAAGCCAGTGGGCTCATAGGCTGAAAAGTGGCCCCAGCTCACTGCAGCACTGTCTGGGCTCTGGAGCAGCCCCTGCCCAGGAATCCCTGTGTATGCTCTCTCCCGGGCAGGTTTTAACCCCACAGTGCAGAGCTGTCTCCTTTTAATGCCACCAACACAAGGCTAGAGAAAAAAACCCAGCCATCAGGGTGTTCCAGAATGTGCATGGGGAGGACAGGGCTGAGAAAAAAATGGGACCAACCCCAGTCCGCTTTAGCCAAGGGGCAGCTAAAAGGAAAAAAAGAAAAAAAGAAACCCAGCCTCAATCTTGAAAAACCCACCCAGGATATTCTTACGTAGACACCCAGATGTCCACACGAAAATAGACAGATGTGCACTGTATATATGCATGTTTATTCTCACCATGGCAGTGCCTATGTAGACATAGGTGAAATATAAAATTGTAAATATTTATAGAATAGGTTTCCACAATCCCAAACAAGAATTAATTCTCAAATGTCTATATTAACACACCTCCTAGGCCCTCCTCACATCCAGCTTCGTTCATTTCAAGCTGTTTGGATTATGGGCCAAGCGATTTAACATGTCTACTTTCAACTACAAGTTATTTTACAAAACCCATACCCAAAAAATTACATACAAAGTCTTCGTTTTGCAGTAATTTGTAAACGTCTAACAAGTAGATTTGTTTTCCCCTGAAAGAAAACCTCTTACGTTTCTGAAAATGCGTGCCCACCATCTCACTACAAATATACGCGCATCTTCCTGAGACGTGAAAGGCAAAGGAGAGAGGCAATGAAAAAGCCAGGAAGGACACCCAAATTCCAGAGAAGGGTTTTAGCTGTGTGCAGATATCTTTTGTGGTCAAGACACCCCGCTTCCAGCCCTCTGACACCCCATTCCAAAACCATCAAGGTCTGCGGACGACGCCTTGAGCGCCCAGGGCGCCGGGGGTGAAAGGCACAGAGCGAGAGGCGAGGCTTCACGCTCTCGGCTCGGGCCCAGCTTCCAGCCAGGCGAGCCCGGGCTCCCCGCGCCCTCCCGGCCCAGCCGTGCGCGCTCCCCGCCGCCGGCCCCGCGGAGCCAGCCCACCAGGCCCCGGCCGCCAGACACACGGTGCAGCGCGCGAGGCTGCGCGCTGGCGCGGAGGAGGCGGGAGAAGGCGAAGGCTACGAAAGATCTGAAGAGGGGTCAAGCCATCGCTCATGCCGGCTTGAAGCGGCCGCTGACCCGACCCTTCATGAGGCGTTCAAGCCGAGTTTACACCTAGTGCAGCAGGAAAGAAATCTGGGCCATTGTTCGCTGGCCCCAAAGAGCCGGATCTTTGAGGCTCCCCTAACAACTTCAATGTATTTCAAAAATCCTCTGGCCGTAAAGATAAACGTCACAATACAGTGGATGGGACTATACTGGCATTTTGGGAGGCACGGCAGAGAAGGGTGGAATCGAGCAAGGATTAAAAAAAGGGGGGGCAGATCATGGGCACTGCCCGCCCCCCTTGCTCAAACACTCGAAAGAGGGTCTTTGGTTTCTGCAAAGGACCCCGAGGCCCTGCTTACCTGCTGGGTGAAGGCGGCCTGCGGGGACGACGGAGACTTGCTGGGGGCCCCTAGCGCGCTCTCGGGTTTTGAGTCACAGGGTAGATCCTTGGAGTCTGGTTCCAGGGGTGTGTGAGCCAGGCCAAAGCCCTCGTCTGCGTCGGCCATGGTGAGCCCGGGGCCCTGTGACCGCTCGGGGTCCTGCTCTGAGGACGAGAAGGAAAGAGAAAGACAGATGGTGGGGGACGGGGGGGCGCGCAGAGAAAGAAAAAGAGAAGGTTGGAAGCACAGTTCTGGTGACAGGAGGGGGCAGTGACTAGGCTGCCACCCGCAGTTTCCAGCTACCAGCGCTTCCGTCCCCAGCTGAAGGAGGCTGCAGAAGGTCCCGTTATGAGTATCATTACTATTACTTTAAGACCACGCACAACCTCTTGCGAAAGACCCGCGTCACAGCGGGAGGAGGCGAGGCCCGCATCTCCCCTTCGCAGGCTCCCCCGCGATAAGCGAGCTGCCCGTCAAATTTGTCTGGACTTCTGGAAGAGCCAATAAAGATAAGGCCTGGGTATTTTTGGAAGCCATTGGGTACGAACCAAAAACAAAACAAAACACAAACCTGGTGCCCTTCTGAGATTTTTTTTTCTTCGTCAAATTACAAGAGGCCAGCAGAGCCCTGTTTATGAAAACTCACAAGAGGAATATTTTTCTGCAGCAGGCAAAATGCCTGACATAACCCGCCTCTCGCAAAAACCAAAAACATAAGAAAGGAAAGAGCTGCAGATCCAGAAACCAGGTCTTGAGAATTCACGTTCATCTTCTATCAGTCACAGGCCTTGAAATGAAAAGTCCTTTAACATTGAGTCCTCCCCCTTTCCCCCAACCGTAAGCAACATGAAAAGTAGAAAGGAGCCAAACAGAAAGGGCAGGAAGGCGGCGGCGCAGCGGTTCGGAGGGCGGCGCGCGGCTGGGTGCCGGAGGCCAGCGCTGGGGGCGCGTTCTCCTCGTTTTCTCGGCTCTCCAGCCCGAGACGGGCATTTTGTCGAGCGGCCTGGCCGAGGGGAGCTTCTCCGAGCTTCCGTCGGGCCTGGCTCGCTGGAACTGCAGGCCCAAGCTCGGGGTTGGCGACGCCAAAGTGGTGCCCGGATAAATCCTTGGCTTCCGGCGTTGAACCGGCCACTGAGGTCCGACACAACTTGCAGAATGGCCCGGGGTTACAGGCATGTGAGGTTGGAACACGCAAAATAACAGCTGCAGAACGGTTCAAGCCTGGAGGAGCCTGCCTCCTGCTCTGATCTCCTTCCAACATCCTCTACGTTCCCAAGTAGGGATTTCCTCCCTCAAAAGCCGGGAAGACTGCGAAGGAGGCGCAAGAAATGCCTCCCCCCTCCCCCAAATCTTAGCAGCCGCTTGGGCAAAAGGCTGGATCCCACCCCGGGTCTGCAGTGGCCGGAGACCCAGAAATGGTGCCGAGGAGAAGATCAGCTTCTGAGGCCCGACTCCCACCGAAGCCGCCTCTTTCACCACGCCCTTGGGGTTTGGGGGAGGCGGTGATGGGAGCCCCGAAGCCTGCTCATAACAAAAGAAAGTGGGGCTGGCGTGCTCCACGTGCGCTTCCATTTCACCGCTGGCCGCGGGGACAATCCCACCGCGAGCCCTGGCCGGGGTCCCGAGGAGCTCGGGGCTGGCGGCGCCGAACGAGATGCGGCTTGACAGAACCGGGCCGCGCGTCCTGCAAACCTCAACGCCTCTCCCCCGGCCCCGGCCGCCTCCTCGGCTCCACGCGCCGGGCAGCTCCGGGCCTCGCAAAATCTCCGCGAGCCGGGCCCTGCAAAATCCGAGGCCAGGCTTCGAGTGCCGCGTTCCGCGCCTCCCTGAGCCGGCTCGGCCGGCGGGCTCCCTCCCCAGCCTCCCGGGCCATCTGCGGAACTGTTACCTCGCTCGGTGAAGCCGGTGCATTCACTGCATCCCTTCTGGCTCCTAGCAGGGAAGCCGGCGGCGAGGCGGGGGCGCGGGCATGGTGGCTCCGGGGTCTATGGGGGGGACTGCTTCCCCAGACAAGCGGCTACCGCTGCCTACAAAGGAGGACCCACCGCGGGAGCCTCGGCAGTGACTGCCCACAATTCAACACACACCTCCTCCGCTTGCGCTCGCGCTCCCTAAAGACTTCCAAGTCGTCAGGCGCCAGAAGGGCTCCGAAGAAAGCAAAACAGCAGCCTCCGGGAGCACCTCCAATAATATAATCTCAGTGCCCTGCTTCTCCCTTGTGCCCACAGGGAGGGAAAATTGGGAGACAAGAGGGAGCCTGGGAATGGTCGACGTCCTTTCTGAGCGCAGCTTTCAGGGTTAAAGTTCCGGAATCCGAGGTAAGAGTCGGTCTCTCTCTCTCTCTCTCTGTCTCTCTCTCTGTCTCTCTCTCTGTCTCTCTCTCTCTCAGAAATACAAGCCGACTCAGCTGAGCTCGGTGACGTTGGGCTGCCTTGATGCTTACAAAGTACTGAAATTGCTTATCCAACTAGCTCCCACTGCACGCCGCCTGCCTCTGTCGGTCTCTCTCTCTCTCCCTCCCCTCCTCCCTCCTCCCTCTCCCTTCCCACTCCCTCCCCCAACCACCTTTTCCATTAGATTTCCCGAACACTCAAATCACAACACGACTCTCAAACCCAGACCTCGAGATCACCCCCTCCTCTCCACCCGCTCTCCAACCTCCATCCATCTCTGCTTCTCTGAGCGCGGCTCGGAGGCTGCAAAAAATCCTGCACAAATCATCGCAAACCCGCTCGGCTTCTGCCCGGGAAGTAATCTGGGTGACGCGGCTGTGCAGAGAACGGAGTAGGAACGCACGAGGCGTGCACACACACGCTGGGAGCCTCCTCTGCAGCCTCGCCCGCGTTCTCTCTCCACCGCTGACCTCAAGACGGAGAACTGCCTGACCCCGCCTGGCCCAGCCTGCCGCCGCTAGCCGCCCTGATATCTCCCCCCATCCCCACTCATCACCCCGACTCTGAGAGACTCCGGGGTGAAGGCAGGGTGAAGGTGCGTGGGGATGGGGGCCGAGATCAAAGATGCCCAGAAATCGCCCTGCGCTCCCACCCCCTCAGGGCCACCAGACCTCCCGTCCTGGAGGTGTACACAAGGCAGTGCCCAGTTTTATTAAAATAATCAAACAGTCACTGGGGGCTGGCTGGGGTTTTCATCTCCACTCGCCTCCTCTCCCTGCCCTCCCCCATCTGAAATGTATTATTTTGAGGGTCGAGTTGAAGAGGTCAATAGAAGCGTAAACACAGTCAGTAGGTCTTAGCCTGAGCAGACCCAGCTTGGAAAGTCAAGAATTAGTGCTTGGAACAAACGTCAGGGTCCCCGTTTTTGCTTCTCACCCATGTCTCTGTCACCCTGTTCTTTTCTCAGCCTCTGTCTAGAGATTCAAGCCTGCAGGCCAAGGTCTGGGGAGAGGGATGGAGGGAGGAGAACCGCCAGGGAGATCTGAGGCTGCCTCAGTGCCATCCTCTATGGCCCGGGGAACTAAAATCCCAGCGCAGGCCTGATGCATCGCTGCAAAATTCCTAAGTGGATTGTCCAACCCTAAAAGTGGGGCAACTAGGGAGAAAACCAACCCAAGCATTCTCTAGAGTTCTCACTCCACCTCCCAGATTTGCTTTCAAACAGCCTTTTGCTGAGACAGTTTATTTATTTGTGAAAACACCCTCACCCTTCCAAAATGTCAGCTCAGAGGACTTTGGGCTCGCTCAGAGGGCGACCCCCGGCCAACGACGGAAAACAAACATGGCTTCAGGAAGAGCCTGCATCTCCGCATCTCTGGCAAAAAGGAAGGGGAAATCCAGAAAGAGCCCTCCAATCCCTTTAAATTCTCAGAGATTTGCGGATAAAATAAATTCCCATAAATAATCTGCAGGTCCCTCCCGAGAGGGAGCATCTGTACTCCCCCAAGTAACTGCCTGGCCCAGATTCACTTAGTTTGTGAAGTGCAGATTCTGCGGGCCACCAAGTTAAATTGGGATTTTGAAATCTCAAGGGCAAATCTATTCTTGCCAGGTGACACTCTTGCGAGCAAGGCTGGGAGTGGGGTGGATTCATCAGGGCCGAGTTGGGGAGGGAAGCCAAGGGGCCGTGGGCAGGCCAGTGCTAAGAGAATCCTCTATCCCCCACCCCAGAGCTCTCCAGGGCGACACTCACCTCCAAAAATCCCACCTCTTGTTTCCAGCGCAGATGCCGAGAGTAACGCCTCGCTGGGAGGGGTGTGTTCAGATGAAGAGTTTGGAAAGGACCCCCCAAAAGAGACCCCTTTTAGGCCAAGCCTTCTTCCAGCGTCTTTCAAGAGTAGTGTGTACCTCCCAGCTCGAAGTTGGTTTGTGGTCTTCGACAAATTAAATATTACTGTTTATTACCAGGCATACCCCAATAAAATAAAGAGGCAACCAGGCGATACCGACTATCTCACCAGCCGCTGCACCTATAGGACTTGGAGACGTCACGAGTCACGCAACCGGCCCGCGCGCTGTCACGCTCGACTGGGGGGCAGCGGCGCGAGGTTGAGTCCTTTCCGTCTTCGCCTATCACTCCCGCCCGGGTCTGCGCAGCCACAAGTCTCAGACGCCTGGGCCACGGGAATAAATAAAGAAATAAACAAATCCAACGCTCTCTGGGGAAATGGGGGTGGCGGACATCAGCCACCAATAGAGCCAAGATCGATTTTCTTAGGGAGAGGGAGGGGGTCTTTTGGCGAAGGGAGGTGGGAGCACACATCAGCCCATGGATTGGGAAAAAACCGAGTTGGCGGGGGCTGGGGGGGGGGTTGGAATCGAGGTCTCTCGCAGGAGGTAAGAGTCTTCTCATTATTTAAAAACAATTTTTTCCCAGGAGGAGCTCTCAGCATACGACTATCGAGGCGCCTCTCTAGCTGATTAAGTTTGGGACGCGATAACTCACTGCCCGCTTGCAGGCGTGCATAGAAGTAATTACTGGGTTAATCGCGGAGGGGAAAAGAGACAGAGACGTTTGGAGCAAGAGAGAGTCGTCCGCAGCGTTTCTCGCTTAGAAAAAATCCATTCTGCGAATCCTCCTTTAGCTAGGTCGGGGGATGCAACTGGTCCCAGCGTGGCCTGGCGGGGGCGGGGGCGGGGGGCGGGAGGGTGATTTGTGCCGAAAAAAACTGTAGTGCCGGGTCCTTTAGAGGGACGAGGCGCTCTATTTTGTTTTGTAATGACGATTATTATTATTAATATTAGTCTCGTCAGGGGGCATAACTTCTAAGCAGCCGCGTGGCGGATGCGCACAAGCTTTTGCGCGCAACTGGAAACACACTAGGTTCAGTTGCGAAACGTACCGCATAGACGCCCCTGGCGGCGCTGAAAGGAGAGCTAGGCCTACCCAGCACGGAGCGAGCGAGCGAGCGCCCGGCCTTCTGGAAAGGGTAAGTTCCCCTCCTAGGGGCCCCGAAGGAGCCGGACATCGGACTCTGGACTTGCCCGCAGCTTCGGGGTTCGAGCCTGGGTTGCGCGCGTGCCCCCAGCCCCACCCCACCCCCCGGGCTTTACGAAGCACGGCTTGGCTCCAGGCCCCGTCGGTCTGGGGCTGGAGCAGCAAGAAAAAGTGCAGGAACGCAGTCGACCGGGCAGCCTCGGGAGCTAAGGTCGTGCCCGCGGGGAGACCTGGCAGTGGTTTCCAGCGCCGGACGCGGGCGCCCGGGCTAGTCGGGCCGCGGACTCTGCTGCTTCCAGCAAGCAGAACCCGTGTCTCTCCTCTCGGCCAGGCCGCAGTGACTTTCCCGAGCTTCGCTTTCATTTCCCAAATTATTAATAATTATCTTTTACCCACTCCGAGGCCCTTTGGGTGCAGCGTTTGTTCCCAGATGCCCAAGAGCGCAACCCCAAATCCTTCGCCCAGACCCTGGAGATGGGTTTCTATTTGACCTCTGGGCCGAGGTGGGCCGGAAACGGAGGCCTGGGCCCCGCCGAGACGGGAAGGGGAAAGCGAAACTCCGAGCGGGGCGAGCTCTTTTCCTTTTGACTCCTTTCTCTCGCATCCCTGGCGCGGGCCCCGCAACGACCCGGACCGACTCACAAAGGATTCCATACGCTCAGCTTCCGGACCCGCTGTCCCAGAGGGTCCGGAGGCCGCACCACTGGTAGAATAAACTGAAGACCTAAACTAGGTTTGAGAATCTCCATTATTTCCCCAGTCATTGGACAGTTAACTTGAAAGAGAGGCTTCGATCTGCAACCTCCCTTCCTTCTTTCGGATGCTTTCCCCGAACTGCCACCCCCATCCCTACGCCCATCTCCACCCCCACCCGCGCTCGGTTTCCTCCCGAAATGTATTTTCCTCATTTTGCAAAATTCCTGCCTTCATTTTAATATTGCAATGGATAGGGAAGCACAGGTTCCTATGTTTAAAATCGAAAACAATAAAAGCAAGGGCGACCGCTGTTGATCTTTTTCCTTCACTCTTGTCTTCTACTTTTAAGAAAGTCGCATTCCAAACCACCGTATTTCTTTCCTCCCAAAAGAGAACTCGCTTAAGAATTCACCCCATTTCCGTTTCTCTCCGCGATGTGTCCCCGCCTGACTCGGATCTCTATCGAAGGCAAAAAATAGGTAGAAGTGCAGATAGGACTGGGAAAATTAATAAGAATTATAACAACAGTAGAAATGATGGCGAAAGCAAACTTCGACCAACTCGTTTTGCAGAAGAGAGGGTCAGACTGAGGGTGGGAAATTCCCTCGTTTCTCAGGCGGTCACTTTCCCTGCTGCCTAGTTAAATATGGCTCTGTTGTATTTTTTTCCAGGACTGCAGTATCTTCCTTCCCAATGTTTTACTCGGTACCTGGTTTCCTCCCTTTTGACCAGAAGTATCTGGGAACACTGGAGGTTATTATTATTTCAATATCCACTATTCTCCAATATTTCCACCAAGAATTAGTTTTGTTACTTACTTTACTGATTAGGCATGTTGATGTTGCTCCCTGGGCTTTGGAAATATTCCCCTCCACTCCCCCACGTTTGGTGGACGAGATTTCCCCACGGCCACCACCACCCCCAGTCAGGTTAATGAAATAAGAAAGGGCTACGGGAACTTCATTCGAGAGGCTCAGCCTGGAGAATATCAGTGCTGGAGATCCGCAGAACAGAGAAGGCAGTACCACACTTGGATGCAAAGGAGCCCCTGCTGTTGCTCCCTCACTTTGGCAAGTCCCCAGTGGAAGAGAAGGGCGAGGGTCTTGAGCTGAGAAAACCTGGAGCACAGCCCTCCCCCATTCCGTAGGCTGCTCTGAGCCTGAGAACTCCAATCGTACCCGCAGCCTAGAACCTGTAGAAAGGCCTCCTCATTTAGTCACCATGTCTGCAGGGTCACAATGTCCCCACAGCTCCGAAAGGAGTGGGGGGTGGGGAAAAGACTACATTCCAGGGCTCTGACCCCGGAAAGATAGAGATTTAGGCTAATACCTCCAGGTCTGGGATGCAGGCGGGATGGGGGGCGGGAGGTGGCTGTCTGGATACTCCCTCCCTCAGCTGGAGGGTGCGGTGGAAACTTGGGAGCCTGCTGCTCTCCGGGGCTCTGGAAAGACAAATTTTCTTTGGCAAAGGGAACTGTGTCGCGCTGTCGACACGGCAGACTATTTTTCTTGTTTCCTCACAAGGTGGGGAGGCGGGCTGGGGGGAAGAAAGCAAGAAAGAAAGGGAAATTAAATCCACACGTGTTAAGCTTGCTCAAAGGGCAGAATTCAAAACGGAGACGAAACTCTGACTCTTCCAGTTCTGGCTGCCCGCGGGCCTCTTTCCAGCCAGCCCGGGTCTCACGGAGCATGGCATCCCCACCGGAGACAATTCGATCCGATGTTTCATAAAGCGTTTTATTTAAGGGGGAAGGGACATGGTTTCTCTCCGTCTACCTGCGGAGAGGCAGAACACGTAACAGCAAAGAAGACACAGGAGATGGCACTTGTGAGAATATTTACCTCCTTTAAGAAAGCTCAGCTTGCTATCTCCCAATCAACCCAGTGATTCAGGTAAACACTCACCCTATGGCCAGGGTGAGCCAGGCCAGTGATTTTGGAAAACCCTAAGGTCTGATCAGGCTTTGGGCCTATCTGTTTTAAGAGAACCTTAGAGGCTGTTTTGTAGACGCGGGAATAGGCAGCTTCATCTGCCGGGCTAAACCTCACATCCCTTCCTCTTTTCTGGGATAAACTTGCCGGAAAGGAGTTCTGCACCGGTGCAGGGGTGGAGGTTGGAGGAGGCCACCCCGCCTGGAGCTGCGAGTGAAAACTCTACTAATGACCTTGAGGAGGTGAAGGGAGATGGGTGGGGGCGTGGATGACGAGGGCAGCCAAACCCCAAACTAGACGGATCCATCACCAAAACGATTGCTTGGTCGAGACCTCTAATTTTTCTTCCCTTTCAGCTCGGGCCGAGAGCGCCCCAGCGGGTCGCCTCTGTGCTCCTTGTACTGGGTTTCTGGCCTTTGGGGGCAACCTCGACAGCGACAGAAGGTTCCGGAAGCGGGGACCCCAAACGCCTTGCTCCTGCGACACAGCCGCAATCACACCCGGAAAACACGGGGGTGAAACCGACAGAGGCTGGCCGTGGGGTGCAACTGACAGAGGTTCACGGTGGAAAAGTTCCCGGCAATTGTTTCCACAAGGGCCCTGGGTTTCCTGGTCGCCATGGCAACCCTGGAGTCCCCTCGACCTCTCTCAACCACCGGGCGCCCAGAGGACAATCGCCGCGCACTTTTGCCGCGCGCCCTGAGGCCTGCGAGGCGCTTCCGTCCTTCGCTCCTGGCTTCCCGGAGCCTCTCCAGTGGGTTCAACACGGCAGGGATTGAAAAACTCCCCTCTTTTTTTAAACTGGGGGAGAAAATCGAGATTTAGTAGAACTTCTGCTGGGTAGGTTCGGGTCTCCAGCAAAAGCCCCCACTTTGAATGGCGAATGACCTCGGAGACGTGCGCTCGCGCAGCGGGTGGGATACTTTCATCCAAGCCCGCATCAGGCACATCTCAGCTAGGGACCCGGGACTTGAGGAATCCCAGGGGGTCTCTTCACGCATACTGCCCACCCCCATGGCACCTGAGGCTCCCCGCGCGTCCGTCCAGGCAACCCTTTCTCCTGCCTGGAAAAAGTCTCCAAAGTGGGAGGAGAGAAGTTAGGAGCTAAAACTCATGGCATTCATGTCTGCCAGATCTTATTGAGAGAAAAAATAAATCATACTCCTTTTCCTTTAAGAGAGAAAAATGTTGGATTGTAAAAATGTTGGATTATAAAGAGTATTAAATAATACTTGGGGGTTGCATTGCTTTCTCCTTTAACCTGCAGGGGGAAATGCCCCTCTGTGGGGTGGCCAATGGACAATACAGGACAACTTTTCTGTTCTCATTTTGGAGGCAGTAAGCTCCCAGAAGGAACCAGGTTGCTGACCAGCTTGGACGGCCGGGTTTGGCAGAATGGATGGAGCCAAAAGGGCAAGTCCTGTTCTGGGTCCACCCCCCCACCTCGTTTCACTCTCTGCTGTGGACCTCATTCATCTCCCAGCTGGTCAGGAAAGACAAAACTTCTCTCCCTCTACTTCCAATGGGGCATCCAATGTCTCCAAAAACTCTGGGCTGGCCTTGCAATGTTGCTACCCACTTTTTGCATCTGAGTCTGGAAGACAACCTTCAGGGGTTCCCTTAGCACACTCAAGCTCCCATTTCTTTCCTCCCCAGCATTCTGCATTCGTATTTGCTTGTGTCCACACAGCCACAAGGAGAGAGGCTCAAATGTCCACTAGCTTTCGAGGTGCCATCAGAGCTAACATTTATGGCAGGCCAGGGGCTCTTGGAACATGGTTTCACTCAGCTCAGCTAGTTCTAAATAGCTCCATGAGAAGGTGGCTCCTGGCCAGTCACATGCTGGTTGGTGGGACCTGAACCCAGGCACTCTGACTCCAGAAGCCAGGAGCTCCTCTTTTATGAGACAAGGCCAGGGAAAGGGAAGGAATGGGAAGAGGTCTCTTGGATTGCGGGGTGGGGGGGTGCGAAGGGCACTTTGTAAGCACCTAACAGCACAGTCTGAAGCTGAAGGCAGTTGTTCCTTCAGTCGTGGGATAAAGGCTTAGATCTCTTTTCGTGTCACCATCTCCTCTCCCCACTCTCACCAAGGAGGCAGAGGGACCCAAAAGAGGGCCTGTGGACACACAGCCCCAGATCCACAGCACTTTGCAGGATGGGAAAGAAGATGGGGAGATGCTGAGTCCTCCTCTCCAGACCTCAGCGTTCTGTTCGCAAACCCTGGCCCGTATTTATCACAGCTTCGAGCCAGTATACGCTGTCCCCTGGAGGGCGAGAAATAGGGTGGGTAGGATAGAGGGGGAGAGGAGATGCGCCTGGCTCCTTTTCTTGAAACAAATAATTAAGCTCAGAGAGGGTGGGGAGAGTCACACAGCCTCTGCTGGAAATTCACCCAGCTCCGTGCCCATCCCTGGGCTTTGCGCCTTCAGGAGGAGCCTGAAAGGGGACCCTAGATGCTTGGGAGTGTGCGGGGCCTGTAGGCTCAGCCTGCTGAAGGCGTGGAGCCAGCCTGCAGTTCCCAGACGCTCCATGCTCGGGGTGGAGAGAGTGCACCAGTGGCGTGGGTCTCAGGGAAGTCCCAGACCTCTTAGGGGCTCCGGACCTGGGGTTCGGAGGAGTCTGCGCCTGGCACCAGTCCTGCAGCCTCCCCAGCCGCGCCTGCCTCGCCTTCCCACTTCTAGACCCTTCTTCCTGCCACCCGTTTGCCCGGGAGCGCACCTCTGCCACACCGGCTCCTGGCGCAGCACCGGCTGCCGCAAATCCAAGTTAGGAAGGGAGGGACTCCTTTAGAAAGTGAGGAACTCTGAGATCCAAACCCCAGGACAGCGCCCCAAAGGGAGGCACAAGTGATCCTCACTCCAGCTTCCTCCCGGGACCTGCCGGACCCCTTGGCCTTCAGGGACCAAGGCTTCCCTCCTCCATGCAAAAGGCGCGCTCCTTTGGGCTGCCCCATCTCCAGGACCTCCGGCACCACCTGCATACCTCCCACTTCCAGGACCCTGGGGGACAGACACCAGCTGGGTTCTTGGGGTTTTATCCCCAACCTCTCCCATGCCAGTTCTCCAACAACAGCTGCCCCAAGGAGGACTGGTTCCTGGTACATCTTAGGGAGTGCCCAGGACGCAGGAGTGGGTGTCTGACTCCACAACACCTGAATCTGAGCACAGGCAAGGGCTGGCTCTAGCTCACTCTCCAACCTTCTGCCCAGTTTCCATCTTGTAACAAAGCCGGAGATTCTACTACCCACCAGGAGAGGTGGGCTGTGTGTCTCCTCCTTAAGGATATGATATTATCCTTAAGTCTCTCTGGATGACTGTGTGTCATTTGAGGAGGGACTTTGTGTGTCTCTCTGCTGTTGTGTTTCTGTGTGTGTGTGTGCTGTTGTGTGTCCTTCCCTGAGAGAGAGCACTGAAAATACATATATATATTTTCTGTTTATCTCCTTATGGGAAAACACTTGTGACTCCACGGTGTTGGGGCCCCGAGTGTGTATGGTGCAGGCTGGTGTGGGTCCGCGTGTCCTTGTGGAATGCCTTGTGTCTGCGTATAGCCTGCAGGGTAGCCACCACCCAAAGATCATCACGGGGCAACCGGTGTCCTGGGCTCATAACCTAGTGTTCAGCTACCCTCCTTTTTTATGGGCCACTTGTATGATTATTATTTTTACCAACAGCGCCAAGCGGAGGTCTGCACCCCTGCATCTCCTGAAAGGCAGTCACAGCCCAGCTGTTCAGCCAGGAGGCCAAAGGGGCCGTGTACAGGCAGCCCGGGCCACCAGAGTCTATATTTGGAAACAAATTCCACAGTCACTTCCTGGGGACTGGCTGGAAGATGCCTGAGAGTAGAAGGGTCAGTGTTGTAAATGAAGTCCCCTCTCAACCCTGCCACCCGGGGGCTTAGGGCCCACACTCCTGGCAGGTTGAAAACGTCAGGTGCAATAAATGTGCTGGCCACGCACCTGGACGGTAGGCAGGGCAGTTAATTCCTCTGCAGGCAGAGTTCAGGAGCAGGGGCAGCTGATACACAAGCACGCCCCACCCCCTGACCCAGAGCATTCGCCCACACCCAGGTGTGCACATGTGCCCTGCACACACCTCCAGAGCCCTCTCCAGTCCCAGAGGAAGAGGAGGTGACTCTACATCTTAACCATGTTTCCTTCTTGGAAGTTGGTTCCAAGGCATCACGTGCTGCAGCCTGGCTGCCCCTGCACAAGTGCCTGACCCGCCCCTCCCAAGTGGTCTTTACCTTGTCCCCCAAGGCCATGGGCCTGATGGGCTCGCTCCTGGGTGGATCTGCTCCTGGAGACCTATCCATCCAGGGCCACAGCCACTTGCAGCCAGTCCTTCTGGGGTCCAGGTTGGGGCACAGCACTCATCGGGGTTACTGAGCCCATGCTTCCATCACCCCTGCACAGAAAGCAGTGAGGTTTCCAGCCACTTCTGCCCCACGGTGCTGGGAGGGAGCTGGCTTGACTGAGCCCTGTGTCCTGGCCCTTCGCTGATGCCACCGTCCTGGCCCTCTGTCCCCAAGGAATCAAGCAACAAGGTACCCCAGACCCAGCCACTTGGGAGTCACTTGGAGCACACACAGCCATGCACGGCCACCCACTGCATGTACAGGGGCAGCAGTTCTGTTACACACACACACACACACACACACACACACTGATTCTGTCACATGAATATAGAGACACCCTCCCATACTCAGTCTCACACAAGCTCCCACAGGCAAATACACACCTGTTGAGTCACACACACACACTCATGCTCGTCGTCACACAAAGACCGGCCCACATTCACAGACACACACAAACACACAATCATGGTCACACACACCTGCACATGTGTGAACGTTAACCCAGTCACAATCACAAGCGGTCACACTGGCCCACAGTCACGTACAGAAAGCCACACACACAATTACAATCCTTCACCCTAAGTCACACACACACACACACACGATTACACACAGTCATCTTCACATCCATTCATCCATGGTTTGCACTCAGTCACTGTGTCCACCCCTACCCTGGACACTCACTTCTCCTCTCCTGCAGCCTGCACACGGTGCCATTAGAGTGGGGCTGCCCCTGCCCAACCTGGCAGTTATTGGGTGGGCACAATCAGGGATTGTTACCAAGGCACGGGGTGGGGGGTTCCTCTGGAGAGAACCCCTTGATTCAACTCCCCCACCCAGGCAGGAAATCTCCAGGTCAGGAGAAGGAAGGACACATGGGTTTTTGCAGCAGGCGAGGGAGAAGCCTCTCTCCGGCTCTGCCCTCAGCCCTGCAGCCCGCCTCTTCCCTAGCTGCCTGTCAACCCCCCACAGAGGTCCCGGGGCTCTGACATAGACTCATCTAGGGAGTGGGACCCAAGGGAGCCCTCAGCAATAACTAGTCCAACTCTTTGATTTTTACATCTGGGGAAACTGCGGTCTAGAGGCACAGTTCACAGGTCTAAAGACCGGGAAGGAAACAGACACAATTCCCAAGGATTTTGGACCAGAGCTAGGACTGGGGCCCCCATCTTCTGCCCCTCATGCGGACCACACTGCAAGATGACTGGACATGCCACCCACCACTGCCATCACCAGCCTTCCACCTACCGGCCCAAGGATGCCTGAGCGACCCGCCCATAAGCAAAAGTGAGTCATCAGACCATGTCTCATTCCTGCTTACAACCCTCCAAAGGGCAGCTCAAAGAGCTTACGATAAAATCCCAACTCCTGGACTTCCCTGGCGGTCCAGTGGTTGACTCCGCAATTCCACTGCAGGGGGTGTGGGTTCAATCCCTGGTCAGGGAACAAAGATCCTGCAAGCCGTGCCACGGCCAAAAAAAAAAAAAAAAAAAAAAAGTCAATGGTTCTTTAGGAATTCCCTGGCGGTCCAGTGGTTAGGACTCCATGTTCTCACTGCCAAAGGCTTGGGTTCAATCCCTGGTCGGGGAACTATAAATAAGATCCCACGAGCTGCATGGCACAACCGAAAAAAAAACCACCAACCAACTCCTTTCTGTATCTTTAAGGCCTTGCACGAGCTGTTCCCTCCCTGCCCCTTCCACCTCATCTCCCACCCCCTTTGTGCCTCCACGTTCCATCCGCTTCCTTCTCTGTTCCTCATTTGCACCAACCCTTGTTCCCACCCCAGGACCTTTGCATGTGCCACTGCCTCTGCTCCCAGCTCTCCTCATGGCTGCCTCCTTCTATCATCTTTGTTATGTGCTTGTTTATTATCTGCCTCCACCATAGGCTCTAAACTGCCTAGGACAGAGATAGCGACTGTCTTATTCAACACAGCATCTCTCCCTTCTACATGGCACTAGATAAATATCAGTTGACTAGAATATATGAAGGTATTGTAACAGATGGACTCAGACCCAACGATATGGAGACATAGACAAAGTATATATACGGCATCAATAAAATGCACAGGATGCACAGGACTGTAGGACTCTCCCTGCTCCATGCAATAAAATAAGAATAGAAGTCTGAATGGTGGTAAGTTTGGAGGGAAGAAAATGTCCCTGCAGCATATTTTTGGCTTTCGGAGCCGCTTCCTCTCTCCCTGCCCCAAATGCCCCCTACCCTGGACTGTCCCTCCCATGTGCTCTGGGCCTTTCTTTTGTGCCCCCTTCCATCTGTTCCCAGGAGCTTGGACAAGGAGCCAGCAGATAAGTGAAAGTGGTGTTTTTATAGGCTGATAAAAAACCTTGCTTATCTAGAAAGCTCTGTCCCATCTCCCCAATGTCCCTAATTGGCCATTTGCCCAATGCCCTCTCCACTGGGGCTGCAGACACTCTCCCCGCTTGCCTCTGTCCTTGCGTCTGCCCCTTTCCCCTCTGCCCTTCCCCCTCTGCCGGGGGGAGGGGGGGCGGGAAACCTCTGCCAGAAGGATTTGGGGGATCAGAAGGGAGGTGAGAGGCGATGGGGAAGGGGGCGGGTGGTGGTGAGGGAGGGTTCGCACTTCTCCAAGTGGGTTTGCTATGCCACTATTTAATGGTGCCAACTGTATTAAATTCTATACCCTTGCAGCCTCTTAAATCCATTTATGGCCCATGCTAGACCCTGAGCTGTAATAATAATAAAAATAAAAGAAAGGATTTATGCACCCTGGGTGTGGACCCGTCGCCGGCAGAAAAAAAAAAAAAAAAAAAAGAGCTGTTTCTCGCTGATCTTGCTGGCCTGTCGCCCGCCCCCTGACCTCCTGTTTTTCCCTGGGTGGAGGCTCCCAGGGGCCAGGGAGGAGGACAACTGGGCTCCTGGTGAGAGGGGAGATTTAGGGAGCTGAGTGAAGAGTCAGCTTAAAAGGAACATTTGCTGGGCTTTTCCCAAATTGATTTTTCTAGACTAATCTCTCCACTTCTCTCTCTTGGGTTCACGGAGGAGGGCACTCTTGTATTACATTTCTATTTCTTGTATTCTATTATATTTAGAGCAGATCTGGACCCAAAGTGTGACCAGGAACTGAGGAGAGAGCAAATATCTGGGGTAGAAAACGCCTGGAGAGGAAGCTGGCTGTGTGGGCTGGCTCAGCTCCCAGGCATTGCCACAGGTTCAAATCCTGACCCTGTCACTTCCTGGTAGTGGACCAAACATTGCCCACCACGTGATACCCATACCCTTGGGTAACCCCTTCCCACACTGACACTGAACTCGGCCTCTGTGACGTGCTTTGGCCAATGGGATGACTAAACACCTTGTACATTTCTGCTATCCTGTCCCTCTGTCTTCTCCGTGTGAAGCCAGGGCTAGCCTGCTGGAGCATGAGACTTAGAGCTGAGCCAGCCCAGTTGTCCCAGCCAAGGCCATAGATACATAAGAAAGACCAGCCAAGATCAGGAAAACCACCTGTTGACTGAAGGTGATCACAAGCATCTGAGTAAGCACCAATTGGCAGACACTTGCAGCTAACCCATAGACTCATAAGCAAAAATAAACGTTATTGTTGTAAGCCACTGGTGGTAGTGCTTATTTGTTACACAGCACTACCATGGCAGTAGGTAGCTGATACAAGTTCTTGTGCCAAATCCAGCCCTGACTATCCCCACATTCCAGTTTTTAAGGAAAGACGTTTTAAGGTTCCAGCTGCAAATTCTCAGGCCTTAATTTCAAGGGTTGGTTATTTAAAGCATGAGAAATAGATTGGTGCTTCTGGCTTCAGACCATGGAAACTGGAGGAGACAAGGAGTTGGGGAGAGTTCCTATAAAGTCAGGTCTACATTGAAACAATTTCCTGGTTAATCTGAAACACATAGATCTGGGTTTAGTGAGGTAGGATGAGTGAGCACTTTCTGAGAAACACTACAGCAGGTTTTTCTGTAGAACGCATTATCAGGCCAGAGTAGACAACGTCCATTTCCTCCTCTGGATACAGCACCCTGATACCCCCTGGGAAACAACCCATTCTTCAATTACCCAAGAGGTGGCTAATTAGCATATTCCATCCCCCAGCTACAGTGATTGGTTCAACAATGAGCATGTGTCCAAACCCTATCCAATCAGAGGCTATTGTGGGACTTTTGCCAGAAATATTGGAAAAAGAAGATCTCTGTCTATATAGCACAGATATATTCAGTGTCTTATAATAACCTATAATGGAAAAGAATCCGAAAAAGAATTTATATATATTATATATGTATATCTAAATCAATTTGCTGTACACCTGAAACATTGTAAATCAACTATACTTCAATTAAAAAAAAAAGAAGGTCTCGGTCTACTGGACTTAGAGTTTTAAGGATGGAAAGCCTAGTGCTGCTGATAACCATCTTGCTCCACCAAGGGAGAGCTGCCCAGAAGGACAAGCGCCTAACATCCCTAGGACTTAGGTATTCCCACATGTAAGAAGAGGTAATAATTGTGTCCCCTCTTAGAATTATTAGGAGGGTTTGAATGAGATAATACATGAAAAGCTACCAGGCGAGTGATCCGTAAATGTTAGCTATTGTGATGAATTCGGTGTAACCATCGGCCTAGATCTGTATCTGATATTTAACTTGTAACTAAAAATAAACAGATCCATATAATGATGCTTTCCATGTGTACATGGATGCCGGCAAACATATTGTATGGCATATACTTCCAGATGAGCTAGTAAAATTCCAAGCTGGTCTTTCTAAGCAAAGAAAATCCTAATCTTAATCAGGCATGTCCTTTGACTTGCTCTTGTGAGGGGAGGTTTGAAATGAGCCACCCTGAACTCTCCCCGGTCTCCGGAGGCACAGATGTGGCCACCGCAGAGGTACTGTGTGCAGAGGGGCAGTTGAGTTTGGGTTACTTTTATTCTCAGGGCCATCCTCACTGTCTCCCTCTCCTCTGGGGCTATGTTAATTTCCTAGGGCTGCTGTAACCAAGTACCACAGACCGAGGGGCTTAAACAACAGAAATATATTATCTCACAGTTCTGGAGGCCAGTCTTGGACCTGAGACTTGTCAAGCAAGGTACATCACCCAAAATTTCTGCCTCAGCTCACTTGACTCAAATCTCTAGGGAAAGGTGGGGCACGCTTCTTTGGAAAGAGGAAACTTCCAGGTGAGACATCGGCTCACGCTGCGTTCCCAAGGAAGTGTCTACAATGTGGCAGTGAATGAAGCTAAGATTGCACAGTGTCTTCAGCAGCTCAACACCCAAAAGCAAGGGTGTTGGTTCAAACACATGGAGATATCTGGGCACCGTTTTATGACAACACAGCTACAGGCTGCTGCGGTCCAGTTTTCCCACCACACACCCACCACCGCCCCTGTAGCTCATCAAGTAGTCATGACTCAATTTACATAAAAAGACATTGAATGAATGTGTGTTGACCCATCTGTCAGGAGACCTCAGCCACTGACCTGGAACAACTTACATTTCAATGAAGGAAGATGTTTGCACAGTCCACGTGGGTCACAAGGACTACGCCCTCTTTTCTCAAGAATATTAATATCCATTTATTTATATCAAAGCCTTATTTCCCCTTTCACACCCCTAAAAAGGAAAAGCAAACCATTGGGGGAAGCAATATACCAAGAGACCCCCAAGAAGTTATTAAGCAATAATAGGGGGTGGTCTTGCTCGGAGCTGACTTATACCTCCTCTCATGCTGGAATTTTTTTTTTTTTTTTTTTTTGGCTGTACGCGGGCCTCTCACCACTGTGGCCTCTCCTGTTGCGGAGCGCAGGCTCCGGACACACAGGCTCAGCAGCCACGGCTCACGGGACCAGCCGCTCCGTGGCCTGTGGGATCTTCCCAGACCGGGGCACGGACCCGTGTCCCCTGCATCGGCAGGCGGACTCTCAACCACTGCGCCACCAGGGAAGCCCTCATGCTGGATTTTGAAGACGGTTCAAAGAATGGTTCTAAAGTCAAGGTGGCTGGTTTAAGGGTTGGGAAATCTGAACTAAGGCCTTTCATCTCTCTGTCCACATTCTGGTTAGAAGTCATTACCGTCTGTTTGGATCTGGATGGCCAGAGGGTCGAGCTAGCGGTCACTCGTACCAGCCACTGCCCAGTTTTTGCATCTCAGTAGCCCTGGGCAGTTGCCTTCATTCACGTACTGCCCATGGATTCCATGAAGCACGTTTCCAGTGGAGCTCAGTAGCTGGATCCCCTGTGAAGGCATTAGTGGACTTGGGTGACTATGGGTGAGTTACTAAACTTCTCTGAGCCTCATTTCCTCTTCTACAAAATGGACATACTTGTACCTCTCTTCTAGGATTGCTAAGAGGATTAAGTAAGATATTCATGTTTATCACTTAACACGCCACTGACAGAGGGTCACCAGATGTGATAAAATCATCCTTCTTCCTCTCTGTGGTCCATGTGTAGAATGTGTAGAACTGAGAAAGCTTGTTTCCTTTAACCCACAACAAAGCGTTCAGGCCTTTTAACAGGAGGAAAAAAAGCCAATCCTGAGTAGATCGTTTCTCTGCCTCACGATTTATCTGAAGCCTTGAGACTGTGAACACCCACCTTGCAGGGAGATTTTGAGGATGGTAAGTAAGGCTTGTGGCATGCCTGGCACAGTGCAGAAGCACAATGGCAGGAAATCAAGTATAATTTCAATCCTAAGTGGTGAATCAGATCAAGACACCCATGAGACTGCATTTACTGAGCTTTAGTTCACTGCTGTTCCCTTTACACCCCGCTTCAGCTCAAATATTGGCACTTAGTTAATGCTTCACAGGTCTAAGGCTGAGAGCATCTTTTCCACCCCTTTCTCCAGACCAGCTGGAAGAGAACTGAGCTATACCTGGAATTCATTTAATACTCTAACCCCATCTTATTCCAACCTCCAAGGCTACCAAGGAGGGGGTCGCAGTTTAAATAAATATTGGTGGTGTCTACTGTGTGCCCAGAACTATTCTTTGTGCTGAAGTTGCAACAGTGACCAAAATCAGTAAACATCTCTGCGTTGAGGAAGCTCATATTCTGGGCTTCCCTGGTGGCGCAGTGGTTGAGAGTCCGCCTGCCGATGCAGGGGACGCGGGTTCGTGCCCCAGTCCGGGAAGATCCCACTTGCTGCGGAGCGGCTGGGCCCATGAGCCATGGTTGCTGAGCCTGTGCATCTGGAGCCTGTGCTCCGCAATGGGAGAGGTCACAACAGTGAGAGGCCCGCGTACCACAAAAAAAAAAAAAAAAAAAAAAAAAAGAAGCTTATATTCTAATGTCATGCTTTTCAACCACAAATGAATAAGGGTCTTGGACAACTCTGTATCAATTGCATCCTCCCTGGTTTTCTCTCCAGTGCAATTCTGGAAAGGATCACGTGGGGTTTTACTTGCAAAGTAAAGGGTGGAATCTACCTATATGGAGAGGTAAATAGAGATACAGATACACATACAAATACATAGCTCAAGCTACAGAAAAGGATTCGAGTATGGGCATTGTATCAGGCATTTTACTAAATGTGGCACTTGCTTTAACTCAAATTTAATCCTCACAGCAGCCTATGAAATAGATACTGTTATTGTCTCCTGTTTATGGATAAGAACACTTGAGGCTCAGAGAATAAAAGTGATGTGATTTAATAAAGAATCGCTTCAGAACTCCACCATAATTGGTATAAGGGCAGCCTGTGAGTAAAACCTCAATTATGGGAATGGATTCGAGGGTACGAAGTCAATTCAGACAAGTTGGAATACGGAGCAATGGAAACGGTCCGAGTGTAAATGATTCAGTAAAGGAAACCAAAGACCTTTATGTTTTTACAGGAAGGCTGCCTTCCTGAACAAATCTTAAGAGTGACCCAAACCTGTAAGCAGACACACCTAGATGAAGATGACCTAAAATGGCCTGTGGGCTTAAGGTAGCTCCAAAATGTCCCATGGTCTTTGAAAACCCAGCACCCATAAAAAGTTTGGCCAATGAGCCTCAAGAAACCATGAGCCAGTAACACAGGAATCTTTGACAGGCTTCCTTCACAGCCCACTTCCATGGAGCTCACAGGAGCCAAAGGTTTGGGGTAATGCCATATTAGATCTCTAGTGAAAAAGCCATTGCTATCCAAAGGATAATTTCCCTCCCACCATCGCAGTCCCAGGGATGGTGGGAGGGAAAGGAAGAAAGAAAAAAAAAAAGAAACATTATGTTCACAAAAATATAAATGGAAACATCAGACAAACCCAAATGGAGGGACATTTTCCAAAACAACTGGTCTGTACTCTTCAAAAATGTCATGGTCAGGCTTCCCTGGTGGTGCAGTGGTTGAGGGTCCGCCTGCCAATGCAGGGGACATGGGTTCGTGCCCTGGTCCGGGAAGATCCCACATGCTGCAGAGCAACTAGGCCAGTGAGCCATGGCTGCTGAGCCTGCGTGTCCGGAGCCTGTGCTCCGCAATGGGAGAGGCCACAACAGTGAGAGGCCCGCGTACCACAAAAAAAAAAAAAAGGCAAAAATGTCATGGTCAAGAAAGACAAAGAAAAGCTAAGAAATTCTTCCAAATTGAAAGAGAGCAGCACATGTCAACTAAATACAATGCATGATCCTGGGTTGGATTTTGAACTGGTTGGGGCGGAGGAGACGGGATGACTAAGAAGACCATTATTGGGGCAACTGATGGAAATGAAGTGTGGATTTGGTAATAGTATTGAATCAATATTGTATTTTCTTATTTTGGTAACTGTGCGGTGATTGCATAAGAGAACCTCCTTGTGCTTAGAAAATGGTTGCTGTTGCATTGAGAATAAAAGGAACAATGTCTCTAACTTAGACGGTTCATTAAAAATTATGTGTGCGTATCTACATGTATATATAAAGGTATCCATATATATATATGGAGAGAGAGAGAGAGAGAGAAAGTGAGCACTGGTCGGCTATAAACCCAGAGCATCCAGTAACTGCTATGTGGAAAGACCTTATCTGATGATGAATCCAACAGAGAAGGAAACAGAGCTAAAAGATGAAGAGGCATTGTTGAGGTCCTTGATGCAAATATGCCTGAAGCCGACATGCCCTTAGACTTCCCAATTTAATGAGGCAATAAAATCCTCTCCTTTTGATTTCTTTTCTCACTTAAGCCACTTTGAGTTGTGTTTCTGTCCATTGAGTGGACTAAGTTGAGAACTGCATGGCTCCTGACAATTACCACTATGTTACGTGGCCACTAGGTTGCCAGCACTCTGCTTGGCAACAGGTGTACGAAAACAAATAAGATCCAGTCCCTACTCTCAATGGCCTCACCATGGTCTAATACGGAGATGGACATGTAACAAACGATTACAATATGATGGCATCTGATTTTTCTCAGCCTCTCCTCTCTGCTTGAAATAGCCTCTCCTCTCTTTTTCTGCCTATCCAAATTCTCATCTCATTCTGGCCTGGAAGGGCCAGCCCACGCACTCTCCTTCAGGAGCCTCCATTGACCACTGTTTACAGAAAGCTCAAACCATCAAACATCCATGGTGCATGACACGGCATGCCCTACCTTGCCAAATTTGTTCATCGCTCAAGGGAATAAAGTGTATAGAGACTGGTCTGTAATCACAATTAAGAACTGTTTTGGAATTCATTAAATCATATAAATAGTCTAGTTGGTGATTGGAAGGGCATGTGGTAGTGAGGGGGGTGGTTGATGACATTTGCCAAGAGAGAGTAGCTGAAAAAAGATTCTTAGATGAACATGAATTTCTCAGAGAAACCATCAGAAACATCTGACAACATGAACTGCATCTTGAACCATGAATCTGGGCCAGAAGCTCTTTAGAACATTTCAGCCTGATTAAAAATGACTGCATTTCACCGAATCCAAAAATCTTTACCTAAAAATTATGATGAGTTAGAATCACTGGGGATTAGTCACCCTTCTCGTGTGATTACCACATTTCTGGATGACAGCATTGCTGTGAATTTGCCAAGAAGGCAACAAGAAGGCAGTACTTCGAGCCAGTTTCCACTATTATTTTTTTGCGGTTTGTGTGTCATCATCTTGGATCTAAATAGAGCCTAAATCCATGTCTGTATATGGCTAATCACCAGGATTATAAAGTAGAGACTTCCGTGAATAGATATTCTATATGCTTTATATTAGTTTGCTCAGGCTGCCCTAGCAAAGTACCACAGACTGAGGGGTGGGGGGCGCTTAAACCGCAGAAATTGATTTCCTCACCATTCTGGAGGCTGGAAGTCTGAGATCAAGGTGTTGGTGGGGCTGGTTTCTTCTGAGTCCTCTCCTTGGCTTATAGATGGCCACCTTCTCCCTGTGTCTTCACATGGTTTTTCTTCTGTCTGTGTTTTTGTGTGTCCTAATCTCTCCTTCTGTGGGGACACCAGTCATAATGGACTAGGGCCCACCTGTATGACCTCATTTTACCTTAGTTACCTCTTTAAAAGACTTGTCTCCAAATACAGTCACATTCTGAGGGACCAGAGTTTAGAAACTCAACATAAGAATTTTTAAAGGACACAATTCAGCCCATAACACACTTTTACTTACCTGTTGAGGACCGAAGGAGGTGCCAGGCACTGTGCAGACACTTTACATGCCTCATCTTACTTAATTCTCACAATAACCCCATAAAGATGACACGATCATCCCCATTTTACTGATGAGAAAACTGAGGTTCAAAATGCTTAAGTAACTTGAACAAAGTTACACAGCTGCTAAATGTTCGAGCTGGGATTTCAATCAGGTCTGACGCTAAATTCTATGTTTTTCTTTTTTTGTTTTTGCGGCACACGGGCCTCTCACTGTTGTGGCCTCTCCCTTTGCGGAGCACAGGCTCTGGACGCACAGGCTCTGGACGCACAGGCTCAGTGGCTATGGCTCACGGGCCCAGCCGCTCCGTGGCATGTGGGATCTTCCTGGACCGGAGCACGAACCTGCATCCCCTGCATCGGCAGGCGGACTCTCAACCACTGCGCCACCAGGGAAGCCCATGCATATTATTTTTTAAAAAGACTAACCCACCAAACTCATGGGCTCAGAATGAGCCCAAAGTAGGTATTCAGGTCTAGAAAAGTGAATAAAAAGAAAATAGAACAGAGAGTGCTTGGATATGGCAAAAATCATGAGGTGAGTTCGATAAGGCCTAGATTTGTGGAAGGAATGACCTTTGTGGAAGGAATGACCTTTGTAATATATAAATGCACACAAACGCAGTACCAAGTCCCCATACCTCTCCTTGTCAGCTTGGCACCCATACATCTCATTAAACTGTATTTAATCCCCAAATAATGACATCAACAAAGTAGTACTTCTGCCTGACATGATACAACTACCCCACACACCGCTGACAGCATGCTAACTCTTACCCCACCAGGGGATACAAACTCCCTTTTCTGTCTTTGAGTAATGTCCAGTCTCCTTTCTTCTCCTAGCTAATTTACACAAATAAGAAACATCTACTTCATCACTGACCTTGCTTTCAATCTCTCTCTTTTTCTTTCTCTCTTTCTCTCTCTCCTTCTCCTTCTCCCTTGCTCTCTCTCTCTCTCTCTATCTCTCTATCTCTCTCTCTCTCTCGCTCTCTCCCCAGCCCTATTTACCCCACATCATCTTTGGAAAAACTAAGCCAACCAGTATACCATTAGGACTTGGCTGAAACAGTAGGTTTGGACCATTGGTTACGTTTACTTCTGATTTTCTCCCTTCCCCCGAGGAGATGTTGCATTGTTTCCCTGCAACCAGCAGCAGCCAGCATCTTTCATCAGTTCTTCACCAAGGATTCTGGGGCTTTATTAGCAAATGAAAATGGCCCAACTCCAACTGACATCAGTGGGGTCTCAGCTAGGAGCAAGGCCGAAGCATTTCCGGTGGCCTCAAGCCTCAGACAAACCACTTTGAAGAGTAGCCAGTTGGTTTGACTTAAGCTACCAGTGAGCTATCTTGATATAAAAAGAAGCCGAATTTAGCTGACAACTGATTGAAGAAATTTCAAACACAACTAGTTGGAGTTATAACATCTTGGCCGTGGGGCAGAGAGGCAAATGAAAGAATGAGTTTGGTCACAGGCAAGACGCTGTGAAAACAACTAATTAAATTCCATCAAGTAACCAGTTGTTTGCAAACAGTGGTTGGATTGAGTTGCATCTGTGTATTTTCCTCTCCCTCTCATCTCTTTCCTACCTAAATTAGTTTAAGTAGAAAAACAAAGTCTTAACATTTTCGCAAACCAGAAATTGGCACAGTAATGAGAAAAATTCCCTAACACACCATTATAATGCGCTCCTTTTATCTCCTAAGGAAAACCAATTTCAAAAGTTAAGATTTTTTTTCCTGAAATGTTTTGGATATGTATGCAACAGAAAAATGGTTTCTGGGTGTCCAGCCAAATATAAGGTACAGAAAATAATATCTTGATACATCAGATCTTTTATTTTCAATAATTCAAAAGGAATCACCTCCATACACCCGTCTATGTTTCTTCATAGCAGCCTTAGGTTGCAAGGTTAAAAAGTAAAATTATTTTTTCCTTGAGATCTGGAGAACTAGACACCCAGAAAGGTCGAGTGATCTGCCTAGGGTCACACAGCAGTCATCATCTGGCCCAGAATGGCCCAGTTCTGTATTTCAAGGCTCGGCTTCATTTTGCCCACCCTGGGTTGTTTGGTGTGGTTTGATATATAAATTTAACAGAAATTCCTATTGCTTATTTTCAAGCCTATAAAGTGATAACAACTAAGAAGAATTGTCCAGTTTGGGCCTAGAGATCATTTAACTTTGGAAAGTGTATTATTTATTTATTTTTTGGAAAATGTATCCTTGATTAGAGTCTGGCCAACAATGCCATAGTCTAATGCAGCATTAATATCTTACCACTATCATGGCTACTAGTTACTGAGTGTTTACCACGTGTATAGCTCTTTTAATCCCCACCTCAACTTTTACAAGCTAGCTCTTTTTTTTTTTAAAAGATTTTTTTTGATGCGGACCATTTTTAAAGCCTTTATTGAATTTGTTACAATATTGCTTCTGTTTTATGTTTCGGTTTTTTGGCCAGGAGGCATGTGGGATCTTAGCTCCCAGATCAGGGATTGAACCTGCACCACCCCCGCATTGGAAGGCCAAGTCTTAACCAATGGACCACCAGGGAAGTCCCTACAAGTTAGCTCTTATGTCCCCTTTTTACAAAGGAAGAAACTGAGGCTCAGTAAAGCAAAGGCTGTCCAAGGTCACATATGCAAATGTGACACTGAAAATGTTTCGTGAAGTCAGCAGTGTACAAGTCCCAGCAATTCTTTTGGGTATCTACTTGGTAGAAACTCTTGGGCACAGAAAAATGACTGGTATACAAGAAGAAGAGGGTACAAAGGTGTTCACTGTATCTCTGTTTATAGTGGTGAAAAAAGGGAAAAAATCTACATATCCGTCAACAGAGAAAGTGACCTTGGGCTAGTTACTTAACCCTGTATGCCTCAGTTTTCTTATCTGGATAATGAGAATAATAATAGCAGCTATCTCATAGGTGTGAGGATTAAGTGAATTCATTATAGAAAATTCTAGAACAGTGCTTGGCACATGGAGAGTGCTATGCATGTGTCAGCCACAATTACTATTCTAAAATAAATTGCTATGTAACAACTAAAGTGAACTAAATATTATATATTTATATAATATATTCAATTACATGTCATATCTATTTACCAATACAAATTAAACTCAGAAATATAACATTGACGGGACTTTCCTGGTGGCGCAGTGGTTAAGACTCCACGCTCCCTATGCAGGGAGCCCAGGTTCGATCCCTGGTCAGGGAACTAGATCCCACATGCATGCTGCAGCTAAGAGTTCGCATGCCACAACGAAGGAGCCCACGAACCGCAACTAAGGAGCACATGTGCTGCGACTAAGGAGCCTGCCTGCCACAACTAAGACCCGGCACAACCAAATAAATAAATTAAATAAGTATTTTTTTAAAAAGAAAGAAATATAACATTGAGTGACAGAAACAAATTGGAGAACTATGTACAGAATATGAGATTCACGCAAATTAAAAAAGTACAAACCAAATTTTTGTAGTGCTTTTGGAGAAGTGCATATTTTATAGAAGTATAAAAATGTGGACTGCTGGTATTTACCAAAATTACAGTAATGGTTACCTCTAAGGAGAGGAAGAAATATGGAGATGAGATCAGAAAAGGGAAAAGCACGTCAACTTTATAATATTTTACTTGTGTTATTAAAAAAAAAGGGTTTGAAATGAATATGACCACATGTTAATATGTGAAGTTTTCCTTCTGGGTGTTAAGTACACAGGAATTAGATCTATTAATCTATGCACCATGGATTTTTTTTTTTTTTTTTTTGCTGTACGCGGGCCTCTCACTGCTGTGGCCTCTCCTGTTGCACAGCACAAGCTCCGGACGCGCAGGCTCAGCGGCCATGGCTCACGGGCCTGTTGTCCGCTCCGCGGCATGTGGGATCCTCCCGGACCAGGGCACGAACCCGTGTCCCCTGCATCGGCAGGCGGACTCTCAACCACTGCGCCACCAGGGAAGCCCTATGCACCATGTATTTAAGGAATTTTTTTCCAAGTGCAAAGAAAAAGCACACAGAGTTTTTGCTTATGTTGCTATAAGAAGTTCACACTCAGCATATTTGTAATCTTGCTGTCCTCCTATGTTTTTGGCTTCTTTCCTGGAAGGGAGGAGGGATAAATTTTACTTACTGATGACCAAAAAAGAAAAAAGCACCATTTACCATCCAACTGTACAATGTCTTTGCAAACAACTATGAAATCATTTTCAAAACACATCTCCAGGGAGGAACCCAGCATTCACTGTTTGCCTCTATAAGGTACAGAGACTTCCAGCCACGCCCTAAACCGCAGACCCCGGCCTGAGAAAGCCCTCTATTGCCAACCTGCCAGTTGTCCCAAAAGAATACAGGGGAAATACCATCTTCCAATGGCCACACAAAAAAACACGGTGCAGAGATAGGATTCAATTTAAGCAAACAATGCTGGAACACACCTATGAAAGGGAATGAATTTTTATCCAGAAGAATTCATTTCAAAAGTCAATAGTTTATAGTGTGTTTCAGCCTTAAATTTATTTAAATTTGTAAATGTCACTCTACTTTTTAATATGACCACAAACATTTTCAAGTTTAGTGCAGATTCCGCTCCTCAGTGAATCTGACCCACATTCAAAATGACCAGATTCTGGGTTCAGGCATTACCTTCAACTTTTGGTATCACACACACACACACACACACACACACACACACACACACACACGTAGCAAACACACGTAGTAACGGAAATACCAGTTCTACTTTGTAAAACACCCCCCACCCCATCTCTCTATTTAGAAGAAGCCAGGATTAGAGAAGTTAAGCATCCTTTCCCCTTTTTCAAATGTTGCAAATTGTAAGATTGTTCCTCTGATGGTAGAAACTTAATTCCTCAGTTATTTTTCCAGCAATGGTCTAAGATACTATGACCTACATGAGAAAGGAACCCAGTGAAAGAGAATAGGGCAGAAACGCTGCAAATGGAGCACGATTATTTATTATTGATTCTAATATTAAAAGCTAATATTCATTGCACGTTTTCTTTGTGGCAGGCAAAATCCTAGATGCTTGGCGTGTTTTGTCACATTTACTCCTCATAGGAAACCTTTAAGGCAGGTATCAACCCCATTTTACAGATGAGAAAGCCAAGGCAGAGAAGTTGAGGAAATTGCCAGAGGTCCAGAACAAAAAAGTCACAGCCCAGTATGTGCACCCAGGCACCTGGGCCCTTACCCAGTAGGCCATGGCTATTCATTGAGTCTAAAAGCTTCAATTAAGAAGAAATTAATCGTGCATAGATTATGTCCAGAAAATATACAAGAAAGGAGCCACAGCTGGGATTGCCTGGAAAGAAGGAAACTGGAAGACTGCGGAAGGAGCTGAGATGGAGACATATTTTCACTGTGTAACTTTTTAAAGAGTTCAAATTGAGTTTTTATAATATGCAAGTATATATGAAACTAACACACATGTTAATAACTTGGGTGTGCAGTAAGCACCATGGACATCCTAGGTGCTCAAGAGCTATTTGCTGACTTGGCCATGAGTTAGTCCCAGCTGCCAAAAAATAGGATTCCTGGTATCTTCCTGGGGCATTGCTCTGGTAGGAAAGGAATGCACTTGAAGTCGAAAGGCATCACATGCAGAAGCCCAATCCTCAGATAAGAGGAAGTTTGGTAAGGGCTCCAGCTCCTATGTTAAAGGGCTCCCCACAGGAATCTTAGCTCCACATCCAGATCTTAACCGAGCAATTTTCCGAAGCCATATTCTCACACCCCATTACCTTTCAGGGCTTAGAGCTGGCTCCAGGAATGAAGACCAGCTAGGATTTATGGGAACGGCTGTAGGAGCTGGAGAAAAGGACAGGACTTGGGACCAAATCCTTTTGAAGCACCGAGTAGGTTTCCTGTGAAGAGCTGAGGGACGTGCCTGACTTGCTTCTGTCTCCATGTTCAAGTCCACCTCTCAATGCCATCTGCTGCCATGTATTCTAGCAAATTATCTTTGGTTTTACATTGGAACCAAGTTGACCTGCCTTGGTCTGGACTTATTTGTTCTCTTTCAAGTATTTTATTTGCACTCATCCACTTGTGAGTGGTGCGAGATAGGGTGGGAATCACGGGACGGGACAGGAACTGGAGGAGTTGGAAAAAGAAAAAAGTGGACAAAGAGGAGGATGCTGAAGTGAGGTCAGACTGCAGTTATTTGGTTTAGGAAACAGGCTCTCTGGGATAGAAAGCATCTTACTAAGTGTGTGACCTTGGGCAGGAGATTTGCCTCTGAGAGCCTCAGTTTACCCACCTGTAAAATGGAGCTAATGATGCCTCTTTGGGAGAACTAATGTGAGGATGAAATGAGATGTTTTAAAAGTGGTTGGCCCAGGCTCTGTGCATGGTGAGTGTTCATCAGATGGTGACTATTATTCTGGAAGGGGAAGGAGGACAGAAGATGGCAATATGGGGGCTACTGGGAAAACGACCATGTGAACAACAACCACTTTTTATTATTTTTTCGATTCATTTAAAATCACTGTGGGTACAGACATGCAAAAGGCAACACAACTGAAAAAGTAGAAAAGACTATACAGTGGAAGTAACTTTTCCTCCCTCAACCATGCCGTTAGCCTCTGGGAGTAACTACGGTGACAGGGTGACAGGGTCCTGTATCCCCTTCTGTAGAGCCTAAACACACACCATTGTACACACACATGCAATTGTACTTCTTCTGACAAATGACAAACATCCTTTACAAACCATTCTGCCCTTCGCTTTTAATCATTTTTTACTTACATCTCAGAGACCTTTTTAAAAAATATTTATTTATTTGTTTTGTGGCTGCGTTGGGTCTTTGTTGCTGCACGCGGGCTTTCTCTAGTTGCTGTGAGCGGGGGCTACTCTTCATTGCGGTGCGTGGGCTTCTATTGTTGCGGAGCACGAACTCTAGGAGCACAGGCTTCACTAGTTGTGGCATGCGGGCTCAGCAGTTGTGGCACACGGGCTTAGTTGCTCCATGACATGTGGGCTCTTCCCCGACCAGGGCTTGAACCCATGTCCCCTGCATTGGCAGGCGGATTCTTAACCGTTGCGCCACCAGGGAAGCCCCTTAGAGATCTTTTCTTATCGGGACATACAGAAAGCCCTCCGTCTTTTCTCTAGCTGCATAATATTTTAATGCTCCTTTTACCATCATTAGTTTAACCATTAATATCTATCAAATCGCTTAATATCTATCTAATATTAATATCTGTTAATATCTATCAAATCGCTTACCAAATTCTGCTATTACAGCAGTGCTGCGTTGACTGTCCTTATACGTGCGTCATTTTGCGTATGTATGACTGCACCCGTAGGACCAAGACTTCAGAAGAAAATGGCTGAGTTAAAGGATCGTGCTCTCCTATTTTTAATGGGTATACCCAATTGCCCCCGTACTGGTTGTAACCATGTATCCTCTCCCCATCCCTGTTTGAGAGTGGCTGTTTCCCACATCCTCGTTAGCATTGCGAGTTAATTAAACATTTTCATCTTCACCAATCTTCTTACTGGTTTCCAGCTTCACGAGTGCTAGGCAATCAATGACTTCAGGAATAGGGCTCATCAGCCAGCTGCTTCAGTCATTCCAGAAAGCCAGACTTAAAGAGTATGTGCTTAGGAAAATGAACGGTGATGCTGCTACCAGTATTTCTTTCCCGGAAGTCACCTCCTTGATCTCCACACAGGAGCACCGGTGTGTGTCTCCCCATCCCTAGAAGCACAAGTTCCCAGCGTGGGTCCCCAGGAGGCCTCTCCTTGCACGAGGCTACGATCACCCTGGTGTTGCCACTGGCTCAGAGATGTCAACATTTTCTCCCTGTCTGGTCTGAATTGCAGGCTGTTTAAGGCCTGGGAGGAAATGACTTATTAATAAGGAAGCCTTGGAAAGGTAGATGAGGTGGAGGCTACTTATGGGGGCACAATGGTCAGATGTTAATATTCTCATCACTTAGGAAAAGGAGCAAGAGTGTAGAATTCCTACACTCTTTGTCAAACCAAAGAAGTTAAATGGTTGGAAGATGAATGTTGGTGGCTCTGAACAGCATATTAGAGAACATGAAGGTTTTCATTCAGGCATATTTATGGGGTTTATATTTACCTAATAAATATAACAATGGATGAATAGCTGTTGAGAAGAGAGAGACCTGGGCTCACAGGGGGAAAAAGAAAAATAGAAATCTGGCATCCAGGAAGGGAGCTAGGTGGTCTCTGAAGGATTTTAACAGTGGGTGGTTTGTTTCTCTTCTTGAAATTCTTGCTAACTCTTGGCAAGGTTTTCCCTTGAGTTCTCAGATCAGACAAAGATGGGAATCGAATGGGCGGCAGACATGCACAGACCTTGGTATGTACATGTGGTTGATAACACACAGGGTGGACCGCTGATAACTGGGTATTTTACCCCACCCAAGTGGACAGTCCCGTTGCCTATGGAACTTTCGAGTTCTTCTTAATCCTCCAGCCCACTTCTCCTCTCCAACACACCCGATCCTGAAGAGGCTGGTGGTAACCAAATGCAGGGCTTCTGCAGGCTGTTATTTGTCTCCCCCTTTCTGCTTTTCTCCAGGCCAATGGGACCTGCTTTAGTCGGATTTTCTATAATCAAGAAAGTTTAAGTTCAACTGCTGCACATTCAGCGCCAAGAAGTGGAGAACCCAAGTAGAAAGGAAAAAGGAAGGAAAGGAAAAAGGTAATTCTATATAAAAAGAGGAAGGGGTGAGAATAAAAGGGAAATGCAAAATAGTGTAAATAAGGAAAAAGATATTACAAACAAGCGGGGCTTGAAATATCTCCAAGGTGAGGACAAAAAGAAGGAAAAGAAAAAATGATGGTGACAGAGAGACAAGGAGGGATGGGGAGAAGGAGGGAGAAGGGGAAAGGAAGCAACGTAAGAAGAAGCGATGAAGAAGGGGGAAAAAGTTAAGACATGAAGGAGAAAAGAAAACAGAACAGATCCAGGAAAAGCTAAGGGATGAGAAATGAAGTTACGACAGCCCGTAACTGAAATGTTGCCGACATCGTCTCCAATGCACTCCACTATTGTAGCCGCACAGACATCTAACTTCTTAAATGAGCGTTTGCCCAGGGCTAAGCGTATAAAACCATTTTCGATTAAACCGAATTAGCAAGCCGGGCTAAAAGGCGTCTCCGGTGACGATGGGGGTGAGGGGTGCGTGGGGGAGGCAGGGCCCCAATTCCCCCGGTTCTGGCTGCGAGACCTTAGGGCCTCGGGCGCCGCCGGAGATCGGCCTGGTCTCTTTCTCTCCGGCTGCTGGGGCCACCCGGTTTGGGACACAGTCTTTTCCAGCGGCCCGGCGCCCAGGCTGCCGCGCCTGGGAACGGAGTGCGCAAACGCCCACGGCGCATTGGCGCGCGCGGCGCCGGACTCGGAGTCGGCTTGGAACCCACAACCCGCCTTTCTCCAGCGACCGCGCTTAGGCCTCTTTACAACACAAACCTATAATTTACACATTTTGATGCCGCCTGTAATTTCGCCCTCCGAGCGTGAGCTTCGGTGCCATAAAACCCGTGAGGCCTGGCAAAGTGACCTCCACCTCTATCCCCCCCGCCCAGGCCCCCGCTCTCCCTGAAGTTCCCTGCGCTGCTACAAATAATCGCATGGAAGGCGGCCAAGAATAACTAGAAAATAAACACAGCTCCCTGGCCTTCTGAGCACAGGCCTTGGGTCCCTCCCGGCTCCACCTGGCTCTCGGGCCCCGGGGAGGCCAGGGAGGCCGCTCCGAAGACTCGGGGCTCACAGCCCTGCCCGTAACCCTAGAACCGTTCCTGGACCTCTATTCAAAACTGGTGACCCGCTGCCTGGCCTTTGTCCCGTCCCCCACCCCGCCCCCACCCCCGTCTTTCCTAGCGGGGAAACTGTCTGGCTTCCGATCTCTGTCCGGGGGGGAAAAAAAAAGAACAAGGACAACAAAGAGTCAACGCAGACCCGAGAGAGTTTTTTCCTCCAAACCCTGGGCCTTTCCCGAGAAGATAAGAGACCTCGACCTCGCCTCCCTCTTAACGCCCTGAGGTCTGCGCGTGTGTGTGCGCCAAGGGCGGCGCAGAAGCGCGATGGCCGCGGGTGTGCCCTGATTTGCGTGTATAGAATGAAGTGTATGCGCGCTAACGCCCGTGCAAATAATTGTGTGTGCGAAAAGGTGATTCTGTCTACAGATAGAATATAGATATCCGTGCCAGAAAGTGCAAACAACGTACGCAAACGATCATCGATGTGCAAACAATCCCGTGCCCATGTGCCGACGATCTGGGATCTGGGGTGCGCAAGCACCTCTATGTGGGTGTTAATTCTTTGGGCAAATTGTTCAGCGTGCGAGCGATGTGGTGTTCTCGCCAATGCTTCTAGCGCTGCAAACGGTTGTGTGGGTGTGTGTTGCCTTTACAGGGCCAAAGTAAGGGCTCCTCCAAATCTTTTCTCGATGGTTGGTCAGAGTGCACATCTGCGGGACTGGCTACGTCCCGAGAAGCAGCGCGTAAAAGAAAAATAGCCTTGCTTCCAACCGTGCCATGTCCGAGCGGGCTCTGCCCGCTCCCGGCGTGGACGGAAAAGCAGAGAGTGGAAAGAATCGGTGGGTGTTCTCGGGTCCTCTCTTGGCCTCCACGAAGCTTCCCGTTCCCAGAGGTCGGCGCGAACCAAGCAGCGGCGGGTGTTTGCATAGCACTGCGCCGAGCTCAGGCACGAATTTCCTCCGACGCACGGTCTCCTTGGTGCCCGTGGACTGCTGGAGACCTCCCAGAACGGCCGGACCCAGCCAAGGTTTCGCCGCGTCCGGGAGCCTCCTAAAACCTTCGCGGGTGGGGTGAAGCCGGCTCAGAGCAGCGCCACGCGGAGAAAGCGAAAGTTCTTGCGTTTTGCCAAGCGCTGGCGCGCGCTGTGAAACCCCAACTGGCAACCGCTGAGAAAAGGTGGGAGAGCAAGCCCAAGTGTCCCCCCCCACCAGGCACTGCAATGGCGAAGCATGTCCTGGCTAAGGCGGTCCGTCCCTCCCAGCGCGCGCACGTGTGCCCAGGATTATAATACAATATAACACATCGTAATATCGGATATTATACCGCGTTTACCTTCCATTAGTATGTGTATATTGTGTTAGGCTTGCTTACGTGTTTGTTACGACGTGCTGTGATATTGTATCTCTCAATCTGCTATGTGCCAGGCACCTACTTATTTGATCCACACAACCACCCCAGAGGGAGGACTCACCTCTGCTGCGCAGGCGAGGCACAGAGAGGGGAAGGCACTTGCTCAAGATTAGCCAGCTAGAAAGGGGCAGGGCTTGGATTGGAACCCACAGCTTAGGGCTTGGCAGTGAGAAGCAGACATCCACCCAGGCAGCTGAGGTAGGAAGATATCCCACACCACACACTGCTGTTTCTGGAATAGCCCATCAATATGTATTTATTTTACTATGTTGGCGCCATCTGGCCAAGATGAGCGCTGCTAGCCTGCGCTCTGCAGCCCTCTGGCTGAGAACTCAGTCATCAGACCTGACCTTGGTGGCTGTCCCCTCCTCCTGCCCCCTTCCTCGGCAGGTTCCTCCTAGCAGCCATGTGAAGGAAGCGTTGTTATCGTGGTTCACAGATGAGAAGGAGTTCAGAGAGGTTAAATAGCTTGCCCACACTCACTCAGCAAGTAAGAGAGTAACACGGTTCAGGTATTGGGACTCTACAACCCTGAATTTTGATAACTGCATTCCCAGCCCTATACCGAGGTGTTTCAGTTTAATTGGAGCCCATATGTAGGTGGGGGACCGCTGGTGGGAAACAGATTCTAGTGAGAGTATCCTTAACATGTGGGGGCTAGGAATATCCTTGGGATGCAATAAAAACGCAGCATCTTCTCTCTAAGGGGGCAGAGATCCATGAACCCAGATAGTAAAGTCTCTGGAACCATGATTGTGACCTAGGGCCTCACCTGTGACTTGCGTGAACCATCACAGGCTTCCTGGGGACAGTAGAGCAGAGGATGGCCCTTTCACATATCCTAACCTTCCCTCCTCTTTGTATGCTGGTGGCACCATACAACCAGGGGGACAACCACGGACACAGTTTAATCCCCTCTTTCCAGCTGTAAAATTCAAGGCACCACTGTGCCCTCAAAAATATCTCCCCGTCACTGGAGGACAATAACCAGCCCCAATCCTCAAGGAGCCCCAGAGGAGGGGATTTCTAAAAAGTCTTGGCTTTCAGACTTTCCTGCTTCCGAGTAGACATCTACATCCTCGAGATGAACGGCAGGGAAGAGAGTCAAGACCCAGCTCGCCCGGATTATTCCACCACCACCCCCAGCCGGCCGCGGGTTTTCCCTTCCAAATATCCAAATTGTTGGTGAAACCTCGTGCTTTGCTAGTGTGGAATCGGCCTCTATCCTTAGGCTGTGTCAGAGAGAGTTGCCAAAGAAAGCCTCTTCTCCCCTGCAGGGGCCCTCCAGGAAACGGAAGAATCAGAAATTGGCGCCTCGGCTGCAAAGCCATATCCGCTCCGGGTGAGATCTGACAAGTCTTTTCCGAAGCTGAAAAAGTCGACAAAATCATCCCCAAACCTGACCTGCCTCTCCCACTAGCCAGTCACCTCGGCTGGGTTTGAGGAACTCTAGGCTGCCAAGTGCTGGGAGGGAGTTGTGTAAAACAAACGAACATACAGGGGCTTTGGGTTTGTCTTTTGCCTTTCAAGATAAAAAGTGTCTCTACACCTTACTTGAGAGAATGGAGATGAAAGGAGATTAGAAAGCTATCTCGAAATTTTGGCCTTAGTTTGCCTTCTCCCATATACCCTTAATTATCTGGATATTCGGGGAAGTTTTAGAGCATTAATGTCTGGACGGCCAGAAGGAGCGCTTTAATTTCCTATGTCTGTGTGCACGTGGGGGAGTTGTGTGTGCATATGGGGAGAGGGCCGAACATCCATTTGGGAAACCTGGTGCTGATTCTGAGGCTCTTCCCTAGGCCGTGAAAGCACCCTGAAACCCACAAGCCCTGAGAAGAGGTCCAGTTGAGCTCTCCTCACACCCTCAACACCACATCCATTTTTCTCTCCTTCCATCCCAACCTCGGGGCCACTGGGAAATTTGGCAAAGGAAGACACTCCCGAAGTATCTGGAAGATTCAGGAGACTGTGTATCCTTCAGAGTCATGGCTGCTGGATGGAACCTTTTACTCTTGTTAATACAGTCTACTCCCCATAAGAGTAGATTCTGACCACCTGGCAAATCCAGGAAATTTTGGAAAATTCAGGATAACATCTGGATACTTGGCAATTTTGCCTGGATAGTTCAAGAGACACAAGATGGGAGAATTTGTAACTAGGCGGCGATTTCGAGCCACAGTTAAAAAAAAAAAAGTGTAGTTGTTTTTCGTTCTGTTTTAATTTAAAATGCGCGGTTTGAACTGGAATTTCCTCCTCGGCCAAACTCGAGAGGCACGGAGAACACCGTCGCGGCGGCCACTTTTTCTCCGCGGCCACCCCCTCCCCCCGCTCCCCGGGAGCAAATCCCTGGCTCCGCAGGGCCGAAGTGGGGGCCACACAGAGAAGGTCGCTGGGCGTAAGCGGAGCAAAGTTGCCCGCGCGCACCCAGAAAAGATGACATAAGTGGCGCTGACGAGAGCTGCCCGCCTGAAACGCGCCTAAATAAAGGGTCCTCCGGCAGCGTGGGCCGGAGGGATTGCCTCACACTCCGGAATCGGGCCCAGACACTTTTAGAAATGTTTTGCTGGACGCCTGCCCCGCGAGGGCGACAGCAGCCGCCGGCGGCCTGGGCGAAGCTGCGCTCCGGGTCCCAGGCTGGCGCTGAGCGGCGGCCACCGTGGCGTCCTCGGTGGAGGAGAACGTCTCGGCCTTTTGCGTGTTTTTCTTTTTATCTTTTTGTGTGTGTGAGTGGCTTCCACGTTTGTGTGCCCCATGAGAGCAGGACTCCGTCTGCAGCGCCCCAGCTGTGACCAGAAAGGCGTTAAGGAAATGCGCAGGCGAGAGTTCGGCATCAAATTAGACACTGTTGGTTTCAACGGTCTCTTCTAGGGATCGGTGCGTTGCGGGACGGGACAGAGGGCCATCCTGGTCACAGCTGGGTCCCCAGGGCCCAGAATGGAGGCTGAAACTAATGGAATATTTATTGAATCAATGCATGAATCCAGAAATCAGGGTTTCCATCTTAAGTGTATCATAATTCCCTCCCAGAGATTGAATGTCTCTCTCTCTGACGTCCCCTCTGTAGAATAGCAGGGCAGTCTAGTGGTCCCCGCCAGGGTCTCACAACTCACTCATAACAAGTGACATCTGTCATTGTTAAAAACTCAGTCATAACAAAAAGCATCTGTCGTTCATTGACCACCTACTCTTTTCATCGAGCTTTATATTCATTTATTAGGGGTAGGTACTGTTATGTCCCCATTTTACAGACGAGCAAACTGGAGCTCAAACAGGCTAATTAACTCAGGCTGCCTGGTTCATGCAGGTCTCTGCTGACCGTGTGAGTCCTTTGCTCTGGGGCATCGCTCCAGGGTGCTGGGCCCGTGGCCACCCATTTCTTCAGACTTACTATAATTCTACATGAGTCCTTCCAACCACACGGAGGGTCCGCCCCTCCCCTAGCTGAACACCTTAAGCTAAGCAGTCCAGCCAGACTAAGACTGGAAACTTGGAAGAGCTGTAGCCAGCTCTAACTTTACAGATCAGGCCTGGGACCCATAACTGCTTGGGCATTCGTGTGTTCCTGCGCCATTACTCTTCAGGAGAGAAGGGTAAGGTTCCCCTGCCAACCTGCCCAAGGCCTCTCTTAAATATGCTGCTCGAAATTCCTAGAGCCCCTAAAAATCTAGAATGTCCACAGGTAACGGCAGAAAGGGTCTTGAAAAAGGTCACCCCAGAGGCGGATGTGACCGATTTAAGCCCCTGTGCTTTTGCGCCGTGCGCCCCACCCGCGTCTTTACGCACAAGCACAATTGCGCTCCGCACATAGGCGCAAACCAGGATACTGACGGCTGGTCTCCAGTCCCGCCAGGCTTCGGCCGCTGCACACTAGTCAACTTAATGAATGGAGAGAGAAAAGAAGGGGCGGGGAGAGAGGGGACATTGTGAAGGGGGGTGAAATATCTTGGAAATAATACACCGAGAGAAGGAAATATGGACAACAGTTTATCAGCACCCCCGCCCCCATTGCCCGCATGTTTAAAACCCATAAGTAATTTTAGATTGTGTCTTCAGTTAATATATCTTTCTCCCTTTCCCGCGGGCTGACAGGGAAGCGCCGTTGCTGCAAGATGTCTGCAGAAAAGGGTCTTTAAGAGTTTCCACATTGTTTAGCTACACAAACGTGTTTGTGGTTCCCGAGGCCCTCCCCCTCCCCCACCCGCCTCCGAATCTCATTTCACTTTATGACTCCAATTGTTTGAGGATGCCCGCGCCACATAAATCCTGCTTCGAGATTAATCTCTCTGCTCGCTCGCGCTGGGCTCAGTGATTTTTTTTTTTTGAGTTCTTTAAAAGAGGGCGCCGGGCGGAGATTTATTAACAAGGAAAAATAGTTTATTTTTATAGTCGACCTCGGAAAAGGTGGGGGGTGGGAGTGGGGGTGGGAGTGGGAGTGGGCCGGGAAGGGGAGTCGTTCAGATGGATAAACAATGAAGCTAAAGGGGCCTGGGTGCTAAAGACCACTTAAGCTGGCAGTGGGCTGGCGACCTGAACTTTTTTCCTGGCGCCCCGCAGCTTGGCTGTGGGTGCGGTAGCCAGGGGTCTGCAGGACCACGCCAATAGTTGCGCCGTGTGCCCATGCGGGTCTGCTGATGGATTGTGTCTGCGTGTACACGTGTGTAGAGTATCCAGGACATTCCCGGGGACAAGGCTCTTCAGAGAGAGGGTGCGCAGAGGGGGTCCCCCAAGTCGGCCTCTCCCCCAGGCCTGATCTTCGGATCAGTTAAAATGAAGGTTCTTAACATGATTACATGGGTGGCCATCAAAGATCTGCAAAGCACTGGATACTATTTGCAAAATTATAGACATTGGTGTATTTTTTTCTGGAGAAAACTCAGTTTTCATTAGCTTTTCGGTGGATCCAAAAGGTTAAAAACCCTCTAATTAAGGAAAGAGCTAAGCTGGGTCTTTCACCTTCCCCGTGCTGCTGGCAGCCGCACGCTCCACAAGTTTTTGTCCTTCAAACCAGGTTAGCTTGCGCCATTAAAGAGTAACAATTGGACTCAGGACACTGAGGATTCTTAAAGCTTTAGATTAAGATCCAAGGGGCCTGAGCTTTGCTTCCAGCCTCTAACTGGCTGTCTGACCCTGAGCTAGCAGCAAGTCTTCTCTGAGCCTCAGTTTCCCTTTAAACTTTTGGAAGAGACATTTTTGAGTTGTGTGTGTGTGTGCGTGCGTGCGCGAGCACTCGTGTACTCTCTTTCACAGCCAACTGATTTTGAAGGTATATGTAGGAGAACACAAAATCTAGAATGTTCCACCTTGCATCCAGGATAAGACCCGGAGCTCCTGGTGGGGAAAGGTGGTTTTTAACCTTTGGGGGAATGTGGATCCCACTGAGAAGCAGATTTTAAAAATGGACTTCCTCCGCACCAAGAGAGAAAGGAAAAACAGCACTTAAATAGGCGATTTTGCATACAATTTTTCGGAGTCCCTGAGCAGGTGAAAGTCCCCTGCTTAAAGCGAAGAGACGGAGCGTAAACCCTGATCAGTGCCCTAGGAAGGGACCCCAGGACGCCACGGGGCTCGGGGGCCACGTGAGCTGACTCGTGCGAGCCGCGCTCCGGGCTCCCCGGCGAGCGGAGCAGGGTAAGAGGGTGAGAGGAGTACGCCCGCCCCTCCTTTGATTCGCAGACCCGGGCGCAGCCGGAGACCGCCCGGCACCGCGGCGTCTGTCTGTCTGCGCGTCTGCCCGCGGGTCCCCGGCTGTCCCGAGTGAACTCGACGCGCTGCGGGAGCGCGCGGCTAGCCCGGTGCGAGGGCGCGCGGTGAGCCCGGGCGCACCCTGGAGACCACGCGCTGGGGGCCAGGCTCTGGCCACGATCTCCCAGGGGCCTAGTCCCGAGCGACTTGTTAGGGATGCTGGAGTTCAGAGGCCTAGAGATGCACTTGGTTGAAGTCTGTAACTCTTTGCCTCCCAACGTCCTTCCTCCCAAATGTCTTTCCGCTAGTCGAGTCTGGGGACACCTGCTCAGAGCAGAAGCAGGCCATGGTTCAACCTGTTTGATCCTGCCCTGGCCCCCTTCCAGGGGACCACATATCCCAGAGCCGGTTGACTCTCTCTAGACAGTACCCCAAATTTCGAATAATAATAGACCACGCCACATAAGGCTATTTTATAACGATCTTCCAAATCATCATTTTACTAAACTCCAATAACCCACTTAGTTGCCTTTAGAATGTCTCCCTCCAAGATGAGGGGGCTGGACCCCAGAGAGGTTAAGCAGTCAGCCCAAGAGTGCACAGTAAAAAGTAGAGAACCTGGACTCAAACTCAGGGCTTCAGACTCCAAATCCCTGTCGTTTCCTAGTGCACCACGATCAGCCTCTACTTCAGAGCTTCCCACCCCAACACACAGTTACCCCCAAATACATGCTGGCGCGCAGCGGAACAGAACATTGTTGCCTGAGCCCAAGAGTCTCCCGCCAGCTGTGCGAAAGCGCGTTGGAGGTCAGGCACACCTAGCAGACGCACCCTCACTGACAACTTGGGGTGCACAGCCTGGGTCCCAGCGCTGTCTCTCCTCTCCTTGCGTTCGTGACATCCCCACCCTGAAGCCCAGATGCTCCGAGGTTGCACCGACCTCTGGCATCCCCGCTTTGGCTCTCCACCTCCACACCCCCTTCCCACCTCCCCGGCGCCCATAAATTGCCAGCATTTTACTGGCCCAGAGCGAACACTTCCCTGAGAACAGAGGCGCGTCCGTCCCTCCCCACCCACCTGATGCCTTACCTGGCCGAGGGTGGATGGACGAAGGCCCGCACTCGGAGCCTAAACGCTGGCGCGCGCGCACCGCACCACAAATCGCTCCATGCAGCATCCCCTGGCCTCCAGCCGCGTTTCCGGTTGTTGCACCGGGCGCCCCCGGAGTGGGCCCGATAAGCTATCGGCCGTCCGGGCCTAGGAGGGTCGGTCAGCGGCGAACCAGGGCACCTCGGGCCGGCTCCCGGCTCCCGGCCCGGCTGCCTGCCAGCGGCCGCTCCGGACAGCAGCGAGATGCCTGCCGAGGTGTTTCTGGTTACAATCACCTCACACACAGGCTTGCATTCCGCCCCCCACCCCCTCATCCTTACCATTTTGTCTGAAGTCACACCTTCTCTGGGGGACTGGGGAGCTTTGCCGGGGTCGGGGCGATGAGTGCCTGAGTGCTGGGCCAAGGCTGTTAATCTATAAAGCTCCAGCAGGTCCGTAAAAAGGAATATTTTTGGTGGTCAGAAAAGTCAACATTGAATAGATATATCGCTTCCTTCTCCTATCTACCAGGAGTTAACTTCCAACCAATTTATCCAGGACTGTTGTGTATTCCTGATTATTTTCTGGAAGGGCTGAGGCATACGGTTTAATGGATTAATTTGTTTTCTTTTTGGGAAAATGGAGAGTTTGGGAGCTAGGAGAGGATTCTCAGGAGAAAGCTAAACTTGGGTCTCATGTAGTCTTTGGTCATGATCATGATCATGATATAGTAGCTACCATTTATTGACCACTTATGTGTTTTAATCCTTCAAAAAAAGTCTACAAGGTGGGAACTCTTATTTTCCCCATTTTGCAGATGAATCATTGGAGGCTTGAATAGGTAAAGTGATGTCCCAGAGTCACACAGCTCTAGGAAGATCAGCCCCAAATGGCCCTCACTGTGCCTCACCCAGGCGTACAGAAGGCCCCTGATAAAAGTTGGTGGAACGTCTGACCCTTGACGATGGACAGAGAGGATCCCTTCACTAGTTTGTCTTGGGGACCTGTTTGCCACCTGGAGGACAAGCTGTTAGAGCCCAAAAGGACCCATACCATTTCCTCCCCGCCCTATGGAATGATTCATGCCAGAGAAGAATTCCAAACAGAATGGCCCTTGACTTGCCCTGGGAGTGGGGTTCAGAGGAGTCCAGCCTGACTCGCTCTGGATAGGATGAAGGCTGGTGCTTTCCCAAGCTTTGGTAAGAATCACAACCAAACTATTCGGGTTTCCCTGCTAGCCCAGCGTCCCAGGGGTGAAAGCTCAGCCTCCAGCCACCAATCCAGGCTGAGAGTCTTGTTTCTGTTTGGTCAGGCCTGGGCTCGGGGGCTTTAGTCATGCCTCTGGGGTCATTCCGGGCCCTGCTGAGCCTCCCTCCATCTGGAGCACAGGGCCGCCCAGCATCCATCGAGCAATTAACCTCACCCACCCTCTCCCTACCAGTTTCCTTAAAATAAATGTGACAAAAGTGAGCCTAATGATCTGCAGGGGAAGATCTATATGCTTCAGGACCGCAACACATGGCTCCCTCCCTCCCCCGCTCCCCGCTCGGTGGAGCAGGCAGCCCTACTTCAAAGAACAGCCAGTGGGTGATTTTACGGGGGTTTCCTGGCTTTCAGGAAACAAACAAACAATCAACCAGGTTCTTTGTGGGCAGAATAACAACCACAGACACACTGAGGATGATGATGATGGTGATAATGATGATGATGATGGTGATGACGGTGATAATGATGATGATCTGGGGACCAACATTCATGGACCACATGCACCAGGTTGGCGCTAAAAGCTCTGCACACTCTAACTGTGCTTTACAACAACCTTACAAGGCAAACAGTCCAATCGCCCCATTTTACAGCTGAGAACTAGTGACGTCACCTGCCCCATGCCCACAGCTGGTAGAGCAGGATTCAAACCAGGTCCACAAGGCTTTAAATACTACTACTACTGATAATAATCATAATGATAACAACAGTAGACTTTTTAAAATAAATGCAAGTTTAAAAAATCAAACAGGAGAAGAGTCTGATATGAAATGACCCCTGACTCCTCCTTCTTTGGTTTCCTCTCCCAAGCATTGGTATCCAAGTTCGTATCTTACAAATCTTTTTATATTCTACCACGTTTTAAATTGCACAAGGAGCTCACAACAGAAACGGCTCTGAACTTTGCATTTTTATGATTTCCTTAACTGGATGAAGCACTTTAACGGTGTGGGTTTTTAATCACTAATCACCGGACCCAAAAAAGACATCTTGCCAACTGAACAAAAAATGGGCATCGGTGGGGCTGGGGGTCCTGGGGAATGGTGCAGGGTCAAGTTTTGCTCAGGGTCATTTTAGCTGCTTAGGACAGAAATGGAGGGAGGGAGGGAGGGGGGTGGAGAGAGAGGATAAGGAAGCTCAGACAGCTCTTACATTCCAATCAGAGATAGCACACGTCCCAGGAACAAAACATGCTCATCCGCCCTTGGCACGGGGGTGTCACCAGACTTGCGTTTCAGAGCAGGAGGTTTTCAAAGCCTTAAATGGTCTCCCAGAGCCCTAGTCACTCTCTGTTTTGTGTGGAGGGGCAGGGTTTCAGGATGGAGGGCTGAGCGACATCGGACCCGCTGGACAAACAGGAACGAGGGGAGATGAGGCTTGTCTATTTTTGGTCCTGGCTCCCCATGTGGTCTTCCCTGCCAGGGTGCAGTCAAGTTTAAGGGACCATCCTGTTGATCCCATTCCTCCTCACCTCCACCCCCAACGGTCAGCACGTAATTTTTATAAATTTCCCTTGTATATGTTTTGCAAAGTTGTTTTCCCAAATGGTATTTGTGTTTACAAATAGAGAGCATCCTCTTGACAAACGCATGAAGCTCCAAGTGATGATTTCTAGGCTGTCTCCCCGCAGTGACAGGCGGGCAGGGCCAGTGCCTGTGGAATCTGTTCAGAGAAGGTAGAGTGGCCAGAACACAAGGCAGGGGAAAGTACTTTGGTGAAGGGTTACTGGACCACAATATCTTGTTCCTTGTTTAGAATAATAGCGACCAATTGTTTGGGCTGCTTCTATCTCCTGCCCAACAGTTTCTAGCTCTCTAGCAAAGAATAATCATCCCCCCTTTTCTCTTGGTCTCTTCCATTTCCCACCTTCTTTTACTCCTATTTTCTCTTTCTCCCTTCCTTCCTTCCTTCATATCTGTCATTCTCTCTTCCCACTACACCTATCGCCCTTTTTCATCCCATCTTTTCCTCTCTCCTCAGAGCTCTCTTACTCCGGGAGGGAGAGTTCCAATGAGAACTGCATACCAAGTCTCTGGGGCCTTCAAATTCAGGGTCGTCGGGGACCTGATTTTAACTGAAACAGCAAGTTTTCTTTGACAATGGGGACTGTACATGTGAAACAACCCTGCTGGAGATGCTTTGGCAGCTTGCAGTTTATTTTTAAAGTACACGCAATGACTCTTTCACTTCTAGAAAAGATTTCTCAAGAAGTCCCCAGAAATGTGGACAAATATTTATTTATAGACACAAGAGAAAGGAGATATGGGGATATATGTGTATAGCTGATTCACTTTGTTATAAAGCAGACACTAATGCACCATTGTAAAGCAATTATACCCCAATAAAGATGTTTTTTAAAAAAGTCCATAGTCTTGAAATATGTAATAACACACAAAAAATTAAGAACTTAGATGTGTCAAAATAGAAGACTGGTAAAATTATGTTTTAGCTATAGTTGGAATATTATATAGCTACTAAAAATCCAATTTTAAGGGAGGAAAGTAGACTTAAAGTAGTGTATATTTTTATGATGCCATTTTCTTTATGTGTGTGTGTCTGTGTGTGTGTATTACATACACATTAAAACGATGGTGTGTATACATCAAGATGTTAATACTGGGAGTCAGGATTACAGAGTTTGAAGGGTTTGTACTTTTCTATCTCCCTCCTCCAAAGGTCGGTGTTTGAAGCTGGGTAATGAATAGGATGAATAAACAGCAAGGTCCTACTGTAAAGCACAGGCAACTATATTCAGTATCCTGTGATAAACCATCATGGAAAAGGATACGAAAAAGAATATATATATGTACAACTGAGTCACTTTGAGGTACAGAAGAAATTAACACACCATGTAAATCAACTATATACTTCAATTAAAAAAAAATATATATATATATACATATATATGAAGCTGGGTCATGAGATCACCATGGTTCATTATACTGTCCTTTCTACTTCTGTATATGTTTGAAACTTTTCCATGATAACATATTTTCAATGTTTACAGTGATGCATGTGTCCTTCATCGGCTAAGAGAAAAAGATGTAATTCACCTTCGTTTCCCTTTTGAGGCTCTTGCTTTAGAGCTTCCCAGAAGTTTTTTTTGCCCTTGCAGCCAGGGTTCTGGATTCTGGGGATTCACAAACCCAAATGACACCCTGCTAACCCTGAGCGGGGCCACGGTGGGTGGGTGGAGGTGTTCCCTGCTTGGATACCCAGTTCTGATAATGAGCTGTCCAGGAAGAGTCAGCAAGGACAGGAAAGAGGCAGGAGACATCAATTAGGTGGGTTTGCAATGAGAGGCTGTTCTAAGGGGCTTGGAGTTAGCGTAGACAGGCTCGGTGAAATGGGGAGTGAGAAGGAGGGCCTTTTAGGCCTGGGGGACATTTGGTTGCTATTATGCATGAACAAACCCAGCGAAGCTGAAACGGGAAAATGGCAAACCTGGGCATCTCCATGGGCTGGAGAGAGGCCCAGTGACCCTGGGGCTAAGTAATTCCAAATGGTCTTTGAAACCTTCTGACAGCGGGGGCCACTGAGGCCTGGGGGCTGAGGGGAAGGGGACCAGAGGTCCCATTACAAAGGGGCTGAGGTTTGGGGCACTGAGCCATTTTAGGGAAGGTTAATTATTACCTCCTTTGCCAAAATGCTTAAAGGAACCACCAGAAGTAAGTGTTCTTGCTCACTAGCCTGCAGAAAACCTGCAGGCTGGCTTTTGAGAGAAGGAAGAAGTGGAAATCTATCACAGCTGGTTACAGAACCTGTTGGCTTGGCCACCAGAACAGGAGCCTGTAAGCCTCCAGGGCAGGGTCTTCCACGGGTTCTGCGTGGCCAGCTCCTCTGCGGCGCCTGGAACTCAGAGACACAAATAACTCCTTGATGTGTGAACGAATGAATCAATTAATTCATGAAAATGTTTTGGCCTCATGCAAAATAGCCCCACTTTTATTGCATTATTGCCCCAAGTGTGTGTCTAGGCCCACCTGCTACCCTATCACCCGATGGATGGGTTCCAACACTGATTCCCAGGCCCCAGCCTAATGGTATGAATCAGAATCTCTGATACATAGCATCAGCGATTTTAACACTTACCTGGGTCGTTCTTATGCCCGCTCACAATGACAGCATTGCTGGAGGCATCACTGCCGCTCACTTCTAGAAGAAAGTCCTAAGGTACAGAGAAGGACACAAGTCTCTCAAACTCATGTCATCACAAATATTCTTACGACCTCTTACTTGGTGTTTCTTATCGACAAATATCACTTAGATATTATATGCGCCATTTATTTCACATGAATCCTGTGTCAGACACTTTGTCGAGAATTGTGTATGTATTATCTCATTTAATCCTCAAATAATCCCTTCAAATAGACAGTAAACCCATTTTGCAGGAGAGGAACTGTTGCATAGGGAGGTGAAGTGACTTGCCTGAAGCCACACCCCTTTCAACAACATCGACGCAACAGCAACAATAGCAATAACAGGTACCTTTTATTGAGGGCATCCTGGGAGGCAGGCACTGTGCTAAGCACAGATTTAAAAAAACTTTTTTTTCCATTTAATCAGTGTCATGTAACTTTACATGGATTATTTAATTTCATTCTCACAACTTTATAAGGTATGGGTCATTCTTATCCCCGTTTTATAGATGAGGAAACTTGAGTCCTAGGGAGATCTGCTTCCCATGGCCACAGAGGTGAGAAGCAGTGATGGTGGGATTTGACCCCAAGTCATAACTTCTAAGAACTCCAGGATGTGATGAGTTGATTAGGCTGTTTCTGTTTCTCTAACCGTTCTCTCTACATGGCCAGATATTTTTAAAAATCATAGCGGCTTTGAGTCTGGTAGAATGTGCAAATAGGCTCCAAGGCTTCTGAGGAGCAGAACCGATGTAGAGAACAAAATTTAGGCATTCTGGATGTTAGCCTTGAATGACTGTGGGGTCAGTTTATCCACCTGTTAAATGGGGAGATTGGCCTCTGAGAGTGGTCTGGCAAGGGTTAAATAGGAAAGTCAAGGAACCATTAAGCGGAAGTGCAATGGACCAAGAGTGAAGAACTGGCGTCCTGATCCCAGAGCTGTCCCCAACTCATCATGTACAAGGCAGCCCCCTTTCCGGGCCTCCGTTTCCATGACTGTACCATCACTCTAAGACCCTATGTTCCTGAACCCTACCTCCTGACCTTCCAGTTCAGGATCTCTATGAGCCCTTTCTCCTAGCTCAGAAGCTTAATTCTTACAGAGAAAAACAAACAGAAAACTCTCTCTCTCTCTCCTTCTTTCTCTTTCTCTCTCTCTCTCTCTCTCTATACGTGTGTGTGTGTGTGTGTGTGTGTGTGTGTGTAAGATTCTGAGGACCAAAATGCTGCAAAGTGTAAGTGGAAGTTTTCCCAGTCATTAAAAAGGGAAAATCAGCCTCCCTAAGAAAACAAATTCTCCTCTCACTGTAAGTGCAGGTTATCAATCGGAATTCTGATGACTTTGGGGCTGACAATTTTAACAACCACTTAAGTCTCACCCTGCGCCTTTTATCTGAGTGCTACACAAACATTGTTAAACACACAAGCCGAGGCTAGGGAAAATGGTATCATCCTGGAGCGGAGAAGACCCAGGGAACTGAAGTGTCCACAGGCCCCTCCCTCCCCCTTCCCCCCACAGACCTAATCAATGGCCTGGCTCGGCTTAGAATTAATAAGTCTGGACTCTTGCACTTTTGACCTAGCTGTTAGATAACAGTTCCTTTAGCTGGGCTGTGGGTTACTAGGCATGAAGAATCAATCTGATAAATAGATGACATTTTATTTATCTACATTTCTGGAAGAAGCGTGTTTATTTTAAAAGAAAGGAATGTCATTTATAAATAATTTATTTGCACAGTCTGAGTTAAAACATTGAATCCTTATTGGAGAAAAAAATAACTAAAAAGGATCTCTGACACTTTATTGACTTAAAACAAAACAAAACAAAAATAAAACCCAGGCCCTTGATACTTTTTTCTCATCCTTTTGAATCGTCTTAATGTCTAATGGAGTGGCGTTTTGATTCACTGTTCTATTTCGCATTGAATCTAATGGTTGCAAATGGCTTTCTTACTAGCTACAAAGCAGGTGTCATTCTGCAACAATTTTTAATTCTACAGTGGCAGAAACAGCCGATCATTCCCAAATTAAGGATGGGTTAAATGAACAAGGATACGTCTGCAAAAGGAAACATGCCCGACATCCCTGATGGTGTAGAATTTTATTATTAGTTTTCTCTCTGTCTCTGTCTATCTTGCTCACACACACACACACACATACACACACACACGTATCACTAAGTTTAAAAAAAGGTCACAAAATAGTTTGATATAGACTTGCAAATTTGCACAACCATGTATCGTCAAGGGATTTTTAAATACCCAACCATAGGGAAGTGGTTAGATAAACCATGATTTAATCCCCACAGTGGAATACTATACAGCCATTAAAAGGAGGAAAAGGGGACCCATCTCTGAGATATATCACTAAAGTAAAAGCTAAGACTCATGGCAGTGGGTCTAGAATATGTCAGTGTGTATAAAAAGGAGAAAGTTACCCAAGGAAGTGATGACTTTGGTTGCTCTGAGCTGGGGAATGGAGCTGCATGGCACAAAATTAAGAGGCAGGTTTTTCACTCTTTATGCTTTTGTAGCTTTTAACTTGGGAGCCTTGTAAATGTTTGCCTATTAAAAGTAAATGAAAATAATGAAATTATTAAGAATAAATCGTCAAAGAATACCTGTGAATCTCTATGGAGAGGAAAACGTTTTTTAAAAAGACATTTAAGCATTTAGAGTTGGTTACCTCCAGGTACCTTGGTTTGTGGGTGTTTTTCCACTTTTCCTCTTTTGTTTTCCACATTGCTTTCTGATATTTCTGAAATGCACGTTAAAAAGAACTCTTTTGTAGATTTTTTAAAAAAGGAAGGAAGAAAATGAGTTTCCCGTCTTCACTCTCAATGGGATGGATTCCTTTATATGTGTATTAAATATCTCTGAAGTCATCACTGTAAAATAATGACTGGAGGTGGCCGGGGGTGGGGGACATGGAAAAAGACTAATAAAAAGAGGTTTATGGGTATTTGGGTGGGATGAGAAGGATTTCCAGATGCACGAAAGCCAAGATTTGAGAAGAGGGCGAGGGCGCCCTGGACCAGGATAGAGTGAGATGCACTTCAGAAGTTTAGGGCTGCCCTGTGCTAAGGGACCCTAAATGCCCAACGCTCATGATGATTGCCCAGTGGAAAGATGGAGAGAGGGAAGAAGCAGTCTGGATCCCCTTTCAAGGATGGAGAAACTCAGATGCTGAATGGGGCTCCTCTAAGGTCACCAAGGACCAGGGAGAAGAGATTCTGGGCTTCCCTTCTTAGTGAGAGTCCCTTCCTTTGCAGTGATAAAAATGACAAGAAGAATGTCTAATTGCAATCAAGGGTTCACTCCATGCCAGACACTGGGCAAAACACTCTACCAGCATTATCTTGTTTAACCTCATGGGTTGCATGAGAAGGAAACAAAATAATACCCCTTGGGCTGTAGACAACCTTGGAACTGACTACGGCCACCCTCTCTAGCCTATCTTGTCAGCAGGTTGGATGTAAGAGGTAACCGTGGTCATCTATGTGTAGAGGCGCCATTCGTGCCCGTCCATATCTGTCGCATCTCCATTTTCAGCGTGCTGGTTGAACTTGCAACGGCCAGCACCTGCAATTCTTTGCCTGAGGACTTTCTCTAGCCACTGGAGCCTTCTTGGCTAGCTCATGAGCAAAATGAAATTGCCAAGGAATTAATGTCCCACCTTCCTTGCCCCTGGGGTGGGTTACTCTGAGGTGTGTGGTCTACACTGACTCCCACAATTCCCCAGTGGAATTAAGCTCCAGAGCCCAGCTGGGTAACGTGTTACCCTGTACCACCATCTGCCTGCCTTCCCTTTTCCTAAGATCATCTCCCAAACCAACTACTTGTACGGGAAACCTTGTCTCAGGATCTGCTTCTGGGGACCCTGCCTAAGACATCTAGTGTAACCCCATCCTACGCCCTTTCAACAAATACCTATTCTCTGTTGCTTCCTCTCCCATCAATAGAGCATTGGATGGGTTTCAACTCTCATTCACATCTCTTAGCTCAATTGAACTTCCCCCAATTCTGTGAGGCAGATATGCAGGCATTCCCACCCGACCCTCCTTTCACTGATAAGGAAATTGAGAATTAGAGACCTGGTGTCATTTTTCCAAGAACACACACAGCTGGGAAGGGTCAGGGCTCAAATCCCAGGCTTCTGATTCTACCCCTCAGCTTCAGTCCATTATAAGTCTACCTCCCCCTTCTCTCATAAGAATATCTTGAATTTATATATCAATGCATATTTTTTTCTGGATAATATTTTATTGGAACTTCTCAACAGCTCTGTATTTGATTATTATCATCATTATCATTTATGGATGAAGAATCCAAGACTTGTAGAGGTCAAGTCATTTGTCTAAGGTCAGCTGGCTAATAAGAGGTCTTTTGACTTTTGGTCCAGTTCTCATTCTGTGACCCCAAGGCTACCTCTGTTCTCCTCTCACTTGTCTATCTTAGGGTTCATGCAGAGTCAACAGTGGACACAGGAAAGCATCACAGGAGGTCAGAAGCTAAATCAGTTATGAGAATAGTCTTTGACAGTAAGCTGGTACATGTCACTTAGAGGACAACTTGAACTTAAGAAAAAAAAATCTCAGGGAAGATGGCTGTAGCCTCAGTCTGTTTCATGGCAGGGGACTGGCAAAATTTCAGAACTGGGCTAAGTCTTCAGCTCTTGATTCTCTACTCTGTCTTGAGGGGAGGTAAGGATGTGTTTGGACTTTGAGGGAAGGGATCATCGTACCAGCCAATCCCAATGAATTCACAACAATATGGGGAAACCACGGGTCAGTCTGCCCTGGTGACTTCTCATAATACAATGATGTTGACCCCTTATTGTGGTACATCCCTTAGTGTGATGGCTAATCCTACTAACCCCATTGTCCTTGCCAGTAGTTGGTTTAGAAATGGACCTGTGACACAATTCTGGCCAATGACATATAAAGGAGAAGTTTGCTAGAAGGAAGGGGGGCTATGGTAGCTAGTTTCCAAAGATGCCTCCTCCACCAATAAACCAGACTTCCCAGTATTCACACCCTTGTGTTGTCTCTTCCCCTTGAATCTGGGCTGGCCCTGGGACTGAATTTTGACTCATAGGATACAGTGACAGTGATGCTGTGTGACTTCTGAAGCTCGGTCCAATTTCTTGTTCTGAAGGAAGCCAGCTGCCATATGAGAAGTCTGATTACCCTGAGACTGCCATGCTGTGAGGAAGCCCAAGTGAGCTGCATGGAAGGACTGCATGGAGAGAGAGAGAGAGAGATGCCTGGGCTTCCATCTTCCAGCTGTTCAATCATCCCAGCTGAAGCACTAGATAAGAAGGCATCTTGGACACTGAGCTCAGTTGCCATTCAAATGACTGCAGCCCCAGCTGTCATCTGACTGCAATCTCTCGAGAAACCCCCCAAATGACAACTGCCCTGCTGAGCCCAGTCAACTCAAAGAACCATGAGAGAGAAGCTTCTGGGGAAAGTCATCTTGCTTCTCAGAAAGAGATAGAGAGAAAGATGACCCTACCTTCTTTCCCCTGGACATGTCAGGTCTAGATGCAGCCAACTGGGAACACAAGAGATATAATTGTTGAAGGCAAGGACCACACACCAAGGATGGCAGAGTGATGAGAAGAAAGAATCTGAGTCCTTGATGGCACTGTGGCACTGTTGGGTCAAGCCAGCCCTGAAACCCACCCTACCTTGGACTTCTTGTTGGGTGAAATCATGCTTTCACTGTTAGCCCCAGTATGGGCTTTGTGTTACTTGCACCAAAAGCTTCCTAATTCATCCCTAGAATAGGGAAGTTGATCTGGGCTAGAAGGCAGCAGAAGAGAGAGGTTAAGTAAAGTCCATATGGGTTTCAATATGGGTTCTGCTACTTCTTAGTTGTGTGGCCTTGGCAAACTACCTCTGAGCCTCAGCTTCCTCATCTGTAGAGAGGGGGAAATAATTCTGCCCACCAAGTAGAGCTGCTATGAAGAGTCAATGAATGAATGTACATAAATGACTTATGCTAAATGCCTGACCCATAGAAGACCTCCGTAAGCCGTGACTACCACTAAGGCATAATTCAGACAGTTCTTCAGTGCCCTGGGCCTCCCCCGTATCCGACAGCCCCAGAAAGGGGGTGGCTTGGCAACCCCCTCAGAGATCGTCAGATGAAAGGTCTCCCCAGAGCACCACGTATTCCCATCACCGTCCAGCGGCTTCCAGGAGTCTAGGGTCCAGCATGGCATATCAGGACCCCAGATGCCCCTCTCTGCACCTACTTGTTCACCAGCTCCGGGGCAACGTTTGCTTTGAGGTTGGCCTGTCACACCACCTGCTCCCAACTGGGTTGAGACTGAAGTTTAAAACCAAACCAAAGTTTCCTCTTCTTCTGCCTGTTCTCTTTCACTTTCCTCAGTAAACAGGAGCTCCCATACATTGTACTGGCAGAGGAGCCTCCGAGAAGCGAGACTTGGAGATGCCCAACAGGCTTCGTTAAATCAGAACCAATGACGGCCTTCCTTCCTGCGTGTACACTGCCCTAACCTGTTGCAATAAAATGGATGTGGTGTCCATACAGAGGCAGAAACAATCTCTGACTGCCTTACTGGGGGAAGGAACAAATGAGTAATCATTTGAGGAAGTCTCAGGTGTTCCGTGTATGAAAGCAGGTACCCCAGAGGCAACTGGATTCTAAGATTTAAAAATTATGAGTAGAAGAGGGGAAAACTGGGGCTGATGATGAATTTTGGCATGTGACCATCCTGTGGTATTTGTTTTCATGGGCAGCATCCGGATTCATGGATGTCCCTGCTGTATCTGTTGTTAAATATGTCGAAAACCGCCCGTGGGAAAACCGCCTGTGACGGTCATAAGAAATTTTCTATCTTTAGAAATGGAACCTTTGATTTCACTCTGGGCTTTGGGAGAGATCACCAAAATGGGTGAGAAAATATATTTTGTTGAGTGTGAGCAAGCTGGAGCTGGGCTTTTTAGGCTGCTAACCTCTGTGCTAATAGAGGTGTGCTCACGTTACAGAGGAAATAAGCTGTCCCATCGTCCTGTAGGGAGGGATGTTTTTGAGAAGAAAAGTACAGTAAGTCCCCTACATACGAACCTTCAAGTTGCAGGCTTTCAAAGATGTGAACGTGCATCTGCTCTCTTATTGCTGACGATCCTTCAGCTCTACCGCTTCCCACCTCCTCTCCCTCCTCCATTCAGTAACTTTTCTTGCCTGTTCACTTATGTCAGTCCCTGTGTGCCAGCTGTTGTACTGTACTACTGTACTTTGCAAGGCACTGTACTGTAAGATTTTAAATGTTTTCTTTATTTTTGTGGGGTTTTTTAATGTATTATTTTTAATGTATTATTTGTGTGAAAAGTGTGATAAACCTATGACACTACAGTACTATAGAACCAATTGTGTTGGTTGGGTGCCTAGGCTAACTTGGTTGGACTTACGAACAAATTGGACTTATGAATGCACTCTCGGAATGGAACTCGTTCGTATGTAGGGGTTTACTGTATATGTGTGAGAGTTGCTTGCAAAGGATGGGGATGGATGGGAAACAATGGAAAATGCTACTGTAGGAAGGTGGGTTACTCTGGGATCAAGCAGTGTTGCTTGTCGGCCCAGGTAACAAAATATGGCACAGAGTTGGGGTGAGGCCCACCCTAGCCACCTCTGCTCACCCACTCTGTGAACTTGGGAAAGAGGAAAGAGGGTTATCTTGGCATTGAACACCTTCTCAGGAGCCCCTTGCACCACAGCAATGGTGGGGCCATCTCAAGACAGAGGACCTCAACCAAGGGAAGACAGTTGTGCACAGTCTGGTGTCTATATTAGATACATTGGTTTGTGAGCACATTTGAATCTCCTCTTTTGGTACCCTCAGCAATACGTGGTGAACTTTGTATCCATCCAGAACTTGTACAGTTGCGGGTGACAGAAATTAAACTCCAATTGGCTTAGCCAAAAAGGAACGTATTGGCTCATGAAACTGGGAAGTCCACCAATAGAAACGGCTTCAGGCATGGCTTGACCCAGGGGCTCAATGATAGAGCCAGTTTTCTTGCTTTCTCTGTCTCATACAACAAATGATGCAGATTCAGGCAGTGATGATCTGGGGATGAAGCCATTAGATGAAAAGCTGATGAGGGAACGTGCAATGAAGAGATCAGGCTGTCATCACCTGAATTCCTTGATCAATTGCAGCATTCAACGAATAGTGGGACCAGCAGACATTGTGAGGCCTCTGTGATGGATTCTTATGAAAAGGTTGAAACTGAATCTACTTAAGCCTTGTCTTAGTTTGGGTTCCCCCTGAAGCAGCTCGAAGACGAAAAGTCAAGCACACATAATGTATTTTGGAGGTAGTCCCTGGAAATGCTGGTAGTGGAGTGAGAAAATGAGACAGGGAAGGGAAGGCAGACAGTAAAGGGTGGGTTATCAAGCAAGTTACCCCTGTGGGTGATTACAGCTTAACCCTGGAACACCCAACCCAGGAGCCAGTGTAAACTGTACCCCTCAGGGTCATCCCACCCAAGGGATGGCACAGCCGGAGTGTTTATAGAGCAATTCCTCTAAGCCACTGGTTAAGGGCTATTCCTGAGTGGGGAGGGTTGAATCTCCAGCACTTCTGGCCAGCGGACCCTGGTAGCTGAGACAGAGCCTCTAGGTACAGAAATGCCCACACTGCCACTTCATAGTCAAGTGATACATGCAAGAGGACAGGCATGGGGTCCAATGTCTACTACAAGTCTCTATTTACAAGAAACACAAGGGACTGGAAACAAGTTACATGACACCACATGAGCATTACATAATGATAAAGGGGTCAGTTCTCCAAAAAGACTAGCAATCCCCAATAGGTATGCACCTAACAACAGAAACTCAAAATACACAATGCAAAGCTGATAGAACCGCAAGGAGATGTAGACACATCCACTGTTACAGCTCGAGAAATCAGTACCCCTCTATCAGTCATCGACAGATCGAGCTGGCCAAAAGTCATGAAGGACATAGCTGAACTCAACACCACCATCAATCAACTGGATATAATTGACATCTATCGACTACTTCATGCAAGAACAGCAGAAAATATATTCTGCTTAAGCTCGCCAGGAACATTCACCAAGACAGACCATATGCTGGGCCATAAAACACACCCTGACACCTGTAAAAGAATAGAAACCGTATAATATATGTTCTTAGACTATGATGGAATTAAACTAGAAATCAGTAACAGAAAGAGAACTAGAAACTCCCCAAATACTTGGAGATTAAACAACACATTCTAAATAACACATTAATAGACTAATAGACTAACCTAATAATAGATTAAACAGCACTTCTAGATAGCACAGGCATCAAAGAAGCCTTAAGAGAAATTTAAAAATGTTTCAACTAAATGAAAATTAAAATACAACTTATCAAAACTTGTAGGATGCAGTGAAAGCAGAGCTTAGTGGAAAATTTATAGAATTGAATGTATATATTAGAAAAGAAGGAAGCTCTAACATCAATAATCTAAGCTTCCACCTGAGGAAACTAGGAAAAGGAAGAGAAAAATAAATTCAAAGTCAGCAGAAGAAAATCAATAATAAAAATTAAAGCAATAATCAATGAAATTGAAAACAGGAAATCAATAGAGAAAATAAATGAACCTAAATGACACACAGACAAGTCCAGAATGTGGGACATTATCTATGACTTGTTTCTACAGCAAGTCAGTGGCATGAAAAGGGAGTTGGGGCGTGCTCTACATGAAAAGATAGCTAAAAAGTACACCAAGCAAATGTAATATGTGTACTTGTTTGGACCCTGATTAGAACAAGACAACCATAAAAGATTTTCTAAAGACAATCAGGAAATTTTTATCCTAAACTGAGTATTAGATGATAGCAAAGAATTATCATCAAATTTGTTAATGTGATAATAGCACTGAAGCCATGTAAGAAAATGCCCATGTTATTTAAAGATGCCCATGGAAGTAGCGATGAAATAGCACAATGGCTGGGATTTCTTTTAAAGTTCTTCAACAACGATTTTAGATAAAAACAAAGTCTGACCCTGCCCTTACTTCTCCTCATTTTAATCCTTGGAACTGTCAGGGTTTGTGTGTCTTTAAAATTTAAATAAAATGTAAAATCATAGATTATTTGGCACTAGTTTGGTTTTTTTAAAAATATTGCTTTAAAATAGTATTTATTCTGATTATCGAGTTTTGGGGGTGGCCCCTTAAATTCTATGGGAGTGAAGCATTAGTCCTGGCACTGTGTCTAACTCAGGTCGCCTTATTCCTTGCCTGGGGGATGCCTTGCCTCGGGGTAACCAGAGCTGGTCACCGTTTTCCAGGTAATTACCCACGGAAGATTTCACCACCTTCCACTCTTACCGCTTCTACATATTTTGCACCCTCTTCCACCCTTCAAGGAGCCACAATGGGAGACACAGTCCAAATTTAGGACATGGTGGCTTGTGGTTAATTAGGAGTCTCGCCAAGGGAGAACACGCCATTTGCCATCCCTGCCTTGAGTCTTGTTAGTGTTTTTAAATCAGCTTTAAAATATCCGTAGCCAACGCAAGTGCTTGTCTCCTGTTCACTCCGCCGTCTTACTTTCACTCCCTTCTAACCTGATACAAGCCACATTCTCCCACCGCACCCCCGTCCTTAGGTAGACACATTCTGTATTTTCTGGGATTGCTTCTCTGCCCGGTTTCCAGCAGGAAACAAGGAAAAGATTTGAGTCTTTTTCTGACTGTGCACACATGTGATGGTCCCTGGCTCTTAGGTGCAAGAATCCTTGTTCAGTGCATAGGGTTCCATTTCAAATGTTCCTCAAACCCTCTTGGAAGTGAATAAAATGTTACACTTGTAAGGGCCCTAAAGAATAACTGAATCCCAGGCTTCTTAACTCTTTTTATGAGGTACACAATGAAAGCTCTAAGAGTCAGGTGGATCTGGGTTCAAATTCTGACTCTGCTGCTGTGGGCCTTTAGACTAGTGACTTAACCTCTCTGAGCCTGAGTCAAATAGGAATAAAATTTGTATGGACCTCATAGGGTTGCTGGGACAGTAAGTGAGATGATGTCTGTGATGTGCTCAGCATAATTCTTGGAACAAAGTAAATGTTTAATACATGCTGGTTGCAATGATTATTTTGGGGGTCACCTGTACCTCTTTGAGAATCTACAAAAAGCTATGCAAGACCCTTCAGGAAAATATACATAAAATGCTTGCATTCCTTTACATAAAAAAGAATTAAGTATGTTTTAAAAATTAATCCATACAGATATTTTACATTATTATTATGAACATATTTTATGAAAAAGAAAAAATAATAAAAATCCTATACGAGTATAGAGTAAAACAATTTAACAGACAATGTGAAAAATAGGAGGAAAGCATTCTTTTCCTACCTCATACCAGAAAGGCAGTTCCCAGCATTTCCTCCATCAAGGACCATTCATGGCAACGTTCATGGCTTACAGTCTTGCAAAGCCAAGAGCAGCCATGGAAGATGCACTTTCTTATCCTGTTTCACTTACTAAAATAGAGTCAATTCTTTCCCGTATTGTTACATAGACTTCCTACGTATTCATTTTAAAAATGCACTGTTTGGAATAAAGACACAGACCTACCTGAGAATGGACTTGAGGATATGGGGAGGGGGAAGGGTAAGCTGTGACAAAGCGAGAGAGAGGCATGGACATATATACAGTACCAAACGTAAGGTAGATAGATAGTGGGAAGCAGCCGCATAGCACAGGGAGATCAGCTCGGTGCTTTGTGACCGCCTGGAGGGGTGGGATAGGGAGGGTGGGAGGGAGGGAGACGCAAGAGGGAAGGGTTGTGGGAACAGATGTATATGTATGACTGATTCACTTTGTTATAAAGCAGAAACTAATAATAAAAAAATAAAATAAAATAAAAAGCATAAAAAGATGCACTGTTTTTGTTCTGATTATGGAACTGATACATGCACTATGTGTGAGTAAAGTGAAAAATCGTCTCTCATAATCCAACCCTAGAGATAAGCGTTGAGAGATCGGGGTATATCCTTCCGGTATTTGCTCAGTGCAGATAGGATGCATGTAAAAACACGTGCTGGGCTTGGTGGGGCATCTAAGAGAGGTGCTTTTTCACGTGGCTGGAGGTGGGACCCTCCACATCCCACATACCTAGGTTTGCCTCTTGGATCCAGCAAGTCCTCCAGTGACCTTGGACATCCTTTTAATATCTCCAAACCTCATTTCCTCATCTGTACAGTGGGACAAACAATAACACCTAGCCTGAAGAATTGTTGCAAACATTAAATGAATTGACGCATGTAAAGCTCTTAGCAAAATGTTTCTCCACCTCGGCACTACTGACATTTTGACTGGAGAGCTCTTTGATGGAGGGGGCTGGGCAGGGGTAGGCTGGCCTGTCATTGTAGGATGTTTAGCAGCATCCCTAACGTCTACTCACTCGATGTGGAGGGCATTCCCCCAACCCCACCAGTTGGGCCAATCGGAAGTCTCCTGTCACAGCCACGTCCTCCACCATAGTAAGTGCTCAATAAACTCTCCTTTATATTATCATCATTACTGAACCTAAAACATTCCATGGCTCAATGAATACAAAAATACAAATCTACCGGTATTTTCACTGGCTGTGAAGGAGTCCAGTTCCTTCTTTCTATTCACAGCCCTTCCAGAAAAAATACTCAGTTTAACCTCAGATACAAACTTTTCCTTAGGAGAACTTTTCACCTGTATAATAGTAAAATACTGATGAAATACTACATACAGAACGACAGGATTCAGCCATTTTTATTGGCTCTGTGCCTCCGAAACTGTCCTCTTTCTCCCCCTTCCCCCGCACGCAGGTGACAGACAAAACTGAGTCTGCAATTAATAAGCTGCTTTTCCTGGCCCAAAGTACCTAATTTCTCGTCCCTCATTGTGCATCGGGGTGTTTTTCCACAGAGTCCGAGGAAGATGGTATTATGTGTATGCATGCATGCATTCACAGGCTAGTTAGGATGCAAACCCCCGGGGATAAACTTGGAAAACGACCGAATTAATCACTTAGGATCTGCATTTGGTGCACATTATCATAATATTGTTATAATACACACACTGTTCTTTGCTTATTTCTATACTGAGAGCTTGCCCTGCAGCAATTTTGAGGAAATTTGAGACCCACGCACCTGGCTAAATGCTCTCTCTCTCTCTCTAAATAATCCGAGGTCTCCTGGTTTGCAAGGATCAGACTAAAATGAGTTACAGTTGCCAGAACATTTTTAAGTAGGGAAATAAATTAGAGTGGTAATAATCATAACAATTATATAATAAATGTTAAAACTCGTAAGTTCCCCAACATACTTCATAACTTTATTTTGGTGGGGTGGCGGTGTGTGTGGAAATTCCATCGTCTGCATCTGGTGACATCATCAGGCTGCAGTGAGAGGGGCCGGCTTCTAAATTCCAAATGTCACCAAGGTGCTGAATGAGGTGGCACTTCGACTTTCTCAGCCGAGTTTGCTGGGCTTGAATCATTATAGACATCGCTTGCAAAATGAATTTAGGACTTCGGGAACGTTTCTGGATTGACCATCTTTCTCTTCCACTTTCTCCATCAAGGAACCCAAGGCAGCCACACCTGTACAAATCATCTACTTGCCCACACTCCCAATAATTCCTCCATCTCCACCTGCAGACTGAAGAAAAATAGGACTGAAAAAGGGGATGACAGCATGTTCCCAAACCAGAGCCCCTTCCAGGAAGCCCAGATGACTAGAAACCATGTTTAAATGCCCCCAAATGCCCAAACATGTGTTCTGGGCTGTAAGGTTTGCTCTGAGATCCATCCATTCAATACAGAGATGAAAGTGAAGGATTCAACCAGTGCAAATCAGACAGAATTCACAACAATGCTAGTCAACATTTATATGCCTGGCCTTGTGCTAACCACTTTGCTTGCATTTCCTTACTTTTCCTGCCGTGGTGGACTATTAATACTCCCATTTTACAGATGTGGAAACCGAGGCTCAGAGGGCGTAAATCACTTGCTCAAGGTTACTACAGCTTTAAGTAGGAGAGGTAGGTCAAACCCAGATCTGGGTAACTCCAGAGATGATACTCTTAACCATGCCATGATGCTATATTACTAAGACAAGCTGCATCCCTGTGAGATGCAAGGTTTTCAAATTCTAGAGGCATGCCTGCAAATCTCGACATAGTCATGCATTATGTGAACAAATTCTAGCATTACCAGAGTATGGTTGCTATGGACTATAGCCCAAGCAATCATCTAAATGACTTTTCTCCATGATAATTTGGAAGAGTCCTCATGTCAAAAATTAATGCTGCATCTGTTATCAGGCTTAAAGACCCAAAGCAGAGTTTACCCTTTGACGAAACAGCTATTCCTTTCCAGAATATGACCAATAGACCATCACATGAAATAATCTCCCGTGTTCTATTTCCCATCTTGTTGGGTCACTTGTTTCTCAACCTCCTAAGAGCCCTAATAGAGTGTTTGGAAGCCCAGACTTTGGTTAGACAGTCCTAGGTTTGAAAGCTGACTTCCCCTCTAATCAGCTCTGTGGTCCCGAGCCAGGGGCTCCACCTCTCTGAACCTCAGTGTGCCACCTGTGAATGGAGGGATGCTCGTAGCCACAGTCACTGCCAGCCCCTATTGTTGTGCCTTTGCAAAATTAGGAAAAGTCACTCCCTCCCTCAAGTCACCTTACTTCTGTGTTGGAAATTTGTCATAATATACTAATTGCATTAAAACAGACACTTTACTGCCATCTGCTGGAAAGCTGTTGTAATAAATAGACATACATGTGTACAGGCACGTGAATGGCATCCTCTTTGTGCAGTGCGTGACCTGCACAACTGTACATGGTTGCCCAGTAATTCCTCACTGGATTGTTGGGAAATTTCATACTGCCTGCCAAGTGTTTACTTAGCACTTTGGTAGATATGGTCCACAGGTCCTCAGCAAATGTTGGCTGCTGTGTTAAGCTCTGGCTCAAATAGGTTGGATGATAGTATCTCTTCTGGCCACTTACTGAGAATTCTCATGGAGCATCTGTTTTGGGGGTGGGGTCTCGGTGTCTCATTAAATCTCAGCCCATCTCTCAGCACTTGTCCCCTTTGCCCTCCATGTCCTGGACAGCAACTTTCAGCTCCTTACACGCTTCCTCTCTTGCCTCCTGGCCAGGAAAAGGGACTGAGAGAACTTTCTGGGGCTGGCTCCAAAAACTCTGGTATTCCTTTGATGCTTTGAATCTCTGAGGCTCCCCCAGAGAGGCTTGTAAAACATTTGGTATGTTCCATCAGTTTTGCCCCGGCCCAAAATTTCCTGGGATGGATGAAGAACATGGTGTCTGCAGTTCAACAAAAAACCTGGGTTTGAATCCTACCTTTTCCATTTACTAGCTGTGTGCCCTTGGGTGAGTAACTTAACCTTGCTGTGCTTCAGTTTCTTTACAGGTGAAAGGATCTGCTAATCTATCTATCACGTAGATGTACAAACAGAAAAGGAGAAAATGTGTTTAAAGCATTTAAGAGTAAGTCCTTCATGAATCAAAGTTATCATTTTCATTGACAACCGGGAAAAACATTTCAGACTATTATAGGGTCATACATTTCCAGCTGCCCATCTGATCTCTAATGACCTTGCTTACTAAACCAAAAACTAGAACCCCAAATCTGACAGACCATCCCAAAAATGCCTTCTTCTAGTGGTTTATAGGAAAAGCTAAAAGTCTAATCACGTTTCCTTTTGCATTTAAGGCATCACACAAAATCAGATGTGTCCCAGCTTCTGTGGGACACAGAGTTGCTTCACTCAGGAAGTGCTTTTAACGTCACAGCTGTTTCTTCTTCAACAACAAATACTCTAGAGATATGAATTGCCACTAGCAAGGGACCCACCAGCATAGTTTCCCCTCCATGGCACTCAGGCGGCCTATACCCAGTCCTTTATCATTATGTCCTTTTTTTCCCTGGAACTTTAGGCAGGATAAGAACATTCTGTTTCCCAGTTTCTCCTCTTATGTTCGCTGTCCGCTCCACCCCCCACCCCTGGCTGCAGACTTCCAGAGCCTTCTCGATCAGCCTGAGAATCTGTGGCTTATTGAAATAGCTCTGGTACACAGAGTACATGCTTAGGTTGTTACTGGCTAAAAAACAGCTGTTTTTGGATGATGGTTTAGTTCATTTTGGGGGACATGGTCAGGGCAAGGAAGAATCTCCTCAGAAGGCCAATCTACATACAGATGGTCCAGAAATGCAGGTCTGGAGGCAGCTTCTGCAGCCTCCCTTGGCTGTGTGACTTTCAGCAAGTGGCCTCACCTCTCTGAATCCATTCACATTTCCTTTGTCCTCAAATGTCTTTAAATGCAAATGAGGCAAAATTTTCACAATCGTGTAGTGCTTAAGAACTAGGTCTTTGGAGGAAACCCACCTGGTCTCTGAAGTCCACCATTCAGCTGCTGTGTGACCCTGAATCAATTACTTCCCCTCTCTGAGCCTCAACTTCTTCATTTATGAAATGAGGATAAAAGATAGTTTCTATCTCCCGGACTTGTTGTGAGGATTAAAAGAGATAATGCTTTGAAAGTGCTGGCAAAGTGTCTGACCTGGGGTGAGCACTCCATAAATCTTAGTCATTATTATAAGCCTTTTAATAAAATAGAGGCTTTCTGGGGATTAAAAAAAAACAGAAATACTCATGAGCCAAGAAGCATTTTGGAAAACTGCTTTATTTAACATGTTCTGAATGTATCTGGCTAGTCTTTTCCACTAAAAAAAAAAAATTCCCCCAAGGAGGCCACAGTCTCGGCACAGCACACAGCCTGCTCCAGGCCACACAGTAAGTTTGATTTGGGCTCCCAGGAATGAAATCCAGGCCTCTGACCCCGAGTCAGATGGTCCAAGCTCCCTGCTCTCAATCACAGCCAGAGATGTCACAAGGAACCGTGCCACATCTTAGGGAAGGAAAATGAGATTTCTCTCTTGCCTTGATCTGGTCCCGGGCTCCAGTCAGGGGGCGAAAAAACCCCTCAGCACCCTGGAAATCTCCCCTCTCTCTCTTTCCTTCAATTCCGGAGAGCCCTTGCCTCGCTGCAGTATCCCAACCCCCAAAATTTCCAAACCAAGACTGGGCCTTTGAGATCCCTCAGCTGCCCTGCCAACAAGGCGGGGACTAGAGCAAGGCTCCCCAAGCAACACTGAAGACAGGGCCAAAAAAAGAGTCATCAAGATAAATAATATTTTAATGCGGTATATTAAAAAAACAAAACTAACACACACACAAAAAAAGTTCACGGTGAACAAAATGTCAGCGTTTTAAATAAAGCGAGGATCAGTGGCCAGGATAGCCCCCTCTCACCTGCAACCCACAGTGTAACCCAAGGGAGTGAGGTTAAATTTTGCCACTACCTTAGCCCCACCCCCTTCGAATTTCCCGTAAGGGCCACAGCCATAAATTTCCACCTTCCCTCCCTGCGCGCGCCCCTTTCCCCGCAGAGGTGAGCAGGGGTGAACAGCACCGAGGCTATCTGGAAGCCTGAAGCGAGAAACAGGATTTGGGTGGGACATTCCAACTTTCCGTCTTGCGTTTAAACTCCATCTAGGCTCCTCTCCTTAATCAATAAAACAAGAATTCGACTTTAGCTCCAAGAGTCGCTTCCTGTCGTCCAGTTTATGACCTTGGCCACCTCGCAGCCTTTTAAAGCCGCCGGGACTGGTTTCCTCAAATACCTGAGGTCGCAGAAACAGGTAGTGAACAGATTTGGAGGCTTCCTGTGGCTCAGTGGGCAGGGCAAGTTCAACGACCCCACCCCACGCGTTCCGGGTGCGCTGCGCTCGCTCTCCGAGAACTTTCAACCTTTTCCTTTGATCCCCTCTTTTTAAGGGGTTGGGGGATCGGGGGGAAGGGGGAAGCAGCCGGGAAATGAGGTGCTGAAGCAAAGATTTTATGCTCTCCTGCCTCCGGCTCCAGCTCCGCCCTCGCCGAAGGGGGAGGACTTTGAATTCCAGACCCGGAATTCTTCTCTCTCTCTCTCTTTTTTTTTTTTTTTTTTGAAATTGATCGATTTTATCCGGGAGCTTCAAATCGAAACCAGGAGAGGGGGCTTTGAAATGTCAGAGAAAAGTTGCAAAAGGAAAAAGGGGGTGGGGTGAGGGAGGGAGTGGGCAGGCAGAAGTTTTCTTTCCAACTGAAAAACGCCTCGCTGGTACCTTTGTAACGACGCGTAACCTCTTCACCCTTGCAGCGGTGGTGGTGAGCTCCTTGGAGCTCTTTGAAAATGTGATGAGACCTGTGGATCTTCTCCCTGGGGGGAAAAAAAATGCCCTTTAGGGATGTGATACGTTTGTATTCAATTTCTGGAGGCTCCGGGCGTCCGGAGCGGACCGTTTTTGCGCAATTCGCGGAAGTTTTTTCCAAAACCTTCTGCCCGGCCGTTTGCCTTGGAATGGAACCGTTCCCAATTAAAATTTGGGACGGGTCCTGTTTGCCAGGGGTCATCTCGACCTAATTAAAAAAAAAAAATCCAGCCTCGTTCTGGAAAAGGCTAGAGCTGGCAGGCACGCCTTCTAGCTGGGGACTCGGTGTAGCCCCAGACTCGGAGCCTGGAAACCTGGGCCCGCTGAACACTCCTCCGCCGCCGCTGCCGGTGCCCCAGTTTTCAACGAGGCCACCTCCTCACACTGCCCGCACCGCCCCAGTCCTTTCCTTCCGGTCCCCACAGGGGGCTGCTGGGACAGGAGGCTTCTAAACTTGGCCATCTCCCTCCCCTTTCCTTTAGAATAAAGTATCAAGTCCGCAAGACCTCGGGCTGGCGCCGGAGGTACCTCTTTAAGGGATGGTACCTTGGCAGGCCCCGGAAATGCAAATTTGGTTAATTGCAGGGAGCTTCCTGTCTACTTCACGTGGGCCCTGGGGCCAAGGGGATTAAAATAACTATCCTAGGAGTCGTTGAAAACCTCATCCAAATGGTCGTTTTTAATCGTTTAATTGTTTTGAAGACCTCCTAATGGCTAGGCACCCTGGCGTAGGGCAGGAAAAAATGAGGGCCTGGCTCAGCCCAGGCAGGGCTGAGCCCGCCCTACCCCTTTCCTCTTCTGCAGCCCAGGACTGGTGCTGCAGAAGGGAGCTCCGTAGGCAGAGTGGGTGCAAAGGGTGCTGGGGTCACAGAGGGCAGCTGTCCCAAGAGACATCAGCTTAGGACAGATGAGGGTGCAATGGAGAGAGATGTACTGAGATAAACAGAAAGAGAGAGACGAACATCAGAAAGAGAGGAAGAGATGCATACGTAAAAGAAGACAAAGTGACATAGTGAAACAGAAGCAGATAAAGCAGAGCGGTAGACCATAAGAGACGCACACAGAAAGATGCAGAGATAGCTACAGGTAGAGAGACTCAAAGCATCCTGAGTCCAGAGTGTGCATCACCCACAGCCCAGGGATTCTGGTGGCCAGGCTGCCATATGGTGGCCCAGTAGCCTCACGACACCCCCTCCAGCTCCTGGGTCTAGGTCCAGTTGTGTACTCACCTTGTACAGTGTGCCCACATGCCCCATCTGAGACCTGGGAAAGCTGTCGAGGTCCCCGGTGGTTACTTGGCTCCTGGGATCTGAGCAGATGAGGGCTTTAGGCATGACTGGTTGCTTGCTGGCAGCTGCATGGCTGACCCAGCATGAAAGGAAGTTACTAACTGCTGAACACCTAGGAGGCCGACACATCTGACAAGAAGGTACCATTGAAGAATGATGGACTGGTGTCAAGAGATTGCCAAACTCTCGATAGTGAGACTTCTGCTGGCAAGAGGGCGTCCTTCCTTAAACAGAAAACTGGGCTAGTGGGGTCCCCAGGAGGGATGCAAAGAGCTTCCCAATGCAAGGTGGAGCCAGTTGACCATCTGGAACATTAGAGATGCGCCATGAATGTCTGCTGAAGAATCAGGGTCATCAGTCCAGTGCCTGCTCAATGCCCATTTAGTCCTTGCAAAAACCCTATGAAGAGGTAGCATTATTGTCTGTTCTGTCCCTAGGTCCACGGGGGTTAAGCTACTTGCGCCACATCTCAGGAAGCAAGTTCTGTAGGGTGCGAACAGGAAGGTCACTTGTTCCCTGGGGGCTGCGCAGAGGGTGGGCTTTTTTTGCCTTTGAGCTCCTGTCCCAAAATATCTAGTTCTGTCTCTGAGCTGCACCTCCCGGGCAGAGGGAAAAAAACCCACTGGGTTGTAGCACCCTGGCAGACCCATCCTTAACAAGGTGGAGCCCTGGGGCAAGGGTACAAATCGAGATCCCCATACTGTGACTGAGAACTTCAGAGTTATAAATCAAGATAGCAAACTAGTCTTTTTTTTTTTTTTAATTTTTGGCTGCACCGTGCAGCTTGCGGGATCTTAGTTCCCCAACCAGGGATTGAACCCGCTCCCCCTGCAGTAGAAGTGCAGAATCTTAACCACTGCACTGCCAAGGAAGTCCCAAGATAGGAAACTGGTAAATAAAGTGTGTTCTATCATCCGACAAGTGGGCAAGTGTACCTTTCTAATAATGTGGAAGACCAAAGCGGACTTGAGAATTCTCAGTTCCTTTGAGTTTTGTCCCAGAATCCAGTGACAGAGGAAGAGCTGACACCCAGCCTCCAGCCCCACACCGTGATGGCCCACCTTGGTCTGTCTCTTCCATGAGGGGCTCTGTACACAAGTGTGGACACCCCAGCCTGCACTCCCAAGCCTTATGCATATTCCCTCCTGCAAACAGCCACCTCTGGGCCATCCCGCATGCCCAGGGGTGAGCACAGGGGTAGGGGGATATACCCTCCAGTGATGCATCCAAGAAATAGGACCAAGCAGGGTCTAGATTCAGACTGGGGCCCATTTGGGCAGAAGTCTCAGTTTCTGGGTACCCTGAACATATGGGTACCGGTGATGGAGGGATGTAGCCTCTGTCCTACAAACTCTCTGCCCCTATGAGAGGGGCATGGGCAAAAAGAGGCACAGCAGAGCCCACTAGAGCACAGAGGCCCTCTTGCCCAAGACCAAGAGTAGCACTGCCCTGGCACGGCTGGACCCGACCATGGATGCCCCCCAGAACCCCTCACTGTCTGCACACCTTTCTGGCACCCACAGTTTATGCACCCTCCGAGGCCCCAGCCACGCTCAGCTCATGCCATCACTGATGTTTCCTCTGGGAGCACATTTGGCAAGAAACTCTGCTGTGTGCAGACTTGTGGGTTGTTCTTGGCTCTGGCCTCGCCCTCACCCTCGGTGCAAACACAGACATCCACGCAGAGCAGAGCGGGCTTTGCAGGAGCTCCATGGGGTTTGGCTTATGGCAAAGAAACTGACCTCTCCTTTCTCCCTCGCTTGAGCTGGAGCCCTCCCAGTGCCAAGGAGGAAAAACAAAAGCATTTAGGAGCAGACTTGGAGGGAAACCCACCTTCCCTTCTCCGCTTTTCCCCAGAGATACCTGGTGCTTGCCTGGCACGGCTGAGAAGACCTCTCTTCTTCCCTTCCCGGATCAGAGTACGTCTGGGGTTCTAGAGGTGGTCCCTGCGTGCACTTGAGCATCCTTGAGATCACCCTAAAATCGTATGCAGTATTGTGCATATCTGTACCTCTGCCTTTTTTATATCTGTGTATGTCTGTCTCTATCCCTCTGTCTCTCTGCTTCTGTCTGTGTGTCTGTGCATTTGGGGTAAGGGGCCCAGCTTTCATCAGATTATCTGAGATATCCATGATCCCAAAAGGGTTTTGAGCTCCTGGGCTTAAAGGTTAAGGATTTTCAGGGGCAAGTGGTACCCATGTCGCCCAGCATAGGTATAAGAACCCTCAATACCGCTGCTAATAGCCTTACAATCCAAACAATCGAATTATCCATCAACAGTAGAACAGCTGATTGCATTGTGATAAAGTCATCAAAACGAATCCTATTCTGCAGTAAAAACAAATGGACTACAACCTCCTGCAAAAATGTGGATGAATCTCTCAAGCATAACACTGAGTGAAAGAAGAGGCTGCAAAAGAATCCTATAGTGAGGATTTCTACTGCTGCTTCATTACACCTGAGGGGCCCGGCTGAAACTGAATCCTGGTTTGTCTCACCCTTTCACACTCCAGAGGGCTAAACTCTTTAAACTGCTCTGCTCTGGAACGATCGCCAAGGGTTTATAAGGGAGAACCTGTCCCTTCCATCATGCTGAAGGAGGCAGGGGCAGAGAACAGGGTTAAACAGGGCTGTGCCCTGTGTGCAGAGACAGTGCAGAGAGAGGGGCAAAGGAGCCCTTGGAGCTTGGAACATAATTATTGTCCAGCCTGTGTTATTGTCTCTTGGAGCACATTAAGGTTTGAAACCCAATTCCAACCATTGAAAAAGGATATTTAAAAGTTTGGCTCTGGGCTTCCCTGGTGGCGCAGTGGTTGAGAGTCCGCCTGCCGATGCAGGGGACACGGGTTCGTGCCCCGGTCCGGGAAGATCCCACATGCCGCGGAGCGGCTGGGCCCGTGAGCCATGACCACTGAGCCTGTGCGTCCGGAGCCTGTGCTCCGCAACAGGAAAGGCCACAGCAGTGAGAGGCCCGCGTAGTGTACCGCAAAAAAAAAAAAAAAAAAAAAAAAGTTTGGCTCTACTATATTCTTCCTTTTAAAACTAATTGAAATAAAATAAAACCAAAAAATTTTACGAGCCCCCTCCTGCCTCCAACAAAAGCCCACAATATGACGATCCGGGCAGCATGAATGCTCACAACTTGCCCAGAGATCACCCTAAACATCCTTTGATGTAAAAATTTGCTTTCAATCTTTCCACATATACAAATATTTCCCTCTGTTTTTTACCTCGTTAAATTCCTTAGATGCAGGAGCCAAAGGAAGCCTCGTGCAGAACCAAATTATCTCTGTTCCACATGTTTAGTTTTTAATAATAAAGTAAAATGAAATGAGATCCAAAGGGTGCAAGCTTTCCAACCAGGCTTTTATTACCTGATCGGAACACATGTCTCAGCCACGCCCAAGGGAAGCTTCCTTCTCGGACCCAGACCCCAGCTGTCCAGGGCAAGTTCTTATCTTGTCCCCTGATCCCAGGCCACTCCGGAATTCTCATCCCCTACATCTGGTCCTTCTGAAAGGGCTGCGGTTTCTTCTGGCCGAGGGTGAGCCGTGGCTAAGTAGCCGAGTCTGGAAGTAACTCAGTTCGGGATTCAAAAATGAGTTTTCTTACAGTTTAAGTCACTGCATCTGGTGGCCCAAGCTTTTTTGTTTTCCTGTCGATTAATTCAAGAAGTATTTATTTACAGCATCTATTAGGTGCACTCAGTGTGTGAGATTCAGGGATAAAACAGTGAACATGCTGTAGAGTATCCCTGTTTTGGGGTGCTAGCCATTCTAGAGGAGAAGACAAACAAACAATAAGCAAGTAAAAAATATATATGTTTGTATGTGTGTAATTTTCTGCATAGTATTTAATGATTTCTAACATTTTATATGTATAAAATTATAAATAATACATAATTTTAGTATACGCACATACATTCCCCACCCACCATAATTCTTTCTCGTATGATTTTATTTTATTTTTTGCATAGTACTCAATGATTTCTAAATTATATGTAATTTCATATTGTTATATGTGATTTATTTAATTTTATATAACTTTATAAGTATAATAATATATATATAACTTTTAGAAATCTGTAGGTACTATGCAGAAAATAAAATAAAATCACGTGGGAGAGAATTATGGTGGAGGAGAATGTCTTTTAGATAAAATGGGGCCGGAGAATTCCTCCCCCCAAAAATAATTTTTTAAAAAGTTTTATTGCAGGGCTTCCCTGGTGGCGCGGTGGTTGGGAGTCCACCTGCCGATGCAGGGGACACGGGTTCATGTCCCGGTCCGGGAGGATCCCGTGTGCCGCGGAGCGGTTGGGCCCGTGCGCCATGGCCGCTGGGCCTGTGCGTCCGGGGACTGTGCTCCGCAACGGGAGAGGCCACAGCAGTGAGAGGCCCGCGTATCGCAAAAAAAAAAAGAAAAAAAAAACAAAAGTTTTATTGCAAAAATGATATAAATGAACTTATTTATAAACAGAAATATACCCACAGACATAGAAAACAAACTTACGTTTACTAAAGGGCAAAAGAGTAGGGGAAGGATAGATTAGGAGTTTAGGATTAACATATACAGACTACAATATATAAAATAGATAACCAACAAGGACCTACTGTATAGCACACAGAACTATACTCAGTATTTTGTAATAACCTGTAAGGGAAAAGAATATATATATATATATATATATATATATATATATATATATAACTGAATCACTTTGCTGTACCCCTGAAACTAACACAACATTGTAAATCAACTAGACTTCAATTTAAAAATAAATAATAGACAGTTTTATTGAGTTAAATTTACATACATTAAAATTCACCCTTGATAACCTTATAGTTCAGTGACTTTTGCCAAAAGTGTACAGTTGTGTAACGACCATGATAATCAAGGTATAGAATATTTCCCTCACCCCAAAAACTTCCTTTGAAACTCTTTAGTCTCCTTCCTTTCCCCTGGTCCCTGGCAACAACTGACCTATTTTCTGTCCCATAGTTTTGCTCTCTCTGGAATGTAATATAAATGGAATTAGATCGTATGTAGGTTTTTGTGCCTGGGTTTTCTTCACTTAGCCCCGTGCTCTTGTGGTTCATCCATTTTGCTGCAAGAATCATCAGTCAGTTCCTTTTTATTGCTGAATAGTATTCCACCAAGTGAATGTACCATGGTTTGTTTGTCCATCACGTAGTTGATGGATGCATGATGTTGTCTCCATTTTGGGGCTGTTGTGAATAAAACTGCTACGAACATTCGTGCACATGTCTTTGCATGAACATATGTTTTCATTTCTCTTGGGTAAACACTTAGGAGTACAATTGCTGGCTCATATGGTAACTCTGTTTGTAACTGTATAAGAAACGGCCACATTGTTTTCCAAAGAGACTCTACAATTTCGCATTCCCACCAGCAACATAAGAGCATCCCAGCGGTTCCAAATCCTCAAAATTTGGTATTGTCACCTTTTTACTTTTAGCCATTTTAGTGTGTTTTTCCCTAATGCCTGATATTGTTGAATATCTTTTCAGGTACTTCTTGGCCATCATTATATGAAATATTTAATTTTGTATATTACATGTTATACTATAATTATGTATATTTATATGTTTATAACTTTATAATATATGTATTATATAACACCTGTTTGAATTAATTCAATGCTGATAAGAAGGCAGCCTTGGAAGAGACGGGAAAACTATTCCCTGGAAAGGGAATAGCAGAGACTTGGAGGTGGGAACCAGGTAGGGATGACTGAGGAGCAGAATAGCCAGGGCAGGTGTTATCAAGAGTGACGAAGGATGGTAGGAGAGAGGATGGTAGGCAGGAGATAGATGTAGGGCTGTATATTTCACAGAAGAAAAAATACAGCCCTTGGAGGCACTATTGTTACATAATAAACTATCCCAAGACATTACTGCTATTTTTTTTTTTAATTTTTGGCTGTGTTGGGTCTTTGTAGCTTTCTCTAGTTGCGGCAAGTGGGGGCGACTCTTTTGTTACGGAGCACGGGCTTCTCACTCCAATGGCTTCTCTTGTTGCAGATCACTGGCTCTAGGCACGTGGGCTTCAGTAGTTGTGGCTCGCGGGCTCAGTAGTTGTGGCTCACGGGCTCTAGAGCGCAGGCTCAGTAGTTGTGGCGCACAGGCGTAGTTGCTCCGTGGCATGTGGGATCTTCCCGGACCAGGGCTTGAACCCGTGTCCCCTGCATTGGCAGGCAGATTCTTAACCACTGCACCACCAGGGAAGTCCCGACATTACAGCTTTAAATAACAACTCTTTTATTATGCTTGTAGATTCCAGGAGTCAGACATTTAGACTGGACAGAGTAATGATGGCTTATTGCCATTCCACAATGTCTGAGATCTTTTTTTTTTTTTTTTTACTTTTTTGGGTGTTTTTCAGTCTTTTTCTTTTCCCCCCACAAAATCTGAGATCTGAGCTGGAAAGATTCAAATGACTGGAGGTGACTTGATGGCTAAGGCTGGAATATTCTGGAAGCTCTTTTCCTCATAGTTTGGTGCTCGGATTGGGACCATTTGGAGGCTGGGCTCAGCTGAGACTCTCAACAGAGCACCTGCCTTCCTCCCATCATGACGGCCTCAGGGATCCACACAGAGGTGTTCCAGGGAACAAAGCTGAGGCGGCATCGACCTTCATGTCCCGGCCTTGGAAGTCACACAGCCTCATTCTATCCCATTTCTTGGTGGAAGCAGTCACAAGCCTTCCCAGATTTAAGAGACAGGAGACTAGACTTTTGATAGGGAGTGGAAGGTCACTCTGGAGAAGAAGCTGGAGAACGCGGCATATGGTCGGGGCAGCCTTTGGAAACTAGAATCGGCCACAGAACAAACCCTGGTAGTGATACAGCTTGTTCTGCTCAACAAATGCTTCTGAGGGGTGATAAATAAGCATGTGGATGAACAAGACCCACTCCTTGAACTTGAGGAATTCCCAAGGCAAATGGAGGAGATGGAGATGTAAATAAAAACCATACTGTACAGACCTCTACAGCACGTATCACATTAGGCTGTAAAGTCCGCAGGAAGCAATCCGTATTGCCTGGGAGGTGGATGGCGGCTTGGGCTCTGGGGGATGTGCAGGAGTTTACCAGTTAGGCAAGGACAGAGAGCACATTACAAAGAAGAGGATGATCGAACAGTGGAGGTTCAGGGCTTCCCTGGTGGCGCAGTGGTTGAGAATCTGCCTGCCGATTCAGGGGACGCGGGTTCGTGCCCTGGTCCGGGAAGATCCCACATGCCGCGGAGCGGCTGGGCCCGTGAGCCATGGCCGCTGGGCCTGCGCGTCCGGAGCCTGTGCTCCGCAACGGGAGAGGCCACAATAGTGAGAGGCCCGCATACCGCAAAAACAAACAAACAAATAAAAAAAAACAGTGGAGGTTCAGGTAGGAGAGGAGATTGGAGATGACATTGGAAAGGCGGACTAAGCTCAGGCAGGTTCTAAATGAAGGCTGGGGAGTTTGACTCCATCATATTGGGGGATTAGGAGCTGTGACTGGATGCATACCATGGAAGGACACTTGGGGGGCTGGAATGGTAGATGGATTGACCATTGACAAGGGATGTTAGAAGCCCAGAAGCCAGTAGGGAGGTTTCTGTAGCAGCCCAAGTGAAAAGTGATGAGTGTGCAAATTGGGGCCAAGGATGGAGAGAACGGGGACAGAGTTAAGAACATCTGGGTAGTGGGCTCAAAAGGGGTCCCGAGAATGGGGAGGAGCTAGGGGGAAGGAACGTGCTCATCCCCTGGGCAGCTGTGGCCATCATCTGTTCTCAACCCTGACTGTGCACTTGAGTCACCTGACTGTGCACTTGAGTCACCTGGGGGAGTTTTCCCCCAGCTGGACCTGCTTGAGCTCCACACCAAGTCAGCTCCACCAAAACCTCCGGGTCGAGCACCCACCACTGGTGTTTTTTAAGAGCTCCGCCAGCAGATTCTCACTCGCAACTGAGGTTGGAGTCGGCGGGAATACATGATGCCTTTCCAAAAACCCTTTAGAGAATCCGCTGTCTTGAGCAGAGCAAGGAAAGAAAGAAATGATTTCGATTTGGAACATGTTGGGCTCGTGATAACAAGGATTTGAATCCTTCTCCAGCAGGCTTGACATAGTTTAATACAAGCTGGTCCATCCATAAAAAGAGATTAAATGGCCTCTCCCACAGCACTGTTACAAACAGGATGCACTGTGCTCAGAAGCTACAGAAAACATTTATTATAGTCCTAAGCATCCAGGCAGAGTGCTGTGGGCTGTCGCCACAACAGCTATTATTATCACGCCCATTGTGCAGAGCTGGAAACCGAGGCTCAGAAAGACCAACTAACTAGCCCCAGGTTACCAGGGAGGAAGTAAGTGTCAGAGCCCAGAGTCAAACGCACGCAGTCTGATCTCAGAGGCAGAGGGTCCATAGCTCGCCCTTAGCACCCTCTACATGCTTGCATATCCCCAGCACTGTTAAAATGACTGCCCGTATGAAACCAGTCCTGTAATTTCCATCACTTCGGTGTCGTCACGACTTCGACCAAAACCTCTCCTGACCATCACTATTGCTTTTTCACTCACATGGTCCTCCAAACCCCAAGGAGAATTTAACAGAGCCTCCCCAGCATATCATAAAACAAAACCAAATGCTTTCTCTGCCCCCCTCCGCCCCCCCTTTCGCTGAGTATCTGTCAAAGCCAGCAGAGAAATAAAAACCAGAATCTCCAAACAATACACTTCCCCACAGATAATAAATAAAATCTCCAAAGAGGGGGAGAAAAAGAGCAAAGAGTCCCATAAAGACGAGGGGCTTGCGTGGATGGGCACATGATGTGCGTTGGGCTAAACAGCTACCAGCAGACCCTGGGGTAAGGAATCAATTGAGATAAAAAATGGACGTCCCCGTTACACATGCCGTGCTCACAGAAGTGTGTGGACACCGGCAGGGAACGCAGTCCCCCTCAGCCCATCTTGCTCTTTGGCACACAAATAAATACACATGTTGCCTCGCGTGGAGCATATGTGCCATAAATTCTTAAGCAATGCATCAAAGTACCAATCTTCGTTTATGCATTTTTTTTGCAAGTACACATGTTTATGGGCAATAGCTTCTCTGCTCTCACAACTGTGGAACTAGCAGGAACTTTCTGAGACCTTTTGTATTTGTTGGCACGCGTTCGGTTAAGTTTTCCTGTGTATTGCACGTGGAGAAAGCTGGAGAAATCAATGATCCAGAGTGGCAACTGGGGACACCTCTGGGAATTGGAGGAGAAAAGGAAGCAACACTTTTCATTTCTGTTTCTTAGATTTTCATAGGATAACATTTTGCTAATGGGTCTGTAACCATGTTTTTCATCTAAAGAAATTATTTTTCTGGTGATCCCTTAAGATCTGTATGAAAGTATTAAAGTCCTTGTAGAAAATGAAATAGAATTTTAAAATATTTTCAAGTGTGTTGTAGGGACATGGACAAAGCATGGAAGAGAAAGTGGATCCACCATTCTCCATGGCGATTGATCAAATATTTGTTTCCCTGCTCTCTGGTCCCCACCCAATTATGACTTTTCACGTGTAATCGGAGTATAGATGACCATTAAGAAGTGTTCCTCTAAGCTCTGTGAATGAGCTTTATGACCACTTTTAGCTGATGGAGGCCCCCCACCCCGCTTATATCCAGATGTGTAGTTGTACCCAGAGGCTTGGGGGAAGGGGGCCTGCCCTGAGTGTCAGTCCTTGGAGGGTCCCACTCTGTCCCTCCTCCAGCCACACCTGTCTCATGGGTTGAGACCTCTGAGCCAAGGGGCATCCCACCAGAGACCACCCCACCAGAGACCACCCCCTGTTCTGAAGTTGGCAACTACTGAATAGAATATAGATCCATAGACTCTGCTGGCATTTGTCATGTGCGCTGTAAGATCCTCAACATGAAATCTCCCTGAAACATCATCTCTGCTCCTTCCCTAGTTTAGGGATGAAGCTAGATTTTGTCTTCTGCTGAAAGGGAGGTTATAGTTGGTCGTTTTCTGAACTGCGTTCTTCCTTTTGAGTGACACAGCCCAGGAACTTGGCTCAGAGATGTGTGGTTTCTGTGTGTGCCAGTGCTAGGCGGCTGGGGAGATTTTTCCCCCATGAATTTCAAAGGATGCCAGCTTCTCTGGGTAGGTTTGCATGATCACTGTGAAGGGTGAGAGTTGAGATCTCAGGAAGGATGGTCATTTCATGATCTGAGCCTCAAGACTCCAGACCTGTCTTGCCAGCCGCCTCCTGGATGTCTCCATGTGGTCCATACTCAACCACCTCAAATTCACTGTGCTCCAGATTGAATTGGCTTTCTTATCTCCAAATCCGGATTTCTCCTGGGCTCCTCATCTCAGCAGATGGCTTCTCCATTCACTGAACCTTCCAGACCAGAAGCTGGACACCGTTCCTGTCTCTTCCTTCTGTATCACACCCATAACAATGGCAGAAGCATGAAACTTCTGCCTGCTGAATGCCTGCTTTGTCCTGCACATATAGAGCACCACTTATTCCTCCCATTCACCTGTGCGGTCAGCGTTATCATTACCCCCACTGTACACATAAGGAAACTGAGGCTCAGGGAGATGAGGAGCTTCCCAAGGTTACCCTCTGACAAGACCTAATTTCCAACCCAGTCGGTCAAACCTTTTCCTTCTATCTCTTGTGGTCTTCTCTTCCCAGCAAAGTTCTGCAAAGGCACTCAGTAGGTGTTCAGAAAAGGTGTGTTGGACTGAACGGAACCGACCTAGAGCCCTTCTGCACTGCGTCTCCACCCTGTCGGGCTGGAAACTGTTGCCAACGCGAGGTTCTCCTTGGAGAGGAAGGGGAGAAGGCTAAGAGTGGGGAGAGAATGGATGGGGGACTTCAAAGGGAAGGAAAACGATTACTGGGAAATCTGTTTATAGAGCCAGTGAGTGATGGTGAGGTGGAAACGCTGAAAAGCCAAAGGAGGTCGAGGGAGTACCTGGTCCACGAATCCATCACTGGTCCTTTTTCATCTGCTGGCCAAAGTATGTACCCCTTTGAAAGTCTCCTCATCCCCTAAGCTGGGCAGCCAGCACCCAACCACCACTGAGCTCTGGGCAATGCTGATCAGAGCATGGCTTGAAGGTCACCTGGGTGTGCCTTCCTGAGTTCTGAGACGTGGAGTGCTCAGGCTTAATTAGAACCAGTCTCAACGGGCACTTTTTAGGAGCACTTACTATGTGCCAGGCACAATTCTGAGTTCTTTAGAGTTTTTTAAATCCTCCTGACAGCGTTATGAGGAAGGAGTATAATTAGCCCCATGTTTTAGGTGAAGAAACTGAGGCACAGCCTGGCGAGCCTGCCTAAGGCCATGTAGCTGGGAAGAGGTAGAGCTGGGCGTTTAACCCAGGAGTGTCTCCAGAGGGGACGCTTTTAACCCCTACACTCTATGCTTACCTGGCAGGGAAGCCCTGGGTGATGAGATCAAACCTTGCTGCCCCAGCATTCTACAACCAGGGGACTTCTGCAAACTGCTTCCTCTCTGAGCCTCAGTCGCTGCATCTGTGAAATGGGGACAATAAAGCTAACTGCCTCAGAGTGCTGCTGTGATGTTCCTAAGATAATCCACACCCAGCTAAGGAGGACTTAATCTTATCCATGCTATTATTTCTAAGCAAACACTGGGAACCTCTTTCCCCATGTCCAAAATTAACAGAGAAGTTTGGAAGGGCTGGGAGGGGAAAATAATCCTTCCCTTCTTCCCGGCCACAGGGTTTCAGGAAGAGCACAGGACATCATGTATGAATGTAGCAGCATTTTTTAATTTGCCTCTTGAAATATTTCAGGCACACAAAAGAATAGAGAATCCTATAATAAACACCTGTGTGTTCAATCCCCAGCTTAAGAGATAAAATCTTTCAGGTACTGTTTCTCCTAAGTAACTCTCCCTAATTGCATTCTTTCCCTACCTCTCCAAGGGTAGCCACCTTCCCGATGTTGAAGTTTCTCATTTATATGCATATCTTTACACTTTTACCATCTATGTTAACATGCATGTGTTCTTAAATGATACATGGTATTATCTAACACGTGGTATTGCTGCACATATCTTAAAACTTCATATAAATAGTATTATACTGTCCATATCCTTGTGCCAATTTTGCCCAACATTGTTTTTTTTAAATATTTATTTATTTATTTGGCTGCGCTGGGCCTTTAGTTGCGGCATGCGGGATCTTCATTACCACGTGCAGGATCCTCTTTGCGGTGTGCGGGATTTTTGGTTGCGGCATGCGGGATCCAGTTCCCCGACCAGGGATAGAACCTGGGCCCTTGGGCTCGTGGAGTCTTAACCACTGGACCACCAGGGAAGTCCCCCAACATTGTTTTTGAGATCAATCTATGTTGACATGTACATTTCTAGTTGGTTCTTTTTAACCGCTGTAAAACATTCCACTGAATGAATGCGCCTTGATTTTATTCATTCATTTTCCTGTTGATGACCAGGTAGGCAGTTCCCAGGGTTTTAACAGCACGAGCAATGCTGCAGTGAATATTCTTGTGCTTGGCTCGGGGTACATGTGTGTAATAGTTCCTCTAGAGACCAGAGCTCAAGTGTTGAAGCTGGCTTGAAATGTTTATGCTCCTTTTAGAGCTATTTGGCCCTTGCTTATTTGCTCTCCAACACAGTTGTACCATTTTATCCTGAAGTAAACAGTGGCTGGGTGGTCCTGCTGTTCCACATCCTTGCGAACCCTTGGTTTTGTCAAATGGCAGCAATTACAACTGAGAAGCATTGCTATGAGGAAGACTATGTGATCTCTTTGGAAGCCAAGGACTTCTGGGTGTCGATAGTTGAGCCAGACAGGTGATTTGAAGTCTTTTCCCAAAACAAGTCGACTAGAAGCCTCAATCTTCTCTTCTCTTCAAGGAAACCTTCCATGACCCTTCAACGTCTGAACCAGGATCCCCTTTTCTACGTTCCTAACTCAACTGGACATCATGAAGTTGGGAAAGGCCAGTTTTAGCCCTAGACTCAACCTCAGAACCTGGGACCCAGCAGGCACTGGCTGAATTTTTATTGAATGAATCACAGAATCAATGTTATTCCATTGTAACCTAGTGCCTGATGCATATGGTCCAGGGCCGGGTGGGGGGTGGGCATTGCTGCCCTTTGTTGAATGAATGAATGAATGGGCAAGTTAAATAGGAGATAAAATAGCTCCTGCACTAAGGGAGACTTTTGTATTCATTCATTCATGAATTCACTTCTTTGAAAAAAAACCCTTAATGAGCACCTATTATGTGCCAAGCCCATGGTCCCCATCGTTAAGCACCTCACGGTATGTCATTCTGCAGTGTGACAGACGCTGGGACAGAGGTAAGCACAGAGAAGGGGGACTGAATCCGGCTTGGGATGGGAGGCAGCAAAGTCTTCCTAGAGGAGATGCTATTCCCTGAGATCTCCCCCTCCTGTCCTCCTCTTCCCACTATCTCCCAGCCGTCTCCTGAGAACCCCTCCCCACTCTTCCCCAAACTGTCTAAGAGGTCAAATTCAGCTGCTTTACCTTCAGGTTTCCCCAAATCAAAAGTCAAAAGGTCGACATAGGTGAGGTGTGACCTGAAGGGGTTTTGTATTTGGTCCAGGGAGGCCGATGAAGAGGTTTGCCTCTTTCTTTTGTGGTTACTCAAGAAAGAAAAGATGGGGAGGTGGACAGTTGGGTGGGGAGAGTGGCTTTGCTGACATTGAGGACAGGGCATGGAAGCAAGGGGGAAGGAAACATCCTGAAAGAGACAAAAGCAGGCTCCGTGATATCGTAGGTTTGGGATCCAGGACCCAGCATCTTGGAAAGTCACCTCCAGGGACCTGCCAAGAAGGCCTGCAAACACACCTCTCAGCTTAGGCACGACCGTAAACCACTCAGCCAGCACTCGCCGCCTTTACTGTGATGGCCTCTTGATGTATTTACGCAAAGGTAGCTGAGGGCACGAAGCCATAAATATATCCCAGCGTCTAGGTGACATCAGCCCAGATTCTCTGCCCAGTGCTCCACGGCTTATGAAGTCACTACAGCAGGAGACGTCGCCTGGGAGGGCGGGGTGGGCAGCTCCAAATGTATTTGACCTACTTCATTGAGGGTTTTCCCTTTCACTTTGGGGGTGGGGAGTTGGGGTGAACTCTTTTCACTTGGAGAAAGTTTACCTACCTCCTTGACTTACCTACTTCAGGGTTTCTGGAGGGAGAACAATGATGCTTTGCAAATAACAGGGAAAGTGGATCAACTTGGAGAGCAAATGGGCTGCTCTATGATTCGAAGGAGCCAGGCTAGACTAGGCGAACTGAAAAAGTAGCCACTCTCTCAACGTTTGCTTTCTCTTTAGATGTTAACTCTCCAGGGTGAAGATTTCTATTTGCTCTGTTCACCGCTGTGTCTCCAGTGCCTGACACATAGTTGCACTCATTTATTGAGTGGATGAACCTTTGATTGAAGGGTTTGATGAACTTTACTGCTAACTGAAAATATCAGCTAACTCCAAAATTCTTTAGTTTTGTAAAACTTAAGGAGGAATTCTTAAACACTAAGGAGTACAAATGGGTCAACCTTTCTGGAGGGAAAATTTTAAACATGTTTCAAAAAGCCTTGAACCCCAGTAACTTCACTGCTAGGAGTTCTTCCTAAAGAACTACTCAGAATTCTGTACTGATATTTAGATGCGAGATGTTCATGGCAGTGTTATTTACAGTGGAAAGAAATTGGAAAGAACCCAAGTTTCCAGCAATAGAAAACTGGTTCTCTAGATTGTGTCACCATATTGAATGTCTTAGAAAACTACCGCTAAGAGTGAATGTATGTAGTCTGTAAGTGGGTGTTGGTGGCTTATAAAACAGTATACACTATATGACCCCAATTTCGTTAGAAAAACTATGTATCTATATGGCTGTATACTAATAAGCTTACAGAGGTTATCTCTGGATGGTGGAACTACGTTGTTAAAATTTTCCATTGTTTTATTTTATTCCCCTATTTTCTACAGTAAACATAACTCAGTTGAATAATAAATGTCATGAAGAGATCTTAGGATGAGGAACTACGGTCAGGGAAGGGTACATTTACATAGATGCCTGGCGTAGGAGGAATTCCTCTAAACAGAGGCTTGTTTTAAAGGTACAGGAGGTCTGCGAGTGGATTCTCCCAGAGGATTAAATGATTGGTCCTAATGATTTGATGGTCCCCTGAGGTGGTATTACTCATGGGCACCTTTGCTGTGATCTCATACCATATACATAGGTGGGCGGGGGTTTGGCCACATGACTCGTTTTGACCAATGGAATGCTAGTAGGTGTGACGCACACAGAGGCTTGAAATGTGCCTGTGAGTTGACAGACTCACAGTTGGAACATGTGGCGGTTGGTAGAGTGTCAACCTGGTAACATTGGAGCTATGTTTCCACCCCCTTAGTGTGGGGTCCAGATGGTAGGCGGCCAAAAGTGGGATTTGTGTGAATAGAGGGTGGAATGAAACACAGCCATTATCCTTGGAGGGTCATCTTGGTTGGACATGATGACAAAAGCAGAGGTGTCAGCACTTCTCTATTCTGTTCCCAGTTCTGCTTCCCAAATACCAACCACCATCAGCCCCAGGCTCTCCAGCAGAGGTTTGGAGCTGGACTCACAGAGGCCACAGCCATACAGAAGCAGACCACCTCACGGACCCCTCTTCCCATCACAATCTGCAGCCCCTAAGCTTCCTTTCAAGAGTCCCATTGTGGCTGGACCTATGTGGTTTCTCAGATCGTCTGGTTGGTGATTCCTTCTATTGGTAGAATCCTCTGATTTCTTCCTGGACCTTCTGTTCCCTAGCTCTTCTTACACTTACCCATGTGCAAGCTCCTTATCCCAGACCTCACAGCCAATCTGCTTCTCAGATGGGCCCCCGATTGGTGCAGACCATCTCAAGCGAGAGGCGGTTTCAACAGCAGCGAGCAGTGTATATATCCATCCTCTTATAAACGCTGGGTGCCTCGGTTTCCCCATGTGCACAGTGGGCTCTCCACCTCTCCACATAGTGGTGAAAACGACATGAAATAAATCAATGTTAATGAGTAGATACAAATGACTAGCACAGTTTGCTGCCGGTCCTTATTGCTTCTCCTGCTTCTCCAATACTTTACAGGGAAGGCAAACAAAATTTCTCCCCTCCAAATTGTATCTGCTTCGTGTTCAAGCTGCCCAGTTCTGGAAGATCCTTCTGGCTAGCATTTAAACTTGTCGGACACTGTGCATGAAAAGAAAGCTTGGCTGAAAACAATACATACAATAATTCGATGTGGATGTTGAGTAGTTATACAGTACTTTCCCTCTCATCATCACATTCAGTTTCTTGATTCGCCCCAGGAAATAGGCAGGTCAGGGAATGCTCTTTCCATTTTGTACATGAGGGAAACAGATGTGACAGGCTCCAGGCGACACGGCTGCTTAATGGCAGGAAGTAACTCCAGGCATTCTGATTCCAGGTCCAGAGGTTTTTATATGACATTAAAATGACTATAATACCTGCAATTTTTGAGCCTGCACTGTGTGCCAGCATCTGTGGTTAAGTTATCACCTTTTTTCCTCTCAACTGCCCTACAAGTTAGATATAGTTTTTATGCATTTTTTAAAATGAGGAAACTGAGGCATGGGGCTCTTAAATAACTTGCCCAGTGTCATATAACTTGTCTCTGAAGAGACACAAGGGAATCTCTCAAGAGAAATTCTGTGGCTATGAATATTGACCATGAAGCTACATGGACATAGAATATTTGGGGAGGAAGGGCTGATCTGAACCCCAATCCAGGCAAGGTCTGAAACTATTGATTGATTACAAGACATGGAGACACATCCATACATAAGTCCAGAAGATTAAATGATTGGTCCTAATGATTTGATGGCCCCCTGAGGTGGTGTATTACACATGGGCACCCTTACTGTGGTCTCATACTGTATTACATAGGTGGGTGGGGTTTGGCCATGTGACTTGTTATGGCCAATGAGATGCTAGTAGATGTGACGCACACAGAGGCTTGAAATGTGCTTGCGCACTTGGCCTTGCTCTCTTGCATTCTGGTGACCCACCAGGAAAAGAGCATGCCCGTGGTAGCCAGTGCCCCTGAATGAGACACATGGGGCAGATCACATGCCCCAGATGGTCCAGGGAAACCAGACTTGGACTCAAACTGAAGCCTGAAGTCCAACTGAGGGGCAGCTGACCCACAGAACTGTGAGCTTGAGAGTGCATGATTGTTGCTTTAAGCCTCTGAGTCTGGGGACAGTTTTGTTATGCAGCGTTATTGTGGCAATAGCTGACTAATACTTAAGATGCCCTGATTATGTCGGAGGAAAAAGTTGCTGAAGAAAGTGCATAGTAGTCTCTCTTTTAAATGTAGATGCATATGGTTGCACATGTGTGTGTTCATGTGTGCATGTGTACGGCAGTCTTTGGGTCAGATGTTCATGGTGGTTTTCTAAGGGGATGGGATTTCCAGGAACTTTCACTGTTTAAATCATACATAGTAGTAATGTTCCATTTTTTAAGCCAAAAAAACATAGAATGCTTTTGTAATCACACAATAAAGATCAGTTTTCTTTATAAGACTTAATATATTCTGGTCACTAATGGATCTGTCAACAGGAAGTGACTTTGTCTTGAGTGAATATACAAATATTTCCTTAGGAGGACCTTTCCCTCAGCTAACCAGATTCCACTGGCTACGTGATGTGAACAAGTTCCCTGAAAGAACCCAGATGACGGATGGGGAAAATCAAACAAGCGATGATTTCTCCAGAACAGTGGATCTCAACCGGGGGTGATTTTGTCCTCCCCAGGGAATATCAAGCAATGTCTGAAGGCATTTTTGATTGTCATCAATGGGGCGGGGGATGGAGGCGGTTGCATGGGTGCTACTGGCATCTAGCGGGTAGAGGACAGGGATGCTGCTAAACATCCTACAATACACAGGGCAGCCCCCTACCCCTGCAAAAAAGAGTTATCCAGCCCCAAATACCCATAATGCTGAGGCTGAGAACCACTGATTTAGAAATTGTCTGTGAAACCCTCCCTGGTCCCCAGTCTGTGACCGACTGGAGAGGCACAGCCGAGCACACTCCACAGGGACTCAGCTTGGTGCATTCAGGGTTAACCCCGAGCTTGTCCTGTGGGAATAAGATGCGGAGCCTGGTCATTCTGAACTTTGGGACAGACATGTAAGCAAGGCATGGGTCTGGGGAGGTAGACCGGACTCCAGACAGGGCTGGTGCCCAAGACAGAGACTGTGATGGGTTCATGGTGTAGAAGCATCTTTGCTAAGATTGCTTAGAGGGTAAAATGAGACCTCTAGTTGCAGAACAGTTGTATACTATGAACACGCATCTGTGAAAATGACAGAAATAAAATCTTTTTCATGTATATGTGTGTATAAAGATTATATATATGTATGTATGTATACACACAGATTTTATATGTATATATGTATGTATACATATATACATATATGTGTGCATGTGTGTACAACGTATACACATAAGTATTACATACACATATATCATACATAGTGTATATGTATAATGTATATCATATATATTTCTAGAAAAAGTCTGGAAGTATATATACTAAGCTATGAGTAAAGTAGTTGAACAGAAAAGGTATAAAAAAAAGATGAATTTCACTTTTTTACTTTACATTTCTGCACAGTCTAGGATTTTTGTTTTTTTACAGCAACCATACATTACTGTTAATCATATATATATATATATATTTTTTTTTTTTTTTTGCGGTACACGGGCCTCTCACTGCTGTGGCCTCTCCCGTTGTGGAGCACAGGCTCCGGACGTGCAGGCTCAGCGGCCATGGCTCACGGGCCCAGCCGCTCCGCGGCATGCGGGATCCTCCCGGACCGGGGCACAAACCCGTGTCCCCTGCATCGGCAGGCGGACTCTCAACCACTGGGCCACCAGGGGAGCCCACTGTTAATCATATTTTATTAAAAGGAAATAATAATTACAAATATCTAATAGAATAAATATATTTAAACATGTACTGTTGTTAGGAACATAGAAATACTGATCACAAAGGTGGAAAGGGCAGAGTTGACCTTTTATAAGTTTAAACAAATTTTATATTCCATGAAATTGATATATTTTAAGTGTGTAATTCAATACCATTTCAGTAAATGTATGGAGTTGTGCAACATTCCCTATGATCCAATTTAGAACATACCCATCACCCCAAAAAGGGGCCTTTGAGTCTATTTGCAGCCGCTCCCCATTCTGACGCCAGAGCCAGGCAAATACTAATCTTTTTTCCATCCCCATGGATTTGCCTTTTCTAGACACTGCGTACAAATGGATAAACTCTGTCATCATCTGCTACTGGCTTCTTTCACTTAGCATAAGGTTTTAGAGATTCGTCTGTGTGGTAGCATGTATCAGCATCCATGCTCTGTTCTTTTTTGTTGCTGAGTAATACTTCTTTATATGAATACACTGTATTTTATGTATCCGTTCACCAGTTGATGGACATTTGGATTGTTTTCCCTTTGGAGATCTATCATATGTTTTAAAAATATATTTATAGGGAATTCCCTGACAGCCCAGTGGTTAGGACTCGGTGCTTTCACTGCCGGGGCCCAGGTTTGACCCCTGGTTGGGGGACTAAGATCCCACAGGCCATGCAGATGGGCAAAAAAAAAAAAAAAAAAAAGTATATATATATATATATATATATATATATATATATATATATATATATATACACTTTGAAAAACACCAGTATTTTCCTGTATGCATACACAACCCAAAATCTAACAATTCTTTTAAATATGTAAATGCTGCAAAACATATTCTCTACCTCTCTAATCGATATCCCCATATTCTCAGAAAAGTCTCAGCAGTTTAGAATTCTTTGATGTGGAAGCCATAACCTTATTTAGTTAAAAGGACTAAAAGCAGAATGTACTAGATACGTGTGTGCTTAACAGTAGCTAATATTTATTAAACGTTCATCTCATGCTTAGAAGCTTTTAAAGTGTTTGATGAGTATTAATTCCTTTTATTCTCTTGACCACACTCTGAGGAGGATAATGTAATTCTCCTTATTTTACAGATGAGGAAACTGAGGCACAAACAGGCCACTGATGTGCCCAAGTGCCCATGGTTAGGAAATAGAAGGATTCAAAGCCAGGGAATCTGGCTCTGACTCCTAGCCTCGTAACCACTAACGCATGCATTGATTGTTTTCAAACAGTATAAATCACCTTATTACAATTTATTTCTTCCTCAGCTTTAAGGCATCCATGCCAATATAAGCTAAGCATTGCATTTATCTCCTGATGTGCTACAGTTTAAGCTTTTTGATTATGTACCCAACCCCACGTGGACTGGGGTTTTTGAGTCCCACCCCTTAGCCGTATTGTGCAACCTGGAGCAGGGACCTCAACCTCTCCAATCCTCAGTCTCCTCATCTGTAAAATGGGCATAATCCAGCCCATAGGGTTGCTCTAGTCTTAAAAGAGATGAACATCAGATGCCTCGCACAGAAAAAGTACGGACTAATGTAAGCCAGTGTAATTGGTGTTCTATGTGTGTCATGCTTCTTCTTACCCCTCACGTTCACATCAGCTGTTCATTTTGATACATAGCATCGCGGCTGCTTTTACACAAATCCACATCGATATTTACACGTCGAGAGGCACTCGTCTGGAATTGTGAAATAAATCTCCAGGCAGCAGGGGCAGGCTCCAATCTTCACAATTTTCCGAGGCCAACAGGGGAAATCCTTGCTCCATGTATGTACACGCTGAGCCCCAGAAGCACGGGCAGCCTTCACTTACCTCCCCTCCTCACCTCCTCATCTACCCATCCCCCTCTCTTCCAGCATTCCAAACTGCAGAGGCTGACCCTGTCTCTCTTGATGATTTAAGTTTTGGAGAAGGACCGGAGAAGGATTTGTTTTGACGTTTAAAGGCAATCCAGGTAATGGATGACAGGGGCGGCGTCCACCTCCCCGTCCATATATCTGCACAACAGTATCTATTTTTGACGTAGCTGACACGCCGTTTCCTTTGGCAGCGCAAAGGGGGGCTCGTCTTTAAATTAAACTCGTCTCCGACCCCTCCGATCTGCAGCCGGTTCGGAGGCAGATGCTGGTGAGGGAAGCAAGAGGGCCGCCGGGCCGCCTGTTGGCTGTCAGTGATGTATGGTGCAAAGGCCCGGGCACCGTGAGCTGGACCCGAGACCTTCTCAAGTATTAACTAATGACAGAGGATGCCCCCGAGTCTTCTAATCACCTTTAACGTGCACATTTAGAAGCTAACTTTAAAGCAGGTGAGATAAGCAGGTCAGACAAACAAAGAAAAGAAAAGAAAAGAAAATCATATCATTGTCTCTGGCTGGTTTGGAATGGGGAGGGGAGTGATGCATTTGATGAAGAATTAACTACGGCAAAGAGGCTCTCAGGCTTCCATGAGAGTCTTTGTCTCAGTAACTAACTGGTCTTCCCCCCAGCCCACTGCCTAGAGGTTCCAGAATTCTGTCCTTAAGAGCAAACTTGGTAGAGCAGAGAAAAAATGCTAGCATCCAACGCCATCAGCAGAGCCCAGCTCTGCCATTTAACTGGCTGCGGGTTGGCGAGGGGGGAGTCTTCTTCCCTGAAGCTCAGTTTGCACATCCATAAAAGGTCCCATATGTCCTTTCAAAGGTTATCGTGAGGGTCTAAATGCAGAGAAAGAGCCAGAGGGATAGAAAGACAGAGAGACATGGAGAGACACAGCAAAGAAGAAGGAGAGAGAGAGAATATATATGTGCAAGCGATTTATAAACTGTTGCCATGTACTTTCCAAATGTTGCAATTATTTGATAATGATGAGGAGACAGTTGAAGTCTGTAAGGGGGAAAAAGCAATCACAAGAAATAAGGTATTAAGCTGGTTGCCTTCTAAGCCACATGGACATTTCTCTCCATGCTCGGGCATGATTCTTCCCTCTGATCCTTTTCCCTTGAGGTCCTGAATCTTTTTTTTTTTTAAACAATCTTTTTTATTTTTGACTGCATTGGGTCTTCATTGCTGCACGTGGGCTTTCTCTAGTCGCGGCGAGCAGGGGCTACTCTTCGTTGTGGTGCGCGGGCTTCTCATTGTGGGGGCTTCTCCTGTTGCAGAGCACGGGCTCTAGGTGCACGGGCTTCAGTAGTTGTGGCACGCGGGCTCGGTAGTTGTGGCTCGTGGGGTCTAGCGTGCAGGCTCAGTATTTGTGGTACACGGGCTTAGCTGCTCTGCAGCATGTGGGATCTTCCTGGACCAGGGCTCGAACCCCTGTCCCCTACATTGGCAGGTGGATTCTTAACCACTGCGCCACCAGGGAAGCCCGGTCCTGAATCTATGATCTTTTACTCAGAGAAAAAAACATTTTTTTAAAGACATCCAGGGGGTCTTCGAGCCTGTGTGATCCCCTCTGATTTAAACCTTAAATGAAACAAAGACCTCCTGGAGAATACCATCACCAAGTTGGCTTCTCTGCAACTGGGGTGAATTTTCTTCCTGTCAAAGCAAAGAGAAGTGGGGAGAGTGTGTTATATAGGGCCCAGAAGGGGCCGCTCTCACAAGCACACACAGCCATCCTTCATCCACTAGCCCAGAACTCTTACGACGTGGAACTTGTGTGGAAGATGATTCTAGCTTTCACTGGGCCAAAGTCCCCTGGACCCTGGCACTGGCTTCTGTAGGATGATGGAAGATGTGTCCCAAGACCCTGAGACAGAAATGATAAGGAACCTCTTTCCAGAAAGCTACTATCCTCCCAAGGCTTTCTCTCTGCTGGTAGCAGCTACTATAACTATGCCCCTGGGAGACTGGGGAGAAGCCTCCAACCTAGCCTCATGTAAGCAGCCAGCTGGATTCCTGTGTCCCCATCTCCTCGGACCCTCAGGATCCCGATGCCTCAGAAACACAGCATGTTTTGGTTGCTGGGTAGAAATGAACTAAGAGTCTGGAGGGGTCCATGCCCTTTTGGTGGATGACCTTCATTTCCATGATGTCTATTGACATCCCATGGAATTAGATACCCAGGGAACTTACTCTGGGAAAACATTGTTTCAGTGTCAAGCTTTGTCCTTGGACCCTCTCTGTCCATGTTATTACTGATAATGACCCTAAAGGCATCCTTCTTTGGAGATGTCATCAAACTGGAAAGGATACCTCAAATTTAGATGATTTTAAAAGAATCTAAAATTCTAGATATTGCTAGACAAAATGTCCAGGGATGCATTTAAACTCGCTTTTATTTTTTAATCCAATGCCAAAACACAGGATGGACAAGAGGCTTCATCACAGTTGATGTGACTGTGACTTGGCAGTTTGCGTTACTGAAACCAACTGATCATAAGTGATGCCCAAGTAAATTGAGGGGACTACAACCCAAATGTCCATTAGTCGCCCAATGGGTAAACAAAATGTGATCTATCCACACACTGGAATGTTATTTAGTCGTAAAAAGGAAGGACATACTGACACATGCTACTACATGGATGAAACTTGAAAACATTAGGCTCAGGGAAAGAAGCCAGAGACAAAAGACCACATATTATATGATTCATTCATATAAAGTGTTCAGGACACGGATAGGAATGATAGCCAAGAAGTAGAGTATTTCTTTTCTTTCTTTTTTTTTCCCTGCAGTACGCGAGCCTCTCATTGTTGTGGCCTCTCCCACTGCGGAGCACAGGCTCCGGACGCGCAGGCTCAGCGGCCATGGCTCACGGGCCCAGACGCTCCGTGGCATGTGGGATCTTCCCGGCCGCGGCACGAACCCGTGTCCCCTGCAGCGGCAGGCGGACTCTCAACCACTGCGCCACCAGGGAAGCCCTAGAGTATTTCTTTTTGAGTTGAGGGAAATATTCAAAAATTGGCCGGGGTGATAGTGGCACATACCTGTGAATATACAGAAAACCACTGAATCGCACGCTTTAAATGCGTGAGTTGTCTGGTATGTGAATTATATCCCAATTAAGCTGTTTAGAAAAATAACTCAGGTGTGTGTTAGGGTTCATTCACAGAATAGCATCTCGGCCAAGGTTCTATTGGAGAACCTGTAGGATTCAGGCCTGGGGCTCTATTGGTTGTGAAGGACAGGGGATACCAAGATGAAGGGCTTCTGGATCTTGGAGCAAACAGGTGGAGTTGTTTGTGGCTGTTAATCCTGGGGACAGAAGATGGCAGCCCACAGACATTTAGAGAGTTGTGTTGTTGAAGAAAAAAGAAACCTCATCCTGTATAGTTGATGAAGGTGACACGGGAATCAATTAGGATTCAGCATGTGATAGAGATTTTAAAGCTAGAGTGTTTTATAATATAGATAATATAGTAATAATATAATATAGATAAAGGAGAGCCAGAGCTCCCAAGGAGGGCAATCTTCAAGAGCCAAGTGGGGACCATCTATCTGGGCTGTTAAAAAAAGGGACTTTTGGGGCTTCCCTGGTGGCGCAGTGGTTGAGAGTCCGCCTGCCAATGCAGGGGACGCGGGTTCGTGTCCCGGTCCGGGAAGATCCCACATGCCGCGGTGCGGCTGGACCCGTGAGCCATGGCCGCTGAGCCTGCGCGTCCGGAGCCTGTGCTCCGCAACGGGAGAGGCCACAACGGTGAGTAGGCACAAGTACCATAAAAAAAAAGGGACTTTCTTGTGCTAAGAAGGTTTAGAATAGAAGCCTGGGGACTTCCCTGGTGGCACACTGGTTAAGAATCTGCCTGCCAGTGCAGCGGACACGGGTTCGAGCCCTGGTCTGGGAATATCCCACATGCCACGGAGCAACTAAGCCCGCAAGCCACAACTACTGAGCCTGTGCACCTAAAGCCCATGCTCCATAACAAAGAGAAGCCACTGTGATGAGAAGCCCGTGCACCATAACGAAGAGTAGTCCCCGCTCGCCACAATTAGAGAAAGAAGACCCCATACAGCCAAAAAAAAAAAAAAAAAGGATAGAAGCCTGCCAAGAACATGTCCAATTCTTAAGTGCCTGTGATTCCAGAAGACTAGAACCCAGGTTCACTAGAATCCTGCTAAAGCAACGTCTGCTTTGGGACAAGAAGCTTGAATTATACAAACTACCAGAGGACCACTTTTAAGACTTCTTTTTTTTTTGTTTTTTCATATATATCTGTCTGTTTTTCTGGGATTTCTGTTGTGATGCATTTATTTATTTTGTTTATTTATATATTTATGCATTTATATATTTATGTTTATTTATTCATCCCTGTATCTGTACACACTGTCTGTATTATTATTTTTATTTATTTATTTATTTATTTATTTATTTATTTATTTATTTATGGCTGTGTTGGGTCCTGGCTGCTGTGCACGGGCCCTCCCCAGTTGCGGCGAGCACGGACCACTCCCCTCCGCGGTGCTCAGGCCCCTCACTGCGGTGGCCCCCCCGTGCTCAGGCCCCTCACTGCGGTGCCCCCCCCTCCGTTGAGGAGCATGGGCTCTAGGTGCGCAGGCTTCAGTAGTTGTGGCATGTGAGCTCAGTAGTTGTGGCTCGTGGGCTCTAGAGTGCAGGCCCAGCAGCCGTGGCACATGGGCCCAGCTGCTCCGCAGCATGTGGGATCCTCCCGGACCGGGGCTCGAACCTGTGGCCCCCACATCCGCAGGCAGACCCCCAACCACTGTGTCACCAGGGAAGTCCCTAGGCTTCTTGATGTATGATCCCTGAAGACAGTATTTCTGTGATGATCCTAAAGGCTATCCTCAGGAGACAGTATCATATGTCAGATCTGAGGCAACTTGGGAGTCAGAGAGACCTGAGTTCGCATCCTGACTCTGCCACTAACTTGCTGTAGGTTGTTGTAGGCAAGTGACTTCAATGCTCAGTTTTCTCAACGACAACATCAGAGTGATTACATATACATCACAGGGTTATTAAAGCATGAAAATAAGAGCTTGTATTGGCATCCTCAATTTCCCCCCTATCTGCCAAGATAAAATCAACGTGTAAAACCTTCATAGAAAATACAAACGTCACAAACCAGGAGCAAACCTGTCCTAAAATCTCATCTCCCAGGTACACTTGCTACTTACTTCCTCTTTCTACTTTGATATATGTTCTATATTTGCTTCAACAAGAGTTTATTGTTTTTGTTGGGAAAACAATACAGAAAACTTGATACACTAACTATAAAAGCTTCACAGCACCCTCACAACATTCTGTGTGCTCTCCTATGAGTCACTTTTTTGTCTAATATCCTTGGCTAACATATAGGCTGTAATAGTAAGAGTTGAGTGCTAGGAAGACTCAGATTTGGGATCTCATCTCCATCCTCCATCATCACCTCCATCCTCACCATTGTCATAACCACCACCTCCTCCACCATAACTACTGTCCCCCTGGCTGTTATCATACCCACTGTGAACACCCCAACTATCATCACCACCACTTCAACCAGCATTCTTTCCAGCACAACCACCACCACCGTGACCATTGCCACCACCATCACCGTGTGTACCACTCCCACCATTTCCATCATCAGCACGATCACCATTAGTACCAGCACCATCACCCTCATCACCATCACCACAAGCAATTATGAAGTACACATGGACAAGTCACTGTGGCTCTCGATTCTGTGCCTGCATCTCAGGTCTGTTTGCCTATGTTTAATGAAACATCTACTTGACCCCATAAGTCATTTTAAGAGCCTTTCCTTATATCATTTTTACCAGGGTCCCCGTGGACTCATGGGCATTCCAGTTCTAGGTGTCAGAAGCTGAATATGCATGAAATTTTGAATTTATATTGAAATTCTCTGTAGCCCGTAACTCGGGAACTCCTCTGTTGAAAGTTTTGACTGTCAGGTTCTGAGTCTCTAAAGCCGATTATCTTGGAAAATCTAACCACACACATGTATCCAAGAAAGAGTAGGAGAGAAGCCAACACCGCAAAGATGGATTCCTCAGTCCAGTGGTTGTGAAGCCCCGTCTTCTGAGCAAAGTTCTCCTAAAGAATCTGCGCAGTCTTTGATTTTTCTGGACTCCATCCTTGACCTGTTGCCTCATAGTAGAGTGTGTTTCTGAAAGATACAATCAAGACATTCCACTGAGTGATGCTACATCGAAATATCAGACGATGCCTTTGAACTCTTCCGACAAACCACAAGCTTAGGAACCAACGCTGACACAACACTCAGCGGATTCAAAACACTGGGCAGGGGAAAAAGGGGAGGGTGTGGGCAAAGGCTCTTTGATTAAATGTGTTTCTTTCTCTTTGTGCTCTAATGAGGTCTCAAGGTACTGCCCGGCCACTTCGAAATTCCTGTGCCGGCTTTCTGAAGAAAATCTCTATCAAGTTCTCTCTCAGAAGTTTCCAGCCAAGAGCAACAGGAGAGATTTGTTATTGGCTTAAATAACCAGGCCTTTCAAATGGATAAACATTCAAACAAGAAAAGGAAGACCTAGAGGAGAAATGTCTTGTAAGAAAGAAAGGGACGTAAAGAAAATCAAAGTATTCGCAGTCAAAACATCTCATGCTCCAAAGAACCAGGCTTATCTTTGCACAGAATTTCCTTTGCAGGAATGACTGTCTAACCTCCGTGCCACGTTTTTAATCTCTCCAAACCGGTTTTAGTTTTTGCCAAGGTGGATGTCGAGTCCGAATTAAAATCAGTCATTTATCTTTGCCAAAGCATTTGCTCCTTCCACAATGGAAAGTTATGAAGATAGGTGCCTCCCATTTGAAGTAGGTGCTTCCCTTCTGAAGTTATCAGGCCCCTGTGGTTTGCTGATAACCAAAGAGACTCAGCCTTGGAGGGGCAGGAGCTCCTTGAGGATAAAGGAGACCATTAAAAGAAGGACATATGACTTTGCAGCCAAGGAGGCGAAGAGGGAACAGCTTTCTGGATGTGGCAGCTCTTACATTTGCTAATAAAAGAGGCTTCTAAAAGGTTGTACACCCCGATTTTCCAAATCTTGGCTCAGACCCCTTTATTTGCAACTCCTGTTTAGGCCTAATTTGGGGGAAAACATTAGCATTCCAGGCACCTTCTCTAGTAAGAAGAAAAGCTAGAAGGAAATCCTGCCGTTTGTGACAACGTGGATGGACCTCGAGGGCATTTTGCTAAGTCAAAGATGTCAGACAGAGAAAGACAAATGCTGCGTGAGCTCACTTATATGTGGAACCTAAAACGAAAGAAAAGGGAAGGAAGGAAAGAAAGAGAGAAAAAGAGAGAGAGGGAGGGAGGAAGAAAGAACCCCAACAATGAACTCACAGGTCCAGAGAACAGATTGGTGGTTGCCAGAGGAGAGGCCTGGGGGTGGACAAAATGTATGAAGCTGGTCATTAAGTTATAAGATAAATCAGTCCTGAGGATGTAATGTAAGTCGTGGTGAATATAGTTAACAATACCGTATTGTATATTTGCAAGTTGTTGAGAGGAGATCTTAAAAGCTCTCACCACGAGAAAAAATTGTGTAATGATGTGAGGTGATGGCTATTCACTAAACCTATGGTGCTCATTTTGCAGTAGATACATTTATCAAATCATTGTGCTGTGCACCTGAAACGAACACGTTATATGTTAATTATATCTCTTTTTTTTTTTTTTTTTTTTTTGCCGTTCGCGGGCCTCTCACTGTTGTGACCTCTCCCGTTGCGGAGCACAGGCTCCGGACGCGCAGGCTCAGTGGCCATGGCTCACGGGCCCAGCCGCTCTGCGGCATGTGGGATCTTCCCGGACCGGGGCACGAACCCGTGTCCCCTGCATCGGCAGGCGGACTCTCAACCACTGCGCCACCAGGGAAGCCCTATCTCAATTTTTAAAATAAGTATATTACAAACTGAAAAAATATGTAAAAAATAAAGCTAAAAAGCTATTTAGGGAATTCCCTAGCAGTCCAGCGGTGCTTCCACTGCCTGGGCCCTGGGTTGGATCCCTGGTTGGGGAACTAAGATCCTGTAAGCTGTGTGGCCAAAAAAAACCCCACAAAAAACCAAAACCAACCAAACAAACAAAAAGCAATTTAAAGCTGTTGACTGATTTCTTCCCTTCCCCTCCACTCACTGAGGAGATAGATTCTCTTTGAACTGGCAACCTTGTCAATAGGAAAACTTAGACTCTGCCCAGAGAGATTCTACTCTGATTTGACATAGGGTAAACTTCAGGGGGTGTATCGTCCTCCCAGGTCAAGCAGAGTGTGTAATTTGGTGAGAGACACAGGACCAGGGTCTTATGAATGGCAATTAGCAAGACCACTTTTTGGGGACTCAGAAAGCATCCAAATGTCTCTAATCCATTACAAAACACCACCCATCTCTCAGTTCCTATTAGCCTGGGGATTTGTAGCTGCTTTTTAGAGTCCGAGACCCAGAGCATCATTGCTGCCTCATAAACGCTGGTGGCTGTTTCATATTAATTATGAATAATTATGGACTATACCACTTACGGGTGCTATGATATTTGGCTACATGTTAGGCTGTCAATGTTATTAAATTCCTTCAACATGAGGGAAATAAAAACCCAGGGTACTTCATGAGAGGCCAAATTGAAGGAGAGAGAGAAAATTAACGAGTGGCATGTCACTCAGTGGTAAATCTTATTCAACTTTATTTTGAACTTTATTTTGAGCAGTCTGTCTTTTTTCCCCTTATGCCCACAGGCTTTCTTTCAAGGTTAAAGTTACCAGCTGTTTCACAGAATATTCAAGTTCTCGGGGTTTGGAAGATGGAGGGCCCCTCCCAGCAAGGATTTTGGAAGCTCCAGGCCATTGCCTTATCTCTGATAGAGAGGATGGAAAAGAACGGACTATCCAACCCCAATTCCCGCAGCGCTGATAGCGGCTGGAAATATGTGTTGCTAGTGCTCTCTAGTGGCCAAAGCTTGGCTGAACTTTAAAAGAGATTTTTCACCCTGAGCTGGGTGTTGAGTGCTTTTGAAAAGCTATGTTGTAACTTGTCTGTTGCCTTGGTGCTCTAGCAGGAATGGCTTTCGACTCCTTGATGCTGGTTTTCTCATTGTAAGCTGTCTCAAATCCTCTTGGCGGAAGCTGGTGAGTTTGAACTAAACTACAATTTTTGAAAATGGCAAATTGTAATTTTTCTGAGGAAAACTTTTAGCCTCCAAAGTAGCCCATTCTGTGCCTGCACGATTGCCTCTTGACTGCCTAGGCCCCAGAGCAAAATCTTCATATTTATAAATGTCTTTCGCTTCCCAAATTTCTTTCACAAAATCATTTTTCTTCTTCATGCTAATTATGTGCCTTGCAAAGGCACTAAAAATCAAGCCATTCCCGTTGACCTGGAAATTCCACTTCTAGAAATTTTTGATAAGCAATCACTATGGATATGAGTAAGAATGAGGGTGAGCTATTTGTTGAAGTGTTCTTCCTAATACACAGAAAAAACCCACAACCCCCTAAAGATCCAACAAAACAGAATTTAATAAATTATAGTGCAAGCAACTGATGAAATGAAAGGTTGCAATTAAAAGCCACATTACAGTGGAGCAAATCACTTTGCTAACGGATGGGACACAAAGGTCCAGAGGGGATGACCTTCCTGGCGTCTCACACAAAATCTGGGTGATGGTTTCATGGATGTTCACTTTGCGATAAGTCATTAAGCTGTACATTTTCTTTTCTTTTTTAAAAAACATTTTTTTTATTTATTTAATTTATTTTTAATTTTTTTTGGCTGCATTGGGTCTTCGTTGCTGTGCGTGGACTTTCTCTAGTTGTGGCGAGCAGGGGTTACTCTTCGTTGTGGTGCACGGGCTTCTCACTGCGGTGGCTTCTCTTGTTGTGGAGCATGGGCTCTAGGTGCGCAGGCTTCAGTAGTTGTGGCGCATGGGCTCAGTTGCCCCGCGGCATGTGGGATCCTCCCGGACCAGGGATCGAACCCACGTCCCCCGCACCGACAAGCGGATTCTCAACCACTGCACCACCAGGGAAGCCCCCAGCTGTACATTTTCTGAATGGGTGTATACTGCATAATTTTGAAAGATTAAAAAAAACCACAGGTATCCTAACCCCTAATTGAACACTTTTTCTGACACTGTTCTGCTTCTTGTAACTAGATTTTTAAATTGTACAGTCATGCAGATGTGGAGAACGGACACGGGGAGGGGGAAGGGTAAGCTGGGACGAAGTGAGAGAGTGGCATGGACATATATACACTACCAAATGTAAAACGGATGGCTAGTGGGAAGCAGCCGCATAGCACAGGGAGATCAGCTCCGTGCTTTGTGACGACCTAGAGGGGTGGGGTAGGGAGGGTGGGAGGGAGGCTCAAGAGGGAGGGGATATGGGGATATAAGTATACCTATAGCTGGTTCACTTTGTTGTACAACAGAAACTAACACAACATTGTAAAGAAATTATACTCCAACAAAGGTATTTTTAAAAATTGTACAGTCATGTCTCGGTATCCTCTGGGGCTGGGCTCCAGGACTCCCAGCAGAAACCAAAATCTGCAGATACTCAAGTCCCTTAGTTGACCCTTTGTATCCGCAGGATTCAACCAACCCAAGGATACAGAGCCGGAGGGCTGACTATATTTAGAACATTCAAGTGGTGAGACTAGATTTGCTTGCAAACAGCTTTGTCTTTGCTGAATTGGAAAACAATGTGAAATGCCATTCAACTGAAATTCACAACTTCTCAGAGGTGGGAGTGGGAACAATACACTTAAAATTCTTGGCTCCCTAGAGATTAGAGATTATCAATATATTTCACTAATTCTATCTCCTTATTGCTATAACAACTGTGAATTGCCATATCTTTTGCTATTATTTAACAAACCCATAGAATATTTGGAGGAAAACAATTTGCCTAAATGTCCAAGGTAATATAACTCTTCTCTATAATTCCTTGTCAAAAGCAGAGAAATAATGAGTGAATTTTGAATTACATTTAATAAGTACTTATTTTGTGTCTGTCACCCTGAGACAATAGTGAGAAACAGCTCTGTCCTAGACCTCAAGGTACCTTTAGCCTGGCTGGAAGTATTACATCCATGAAAAAAAAGAGAGAGAGACCTATATAAGGCAAATGAATGCAAAGTGTACTCTATAAGTGTTATAAGTTGTATGGAACAAGATCAAGTGTGAGAAACTTTAAGTCAGACGGATACAAATTAATGTCTGTAAGGACAGGTGAGTTTAAATCTCTGTGGCTTAGTTTCCTTATCTATAAAATGGAGGCACTATTACTACTGTAAAGATTAAATAAGGGAACGCACTTTGCTAGAACATTAAATACTCAAACATGTTAATAGAATACTAATTATTATTATTAAGGAATAACTTTGAGCCTGGCCAACTACACAGCCTGAGTGGAAATGCTCAGTCTTTGCATCAGGCCAGGTGCACAAGCTCTAACTTTAGGAAATGGTTTCTCAAGCTGAGAAAACACCAAGGTGCCTGAGAAATCACCACTTCCTAAATTTCCACTTCCGTTACCTTTTTCTCTCAGTAGAGGGCGCCCCGGAGACCTCTCCCCACAGGGATTTTTTTTTTTTTTTTTTTCATCCCAGGGAAAAGGAATCAGTTTTTCGTGCCAAGTACAAGTCCAGAGAACAAGATATCCAATTTAGCTAATTCCTAAAGATCTTAATTTCCAAACTCTGTTATTACAGAGTGTATTGCATAAGGAATGTGTCTACGATTGCATACATGGGAGGCAGAAAGCCCTTCTCCGCCTTGTCAAATGAATCGGGCCGTTTGGGGGTTTGAGGGCAACTGAGTCAGGGGCCACCTTCTCTACTTGTCTTTGCAGGGTCTTGAAACCTGGAGGAAGATACACCGGTCCTGGTGCCTGAAGATCAGGCTTTGAATCCTGGCTCTAACCCCAGCTTGCGGTGTGACCTCAGGTTTGTTACTTGCCCACCGCGTCAATTTCTCCCTCCGTAAAAGATAACACCAGTGGAGCTCAAACCCGTTGACGGGGAAAATACAAGCGAATATCTGTTAAGTACTTACGCTGTTCTAAGCACTTTATCTGCGCTATCACTTTTAAGCTTACACAACCCTAGGAGATGGGTATTACTAGATGAGGAAACTGAGGCATGGTACAATGAAGTTCCTTGCCCAGGGTCACTCCTCTAAGTAAATAACAGAGCCAAACTTTGACCCAGGCTGTGCGGCACCACCGCCCAGGCCCCTGGTTACTGTACTTTTCCACCTCCCTACCTGCGAAAGCCCACTATTCACGACTCTATCCCCAGGCTGGACCAGGGGGCTGACATAGTAGGTCAATGAGAAGAATCAATAAACTTGAATGTCCATCACTTGAAACTGTGAGAATATTAGGTTTTTATCTACAGAGTAGGATCTTAAAGAATACTGGGGTTGGATGAATCTTTAGGAATCACTTGGTTAATCTAGATCCCTAATTTTCTTTTTTTAAAAAAATTTGTTTTATTGAAGTATAGTTGATTTACAATGTTGTGTTAGTTCTGTTATAAAGCCAAGTGATTCAGTTATACATATATATTTATATACATTTTTCTTCATATTCTTTTCCATGGTGGTTTATCACAGGCTATTGAATATAGTTCCCTATTCTATATAGTAGGACCTTGTTTATCCAACCTATATCTAATAGTTTGCATCTGCTAATACCAAAGTCCCAGTCCATCCCTCCCCAATCTCCCCTCCCCCTTGGCAACCACAAGTCTCTTCTCTATGTCTGAGTCTGTTACTGTTTCCTAGATAAGTTCATCTGTGTCATATTTTAGATTCCACATATAAGTGATATCATATGGTATTTGTCTTTCTCTTTTAGACTTACTTCACTTAGTATGATAATCTCTAGGTCCATCCATGTTGCTGCAAATGGCATTATTTCATTCTTTTTTATGGCCAAGTAGTATTCCATTGTATAGATAGATAGATAGATAGATAGATAGATATACACCACATCTTCTTTATCCATTCTAGAGCCCTAATATTCAAATAGGGAAATTGACACCCTGGAGGGTTTTTTAAAAATAGCTGGGCTTCCCTGGTGGCACAGTGGACTTCCCTGGTGGTGCAGTGGTTGAGAGTCAGCCTGCCGATGCAGGGGACACGGGTTCATGCCGCGGTCCGGGGAGATCCCACATGCCGCGGAGCGGCTGGGCCCGTGAGCCATGGCCACTGAGCCTGAGTGTCCGGAGGCTGTGCTCCACAGTGGGAGAGGCCACAACAGTGAGAGGCCTGCGTACCGCAAAAAAAAAAAAAAAAAAAAGCTATAAATTATTTGAGAATTCTCCCACAGAGAAATGAGGTCTGTGTTTCTTCCCCTTGAATCTGGCCTGACTTTAGTGACTCACTTAAAACCATAAAAGATGAAGTGAGTCAGTGTGGTTTTTGAGGCTGGGTCAAGTGTTGCCACAGCTACCATCTTATTTGCTGGGACATTTTTTGCTTGGACCCTGAGCCACCATATTAGAAGCTCAGCTTCCCTGAGACTGCCATGCTAGTCAGATCCCATGTAGACGCTCTGGTTGCAACCCAGCTGGGCAGCCGGCAGCCAGCCAACCAGGCAGGTGAGCCATTTGGGACACCCAACCCAATTGTACCATCGCATGTCTGCAGCTTTTTAAAAATTAAAAAATATTTTTTTAACTTTTTTTTTTTGGCCACACCACATGGCATGCGGGATCTTAGCTCCCAGACCAGGGGTCGAACCCATGCCCCCTGCAGTGGAAGCGCGGAGTCTTAATCACTGGCCTGCCAGGGAAGTCCTTCTGCAACTTTAATGCACATCTAACTCCCACGGCATGAGAGTCCCCAAGTAAGAAATGCCCCAATGAGCCATCTGGAATACCTGACCCACAAAGTGGAGAGCAAAATAAAATGGTTGTTTCAAGCCACTATGTGTCTGGTGTGCTTTTTTACACACCAGAACACAGAGAGGGGAAGTAACCAGCTCAAGACATCTGTGGGTAGCAGCAGGACCAGGGCTAGCACCAGTTTCCTGACCTTTAGACAGAGTTTTGCCTGCTCCGATGCCAAGCTGCACCTGTTTCTCAAGCTTTCCGGAGATGCCTCCCCAGGGAGTATTCTAACCAGGACGGGAGGTGTCGAGCTCTCTGACAGACTTCTGTGCACGATGCCAGGGAACACAGAAGAAAAACCACATGCCAGGGAGAATAGACAAATCTCCCAGACAGAAGAATTCCAAATAATTTATGTAGCTATGCTGCCATTGAGGCAGTGGAGCATGACTCCGTCCCTTAAGTGTGGTCTGAGTGTAGTGACTTGCCTCCAGAGATGACAGTAAGGAACAGGGAACAAAGGGTAACTCTCCAGGGGAGAACCCGACAAGTAGCACCTCAACCAAGCGATCTGGGTTCATCACCAACAATGGAAGTCGTGGGTGTACTTTTCTTTCTTGTCCACTTTATTTTTAATTTTTATTAAAATTTAGGGGCTTCCCTGGTGGCGCAGTGGTTGAGAGTCCGCCTGCCGATGCAGGGGACACGGGTTCGTGCCCTGGTCCGGGAAGATCCCACATGCCACGGAGCGGCTGGGCCCGTGAGCCATGGCCACTGAGCCTGTGCGTCCGGAGCCTGTGCTGTGCAACGGGAGAGGCCACAGCAGTGAGAGGCCCACGTACCGCAAAAAAAAAAAAAAAAAAAAATTAAAAAAAATTGTGTACAGGGACTTCCCTGGTGGTTCAGTGGTTAAGACTCTGCGCTCCCAATGCAGGGGGCCCAAGTTTGATCCCTGGTCAGGAAACTAGATCCCACATGCCGCAACTAAGAGTCCACATGCCGCAACTAAGGGTTCACATGCCACAACTAAGGAGCGCGTGAGCTGCAACCAAGACCTGGTGCAACTGAATAGAAAAAATGTTGTATGCAATTTAAAGATTACTTTCCATTTACAGTTATTACAGAATATTGGCTCTATTCCCCATGTTGTACAATACATCCTTGTAGCGTATCTTACACCTCCCACTCCCCCTCCTCTATATTGCCCCTCCCCTTCCACCCCCCCCCACTGGTAACCTCTAGTGTGTTCTCTACATCTGTGAGTCGGCTTCTTTTTTGTTGTATTCACTAGTTTGCAGCATTTTTTTAGATTCCACTTGTAAGTGATATCATACTGTACACCCTTAAGAAAAATATCAGCCCCTGCCAACATGGAGCTTGTAGTCCAGTAAAAGAGAACAGACACTAGGGCTTCCCTGGTGGCACAGTGGTTGAGAGTCCGCCTGCCAATGCAGGGGACGTGGGTTCGTGCCCCGGTCGGGGAAGATCCCACATGCCACAAAGTGGCTGGGCCTGTGAGCCATGGCCGCTGAGCCTGAGCGCCCAGAGCCTGTGCTCCGCAGTGGGAGAGGCCACAACAGTGAGAGGCCTGCGTACCGCAAAAAAAAAAAAAAAAAAAAAAATCACATTGAATGCCAATTTATAGGCCGATCAATGCAATGGACCCTGGAATATAGCAGTTGACAAGACAAAGAACTTTCACAAGTGGAGTTTCCATTCTGTTGGGGAAGGCACACAGTATCTAAGGAAACAAGGAAATAATAAAGTCATACCAGATCATTATTCATGCTAATCTAGAGGCACTAGAGCAGAGTCATGCCTGGGTTTGAATCCTCACTGATAAACTGTGAGCAAGTTAATTAACCTCTCTGGCCTCAGTTTTCTCATCTGTAGAATGGGGATGATAACATATGTGCTTTAGTGTTGTTGAGACAATTAAATGAGTTAGCACAGAAAGGTGCCTATACAAGCCTTAGCTACTATTGTCATTATCATTATCCTCACTACCATCAACATTATTATTATGGATCTGTCCCTGCTTTCACCAGTTCTTCTCCACTTTCCCTCTCTTTTCCCAGGTCTTTGGAGTCAAACAGGTCTAGGTTCAAATTTATTCATCACATTCTAGCTGTGTGATCTTAACTAGGTCACTTCACCTCTCTGATCATTAGCTTCCTTATGTATAAAAAATGGGATGACAATAATGATGATGATGATAATTCCTTCTTTTTTTAAAAAAAATAGCACGAATATTAAATAATAACGTGTAGGAAGTTCTGGCCCATAGTGAGTCCTGATAAATATTTATTTCCTCCTCTCCCACATATTCCTATCCACAGTTTCTTTTGATTTTAATGACTATGGTTTTTAATTTTTTTTTTAGAGATTTTTTTATGTGGACCATTTTTATTTATTTATTAACATCTTTATTGGAGTATAATTGCTTTACAATGGTGTGTTAGCTTCTGCTGTATAACGAAGTGAATCAGCTATATGTATACATATATCCCCATTTCCCCTCCCTCTTGCGTCTCCCTCCCACCCTCCCTAACCCACCTCTCTAGGTGGTCACAAAGCACCGAGCTGACCTCCCTGTGCTATGCAGGTGCTTCCCACTAGCTATCTGTTTACATTTGGTAGTGTATATATGTCCATACCACTCTCTCACTTTGTCCCAGCTTACCCTTCCCCCTCCCTGTGTCTTCAGGTCCATTCTCTATATCTGCGTCTTTATTCCTGTCCTGCCCTTAGGTTCTTCAGAACCATTTTTTTTTTTTTTTAGATTCCATATATATGTGTTAGCATACGGTATTTGTTTTTCTCTTTCTGAGTTACTTCACTCTGTATGACAGACTCTAGGTCCATCCACCTCACTACAAATAACTCAATTTCGTTTCTTTTTATGGCTGAGTAATATGATGTGGACCATTTTTAAAGTCTTTATTGAATTTGTTACAATATTGCTTCTGTTTTATGTTTTGGTTTTTTGGCCACGAGGCATGTGAGATCTTAGCTCCCTAACCAGGGATCAAACCTGCACCTCCTGCATTGGAAGGCGAAGTCTTAACCACTGGACCACCAGGGAAGTCCCAACTACAGTTTAAAATTTTTTTATGACATTTAAAACATAATTGATTTCCTTCTTAAGTGTATTATACATTGAAAAACTTTATTCAGAAATGGGATCTGGGCTTTGCCAGACTACCAAAGCGTCCATAAGCTGTCACTGGAACCGTCTCAGGCGTGGTCAGCCTGGAACTTCCTGATGGCAGCTTAAAACTTGTTACATCTGCTTGAAATTTCTCCTTAAAAATTGAAATTTCAGCCTTAAAAAAATCTTTCATTCAAATTGCTGAGAAAAAAATGTCTTCTTAACATGTCTAGTTCGCTGACACCACTATCTCTGTCTGCTTCTCCCCGATCTCTGATTTGGGTTTTTATTATTATCTCTTTGGGTTTGTCCACACAAGTTCTAAAACATAGCTTGGGACTTCCTTTCTGGTGGCGCAGTGGTTGGGAATCTGCCTGCCAGTGCAGGGGACATAGGTTTGAGCCCTGGACCAGGAAGATCCCACATGCTGTGGAGCAACTAAGCCCGCGTGCCACCAACTACTGAAGCCCGTGCGCCTAGAGCCCGCGAGCCACAACTACTGAGCCCGTGCGCCACAACTACTGAAGCCCGCGTGCCTAGAGCCCATGCTCCTCAACAAGAGAAGCCACCGCAATGAGAAGCCCATGCACCGCAAGAAGCGTAGCCCCCGCTCGCAGCAACTCGAGAAAGACTGCACGCAGCAAGGAAAACCCAGTGCAGCCAAAAATAAATAAAATTAATTAATTAATTAATTAAAATCACAAATAACAAGTGTTGGCAAAGGTAAACACTTGTGCATTGCTGGTGAGACTATAAAATGTGCAGCCACTGTGGAAAACCTTATAGTAGTTTCTCAAAAAGCCAAACATAGAATTAGATATGATCCAGCGATTCCACTTCTGCATATAAACTCAAAAGAAGTGAAAAGTAAGGACTCAAAGAGATATTTGCACACCTATGTTCGGAGCAGCATTATTTCAATAGCCAAAAGGTGGAAGCAAGCCAAGTGTCCATTGATATATGAATGAACAACAAAAATGTGATATATTCACACAATAGAATATTATTCAACCTTAAAAAGGAAGGAAATTCTGACACGTGCTACAACATGGATGAACCTTGAGGACATTATGCTAAACGAAGTAAGTCAGTCACAAAAGAATAAATCCGGTATGATTCCATTTATAGGAGGTTCCTAGGGTAGTCAGATTCATGGAGACAGAAAGTAGAATAGTGGTTGCCAGGGACTGAGGCGGATGGGGGTCACTATTTAATGGGCACAGAGTTTGCGTTTTATAAGATGAAAAGAGCTCTGTGGATGAATGCTGGTGATGGTTGCACAACAATGTGAATGCACTTAATGCCATTGAAATGGACACTTGGGTCTTCGTTGCTGCACGCGGGTTTTCTCTAGTTGTGGCGAGCGGGGGCTATTCTTCATTGTGGTGTGCGGGCTTCTCATTGCCATGGCTTCTCATGTTGCAGAGCACAGGCTCTAGCTGCGCGGGCTTCAGTAGTTGTGGCACGTGGGCTCAGTAGTTGTGGCTCGCAGGCTCTAGAGCTCAGGCTCAGTAGTTGCAGTGCATGGGCTTAGTTGTGGCATGTGGGATCTTCCCGGATCAGGGCTCGAACCTGTGTCCCCTGCATTGGCAGGTAGCTTCTTAACCACTGTGTCACCAGAGAAAAGCCCTTTTGTTTTGTTTTTGATAGTAGCCATCCTAATAAGTGTTAGGTGGTATCTCACTTTGGTTTTGATTTACATTTCCCTGGTCTTTTCAAGTGCCATGGCTTCCTTTTTTCCAGCCAATAGCAATCCCCTTTTCTGGATGCTGGAGAGAGTTAGACTGAGGACGAGGAGAGCTGGGTTCAACTTTATCACTTACCAACCAACTAGCGTGTCATGGGGCAGATAACCGCCCCTCTCTAAGCCTCTCTGTTCCCAGCCATAAGATGGAGCAAAAAAATACATCAGTAGAATAAGAGAAATATCTGTGACTCTGAACCAGGCTGTCCTTTGATTCCTGGGAGCATAATAATCAGCTGTGTGACCTTGGGCAAGTCTCTTTCACTCTGATATTTATTGGGTTGGCCAAAAGGTTCTTTTGGGTTTTTCCATAATACAGTAGAACCCGAACGAACCTTTTGGCCAGCCCAATCATTTTCTCATCTATAAAGGCTGGTGACTATAGTCACACTTATCTCATAGTTTGGGGAAAGATGAATTATTGCAGTAAAGGGTTTAGGAGAACATTGGACAGAAGATAAGTACTCAACCCCTGTTATTACAATTTCTCATAGTCTCCTCTTGGGAATTGTTTTTAGTTACTACCAATTGCCAGACATATTAAAAGTTGAAAGACTGCAAGCTGTTTAATATTAATAACTGATTCCTTTCTCTTTCCCAACGGATGTGGTATAATTTCTTATTAAACCGCCATAACTGGAAACCAACTGTGAAATCCCACCTCAGCCTTCTTTAAACCCGATATATCTTTAAGAAGTTTTCCTTTTCTGTCCACTTCATGTTTGCTCTTATTATTTTAATTGCTCAAGAAATGCAAGTTTGTTGTAGGAGAAACAGAAACTTCAGATATGCAGTTAGAAGAAAAGGACTCCCGTAATCTCACACTCAGAGGTAAACACTATTAGTGTTTAGATCTATGGCCTTGTAGACATGCCTACATAAACTTTCTTATAATAATATTAAATATACCATCTTCTAACCAAATTTTTTGCTTAAAATATTACAGCTGTCTACCCAGGCCCATAATACAGGTCCACAGCATTGTTTGTTTGTTTGTTTGTTTGTTTTGGCAGGGTGGTGGGTACGCGGGCCTCTCACTGCTGTGGCCTCTCCCGTTGCAGAACACAGCCTCCGGACGCGCAGGCTCAGCGGCCGTGGCTCACGGGCCCAGCCGCTCCGCGGCATGTGGGATCTTCCCGGACCGGGGCACAAACCCGCGTCCCCTGCATCGGCAGGCGGACTCTCAACCACTGCACCACCAGGGAAGCCCACACAGCACTGTTTTTAGTGCCAGTATAATATTCCTTATAAACGTACTATAATGTTTCAACTCATCCCCTCCTGCAGGACATATAAGTTATTTTCATGCTGCCCATTTTAAATCACCCATGAATGAAATTATTCCAACTCAATGGTTTCTTCTTACTGTTCCTGAGTAATTCCAGAAGGTAAGTTAGAGTTACAAGGACCCTGTATGGATGTAAATATTGAATGAATTAAGACTTTGGGCTCTGGTCCCACGAGGGCCTCCCTACCATCAGTTTGGAAAGGTTTCCTCCACTCTCTGAGCTCATTGCTGTTGTAAAAATGAGAGGTCTTAGGGAATTCCCTGGTAGTCCAGTGGTTAGGACTTAGCGCTTTCACTGCCAGGGCCCAGGTTCAATCCCTGGTATGGGAAATAAGATCCTGCAAGCTGCACAGTGCGGCCAAAAATTTAAAAAAAAAAAAAAAAAGAGAGAGAGAGGTCATAAAGAGGTCATGAGAAGGCATGAGATGATAATATACCTGTAGGATCCTGCTGACTTCTAAAGAAAAGAGAAGGGATCATTATTTACCAATAACCTATCATTTCATGGCAATTCCCAGCACCCTGTGGTACAACCCTGGTTCAGTGGCCCCTGATATTTAATATAATGAAGAGTCTTACGGCCCCTGAGTTTGCATCACACAGGAAGGAAGCAAACCTGTGTGCAAACAGGAAGGTTTTATTTTTCTCAGTGATTCACTCCCCTATTTTCCTCTTGTTATTGGCTAAGCTCCGGTGCCAGAAAATCTCCCACCTCCTTGTCCCTGGGTAGCCCTTTGTCAAGTTTCACAGGTTCATGATCACCCAGTGTTGTGCCTTCTACCACTAGAGTTTTCAACGCCCCACTGCAAACACACTTTGACCCACTTCCCAGGCAGCAGCCTGAGCCAGGAATGAAGTGTCCATCCACGTCAGACAATAAGATGAATGTAGTTAATACTCATCACACGCTAATGCACTAAGTGCCTTACAGAGAATATCTTGGTGGCTTTTTATTTTTTAATTTTTATTGGGGTATAGTTGCTTTACAGTGTTGTGTTAGTTTCTGCTGTACAGCAAAGTGAATCAGCTATACGTATACATATACCCCCTCCTTTTTGATTTCCTTCCCATTTAGGTCACCACAGAGCATTGAGTAGGGTTCCCTGTGCTATACAGTAGGTTCTCATTAGTTATCTATTTTATACACAATAGTGTATATATGTCAATCCCAACCTCCCAATTCATCCCACACACCCCCACCCCATTTTTTTTGTTTGTTTGTTTGTTTGTTTTGCGGTATGCAGGCCTCTCACTGTTGTGGCCTCTCCCGTTGCGGAGCACAGGCTCCGGACGCGCAGGCTCAGTGGCCACAGCTCACAGGCCCAGCCGCTCTGCGGCATGTGGGATCTTCCCGGACAGGGGCATGAACCCATGTCCCCTGCATCGGCAGGCAGACTCTCAACCACTGCGCCACCAGGGAAGCCCTGGTTTTTTGGTTTTTTTTTTTTTTTACCATATGATATCACTTATATGTGGAATCTAAAAAGTACAAAAAACTAGTGAATATAACAAAGAAGAAGCAGATTCGCAGATATAGAGAACAAATCAGTGGTCACCAGGGGGAAGCAGAAGCGGGGAGGGGCGATATAGGGGTAGGGGAGGAAGAGGTACAATTAGGTATAAAATGATCTACAAGGATATACTGTACAACACGGGGAATATAGCCAATATTTTATAACAGAACTTCTTGTTTTATGTGCACAAAAATCCCAAGGCGAAAGCATTACTATTCTCGTTTTACAAAATTCGGGGGTGAGGCTCAGAGAGTCCTGATACCCTAACAGTTAGTAAGTGGGGAGTAGGTTTTGAACCTCGAGTCTGTCTGATCCGTCTTTTCTCTTCTTCAGCTTTTTAATGATATAAATCTTTCTACTCTCTCTCGACCTCCAGTTTTAACTCCCAGCGATTGTCAAAATCTGAAACTAAAAAGCAGGGAGAGAGGGCTTCCCTGGTGGCGCAGTGGTTGAGAATCCACCTACCGATGCAGGGGACACGAGTTCGTGCCGCGGTCCAGGAAGATCCCACATGCTGCGGAGCGGCTAGGCCCGTGAGCCATGGCCGCTGAGCCTGCGCGTCCGGGGCCTGTGCTCCGCAACGGGAGAGGCCACAACAGTGAGAGGCCTGTGTACCACAAAAAAAAAAAAAAAAAGCAGGGAGAGGAAGAAAGCCTGAACCAAATATGCCCTTGGAGGGACTTCCCTGGTGGCGCAGTGGTTAAGAATCCACCTGCCGATGCAGGGGACACGGGTTCGAGCCCTGGTCCAGGAAGATCCCACATGCTGCGGAGCAACTAAGCCCATGTGCCAGAACTACCGAGCCAGCGCGCTAGAGCCAGCAAGCTGCAACTAGTGAGCCCACGGGCCACAACTACTGAAGCCTGAGTGCCTAGAGCCCGTGCTCTGCAACAGGAGAAGCCACTGCAATGAGAAGCCCATGCACAGCAACGAAGAGCAGCCCCCACTCACCTCAACTAGAGAAAGCCCATGCACAGCAGAAGACCCAACGCAGCCAAAAACAAATGAATTAATTAATTAATTTTAAAAAAAGAAAGGGATACTCAGAGAAAATTAGGAAGGGGACATTTTCCAGCATCTCTGGCACAAACAGAGGTACTTTTCTCCCTCATAAAATTCCAATTCTCCACTGCGCTCCAATTCTGATGAGATAGGTGAGAAATGCTGACCCTTCTGTGGCCCCAGCATCCCCTGCTTCCCGCCCCCCAGCCCCTGCCTAAGAGCAGACATCCCGGGCGCTTCTGCTGGACCTCAACAAGCCGTCTGCTCTGTCACGGGACACTCAGCCAGAGACCCCTTCCCGCTTGCTCTGTGGCAGGTTAATTGCTGGTCCCCTGGCAATAATTACACCCACAGTCGGAACATGAAGCAAAGCAACAAGTTTCAACATCACAGGGTGGAGAGGGCAAGGGAACCAGAAAACCTTCCAAACCAAAGGTCTCATTCCTGGCAATTTATGGTGCAGTGACTGTCTCTGTCTGGAGGGGCTACTGAAGCCTTAGGAGAGAGGAGGTGATGGAGGCACCAAAGACCTCAGAGGCCTGTTTCTTCACATGAGGTCATGGTCCCCAGGAGACCTCTCTGTTTTTTGACTCTGGAGATGCCTCAGTTCCGGGTATGACCCCCTGTCCCCAGAGATGACTCCAGCCCAGGGATGTTGGTGGTTGAGAATAGCTCTACTGTCTTTCCTTCTGGGCCTGCTGTTGCAGAAAGTTTCCACTATCGTGATTATTATCATTAGTAATGTAGTAGTAGTAGTAGTATTTAATATCTGTTGAGATTTGCTTCAAAATAATCTGGATGGGAGGGGTTCATCTTTTTTTTTAAACTCTTCTCAACATTTTATTGTATACCTTTCTAGCTTTCTCCATATATACTTATAATTTCTTCTTTTACTAAAATGTGATTTTACTTTTTTAAAAATTTTTAAATTTTTATTTTATATTGGAGTATAGTTGATTAACAGTGTTCTGTTAGTTTCAGGTGTACAGCAAAGTGATTTGGTTATCCATATACATGTATCTATTCTTTTTCAAATTCTTTTCCCATTTAAGTTATTTCAGAACACTGAGCAGAGTTCTCTATACAGTAAGTCCTTGTTGGTTATCCATTTTAAATATAGCAGTGTGTACCTGTCAACCCCAAATCCCTTGGCAGAGCTCTAGATAATCACAGGATTGGTCATGAGTTAATAATTTATGACTGGTGGGTACAGTTAAATTTCAGCCTTTGCCTCCCTGGCACCAGGTGCCCATCAAGTCTCAGCCTTTAATCACCTTTTCTACATTGGCTTCTGTTTCTTGCCCCTATAGATTTAGTATTTTCCATTGGGTCACACTGTAAAATTTTGTACTGAGTGGGCAACAACTTTTATCACTAAGAAGCAGTACTGTGTTACGTTTGAAAGTCTTCATGCTCAAGTCACACTGTCTAGGTTTGAATCCTGGAAATCCTACTAACCTGCTGTGTGACACTTAGGCAAGTCATTTACCCTCTCTGAGCCACAGTCCCTTTATCTGTAAAATAGAAATAGTAATACAACTTACCTCATAGGGTTGTTGTGAGAATTAAATGAAATAAAACACAATGAAGTGCTCTGAAGGGAGTGCCTGGCACCTGGCAATGGATGAATTAATATGGGTTAATATTATAATGACCCATTTATTGAACCCCTACTACATAGCAGGAAATCTTCATATACCGTTTGCAATTTTTTCAACTTTTCCACAAAGTAGGAGTCATTTGTTCCTGTCTTACAGATTAGAGAATATACATGTAAGGCTCAAAGAGGGAGAGATCTGAAGACTTGCTCTTTCTTTAGCACTTATTAGATGAGGCAATTTGAATTTGTCCCCAAAAAGCCATAGCAATATTTCTGGTCTCGTATTCTCTTCCAGAGTCTTGACATCCCCCCCATCAAGAGGTAGAATTATTTCCCCTCCCCTTGAACCCAAGCAGCCTTTCTTGCTTTTGGGAAACCCACCCTTAAAACCTAACTGCCGTGTTGCAAGGAAGCCCAAGCCACACCAAGAGGACACATGGAGGTGTCTTGGCCAATGACCTCAGTTAAAGAACCAGCTGCAAGCCAGCACCAATCAGCAGGGATGTGAATGAGTGAGTCATCTGATAATCCCAGCCCCCAGACTTCCAACCACCCAACTGATGTTTTGTGGAGTGTAGACAAGCTGTCCTCACCAAGCTCTGCCATACTGCATAGCTGAGAGCAAAATAACTGTTGCTGTTGTTTTAAGGCACTAAGTTTTCAGGTGGTTTGTCCCAAAGCTATAAATACCTGGAACACAAGGTATCAAAGCACTTGGCAAAGATATCATCTAATTTAATCTTTAAACAACAATTATGAAAGGTATGTATCCCTGTGTTATAGATGTAGAGGTAGGACTTGAGGGGGTAAGATGAGAACTAAGATTACATAGCAAGGAAGTGGAGAAGCCAGAATTCCTGCCCAAGTCTCTCTGGCGGCAGAACCCACATGCTTTTGATGAGGAACACCTACCCAAGATGAGGCTGGGAAGAATCAAAATTATTCAGCAGCCATCAGAGCTATGGTACCCAAAGGAGAGTCTCCCAAACTAACTAAGCAGACGTGGACATTTCACTTTATGAAGACTTACTTTCCAAAATAAGAATCCAGCACAGAGAATCTTGCAAAGTATCCCTCCACAGTGGGACTCATTCATGTCCTTCCCCCCACAACTGTATTCCTTGGAGAGGCCCAAGATTGTGGGAATGGGATGTGCTGAGTGTGGGAAGATGTTTGTTTGGAGACCTAAGGTTTTATGGGAATTCCTTCATCTCTGGGGATAAATGGTGGCTTATGCTGAGCCTCTGATATATACATGCTGATTAACCTAGATTGAGGTTTATGATGGGAACATTCAAACAGAGTATTTCTTCCACCACCACCACCCGCCATTGAACCTTGACCACAACCTCAAACACCACCAAGAAATAGCCTCATAAGGTAAAGTATTATTAAAGAATTCACTAACAATTATTGTGAACTTAACACTTGCCATGATTTAATTTGATCACATTAATCTTGTGTAGCTTGTACCACTATTATGCCCAACTTGTGGATGAGAAATTAGAGGCTCAGAAAGGTAAGGGATTTGACTCAGGTCAAAGAGCTAACAAATAGAAAGAAGTGGGATTTGAACTCGGTTCTGTCTGATTCAGAAGATGCTTTTCTTTATAACTGCAGGGCTAACTCCCTATAAATGGGGAGGAGAGGGCAAACCAGGTGGAAGAAATTGTGAGCAAAAGCAAGAAAACATAAAAGTCAAGGCACATCTGACCTTACAATTCTATAGAATAAAAAACATAATGATAAAGATGACATAAAATGCATTTATTATAAAGTGACTAATTTCACTTGGGGAATCCAGGAAGGGTTTGCAGAAAGGATGATGTTTGAATCTTGAAGACTGTCTGAAACAGCTCAGGCTGCTGTAACAAAATCCATAGACTGGGTGGCTTAAACAATAGACATTTATTTCTTGGAGATCTGGAGGCAGGAAAGTCCAAGATCAAGGTCCTGGCAGAGTCAGATCTTGGCGAGGGCTCTCTTTCTGGCTTGTAGATGGCCACCTTCTCGCTGTGTCCTCACATGGCCTTTCCTGGGTGTGTATGCATGGAGAGAGAAATCTCTCCATCTTCCTCTTCTTAAAAGGGCACAATTCCCATCATGTGGGTCCCACCCTCATGACCTCATCTAAACCTAATTATCTCTCAATACCATCACATTGGGTGTTAGGGCTTCAAAACACGAATGACACAAAGGCGGCTGGGGAGGGACACATTCAACCCATCACAAAAATGTCAAATGCCACCACACACGAAGCCATAAAGATCAATATTATTATATTGGTGGTGATAACTCTTAATATTATTTCTGTATATGCATGGGTGAGGACCATTTTGTTGTAAATGACAGAATCCCAGCAAATAGCTTAAGAAAAAAATAGGATTCACTGGTTCCTGTACTTGGAAGAGAAAAAGTGGACACTGAAATGCAAACAACATTAGCTGGTCTCAACTCTCTTCCATTGCTCTTCTCTCTGCATTGGCCTCGTTCTCATGCAGTTTACCTGGCTTCTTCCAGGGCAACCATCACCCCAGACAGCCTTAGGCTGGGCTGACATCACCCCAGCCCTTGGGAGCTAAGAGAATTTTTTCTTTTTCTTCCAGCATCCAGATACACAATGCCAGGGAAGGAAATGATTGGTTAGACTTGGGTCGTATGGCCTTCCCTGAGCCAATCACTGTGGCCTGGATATGGACAACTGTGATTGGCTAGATCTGTATCACATGCCCCCCTCCTCATTCATATTACCCAATAAAACGGCCTCCTTCCTAAAGCTGATGTGAGCATCAAATGAGTCGTTTGTGAGCACAGAGAAGAGTGCTTGGCAAATATTAAGCATTCAAAAAACATTTAGTCATCAGTTTACGTCTTTTCGCTCCCTCAGGAGACCTCAAGCCCCTTGACTGCTGAGAGTCCTCATATACCCCTTTCACTAACAGAACGTTCCCGTAGGTAGCACCACTATATTTGCTGCCTGGTAAGAACACTGTGAAAACTTGTCTATTTCTTGTCTCTACTTGAGAGGTGAGGAAACTGTGAGGCTCAGCATCAGATTCAAGGCCAAGAGCAGTGGCTGCAAATCAATAAATAGCTTTTGCAAGAATGTCTTGGATGGAGGAGGAAACAGAGTTTTTCAGAGGGCAAAGGGACTTGCTCACATCTTGTCAATATCAGAGCTAGGACCTGAATCCAGGATGCTGATTCTCACCATTTCAAATCCAGGACTCTGATCCTCAGTCTTTGCACTACTTTGATATAAAGCTCTAATTTATTGACGGCTTCTTAAATACCACACCCTGAGCTTTACTTGCGCTACTCACTCAGAGGGAGGATTAAGATTTAGGACTGTCAGACCCTGGAACCCATACTCTAAATCTCTGTACTGTACTGCTTTGGGGGTAAATTAAATTTACCCAAGGGGGCTTCCCTGGTGGCGCAGTGGTTGAGAGTCCGCCTGCGGATGCAGGGAACACGGGTTCGTGCCCCGGTCCGGGAAGATCCCACATGCCGCGGAGCGGCTGGGCCCGTGAGCCATGGCTGCTGAGCCTGTGCGTCCGGAGCCTGTGCTCCGCAACGGGAGAGGCCGCAACAGTGAGAGGCCCGCGTACCGCGAAAAACAATTTACCAAAGGGTGTCAAAGATGCTGATTTGTGCCAGATTGGGAGAAGTATGGGGCTCCCTTAAGCACCAGCGAAAACTAGGATTGAATTAGTTTTGTCATTAGAGAGCCACATGACCTTGACCAGTTAACCTCTCAATCCTAGTCTCTTCTCTATGACACGGGGATAGTCACCACGTTGCAAGATTGGATTGATAGTGTATGTAAGTCTCAGTGCAGGGCCCTTGAAAATATTTACTTAATGACTATAGTATTGCTAGTGATCCTGTCTAAAGGGTGTGAATTCAACTACAACTGGCCCCGGCTAAGAGACTGACCATCTAAGCAATGAAAGGGCATTGCCACCAGGGGGCAGCAGAGCTCCAGCAGAAGCTGAGGGCCTCACCACCACCACCACCATCCCGATTCTGGTCATGCCGGTTTGGGAACGGCAGTCGAATCAGCCTTTCTTTTGCGTGGTTTGATCATAGAAGGAAATTGCAGGTGCATCTTACTTTTAACTTTTTTCTTTTTAAAAAAATTATTTTATTTATTTATTTTTGGCTGCGTTGGGTCTTCACTGCTGCACGCGGGCTTCCTCTAGTTGCGGCGAGCAGAGGCTACTCTTCTTGTGGTGCGCGGGCTTCTCATTGCGGTGGCTTCTCTTGTTGCGGAGCATGAGCTCTAGGCGCACAGGCTTCAGTAGTTGTAGCACGCGGGCTCAGTAGTTGTGGCTCACGGACTCTAGAGCACGGGCTCAGTAGTTGTGGCGCAGGGGTTTAGTGGCTCCGCGGCATGTGCGATGTTCCCGGACCAGGGCTCGAACCTATGTCCCCTGTATTGGCAGGCGGATTCTTAACCACTGCACCACCAGGGAAGTCCCGCATCTTCTTTTTAAGTAAAGTCAATTGTTTTAGACACCCAGACTCCTCAAATTAGATAAAGCTGGCTGTGTGACTTTGGATGAGTCATTAACCTTGCTAAACCTTGGTCTCATCTTTAGAATATGGATAATGACAGTACCTACCGCATGGCACTGTTGTAAAAATTAAATGAAACAATGTCAAGTAAAGAGCTTCAGGCAGATTGAGGATGCAAAAACAACAGATAGTCATTCAAAACAGCTAAGCACAGACTATAGTTAACAATACCGTATTGTATATTTGAAAGTTAAGAACATAGATCTTAAAAGTTCTCATCACAAGAGAAAAGAATGTAACTCTGTGAGGTGATGGGTGTTAATCATGTGACAATTTATACATATAGCAAATCATTATGTTGACAACCTAAAACGAATACAATGTTATATATCAATTATATCTCAAGAAAACACAGTTTTAAAATATATTGCAGGGACTTCCCTGGTGGCACAGTGGTTAAGAATCTGCCTGCTAATGCAGGGGACATGGGTTCGAGCCCTGGTCCGGGAACATCCCACATGCTGCGGAGCAACTAAGCCCGTGCACCACAACTACTGAGCCTGAGCTCTAGAGCATGCCTGCCACAACTACTGAGCCCGCGTGGCACAATTGCTGAAGCCCACGTGCCTAGAGCCTGTGCTCCACAACAAGAGAGGCCATCGCTTGAGAAGCCCGCGCACTGCAACGAAGACTAGCCCCTGCTCGCTGCAACTAGACAGACCCCATGCACAGCCATGAAGACCCAATGCAGCCAAAAATAAATAAAATAAAAAAACAAACAAACAAAACCACAATGAGGTATCACTTCACACCTGTTAGGATGGCTGCTATCAAAAAGACAAAAGAAAATAAGTGGGTTCATAGCATCCTCATGTTCATTGCAGCATTATTCACAATAGACACAATATGGAAACAACCTAAGTGTTCATAAATAGATGAATGGATAAAGAAAATGTGGTATTTATATGCAGTGAAACACTATTTAGCCATAAAAAAGGAAGAAAATTCTGCCATTTACAGCAACATAGAAGGACCTTGGGGGCATTATACTAAGTGAAATAAGTCAGACAGAGAAAGACAGATACTGTATGATCTCACTTGTATGTGAAATCTTGAAAAAGCCAAACTCATAGCAAAAAGAGAGTAGATTGCTGGCTGCCAGGAGGTGGGAGGGTAGGGGAGATGGAGAGATGTTGGTCAAAAGGTACAAACTTCCAGTTATAAGATGAATAAGTTCTGGGGACCCAATGTACAGCATGGTGTGTGTAGTTAACAATACTGTGTTGTATACTTGAAAGTTGCCAAGAGAGCAGATCTTCAATGTTCTCAGCACAGACACACACAAATGTAACCATGGGATATGATAAATACATTAACTAATCTTATTATTGTGGTAATTATTTTGCAATATATACATGTATCAAATCATCACCTTGTGGGGATGTAAAGTTTTACAATGTTATATGTCAATTTTGTCTCGATAAGCCTGGAAGAAAATTCAAATTTGACAGAGAAGCTGTGGGTACAATGCAAAGAACTCCCATATTCTCTGTAGCCAGATTCAGCATTGCTGACATTTTGCCACATTTGCTTTATATCTATGAGTATGCCTATACTTGTATCTATATTCATACCTATCTCTATGTCTATCCATGTTATGATTGTTATTTTTGTGGGACCATTTGAAAGTAAGTTTCTGATATCAGTGTGCCTTACATCTTAATTCTTCATGTATCTCCTAAGAGCAAGGATATTCTGTTGCATTATCACAAGAAAGTACTTTCTATTTATTACCTAATATGCCATCCACATGCAAATTTTACCAATAATGTGTATGTATATATACACACACGTATATATAAATATATATATACACTCACAAACACATACACACACATATATTTCTAAATGGCAACAAGTTTTATTTCCCTTTTTATACTTTTTGGAATTCTGATTTTTTTTTCTTCCTGAGATTGTAAAAATCATCTTCATAATTAGAAAGGACCATCAGTATTTCCATGAGGGAAAAATGATAAAATACAACGCAGAAACTCAATGAGTCCTCTATTGTTGAAAAAAAGTAGAAGCCCCAAAGCAATCTTCACAGCTAAGTCACCGGAGAAGCCCAAATACCATTCCAGCCTCACTCAGATAGGCATCAAAGGTAGGAGAAGCTCCATCCCGCTCTCCTTCCATCTCAGCATGCCTGCCTCTGGCAGGTCAACAGAAAGCCCCTTGGGCAATTTGAGATTATAGACTAGAAGTCTTCTTTCTCTTTCTTCTTCTTCTTCTTCTTTTTCCTTTATAATAGACCTTTTTGAAGAGATTGAGACAGGATGTAGAAGAAAACTCCCAACACCTCCTATTCTGACCCAGGAGACAAAGAGTGGCAAAGGCTCTTATCATCACATTAGAGGACTTTGTTGAGTATATACATACCCTGCATCCCAGCAGTTCCACTTTTGGGGTGATGTCCCTAGAGAAACTCAGGTGCACACACACCAGGAGGCATAGCTAGGAAGGTTGTTCACACATCATTTGCATGATGGCTTCAAAGTAGAAACAGCCCCAAGGTCCACCAAGAGTGGAATCGAGAAATGGTGGCACATCCGCACAATGACCTACACAGCCATAAAAACGGATGGTGGGACTTCCCTGGTGGTCCAGTGGTTAGGACTCCGTGCTTCCACTGCAGGGGGCCCGGGTTTGATCCCTGGTTGGGGAACTAGGATCCTGCAAACTGCATGGCATGGCCAACAAACAAATAAACAAACAAACAAACCAAAAAATGATGATGCACAGTGGCCTGCAACAACATGGATGAGTCTCACAGATGGAAGGTCGAGGGAAAGAAGCCAGACCCAAGAAACCCATAGAGCATGATTCCATTTATGTAAAGTTCAAAAGCAAAAGAGGCAATATTAAACTACATTGCTTAGGGATGCATACATAGGGGTTAACACAATAAAGAAAAGCAAGAGAAGGATTATCCCAGAAGCCAGGGTCGTGGTTACTTGTTCCGGGAGATGCGGGGTGCTATGTCCTGTCTGTTGCTAACACTGGCGTTTCCTTTATGAGAATCTGTTAAACCGTGTGTATTCTATGCAGTTATGACTCACAAAGCAAACATAAAAATGAAACACATGTTATAAAATAAAAGACATAAAGCATCCCATGGAGGCTGGTTCTTGCAGCACCAAGGCCTTCATATCAATTGCGCAGCTGGGAGAGGCAGCACTTAAGAGTTCTTTTAAGTTCATTCAACCAGCGCTTACTGGGTTCCAGATCCAGGGCTAAGTGCCGAAACTTCCATGAATGAGGAAGACATAATTTCTGTCCTTGAGGTGCTTAAATTCTAAAAGGGGACAAGTAAGCAGGCAGGCACCACAGCGTCACGTGATGATACCTCTGCTGGGACAAGCTCAAAGGGCTGGAACACTTCCTTGGAGAAACAGCACCCAAATGAGAACCAAAGGGCAGAGGACATGAATCTGGGGATGGAGAAAAGCAAGCATGTTCCAGGCAGTGAGAATAGAACATGCAAAGCCCCAGGGGCAGGGTGCATACCAGGGAGGGCAAGTCCTTGATACGGCTGGACCATGGAGTGTGGGCTGCAGTGAAGGAGGGAGATGAGAGATGAGGCCACGGAAGTCAGGGTCCAGAACAGGATGTGCTTAACGCAAAGGCCACATGGAGCCATGGATGGATTTAGAGCAAGGTTTAGGAAGAGCAAGACCTTGTGGTGACCTTGTGATGACCTTGTGGTGACCTTGCTTGTCCAAGGCCATGCAGCTGATTAAAGGCTGTTTGGGTGATTCGGATGAGACATGACAGAGGCCTGGTCGAAAGCCATGGAAATAGGCACGGAGACAGGGGACACGGAACACAGCCAACAAAGCCAGTTCTGAGCACAATCTATTTCAGTAGGGGAGGCAGGTTGAGAATTTACACATTTACAGACTCTCGGTGAGGCTTTACTGATGGGCTATGGATTACACTTTGAGTAGCAGCAAGATTCTACACGGCACTGGGCCAGGCTGTGTCTGGTTATCCTAAAGGTGTCCTGAATCTCTGTAAATTGTCTGAATTCGACTCACACCCTGGCTGTATCATTGCCCAGCTGGCGGCCCAGGTTAAGTCTCATTATCACCTGCAGCCTCAGTGTCCTTCCTGTAAAAGTCATGACATGGTACCAGGGTCAGTAAGGTTGCTAGGCAGCTTAAGCTAGGCTAGCAGAACTTGGCCAATGAGAGCTCAGAGCTTTATTTCATCTGCTCTGAATGTCCCATCCCCAGCTGCTTCTTGGCTGCCTTAGTTGCTGCACCAGGGTTGACAAATGGTAACAACAGATTTCTTATCAGCCTGAGCCAAATAATTAGGTTATCAAAATATCGTGCAATTGACCTCATATAAATATCGTGGAAAAGACAAAAAATGGATTTATTTGAGATTTTCGACCATAGGGAGATTCGCTGCAGCACTGTTTTCCCCATGAGTTGCGAGTATATTTGTAAAAGGTCTCTGGGTTTATTAGAGTTGGCTCTGAGCTTGGAGCTATGCAGGCTCTTCTGCTTTGGCCACTGGACTTTTTCAGGGCCTCCCCGAGGCACTAGGTGGCCCAGCTGTTGCCCGTGGAGGGGAGGACCGTGAACGGGGGGAAGGGTGCCGGGGACTTTCTGATAACCTTCCCCCAGGATTTTTTTAAAGGAACATTTATTGGCTTTGCTCTTCTTTTCATGTTAAAAAGAGAAAGAGCATGTTTGATGAAAAAGAATGACAATTGCTGCCGGAGCTCTTATTTAAGTTCTTTGTTTTCCAGTCCTTATCTCTGTCAGCCATTCCAAACCCTTATGATGAGGTCTTCCACTAGAAGATGACCTAGCTTGTCCAAGGCCATGCAGCTAGTGAGCAATGGAGCCCAAGTATGATGCTGGGTTGGTGTCATTCCAGAGCCTGCACAGGTACCTCTAATGCATCACCTGAGAACCCCTGAGAGGCAGAAAAGCAAAAGGAACCCTCCCCAGGGACAACCCCTGTGACATTTCACTGTATTTTCCCCCATGTCTTTGTGTCGCTATTTTTTAAAAATTAATTTGGGAAATAGAACAAACTAATGAATATAACAAAAAAGAAGCAGACGCACAGATATAGAGAACAAACTAGTGGTTAAGTGGGGAGAGTGAAGGGGGAGGGGCAAATGGGGTAGGAGATTAAGAGGTACAAACTCCTATGTATAAAATACATAAACTACAAGGATATATTGTACAGCACAGGGAATATAGCCGATATTGTATAATAACTATAAGTGGAGTATGCCCTTTAAAAATTGTGAGTCACTGTATTGTACCCCTGTAATGTATACAATATTGTACATTGACTATATTTCAATTTAAAATAAAATGAACAAAATTAATTTGGGAGCAACCTGTGTATCCAGCCTTATTGAATATTTTTATGTATTTTTTATGTTATAAAAGTAGCTCAGGGCTTCCCTGGTGGCACAGTGGTTGAGAGTCCACCTGCCAATGCAGGGGACACAGGTTCGTGTCCCGGTCCGGGAAGATCCCACATGCCGCGGAGCGGCTGGCCCCGTGAGCCATGGCCGCTGAGCCTGCGCGTCCTGAGCCTGTGCTCTGCAACGGGAGAGGCCACAACAGTGAGAGGCCCACGTACCACAAAAAAAAAAAAAAAAAAAAAAAGTAGCTCATACTTTTTTTTTCTTTTCAGTTTAAAGAATACACAAATATATGCAGATGAAAGGGAAAGTTCAGTCGTTCCCTAACCCCGCCCTGGCCAGATGGCGTCACTGGTTACTCCCGTGTGCCTTTCTTTCCATGTGCCAAGCATATGTTTACACCTGTTCTGTGCCAGAGCCTGCACTTGGCTTTGGGATCAAAGATGTGTAAGGAGGGACTTCCCTGGTGGAGCAGTGGTTAAGAATCCGCCTGCCAATTCAGGGGACACGGGTTGGAGCACTGATCCGGGAAGATCCCACATGCCGTGGAGCAACTAAGCCTGTGCGCCACAACTACTGAGCCTGCGCTCTAGAGCCCGCGAGCCACAAGTACTGAAGTCCGTGCTCCTAGAGCCCGTGCTCTGCAACAAGAGAAGCCACCGCACTGCAATGAAGAGTACCCCCTGCTTGCTGCAACTAGAGAAGCCCACATGCAGCAACAAAGACCCAAAGCAGCCAAAAAAATAAAGTAATTAATTAAAAATAAATAAATAAATAGCCACATGAGCTTAGTGGTTACCATTCTGGGGAAAAAAAACCAATGTGTAAGGAAGATGAAAATCTCGAAGTCCTTGCTTTTTTGTTTGTTTGTTTTTTAACATCTTTATTGAAGTATAATTGCTTTACAATGGTGTGTTAGTTTCTGCTGTTTAACAAAGTGAATCAGCCATACGTATACATATATCCCCATATCTCCTCCCTCTTGCGTCTCCCTCCCACCCTCCCTATCCCACCCCTCTAGGTGGTCACAAAGCACCGAGCTGATCTCCCTGTGCTATGCGGCTGCTTCCCACTAGCTGTCTGTTTTACACTTGGTAGTGTATATATGTCCATACCACTCTCTCACTTCGTCCCAGCTTACCCTTCCCCCTCCCCGTGTCCTCAAGTCCATTCTCTACATCTGCGTCTTTATTCCTGTCCTGCCCTTAGGATCTTCAGAACTTTTTTTTTTTTTTTAGATTCCATATATACGTGTTAGCATACGGTATTTGTTTTTCTCTTTCTGACTTACTTCACTCTGTATGACAGACTCTAGGTCCATCCACCTCACTACAAATAACTCAATTTCCTTTCTTTTTATGGCTGAGTACTATTCCATTGTATACATGTGCCACATCTTCTTTATCCATTCATCTGTCGATGGACACGTAGGTTGCTTCCCTGTCCTGGCTATTGTAAATAGAGGAAGCCCTTGCCTTTAAGGCCTTCCCTGGGTCTAGCCAAGGTGAGGAGGTATTAGATGCAGCCATAACATGACCTTAAACCCAGAGAGATGGAGTAAGTGTGGAAAGGATAAGAATAAAACTAACATGCTTTGCCGTAGTAGAGGGAAGAGGGAACCCATCAGTGGATCCAGAGTTTCTGGGAAGGTGAAAGGAAGGGGTAAAGATCTTGACACAAGTGAGAAAGACACTCATAAACCGGGTTAAGATTCGATCAATTAGGGACTTCCCTGGTGGCGCAGTGGTTAAGAATCCACCTGCCAATGCAGGGAACACAGGTTCAAGCCCTGCTCCGGGAAGATCCCACATGCTGCGGAGCAACAAAGCCTGTGCGCCACAGCTACTGAGCCTGTGCTCTAGAGCCCATGAGCCACAACTACTGAGCCTGCATGCCACAACTACTGAAGGCTTTGCACCTAGAGCCCATGATCCGCAACAAGAGAAGCCACCGCAATGAGAAGCCCGTGCACCACAACAAAGAGTAGCCCATGCTTGTTGCAACTAGAGAAAGCCCATGAGCAGCAGTGAAGACCAACACAGCCAAAATTAAAAATAAATTAATTAATTAAAAAAAAGATTCAATCAATTATTGGCACATGCTGGCCGAGAACATTTGGATCACAGCTTGGGAATGAGATGTTAGCCTAAAGTGGCCGTTCTCACTTCCCATGGAGACATCTAGCAATGTATGGAGACATTTTTGGTTGTCAAAATAAAGGTGAGAGGGTGTTACTACTGACACCTAGTGGGTGGAGGCTGGGGATGCTGCTAAACATCCTACAATGCATAGGACCATCCTCACCCCAAACAGGTAAGAATCATCTGATCCAAAATACCGATGGCACAGAGACAGAAATTCTGGCTGGGACAGGAGAGGTGCTCCCTAGATCAGCCACTTGCTAGCTAAGGCATCTGGAGAAAATTGCCTCACCTCTCCCAGCCTCAGTTTCCTTATCTGTATAATGGGAGAGAACAGTGGTACCTACTTCACAGGTTAGTGAGAAGGATAAACTACTTGGAGAAGTGCTTGATAAATGTTAGTAGTTTAAAAAAAAAAAGGGCAGGAATTCCCTGGCGGTCCAGTGGTTAGGACTCTGAGATTGCACTGCTGAGGGCGAGGGTTCAGTCCTCGGTTGGAGAACTAAGATCCCGCAAGCCGGGCGGTGCGGTCAAAAAAAAAAAAAAAGAAAAAAAAGAGTGAAGATGAGGGGGTGGTTTGCAGAGGTATAAGCAACGTCTTCAAATGCTGCAGAGAAGAATCTAGGCTTTCTTCTATCTGTACATTCCAGGCCTTCAAGGTATTTGAACATTTGCAAAATTTGATATTTAAGATAATTCACCAGATTAAAACAAAATTCCTTTAAACACACACACACAACTGTTACTCCTAGGGAGCTGGAGTATGGGAGGACTAAAGGTGGCCTGAGTTGGGGTGTGGGGGTGGATTTATTCTTTTCTTTTCTTTTCCTTTTTTTTGGCTGAGCCAAGTGGCATGCAAGATCCTAGTTCCCCGACCAGGGATCGAACCCATGTCCACTGCAGTGGAAGCATGGAGTTGAAACCACTGGACCACCAGGGAAGTCCCTAATTTCTTTTTTTTTAGCAATAAGACGTATTAGTTTTGCAGTTAAAGTATATAATTTGGAAAATGTCCAATGATGGGAAAGATATTTAAATGGCAAAACAAAACAAAAAATAACATAAAATACGTTGCAAAGAAAATACAAAAAGTTAAACAAATTAATCTCTAAGTTGATTCGGGCACTGAATCCATGGTTCATTTATACAAGTTTCGGCCATTGCAAAATTGACTGGATTGCCATTTAAGAAAAAAAATCTCGCGGTTCCGAATGTTGGATATGTATATGGTGGTAGAGAGGAGAAGTGTGCATCCATATTTCCTCAGTAAACTACTTCTAGGTGGTTCTGGAGTCGCATTTGTCCAATGCAAGCCAACCATCAATGCATATGAATGAGCAGGGACCTTATTTTGCAAACCTCCCCAGAATCTCCAGAATCTTTGAGTATGTGCCGAGGCCAAAGAGGCCTGCTGATCCACAAAGAGCTTGGAACCTGTTTACTTCAGAAGCAGCAAAAGATGAACAGCTCTTTCCTGAAAGTCATGTTTTCCAGCAGCAGATTTTAAATCTAGGACAATTGGGGGTAGGGGGTGGCACACAGAAGACTTAGGACCAGAAGTTAGAGCCCATCTGTCATGTAGCAAGTTCTGGGTGTGCTTCCTGGCTCCACCACTTAAGTGACCTTGGGTGTGTTACGTAACCTCTCTGAACCTCAGTATCTTCCTCTGTTCCAAGGGGTTTATTGCGTGTCAGTCCTAGCAGGCTGTTGTACAAGTATAGAGAGACAATGGAAGCTAGAGAGTTCTGGAAGATGCCTGGTACCTGCTCTTGTAAGAGGTGATCATTGTTAACACCTTCCACCCACTTTGCCTCCTTGAGGCTTCTCAGAGGCTACTCCTTATCAGCCAGAACGCTGGGAACACCCAAAATAGCGCTAGTGGAGACTTGTCTTCACTAGCACAGCTGAACCGGCTTTGGAGGTTTGGGATGACTAGGTGATTCCTGGATTTTTTTTTTTTTTTTTTTTTTTTTTGCGGTACGCGGGCCTCTCACCACTGTGGCCTCCCCCGTTGCGGAGCACAGCCTCCAGACGTGCAGGCTCAGCGGCCATGGCCCACAGGCCCAGCCGCTTCGCGGCATATGGGATCTTCCCGGCCCAGGGCACGAACCCGTGTCCCCTGCATCGGCAGGTGGACCCTCAACCACTGCGCCACCAGGGAAGCCCCTGGATTTTCTCTTGATGTCTTTGAAAGGGTTGGTGAGGGGCAAGATTAGCGTCTGGAGGTCTCTCCTTGCATTCACATGGGTGGAAAACCCTGAGACAACCCCAATCCGAGAGCTGAAGTCAGTGCCCAGAAGATGCGAGTCCGGGGAGAAATCGAGAGAAACAAAGAAAGTGGACCTGGAACATTTCCCAAGAGGCTCCCAATCCTGAGGGGCAGAGCCTCTGAGAGGCTAAGGGGGTCCCAGAACCCCAAACAGGATGCTATTTCTCAGGCAAGGAAAAGCGTTCATGAACCACACTGGGCTTTCTTTATTCAAGCCAGGCCTCTCGGGAGAGCCATCCTGTGGCCTCCTTTAGAATTTGATATTTTTGATGGCTTGTTCAACTCCACCGCCACTGGCTTTTTCCTTCTCAGAGAGAAAGTTCATCCCAATCCAGAATGGAATTGGATGTAAATATTGTGTAGGTTGGCAGTGTGTTGGAAATTGCCCCAGACCAATGCAATGAGTGCTAGTTCTTTAACTAGTTGGACACGTCCCTTCTCTCAAGACAACAAAAATAAGCAATGGTAATAATACATTTATTCTGAGGAGTCACTATGTTCGGTACATTGGAACAGAAACAAACTCACAGGAACTTCCCTGGTGGCACACTGGTTAAGAATCCACCTGCCAACTCAGGGGACACGGGTTCGAGCCCTGGTCCGGGAAGATCCCACATGCCACGGAGCAACTAAGCCCGTGTGCCACAACTACTGAGCCTGCGCACCTAGAGCCCGTGCTCCACAACAAGAGAAGCCACCGCAATCAGAAGCCCGTGCACCGCAACAAAGAGTAGCCCCCGCTCTCCGCAACTAGAGAAAGCCACAAGCAGCAACGAAGACCCAACGTGGCCAATAAATAAATAAATAAAAGAAGCAGACTCACAGACATAGAGAATGGACTTGTGGTTGCCAAGGGGAGGTGGGGGAGGGATAGACTGGGAGTTTGGGATTAGCAGGTGCAAACTAGTATATATAAGATGGATAAACAAGGTCCTACTGGACAGCACAGGGAACTATATTCAATATCCTGTGAAAAACCATCGTGGAAAAGAATATGAAAAAGAATATATATATATATATATATATATATATATATATATATATGTATGTATGTATGTATGTATAACTGAATCACTTTGCCGTACAGCAGAAATCAACACAACATTGTAAATAAACTATACGTCAATAAAATTAAAAAATAAATTAAAGAAATGTATTTTATTATTGAATCCTCATAAAAACACTTCTGACTTGGGCAGTGTTATTCTCTTCAATTTAGAGATGAGGAAAAGTAGATTTGCTCCTGGAGATACTGGGAAGCCTCCATAGATTACTCAGCAGAGGAGGGGTAGGGGGAGGAGAAGGGAAGCAGGAATGGGAGTTCTGGGATATGAGTTTGAACTTAGGGTGCTCGATGGATGGAGTGAGAGGGGGCAGGGGTCCAGAGTCTGGTAGATTGCATCGTGCTGGTGCCAGTGAAGCCCTCCTCTGGGAAGAGAGTTTTAGAGATGAAAAAAACTGAGATTTAAACTGAAAATTGAAATGTGTTGCCTGAGGTCATAAAACCAGCAGGGTGAGCAGGAAAGTCTTGACCATTGGAGGGTAATCATCTAACCCAGCAATACAATTAAACAACTCATCTCTTTAATCTCAAGAGGCCTTTTGGAGTCAGAAACTACATAAATAAATCCAAGTATTCCTTTCTGATCTCCAGACAAACAGATGGAATGAGCACATCAAAGGCTTGGGTCCCTGTACTGTAAGTAATCCTGCCCCAAGGTAGGAGGTGGGGCAGATTGAAGATCCAGGAGTTCAGAAATGGTTAACTCACTGATTTCTTGGACTTCATTCCTGACCAGCTGTGTGACTCAGGATAAGTTACCTAACGTCTCTCTGCCTTAGTTTTCTCATCTCAAAAGGAGGGTAATAATAATACCTACCTCATAAACTTGTTGTCAGGATGAAATGAAAATAATGTTATCATTGTTAGCGGTTCGTATGCACCGACCCATGTTCCAAGATCATTTTTTACATTCACACAACTCTCACAATAACCTATGTCTTAAGCGAGTTATTATATAAGGGAGTGGACTATTACATAATGATTAAAACGATTATAGGAAATCTATCTAGCAACATGGGAGACACATTATGTTGAGTAATAACAATCAAATTAACAAGTAAACCCTGGCAGTCCAGTGGTTAGGACTCTGCGCTTTTACTGCCCTGGGCCTGGGTTTGATTCCTGGTTGGGGAACTAAGATCCCACAAGCCCCACGGTGTGGCCAAAAAAAAAAAAAAAAAACAAGTAAATTTCAAAACACTGTCTACTCTAAGCCAACGTTCAAATTCCTGAACGCGAGGACGAGAAGAGAAAGTGGAGAAGTGAACGCCAATTTTCTGGTGGAATTGTGCATGGTCCAATATGTCTTTGGTTGCTGTTACATAATTGTTTTTGCCGGAAATGAAAATTTTATATATAATACTTATCTATAAATATACAAGAGCAGTGCTTCCCTAGTGGCTCAGTGGTTGAGAGTCCGCCTGCCGATGCAGGGGACACGGGTTCGTGCCCCGGTCCGGGAAGATCCCACATGCCGCAGAGCGGCTGGGCCCGTGAGCCATGGCCGCTGAGCCTGCGCGTCCGGAGCCTGTGCTCCGCAACGGGAGAGGCCACAACAGCGAGAGGCCCACGTACCGCAAAAATAAATAAATAAATAAATAAAAATTTAAAAAAAATATATATATATATATACAAGAGCAGTTGAATAAGAAACAAACATATATACACATACATCTATAGTTATTTAATTACATATAATTGCATATATAGCTATTTCATTACATCTCTATATAAATATATAGAGATATATGTACACACATATATTCCTATCTAATTACATTTATTCATTTATTTATTTATTTATCTCTTAAACCCCTGTTCTTATCACTTTGTACTTTGAGGAAAACTTTACCGGGAGGCAAATTCTGTGGGCAAATACTGCTGGAAGGGCTTGATGCCACATTTTTGTGAATCACAGACCCTTTGAAGATCCAAGGAATGCCTGTTATTCTCCACCCAGGGAAATGCACACACCCAGAACCCAGAAAGTAGGTGGCCTCTCATTCATGGGAACACATAGCCAGTCTCATAACCCATCCCTTGAGCCTCTGGGGCTCACAGGTTAGGAACCCATGCTTTCATTTAAGAATTCATTCCTTTTTATTTTCCCATAAATATTGATTGAGCACCTATTATGCACCAAATGGACAATGGGCCAAATCCTGGGAACCTAGTAGTGAGAGGTTAAAATGTCACCTGCTAGCATTCGCAGAGGATCATTTCCCTGGTTAATCCCCTTTTTATCGATTTCTGGCCTTTCCTTGTGAAAGTAGCAGTAGAGATAGAGGAATAACTCACATCTAAGGGAGACTTTGCTCATTATAAGGGACTTTCTCACATATTTCCTGATGTACGCCTGTGACCACTGGGTAAGTAGATATTTGCTATTATCTTTGTTCAACCAAAAAGAACACTAAAACTTGGAGCAGGTGAAATGGATGACAGATTTATCTGCAAGCAGAGGAGACAAAATTCTGCACCCAGGGGCTGGGTTTTAGATAGCAGAGATCACAAGAGATCTTATCAGCTACTGGATAAGACCAGAGCTTGAATTCAGACTCCAGCAGGTGCTGTGTTACCTTAGGTGAGTTATTTTACCTCTCTGAGCCTGTGTTTCCTTATGAAAACCGGTGATATCAGGGATGTAGAAAACAAACATGGGATAAGGGGGTGGGGAGGATAAATTGGAAGATTGGGACTGACATATATACACTGCTATACATGAAATAGGAAACTAATAAAAACTTGCTGTATAGCACAGGGAACTCTACTCAGTACTCTGTAATGGCCTATATGGGAAAAGAATCTTAAAAACAAACAGAAAAACAAACAAGCAAACAAAACCCACAAAAGCCTCCTGACAACTTTTATTGGGATTTTCTGAATCTATATGTCATTTTAGGGAGAATTTACATCTTAACAATATTAAGTCTGACAATTTATAATCATGGTATATTTCCTCATTAATTTAACTCTAATTTCTGTCAGTCATATTTTGCACTTTCAATGTGGAAGTCTTGCATATCTTTTGTTAAATTCATTTCAAATGATATTCTAGTTTTTGAAGTTGCTGTGTCAAATTTTAATTTCATTTTTCAATTATTTGTTTTTAGCTAATAGAAATTAAGTTGATTTTTGAAAAAAAAAAAAAGAAAATCAGTGACAGGAGTGACATTGACTCGTCAATAAAAACAGCAAAACAATAGGAAAAGTAATACCTACTAGCACTATGATGTTTTATGATTATTGAATGTTAATTGCAAGGACTTTCCACAATCTGGGACACATAGGGAATGCTCAAGACAGGATAGCAAAAATAAACGGGGGGAGGGGGGGAAATCTCACCTGCTTGATTTTTTTTTCCATTGGTAGGGAAATTTTGGCTGAACTTTGACAATTCTTCCTCCAGACCCCCTGGACCTAAAGGCCCGTTGTCATAAGAATTGTCATAAGTACAATCACTAGATCACTAGAACTTAAGGTGGTCTTTTAACAGGTGGAGTTGCTCTTTTTTCTTGATCCAGGTGTCATTTTGCACATCTAAAGCAGGGCCAGTCTAACCACTGGGCATAATGGACACCCTTCTTCAGACAAGCCCAAGGGAGTGGTTGAGGGGATGAACTTGCCAAATTAAAATTCATAAATGCTTAATGTTGACAAAATATAATTTTATGTCAACTTGCCAAAGCATAACTCAAAACTGTATTTATACGAAATTATATTTATTCTGTAATGTGGGTGCATTTTAAGATATGGGGTGAGGGCTCCCCAAAAGTCAGAATGTTGACAAGGTCCCTGCCAAAAGTTAGATAATTGTTGAAACTAGATGAGAAGCACAAGAGAGTTCATTACATTTGGATATTTGATCTAGTTCCAGATTTCTCAAAACATCTATGTAAAAAAGCCCTCAACCCTTGAATTCCAGTTCATCGCAAGTCATCCCTCTAGAAGATCTTCCACTTAGTAAAGTTTGAAATATTTCATTGAGTCCATTCCTCCGATCACTAGACCTTAAGGTGGTCTGAGATCTCAGGGGACAAGAAGATGAATAAACACATATTTGTTTTCTGCTTTTAAAATTCTGGAAGGTACAAGGCAGTAGATGAATAAATAAGTGGATCCTGCGTGGGGTTTTTCTGAGACCCTGGTGCTGTGGTCCCCAATCTGTTAAAAAGTCATCCCACCCTTGGTTTCAAAGAGAGGTGGTTGCATTTCAATGTCTACCAAGAATCTCCCTTCCCCAGGCTGGGAGTCTTGGACCCAGTGGCGTCTAGCTGTCCTCACAAAGACAAGCGATCTTTATCCCTAATTCGATCCTCCCCAGCAGGCCAACTGGGATTGCCAAGGAGAGGAGAAAGGTCTCTTTGGATGTTTTCCTTCCGGGCTGGTGCAAGTGTGAATATGTGAAGGTCAGTTTGGTGAAATGTATCATAAAACTTAAGAATATGCTTATCTCTCCTCCTGCCCTTCCGACTCTTGGAATTTCTCCTGAGGGAAATCTAGGAGATGGGGATGCTAAGGTGAATGTTACAAAGGTTTAAGGGAAAACAAAAATCACAAATGAAATATCTATTCGTTTGGATAGAATGGTGATATAGCCCTAAAACCTAATGTTTTCCAGATTTTGCAAGTATTAAAATGATGGCGGGAGAGGGGCCTTGTGGGTAGGGACTTGAAAACATGTTCTTCCTATTCTAAAAAAATAAATTCAATTACAAAACAATAATATTGTTGCTAAAGATAAAATTCACCAGGCTTGTGCTAAGCACTTTGGGAGTGCATTCTTCCAAGAAATCTTTTATTTTTAGATTAAAAAACAACAACAACAACAATGAGCCCTATCTACATTTTAATAACAAAGCAGCAAAGTTATTGGGAAGGGGGTCAGAAAAAGTGCTGATTTTGATGCCAGCTCTTCCCCTCGTTGTCTATTGTTTTTAGGTTTTGCTTCTAATGTCATCTCTTAGAGGGTCTTCTGGTCCCCCTCTTCCTAAGTGACCCCTCTCTCATGTCAGTCTGTTCAGTCTTCAGAGCACTTATCACAATCTGTATGTATCAGGTGCATTTTTTACTTGATTTTTAATCTCCCTGTCCCCTTTAGAATTTGGGCAGTGATCTTGACCATTTTCTTCACAGCTGCAAGCCCCAAACAACCATCGGTAATGTGCAAAGCGTGAGGGGCAAAGTGTTAAATGTAGAAAGAACAAATCAGTAGATGACTACATGGATGACTGAGAGTATGAGTGAATGAATGAAGGAGTGAGTAAATGAGCAAGTGAATGAGTGAGTGAGTGGATGAATGAGTAAAGAAACGAGTGAGTGAATGAGTGAGTGAGTGAATATCTGCCTAAATGATTAAGTGGTTGAGGAAGTGAGCAAGTTGGTGAATGAGTGAATCAATGAATGAATGAGTGAGTGAATGAATGAGTGAGAGAATGAATGGGTTAATGAGTAAAAGAGCAAATGAATGAGTGAGTGAATGAGTGCAGGAATGAATGAGTGCAGGAATGAGTGAGTGAATGAATGAGTGAGTGAGTGAATGAATGAGTGAGTGAGTGAATGAATGAGTGAGTGAGTGAGTGAGTGAATGAATGAGCGAGTGAGTGAATGAAATTTGACGTTAGTGCGAGGCATTTTCTCTGTGCATGACTCAGCTTCATGAGACTCTCCCAAACATGGTCCCTGTGTACCGTGTTGGCCAGAACAGGAGAGTCACATGGGTGTCCCAGGAGTCTGGAGGCCCCATGCCAGCCCCTCCACTCTTTCAGCCGACCCTGCTCAAGGTTCCAGGAGTGTCAACAGAAGTGCATCTCCACTCCCAGGGGAGGCCCTCCCCTGTGTTAATTTCCTCATGGGTGTTTTGTCCACAAACTTTCCTTTGGCTTCACAACAACCCTTTGGGACCAGTCTTATTATCGCTGTTTGAACTGATGAGGAAACTGAGACCCAGACAGGTGATGTGTTTGTTCCAGTTCAGAGCACTCGGGTCAGAGGGAGAGAAGGGACTGCATTTCACAGCCTGTGTCTCATGTGAATCCCTCAACAGGATTTTCCCTTTCCAACCATATTTACCAGGGGGAGATGGACAAAGAGGAACCAAAAAAGAAAATCTTCGGAGAAGGAGCCATAGGAAGAGATTCTAGCAATCAGTCTAGAAAATCCTCAGTACGGAATGGAAAATGAATGAATGAATGGGACATGGTGAAGTGGTTAGAAGCACAGACTCCAAACTCCATCCTTCCCACTCCCCTACTGCGTGATCATAGGCAAATGACTTTAATTTGTCCTAGCCTCAGTTTCTCTAACTGAAGAATGGGAATAAAAGCGTTTCCAGGGGCTTCCCTGGTGGCGCAGTGGTTGAGGGTCCGCCTGCCGATGCAGGGGACACGGGTTCGTGCCCCGGTCCGGGAGGATCCCACATGCCACCTGCGTGTCCGGAGCCTGTGCTCCGCAACGGGAGAGGACACAACAGTGAGAAGCCCGTGTACCACAAAAAAAAAAAAAAAAAAAAAAAGCGTTTCCGGGATCATCAAATACTTCAATGACCATTAGCGTTTAGTACAACACAAGCCACAACGTAATGTCTGAAGTGGTTGTCAAGAGCCACATCTGGGTCTATAGTAGCTCCCTGCCATCAGTAAAACTTTTGTTATTCTCTTTAACTTGGAGGCTCTCCGTGGAAGACAGCATTGTGCAGAGAGCTTTGGAATCAGGGGAATCTGGGCTCAAATCTCATTCGCTCTGACTCACTCTGTGACCTTGGGGATGTCACATACTTTCTCCAAGTCTATTTCCTCATCTGCAAAGTGGGGTTTACTTACTCCTGATGGAAAGGGGTGATGTTTCTATGAGAAAATTTCCAAAGCACTCAGCTCCTAATCAGCTCTTAGTTAAAAGGAAGGTGCTGTTAGGTCCTCATTACAACGAAGAGCTGCCCAAGAGCTTTGCTAGAACCCGGGTTGGAAACATGGCACCATTTTCTAAGGCTGATGATGATGATAGTAAATTGATTGATAACAGATAGAACTGCATGTTCCCAGGAGGGCCTCTCCAGGACTGCATTTTCAGTAGGCATGAAGGAAATGTGATGGGTCAGAATGGTAGCCTGTAGCCCTTGAGGGCAGGCCCTGTGTTCCTCATCTCTGAGTGCCTAGAGAAAACCATGTCTGATATTAAAACTCGAATTAATCAGTTGTTTAACAATTGCATCTCTTAGTTGAGGCCTGAAAATTGAGGATTTCTAGTTAGTAGATCTAGCCAGCATAGTTACCTGCAAATCCCAGAAGACAAAAACGTGATAAAGTTGATTCTGTGCCTTCCTAATGATAAAAGTAACAGTGACCAAATACTAGATGCTAGATGCCCTTCTAGCCACTTTCAATGTGTTAAAGCCCCGAGTCTGTAGATAGGGCTGTAGCATAGTCTCTGCTTTAAGTGTGAAAATGCTGAGCTCAGAGAGGTTAAGTAACTGGCTCAAGGACACACAGCGAGAAAGCTAGAAAGCTGGGTCTTAAATGCAGACCTTCTGACAGAATCTATATTCTCTAGGCCAGTGTTTCTCAAACTTTTTATTATTGCACCCCTTAAGGAAACTTTTTAGACATTTTTTTCCTAATGGCCCCACCCCAAGAAATGTTAATATCACAGATACTGTGATGTTAAACACTGCACATCTATGTATGTACTGCATGTGTATATTTGCTTCCTACATAGAGTAAGATTTTCGCCCCCCACCCTGTATCAATCTTCGCCCCCGCCTTGAGAATGTTTGCTGTAAGCTCCCTCCCTCAGCCAGGGGCTCCCTGCCTTCCTTTATGGTGTTAGGCTGGCTTGAGGGGAGCGGGAGTGGTCGATATTGTGGTTGCCATGTCCCCCTCCAAAATACAGACCCAGGTCATCTAAAGGTCCCATCCTGAATACATACTAAGCCATTTCTGTCCAGAAAAAGGACTCGTTCCCTAATACTGGCCATTTATTATTTCTGAGTCCGTTCCTCAATGCTTCAATGCCTCATGTTTTGAGACTTCAAGGGTGGAATCGGGGAGCGGGGGAGGTTTTCCAAAAACAAAGTGGGCATTTTTTTAAAAAAGAGTGAACAGTGTGGATGCTTCTCGATTCTGAGTTAAAACCTCATGCCCTAAGCCCTCAGGAGCCCCAGGGGGGAGTGTGCAAGCTCCCACCCACTCCCCACTTGCCTTTCGTTCCTCCCTGAAGACTCAGGGGTCTGTCTGAAGTGGTTGTCAAGAGAGCCTCCTGGGAGGGGGTACCTCACCAGGGACCCACTTGAGTCTCCCAGCCGTGGACAATGGGGCTGCATTCTTCCCCTATTTCCGCTCAGCCCGGCTCTCTATGACCCTCAAACAAGGGACCACAAACAAGGCCCTTATTGGAGGAGCTGACATAGTAATGCCAGCTTTTGTGGCCTCCCCGCAGTGTCAGCAGGATCCGCCCCTGCCCCCACTCTCGGCTACTTCCTCCCCACTCCCATGAACTGATGTCAGTCCCAGAAAGAGTGGATTGTTCTCTGGGACCGCCTGGCGGCAGAGCCCACGGTCCAAGCCTGGGAGAGAGCGGGTGTGGAATCAAGGAAGCACCCGCCACCCCGAAGACGGAAAACTCATTAAACTTCTTGCCAAAGACGCCCCCATCTATGGGCGCCAATCCTGACATTGGACAACAAAGCTGGCATTCCTGATGAGGGAGGGGATGTTTGCAGTCCCTTCTGAGCTTGTAAAAAAACGAATACGGGCACCGAAAGGAAATGGAATGGGGGTGGTTTTGAAGTCGAGAGGAAAGGGCAAATGATGGTTATGGGGTTCCTTGGCTATAAATGTGTGCCTTCCCTATTTTCTCTGAGGTCTCATGGCCTTCAGCCAATGAAACACAGTAGCTCCTTGGGTGAGGCAGGACTTTGGTGCTAAACACGAGGAATCTTTTAGAAAAAAAGAAGCGAACTGAAATGGGCAAGACATTCGGCCTTGATTCTGACTGTGATATGTTGCCGAGGGCCTTGGGAATTCCACTGGTCCATTGTACCCATTTCACAGTGATGAATATGGAGGTTTGGAGGAAAAGAAGGAACTTACCTGAAGCTCCTTCCTGGAGCTCACCACCTGGTAGACCCTGGGTTCCTCAGGCACATCTGCTTCCACAACAGGCTTCTCCTGCCCAAAGCTTTCCATTGCGTGTCGCATCTTCTGTGCGGAACAAACAGGGAATTCTGTTCTACGGTGACACCCAGGCATGCCGAGGAGAGCTCTGGGATTTGAATCCACTTTGTAACTGTGCGAGTTTGGACAATCCATCTGGTTGGAAGGCCGCCTGCAAGCCAAGGAGAGAGGCCTCAGAAGAAACTACCCCTGCCAACTCCTTGATCTTGGACTTCCAGCCTCCAATGCTGTGAGACAATACATTTATGTTGTTGAAGCCCCCCAGTCGGTCCTTTCTTACGGCAGCCCGAGCAAATGAAGACCTTCGGTGTTGGGCTCACTTGTCATACGATGTCAGTCTTCATCTTCCCAATGACCCTGCAAGAAGGGGATAGCACTTCCCTTTTCTAAGTGGCGAGACAGAAAATTGGTTGTCTGCCTGGAGAAGGACGGCTTTTGAAATTGGCAACATGGCGATGGTTAGGGAATAAGGCAGACGCATATACAGAGGGGTGAGGAGGACCGAAGTGGCAATCGAGAAGCTGCATCACATACAAATGGGGAAAAAGCAGGAACCTGCAAGTGCGCTGATGGGAAGATGGCCAGAGATGCAGGGGAAGAACCAGAGGGCCGTGGGGTCATGGGCACTGAGGGGAGAAAGAGACATCGGGGAGGCATGGTCACCAGGGTCAGTGGAGCCAGGATCACCAAAGAAGATAAGGCCATGACCTTGAGCAGTTTTAGCCCAGGTCTGAACATGACAGCAGCGGATTTAGTGCCACGAGGTGGAGTTTGATCCCTCGACAGTCTCTTTCCTGGAATATACTTAGTTTGACTTAATCTTGGAACAGTGACTTTTAAACGTTTGGGAAGAAGGGGCAAGGGTACCCACTTACTTTGAAAATTTGATGAAAACGATGGGCCATCTCCCTCGAAAAATGCCCATCTACGCATTATCCGTCAACTCTGCCTGCGATGCCAGGGGGTCATGGATTCGCTGAAACCAGACCCTGGGGAAGAAATCTAATAACCCAAACTTTAGGCCTGGGGTTCAATGCCTTCCTTCTTGTTCTTTTCAAAGCCTCTTTTGACTCAAAAAGAAGAAAATATTAGTGTTCTTTTTTTCACTGCTAAACATGACTTATAATGAGATTTGAGTACCCTGGAGGGATTATCAATAGCTCCCTTATCAGGGGCTTCCCTGGTGGCGCAGTGGTTAAGAATCCGCCTGCCAATGCAAGGGACACGGGTTCGAGCCCTGGTCTGGGAAGATCCCACATGCCGCGGAGCACCTAAGCCCGCGAGCTACAACTACTGAGCCCTCGCACCTAGAGCCCGTGCTCTGCAACAAGAGAAGCCACCGCAATGAGAAGCCCACGCACCGCAACAAAGAGTAGCCCCCACTCGCCACAGCTAAAGAAAGACCGCGCACAGCAACAAAGACCCAATGCAGCCAAAACAAATAAATAAATAAATTTATTTTTTAAAAAAATAGCTCCATTATCAGTGGTTTAGTTGTTCTTTGGAATCACTCAGGGAGTTTTTAAGAAGTACCAAGGCCAGGGCCTGTCCCCCAAACTCTGACTCAACAAGTCTGAGGCTGGATACAAATCTGATGTGTGTTTGGGGCGAGAACGGCTGTTCCAAATGAAAGGTCATAGACACGAAGTGACTGGAGATAATATACCTGTTTGATTTTTATCATCCCTGCAAATGTTTTGATCCACACTCAGCATTTTTATCTTCCTTTTCGCTTGCTGAGTTGGCCTTGTTTTTACTGAACACTGAGTTCTCTGGTCCTGAAATGGCTTCAGGTCCTAACATAAAACCTTGACCTTCTGGGCCTTCCTTTCCTTATCTCTAACCGAGGGGTAAGCCTGCCAACCTCCTGCTTCCCTGCCTGGCATGAGCAGCAGCGATAAATAAATAAGAACAGGGGCAAGAAGCTTATGTACTCAGAGTTCCTGCTTCTACTTGATGTCATTGGACCCAGCTTACTTTTCTCCAGACTCTGTTTCTTTTGAACTAAACTACCACAGCCTATAAAACTTTAATGCATGGATTTCCCATTGTTCGGGTGTCCGTGGGGCACCAGCCTTCCTGTTTCGCTGTGTGTACTAGCCGACCAGGAAAGATACTGGCTGGGAGGTCTGGGAGTAGTTGCCTTGTTTCTGGAAATGTACGGGATTATGTCCACTTTAGCAGACACTATCTCAGACCTCATCCCTGATAGTAAGAGCAGGCGGGCATCGGACTTACTATATGCCAGTCCTGGATTCTCTGTTGCATCTATATTATCTCCCACCAACTCCAGAAAGGAAGGATTATTATCGGCCCTGTTTGAAGAGGAGGGAAATGAAGTTTCCAGGAGCTGAAGCTTTTTTCCTCCTAAGCAGATTGAAAGCCTGGGTGTGTGTGTGTTGTGGGGGGTGAAGAGAAGGAGGGGACAAAACGACTTCACGATTCACTCTCTTCTTCTAAGAAATTAGAGAAGGTTTATTTTCCGTTTTTAAAAAATTCTCCTTTATTTGCTTAATTTTCTTTTCTAACGGGCGGGCACACACGGAGATGCGCACGTGGGGTTGCTGCTTTGATGTTTCATACGTTGGAAGCAAGCGTTTTTCACTGTAGAATTGCCAGGGGTGGAGTGTGCCTCATGCATGGGGTTTTGATGGAAACACAAAGGTTATTGACCTCAAACACAAATTGGCTTGGCCCTCTAGAGTTTGCCCGGCCAGCCTCTTTCCCCCCCGGGGTTTTGTTCTAGCCAGCTCTCCTTAGCTACTGGGCCCTGTTCAACCCGGACAAAACAAACAGGGGCTGTCGGGAGAATTGCCTCTTGAACAGAGCCGTGAGGGGGAGGAGTGGAAGCAATTACACCAATAATTCAGACCTGGATGTTAAAACACTCACAACACAACCCCAACGTTTACCTAAATTATCTGGGTAATTGCCTTCATTTCAGCTTGGATTTGGGTTCTGTACATCCTGGGGCTTCCAAATGATAAATAAGGAGGCTCTCATTTAGGCCAAAGCTGAGAGGGAGGCAAGGCGTCCTCATAGAAAGAACACAGAAGAGAAGCCCCGTGCTTTGTGATGAAGTCACGCCTTGGATGCGGAAACCTGGGCTAATCACTGAAGTTCTCGAAGCCTCAGTTTCCTCCCCTGACCCTCAGGGTGAAGGCTGTTATCTGGAATAAGGCGGAAGGAAGGAAGGAAGGAGGGAAGGAGGAAAAGAAGGAAGGGAGGGAGGGAAGAAGGAAGGGGTGAGAAAAAGAGAGAGAAATGGTTGTAGCCTCTTTTGTGTTTGGAATCGCTGCAAGCCTTAGAAGGAATAAACATGAACTTCTGTCGCCTTCATTCAGCCCACAGCAAAGCAAACCACAAAAAAAGTCATTCATGGCAAGCCTCAGCCTTTGTCTTGCAGCTGTGGGCATTCTGCTTTTCCTTCACTGAGTGAAGAATCTAAAACAAAGCTGATTTAACCTGGAGTCTGCCCAAACCTGCACCATTCCCTTTCCTTAGACTCCCACAGTCTGTTATTTTTGACCTTTGTCAGAGTCTTTTTAAACCGAAGCTGTCTACATCTTGCAACCAGTGCCTTTTCTGCAGGATCCTGTGCTCCTGCCCTGGGGAGGTGATCTTTTGTGAATGGCTATTTTATTGAGAACCTACTAGGTGCTGGGAGTCTTACCACTCTCTAGCTCATTTCCATTTCAAAGCAACTTTGAAATTGTAATCCTTAGCTTCATTTAACCCATTCTGAGTCCAGCCTTCAAGCAACGGGGCCCCTGGTCTGCACTTTTTGTTTCTTTGTTTTAAAAATAGCTTTGACAATTTCTATGCTTTATTTATTTATTTGGTCTGCATTTTTTTCTTCTCCCAAAGTCCTCTAGACTTTCTCGGGATTTGTAGCACAGTTTTCCATCTTGAAAAATGGGGTGTAGGGACTTCTGTGGTGACGCAGTGGATAAGACTCTGCGCTCCCAATGCAGGGGGCCCGGGTTCGATCCCTGGTCAGGGAACTAGATCCCACATGCACGCCACAACTAAGGAGCCCGCCTGCCGCAACTAAGACCCAGTGTAACCAAATAAATAAATAAATAATTTTTAAAAATTGGGTGTAGTAGCCACTCTTTTGTTTAGATGTGAGGCCGGCAAACTTTTTCTGCAGTAGACCACATCATAAAGATTTCTGATTCTGCAAGTCATACAGTCTCTGTCAAAACAACTCACTCTGGCAGCCTGGGAGAATATGTAAGTGAATGGGTGTGGCTGGATTTCCAATACAACTTGATTTCTGAACACTAAAATGTGAATATCAAGTCTTTTTTGCACGGCACTAAGTATCCTTCTTTTGACCTTTTTTAACCATTTAAAAATGTAAAACCATTTCTAGCTTACAGGCCACATGCAAAGAGGTGGCAGGCTGGACCTGGCTTTCCTCTGACACCTTGCTCCCTCTGTATCTTACCTTCAGGGGATGGCCATGAAACTGGTTTTACGGGACTGCAAATCTCATGAGAACAGAGACTGTGTCTCAGGTACAGTTATCTGCTGAATAAATAAATGAATAATGAATGAGTGAGTGAATGAATGAATGAGGGACCCTCTGTCTTGCCAAGTCTTGAAAAAGCCCCCTTGCAGTTCCCCAGATCACCAGCAGATGGCGGCAAATGAACGGCCAAGCAAAGGCGAGGGAGGGCGGTTGGAACTGAGCTGCTTTTTTTTTTCTGTATCCTCCCTCCCCTGAGCTCTGCAAAACAGGTAGCTTGAGTTTTTTTTTTTTTTTTTTTTTTTTTTTCTCCCGGGAGAAACCAAGAGTTAGTGTTGATTGACTGCAGTCTCCCCTTCCTGTTTGAGCTTTCTCACCTTAGGTCTCTGTTCTAACTCAGAGACCAGTATGTGTCAAGAAATCGGGGGAAGTAACACCAGGGGGGCTTTTATGTCAAATAAAACCAGCGCAGAAATGCCCTGTTTATCGACAAATGGGGAGGGGGAGGGGGAAGCGCGCTGCGTCCTCAGCTCCCTGAGGCAGGCCCAGGCTGTCGCCAAACACTGGTCTCACCATCCACACTCTTTTTGTGATACATCTGCAGGAAAGTCTTGGGGGAAAGTTTGGAGTGAACTTGAGGTCGGTGGGGAATTTGTGGATGGATTTAGGGGGGCTGAGACGGCAGCGGTGGAGAGAAGTCGGGAGCCTCTGCTTACATCACCTCGTATGAAATCCATCTTGTCCTGATGCCAGGATGAAATCCATCTCTAACTGGCCAAGTACGACCAAAAGGGGTTTATTTAGGCAAGGCCTGGGGTGATGAGGGGCTTCCCCTGGGGTCTTACTTTATCAGAGAGGAGGAAACGAGAACCCTTCCCTCTTTCCTCAAACATTCTGCCCTGTTTAGGACGTTTCTTTAAGTGCTAGTGAATTTTCATGTGTGGTTGGTGTGTTTGCTTAAATAAAACAAAAGAGGGAAGCGTGACAGAGAAAAATGCAGGCGACGTTTTAAAATATTTCCACTGTAACCTCAGCCTTCCAAGTTAATGGGGTTCCTGAGCATGTTTAGGCTGGCCTCACACACACTTTGGGTAGGTGCCTACTTTGTTCTAGGCTCTGCTGGGCAGTAAAGATAAAGGGAAGTTTCTGCATTGGAAGAGATCCCAGCCTTCACCTTGTTCTTTCTTTTTTTTTTTTTTTCCCCCGCCCTGGAGAAAAGGCTCAGGTGACCCTCAGACCCCAAACTATTCCCCCCACCAACACATACGCATCTATCTTCCAAAATTCAGGTGCCCGATACCACCAGATGTGGTTTCAATTTTAAAAACTAAGTCCTTCAGAAGATCTGAACAAAGATGAAAACTGCCAGGTCACCATGACGTACGTGGAGATGGCTAGTAAGGGGATATGGATGCAGGGGAACCCCTAACCTGGACCCCAATGGTCTCTCCACAAAGGAGACTCCTCTGTGTCTCCCCTTGCCCTGGATCTTGAGGTGGGAGGAGGGTGTGTAGTAAAAAGCAAATTTGTTTTATGAAAAGTGGTTTCCTTTGATTACCTGCGCTAGTTGAGTGGGGTTGACCTTAGCAACAGGAAATTAACACAGAATTCATTGGGAGTGATAATGACTGTTCATAATCATTTGGTTGATAAGTTAATATCATTAATTAGTCATCTAATTAGACAATGCCTGAGGCCTTCTGGGTCTGGAAGCTTAGCTTCAAAATAAGCAAGGAAACAGTGCCCTTGGAGAAGGTGAGTGCGAAGGGTAAGCAGAGAGCTGGAGCTAGTCCCTAAAGCTAAATGCGACCTGGCCCACCCTAAGCTCTCCCCCCATTTCTTTTTGTCCTCAGAGTAGTGAGTGCCCCTTAATTTGGTTGGGTTCAGACATGTCTGAGAAACTGAGGAAAATTGTCGGGTTCCCTCCCCCAAATCTGCATATATGCACAGTAACAAACTTTTGTATATGATTTCTGGGGATCCGCTGAAGTCAAGTGCTCTGGCCTCCAGTTGAGAGCCTTCACCCTAAAGAATGTCCATAGCTAAAGGGTGCGGGCCTTTGGGAGAGGGGCGCCTGGGACAAGGCAGCGTTGGGGTGTGGGTACACCATCCGTAACTGTAGCAGGCTCACACCTCGGGTTGGGAGGATTGGGGCGTGGAGGCGACTAAAGTAACGAGCCGTGACAGCGGACGCTCCCCTGGAGCTCCTGGGAAAGTGAGGGGTGCCTGGTCCCGGCACAAAAAGAAAAAAAAGTGACGTCAAAGACGCCCGCGCTGGGGACTGGGGTGGGCGGCAAGGAGCGAAAGTGGCAAGAAGGAAGTCAGTGCACGAGTGTCAGTTCCGTGCCCGGGTGTCCTTGACGCTTTGGGGACCTTGAAGGGGCAGGGGGGCCATACCGTCCTGGGCCCGCCGCGCCGGCGGGAAGAGCGCCTAGACGGGGGCGGGCTGGCGCGGGCCCCGGGGAAGCAGCCCCTCTCCTCCGGGTGCGATCCCCCAACCCGAAACCAGAGCCCGGGCCATTAGCGGGAAACCGAAGTGGCGCGGGGGATCGCATTTCAAAAGCTCAAATAGACTGGCTGACTCGGATCGTTGGACTGGGGGGATGGGGGGATGGGGGTGTGTGGAGAGCCGGACGGCTCGGACGGTACCAATGTCCCTTTTCTAAGTCCCTCCCCTCCTCCCCCCGCCAGGGACTGCCCCGAAGCTGCGCGATCGGACCGGCACAGGCCGCCTGACTTCATCCCAGCCGCGGGACAGAAAGCGCCTTGCGTCTTGGGCGCAAGGAAGACGGGTCCCTATTCCCTACCCGAGCAATGTGTTGTTTCCTCCCCGTACCCCACCGCCCTCCCCGCCCAGCCTGCAGCCAGACCTGGGCCTCGGCTCCTTGGGTGCATGGGGCCTACAGTTGCCCAGGCTGGGGAACCTGGGCCGCGCTGTCTCATAACCAGGCACCCCCTTTCCTGCGTGGGGCTGCGCCCTCCGTATCCCTTCTCCCGCCTCTAGAGGATCTATCTCCCCACTAGCCGGAGCGCTCGGCTCCCACCTGGGGCCAAAGAGTTGAGAGAACGAGGGGCCGAGGAACCAAATTTGCTTAAGTTCCTGGAAGCTGAGCAGGGTCGAACCAGGAAGGAAAAAACGATTCTTGCGCCGGCAGGGTTCCCACCTGCAGTCCCCGGCCTTCGCGCCCGGGCAGATGGAGCTCAGCAAGTGCTAGGGACGAAGGGGAGGATCGGAGGCCGGTGGAGAGAAGCCTGAGACACCCAAAGCCCGAGTCTCGCTCTCCCACCCGGCGGGAGAGGGAAACTGGAGTTAGCGTGGTCGCCCTGCTGCCCTAGCACACGCCCGCGCGGTTGTAACTCCCTGTCCCTCGCGACTCAGATCGGGATGAGAACACTGTATCAGCTTCCGTGCCCCGCCGCAAGCATTTGTAAGTGGGGTTTTGTCACCAGCCAACCTTCGCTTCATCCGCCTGGGAATCAGGGCCCCAAGCGTGCGGTCTCCTCCTCGACGGCACCGCACGGGGGAGAGAGGGCCGGAGAATGGGACGCCGAGATAGAAACTGCACTTTCTCACTGCACGAGAGACGCCCGAAGAAATGTAAAATGTTCTCGTATGAAAAGCGCGCGAGACACACACCGAAATCCAGAACACGCCCATAGATTTCTCTACGTCTTGGATATATGCACCGCAGGTATATACACCTCCACCTGAACTAGAAACAGTGGTTGCACTGGATTCTGGGGCCCACTTGGTCTCGAATCCTGGCTACACAGTGTCCCGGGTGCTCTTGGGTTAGTGATTTCACTGTTCTGAGCCTCAGTTCCCTCCTTTGTAAAACAAGGCAGAAAGGTCATCCTCACACACCATAGGGTTAATTGTGAGGTGGTGTTGAAGGAGATCTCTTTTGTGTGGTGCCTGAACCGAGTACCTAGCTTGTGCACGGGCCCCTGGTATGCTGGTATGCCAGCTCATTTTATTATTGCTGTTCCGTGTACTTTGAACGCCGACATCTGCAACATATACATGTTGATTATACGCATCTTGATTATAAAACAACCAAAGGCATCTACATCCGGAACTGTCTTGCGCAGGAACTTCGAAATACAAATTGAAAGAGACGTCTACTGGTGGAGCACGCACAAGTACGTACACGCGCGCGCACACGCATCTACTTCTAACACCTGTAGCTCCTGACCCCAGAACGCCCAAAGAGCTACCCGTAGGTACGAACTTTCTAGAGCTATGTGTATAAGAGCCAGGTCGCGATCGCGGCCTCGCATCTACACCCGAATAGCCACTCTCTTGGCTGGTTGCCGTGAGGTCAAATTTGGAAACCAGCGAGGCAGAAAAGCGCATGGACGCGAAGCGTTTCAAGCCTCTTGCAGCGCCCAAAGGCGGCTGCCTGTCTGCTGGCTTAGGGGAAAGGTCAGGACAAGGGTTTTCCTTCTTGGATGGAATTTTTGTAAGGGCCTACGCGCCGGGAACTCGCCCCACAAAGGAGGGGTGTGTTCCAGTAGAGCGCAGATCCAGAGGGAGGCTCTACACACACGCGCACTCACACTCGCAGCCCCGCGTGCGCACCCCCGGCTTCTTCGGGCTTGTCGAGACCCGGGAGGAGGGAGCGCAGGGTCGTGACCCCGGCCTCTGCCGAGCGCGCCCTTCGGCCCCTGCAATTAGCGCCGGGAGGTCAGCAGGAACCCGGACGCCTTCACCCGCGGCTCCGAGCACAGCAAAAGACGAGCCCGAGCCCTCCCCCTCCGCCGGTCTCAGACGCCTGGGGCTCAGCCAGGCTTGGAGCCGACCTTCCCAAGGGGCGGGGGCCGGAGGGCTCAGGCCGGCACCCGCATTTGTCACCTTAAATCTACAAATCACGAAGTCACTCCGCCCTGCAGGCTGCGGTAGCTGACCCCGGCCCGGGCCCTTTACGGACCGCTGCTCACGAGAGCCATGTGCCCCCTTCGTCCCTGTAGACGCGGCCAGGGTAGAAACCAAAAAAACCCAAACCAAACCAAACCAAAACAGAGTTGTAAAGTAAGAAAGAGAAAGAGCATCAGGCAAAGGGGAGTTGCATCCAGGGTGGAATCTCAGTGGTGTGTATACTGGGGAGGGGGGAATCCTTTCTCTCGCCATCTACCCAGCATGAACTCAGGTTATCCCCTGCCCGACAGGGTCGGAGGAACTGGTAGAGGTTTCTACACGGAGCGGCAAGGTACTTGGGAGAAAATTAGGAGAGAGGATCCCCCTCATTGAATTTCCGAAGGCTGTTTGGAAACCCGAAGTCGGGAAGGACTGTTTTTCTCATCTGAGGCCCAAACAGGAGTGAAAGCGATATCCAGGAAAGAGACGACGGCGGCTTCTTCCGACGTGGGGGTGGGGGGTGGGGGTGGGAGGTTGGGGGGGGCGCGGGGGGCAGAGGAGGAGGGGAGCCTGGGCTGGGGCTGGCGAGGATGAGAAGGGGCAAAGGTGAAACGCCCCAGCTCCGGAACCCGGGAGGCACTGGGGAGCCGAGCAAGCGGCGGCCACCGGGGCGCGTTCGCGAGCCAGACAGATAGGTGGCACTCGAAGCCCGGAAAAAAAAAGGCGAAGGCGCCGGCCCCAAGTGGCCTCCGCGGCGGCCGCCGCCACCATAAAGCCCGCGGCGAGATTGCGACCGGCGCCAGGTGAGTAATAGGCAACGAAATCCAGAGAGATTGCGAGCCGCTCACCCCCAGTCCATCAGCGCCACCAGAGTTACTCATTAACATCACTATATACAAATAAGATACACGGGAGATTAAAAAAAAAAAAAAGGCAAGCACTGGGAGAGGCTAGATACACGTCTGAGCACCGTCCCAGAATTTGGGGGGTGAGGTGGGGAGGAGGTGAGCAAATCTGGACCGTGAAAGAAAAGCATTCCTGCCCTCCTTGAGGTTGAGGCTGTTTTCTGCCCCCCACCCCATCCCCCAGCCCCCGGCTCGGGGAGAGCGCTGCCGAGCACCCCGAGCCGACTGCCACCTTCCCGGGGCGCAGGCACCGCGCGTAATCGTTGGGCCAACAACCAGTCCCAGTCGGCTGCGCCTCTGCGCGTAGGGCGCACGCCCTGGAAATCTTCGGGCCCTCCGAGGAGCTAGCGGCCCAAAGATCCCCAAGCCTTGCAAAGCTCCCCCCCACCTCACCTCCGACCCTGATTGTTTTCCCTCCCACCCCGGGAGACAGCGCAGGAGAGGCTATGGGGCTCCCCACGTGCCTGGTTGGAGATGGAAGGGGCTGTGCCCCCCTCTCCAAAAGGTCTCGACCTCGATCCCCTTCCAAGTACAGCATGAGGGAGGGGAGGGGGTGTCCTCCTTGTAGGCCATTCAAGGGGCCCGAAGGTGACAGGGACTTGGGGCCGGGCTGGCGGGCTCCAGGGAAGGTGGGGGAGGGTGGCAGCCGCCAGGCAGGCTCCGGCTGCGTCCTCAAGTCAAGGCCCCTGGGGCAAGCAAAGGCCTGGAGAACCTTCCCGTCCTCCCTAACTCCCCCCCCCGCCCCCAACACACACAGACACACACACCTCCGAGGCGAGGCTGGGGTGGGGAGGGCAGGAGACCAAAGACTGTCATGGCCTCACCATTTTTTATTGAATGTTTCAAAGATAAATCGAACTTCAAAAGGCAACTCCCCAAACAGCCTGGAGGCTGGCTGGAGGGAAGAGCTGGAGGAGGGTGTCAGCCTCCTGGGTGACTTTTCCCTCGGAGGGGGTCAACTATGCGCCCTGGAATCACCTTTCCCTTGCGGGGAAAACTACCCTCCTCCCTCCCGTGACGCAAAGTTTGCGCAGAGCTGGCCGCGCTTCGCACGCACAATTCGGGCTGAGGCCTCTGAGGGGTGTCTTGGGTCAGCCTGGTCCAATCTGAGATACCGGGGACTACAGGGGGGCGTTCGATTTCGTCCCCTTCTCCTGCAGCTTGGAGGGTTGCTGCCTTGCCAAGCCGGGGCTGGCCACGAGGAGATTCTGCTAATTTTTGTTTGTTCGTTTTTGTTTTGTTTTTTTGCACACTGGGGCAAGGAGAAATTGACTTGAATTTCCCAGATCGACGTGCAAAGGGAGAGCGAGCCTAAAACGAAAACGTTCGGATTCATGCGGGAAACACTGACTTAGGGAGCGAGCATTCTTTTTCCACTAAATCTTAAGTATCTGAAATTGCTATTCTATCCAATTCTAATCAGCCCCCCTTCCGTCTCTCGTTTTGCTTCCTAATTTAAAGGAAAAGTAATTTCAGATTGAAACCGCTCCCTTCGCGGCTGCCGCCGCCGCCGCCGAGTAAGGGACTTTTGTTTTTAGTTTTGTAACTTGAGTGACATCTCATTTTGGTTCAGTGGGGGCGGTCTTAATTATTTAAAGGCAAAGAGAAGGGGCTAAAGGAAGCCAGGAGAGAAAGAGGCCCACTCTCCACTTTCAGTAAAGTTCCCTAAAGAAAGCACTTAACACGAGGCCCAAAGACATTTCAATAAAAATTTATTGAAATTTCAATGATATTTTAAAGAGAGGGGGCAAAAATACAGAAAACCAAAGAACTCATAAACAATTATAACACAAAATATACCTTCATGAATTTTTGTCTTTAAACCAGCTCTCAGCACCTGACTTTTGAACTGTGAATATATATCTCTATAGGCACCAATTCCAAACACCATCAACACTGAAGACAGTTAAGTAGTCAATTCCACTTTGTTTGGAAGAAATCAGACTAGCAAATACAAATACAAAAGAAAAATCAAAGTCAAACCACAGCCTCCACACTTCCCACCCCACCCGCAAGCAATCTCAGAACCACTCTTAGGAATTTCAGGTGGGGCTGGGAAGCAGCCCCACCTCCCCAAGTTTTGGTAAAACAGGCAATAGCACTTTTCCCCACTTTTGGACATTAAAAAAATTTTTTTTTCTTTGCAGACAACTCTTTTGAAAAGTGTGTCGGTGTCGGTGCAGAAAGTGTGTTTTCTACTTTTAAAAGCGATCCTGTGACCTTGAAATAAAACTGACTATAGGAAAACAAAACCACAAAACCTGACAGCTGCAATCCTATTTACACAGAGCTATGTACAATGTCAATAAATTAAAGTTTAATTTTTCGAGCATTCATATTCCACCTATTTACAAGAGTTATCAAATAATTACATAAATACTTTGTCTAATAGTCTCGCTTCTTCTTTATTATTTTTTAAAACCTTGTTATTGCATATACAGGAAAGAGAAAGAACTGCCAGAGGGACAACATGAATCCTGCTACAGAGCTTAGATAAAATAAATTCATTTTTGGTGTTTTCCCCACCCCCTTCCCTTTAAATCATCCCCCCTCGGGGTTGTCGAGAATCGAGGAAAAGGGTAAGGGGTAATGTCCTTTTCTCTCTAAAAGCAAGCATTCAAAAATAAAACCCACAAATACATTACTGTGGAACATGCAAAAAGAGACCTATAGCTCTTAAAACATCACAAGAATATTAAAAAGACACAGATTTCCTTAATAGAGGCTAAACAAGGATGTCAGGGACTTCCCTCCCCAAACAATGCTACCCAGTAATTTATTTAGAACTGATACGCAGGTCACTAGAAAGTTTTTAATCTTCACAAACAGAATCATACTAATGTATCCATTTGTCCCCGGTATTTTTTTTCAATTTTATTTGTGTTTCCACTTGACACGGTGAAGGAAAAAAATATGTATATATAAATCTGCACTGGGGGAGCTTTTCAACCCCTCCCCTTCTGGTGCCTGGCTACCTCTATCTTCCCACAGCTTCCAGACCAGCCTCGAAGGAGGTGCTCCGGCCGCCAAGGCATTAACTCCCACCCCCAAGAGCTCAGTGCAACCGACGTTTCTGAGCCAGATCCCGGATGTATAAACCACGCCAAGAAGACAGGGCTTGTTTCTAGCACATTCTCTCCAGGGAGTCCGGCACCCCTTCCCAGACAGGGCTTCACAAAGAAGGGCTGACCTCACTGCACGCCCGTGGTTTATTTGACATCCAACAAAGTGCACTGCAGACTGGACTGGACTGGACTGGAATGAAGAGACTTTTCTGGGGAGGGGTTTACGGGGATGCGCTGCGGGACCTGTCGGGCTTGGCTTCCAAGCCGCTGACCAGCCGCTGGATGTTCTGCAGTTCGCTGGTGGCCGCCTCCTTCTCCGGGCAGAGTTTGGGCGACAAGGACACGGAGCTGGAGGAGAGCGTGGAGGAACGGCTGTTGAGTTCTGAGCCCGAGTCCACGGCCACCGAGGCCGGGCTGGCGGCCAGGGCGGCGGCCTTGCCGTCCAGGGGCCCCGGGGCTGCGGCCATGGACGGCAGGGCGGTGGTGAGCAGGCTGCTGCTGTCCGGCACCGGCACGGGGATGGAGTAGGGGCTGTAGCGCAGCCGCGGGCGCATGGTGTTCAGGTTCAGGAACGGGTGGCGGTGCACGGAACTGGAGGCCGCTGCCGAGGAGGCGGCCGCCGCCGCGGCCATGTACGTGTAGGGATAAGGGAACAGGCTTCCGAAAGGCGACATGGCCAGGCCCTGGGCGAGGAAGAGAAGGCAGGGGCAGCAGAGTCAGGGCCCAGGCTCTGCGCAGTGGGGAGGAGCCACCCTCATCCATCACCCCTCCCCCACCCATCCCCACCTTGGGTGAGTCCTTAACCTCTCTCCCTGGGGGGTAGAGAGCAGGACACTCAAACTTCTGTGTCTAGGTCCAAATCTGAGCTGTGTCAACCTAGGCCAAAGTATTCACTCCCTGTGTCTCAGCTTTCTTATATGGCAAAACCAGGGAAAAGTTTAATAATTCGCATACTTATGGGGGACTTTGTGGGTATGAAATGAGCTGCTGCCTGCAATATACTTCATACAGGGTGCCTGGCCAATAGGACGGTTGGAAATTCTCCCATCAGAGTCAGTTGTTCCACCTGTTAAATGGGGCTACAGACAGCCTACCCCACAAAAGTAGCTGGGTGAAAACCAGAGGGCATAAAATATTGGACATGCGTTTTTTTTTTTTCATTCTTGTCCTCCGTCCTCCTACTCCAGTCTAGAAGTTAAAAAAAAAATCTGGGGAAGATCCTTAAGCAAAAGAAAAAGGGGGGTGGGCAGGATGGAGGGGGAAAGAGTAAAGGGTGTTTGCTATGAACAAAGAAATCACCTATAGGCCCAGATATGCTGGTGTTACAGGTGGAGAGACTGAGCTGAGGTAGGCCCCAGGGGTGTAGGAATTCACTCAGCTAGCAAGTGGCAGAAGCAGAATAAAAATCCGGGGACCCTGGCCTGGGTTAGTTCTCTCTGACCCATTGCCTTGGGTACTATTAGTACCTGTTTGCCCAGGCAGGCCCTCGCCCGCTTATCACTTGCCCACCAATGACAGGAGGGTCTCCAGAAAGGGCTAGCACAGGAGATGGGAGGGATGGAGGAAGGGGAGAAGCCAGCCCTTTTCTCAGTCCCCTCCTCCTCCCAGAGGGGGAGGCCAGTCCTGCCTCTTGGCTCAGGGAAGGGAGATGAATGTGCTCAGACAAAACAAAAGGCAAGGGCGTGCAGAAAACCCCATAGAACCTTTTCGCTGGGGTTCAGAGCATTTTCAGCAGCCTGAGACTTCTCCCCAGCTGCTGGAGCCCCAACACAGCTGTCTGAGCCATACACAGGCCGCCAAGCCTGCCATAGCCCCAGCCTGTCCTTCTCTGACATTTCCCACGTGTGCACAAGCCATTAACCCTTGGGGGAACAGGCTGGCCTGTGAGGGGTGGGGGAGCAGGGAAATAGCTTCATATTGGAGGTTCAAGAATCAACTCTTCCCCAGGGAGTCACTTCCCTTACCAGGCCATGGTCTCTCCCTCCTCTAAGTCTTGGGGAAGGGTTGGCTGTGAAACACTGAAGAGACATTTCAACTCTGAAGCTAAAATCACAGCCTCTGGAAGAGGCCCTGGAGTCTGACTGCCTGGGGTAGAGTCTCAGGTCCACCACCTACCAGCTGTGTGTCCTTGGATAAGTTACTCAACATCTCTGATCTCTGTCCTTTCATCTAGAAGGTGGAGGTGATCATAGGATCACTGAAGTCAGAATAGATCGAGTACTTAGAAGAGCGCCTGGCACAAAGTAAGTGCTCTGCAGAGTTATTATCTGTTATTACCATCTTGTTACTCTGCTAGAAATAGCCCTTAACTTAGAAAAAAATTTTTTTTAAGTTTTGGTGGGGAGTGTGAGGTTATGATGAATCAATAAGTCTTGCACCTAGTAATAATAATGATGATAATAATAATAATTACTATTATTAAAGCTTCTAGGCAGGGGGACTGGGTGAGTGTCTGGGATCAAGAGGCAGGCAAACGAGAGTGAATGAGGGGCTGGAGAGGCGCTGATAAATACCTGAGAGGCCAGGACGTGCTGCTGGAGGTGGAAGGGCAGGGTGGCCGCGGACGCCCCCGACAGTCCCTGCGCCGCGGCGGCCGAGGCCATGGCCGTAGAATCCAGGCCCGAGACGCCGGTGGAGGCCCCGGACACGGTGGCCAGCAGAGGCCCCATGCCGGCGGCCATGCTGGAGAAGGCACCTCCCATGGCGAACTGGCCGGGGTGCAGGAAGAGCGGGTGCCCGTTGAAGAACTGCTGGCCGGCCAGGCCAGGGGCGAAGCCGAGGCCGGGCAGGGGCCCCTGGCCCAAGTGCGCGGCGGCCGCGTCCGTCTGCACGGTGAGCGGCGCGAAGGCCTCCTTGCCCGGCAGCGCGCGCGCCTCCTCGGCCTTGGAAGGGGCCGCGCCCTCGCGGCCCGGGCTCCGGCGCTCCTCGGCTCCCAGGCCGCGGGTGCTGGACGAGATGGTGGCCGGGCTGTGGCGCGAGTCGGGCGACGCCTTGTCCAGCCGCCCGCTGTCCCGGGGCCGGCCGCCGGGCTCGGCCACGAAGAGGTGCGCCTTGACCGCCGGGCTGCCTTTGTCCCGGCACGGATCCTCCGACGTGGTGGTGGAGATTTTGGCTGCGTCGCAGGCCTCCGGGCCGTGCTCCTCTTTGCTCTCGGCCTCGGCATCGCTCTCACCCTCGCTGGGACACAGATCTACCATAGGAGGGAAACAAAAGCCAAGCAGAAGGGCGTTAGCTCTGAAACCCGGGCCAGCAGAACTCCCGTTCCCCACTTTGAATCCCAGCTCGGCCACTTCCCAGCTGTGTAACCCCAGGAAGCCCCTTAACCTCTCTGCGCCTCAGTTTTCTCATCTGCAAAGTGGGAGTGATGATACAGCAAATTTTAGTGGAAGGATGCAACAAGCTAGTAATGAATTTCAAGTATGTAGATAGAGCGGCACCCCTCCCTCCATAGATCCTTCCCCAAATGGGTAGTGAATTTTACTACTAGGTCAGACAAAGCCTTTACTGGCCTTTTTCCCATTCGACTGCAAATTCAGTTTTTAAAAATTAAAAGTGACTTACACTAAAACTCACTGCGGGAACACCTTCTAGTCACCCTCTCTTTGTTCCCTGAGTGATTGGGAGCAGTCCCTTCCACAAATTTGTGGATTTCTTTCAGAAGGATTTGTTTGGAGAGAACCCTGGCATTTGAATTGGTAGTGGCAGAAGTGAACATTCCTCCCCCAACGCACTCGCGCGCGCGCGCGCGCACACACACACACACACACACACACTCCACTGAGCCTCTGTTTCCCCTGTCTCTGCAGACACAGATGGGTGATAAGCGGCCCACTCACTGCCTGAAGACAATCATGGATTCTCTTTTGCTCTCACCACACCCTCTGTGTGTGTCCTACCAGAAAAAAAAAGAAAAAGGGATCCCATTTTGTGTTTAAAGCTTGAATGGATAGAAGACATAAAGAACTCTCATTTTATTTCACTTAAAAAACAGGTCTCTTCCTATTGAGAGCATGTGTGTCTTTCCAAATAAATAGTTCTTGCTCTTTAAACACAGGAAACCAACTGGGGATTTGAACAGCTCCTCCCCTCCCACCCCTGCCCTCCCCAACCCAGATTCTCAGTGCTCCATCTCCTCTCACAGGTCCATGGTGGCCCTATAGCTGGATTTCTCTTGGTCACCTTCCCTGTTCCAGGTGGCAGAAAATCCCCTGACTCCTCCCACCCCCAGCCTAACACATTTTAACCTAGAGTTTGAAGACAGAGTAAAAGTCAGCTGTTGCTTGGTTGGAGGGGTGGGGTGGGGGGTATGGGAAAAAGAAAGAGAGAGGGAGGGATGCTCCAGGCCTCCACCCAGAGGGGATACAGGAACTGGGACCACCCCTTCCTCCCTGCCAAATCAGTGTCTGGGGGAAAGGGGTCTGAGCTCTCAGATGAACTTAGGGAAGGGGGACACACCTGATCACCCTCTGTGAGATTTGGCTCCTGTTTACAAACTTCTAGAAGGATCTGAAGCTTTGGAGGGGTCAGGTTCCCTGGTGGGTGCCCCCAGCCCCCAACTCGTCAGGCTTCCAAGACCTGGAGAAATCTGAGGAATCAGAGGTGGCCAGACTTACCTTTGAGGTTGGATGTCCCCACGGTGGAGACGGCCGGAGAGGAGGACTGGGCGAAGCAGCTGAAGGCAGCCTGCTCACTGGAGGACTCGTCGGAGGTGCCGTTCTCCTTTTTGTGTCTGTCATCGAACACCCTCATGGACTGCAGGGTGAGCTGCTTTCTGTGGCAGAAGCCCCCACACACCCAGCGTTACACATCAGAACAGGATTTTCCCCTCTCGGTCTGTCTCACCCTCTCCAAAGAGGCGCACACATGCCCAGGGGGACGGAGGGGGAAAGAAGGCTTTGGGTGTATTTATTCAAGACCAGAGGGTTTCATTAGGGAAGGGGTATTGGCTGGGGCAGTGAAATCTTGTTTAAAAGTAAAGAGCAACTTTGGGCCTCACTGGTTCCAGTTCTCACACCTCCCCAGGAGTTATTGACTGCTCCTTTGGGAGCTGCAGGTCCAGGGGATGGGAAGATAATGTCTTCATGAGGAGGAGGACCATACCTGGTGACCCTGAGCCACTAGATAGCAGGTTGGGCCATCTCATGATCATGCATTTGTACCTGGATTTCCCTGCCCTCAGAGTTCAACGGGAAGGCAGGAGGAGTTTGAGTCTTTGTTCTTGTGAATTAGACATGAATTATGATGTCATCTTATGAAATAAACCATGATATGAAAAAAAAAAGTAAAGAGCAAGAGGGGAGATTGGAGCCAGCCAGAGACAGCTGAGCAGCCTGCCTCACAGACGGAGGGGAAAAGAAGACTGAAAGCAGTGAACACAAAGAGCGGACCAACTCCGCATGGGTTGCTAAGATTGGGAAGAAGTGGTTATTTCATGGTGCACTTTACTGTAACCGGTTCACCAACACATTAATCGGACTAAAAAAACCTCTATTTTGATGTGAGAAATTATTTCTTAATGCCCTCCCCCTCCCCCAGGGGATAGGTTAAAAATTGGGGCTGATTTTCTGGATTTTCGGAATTCTTTGAATGCGGGTGGGGGAGGGGAGAGCTTCTTTTATATACCAGCCAGCTGTCTGCTTAATGCAGAATGATACATGTCCCCACAGAAGGAGGGGGCCATAGATGTCTCCAGGGGCTTCAGTTCTGTCTGAGGGTATTTGCCAGACAAGACTGCAAAAATTCCAAGGCATCTTGTGAATGGCTTAGTCCTTTCCTGGGACCTGCCCAGGATGAACTTAAACTAATTAGAAATTAATAGGCATCTGTATATAATCTGTATCCCTGATACTTTTCTTGCAGAGACATCTTTCTGTGGGGTGGCCTAGTAAACTTCCTTTAAGATAACATGGAAGAGGTAGAGAAAGTAGTGTACCGAAATCGGTAAGCTCTTGGCTGAGGGGCATCAAGCTGTTTTCCACCCTTCCCCCACCCTTCCCCCACCCTTCTCAAGATAAGTGCCCGCATCCCACTTCTAACAGTTGAGTGTCGGGACCTAGAAAAGCGATTTTCTAAATTATCTGAGAAACGACTGTCTCAGCTCACCTTTTTTCTCTCCTGCCATTTCCAGTGTCCCGGAAACCTTTTGCAAAAGGGTTGTTGTCTATTTTTAACTGAGTTATCTAGAGAAGGAGACACAAGCAAGAAAGAGACACTGGCTTCATTTTCTAGAATGTTCTGGGAGTGTTTCCCCCAACTCATTAATCTACTAGAAATCTGACTTCCAACCACCAGAGAAGTCATTTGGATAGGCCAGGTTGAAAAGAAAGAGAGAGGGGAACACAGAAGAAGTTTGGAGGGGGCCAGGAGGAAAACCAAAGGAAAGTGTGCCATGGCTGGCATCTCCCACTGGAGGCCAAACCAGGGATTCCAGGCTGAAATGATCCTGCCTGGGCAGCCAACAGCTTGGGCTTAGAAATGGAAAAGCTGTCAAAGGGCAACCTGTAGATCTTAAAATTATGCTTTCCTTTAGATTTTTTTATACAGTGCAATGATCATAAAATATGTTATATTTCCTGCCCCAAAACACACGCACAAACATACACACAGCACATCCTCCAACCTTTTCTGTAAATCTAATAAAATGATTTATGGGGTTTCACTACCCTTGTGCTGGAGTGGGCTTGATTTTTTTGCTGGGTGTCGGGGGAGTGTGTTTCAGGAATTACGATATTGAGAATTATAAATTTAGAAGGACTGAATGACCACTGGAAACATTTGTTTTCATTTATATGCCCTGCCACCGCCATTAGGTGGAGAAGGCCCATGGCCGCTTTGATCAAAAATGCTATATTTTATTATTCCGTTAACAACTTAGATTCATAGGATTCTGCGTCTAGAGGGTGCGTGCATTTTTACACGCTGAGGAAAAATAGTATGTAATCTTTCAAATCCCTTCCCTGTGGTGGGGTCGGGGATGGGGATGATGTATACAGAGTTCGCTAGAGGTGGGAAAAGGGCCCCTTGGATGGATTCTTCTTCTTGGAATAAATCCTGTTTGCACTTCTTGCAGGGAGAGGAGGTCCTGATGTCCTAGTCTCCAGACCAAGGAACCAGACCTGGAAGACCCCCATCAGCGGGCCACAGAGGACCCACCCATAGTGAGAGTGAATTCAAAATGTAGGGCGTCGTCGTCTAGTGAGCTGGACTGGCACTGAGGTCCAGGGTTCAGAAGTTGAAGGCCAGAGGTCCTCAGCTGCCCCCCACCCCCCTACCCCCCGCCCCCATTAACTGCCTGCTAACAGCCAACCTGGCGACTGGTGAACCCACAGCAAGAGTCACTTTCTCTATGTCTCTCTGTGTCTCTCTGTGCACACGCCCATGACCTTCGGGCCACCATAGCTTTACATACCAGGTGCTGCCTGCTGTTCCATTTGGGGGTACTCCTAATCCCCGGCCGCAGGCCCAGGGAGAAAAAAACCCTTCAAATGAAGTGGTGACTTTGGTCATCTCATCTCAAAAGCCTCAGACAACTCAATTAGCATGACCCTGTGATCAGAGTAGGTTTTTCCAAACAAACACACACACATGCACACACACACACACCATAAAAAACACAGCAGTGTAAAAGGTAATAAAAACCAGACCAGCTACTTGGGATATCTGGCCAGGGGAGAAAATCTGGTCTCTGCTGGGACTCTCCTCCCAAGATCCCGAATGGCTTTTGCCTTCAATTTTAGCTGGTTCCTTTCAACCCTGATTTCTTGACCCTCTTCCTGAAGAGGAAAAGGATGAACCTTGAAACCAACAGGAGAAAGCCCTGGGTCGGGTGAGGCGGGCAACAGTAAGGACGGGTGGTTACAGGAGCTTCTCACTGGCAAAGTTAGTGTGGCATTTTTTTCACTCAGCATTGGATTCCTAGCTGATCAAGTTTTTTTTTTTTTTTTTCCCTTCTGCAGTGTGCCAGTGCCCCTTCCCCGCAAAGCTCCACTGAAGGTCAAATCACAAAAGAAAAATCAGACTCCCATCCCAATGCTCTTGTAACTTTCTTATCCTCTCCCCAGAGCAGCTTAAAGGGGGGAGGGGAAGTGGGTGTTAATATCACGATGAAAAAGAAAAGCGAATTTGGTTACCTTATCATTCTGGTATGCGGTCACAGCGATGAATTCGGTTTCGGGGAACAAGTACGTCCGAAAAGTACTATAAGGAAGTTTTAAGATGTCATTGGCCCTCACAATGTGGAAGCGGGGCTGGTATTTATGCATGGAGTTCAGTATAGTCTGCAGGGGCCGGAAGAGGAGAGACACACATCACAAGAGGATTTAGTGGGAAGAACAGGACCCTAGGACCCCTGTCAGGCCGACGTCTACCCCACCGAAGGGCACCACGCTTGTACCGAGCCCACCTCCTCGGAGTACCTCTGTGGGAACATTCAGCTCCCCATGTAATCTTCTGGAGAATCCAAATTGCTCCTCAATTTCCAAAGGGTCCTCCCCCACCCTCACCATCTAAGGTTGATTCGTACCTTGAACCCTAGCCTACCTGAGTACCAAAACTATAATTCCCCTGCCACGTTGCTTGATCACTTGGGAAGGCCAAAGTCTTAAAAGATAGAGAAAAACATGCATTTTAATTTACAAAATGATTCAGTCTTTTAAGTGCCCACTAATTGACGAGCCCAATCCACTTAAAGCCCTGAAAGGCTGAACTCTAGAGAGGAATATTTATGCCTTAATCAAATCAAGGGCTTCAAATGCAATTCCTGCCCCCTGAAGATATTTCCGCGCCATTCACATCTTCCTGGGCCTAATCTTTCTGCTTATTCCTCACTTATCACTCTGTTTATTTTATTGAAATGTTGGGGAGGCGAAGGGGCAGGGGGCAAAAGGTCCTTTGCTTGACTTTTACAAGCAATCTAAGTCTCCTGAAAGTTTCTAGGAACTCCCTCCCTGAATCCATACATATACTCCCAACACACATGCAATTTTTGTACTGGGAAATCTAAGTCTCATTTCTAGTAAACCTGACTTTCACCTAAGCCCAATTCTTTTTTAGTCCAAGGGAAGAACATCTTTCAAAATTTGTATTCACACCCTCTCACCAACACAGTCAAGACTTCGAACCTTAAAACTCCCCTAAGCAACCGTATGGCTGCTTTCAAAATAGAAGTTTGATATCGTTAAACAAATCCCTTACGAACGTCTACCTTTGACACTGATTTTACGTCTTCACGATTGCTTTTTAACTTCCCTGTCAGGTCAAACAGTTACCAAGACCTGGACTTGCCATAGACCATGAGCTTCACTTCTTTCAGAATGCCAGGCCTTCCATTATCTGAAGAGAAACACCCTGGAATTCTCTCTCCATCTCTGTTTGCGGATCGAGCAAGTTTGCTATGCTTGGCAACTGAGAGAGAGGGAGAAACTCTTGATTTTACATGGAAGGTGGAAGCACTGCCTTTGCTAGAGAGAAGAGAAAATTTTATCGAAGGGAAGCCATGAAACTTACAAATCCGTGTTTGTCCGAAATGTTGTTGGTGAGTTTCAGTTTGTGGAAAGTGACAACTTTGGACATCCACTGTTCCCCGGTGGCAGGGCTGTCGGGGTGAATGTACATTCTCTTTGGCATTTCAGGGTCAGCCTTTCCCGCCACCATCCACCGAGAATTGTGAAATTTATACCGACAGTCATCTGCAGCAATAATGTCCATCAACAAAATATATTTGGCTTTTTTATCCAGCCCTGAACACCTTACTTTAAATGGAGGAAACATTCGCCTACGAGGGGAGAGAAGAGAGAAGAAAAAAGGGGAAAAAAATCACTCAGTTTCCCGGGTTTGATCTTCTACCTAAAATATTTAAATCAAATTTAAAACTTTCTATTACATTTGATGAGCTTGTGCCATTCAGAGTAGGGCGACTGGATGCAAAGTTGTTTCCTTCCACAACAGAAGGATTAAATATGCTCAAATGGCTCTATTTTAAATGTCCCAAGATTCAAAACGAATGAATTGCGGCACTGGATTTCTCTACATCATCTAATAATTTCTTTGTAATTTTTTGGGTCTCTTGTATGACTTTACAGATTACCCTCCTTAGAGGGAAATTCCTGCCTCTGCCTTTTCTGGGTGTCTAGTTGTAAACAGCTTGGGTAGGATTTTAGTCAAGTTCAGTCAGTCGAGGTAGCATTTTCCACCACCCATTGATGAGAAAATGTTAAACGTATCAAGAAAAGAAATGTCAAGTTGCACCCCTCCCTGCTGTGGAACAGCAGTCCCGCTGCTGGCGAAATGAAACTGTACTTTGGTGAGTTCTCAAAATGAATTCTGTAGATTGGGGTGGACGCCCAGGCCTGATCACCAGCCTGCCTATCGTGCCGCTAACCACATTCTCCCCACTGCTCGGGCCAGTCCAAAACGGCAAGACTCCACCAAATTGCTTTTTACTTTCCAGAGGCATTGGCATTCTGTACTTTTGACTTAAAAGGGAGCAGAGAGCGGGTCGCTGTGAAACTGCCTGTGTGTCTTCTGGGTTGGAGGATTTTATGGCAAACTTTGGCCTCATTTAGCTTGGAAAGACACAGAAAACTAAAGACCTCAAGAGAGGGATTTTCTCTTTATTCCTTCAACTTTATGCCTTGGTAGAATTCAATGCCATTTAAAAAAAATCAGTGATTTTAAGTGACAGGCACGTTTTGGTCAGGCAAGGACCTCTAAACGTTATGTAAAATGTGGTTGATAATATTCACACATGAAACAGCAGTATGGGGCTGCCTACTGGCTCCTTGGGTCTGCAAACATAATCTTAATTAGCCAAAATTGCCTGTTGAACTCTCCCGCGATTACAGACACACGAAGCAGTATGGACAAACCCCAAATGCCCTTCGGTTTCTCTCTGGCGCTGGCAGGGGCAGGCTCAGGCCCCCTGCAGACCCAGAGGCTAGGCTGGAGGGCAGAGAAGGCAAGGCAGCTCCTTCCAGGCCTCCGGCTACCACACAAACAAAAAGGGCTGTAAGTGCTTCTCTCCGAGAGCGAAATGAACCAGACAAAAACACAACATCTACAAAGACACAAGGATGTTCCAGAAAGGTTTGAAACACTGAACTGCCTGCAAAGGGGTGCTTTTCTTTTCTGTCTGGGCAGCACTGAGAAAATTCTACCTATCCTGTTACGGAACCCGGGATGCAGACCCAGGTAGGAAAAACGGCCGGCTGCAGACGCCTAGGTAAGCTGAAATCTCCTACCACAGGGGCAGGGCCCGGGGAGGTCTCTGTACACAGTTCTGGTACACAGTTCTGGGGGAACTGTGTTTGCCCCTAAGCCGGAATAACTGGCAAACCGGCCGTTCTGGGAGGAGAGAGAGAAAAGGAGGAAAGAAACCTTCAGTAGTTTGGGGGAGGGGGCCCGCTGCTTGCCGCTTGCTTACCTTCCCGACTTGGTAATGACCATCTCCGTGCCCCGCTTGTGGAACTGATCCCAAAGTTCTTTGGCCTCGAGGTGCACCTTGGGGTCATCCTCCACTTCTTCTTCCGGCTCCATGGTCTTCAGAGGCCTCAGATGTGTCTGCGGCCCCAGGGACGAGAAAGGGATGCCGGTCTCGGCCGCCCCCACCAATTGATCCATGATCGGCTTGGCCAGGGCGCCGGGCAGCGAGAGCGCCGCCGCGCCGTTGGGCGGCAGAGTCAGCGCGGGGAAGAAGGGCGGCTGGTGACCCAGCACCGCGCTCATGGCGAAGTCCGGCGCCCGGTGAGGTAGGAACGGATGGTAGGCCATGCTTGTCCCAGGAATGACCGGATCTCTCATGGAGAGTCTCATCCACTCCAGGCGGGGCGCTGGGCTCCAGCCGGGGACAAGTCCGCAGCTGCTGTTTTGTTTTGTTTTTGTTTTTTAACAGCAGCGCATAGTTTGGAGGGGAAAAAAAAAAAGCGAAAGAAAAAAAAGGGGGGGATCACAACTAAAGCACCTCAAAGTGAGGGGAGGGGGAAGTGTCTTTTCGGGAGGGGAATGCCGCTTTTAAAGAGGGCACGGCGAGAAATCAGGAGACATAGTCGCTCAGATGACTGTCCTAGTGTCTTGCGTTTTCAAAAAGCCGCTCCTGGAAGTCGGTTTACGAGGCGAGAGGAACGAGCAGGGTCTGGACTCGTGCCGGAGCCCTGCCGCTTGGCTCGAAATAGACACGCCAGCCCTCGGTCCCGGCAGTCCCTCTCCAGCCCCCAGTTCTTTGTTGCAAATGCGACCAGTTCTCCTAGGAGACTTTTTACCTTTTCTTCTTCTTCTTCACCCGCCCCCCTATCTCTCTGCCTCTCCCTCTGGCTCGCAGGAGGTGTCTGCAGTTGCGCTAGACCGGCTTGAACTGCGAGCGAGAGAGCGGAAAAAGTCTCCCTCCTTTAAAAAAAAAAAAAAAAAAAACAACTCTGATTGAAGCCCTCTTGTACCAGCGCTATCAAAACTTGAACTGCAAACGGGCTTCCGTTCGCCCTCCTCCTCCTTCCTCCGCTCCGAGCCTGGTGTCTGGGTTTCAATCCGAATCTTGGTGTGCTCTTCTCCCGCGCCTCTCTTCCTTGTCCTAAAACGTGAGCGAATTCGCTTCCTAAATCTGCGTCCAGACGCGCAGGGCAGGGAGGATTTAGGGGGAGGAGGAGAATGAAAAGAAGGGAGAGAGAGAGAGGGAGAGAGAGAGAGGGGGAGAGAGAGAGAGAGTGGGAGAGGGAGCGCGAGGAGAGGGAGGGAGCGAGAGAAAGCCAGAGAGAGCTCCTCGCCACCCTCCTCCGCCTCTAGAATTCCCCGGGCGTCTGCTCGGCGGTCTAGAAGGTCGGGCTCTGCTGTGGGCTGCGGAGAGCCGGAGGCCTCTTGATTGGCTCTTTGACGCTTTCGGACCAATTGTGTTGCTTCATAGGCGTGGTTTTCACAGGTCGAGTGCTGGGGGATAGAGCCGAGTTATAAAAAGAAGGTGTCGGAAACTGTAACGTCGCAGCGCCGCATCGGTACTACTGCCTGTCCTGTGAATATGTCAACATGATCAGAGGGAGGGCGGGGAGCCACTGGGGAGCGCGCGCACCGAGTCGCCTCTAGGTGGCTTATCGAGAGATCGCCGCAGCCTCAGAGCTCGCTCGCTCTGGCTCAGCCCACGTCTGAAATGCCTCAGTCATCCAGCCCGGGATCGAGGGAGGAGGCTGGGCATGGAGCACGGGGGAGGGAGGCGGGAGCGAGCGAGCCGGGCCAGGAAGGCGGAGAGCGCGCCCGGCGCCGGGCAGGGGCGCTCGCCTCTCGCGCGCTCGGCTCGCCTCTGGACGCCGCAGCCGTTTCTCTCTCCCGCTCACCCTCTTAGCCCGGCCCCGGGCGAGCCGAGCGGACGGCCCAGGCTCCCGCGAGCTGCCCTCCGGCCGCCGGGCGCAACAAAAGCCGACCGAGGCGGAGAGGCGAGCGCCGCAGAGTCTCCAGGCTTGCGCGCTCTCCAGCCCCACGTGGAGCCAAGCTCCTCCCGGCCGCCACTAAAGGGCTCCCGAGCTCGGGTGTCTCTTGGTGCCGGTCTCCCCGGCAGCAGGGCTCAAGGGCTCCCGAGCACACGGATGCGGGCAGATCTCAGCCCACGCTGGTGGGGGCTCGCGCTCCACCGTGCCCCACCCGAAACTATGCGCGGAGACCCAAACGCTCCTAGCACATCTGTACGCGAATACGCGCCGACCCACTGGGACCCAGCCACACGCGGAAACCACGTACACGCAAACACTTAGCCTGCGCGGCTGCCCGGGTCTGCGCTCAACTGATTCCGGGAGGCGGACTCGGGCTTTTCTGAAATACATTTACCAGCCCTTTTAGATCTCGTCTTCCGTTTGGAATCGGGCTCCCGGTTTTCCACCTGAATGTGTGTGTGAGTGCAGAGGGGAGAGGGGAGATCTGAACAAAGTGAGCGCAGCGAGGGACTAGGTTCTGGGCCTGTCCCCATCCAGCCGCCTCCCTCCTTTCGGCGGCCGGCTCGGTGAGGAGCTGGTAGGGGGAGGTGCGCCAGCCCTGTATCTTCTCCAGGCATCGCACTTATCTCTCGGTGCCTCAGTTCTTTCTCCACCCGGGGACTTATCTCGCCAGAAGTCGGGGGGTGAATTTGTAAAACAAATCGTGAAACGCCCCCATCCCAGAGGCGAGGTGACCGGCTCCAATTCAGGTAGGGTGGGGGGCCTCAGCAAGGGTGAAGGGGAGGGAGGTAACCGGATCTTAGCTATCAGACCTGTCGCCGAATTGGTAACTGTTACCGCAGGTCCCTGTCCGGGTCAGAGGATTCCCCAGACCCACATTTCCCATTTCTGGGGGCCAATGAGTTGGGCCGTCCCTGCTTGGATGGAGGGAAATCTTGGGGACAATATTCTTTTACCCTTCAGTGAGTTGGGAGCTTCCTCCAGTGGAACGAAGGAAGGGCTGATTGCGCGGCCTAGGGGGTTAAGAAACCCCAGGCTTGGGATGTGTGTGTGTGTCTGTGTGTCTGTGTGTCGACAGCCAGTACCTTCCTCTCTTACATTTTGCCTCGTGTACCCCCTAAGCCCCCAGCTCCCAGACTCCGAAGTGAGAGCAAGTGGGGGGTGAAAATGCAGTTCCGTTGTGGGCCAACCGCGCCGAGATAGGGGCGGAACTTTTGAGGCGACAAGATTTTCCAGCCTCGCATTTTTGACGCACATGGTTAAGAGCGCTTGGCGCCAGCGCTAAGAATTCCCTGAAGTCACCAGAGAGAATAGAGTGGTTCTGCGAACTCCGTCTGGCTCGCCACCTCGCCCCTTTCTTTCCCTTTCGGTCTTTCTCTGGCATCCTCTCGGCCTCTCTCTGCAGTGGTGGAGCAAGAGGCGGCGGGGGCCAGGATGTCGGCTCACAACGCCCCCCTCCCGCGTCCCTGGCGGCCCGATCCCGAAGGGTGCGAGAAGCCAGGCCTTCCCCCTTCTTACACCGACCACGGAGGTCACCACTGGGTTTCAAGAGTCTCTGGAGGCTGAAACCCGCCCCTCCCCCATACTGCTGGCCACCGGAGCCCGGGGCCTCACTGCTGCGCTTTCAGGAGCGGCCCCAAACACCCGGTCTGGTTTTGCCTGCACTCGCAGGCCAATCTCTGCCCCGACGCTCCGAGTAGAAGAAAAGTAATTCTGCAACCACGAGATGACTGACCCACCCCCCAACTAGGTGCCCCAAGCATCCAGATGCCCAGGAGAGAGACATTTTACTCGGTCCTCCGCATTCTGGCCTCCCTTCGGTTTGGACATGGGAGGGGAGCTTGCTGATTTCACTTGTAAATATCTCGACTTGCCTTTGGCCTCAACGGCGGAGGTGGACCTAGCCTTGATTTCTGCCCCTCACACGGCCCCCTCCCTCACGTGCCTATTTTTGCCCGTAGCTCTAACTTAACCCTGGGGTCACCCCAGTTGCCACTCCTGACCCCCACTCCCACTCCAGCGCGCAAGGGAGGAGGGGGGAGAGGAAAGTTTGCGGGGTTCTGAATCGAAAATGTCGACATCTTGCTAATGGTCTGCAAACTTCCGCCAATTATGACTGACCTCCCAGACTCGGCCCCAGGAGGCTCGTATTTTGCAGGGAGCCCGCAGTAACTTGGGATCAAAAGCGGGAAGGTGCGAACTCCTCTTTGTCTCTGCGGGGCCGCCGCGCCCCCCTCCCGGTGGGTGATAAACCCACTCTGGCGCCGGCCTTGCGCTGGGTGATGAATTTGCGAACAAACAAAAGCGGCCTGGTGGCCACCGCATTCGGGTTAAACATTGGCTAGCGCGTTCCGAAGACTTGTGCCAGGCTTGGCGGCCGGGAGAACTCGCAGGCCAGCGCGCCCTGGGCCCGGGCTTTTAGGCTCTAGCCGCGGGCTCTACATGGTCTTTTTTTTTCCTCCATGCAGACCCCCTCGATCTTCTCTGTCTTTCTCCCCGCCTCACGTTCAACAAAAGGCAGACGGGAAACACTGAAGGAGCCTGCCCCTGGGCAGAGCCTGAGAAACGGTGCTTTAAAAGAGCGGGAGAAGGGGGCCAAATTTTGAATCCGAGAGGACGCGCGGAACTTCTGCTGTCCCCCCCAATATTCCTCCATCTTTTGCAAAGAGTATTAACATAATTGTAGGCCTGAATTTTTTTTAATTAAAAAAAACCCCAACACACACCTCTCCAAATCTGTGATGTCTGCAGAGTTTAAAGTGAAGAAGTAGTATGAGTGCGGATTTTAAAGTGGAAGGGCAGGAGGAGCCTCAGAATAAATGGCGTATGTGCACACGCGCGCGCGCGCGCAACCAAATCACCTATCCTCAGACCAGGCCAAGGATGCGGCAGAGAATGCTAGTCTTGCCGAAGAATTCCCCGGGAAGCCTCTGCGGATCCCACTTTTCCCTATGACACAGCCTGCCTCAAACTATAAAGGGGGCAAATCGACCCTTTTGTGACCGAATGGTGTTTATCTGAAGTTTACAAAAGGGGGGGGGGTGGAAGGGGAAAGGATGGTGGGTAGGCGGGGTCGTTTACTTTGGCAAGTTTGCTGTAAATATTCTCTTCAGCATGTGTGAGGTCTGGCGAGGGACTATTACACGCTTATTCCCTCTTAAACTTTCACCCACCGTTTGCCGCGGAGCTTTTTTTTCGGTCCGAGGTGTCCCTAAACGGGGAACTCTGTTGACATAAGGACATCCAGGGGTTTCTCCGGGGGTCTCAGGCTTAATTAAGAAGTTTACAACGGGAGTCGGTCAAGATGTAAACTTTTTCTGGGGAGGGGCTTTCTGGGTAGAGATGGTTCCTTGTTTCTGCCCAGTGCCCCCCGCTCACGGGATACCAGGCTTTTTTTTTTTTTTTTTAAATATTGACAGGCGTTGAAACTGACTAGGTGCCCGCTACAGGACTCCCATCCTCCTTTGCGCTCAATTCCCCTAAGCCGGGACCTGATTTCTTATCGCGGACCTCAGGGAGGCAGCTCCCTCGGGAATGCCTAGATTACTGTTCTCGTTTCCTCCCGCAAATCGCCGCTAGCACCCTCCTCCCCACATTAGCACTCCTGTGCTACCCCAAACCCTGACTCTCCCACACGCAGCTCTGAAGCCAAAGGAGGACTTCATAGACCTGGGAGGCTTGATCTTCCTCCTGGAGTTTCGCATCTTCCCTCGGCGCGCCCCGCCCGACCCCGCCCCCCGCCCCCCGCCCCCAACTTGCTTTAAGAGCCTAGCTCTTCTCAGGTCTGGAGGCTTCAGGATCAATCTCTTTGGTCAGTTTCCCCATCTTTCTTCCCTCCCGGGGGTAGGCACAACCCTCTTGGTTAGATTAGACAGGGCACCCATTTCTGTTTCTCTTCCTTTCTTTTTTTTTTTTCTTTTGGCTCTCCTGTCTCTCTGTCTTTCAAGATTCTGTGACTGCAGATCTGTGGTCTTTCCTGTGTTTTCTTTTACTTTCTCTTCCCTCCCTGGCATCTGTCCTGTTCTTGGCTTCTATATGTCTCCTCAGTCTCTACCTCCCAGGCTTTACTTCTCTTATTCTTTCTGTTTTTGATTTACTCTTTTCTAGTCTTTCTTCTTCTCCCTTTCTATTTTCTCTGGCTTTCTTTGTCCTCTCTGAATTCTCTCCTGCCTTTCTGTATTTGGGTTGCCTCTGTATTTCCCCCCTCTCTCCCTCCCTCCTCTTTTCCAGGAACCATGACAGGCTGGAGATACCTCTTCCTGGGATTCAAGTAAACACCTTCCCCTCACACCCCTGGCTGGGAAGATAATGTGTCCTAAGAGATAGAAGAGCACTGAGCCCATTTGTGTAGGTTGGAAGTATCACTTTCTGCTTTTGGTATCCCCAAAGTCACCCTTTTCCCCAGAGCTGGCTCTCACCCCTGTTCCAATGCTCTGATCTCCCATCCTCTCTCTCTCTTTCTCTCTCCCCCTCCTTTCCAAGGCAGGAGCCCAGGGTGAAGTGCAGCATGTTGGGTTCTAAACCCCAGCTTCTAGCCTCTGTCTCGCCCCAGCAGCACAGGGCTTTCCTGTAAGGCACATTTCCCTGTCCTCTGACAGCCCTCTAAATTATTGATTAGGGCGATTCAGTACAAGAGTCTGAAATGTCTGTGTGTGTGTGTGTGTGTGTGTGAGAGAGAGAGAGAGAGAGAGAGAGAGAGAGAGAGAGAAGATTGTCAAAGTTGTCTAGCTTGGGTAAGCAGTATTTTTAGTACAGAGGCTCACTTCGGCGCCAGTTGGTTTATGCTGTTTCTAGAGCATCATTCGTTATACACTTAATCCACGCTTATCATACCTCCCTTTAATGTAAATATGTTTTTGGCAGAGGCAAAATGAAAAGATTTCACCCTCTGCATTATTCTTATTAGCACCCACCTTTCATCAAAGCTGATCACTCTGCAAAATGGCAAATTTGTAAACGGCTAGTGATTTAGAGAAGTTGGAAGGGAAGCAAGGAGGGAAGGGTGAAGGAAGTGTGTGTGTGTCTGGGGAGCACGCCTCTTATACATCTGTGAAGGTTTTTTTCCCCCCTCTCTCTCTGTCAGGAAAAGGAACTAATTGTGGGTTCCTAATTTCAAACCAATCTACATCTTCAATGCTCTCTTTGTGTGTTTTACCCAATTACTTAAAAAAAAACCAAGATAATGCAATGGACATTTCTTAGTCCAGCAGAAATGAATTCACTAGGAAGAGGCTGGGAATTTTTCCCCTCATCTTATCTGACCCAGAATCTGCAAGACGCAGAGGCAGAACTGACTTTGGCCTCAGGCACCAGGCACCGTTGACCACCCAAAATCTTTCTTCCTTCAATGTCCTCGTTCCAGATTTTCAGTCGAGACAGGTAAGGGTATAAATGGCCCTTCAGCGATGTGTCCCAAGAATGTGGCCTGGGGGTGTGGTGGAGATCTCGGGGACAGAATACTTTAAAAAGGGTGAAGGGAAATATATTCTCCAGTCCCCAACTGCAGATTGAGGGTGTCGACTGTACAGGAGCCCTTAATTCTGTGACTTCCTGCTTTTGCTTCTATCCATTATTTCTGGTGTTGTTGTTAGGTGCCAGGGGCACCGGGGCAGTGGGGTCTTGCCCTGGGAGAACCGACGGGGCGGAGGGAACAGGATGATCTGTAAGTGAGAGGCCATGGCAAATCAGATGACCGCTACTGTCAGGGAGGTTGACAGGGCAAAGAAAGATCAGCTCCTCCAAATCTGCTGAACTAACTGTCCCCCGGTAGCCACAGACACGTTTTCTCAATTTGAGCACAATATCCATTACTGTTTCCCCTACTGGGTTTCAATTAAAAAGGGTGAGAGCAGAGAGGGAAGGCAGGAGATAAATGAAAGGGACCAGTGAGCACCGTAGTTGTGTGTGTGTGTGTGTGTGTGTGTGTGTGTTTCCTCTCTTCTATCCATTTCTTTCTTGTAGCCTCACCACTGCTCCTTGCCAGCCAGACAATCTGCCTGTGTTCCCAAAGTTAATGTTTTCATGTCTCCCAAATCCAGTAGGGTGAAGAGATAGGAAAGGAGGTAACACTAATAGAGATTCTTTCATATCCACTGAAGCCCCCAGGAGATATAGCTGTCTCTGGGGGATCGATGGCTTTGGGGAGGAATTTGTCTTGTCTGTGTGGTCAAGGGGTTTTGGGGATTGGAGGGGTGTGGGCATTTAGTGTTCCAGGCTTTACTGTCATATTGGAAACTGATCAAATTCCTCCTTGCTTGTACAATCTTATGGACAATACACCCTTTTGTGGTTCTAAGACACGGGGTATTTGGAAGGTGATTTCACCTGCTCCTCTGGCAGGCTTGGCAGGTAGGGGGCTTACAAACCTGCTTCCAAGGCCAGGATTTGGGTTGCGGATGCAGGATCCTGACTCCAGGCCTAGCCTGTCTGTCACCAAATGGCTGCCAACTCTCCAGCCAAACACACCTCTCACAATTTGGAATCAGGCACCAGCTCCTTTCCTCATTCTGCGTTCTGTGATCACTGAGCCTCTACCACGGCCACTCAGATAACTGCGCAGGGGTCGCTGCACCTCTGTGTGTTAATTACCTGGCAACCTGGGGAGCCTCTTCCTCTGTATCAGTAAAAGAAGTTAGAGGCCTCAACAGTGTGACTTCATTTTAAGTCGGAGATGCCTCGCTCCCGACCCAATCATCCTAGTCTCCAAATAATACATAAATCCTGTTCGAGTCTTGTGGGATATCCGGGGAGTGACTGGTACAAGCCAGAGGGACAGTCCTCTGGCCCTCAACCGCAGCTGTAGGCTTGGGTGACAGTTTTGGTCTTAGAGATCCCAGAAGCCTTTAAAAAAGTCTCCAGCTTGGGCTTGGAATACAGGAGGGCTAGAGAAGTTTCCTTTCTTTTTAAATTTGTATTTATGTTTTAGAGGAAGAAGAGAGAGGGAGGCAGAGACACACACTGACATAGAAAGAGGGAATGTTTGGAACTGTGAGAGAGCCTTTCCTGAGAGTTGCTTTTGCTGGCGCCCAGGCCTCAGTTCATTTCATCTCCAAGCCAAATATTAAAAATCCTTCTGGTGGGCGGGCGGGAGGGCAGAGAGGAGCGGCCTTACGGATCTAGGAACCAACCTGCCCCCTGCGTTCCCTCCTAATGCCCTTTCCTCCTTTCACTTGGGAAAGGAAAACTTCAGGCCCCGGAAGGAGTGGGAGACAGCGACAGCCCAGCGCTCCTCCTAAGGTCCTTTTGGCGAAGGTTTCCGCCCGGGGCGGGGAGCGGGGGACGGCTTCACCTACCGCTGCCCCCTCCCCCTCCCCCGGTCCCCAATACGGAAGCTGGACGTGCCTCGGTGCGGCTCCAGGCCTGGCCCAGCGCGGAGCCAGAGAAGACGCTCGCGGCCTCGGATTACACCCGCACCCGGGTGTGGAGGAGACCGGTGCTCGGATCGGGACCCCCCCCACACACGCCCCAACGTCCGCACTGGCCCGCAGGGAAGCAAAGGGGTCTCGGACAGGCTGGCCTGCCCCGGCTCTCGGTCGCGACAAGGTCCCTCCAGGCCCGGGAACTCGCGACCGCGGGCACTGGCTCCCTGCGCGGGTTACCTGCCTTCCCTCTGCGGCTGCCGGGGCGGGGCGAGGCGGGCTTCCCGGGTGGGAGTGCGGTCGGCCCTTCCCGCGGAACTCACGTCTTTTCCCTACCGCGGAACTCACGTCTTTTCCCTAAAACTGGGATCACGGGGGGAATTGAGTTAGGCGCTCCTGACCTCCCCCGGACGTCCGATGTGTCCTTCTGCAGCCTCGATTCCTAACTCCCGCCCCACTCCGGTGGCAAAGGACTAATGGGGCGGGGGCTGGGGGGGGGAGTGGGGGGATAGTAAAGACCTTGGGGAGGAGGGTACCCAACAGAAAAGAGTCATGTAGCACCCTCTGTCTCTCAAAGTGGTGGAAAAATAATTGCAAGGGATTGCAATTGCAATTCTCCGAGGGAACCAGGCTGAGCCCCCGAGAGGTTTTCTGCGTGCAGAGAGAGGGTGGGGTGGAGGAAGCCATCTCCTCTCCCACCGCGGGGGTGTGTTTTTACATGTTTTCTTAGCAGCAAGTTCTATGAACAGGTCAGCCCTACGCTGCCAGCCTGGGGAGTCTGAGGCTATTTCTGGCTTCCAGTGTAGACGCCTTTTTCCCCCCACTGGGCCCTGGTGCAAGTCAAACACTCAGGAGATGGGGGTGAGGGTGCGGGCCGGGGGAGAGCGCCACCTCCCACTTCGGACTTGGAGGGTATATTTGCTTTTGAAATAGCTTCTCTTGTCTTCAGACGGTAAAATATGAGTTCCCCACAAGTCTGAGTCTGGACTTCTGGTACCTCAAGCAGGGTTTGGGTTGGGGAGGGGGGAAGGGGGCTGCTATAATGACCTCTGAGCTGAGTGGGCGTGGGGCGGGGGATCCTGTCTTTGCAGCTCGGCGCTGCTGGGGTACCCAGGCGCATTATTAAACCCAGACGCTCCGTCCAGGAGTTGGGGCCATGCGGAAAAGATTTACAATTAAGCCAATTGGGGCCGAATACAACCATCCAAAGTTTGCAGGTGTAAATAATGCCTTGCTTTTTTTTTTTCCATTCCAAGCGGCTTCATTTCAATCCCCCCCTTCTACCGCACCCACCCATCCACGGCTGGACCCTAATTCTTTTGGGGGTGTTGGGGGGAGGACGGTGCAGCAGAGTTAGGATTTTTCTATCAGACAAGTAAATATATGATGTTGCACTCACTTTTATGTCCCTGTATTAATGCCGTGGATAATCAGGACAGGCTCCTCTATTTCATTCCTCCGTCTAGAACTGAGAATTGTTGGAGTCAATGAAAGGCCTTTTGAGTGTGGGTTATGAATTCTTTTTCTTTTTAAGGGAATGGGACAGATTTCTATATAACAGGGATATTGGAGTTGAATTAGTATAAAGTTTTTTAGTTGTAGAGATTGGGTGAGAGAGGGATAAGAAAAAAAAAAGTAAATTCCCTTTAGTTGGGGTATCAGAGCATTGCCCCCAGCTGAATCTGGAGAAGAGGTGGGCTTTCAGAGAGTAGACCTAGATGCTTTTTGAGCTTCAGTTTAGATCTTCCTAATGTTTGGAGAGCTAGCTGAGCGGTTTATGGGCCCAACTTCAAGGCTATACTTCATTGCGTTATTTAAACATAATAGAATATGCATGTGTGTTTCTAAGATGTTCTATGTGGGTACAAGTGTGTATATATGGACTTCCAAGTAGCCCCAAATATGAAATTAAATCTCAGATTTTAAAATGCATTGTAATCACACCTCACGGGGCTGACTCGCATTTGATCAATATAGACAGAGTGAAATTTGTTTTGCCGCACCGCAGTTACTCCTTTTCTCTCGGAGCAATAAAGTCTGTCTGTTACAAATTAGCAGGGAATTGGAGAATACGCCCCCACCCCACCCCAAGTGTTGTTCGCTGTTTTTAGTCTTGGGCTAACCCGCTCAATAATATATGTAATATGTGTGTACACAGGCACTTTTCCAAAAAATTAGCGATAACATTCTGGGTGTATCAAGAGGGGTGTTTTTCACCCTCTGCGTGTAGGGCTCTGTCCGCGGCTGAGTTGCCACTCTGGAGACCCATCACCGGGGGATTGGCACCCACGGGGATCACAGGGGCGGAGGCTTTCCAGCCTGGGTTGCATGCAAGGGCAGGGAATCAAGGCGCCCGACTCCAGCCAGTATAAGGTCATGGGTGTAGAATTAGGAAGGCAGGATTTAACATGTCCGCAACAAAAAGAGACAAAGCGTCAACCCAGCCTGGGATGAAACCCCCGAGCCGCCACAGGAAAGTTTCTAAGCAGTGGAGCAAACACTATTTTCCCCACTTTTCTTTCTTTTCCTTTTCCCCCTTCCTTTAAAAACTTCCCTGTCCAGTGCATATGTGGGACATAAATAAAAGGGGGTGGGAGGGGATTGAACGCTGGGTGAACCCGAATCAGCCTTAAGCAATGCGGGGAGTACTTGGGGAGGGTAGGAGATAGATGTGCCTTAATTTGGAGGTGGGGGGTGGCTGGAGGAAGGGACCGCTTCCCGCTTGGAAACCTCCGTACCTTGTTTCGGGAGGGACTCGCCAGGAACCTCTGCCCAGGGTGCCCTTGCCGTCTCGCCCGCTGGATGGCGCTGGGGGGAGACGAGGCTGGCGGACAGTCGTCCTCCTGTACCCCGCAAGGCCTGAGCGAATCTCCGCCGACGCGCGGAGATTGGGATTGGGACCTCGGTTTTGAGCGATCACAGTGGCAGTCCCGATGCACCAGGAGACCGGAGCTGTTCCTGGAGGCTGGAGCGGGAGAGGGTCACCCAGAGCCCCGCCAGATCTGGAAGCTGGACCAAGAGAGGCTGGGCAAGAACGGGGATGTGTGGAAAGATGGTTCTCAGGGCAAACTAGTACCTCGTTTCTTAGGTGTCACCTGCACTAGCTCCTGTTTACTGGGAAAGTGTGTGTGTGTGTGTGTGTGTGTGTGTGTGTGTGTGTGTGTGCGCGCGCGCGCGCGCGCTTGCATTTGGGGGGAGTGGTCTGGAAAGGAAGACAGCCAGATAGGTAATGGAGATGCAGAAAGGGTACACGGTTTGCAGAACCTCACAGTCCAATGTCCCTTTTTGCAAAGGCCAATCTAGTGGTCCCCCGGCCCAGGTATGCTCCATCTAATCTGAGTGGCTGGCCTTACCAGCCAGAATTGTATCTGGAATTGGGAATCTCAGGGCTGGGATGAACTCTGATCTCTGGCTCCTTGGGGACTTGGGGCATTGCACATTGCCAGAGTCCTCATTTGGGAGTGTCTCTCTGAAGGCACTTAAGACCTCAGGCTGGCTGTTGCACAGCCAAAGGAGGAGCTGTGGGCTACAATTCGGGGAAGAATAAATTCATGCCACACTTACTGAGTGCCTTCTGTGTGCCAGGCACTGCGTTAGACATTGCAATCTTGTCAAAAGTTTCTTATAGAGCTAGAAAGGAAAAAAAAAATCAACCTTAACCAAAGAAGTTAATCAGCTACATGGTCTGGGTAGGAGAGTCTAGTATTAGTTCTCCACCTTGTAAGCTCCTGGAGGGATGGGACTCATCACATCTCCAGCTCTGATCACAGTGCTTGGTACTTGGTAGGTGCTCAGTAAATAATCTTTTGATATAGGAATGAAAGTCAGTGAAGAAAGGGAAAGAAGACATCGAACTAAAGGGGATTCTCTGTGCACATGAAAAACAAGTGACCACTTCCAAAGAGTACTTTTTAAAAAATGGCATTAAATTTGTTAGCTGCTCCCCCAGACAGATTCTGACATGAGACAGTGAAAAGTTGGTAGTGGGAAGACAAATTTGATGTAGTGGATAGAAACATCCACTTGGTCATTCCACAAAATACTGACCGAGAGGCTTATTTGCCCCTGTACTCTGCTGAACACCAGAGGTACGTGGGTGAAGAGATGTGTCCTCGCCAGCTTGATGCTTATGGTCCTGAGCTTTGTTCACTGCAGTTTAAAAAAGAGAGAGAGAATTCCCATTTTAAAGATGAGGAAAGTCAAGGCCCAGGAAAGGTGGTGTGGGAGAGGGCTTAAGCTCCAGGTCTTAGGGCAGGAAGGCTGAACTAAAGTCAGCCCCCAGCTCTTCTGCGCTCTGGGGAGAGGGAAGTCTGGGTGAATTTTCGCTCCCAGGAAGAGGCAGAGTCTGGGAGCCCTGGAAATCCTGGTGGCTCTACTGACCTGGCCGGGCGTGGTCATCCTGGGCCAGCTTAGGGGGAGCAGAAGTTTATACCCACTGAGGTTGCAAAGGCCATCCCCAGATCTGCTCGTCCCAGCTCTGACCTTGCCTTGGGGCTGTGATGAGGGATCTAACCTCTAGACTCTCCGATCCGTTTTTTTTTTTTTTTTTTCCTTTCAGCAGGTACATCTAACCTAGGACTGAGCAGCACTGCTGCTCTTTACAGACCCGAAATTGTGGAACAGAGAGCTAGGGAGTCTCCTCCAAGGTCGCATTGCTAAAAAGTGACAGCAAAGAAGATTCTACAACCCCTCCCCCACCAGGGTTTTATGTTTCTGTGCAGACCCCTCCCCTCAGTACCCCAATGCCCGGCGCAGTCTGGCACGTGCGATGTGTTCATCAAATGTTGTTTGATTGAATAAACTTAATTCTTGTTTGGTTTCTTTGTTTTTAAAAACAGAACAAACTAAAAAATGAATCAGTGATCGAATAAAGGGCAGTGGGGTGAGAACCTCATTCCGCCGACTCGCTGCGAGGGGGTGGGACAGCCTTGAGTCACCCACGCGCCCTCGCACAGCGGCAAGCCCACTTCCCACCAGCTTTACAAAGACGGCTGTGATTTCCTTCCCTCTATATTTTTGTCCTAGACTTCGTTGGGTTGATCAATAGAGGAGACAAGCTGACCCACGGCGAGGTCAATACAATCGATTCGACGATTTCGACGACCGCTCGGAAATCGCCCTCGTTGCTGCGCGCTGGGTGCCGCGTTGCTGCACCCAAAAGGTTTCGGGATTTAGGGTTTCCCGCTCCCCCGCTTAAGTTACCGAACTGGAGCGAGGATGGCGGTAGGTGGACGGGAAGAAGCCTCAAGCCTCCCACGAGGGAGCCTCTGGGAACACTAGGTCGGGAGGGTGCTTTCCACTCCCAGCCAGCGCGCCAAGCGCTCTCGAAGCTCTGGTAAATTTCGTTCTGGAGCTTCTCGGCCTTGGAATCAGACACCCACATCTTTTTGCAGCCGGTCCGCTCTCCTTAGCCCTTTGTTCCTCATCTGCGAAATGGGTTTGTTAAAAAAATCCTATTTATTGGAGAGAAGATTTGTGAAATACCCACGAGGAAGATAATGTTCTAAGAGCTTTCCCACACGTCAGCCCACCAAATACAACAATCCGAGGAGGCGGGCGCCTTCTCAATGATGTCCATTTCCCAGATGGGGAAACTGAGTCATGCAGAGACATACAGACTTGCCCGAGCTCCTACAGCTAGTTAGTCCCTCGTGGAGCTGAGATTCAACCTGGGGATGGTCTAACTTCTTGTCTGGCTTTTAACGACAAGGTCGTAGGTGCACCGCTCATACATACGGTAGGTACAGAGGGGTGATCTGTTTCCTGTACTTCTTTGCCCTTTTGGGAGGAGACATTCCATTTAAACCTTTCCCAGGCAGATCTGCAGCTGCTTTGATCCTTTGGCCCCTTCCTTCTGGAAGCAAATGCAATGGGGGGGGGGGATGGCGGTTTCCGAGTCTGACAAACCTTCTTAAACTGCGAAATCCAGAGCTTTCAAGACTTTTTTTTTTTTTTTTTGTACGAAGGAAGGAGGGGGACGTGTGTGCATGTAGAATCAATATGGTCCAGACAGCCCTTCACAAAGGGGCTCCAGGCGGGCGCCTCGGCCGCAAGGCCCCCGCCCCACCGCCCGCGGCGAATTAATTGGGCCCTGAAAGAAGGGGCGACGTAGCTTCCAGTTAATTAGTCAAGAAATGAATCAAGTCCCAGCGGCCTGGCAAAGACCCCTGGGGCGCGGGTTTTGTGCAAGCCAAATTGGTCGGTGGGACGCTCCCCTTTGGGCCGGGTGGGGCACGGCGGGGAACCCGGCTTGGGCGCCTCGGGCTGTCCTGCACCCGGCGCCCAGCACCCCGCGCCCCGGAGCGGGCTCGCGCGCTCCCGCGCTCCCTCGGGCTCTAGCTTTCCGCGTCTCTCTCCCTTTTTCTGTCTCCCTCCCTCCGCTTCTCTCTTCCCTTTTCGGTCTTTACCTTCGCCCCCTCTCCTGAACTTTGCTCGGGGTTTCCCACCCCTCTCCCAGCTTCGTCTCTCTCCAAGCTCTTCTTCTGGGACGTCTCCCTCCAAAGCCTCAGCCTAGCAGATCTGGGGCTGGGTGGTCTGGGAACGGCGCTGGGGATGCCAAGAAGCGCTGACTTGGGGAGACAGGGTGGAAATGAGCACGGGCTTTGGAGCCCTTGGCCTGCTGTGTGTTCCTGGGTACACGACGCTTCATCCTTGGGTCACCTAGGATCCGGGCTCCTGGCTGCGGTTAGGAGAACCCTCTGAGATAATGCGTGGCTTTGAAAGGCTCCGGTGACCGGTGACCCGTGTCCCCATGCGATGAGGGCTTAGGACTGAGGCACGCCTGCAGCACACAAGCAACTATTGAGCGCCTGCTGTGTACCTGCCTTACTTTGTTCCTCCAGCACCTCCTCCAGTCACGCTGCGGTAACCCAGGCAGCGAATATCCCGGTGTTTCCGTCCAAAGCAGCTCTGTTGGAGGGAAGGGATGGGAGACACCAATCATAAACTCACTTATTTCAAGGTCTTTTTGTGCCACGTGCCAGTGCTCTTTTCTGAACTAGAGGGGTGGAACTGGGGGCTCAGAGACGTGGAGTGATTTTCCTAGAGTCACACAGCAAAGGGGAGGCACAGCTAAGGGTTTCACCCCGAACCAGGCATTCGGTGCCTGCCCCTTGATCCCGCCAAGAGCTCAGGGGGTCCTCAGAGGTCCTGCTGGCCTGGCACCGAATATTTATGTACAGGAAGAGGGTCGCCAGAATCGCGTTGCCTCCTCCAGCTTAGAGCTAAGGCCCGAATCTCTCTCGGACTCTGTACTTCTTTCCCTCTTTCTTGGTCTTTCGAGCTCAGTCTCCACTTTGGTCTCCCACCCACCAGTCTTTCTGTTTCTCCCCTCCTCCCCCTGGAATCCGGACTCGGAAGTTGAGGCCAGAATCTCTCCCACTTTCTTCCACTTGTCCAGGTAGCTGTTCACATCTCGAGGCTTGGAGCCGGGTTGACATCCAGCTGCCGCCAAGCGCCAGGATCCGAGCTACAGAAGCAAACTCGATCCGATTCCATGCCCTCCCTGCTCCGCCGCCCGCCCGCCCAGCCCCTCCCCAAGCCGCATCCACGGGGTCCTAGGAGCAGACCCCAGTGGATGATTCGATGAATGCCTGCGTTCCAAACAGCAGTCCGGAACCGCGTTTTTTCTTTCTTCCTTTGCCCGCTTCACCGACTTCGGCTTCGCTCAAGGCCCCGAGGTGCCCACGCCGCGCTTGGCATTCGCTTCCTGCCCCTCGCGGGAGGCCAGGGACTGTGGTTTCCGCTCGCCAAGTCCCTGCCAGGCGCGCACGCAAGAGCTTGGCGAGCTTGGCGCACGCGCTCGGCGCAAACTGCTTTGGACCTCAGTTTCTCCGCCCCTTTCAGATCAGAGAAGCGACAGACGAAACAGTTGGGAGAGGAGGAATGGCCAACGGATTGGGGGTGGCGGGATAGCGGTTCCCGTGTGTGGAGGGGAGTCAAGACTGGAACCACGGCCGCCCGCCCTCTCCCGCTCCCCCTCTCCCTCTCCCGCTCCCCCTCTCCGAGGACTGTTATCCACTTCCACGACCCCAGTCTCCCCCAGGCGTGACCTACAGACTGGTGGGGCTCAGTTGGCCACGTGGGTGTGCTCGGCTACCTGGAGGCGAGGGCAATCCAGGTCCTAGCCAGCAGGTGCGCGCTCCGGTGTGGGGAGGACTGGTTGTCTGTGGGGCTGCCCCCTCCACTGTAATTGCTGCTGGCCTTGGTACATTTGCGGCCTCAGACAAGGTGCGTTCCAGCAAAGTGTTGGCACACCTCCTACTGAGCTTTAAAAGGGGGCCTGTTAGAGCCTTGGAGCTTTGGAGGAGTCCCTTAACTCTTCTGAGCTTCAGTTGCCCCCTCTGAAAACTGGGGATAATAGGTCCTGCCACAGAGGACCAAGGCAAGGAGTAAATGAGATCACGTGTGTACAGCACTCAGTCTAACCCCTGGCACATAGTAAGTGCTCATTAAGCATTAGCTGTTTGGGCACCCTAATCTCTCTGTCCCTCTCTCTATATATCATATAACAATCTATATATCTATATCTCTTTATAGATAACTATCTCTATATAATAGATACAATTAGTATATACTTAGTATATATTATATATTTACTAAAAGTATTGACTCAGGGTATATATACTTAGTACATCACACATATACTAAAAATATATACTGTATATATTTAGAGTATCCTTAAGAACATATTCTTTTTCTTAGAAGACTACCTAGCATATATTAAGCCCTCTCTCTATTAGCATTGCTCTCTTACCCAGTTCCGTTTCCAGCTCAGCCTGAAGCCCCATTCCTTGTCCTCCTCCCAAGTTGATCCTACAGTGAGAGCCTTCCTCAAGCCTCCCAATCCAGGTTAAGTGCCGCTGTGGGCTCCTTTCCCAAATCTCAGGATCTCAAAACTGCAAGTGATCCAAGAGAGACAGTGCTCCCTTTCTTCCCTTGCATTGGAGTTCAGGTCCCAGTAGGGCTTGGAGACCAGGTGTCCTGACTTGGGGTCCAATGCCTTTTCCACCCCCACCCCCAGCCCCGCCGCTGCATCTGCCCCAGGCCATTTCCATCTCCTGACCTGAGAAAAAATGTCTGTCAGATCTACGGAGGGAATAGCACTTGTGGAAAATGAAGGAACGTGATTGGGTGCCTGGAGCATCCTTGGGCAGAACCCCAGGACAAGGAGCTCTGTAAATGGGGAGGGGGCTGCCTGTGGCCGGGGCTGGAAGGGATTTCAGGCTCCTGGGAGGGGTCCTGGACGCCTCGTGGCTCTCAGCACAGCTGTGTATGGCTGATGACCCCAGACTCTCAGGCCCAGACCGCAGCTGCCCAATTTGTAGTCAGCAGCAGGACTCCACCATCCCCTTCCTCAATCCTCAAGGACAATGGGACCACTCCTTCCGAGACTGAGAGCGGGTGGGGAAGGAGAGTGATGAGAAAGGAAAGTTGGAGAGATGCAGAAAGATGACGACAGGGAGTGTGGAGAGAGTGAAAACGAGAGAGGGGACACTTGGGGAGAAGGGAGGAAGGAGAAAACAGAGGGAGACAGACAGACACCGAGAGATAGACAGAGACCCTTAGTCGCCTGGAGAGACTGGGAGAGGCAGAGAGATAAACTCAGGAGACAAAGAGAAAAGCAACTAGAAGCACAGAGAACGAACCACAGAGGAAAAGGTGGGACAGGAGGAAAGAGCATGGAAAAGGAATGCCCCAAAGGAGAGAGAAGAGAGACAGTGGGGAAATGATAGCCCAGTGAGGTCTGGGGCAGCCCAGCCACACGCCCTGGCCCCCTCTCCCAACATACGCCTTAACTTGCTACAAGATTATCTAGCACAGTATAAATGCCTCCATTCAATCATGATTGAGCTACTCCAACTGACCAATTCCTGAAGTAGCCTCCAGCCTTAAGGGAAGGTGGTTTTCACACCATACGAAGCATCAGATACAGCAATTTAGGAGATAAGTTATCATTCATTAGGGGTTTCCAGGGGCCCCCTACAAGGCCTTTGGGGTAGGGGTGGGGTAATGTGTGGCTGAGAGCTTCCGAGTCAGTGCGGAAAAAGACAGTGTGTTTCTCTCTCTGCCATCGGCTGGGCATGGAAGCCTCTCTTCTCCCCCCAACACATAGTCACTCAAACCCACAAGGAAGGTTTGGTTGGTAGGGTCCAGTTGGCCAAGAAGAGGAAACATTCCGCCAGATTCTCCAGATTCTCAAGAGTGCACTGGGCGAGATGGAGAGGGGCTGGGCATGCAATTTCTTAGCTGCTCCCTCTGGAGGAGGATGGGGGGGGGATGGGGAACGTCCCCAGCTACTCCTGGGAAAGCAGATCTTTGTTTAACCAGGGGAAGGTGGTGAGAGATGAGGAGGGCGGTTAGATACTAGAGAGGAGCCTGGTTAAGGTGACGTTTCCCCCCTCCCCGAAGCATCACCCCAACTAGTTCAAATAAACCGGGGCTCATCTTCCCTCTGGTCCTGCTTCTTCCCTTACTGGCCTCCCAGTCTGCTGAGAAAGGTATTTTATTTTATTTTATTTATTTTATTATTATTATTTTTTTTTTTTTTTGCGGTACGCGGGCCTCTCACTGTAGTGGCCTCTCCCGTTGCGGAGCACAGGCTCTGGACGCGCAGGCTCAGCGGCCATGGCTCACGGGCCCAGCTGCTCCGCGGCATGTGGGATCTTCCCGGACCGGGGCACGAACCCGTGTCCCCCACATCGGCAGGCAGACTCTCAACCACTGCGCCACCAGGGAAGCCCGAGAAAGGTATTTTAAAAGGACATCTTCATGGTAGCAAATAAAAGGATGTCTTTTCCTTTTTCTTCCTCCTCTTCCTGCTGCTTCTTCTTGGTCTTCTTGCAAGGCTTGTGTTTGCTTTGCTTTAACAAACAGCTGATAGAGTTTGCTTTAAAGGAGCACTAAAAAAAAAAAAAAAAATTGTACCCCTCCAAGGCAGGCCAAGCATTAACTGTGGGCATGCGTGCTCATGTGGATGTGTGTGTGTGTGTGTGTTTGTGTGTTTAGGCCTCCTGAGTGGGCTTGTAGTTATAGAGGGGACCTGCTTCAGGTGCAGAAAGCTGGGAGGGGGAATGGGGAGGAATGCAGGGACAGATTTACACCTGTCCTTACAGCTGCCATTGGCAACACTTACAGCCTCCAGAAATGACCCTTGGTGCCGACTTGTCTGGAAGCCATCAGGGTTAGTTTTGAAGCAGGAATCTTCAAGTGGACCAGAGGGCAAGCTCTGCCCGCCTCCTCCCACCCCCCTTCCCTGTTGCTGTCCTCAAGGGCTCTCCTCCCCACTGCCCACCAACCCCCTCCCACCTTGTCTGTTTCCTCTATCAGACAAATGTCATCATTTGACTTTCTGATCCCTTTGGTGCTACCGCCTAACGAGGGCTGGGCAGGGTGCAGGGTTTGCAGCCGGTCCATCACAGCCACCCTCCTCCCTCCCGCCGGGAGCTGGGTCTGGCCCCAGGAATCTGTGTGGGATTCCTAGCTTTGCCCTCCAGCCAGTTTCTGCCCCCTGCCACCAGCCCCACCACAGCCTACTGGCCAGACAGTTGAGTGACTGATAATATCCAGATGCCTCTGGAATCTTGCTTCCAGTCCTCCCAGCACTTGGCCAGGTCTGCAGAAGTGGGGGCAGTGGGCAGCAGGCATCCTGCCTCAACACTTGTTGCCACCTCTCAGAGGCCGATGAAAGGCCCACTCAGCTGGGTCCTTCAGGACGGGGGACCCTGGAGCCAGGGCACTCAGAAGGCATGTTTGACACCCATGCTGGGAACTTGGAGTCTCCGACTTTCTCCCCTCAGCCCCACAGAGGTCTAGGAGGTAGAGAAGGAGCAGATTGCAGGCCACGGGCTGCCAGAGAAGCCACAGGGGAAAGCCAGGCACTTTGCCTGAGAATTAGCAGGCACTGGGCAAGTATCTGGCCTCCATTCCATTACTGGTAAAATTGGGAGTGGCTGAGGAGGGACATCTTTTTATATACCTTGGTTTCACCTTCACAGTGATTTCCTTAACATATATTTCAGTCATCTACTTACTTTTTTTTTTTGGCCACACTGTGTGGCATACGGGATCTTAGTTCCTTGATCAGGGATGGAACCTGTGCCTCCTGCGGTGGAAGCATGGAGTCTTAACTCCTGGACCGCCAGGGAAGTCCACATCTACTCACTTTTTCAAAACACCTAACTTGTTGAAAATGAAATCTTTATCTGGATACCGTGAGTCAAACTTGTGTCTCACTTCCCAGCAGTAGAAGGAACCCGGAAAATGGTGAGCGGTGGAAAGGAAGCAACATTACAAGGCTCTGAGCTGGAGGTTCGCTCTCGCTTTGCTGATGCTGCAGTGATTGTTAGGAGGGTGATCGAGACAGGTAGGTGGGCGCTCATCTGAGCCTGGACTTAGTCCGAAGGTCCGAAAAAGAATTGAAAGGGGAATGGTTCTCTTCCTCGGGGATTTATAGTTCCATATAAAGCTATGTTCAGCTGCCACCCTCGTACCCCTTTTGATGCTTTGGATGAGCACTGCTCAGCATGCTTTCCTAGAGCTTTTTAATGATACCGCAGCATCAAGCATCCTGTGCTCTGATTTGGGGTTTCCAGGTTCTGCTCTTCCCTGAGCCTCAGGATCATGGCTCAAACCCTCCCTTTGTTTTCTCCATCACCAAGAACGGCTTCACCACCTTTTTGGGCCACAGAGCCTTTGGGCAGTTTCATGAAGCCTGTGGATACCGCCTTGGAATTCTCTTTTTATAAGACATAGGATTACAATTTTAAATAAAAGCAATATTAAAAATATAATAGTAACATAGTTACTAAATAAATATATATAGTAACATATATGCTCCTTACAAACGCATTAAATCACACAATCTAGCCATGGCTCTGATAGTGTACCTTTTTTTGTGTGTGTGTGGTTCACGGGCCTCTCACTGTTGTGACCTCTCACTGTTGTGGAGCACCGGCTCCGGACGCGCATGCTCAGCGGCCATGGCTCACGGGCCCAGCCGCTCCGCGGCATGTGGGATCTTCCCAGACCGGGGCACGAACCTGTGTCCCCTGCATCGGCAGGCGGACTCTCCACCACTGCGCCACCAAGGAAGCCCGATATTGTGACTTTGAAGTCGGGATGAGCAAAACAACATTTGGGGATCTCAGTTACACCTGTAACGCAATTATGAAAATACCTGTGATTCTTTTGGTGACCAAGTCATAGCCAGTGTGAGTCTTCCCGTGGGTGGTCACCTATGTGCATAATGGAAGAAAATACTGATTTCACTACGAATCATCCAAGTTCACAGATGCCTGAATTCTATTCGGGAACACCCCTGTAAGAGTTCATTGGAGGACAGCAGGGTAAGAACCGCTGAAGTGTAGAGGGAATGAATTGGGCTCTTGGTCTCTGAGGAAGGTTCTCCTGGGAAAGAGCCATAGCTTTGAAAGCCGGCGCAATCTACAGATCCCACGAGCTCAGGCAGAAAGGAAAGACATTATCAACCACATCTCAGGGAATATTTCTCAATAGGCCCAGAGGGGAGCGAGGTCTGGCTTGGGATGCTTTGGCTCAGAGAAGGGAATTTTCTCCCCAGAGTGTTCAGCAATGCCTCCATCCTACACACCCACGCTCCACCTCTGGGGTGATGTTCTAGGCAGCTCTGCCCACTCTAAAACCTCAGCTTTCCCACCTAGACAAAAGATCGCTGCCCTTTCCTCTCCACCAGCACCATAACTCCTGCACAGCTCTTTTGCCCCAAAGGGTCTGTGGACAAGTCCGACCTTAGCATTGGGTAACCCCTTCGTAAGGGTTAAGACACTGAGCTGATGCATTTTCTGCCTTTAAACAAAGCACTTAGTCAAACCTCTATGATCAGGGAAGTTGCAAATGGCCCCAGGACAGTAGCTGTCACTGTCCTCGGTGAAATACAGTGCAAAGAACTCTGAGCTACTGGGACAGGCACTTGGAGGCTTATTTAGGGGATAACCAGAAACAAGAAAGCTGGAAACTGTCAGAACGCCCTCAGGTAAATGGAGTGTAGCTTAACGTTGAATAAGGTAACCTCAGCAGATTCTGGGGTCCCAGTAAAAGGAGAACAAAAGTATTTATGGACCAGCTACTCTGTGCAAGACCTGTGCCCTGTTCTTGACCTGCAGTGGACCTTATTTAAAGGTCCCATTACAGGCTCTAATATCCATTCACTCAACTCATTCATTCCTTAGCAAATGTTTACCAAGGGCCCATATGCATCTCGGTCTAAGGATATAGCAGCGAGCCTAGCACATAAAAATAATTGCCCCCAAGGACCTGCTAATGTGGGAGAGAATAATGAGAAACAAAATAAAGAGGAAAAATAAATGTTTAGTGGTGATGAGTCATGTGGAAAAAAATAAATCAGAAAAGGGAGTTGTGAATGGCAGATGGGAGGGGGCTTCATTTTTATTTTATTTTTTATTATTTTATTTTTGTTTATTTTTTTGGCCACACTGAACACACAGCATGCGGGATCTTAGTTCCCAGACCAGGGGTCGAACCCGTGCCCCCTGCAGTGGAAGCTCGGAGTCCTAACCACTGCACTGCCAGGGCATTCCTGGGGGCTTCATTTTTAAAGGAAGTGTGAGAGAGAAGACAGGTGCGGGAGACCCACCTTTACTTGAACACAATCCTGGATTCTGAGCTGGGCACTCTTTGTCTACCATCTCCATCATTCTAGGTAGTTCTTATTTTCGTCCCTATTTTATTGTTGGGGAAGGTGAGGCTGAGAGAGGTTAAGTGACTTACCAAGGTCTGCATAAGGCAGAATTAGAATTTGAACCCAGGACTCAATTTCTCTTTCTTCCATACCAGGCTGCCTCTGACACATTCCTGGGAAGACAGAAGAAAGGAAGAAACAGGAAGGTGATGGAGGAGTGGCAGAAGAACACCAAAGAGTAAACTTTACCCTATGAATCATTAGCTCAGTCTTCTAAGACTGGGGAAACTGAGGCCCAGAGAGGAAAAGTAATTGTCCAAGGTCACAGAGAAAAAAAAATCCTAATGGCTAGATGTCCTAGCTCATCAGCGCCTAGTCTTGTCTTGGCATCATATGGCAAGTCACTTTGGCTCTCTGGGCCTCAGTTTCCTCATCTGTAAAATGGAGCCAAGCAGATCAGTTGCCCACAATTGATGAACAGGAAAGACAAAATCACTCAGGAGAGAGAATTTATTCTAATGCTTGGCACAGAATTTGTACCCAATAAACATTAGATTTCTTCACTCCTCCTCAGCCAACCTTCTCCTTGGCGCCATTTGGTCAGAGTAAGGGTCATATGTCTGTTGGTTTTCATGGTCCGGGCTAGCGGTCTCCAAATATTTTTTTTTTCTTTTTAATTTGGCCATGCTGCTCAGCTTGTGGGATCTTAGTTCCCCGACCAGGGATAGAACCCACACCCCCTGCAGTGGAAGAGCAGAGCCCTAAACACTGGACCACCAGGGAATTCCCTCCAAACTTTTTTTTACTGAAACATTTCCAACGTAAAAGAGTACAGCAACTGGTAGAAGGAATTCCTATATACCCACCACCACTTCAATAATTATCAACTCATGGCCCATCTTGTTTCATTTACGTACCCTCACTGGATTGTTTTAATGCAAATGCAGACACCATATCATTTCATTTGTAAATACTTCGGTGTGTATCTCCAAAAAATAAGAATAAAAATTTTAAAAAACAACTACAAGACTGTTATCACACACACACCCCAAAAGCAATTACTGGGTAATCTTATGAAATACCCAGTTAGTACTCAGTAGTTCCCAGTCGTCTCCATTCTTCTTATTTTATCACAGTTGGTTTGTTCCAGTTAGGTTACAGGCAATGTGTCTACATTGTTTTTGATTATATATCTCTTACATCCACTTCCCATTTCTTTTCCCTGTAAAAATTGTGAATAGAAATAATGGAATCATTCTGGCTGCTGCCATTTGCATCCCTGTAGTGTCATTTGTTGTGTTTCTCTGTCCCCTGTATTGCCTATAGACTAGTGGTTAGAAAGAGATGTTTGATGAGCTTCAGAGTTGATTCTTTTGGCAAATCGCCTTCATGGATGGCGGTATGTACTTCTTCTTTTTTGTTTTTTTCACTTTTACTTTTTATTTATTTATTTATTTTTGGCCACGCTGTGCGGCTTGTGGGATCTCCCTGACCAGGGATGGAACCCGTGCCCCCTGCAGTGGAAGCGTAGAGACCTAACCACGGGACCGCCAGGGAATTCCTGGTGGTGTGTACTTCCATCAAAAGACTTGCAATGTCACTTGTTTTTCTTTTTTTTTTTAAGTTTTCTTTATTTTATTTTTATTTTTGGCTGTGTTGGGTCTTTGTTGCTGCACACGGGCTTTCTCTAGTTGCAGCGAGCGGGGGCTACTCTTAGTTGTGGTGCACTGGCTTCTTATTCAGTGACTTCTCTTGTTGCAGAGCACTGGCTCTAGGCGTGCAGGCTTCAGTAGTTGTGGCACACGGGCTCACTAGTTGTGGCTCGTTGGCTCTAGAGCACAGGCTCAGTAGTTGTGGCACACGGGCTTCGGTGCTCCACGGCATGTGGGATCTTCCCAGACCAGGGCTCGAAACTGTGTCCCCTGCATTGGCAGGCGGATTCTTAACCACTGCACCATCAGGGAAGTCCCACTTGTCTTTCTTCTTGGTTTATGAGTAGCTGCGGATGACTGTTTGTAGGATGGATCCATTATTTCATTAGGGGTTTGCACACCAGTGATATTTCATTTCTTTCATTTCTTCTTCATTTATTATGTGAAATACTCCCAAATTTCTCGAGAGGACACCACATCACTAAACGCTAAGGTCTGAGTAGACACCGTCCACTATCTAAATTTTCACACTTCTAAATGATGTATTTCTTCTGTTGAATTTGACATATGATATATAATTGAACTGCACTCAACTGGAAATTAAAAGTGATAACCTTTACAAACAAATGTGCCAGGAATTTCTTCCTGTACTCTCGGTGGTCAGTCCGTTTCTAATCCAGGGGTGTGCACAACATCATCGGGAATTGCTTCCTTCTCTTTCTTTTTAAAAAAAATTTTATGGGAGTATAGTTGATTTATAATATTGTGTTAGTTTCAGGTGTAAGGAATTTATTTCCTAATTCAGTCAGGATGCCTCTTGCGAACCAAATGAAAAAGGAGCCTGTGAAACTCTCTGAAAATGTTGATCCATCGGACCCCCTCTCTCTCTCCCCCCTATCCCCCCACCTCCCAACTGTTCACCGATGCTGGGAGAAGGAAAGGAAGATTCTGCCACAGCTGTGTCCATTTGGGAGAGTCCTGTGCAGAGAGGTTTACAAACCGGAAGCTGCCTCAGGGAAAAGCGAATTGTTTTTGTTTTTGTTTTTTTCGCTTTTCATTTTAAAGTACTCACTCCATCAGAGCCAACGGGAGATTTTAAACAAACCACATTGCCCTCAGGTCTGCTTCTTGAAGGAGGGGATTTATTCTTCACCCCTCCCCCCATGAGTGTTCACAGCAGAATTAAGGCTAGGGAATCTGGCAGGGGCTCCCTTGCTGGGGGGAAGGTGTGTCTGTGCCTTTTTGCAAGGTATTAATCACTTGTATATAGAGGGGGAAAGAAAAAAAGAAACCAGAAGGAAGGCAGTGGAAGCTGTTCAGTCTTGGGTTCCCTCCCAGGCAAACGCTCTCATGCCCACCCACCCTCCATATGCTGGGGACCAGCTCAGCTTGCCTTTGTCCTGGCTTGCAGAGCAATGGGTGTTGGTCCCCCGCAGAGCTGAGCCTGAAGGTGCGTCAGTGGTGACGGCGGGGCTGCCCCGGGTGTACAGATCCTCAGGCCTGAACTACCTTTAAGTATTTACAAATCTCACCCTCACCTCCTCACACACGTATACCCCTTTTCATATATATTCTCATCACCATATTTCCCAAGCTGACACGGGACCCATGTTCCAAATAAAACCCTCACTATTATTTTCACATAAATATTTCTCTAGAGACACTGGTTTCCTATGGGGAATTGAACTTGGAAACCAGAACTGGAGGTGAACCTACTTTCAACTGTAAACTATTTGGAAGTGTGTCACTTATGGATGTATTACCCATTAATAAAGAAGCACATTTAAAAAAAATATGCTCATGGGATAAATCTGAAATCTAGAGAAAAACTTAATAACAACTCTAATAATAATCACTTTCCTTTTGTTCCCGATATGTATAACGATATGTTATACATATCGTTAAAAGAAATAAAAGTATTGTTTCCTTTTGAGTAGGTTGTGTGTATATGTACAGGGTATCAAATGTAAGAGGTACAAAATGGTAGGGTGAAAAGTGATTCTCTCTCCTATAACTCTCTCCTACTTCCTCTTCTCATAAGTCACCATGGTAACAACATGTATCCTAGTTATATTAATATACGTGTGTGTATACATATATATATATAAGTGTATGTATAGTTTTGACTGGTGCATCACTTTCTTTTGTTTTGTGAAATATATGATTCATGCCAGAATATACTTTTTCAGGATTCCTTTTTAAATAAATTAATATACGCGGAATGTCTTTTAATAATTTATATTTCATTCAACATGTAAGGAACCAGCCTATCAAAAAAGAGAGACTAAGCTAGACAAAAATGGGTAATCCACAGGGAAATAGTAGCATGTGGCAGCTTGGGGTAAATTACACATATCTGCTGTGTAAACAGTAAATCTGTTGGTCCAGGTGTTACCCAGACACAAGCCATTTTTCCTTCACCTTTATCAATAATAAATGCAGTCCCCCATCAACTGGACCTCAAGACTTTTGCCTACACTGCAGACAGATCTTGCTAAATGGACAGAAACTGCCAGGCTGAGCAAGTGTACTGAAAACATTTACATCTTGAAACCCTCGGCAATTTGGCTATGTGTTTAAGGGTGCTGGCCCCCAAAGGTTCCAGCCGAATTCTCGGTCCTCTTCGCTGGCAAGGACCGCCACTTTACTGTGCCTGTGATGTTGGCTAGGTCTTTAAACGAGCCTTCTACAGTCCCTCCGTGGTCAGGGCAGTCTACTGCTCTGCCGTCTCCAATCCATTTGCGATGGCTGTAAAAAGCCATCTTCCAATGCTAGCAGTAAATCTTGCCTTCCCATTCAAAAACGCTGACAAGAGGCAAACAGCTTGAGTTTTCACTCCAGCCTTGCAAACCTGCAGTCCTGCTGTGCACGCTTGTTTTCTGTGCTCGACAATGTGTGATCCTTTCTCCCCACCATGTTTCTTCCCCACGGTGGGCCCAGTGCAGACTTAAGCCATCGAGTCTGAGGTGTGGTTCCGTAGTGATGCAAGAAAGTCAGACTGTATTCCTTGACACTCAGGCTGATGGCTGTTCAAATCACACAGCCCATCTCTTTGTGAAAATGGTGAAATTTTGCTGGCAAACAGGTTTTTCTGGCTGATTACCCTTCAGATGGCTGTTTCTCTTGACTGAGGGAAGCCAGGGGCTTTCAGGAATGTTTGTAGCTGTTTGGAGAAACCCCGGGACTTGGGTTCAGACCCGTTTCTGAACCTACCTCTTGGGGTAGTCGCTGCCCCATCTGGTCAAACAGTCTTAGAAAAACAGCATTGGCTGGACTTACTGATCAGGATATCATGACCAGGTCAGACAGGGGAACTGGCTGAAAAGCTAGCTATGGGTTTTGAGTGCAAATAACTGGCTTCAGATTCATCTATTCTTGATATTGTGAACAAGTCGGCCAGACAACCTCTCCAACCCTCAGCATCTATCAAACGGGGCTGAAGCTTCCTGTCCTATCCCCTGGAGCCTGTGGATAAAATCCTCTGCAAACTTAAAGTACAAGATGTTTGGAAACTGGTATTGTTATGATGGCGATTACAACAATAAGGGAGACACCTCTCGGGAGTGAAATAAATTGACACTTGTAAAACATGTGGAAATCTTCCTGCTCTCCGTGCTGTAAAAGTGTGAATCTCAGGGAGCTTGAGAGATGGAGCAGTAGAATTGCTGTACCAGTCAATGTACAGATGAGCTGCTCTTCAGATGTGTGCAATGATAAATCCTAGGGCATCACCTCTCCAAGAAAGAACTGGGTATGTAAATGTAGCAGCATAAGCACACACTCACACACATTCAAACACACGCAGGATTGAAAGCTATCAGACATGTGGAATTTTTATCATTTCGTGTCCTTGTCCAATCTGCTTCCTTACGGCAGCCAGAGGGTGACTTCAGAGTCCAAATCACTGTCATGCTACATATATTTCCAATAGCTTTCCATTGTTCTTACGAGAAAGACCAAAAATTTTCAATAGACCTGTGAGGTCTTCTCCACCTCAGTTTGTCTCAAGGTCTCAGTCATTATTTTCTGCTCTTGCCCTGTGGTAGATTGAATTATCGAACCCCAAACCTTCACACCCCTGTATCCGTGCTCTTTGCCTTGTGTCTTGGTGGTTGCACTCATCTAAGATTAAGGTAACTTCCCTGACCTTGGTCCTTGGGCTTGGTCATGTGACCTGCCTCAACCAATCAAAAGCGGGTAGAAATGATAAAAAGGAATGGAATTGTGCCATTTTCAGAGACATGGATGGACCTGGAGACTGTCATACAGAGTGAAGTAGGTCAGAAAGAGAAAAACGAATATTGTATAATATTGCTTATATGTGGAATCTAGAAAAATGGTACAGATGAACTTATTTGCAAAGCAGAAATAGAGACATAGAAGTAGAGAACAAACATATGGATACCAAGGTGTGGGGGGAGGGTGCGATGAACTGGGAGATTGGGATTGACATACATATACTACTATGTATAAAACAGATAACTAATGAGAACCAACTGTATAGCACAGGGAACTCAATGCTCTGTGGTGACCTAAATGGGAAGGAATCCAAAAGAGAGGGGATATATGTATATGTGCAGCTGATTCACTTCACTGTACAGTAGAAACTAACACAACATTGTAAAGCAACTATACTCCAATAAAAATTAATAGTAAAAAAAAAAAGTGGGCAGAAATGACAGCGGGCAATTCTGACCCCAGGGCTTAAGAGGCATTGCATGTTTCCACTTGTCCTCTTGTGTGTCAGTTACCACTGATTGAAGAGCTTTCCCTGAATAGCTGTTGCCCCTTCAGCCTGGCTCCCACCCAGAGTGAACACACATGAATGGAGCCAACTGGACCACAACCTATGTTTGGGAGCTAAGCCCTGTCCAACTGGCAGCTTGAAGCTGAGAAGCCTAGGTGAGTCCAGCCAAGATCAGCCAATCTGAAAACACATGAGAAACCAATGCTTCTTGGTGATGCCACTGAGGTTTTTGTGGTTGCTTGTTTCATGGCAGTAGCTGACTGATACAAGATACTCTGATTTTCACCACTTCTTCTTGCCACACTTTCTCTTCCACAGGCTCTGGGTGTTCCCCTCATCACCTGAGTAACTCCTACTCATCCTTCAGATCTCAGCTCAAAGCTCACCTCTCTTGAGAAGCCTTTTCTGACCCTGCAGGTTAGGTATAAACCCTCTATTCTATACCCTTCATGGCACTTATCAGAGTTGTACCTTTATGGGATGATTCAGTTGTTATCTGTCTTCCTCCCTAAGGCTCTGTGAGCTCAGACCCTTTTGTCTGATTCACATTGTATCCCCAGTTCCTAGCACAGAGCCTTTCCAAGCATGTAGTAGACACTCAGTACATTTTGTTGAATGAATCAATGAATGAAGGAGTTGAACACAATTTCTCCAGGTTAAAAATATTTTAAGTCTAAGACAAACAGCTTAATGGTCTAAAAGACCAGTTTAGAAAGAACGAATAAAGACATGAAACAAATAAAGAAAAATATGTACATAACAGCACATTAACAAAGGTGGCTGAAAATAAGATTGAGTTGGTTGCATTCACCATTCATTCATTCAAGTACATGCCAGGCCCTTGGAGTCTGCTACACAGTGCCAGGGAAGACTTCTAGAGTGAGTGATCCTTGGGCTGAGTCTTGAAGATTCTAGTGTCAGAACATGAAAAGCTGTGGAGATTTAAAGGAGGGAATAATGAACTCTGGGTTCATTGAGGAATGCTTTGCCTGGAGGACCCTTTTGAACTGGACCATACAGGTGAGCTGAATTCTCCAGGTCAGATTGGAGGCGAAGCGATATATTCAAGACAGAGGGAATAGCACACAGAAAGGTGGATAGGGGCATGAAAGTGTTTAGAGGACAGCAAATTGTTTGATGGTACGAACCAGGAAGGTTGAGGACGTGAGTGCCTGGCTGATGGGCAAATAATGAGGATTAATATTTATTGAGCCTTAAGATAAGTCGAGGACTTACCCTGTGTTGTGTCAAACACTCAACGCATAGCACAAGTCTAATCCTAGCCTCACCCACCTCCACCGTCAAGGAAGTTGGTACTGTCATCCACCTGTCTTACAGATCAGGAAACTAAAGCACAGAGAGGTTGAGTCACTTACCCAAGGTCACAAGGGGAGGAAGCGACAGGTTAGTGCCATTAGACAATCCTGCAGCAGCCTGTGGAACTCTGGGCTTAGCAGTTAGGGCAGTGTTCTCCAGGGAAGGCAAATCACGGAAGGTTTTACATGACGGGGGTCAGTGGCCGGCCGTGGAACCGGTGGGAACGAGGTTAGGGACAGTAGCTCAGGGCATGCATTGGCTAAACTGAGACAAACAAAAAGAAGGGGTTCAGGGCACGGGCTGATGACTCAGCCTAGTTAGAGGTCAATTTAACGAGCAGTCATGGCTCTCCTGAGAAGTTCTCAGAAGCGGGAGAGGAGAGATTGGCAGCTTGTGGGAGAAAATGAGAGAAGCAGTGAGATGCCCGGGAAAAGATAAGGAGGATCTAAGTAAATATTTGGATGCCGGGGTGGCAGGGGAGGGGTGTGGGTAAGGGGGGAGCCCATTGATTTTTTTTATGCCCAGACCTCAGTGCAGGAGTTAATGGGAAAATCCATAACCCGGGGTTATGGAGTATGGGTGGAGAGAAGTCAGATGGAAAAGATAGAGGTATCAGAAGGAAGGGCTAATGGAACCACACGGGAGACATTAAAAGGCAATAAATCTGGCAGCCTGGATGGTATTTACCCAGGAATTCTGCAGAGGATGGTTAACTCTTAGAACCCTGCTCACCTGGGGCTGGAGCTGGAGGGACCCACGTGGGCTTCCAACAAGGGCTTTGGATTCACCCTGAGAAGAATCAGATCGGAGAGGAGATGTGTTTCTAGGCTGAGAGCCGCCCTGGGTGTCTTTGGAGACAGAAGGGAGCCCCAAGTTGTGGGAGGTTGGGCTGCCAAAGGGGCTCCGTCACCTCAACCACTGGGGAACGTTCTCTGGAAGAGTTAATCAGCCCGTGGGAAGGGAGAACCACAGGATATAATTTATTTACCTACTCCATGACAAAATCCTTCCCAGAAGACCGTGGATGGTAATTCTCTGTAATTATATCTCATGCGAGGTTCTGTAGGCTCTTAGACACGTTAACTCATTAGTGCTCACAGCACACCTGGGGGAAAGGTGTGGGGCGTTGAGGACCAACTTCACCAGCCAGATGGGGGAAAGCGAGGCTCCCTCCCCATGGGAGGGGCAGAGTTAGAACTGTGATTTCCTGACTCTCAAGTGCTTAAAGGCAGGAGAGAAAGAGATTAGACACCGGAGCTGGCCTGGGTTCAATTTCTCTTTTTCTCTGTGTCATCTGAGGGAAGTCACTCAACCTCTCCGGGCTGTAGTTTCCTCATCTACAAATGGAGAGAGCTAGATGGTTCCTGACTCAAAAGCCTGTTTGCCTGGAAGTTTAACCTCCTCCCGAGTTACGGAGAAGCACCGAGTTTGTCGTGTGATGATGAGGGTGGCTTGAGCTTAGACTGTAGGCTGAACTGCCTCGTTGCCCATATGAGTCATAGTGATGAATTCCTCACGGCCTTCAGAGGTGCATGAATTTGAGACGAGACTTTCCAGTGAACTGAAGCTACCAGTGAGGGACAGCAAAGCTGGGATGCCAGCCTTGTTAGAGGACCGGAAGATGGATTGGTGGATTTCAAGGACGTTGGTCAAAATTCCTCCCACAGTCCTTTGCACTGTTTTTGCCACTCCTCCCACTCCCCTCGGACCTGGGCTGATCCTGTGACTTGCTTTGACCAATAGGATGTGGTAAACATGATGCCACATGCATCTGAGGGTGGGCCTTCAAAGAGTTCTGTTCTCACCGTGTTGTGGTCCAGGTGCCAGGGAAAGAAGTTACAACTGGACTCCTCTAACTTTTGAGAACACGTGTGAAGGAGACAGGTCTCAGCCTTTGGCTGTTGCTGCCAAGCTCCAGAGGTAAGGAGGAGGTATGGTGAGGTTGCCCCTTGGGGAACCTCACCCCTCAGACTCTTCAACCCCTGCCCACCCACCAGAAATAATATGCCATGATCCTTTGAAGCCTTTGCATATGGGGTAGTTTATTTCAGAGCAATGAGTAACTGATCAGAGTGGGTGATTGAGGTCTTTCTGGGTTCTAGAAATCCTGATTTTTCCGGCTTTTTCATCTAAATGCTGATGTCCTCGAGCATGCTCTTGAGCCAGTGGGCTGGAGACACTCGTAAGCTGCGTCCTTTCACCTCTTAAGAGTTTCAACTTGCCTGAAGGAATGAAACAGCAGCCCTGAAAGTTCTTCATGAGCCATGACGCAGTCCTAAGGTGTTGATGTGATGATGGTTTTTTTCCTTGCCTCCTTACTGATTGGGTCAAGGTGAGGAATTTAGGTAAAGGAAGAAGGAAGTTAGAGAAAGGAGATGAGAAGGAGACCAGGAATTTACTGAGCACCTATGATGGTACTAGGTACTATGTGATTTGCTTTCCATCTGCTATCTCGTCCATTCAACAATCCTATGAGGTGGACATTATTCCCATTGTACAGATGAGCAAATTGAGGCTCAGGGAAGTTAAGTGGCATGTCCAAGGCCTCATAGCCAGGCTGTGATAGAGGCAAGATTTGATCTAAGGTCCTTCTGGATACAGCAACCAGATTTAGTCCGTTCTTTACACTGGCCTGAGCTTATCTGAAGAGAGCTGGAGAGAGGCGGTGTCTGAGGCCATGAAGGATCTTTTGACTTCTTCTACTTTACCTTCACCTGCGATGGGTTTTGGAGAGACAATTAGAAACCAGGATCTCTCTTCTGATTAGTTCCACCCCTGACTTTAGATTAGGCAAGGTCCTCGTAGGAAACAGAATTCATTCCAGACAATTCAACCAGGAGGAATTCGATACAAGGGCTATCTATGGCAGGGTGTCGTGGTGGTGGTGAGCAGGGTTAAGGAAACCAACAAAGGATGTTAAAGTTCTCTGGGGCCAGCAGTAGTGGGAGCCGTCACCCCCCTTAGGGTTGCAGGGATCAGGCGGAGGTGTATGGAGCCATCGAGGGCTGGAACGTGGAGCTGGGCTTTCCAGCATGAGCCCCAGTCACAGCAGGTCACTTTCAGGGAGGGGCAGGGAATAGACACCCCGAGAGGACCTCTTAATCCACTCTCCCTCCTAGCTGCTGCCAGTGCTGCCCAGAAGCTGAGTGTAACCAAAAGTGAGAGGGCAAGGAGCTGGTGATGTATCTGCAGGGGTCACTCCCTGGGTACCGGGCAGAGCAGAGAAGATGGAGTGTGGATCTGTGTGTGTGGAGGGGCAGGGGGTAGAGAATAAGCAGCACAGACTTGACCCCACCCCTGTCCTCTTTGACCCTCCGATTGGGACAAACACATCCAGTGACCTTGAGACTGTTTTCCTCAAAGAAAGGGGACTCTTGGGTGTCTTTTAGTAGATGCGCTGGGAATTTCCTGGAACCGCTGCGTGCTCACCAAGCCCTGCACAAAACACTCTCTCCACCTGTCAGCACCCAGATAGGCTCAAGTGTGTCGCTGTCGCACTTGGAGAGGAATTTGGAGCGTGTGTGTCTTCCAGCCACTCTCCAGTCCCCCTTTAATGGGAGTCTTATTTTAAAGGTAGTGTTTATTCGCTTAATCTGTTGATTTTATTATTTCCCAGCTGTGTGACTTTGAGGATGTCCTGTGACCTCTCTGGGTCTCAGTCTTATCATCTGTAAAATGGGGGATTATAATGAGAATCGAATAGAATGTCCATGTGTAGCACTTAGAACAATTCCAGATGCCTATTAGGCACACAGGGATTGGTCGTTTTCCTCTCCTTTATCTCCTACTCCTCCTCTTCTTCTTCCATCACGGAAGACAGACAATGTGTATCAGAGAAAACAACACAGAGGCCCTAAAGTGGATACTCTTTCACCAAGTTGGAGAAGCACAAAATAAAAAATGATGGAATTCATATATCATCGGATACTTTCCATGTGCTGTGCACTGCGATGAGCTCTTGATATATTCGGTTTCTAAGTTTCACAGAGCTCTGGGGGGTGGGTATTTCCATGCCTTCTGTGCGGATCAAGAAACAGAGGCTTAGAGATTGAACTTGCCCAAGGCCACCCACCTAGGAAATAGCAGGACCCGGATGGAGGCCCAGGGCCTGCTGGGCTGGGGTAAACCCTTTACTGACTGACTACCTACAATGGGCTGGGGGAAGGGAGGCAAACGGGAGGCTGGGCCAGCTTATCAGCAGAGCAGCGGCTGTCGGGTCCAAGCATCTTGCAAATACAAATAGCTTCTTCCTTAGGTCTGCCCTAAAAAGGGGGGGGGGTGCAGCCATTACCCCCATTTTACAGATGGGAAGAATGAGGCACTGAGAGATTGCACAACTTCCCTCGAGTCACACATGCTAGCAAGTGGCAAAGCTGGGCTTTGGACCCATGTGGACTGTTCTAGATGCTGTGCTTTTCCCCACTCTTCTTCACTGCCTTTGGCAGGACAGATAAGTCCAGCTGGGGACATCAGAGTGAGGAGATGATGAGCTCCAGCTCAGACGGGTCACTGAGGCAGGATCTTCTTTTTCCAGTGTCCACTCGAGGGGCAGAATTCCATATCAAGACCAGGATTTCCTCCAGTGCTTACAGTCTCTGTGGCCTCTTTGCTAGGGGACCGGAAGTGACAGCTGAGACCTGCTTTGTGATGGGACCTCATGGGAATCTAAGAGCACAGAGGCTTTGAAGTTAATGCCGTGATAGTAATTACTGGTCTCAGAGCGTGAGGCTGGCACGGTGCCGGGCACTCAGAAGGCACCCCGTGTGGCAGTGATGGCTGAGCTTGTTGACTGTTCTGTAATCTGTCAGTTAAGACACAAATTCTATGGTTTGGGGGTACCTGAGGGAATTTGCTTTTACAGGAGGGGCAGGGGGCAGGGATGAATTGAGATTTGCAGAACACGTATTGCAAGCAGGCACCCATGGAAGCACCTGTCATATATCATCTCATACTCTTTGCTCGGAAGTCTAGGGACCATGACACCCATTTAACAGATGAGGAGACTAAGGTGTAGAGATAAACTTGCTCAAGGTGACTCACCTAGTAAGGGGTGGAATTGGCTTCCTTGTGGTTTCCTGGTTTCTCCTTGCGCTTCTCTCCTCTCAATTCTCAGAATACCAGCCACAGGGATCTTGAGAGTGTAAATCTAGGTCATGTTATTCCTCTACAAAAAAATTCTCCCATAACTTCCCAGGGCAATTAAAGTACAATTTAAACCCCTCCATGTGCCCAGCAAGGCTTTCCACAGTTTGGTCTTTGCTAAGTCCTTGGTCCTTATCTCCTGCTTCTCTTTCCCACATACATAAAGGTAAAGCCATCCTGGCTTCTTTTTTCCCCTCAAATATGGGCATTGTATCAGTTAGCTACTGCTGTGTAATAAATTACCCCAAACTTAAGGCTGGGTCAGTAATCTGGACATGGCTTAGCCAGATAGATCTGGCTCAAGATCTCATGAAGTTGTAGTTATGATGTTGGCTGGAGCTGCAGTCATCAGAAGGCTTGACTGGGGCCGTAGGGTGCAATTGCAAGATGGCTCATTCACACAAATGATAAATTGGTACTGGCTGTTGGCTGGAGGCCTCGGTTTCCCTCCGGGGACTCTCTATGGGCTGCTTGTGTGTCTTTATGACAACAGGCCAGCTTCCTCCTGGGTGAGAGATTCAAGAGGGAGCAATGCAGAAGCTACAATGCCTTTTATGACCTACCCTTGGAAGACACACTTCGTCCTTTCTGCATATCCTATTGGCTGTTCAGGTTGGCCCTATCTGATGTGGGAGGAGACTCTACATGGTCTGAATACCAGAATCACTGGGGCCGCCCTCTTCCTAGATCCCCTGTCCCTTTTCTTTATTTGTGTCTTACTCATCCTTTAAACCTCAGCTTTTTTTTTTTTTTTTTTTTTTTTTTTTTGCGGTACGCGGGCCTCTCACTGTTGTGGCCTCTCCCGTTGCGGAGCACAGGCTCCGGACGTGCAGGCTCAGCGGCCATGGCTCACGGGCCCAGCCGCTCTGCGGCATGTGGGATCTTCCCGGACCAGGGCACGAACCCATGTCCCGTGCATTGGCAGGCGGACTCTCAACCACTGCGCCACCAGGGAAGCCCTAAACCTCAGCGTTTGAGCTCATCTCCTTTAAGAGACCTTCTCCAACAGCCCAATTTATTCATTCCACAACTATTTATCGAACATCTACCAGGTGCCAGACACTGTTCTAGATGCTGGGACATAACAGGCAGAGGTCCTATTAGACCTATCTTCAAAAATACATTCTTAGCCCAACTACTTCTTCTTCTTCTTCTTCTTCTCCTCCTCCTTCTCTGTTTTTGGTTGTGCGGCATGTAGGATCTTAGTTCCCCCACCAGGGATCAAACCCATGCCCCCTGCAGTGGAAGCGCGGAGTCTTAGCCACTGGACCTCCAGGGAAGTCCCCAACCCCTTCTTTGCCACTGAGGTTTAAGCCACTATCATCCTCAGCCGGCTTGCCACAGTAGCCTCTTAGCTAGTCTGCCTACTATAGGATGTTTTCAAGAATAGCTGGAGGGGGCTTCCCTGGTGGCACAGTGGTTGAGAGTCCGCCTGCCGATGCAGGGGACATGGGTTCGTGCCCCGGTCCGGGAAGATCCCACATGCCGCGGAGCGGCTGGGCCCGTGAGCCATGGCCGCTGAGCCTGTGCTCCGCAACGGGAGAGGCCACAACAGTGAGAGGCCTGTGTACCGCAAAAAAAAAAAAAGAATAGCTGGAGGGCTCCTCCTAAAGCCTATGTCAGGTCAGGTCCCTCCTCCGCTCTAAATCCTCCCATGGCTCCCATCTCACTTACAGTAAACACCAAGTCCTTACATTGGCCTGATTGGGCCCCTTCTTACCTCTCTGACCTCCTAGTCTACTACTCCCTTCCTCCTTGCTTCTGCTACACTGATGTCCTTGCTGGTCCTGGAACCTGCAGGCATGCTCCCACCTCTGCCCTTTGACCTGGCTATTTCCTTCGCCAGCAGGGCTCTTTCCCCAAACTGTTGTGAGACTCATTCCCTCCTATCTTGCAAGCCTTTGCTTGGATGCTCCCTTCTCACTGAGGCCTTTGTGGTCCACCCCATCCAAAACTGCAGTCCTCTTCCTCCCCATTCTTCTTACCTTCTACTTGTTTTTATCATAGCTCTTCTTGCCTTTTAAGAGCATTTGATGCCCTTACTTATTGTTTATTTTTATTTATTTATTTATTTTTGGCTGCACCCTGCGGCATACAGGATCTTAGTTCCCCGACCGGGGATCAAACCCCTGCCCACTGCAGTGGAAGCGCTGAGTCCTAACCACTGGACAGCCAGGGAATTCCCTGTTTATTTTTTATTTTATTTTATTTTTTTGTGTGTGTTTGTTCTTAAGTTATTATTTTTTTATTAGTTTCTGCTTTATAACAAAGTGAATCAGTCATACATATACATCTGTTCCCATATCCCTTCCCTCATGCATCTCCCTCCCTCCCACCCTCCCCATCCCACCCCTCCAGGCGGTCACAAAGCACCGAGCTGATCTCCCTGTGCTCTGCGGCTGCTTCCCACTATCTATCTACCTTACGTTTGGTAGTGTATATATGTCCATGCCTCTCTTTCGCTTTGTCACAGCTTACCCTTCCCCCTCCCCATATCCTCAAGTCCATTCTCAAGTAAGTTCTCTTCATATCAAAATCTAAGCTCCATGGGCATTTTGGTTTATTGTCTTCATTGATGTATCCCCAGAACCTGGTCTTGTGCCCACTACCTAATAGGCTTTGAAAACAGTCAAGGAATAAGTGAACAAATCAACTTCTTCTCCCTCCAAATTGGGCGCTCTTTCGATCACAGCCGAATGCTTTTCTGAGCGCCATGTTCTGTGTCTGTTCAATGGGGATGGATTACATCACCTCAGTCAACCTCTTAAGCTTTCTCAGAGGGTCAAATGCAATAATGGATGTAAGAGCCTCATGTAACAAAGTGTTATGCCAGTGACCATGAGGATGACAGCTGTTATTCCTTCCCCCAGTCCTGGGGAGGGTTACCTCCCTTGGCTTCCTTTTTGTGCTTCTCAGTATGACTCTCTGGCTGGTCTTCATCTCCTTTCCTCCTCCTCACTCAGGGATGCCATGTGGCTGCTTCATCATTTATAGTGGTGGCTGAATAATCGAATTGTTATTGGTTTGGAGAGGGTGGGGGGAGAGATTTTTGCTAAATTGTTTCTCTTTGGACAATGTTCATCTCCTGCCCAGTTGTGATTTATTTCTGCTGTTGGCAGTTTGCTTTCTGGAAATTAATTCTTTGATTGGCATGGAAAGGGAAGTTGATGGCGGCAGGGTATGTATATTTTGTGGGCTTCTTCTTGGATGTGAGAGCTAGCTGAAGCACTGATTTGGTTTTTTCTGGGTATGGTGAAAGGGAGCAGGTAATCTGGGTGTCGAGAATCTCAGGGTGCCCCACCTATGCTCCCAGCCTCTGTCTGAGCTGAACAGTTCTAACCTCTTAAGTCCAATAGGCATGCGTGCCTGGCCATCTTCTATTTGTATGAGCGCATCCACTCCCAGGATCACCTTTGGAAGGTGCTCATATCCACATTTTGCAGATGGGAAAACTGAGGCTCAGACTGGTGAAGGGCATTGTACATTTACATGGTTTTCTATTGCCGCCCCAAATTTAGTGGCCTAAAGACAACTGCTTTATTATGCTCACAAATTCTGTGAGTCAGGAATTTGGACACAAAGGGCAGAGTAGGGATGGCCTATTTCTGCTCCTTGATGTCTGAGGCCTCAGCTTGGAAGACCTGAATGGCTGGGAGTAATTTGAACATCTAGGGGCCTGGAAACACCTAAGGCTGCTTCGCTTATGTGTCTGGCACTGGGGCTGGATGACTCAAAGCCTGGACTGAGCTGGGACAGTCGATTGGAACAGCTCCACATGGCATCTTCCTGCAGCTTGGGATTTCCCACATCATGGCGACTGGGTTCCAAGTAAGACTATCTTGAGATTGAACACCTAGAACAAGAGAATCAAATGGGAGTTGAATGGTCTTTTATGACCTAGCTTTAGAGTAGCCTGCATCATTTGCTGGAATAAAATCCAGGCCTAAAATCAAACCTGGATACCCAAAGGGGAAATAGAACTAGGACATTTCTGGAGGAAAGACATCCCCCACTCCCACCACCTCTGCCAAAGGATGTTTATTGAAGAGGCCACCCTAAGGATAACCCAATCAAGATCACTCTGTGAGATAGAAAAGGTGTATCCATTATAAGTTTTATTTTTGGCAGCAAGAAATAAAACCCAATTCAGTGGAGATCAGGAACAATGGTGGTGTAATTCAATCCAAATCCAAAGGTCTGAGAATCAGGGGGCCAATGATGTAAGTCCCAGTCCCAGTCCAAAGGCCCAAGAACCAGCAGTATCAATGCCCAAGGACTGTAGAAGATAGATGTCCCAGTTCAGTCAAAGAGCAAATTTGCCCTTTCTCCACCTTTTTGTTCTATTCAGGCGCTCAGTGGATTCAAGGAAGCCCACCCACACTGGTAAGGGCCAACTGCTTTACCCCGTCTACCAATTCAAATGTTAAGCTCTTCCAGAAACACCCTCATACACACACCTAGAAGAAATGTTTTATCAGCTCTCTGGGCATCCCTTAGCCTGTTAAGTTGACACGTAAAATTAACCATCACACCACCTAACTCTGGATCATCACTCCACCTTTTTTTTTTTTTTTTTTTTTTTGGCTGTGCTGTGTGGCTTGCAGGATCTTAGTTTCCCAGCCAGGGATTGAACCCAAGCCCTCGGCAGTGAAAGCACAGAGTCCTAACCACTGGACCGCCAAGGAATTCCCCATCATTCCAACTTTTTAACTTTTTTTTTTTTTAAACACTGCCTGAAATAAACAGGGGGAAATATGTCTGCTGGGGGAGAGGGGTGCAAAATAAATGGAACTAGGCATCCAGAGGTGAAGAAGGCAGGGTGCACACTCTGATGTCAGATGGCTTCCTTGAGACTGATGACAGTGGTTTAGTTCCAGAGCGAATGTGTCTGGTGATGAGACCTTAGGTGGCTGACCCAGAGAGGGGCAGAGCCAGGGGCCTCACGGATGGGGCCTGAGGAGGTCCTAGAGAGGGATGCAGGTCTCAGGCAGGGCCAGCCTCTTCTGCAGCATGTAGAGCTGGCCCCTGGGAGAGGAGGATGGAGGATGAGCCTAACTTCCCTCTTGCATTTCCCCACTGATTTCCCAAAGCAGAGAAACAGGCCAATGGGCGATTTCCTTCCCTGGGCCAACCCTCTGCTGGGGCATGTCTCCCTGGTCCTTGTTGGTGGAGGGGGCCACACACAGACACAGAGGTCTCTCTGAAATGGACAGTTAATTGTCTGCAGGCCAGGGAGACCTGCAGAATTAGAGCTTTCCGGACTGGAGCAGGGCACATGGGAGGCAGAAACCCTCCCCCCAGCCCCCCCGCCCCCTAGCCACTCTCATTTCCTTGCCAGCTTTCTAGAAATCCAGGTCAGTTTCAAAGCCTGGGGCTGCAGCCTGCCTGAGCACGGGGTCGCTTCCGAGGTCACTGGCTGGACAAGCAGGTCAATTTTAGCAGGAAGCCTACATGTAAGTGATGCTGGTTAAGTTGGGATTCTGAACCAGGGGGCTCTGGCCTCTGCAGTAGTCTGGTCTTTCCCCTTCATTTTAGGCCCGGGGAGCCTGGGTCCTCCAGAAACTAACATTTATTATGCATGGACGCTCACATATAGGTTTAATAAATACATCCAAATGTCAGGCATATGGGACGCTTATCCAAATAAATCTCATTTGCAATCCTCACAACCCCGAGAAGGAGACTTGTATTTACTTATTTATTTGTTTTACAAATTCCCATTTGAAAAGGTTTTTCACACATTTCCATTTGACAGATTCCCATTTAATAGATGAGAAGACTGAGTGTCAGAGTGGTTAAGGGGCTTGTGCAGGATCACTCAGCTGGGAGCTGTCAAGTGGGACGTGAACTCTTCTCCTCCGGCCCCCTAGTCCAGTGCTCTTTTTGATTTTTTTTAAAAATAAATGTGTTTATTTATTTATTTTTGGCTGCATTGGGTCTTCGTTGCTGTGCGCGGGCTTTCTCTAGTTGCGGCGAGCGGGGGCTGCTCTTTGTTGTGGTGCGCGGGCTTCTCATTGCGGTGGCTTCTCTTGTTGTGGAGCACGGGCTCTAGGCGCATGGACTTCAGCAGTTGTGGCACGCAGGTTCAGTAGTTGTGGCTCGCAGGCTTTAGAGCACAGGCTCAGTAGTTGTGGCGCACGGGCTTAGTTGCTCCTCGGCATGTGGGATCTTCCCGGACCAGGGCTCGAACCCATGTCCCCTGCATTGGCAGGCGGATCCTTAACAACTGCGCCAAAAGGGCAGCCCCCTCTTTTTGATTTAACCTTGAACCTTTGAACCCAAAGGGCTGCCTGACAGCAAGCAGGTCCTCTCTCTCACCTGGCTTCCTGGTCAGGTAAGGAGGAAGCATGGGCCTCAGTCCCACCCGGACATCCACCCAAGGTGCCATTAAAGTTAATTGTTTTTACTGCCAGTTTAACATCATCTTGTAAATCGTTTTACGATGTGGCCCAGGAACACCGAGCTGTGTGTAGAACTCGGGGACAAAATACAGTTTGAACACAGGAGCTTGGGCGCCACAACTACCTGGAGGCTGTAAGATAGGGGTGCCCTCGGCTCTTCCCTGATCCTGTGTCAGCTGGGTGTCAGTTTTCTTCCAGATGAGGCTATGGCTGTGCCTAGAAGGCCTAGATTCTTCACCCGTCCTCCACTGGCTGGACAGGTATCTCTGCTGACCCTACACGGTGGAACCCACTGGAATCTGAGACCCCGAAGCTCTGATTCTGGAGTCTTCGAAAGGTTGGCTGAGGGTGGGATGGGGGGACTCCAGTGCAGAAAGTATGGTGTTTCTGGCACTGGGTCTCTTCCAGCCTCAGGTACGTGGATGGATTGGCCAAAACACCACAGGCAGGTGTTAGGGGTGTGAGGAGCACACATTCTAGGCTGTGACGGTTCTGGAGGCCCAGGTCTTCCCTTGATGGTGATGCTGCCTATTTTTTACCGTCACCTTCCAGGAGAGCCTGTCCTTCCCTAACCATCCCTTTAAGACGGTTTCCTGGGGTTAGCAGAGAGGAAGACGGAGATTGCTGATTCTTGGGAGACCCTGGCTTCCACGAAGAAGACTTCCCCTGAGTCTCCTTTCTCTCCATCTCAGTGCCTGGCACCCCCATTCTGTGGCTCCGTTTTTGCATCAGTAAAACAGAGATCGTGTCTTACCTTCCCACATCGTTGCTCGTATTAAATAAACTGCTACTCTTAAGGTGCCCAGAAAAGCGGAAGGCACGCACTAAACCTCTGTAAACGGCATCTTCAGCAATCATGATGAAGCCCAAATATTTATGGGCACTTGTCCGCAGAGCCTTGTGGCAAGTGCTGGGAATATACAGAGAAGACTGGCTTCCTTGCCTTTAAGGGGCTTTAGTCTGGGAGGACGCACAGTGTTTAGATGTTACGAACACAGGAATTCAGCATCACCGCAGCATATACTGCAGTTGTTCTCAAAATGTATTCCGGGGCCAGCAGCACCCCCGAAACCTGTCAGAAATGCACGTTCTCCGGCCTTACCGCAGACCTCTGGAGCTCTGGGTGGGTGGGGGGTCCCTGGCAATCTGGTTTTAACAAGCCCTCCAGGGGACTGTGATGCTCACTAAGGTTCCAGAACCACTGATAGAATACAGGCACAAGTTTTGGAGTGAAGAGGCAAATTTGAATTCCCTTGCTAGAGGTGAGGCTTTGGACAAGAAATTGTAGGAAGCTCAGTGGGGTGGGAGGGATAGGACGGGAAGGAGAGGAGCGGGGAAACTGGCCGCCCCAGCCCGGGGAGGATGACGACCAGGGAAATACACCAGACCTCTCCCCGGAAGGGCTTCGTGGGTCAAAGGCCGAATCCCTCCGCGGGATATACCCCTGGGCTGACCCAGTTCAGGGAGGTCAGGAGGGCGTCTCAGAACGCGCCCAACCGGGCTTTAAGACGTGTAAACCCTGGGTTCGGCCCGACTCCGTCTCGTCCAGGCAGGCTGTCTTGGGGGCACCCTAACCTCTGCGAGCCTCAATTTCCCCATGTTGGAGATCACTGAGGTTCCACCGAGGCTGGAAGCCGTAGAAGCACGTAGGAAGCTACAGGGTCCCGCATCAGGACCAATTTCCGGCTTTGTGCTCCAGTAAGTGGTTTTAGAAAGTTCCCCTCTCGTCAGCTCGGCACCCGCCGGCCAGGGGCTGCCGGGATTCGGGAGCTGCGGCGGTTGATCTTTTCCGAGAATCCTCCACTTGCCGCGCCACCGGGCAGTGTGAGCGGGGCGTGAGGTTAACTTCCAGGCTTTTCGTTAAAGCGTCCGGGAATTAACCGGTGAATGACCCGGGTGTCTGTAGGAGTGAATGAATTTGCACAGGAGGCTGAGCGTGGGGACCCTGACCGGGGGAGCCGGGGCGCGTCGGCGGGGACCCAGCCCAGGAGCGCGGAGCGCAGGGCGCAGGGCGCAGGGCAGGGCGCACCGCCTGGGCTTAGGAGTCGACCTTGGCCTTCTCCCGGGTGGAAGGAAAGGGCGAGGATGGGAGGATGGAGAGCGGGAGGAGGGGTTGGAAGGTGGGCTGTCTTGACTCTGGAGGGCTCCATAGGCCTTCCAAGTGTTCCTTTTTCTTTTTTAAGTATAGTTGAATCACAATGTTGTGTCCTTTGAGTAAAGTCCAAACACTGCCCCGAGCTCCAGTGACTATCCAGTGAGCGAGTGATTGCCCTAACCCCTGCCTGCCTTTCAGCACCGAGCTTCTATTATGTCCCCGTCCTCGACATCCAGCTGAGGGGGCGGGGGTGCCCCTCCCCAAGACCCCAGGCCCTGCGTGGGTTCGCGCTCGGACAAGGCTGCTCACGCCCTCTCGTTTCCAGCGGGCCAAGCTCGTCGAAGGAGGGGACCAGAGGAGCTCTGACCTCCTCGGTTGGAGGAGGTTGGGCCCATTTCCCCCTCCTAGACCCCCGCTCGTAACAGCCCAGAGGGCAGCGACCTTGCCCGGCGGCCACGGCCCGCCCCCTCCCTCGCGCCCCCCACCCCCTCCCGGTCAGGCTTTGAAGAGCGCGTTTGACGAACTTTTACATTTTCCTTCTGGAGGCGTGTTTGTTCTTCGCAGTCACCTCGCTCTGTTTTATGAGCTTCAGAGCTGATCTGCACGTTCTCCCCGCCGTGTGATTTCAATGTGAACTCTCCCCGGAGCGGCCTTTCCCCTCTTGCAGCCTGCCAAGTCGTTTGAAGGCTGCACAAACATTCTTGCTCTCTCCCGTCCCCGCAAATCTCGGTCTACACCCGCGAGGGCAGGCGGAGGCAGTTACCCCGAGAGTTCCGGTGGATTGGAGCCCTTCAGCAGACGCCTTCAGAGCGTTTGAAAGGACGAACTGGGGGAAGGGAGGGGAAACATTCGAATAGCTGCCCCCGTGGTCCCTCTTCTTAAGGATTACGATGAGGTGTGTGGGTGTAAACATTCCCTAATCCATATTCCAAGTTTTGGGAACGAGGATAGTGGAGACGCACAGGGAGTAGGGCAGAGGTGATGTAAACGTGCACCTTCTCTCCATTGATCGCCTGGTTCAATTTTCAGCTGGTTTCCTGGCAAGGAGGTGTTATCCCCACTTTACAGATGAGGAAAACTGAGGCTGAGGGCAGTTTCCCAGCCACCCTTTTGGGATTCAAATCCTATTTTGAACGAACCCTCTTTAGAAGAATAAAGGTCAATACTTAGGGTTTAACATAACATTATTAACTACTTCTAACAGGTGCCCTTCCTTTGGTAAGCCACCTGCTATGTTTCAGGCACCGTTCTAAGCCATTTGCTTATTTAGTTCTCACAAGTGTTTCTCACAGTGACTCTGTGAATTAGGTACTTAACACATGACAGAAAAGTCAAGGCACAGAGGTGTTGTCACAGCCCAAAGTCACACAGTGAGGAAGCGCTGGAGGCAGGAGTTGAACCCAGGGGGAGGCACTCCTAACCACCAGTGCCATGCCTCTGGGAGAGCCTTTCCCAGCTCCCTCCTGAGCCACGTGAAAGAAATCCCAGGCTTACTGACGCTGGGCTGCATTTTCCTCCCCAAGGTCTGGGGGCGAACAGGAAGATGGGGATGGGACAAGGGGGTTACATAAGATGGTGACTTCAAAGGCAGCCACCACTAGGGTATATAGCCTTGGCTCTGGGTGGCTAGCCAGGGGCACCAGTCTACAAGCTGTGGGCTGTCCACCCTCGGTCTCTCACCCTACCTCTTTGTAGTCCAAGGACGGAGAGGGTGATGGAGAAGACTGAAGGCAGAAGTGGAGGGGGAGGTCTTGACATTGAAGGTGGGGGAAACAGAGATTAGCGGTTGATAATCAGAGTAAAAATAATGAGAGTAGACATCCTTTATTGAGCACTTACTCTGCTCTCTATAATAAATGGTTCTTTTCTTACGTGACTAGCCTTATGGGTAGCGACTTTCAACTATTCCCTTTAAAAGGCACAGAGAGGCTAAGCCATTTGTTCAGAGTCACAGAGCCAGTAAAGTCGTGGCTTCAGAGCTCCAGGAGGGAGGAGGCTGTTGGGGGGGGCTCACTTTGTGTAAATCTGGTGCATTTCGGTGGAAGCAGGTTCTGACTTTCTCTGATACAAACCTCAAAACAGAATGAGAGGATCTCAGGACAGTCGGTCCAGCCACCCTCCAGATGGGGAAACAGGCCTGGTGAGGGAGTGGAGCATGACCTTCAGTCAGGTATCAAGTCAGGAGGGCAAACAAAGGTGGAACCCCACGGTCTGGGGCTTAGCTTACCGGCTCCCTCCCAGGCCAGGGTGCTGACTACAGCCCTGAGGGAGGGAGCAAGGGAGGGGCGTGAGAGCACCAGAGACAGACCTGGGTTTCCCTTTTGTCCTCAACTTACTGCGTGACTTTGTGCAAGTTGCTCAACCTCTCTGGGCCTCAGTTACTCCAACTGCAAAATCATGGTGGTACAGGGGTTAGATGGTTTAATTGCTAAATCGTCGGTGATCGTAATGTTCTTAGATGCTCATTAGGCCACAGCCAAAAAGCAGATTGAGAGCCAAGTAGAATGAGTTGCCAATCCCAGGGTTCTCTGAAATCAGGCTCCCCAGACTTCTGGAGGGTGGGTGGCAGTGGGAAGCTCCCTGGATCGCTGAAGAAGTGCCCTTTCTTTGGCAGGCACCCCAAAGGCTTCTTGGTTCCAGCCCAACGATAGAGTCTCTGGGCTTCTACATGAGAAGTGGGTTATAACCCCACCTCTGATTCCTCTGAGGCCTCCTGTTCTTGGGGCCACTGAGCCCAAGGAGTGGGGGCTGGAGGGTGAAGGTCTTGGCTAGAGTAATTAGGCTTGGCCTGGGGGTCTCTAAGACCAAGAAGCTCTGTGTGCTACTGCCTGTATATATATCGAACCAGACTGACTTATGTGAATACCGGTTTTAGGCTCACATCGACATGGTATACCCCTGCTCAGCCCACCCTCCTCCTCCTTTTCCTCCTCTTCCTTCTTCTTCTTCCTACTATTATTATTAGTGCTATTATTTAAGGGCTACACTTTTTCTAGCAGCACTGTAAGCCAGCTGTGTTGCAATTTACATTATAACATTGAGAGTCAGAGAGGTGAAGACACTTGCTCAAGGTGCTCAGCCAGTAAGTGGCCCAGAGACAGAGAAAGACAGATAAAAATAGACGGCAGGGGCTTCCCTGGTGGCGCAGTGGTTGAGAGTCCGCCTGCCGATGCAGGGGACACAAGTTCATGCCCCGGTCCGGGAGGATCCCACATGACGCGGAGCGGCTGGGACCATGAGCCATGGCCACTGAGCCTGCGCATCCGGAGCCTGTGCTCCGCAACGGGAGAGGCCACAACAGTGAGAGGCCCGCGTACCGAAGGGGGGAAAAAAAAATAGAGGGCAGAGAGAAGAGGTTGAGGGAGCAGGCAATGTGACAGACAGAAGAAAACTCCCATCTCCCTGCCCTAAATCTGACACCGAGCTGGGCCATCCTTGATATGATCACAGACGCCCAAAGACACCTGGGACACAGAACAGTCCCAGGAAGTTCCTGCAGCGAGGGGTATCCCTTAACGCTGGGATCAACAGCTCCACAGATGTGCTGATGGATGCTCTAAGGCTGATTTATAGAGGTGTCTCCATTCCTAGGGACTCCCTGGGGCAGTGGAGAAATTACAGAAATCTCAGCCTTTCCTATTCTGCTCCAGGAAATGGGAGGATAAAGTGTGCGAGGTGGGAGCCAGTGCCCAGGGCAGCAGAGGAAGGCAGCCTGAGGGCCCAGCTGGTTGGAGGTTCCTGGGATGCAGGTTCAGGCAATGTACCACCCACACGGCGGGGGGGTGGGGTGGCGGGGACCAGGCACCCCACTGGGCGCTGGAGGCATGGGGCAGCCGGTGGTGGATAAAACCATTGTGCCTCCAGTAAGAGTCAGAGGGGGCCTTGGGCATTATTTTACAGACCCAGAGAGGGGCACTACTTGGCCAAGGCCACTCGGAGTCAGGGATGGGGTCAGGGATGGGGGTCCCGCCTCCGCGGGCCTGGAACCAGCCCTTCCCAGCCCCCCTGCGCCGCATGGGGGAGGGATAGTGGGGTGGGGGGAGTAGTGGTGGGGTGTTTCCTTAATGGCCCCAGCCGAGGTGTCGTGGGGTGGTCCAGCTCTGACGTTCAGCCTCAGCCTCCCTGTGCCCTGGCGCTCGCGGCGCGGCTGCGCATTTCTCCACATCGTGGACTGGAGAGATGGCCCAGCTTGTCGGGCCTGGGAAGGAGGAAGGGAAAGCAGGGCCTGGAGGTCGATGCGGGGGTGGGGGGAGCGTGGGGGGATGGAGCTGCGAACAAAGGGGCCCGCGCTGGATCAGGCAGGGCCGCTGAGTGACGATCCCCAGGCCCAGCGGCGGGGCGGAGAGGCTGGGGGGGGGGTGGGGCGGGGCGGGGGCGCAGGGAGATGCGGAGACACAAACCCACACAGAAGAGAGAGCCAGGCGGAAGGGCAGAGATGGACGGAGAGAGTTCGGGAGAGAAACACACAGAAAAGAGAGACGGAGGCCGGCTCGGAAGGATGGAGGGAGAAACACGACACAGAAGGATACTGAGGCACACAGAGAAACACGGGGAGAGAGAGGGTAGACACAGGAGAGACTCAGGGACGGACAGAGAGAAATAGACTCAGAGAGACAGAGAAGGAAGCCTGAATCAAGACGGGGAAGAGAGAAAATAAAGACCCGGAATTGATACAGAGACAGAAAGGCATTGTGAGTGGGAGAAACAGACCTGGAGGGAGACAGAAACAGAGAGGAAGTGAGCAGAGATGGTTAAGACAGCAGAACCGGTCAGTGTGATTTGTAGCCGACAGTGGACAGAAAACCACATCGAAGCAAATTCGCTTCGGCAGCAAGGATCTGAGGTTCTCTCTGCTGTGGGTCCTCGGCTGTCCTGGCCCAACTGGTCCTGGGTCAGGGGACATTTACCCCTGAGGCTCCAGCGTAAGGGACTTGGCTACAATTAGTAATGGGGTTAGTTTCCTTTCCGGATAAAGGTGCTTCTGTAAGTGGTTTTGAATGCCCTGCCAACCCCATCTTCAATTTTTAAGGGTCATCCTGCCACCTCTGGAGTGGGCATCTGAGGGTGTGCTGCCCCCAGGCTGTCTGACCCCAGGCAGGACTTCAGGGACACTGAGCAGGCCCTCAAGGGAATATCCATCCAGCTGCGGGGATACACTTGCCTGCACACACGTGTGCAACCTCTCCCAGATACAAGCATCTTCATCGCATATGTGTGCACATACCCTCACGCAAGTCCACCAGACACACACTTCACTCACTGCGGCACACATGTGTGAACTCACCTATTCATTGTTTGTTTCGAATCTCTCACATGCGAAGTGTTAGACTGGACATTAAAGATACAAAAACAAGAGAGTGGAGGATATCTCCCAGTCTCCCCCTATAGGCGGGGGTACCAGGGAGGCTGCCAGGCACTGGGCGTGGGAACTGTCCCTCTGTCTTTGAGAATGTCCAGGGTCAAGGTCTGTGGCGTGGTAGAGAGGTCCAGGCCCCCCACCTCTGTCGTCAGGGCTAGTAGCACCCCCCTTAGTGTAGGTGAGCTTGGAGCAAGCTTGGGGTCTCCCAGAATATAGATTCTTTCTTTCTTCATCCCCAAAGCCTCCCCCCTGATATGGGAATTCAGAGGACCGGGGGTCCTGTCCCTGCATCAGGTTCTCAGAACTGCCCCCCCACATCTGTTTCTTTGGGGAGGCAGGCATAGGAGGAGATTGTCTCTTCCTCCAAAGTTGGGCACCCCACCCTGTGAGGAGCTGGGACCCTGTGAGGAGTGGGGAAAGAGGTTGGAGTTCCTTTTGTATTTGCCTCAGCAACCTGGGAGAGTGTGCACTTCCTTCCAGCTGGGCTGAGAGTAATGACCAAACCCAGTGGCTGCTTCCAGTTCTGGCCGGGTCTTTTCACTTCATACATCCTAATGATTGGAATAACAGCCAACGTTTATTGAGTGCCCACTGCACCAGAGTGTTTGCCAAGTTTCCTGCCTGATCAAGAATTCCCTGGTGGTCCAGTGGTTGGGACTCCGAGCTTCCAATACAGGGTTCGACCCCTGGTAGGGGAACTCCAAGATCCCCTATGCCATGAGGCCAAAAACAAATAGGGACTTCCCTGGTGGCGCAGTGGTTAAGAATCTGCCTGCCAATGCAGGGGACACAGGTTCGAGCCCTGGTCTGGGAAGATCCCACATGCCCCAGAGCAGCTAAGCCCGTGAGCCACAACTACTGAGCCCACGTGCCACAACTACGGAAGCCTGCACACCTAGAGCCTGTGCTCCGCAACAAGAGAAACCACCACAGTGAGAAGGCCGCACACCGCACCGAAGAGTAGCCCCGGCTTGCCACAGCTAGAGAAAGCCCGTGCGCAGCAATGAAGACCCAATGCAGCAGCCAAAAATAAATAACTAAACAAATTTAAACAAACAAAAAACAGCAATGCTGCAGATACTGCCTGATGGCAGGCTCAAAACAGCCCTATTACATGGGAGGAATGCTTGTGAATCCCATTGTACAGATGCAGAAACTGAGGCCCGGGGAGGTGAAGGCATTTGCCCCAGATAGTATGGCCAGAATTCATGCCCAGAAGCCAAGCTTTTAACTAACGTCCACCCTTGGAGCAGAGAGTTCTGACCTCTCTCTGTTGCCTCCGGAAATGGGCAAGATGGGGGAGGTTTGCATGTGCTTGCGTGAGTGGGGGGATCGTGGGTGGTGTAGATTCCAGGGGTCAGCCAGGAGCTGCCCTGGGATTCAAACGGCAGAGGCCCAGGCTGGGGAGAACTTTCCAAAGAGCAGCCGTTTCCTCTGACTGCTTTAGGGGCCTTGCCCAAGCCCACCAGCTCAGTTAAGCTCTGCTTTGGTCCCGCTGGAGGACTGCAGAGCAGCCGGCTCCGCGCCCAGTTGGCCTGCCGTGTAACAAGATAGTTTATGTTATACCGCCGAGCAGAAATAAAACTACTGACTCAAGCGCTGCAAACAGATGCTGCCGGCCAGAGCCCAGGGTCCGCGGCCAGATGCTCCTCTGAGAACCCCAGGAGGGTAGAAGCTGGGAGCCTGGTCCCTCCAGACCCTGCGGCTTGGGGCGGGGGTGGGGGCAGGGTGGGGTGCTGCTGCAGCAGGAGGTTTGGGGGCTGCTAAGGAGCTTTCGGAAATGGCCGGGGAGGAAATGAAGAAAGAAAGGGGGCCCATCTTTCCTTTCTCCAACTTACTCTTTCTCCACGAGTTTGGCAAATTCTAAACTTGAGACCTGCCAGTTTCTGGATTTTAATGGCTTTTCCTCCCAGGAAGAGAGGTAAAACCCAGGAAACGAGGTGAAACCCAGGAAGCCTCCTGGAAATCCCCATGAGTTCTCCCAAAATACCCCAAGTAAACATGCTCTGAGTCCCCTAAATCCCCTTCTAAGAAGATTCTGCCCCTAAGCTCTCAAGAGAGTTCTGGAACTTCATCTCCTAACTCATCTCTCCCCCCACCCCCCAGGTCTGCTGCTTCATCTTCTAGACCGCAGCCACCAGGACCTTCTTTATACCATGCAAGTCATGCTCTTGCTCCCACACCTTCAATGGCTCCCTATTATCCATGGTAGAGCTTCTCAAAGAGTCGTCTGAGGAGTGTATGCATAGGAGTCCCCTGGCATGGTTGTTAAAATGCATATTCCAGGGCCACACCCTTGAGCTATGGAATCCACCTCTTTGGGGGCTTAGGAATCTGCATTGTGAACAATCCAAAACCTTTCAGGAAGGAGGCAGGGTGTAATTTTTTGTGAAATGACCACATTGTAGAGTCAGTAGGGTGATGTCAAGTGGAAAGTGGGTGCAGCCCTTTTCATTCTGTTATTCAGCAGATGTTTAGAGCACCTACTATGTGCTGAGCACTGTGTTAGGGGCTGGGTGCCCGGGATACAGTCTGGACAAGGTAAATGAGGTTCTGGCTGTCTTGTACTTCCAGTGACTTCGCAGAAAGAACAGCTGGATGACGGTTGGAAGGTTCCAGAAGACATCATGGGGAGGCACCTCAGGACGGAAAGGTGCATTATCCACAAGGATTCAGTGGCTGCGCTCCTGATCAAAGGCTGGTGTTGGGAAAGCCTCTGAGGTCAGAATTGCGAAACAGGATTGAAGGCGCTGACAATTCTGCAGCAGCACAGACTTTGGGGAGAAGGTGAGAAAAATGAGGAAATGGGGGCATCCCTGCCCTCTCCTCTGCTTATCTTTCCTGCACACTCCAAAGGTAGGGACCTTATCTCCCCTTCTTCCCAGGAACCCCCAGAAGTGCCCGCAGTGCTCTGGAAATGTTTGTTGAATGAATGAAAGAAGGGAGGTGGAAGAGGGAGGGGGAGATAGAAGACAAAGAAGGGAGGAAAGAACAAAAAGAATGAATAAGGAGATAGGAAAGGAAGGAAGGAGACAACAGGCCTCCTGTGTAGTTCATAAACCCCAGACGTTATTTGGAGTAGGGGTGAAATGAACGTGTGTGTGCACGGATGTAGACCCTAGAGAATATTAGGGTCGATTCTTAGAAACCAAGGCATCTAGGAACGCATGAGTGGCCCCTGTCCTGTGGTCCATTCTCTCCTGGGGGAGGAAGAAGGCAAGGGAGGCTGATGTAAAAAGGCAGAGTGCTGGTACTTCCCTGGCGGTCCAGTGGTTAAGACCCTGCGCTTCCACTGCAGGGGGCACGGGTTGGATCCCTGGTCAGGGAACTACGCTCGTGCATGTCCTGCGGCGTGGCCAAAAAAAAAAAAAAAGTGGGGGTGACACTGGGGGTGTGGAACTGACCTGGCCAAGGTTCATATCAATGAGGGCAGTCACAGGGGCTGCCAGGGGAAAGGCGATGGGGTGTGTGTGTGTGTGTGTGTGTGTGTAACAGGCAGAGACTTTCAAAGCGATCAAAAGAACTCTGATGAACACTCTCTCCTACACCCTCCCTCTCGGACCCCATTTCCTCCCAGTCAAGGCCCAGGACAGACACGCCTGAAAGTAATTCTAAGAGGCAGGGGAAGCTTGAGCAATTATTTTTACGCTAAAAAAAATTTTTTTTAAAGCCCTCAAAGATAGGGCCATGCTCAGGGCTCTAAGACTCTCAGAGGCCCCGGCCACCCCATCCCTGAGTGCGCCCTCCTTCCCAGCCCCCACATGGTCTGGTCTCTATCTTCTGCCCGCCTGTGACAGACAGGCCAGGCCAGGCCCCCCCAGAGACCTCTCCCTCCCCAGCTGGAGGCCTGTCCCCTCTGAAACTGATCCTGGGCCTTTGGATCTAATTTGTTTCTCTGTCTGCCGGGTTTGGGGGGGTGTTGCCTGGAGACATGGTGGTCACAGGTGACATCAATCATGTCTGCATCTTCCCAGGGACGGGGATAGGATATCAGAGAGGTGACCAAGCATTTGCCACATGATTCAAATCATCCCAGCATTGATTAATTGGGTTCATCCTGAGTTTCTGAATCATAACAACTGTTTTTCTCCTTCACCGAACGTCAACAGACCCTTAAAGGGGAAGGATCCATTTACCCAAGGCATGTGGTGCATTAAATTGATCAGCTCCTATTAAATGTTAAATGCTGGATGCGTTTTAGACAAAGTCGATTTGCTCGAGGTACGTTTCAAAGGTTGTGTGATGATTAGACATCTCTCTCCCTGCCTCGCCCCTTCCTCTCTAGCTTTTCCTCGGACGTGTTTTGGCTTTGGCCTCTGACAGATGGGATGCGGGAACGTGTGGGCTGATGGAGAGGGTCCTTTGCTGGGGCGGGGGGAGACAGGGTGGTGGAGAGCCCCTACAGACTGTTTAAAAGAGATACAGTTTCTGAAAAGTTTAATAAGGCAGAAAACAGTCCCGGATGCCAAACTTGCCTTCCAAAAGTTAAATATCCGGAATGCCTCCTGCCCCGAAATGGAGGAGAAAACAGCATTTCCCAAGCCAAAAAGAAAGGGCAGTTTTCTAGAGAAGAGAAATTCTGTTTCTACACTGGTATGGGTTCTGGAAGCTAAATAACCCAATATGCTTGGCCTGGAAGCAAAATCCAGTTCTCATGTGATCAGTCAGTGAGAGGAGGGTCGGGAAAAATAAAATCAAAGCTCAGGCAAGTTTCCAGCTGTCTTTCCTACACGTGAAAAGAGATGCTCGGCCGGGCACCCATCCTACTGGCTGTGTGACCTTGGACAAGTCACTGTGTTTGTCTGAATATCAGTTTTCTGAGATCTCGGTTTTTTAGTAAGAGGATTAATGATATTCACCGGTCTGTTGAGAAGTCTAGATTAAAAGAAGGAAGGTTAGTGAAGTAACTCAGCAAATGCTGGGTTCTTGGTAGATACTTGATAGGTAAAAATGTATGTGTTTGAGGTGAGGACGGGGCTGTCGCCAGGAGGTCCTGGTGCCTCGTGTGTGTGGATTCATTTGGTTCACAAAGTTTCACAATGTAGGTGAGCTCCAAGATTTAGCCAAGGGGACATTTTTGGCTGTGATAACTGGTGGGGGACCTGGAAGTAGAGATCAATCTGTAAGTGTGGGCTTGGCAGCTCCTAGTGATGTTGGAAGAGTGAATTGGAAATTGATTAGCGTGTCTGGAAGGTTCTCAGGGAGAGTGGAGGCTCTTCACCCCTATGCAGCAAGCCTCCCAGGAATCCCCCCATCAGCAGGGTGTTCTCTCCCAGCAACAGGTTCAGGTACTTGAAATGACCTGCATCTTCTGTGACCCCTGACTAGTTCTTAGTGATGGACAGAAGGTGACGGACAGGTTCACCCACGCTCTGTGGCTCTGGCTTAGGGTGACTCTTCCCAACCTGAGCCACATTTCTGTGGCTGCTGCTTTTGCCTCTGCTAAATCGTTTTGTGGAATGATTGGGCTGTCCTGGTGTCCTGGGAGACAGCGAAGGGGACAGACAGATCACATGGGGAGAAACACAGGCAGAGGTGGCAAGAGTCCAAAGAGAGACAGAGGAGACAAGAGAGAGAGAGAGACACACACACACAGAAAGAAGCACAGGAGAGAAAAGGATAAAGAAGAGAGAAAAAAAAAAAGCAGAGAGAGACAGAGACAATTACCCCTACCCAGAAATACAGAGGAAGGGGGCCAGGAGAGGGTCAGAAATACCACGCGGTACCTGCAAAGAGAAACTGAAACCCAAAGACATAGTCATACAAGGAGAAAGACGACAGAGGTAGAAACAGAGAGCAAATGAGCGGGCAGATGCGATCCTTGAAATGCCATATCTTGGACTAGTAGGTGCTTTATTCTTGGGATCCTGACTCACGTTTCTCTCCCAGAACGTGGAATTCCCTATCAGCGTTGCCAGGCCTTCAAAGCCCCCTGCTAGCCTGGTGCCCTGGGAGGCACTGCTGGGGTACCACAAATTAGACATTGGGGCTGCAAGGCAGGATTACATCAGGGGAGGGATGGATGGTGGGAAGGATCAAAGGCAGCCAGGGCCCTGGATTCATTGGCAGGACTCCCAGTGGGGCCCATAGGCCTGAATTCCTGGCGGGACCCCCGGGAAACATGCTGTTGGGCAGATAGAGACGTTCCAACTGCAGGCTGCCTTCATCCCTCCCTCCCTCCCTCCCTCCCTCTTTCTCTTGCATGTTCCTTGAAATCAGAATTGAGGGTTGGTGACTGCTTCATTGAACTCAAGGTAGCAGGGCCTGCTCTTCCAAGGGACCCCAGTTCTTGAGTCTCAGTTCCCTTGTGTGTGAGATAGACATTCTAGTAACAGGTGGGGACTGCCTTCCCAAGTTATCGAAGACCTGATGGAATTATGTTAAGTGTTCAGGAGGAAAAAAAGTAAAAAGAAGAAGAAGGAAAAAAGGGGGGACTTCCCTGGTGGCCCAGTGGTTAAGACTCCACGCTTCCACTGCAGGGGGCGCAGGTTCAATCCCTTGTCGGGGAACGAAGATCCTGAATGCTGTGTGGCGTGGCCACAGGGAAAAAAAAAAGAAAGCAAGAAAAAATTGAAAAAAGGGAATTCCTTGGCAGTCCAGTGGTTAGGACTCGGTGCGTCCACTGCCGGGGCCCAGGTTCAATCCCTGGTTGGGGAACTAAGATCCCGCAAGCCAAAAAAAAAAAAAAAAAAGTGTTCAGGAGGGCAGAAAGATGTGCTGGTTTGGAGTGAGACACCCTTGCGATTAAATCCAGTCGTCTTTCCTGAGACTTAATCTTCTCCTCTGTAAAATGGGGATCACAGAAGGACCCTTCACTGCATTGCCATGGGCTGTGAACCATCACCGGTGCCCAGCTGAGCCCAGCGCCTGGTGCCTAAGAAGCACGGGGCCCACGGCAGCTCTAGGAGACAGAAGCCAGATTGCTGCCCGGACAGGGGGTAATATATGGCATCCAGCTCCGGCCGAGAATTGAATTCAACCTCAGCTGGAGAATTAGAACATTGTGATTAGAAAGAAGAGGAGAGAAGGGACAAAACAACCTGTCTTCAAGTGCATGATGACAGAGCACAGACTTTCCTGGCAGCCCGGGGGGCTGGGGAAGGACAGGGCAGATCATATTAATAACAATAAATTATATCTGCACTGTGATTTATGGCTCGGAGGCGCTTCCCATTATGTTATCGTACAGTGCCTTGGGAAGGGTGGACTCTTCTGATGATCGTCACAGCCCTTTTAATGTCATTGCTGCTATTAATGACAGTGGCGCGATCCGTGTTATTATTGACGTGATTCCTTCTTTCCTGTGGTAGACACTTGAGACTTCTCTTCTTATCCACCAAGGGTGAAGGGGCTCAAAGAGCCCTCCTGTTGGGCCCCGAGGCCCTCCATCTGCCTAACCCACCAGCACCCATCCCTACCCCTTATTCCCACTGGTGGGAGCTCCCAGTGAGGAAAGAATTCCCTCCGGCAGCTGCCCATTGCGGGGCGGGTAGGCGTGACCCGGATGTGGACTTGAACTTCCAAGTTACCCCTGGTCCCACGGCTGCCCTCACATCTCTCTTTGAACCCAGCCACAGCCTGGCCGGAGGGTTCACTGTCCTCTTTCCCTCTCACCTCCTGTCCTTTCCTTCAGGAAGCTTGCAGTCCGATTGGGACTGAGTTGATTTGGGGACCAGGTTCATTTAGCAGTTGCAGAGCGAGCTATTTCAAGCATGTGCAGATTCAGTCCTGGAAATGGCCTAGGAGGAGACCCCTGGGCTTCTGAGCAGGAGAACAAATGAGCTCCCCCTGCCCGCCACCCTTCCTTGCATCCCATCCTGCGATTTCCTTTGTCTCAATCCCAAATCCCCCTTTACATGATCCCGGAGGCTTCCTAATAAAATAGAACTGTAACTTTATCTAAGACGAGTGCAGCACATGTAGAATGGATAAGGTGTAATTAATAACAGAAAATAATGTTTCCCCCCTCCTGACCTTTCACCCCCATATAAGTGTCTTAAGTTTTATGACAGCCAAGCCCAAAATGACTGTGTGCGTGCATGTGCGTGTGTGAGTGTGTGGTATCTGAGCTGAGCCTCGTATGGCCCCTCAGACATACTTGGGGCCAGTACGTCTGTCTGGTGAGCATTCACCTAGCCCTGGCTGGAATTGGTTTACGTTTCTGGGTGGACTGGCCTCTCGCTGAACCCAGGCACTGCCTGAAACTGATCTGATTTCTTGAAGTCAGGATTTGGTCTAGATCTCAAAATACCCTGTATCTATTTCCATGCAAAACTTGGGGCAATGCAGAAGTTGAAGAATGAAAAGAATAAAGGGGTAAGTGTGCATGTGTATACACACACACACACACACACACACACACACACACACAATCTTTTGGATGATCTAGTACATTTCAGAACCCCGGTTGATTCTGGGGAGGGGGTCTTGATAGGTATTTGCGTCCATAGCAGTAGGCAGGAAACCAAGATGAACATTGGCTTTGATGCCGTAAATCCTTGGCCATACAAGGATCTCATTACGGAAAATCCTCTCTTAAGCAATTGCATCTCCCCACCCCACCACATAGCATTATCCTTGCTGTTTATCTGGGAAGGAACGAAAGAAGTGTGCTTGGCCCAGCGAGGTAGGGGCTGGAGGAAGCAGGGGAAGGGGTGAGGGGAGCCCCACCTCCAAGTCGCCGCAGACTGTCGTCTGCCGTGGGAATTGAAGGGCAGTTGCCCCGATCCTGTTTGTCTGAACGGTTCCATAACTGTGTTCTTTTTGAGTAATATTATCTTGCTTTAAAGGTCACTGGGCTGGCCTGAGCTCTTGGTTTCTCGTGATTCATTGCGTTTGATGCTCAACTTTTCGAGAAGTCCTCAGCACCAACCTCTGGGTTAATGGAAGCCACACCAGCCACGAAGCCAGTGGCTTTGAATCTCCCCCGGATGGGGAGGCCTGGGCAGGGTGCAGTGAGCTTCCGCCTTTTGAGCAGCAGCGCTGATGTGAACCAGAGGTCATGCATGCTGTGGGCCGTGTGTAAGTTCTTCAAGACAGCGGCAACTGGACCCTCCAGATTCTTTCCCACCCCAAGCCTGGGGAGTTTTATTTTCCACGTTTGCCTTCTCTGGGCTGACTTTTCCGGGACCCCTAGGGCACCAGAGGGACTTTTGGAGTGGGGAGATCCGCAGCCCTAAATCGTTAGAGAAGGCCCCTCTGTCTGCCCCTCTCGCCTTCCTCCTTCCAGCTTTGGCTCTTTCAGGCACAGATAAACCAATTCCTGCTCCCCCGGGGCATTCCTGCTCACCGATGTTAGGTGACAGGCTGGATTTGGAGGGAGATCTCTTTCTCCTGGGGGAGTCATTGGGATGCTGAGGTCTTTTACGGTCATGCTTGAACTCTGGAGAGCCCCCAAACTGACGGCCACCTCTGCTAAGTTGATCGTATATTTTTCTGTCTTTCTGTCATTCCGTCATCCTTCTCCAAATGCTTTGGCCTGCCATATTTTTATGACTCTTCTTCCAAGAGGGGAATCCATGGAGGGTGGGTCAGCATGATTTATCTTCAAGGAGAAGGGAAGGAGAATTTCTTATCTGTGGTATCAGGAGGTGGGGTTTTCCTCTTATCACTCTGTCTTTTGCTTTGGGGTTTAAATGCAATACAACGGGTTGGATTAAGCAATTCAGGGAGTTCTTTTAGGAAAGTTGACAATGACCAGAAATTGGGGACTCAACCGTCTCCTAATTTTACATCCTGCTAGTTATTTAAAATCACAGTACACCAGTCCTGGAGTTTGTTGCCAGGACCAGAAGATCTTGATTGGATTAAAATATTTCCCAAGGGGAGGTTTTGAGGCTTTGGCAAACATAATGAGAGGAGTAGCTCTTCAAAAACAAAACTTGAAAAATTAAACAAGTAATATATACTCATTATTGAAAAAAAGTAGAAAAGGCAGATAAGGAAAAAAAATTACCTGTAATCCCACCCCACGGGGCTAAGTATTCATATTTTACCATATATCTTTCCAGTCTTCTGGGTACGGTACATGCGTTTTAGATGAAAATAAGTTATTGCATATGCTGCTAATGACAGTTTTTATTAGCAAAAAACTATATGTACCTATTGTAAAATATTCAAATAATATGGAAAATAACAAAACCACCACCAACAACAAAAACTCAGATTGCAACCACTATCTACCTTCAGGTGAATATCTTTCTAGATACCTTTTCTCATATTGTTTGATACCCTGCTTTAAAAAAAATCTTAACATAGGGACTTCCCTGGTGGCACAGTGATTAAGAATCCGCCTGCCAACGCAGGGGACACCGGTTCGAGCCCTGGTCCGGAGAGATCCCACATGCCGCAGAGCAACTAAGCCCGTGCGCCACAACTACTGAGCCTGCACTCTAGAGCCAGCGAGCCACAACTACTGAGCCCACGTGCCACAACTACTGAAGCCTGCGTGCCTAGAGCCCGTGCTCTGCAACAAGAGAAGACACTGCGATGAGAAGCCGGTGCACTGCAACGAAGAGTAGCCCCCGCTCCACGCAACTAGAGAAAAGCCCACGCAGAGCATCGAAGACCCAACGCAGCCAAAAAAAAAAAAAAAAATCTTAATGTAGAATGGGCTTCTCTCTGCCAATAAATTTGTCTTTACACCATTATTTCTTAGGGGTGGAGTTGTGTTCCATTATAAGGATGCACCAAGGTTTAGCTAATACATCCCCTGCAGCTGGGCGGTTAGATCATTTCCAATTGTTCACAAAGACCTCCGGGATTAGCTGATGTGTTGCACTTTATCAGGTGGGATGTGTGCCCCGCCCACAGCCCATCAAACAAAGGTGCACCACGCCCACCAATAACTGTATAGCAAGACAGGAATTTGAATCCCCTAAGAAGACCTTTAGTAGCAGAAAGCCCGACTAACAGTGATTTAAACAAGGAGAGAGTTTTTGGGTTTTTTTTGTTTTTCTTTCTCACATGCTGAGTAGTCCAGAGGTGGGCTGCCGCTGACATTGATCCAGCTGCCTTATGAGGTCATCAGGATCCGGCTTTGTCTTTTATCACTCCACTGTCCTTAGCATTTGGCCTTTTTTTCTCGTGCCTGTGTTCCTCGTTTTCAAATATGGCTGCCTCAGCTCCAGGCATCATGTCCGCATTAAGACAGGAAGGAGAAAGGGGTGGCACCAGAAGGCTTTCCTCTTGAGCATTTCTCCTTGATGAGAAATTGAAACTCTTCCCCCAAATCCTCCCAACAGACCTCTGCTTACATTTTATTGGCCCAAACTGTGCCACATGGACTGCTTTAGCTACCAAGAGGCCAAGGAAGTGAATCTTTTCTTTTTTAGACCCTATTATAGGAGGTAGAAAGGGAGAAAGCTGTTGGGAATGGATGTTGGATTAGTTAACTAGTGGTTAGGGCAGCCAAAACATTTTCACCCATAGCTAGGCCTGTTCTGGGGCATTGCCTCTACTTACCCATTCCGGACCCTATTTACTCTGACTTTGTGTATTTCACCTGACCCTTACATCTCCGATCCCCGCTCCCAACTGTTCTCCTTTTTGTCTGGCCTCTTGGTTTGGGAGACACACTTAGACTCCCCCGTGCCGGACTTGGCTTTTCACTTGACTTTGCCTATGTTAGCAAGATGCTCTCTAGTCTGTAAAGTGCTGGGTTATTCGAAGGACTTGCTCATGTGAAAGTGGATTCAGTGCTGGGCTCTGCAGTGCTGGGGCCAGGAATTCCTTCTCTGAATTCCCAGCCTCCAGCAGAGAGCTTGGCATCATTCATGCTCATTAAACCCAAACAGAGGGAGGACAGTGGGGCATCTTTTTAACCCTAGTGATTCCACAGATCTGATAGAAGCAGAGCTGGCCAAGAATGCCCTGAGTGGGATTCTTCCAGGGGGCGTTTCTTCAGTGGCCTGTGGCTGACTCTTGATTTGGGATACCTTTCCCAAGAGGAGACACCCTGTGGCATCAAGATGCTGCATCTCTGAGGACTCTGCTTTGTGACTAGGTATCATGGGATACCTTTGAGTTGGACCACACTCCAGTTTCTCTTGGGAGGATTTTATTTCACTCTGCAACCCCAAAGATCCTGAGATAGGTGAAATCTAACGTTGTGTGGAGAGTCTACGATCAGGTTTGCTGTGAATCTGCAGCTTAAAGCCAGATCTGGATCTGTTATGATCATTTCATGATTTTGTTTACCAAAGTGAATCCATGGTCTAGACAGGATGGAAATAGCTAGAGGAACCTATTCTCTCAGGTTTATTTGTCAAATAAAACTGGGGGCAAGGGGTGGGGCGGGGGGTGGTGGATGTGAGGTCATAAAGACAAAAGTATAAAAAGAAGAAGAGTGAACATTCTTTGAGAACCTATTCTGTGCCATGGCCCCGAGGGAGGGCATTTGACATATACTAGCTAACTTAACCCTTGCATCGATCATTTGATAATAGTGTTCTGGTTATTCTTGCTGTGTAACAAATCACCCTCACATTTAGCAGCTTAAAACCACTCACAGATCCTGCTGTCGGGAATTAAGCCAAGATTCAGTGGGAATAGCTTGTCTCTGCTCCATGAGGTCTATACAGAGGGCTCACTTGGGAAGGCTCGATGACGTGGTGACTTAATGGCTGGGGACCAGAATTATCGGAAGGCTCCTTTACATCCTCTGAAGGACTGAGGCTGGGATGACTTGAAGATTCCGATTGCCACTCAGAGCACCTACGCAGGCCTCTGCGTGTGGCCTGGGATTCCTCCCAACGTGGCCGCCTCAGGGTAGCCTTAACACAGTGGCTCAGGGCTCCAAGACCAAGTGTTCCAGCAGACAAGTCAGAAGCTGTATCGCCTTTTGCGACCCATCTTGAAAGTGCACAGCACTATTTCTGCCATGGTCTAGTGGTTGAAACAGTCACAGATGACCCAGATTCAAGGGGAAGGGACGTAGACACGTACTTGGATGAGATGAGTGTCAAAGAATTGGGGGATGGATTTTAAAAGTGCTGGAGGTAGATACAATGAAACCCAATTTTACAGACAGAAAATTGAGGTCAGAAAAGGTTGATGATCCGTCCAAGATAACACACAAAGCATGATGCGGGGCCAGGACTGAGCCCAGGGTTATGGAGTAGAGAAAATGCTTAGGAATGCCTATGAAATTATGCATTTATTATATTAAGAAGAAGAAATAAGATCACTTCTGGCTCAGAGATCATTAACAGCTGGTTACGTGCGACCTACCTACGCTATTTACTGAGGGAGAAACTGACTCCTTGCTGGAAGGCTGTAGGCTATTGGACTAAAGACACAAGCCATCACAGTGAAATCAACTGGGTAAATATTATTGGCAAAATTGGGTGATTCCTCTCAGAGTGGGGTCATCCTGGTTTTGAGAGGTCAACCAGTCCAGCCTTTTAGCAGAACCTCTCATAAACCTCAGTGGACTCAGGGGTCAATCCAGGTTTTGAAGATAACTAATATGCTCATAGCACTTGATGTTTACCAAGGACCTTTATATGCAATGTCTCCCTGACTTGAAGCAGCTCTTAGATCTCTTCTGCCTGCCTGGGATATATCCTTCTCATCCTGCTGGATAATAGCTTACCTGGACCGAGTGCTTGTGATGTTTTCAGCACAGCGTGGGGTTCTTTATTCCGGTTATAATCATCACAACACCTCTATGAGGGAAGGATTGATATACCCATATAACAGATGAGGATACTGAGGCTAAGTAACTTACCCAAGGTCACCTAACTTAAAAGGGCACAGTGAAGATTTGGACTTAAGCCAGCATGGTTACACCCTTATCCATGACAATGACTGTGTCCTCACTTTGAGATGCCTGTCCTGGGTCCATTCCAGAGCGCTGGTCAGGGCTCCTCTGGTTGGCTAAGTGTCACCCTAAACAGAGCCCTGGGCGGAAGCACAGGGGTTAGAACTCCGACCCTCTAGCCGGGGGCTATTGACATTGGGGCCTGACAGTTCTTTGTTGTGGGAGCTTGTAAGTTGGGAGGAATAATGGGACCTACATACAGAGAGTTATTTTGAGGATGCTTTGAGTGAATATTTACAAAGTAGAAGAAAATAGTGTCTGGCACTTAATAAATGACAAATGAACTGTTACTCTATCTCTTGCTACTTGAAGATGAGAAACATCTTTTATCTCTGCATCTTCAGTGCCCGGCACTTGGGGAATGTTCACTGAATGAATGTATAATCCTTAAGTACTGTCTTTTACATGCAGACAGTAGGATACCTACACTTAAGTCTGCCTGAAGTCCCACTTCCCAGCCTGTATGCAGACCCATGTGTCCCTGGAAAGTTCAGAGCGCAAAGGAAGCCTCAGATGGGCTCACCTTTGCGTGTGGAAAATTCCGCAGATGCACTTTCTGGTCCAGATCACCCCTCCCTACCCCCACCAACTGCAGCTCCGCAGACAAGCCTGAGAAAAGAGAAGGGAAGAGTGAAAACAATTCTGAATGCAACAGCGAATTCAGCTGGTGTGTGGAGAAGCGCAATATTCCAAACACAATTAAAACCCAATCAGGGTCCGGAAGAGTGCATTAATGTCCCTCAGTCAAACGGCAGAGCACATGTGGCTTAGGCATCTCTCTGGGGGCCACTTCTTCAAGGGCTGTCATGATGTCAGTGAAGTCCCCTACCCCGGCAGAACCCCTTGCTATCCCGCCCAGCTCTGAACCTCGGAGACCAGGATCTCTGGCCTAGAAGGGAGCCCAGGGCCATCTCTGTCTTTTTTTTTTTTTTTTTTTAAATTAAAGAAAAAAAAATTTTTTTTTTTGGCTGCTCCACGTGGCTTGCAGGATCTTAGTTCCCCAACCAGGGATCGAACCCGGGCCCCCTGTAGTAGGGGGGCAGAGTCCTAACCCCTGCACCACAAGGGAATTCCCTATTGGCCTGTGTTTTTACCTCTAGGTATATGTGATTGCGGAAGAGGAGAGGTCACCTGAGTTTCACTTATTTTCAGGAAAGAATGGGAATGGTTCACTCATTCAGTCAACAAACATTTCATCTGGGGGCTGCTTCTGTGAGTCCAGCACTGGGATACATCAGGGGTTCTCAGCTGGGGCCAATGTCCCCACAGGACATTGTGCAATATCTAGACACACCTTCAGTGGCCACAACATGGGGTGCCTCTAGTGTAGAGGCCAGAGATGCCACAAACCATCCTGAAATGCTCAAGACAGCTTCTGCAACAAGGAATTATCCAGTTCAAAACAGCAATAGTACTGAGGCTGAGAAACCTAGCTAAGGCCCAAGCAATAGATAGACGAGGTCCCTGCCTTGGCTAGGTTTCCTTGAATGCAGTCATCTGCACTATTTCTTTTCTTTTTTTAAAAAAATTTTTGGGGCTTCCCTGGTGATGCAATGGTTAAGAATCCGCCTGCTGATGCAGGGACCACGGGTTCGAGCCCTGGTCCGGGAAGATCCCACATGCCGCGGAGCAACTAAGCCCGTGCGCTACAACTACTGAGCCTGCGCTCTAGAGCCCGCGAGCCACAACTACTGAGCCCACGTGGCACAATTACTGAGCCCGTGCGCTACAATTACTGAGGCTGTGCTGTGAGAAGCCCGCGCACCACAACAAAGAGTAGCCCCTGCTCGCCGCAACTGAAAGAAAGCCCGCGTGCATCAACGAGGACCCAACACAGTCAAAAATAAATAAATAAATAAATTTATTAAAAGAAATTTTTTTTATTGGGGTAGAGTTGATTTACAATGTAGTGTTAGTTTCAGGTGTACAGCAAAGTGAATGTTATACATATACATATATCCACTCTTTTTTAGATTCTTTTCCCATATAGACCATTACAGTGTACTGAGTGGAGTTCCCTGTGCTATACAGTAGGTCCTTATTAGTTATCTATTTTATATGTAGTACTGTGTATGTGTCAGTCCCAGTCTTCCATTTTATCCCCCTGTCCCTTACTCCCCAACTATTTCTTTAAGCAGCTGGACTTGGAGAGGGGTCCCTTTAAAAACAACCTCAGTCTTTTTTTCTCTGAGCGTGGGCCTGCTGGTGAGTTGTGTCTGTGCGTGCGTGCGTGCGTGTGTGTTCAGAGCCGTGGGGGGTATATGTTTGGACTTGTGCGGTTGTCTGTTTATGTCTGTGTGCAGCGGCGTGGCTCTGTTCGTCAGAACTTTTCTGTCATTTCCTTCCCCTGCTTTTGCCAAAGAAGCACGGGTGGCTTGTTAAGACCTTCTAAGGTTGAATTCTTCTCCGGGCAAGATTCAGACATCCTTGGGGACAAGCCTTCTGTGTTTCCCTGTCTCCACCCCAATCCCTCACTACCCTCCCTGCCCCGACCTTGGCCATAGGACTAGAGGTCAGTAAACCCGCCTCTGAGTCAAAGCTTTGAACTTGGAGTTTAGTTTAGGCTAACTCCGCTGTGCTTGGGTGAGGATCCAGGAAGCTTTAAAAATGGTGTTTCCGAGGAATCCAAGACCGGCCATGACAGTGATTGCTCTAGACTGGGGTTTTTTTTTTTTTTTTTTTTTTTTTTTTTTTTTTTTTTCTTTTTGCGGTATGCGGGCCTCTCACTGTCGTGGCCTCTCCCGTTGCGGAGCACAGGCTCCGGACGCGCAGGCCCAGCGGCCATGGCTCACGGGCCCAGCCGCTCCGCGGCATATGGGATCCTCCCAGACCGGGGCACGAACCCGTATCCCCTGCATCGGCAGGCGGACTCTCAACCACTGCGCCACCAGGGAGGCCCTAGACTGGGGGTTTTAACCTCATCCCTGTTGGCACTCTGGCCCAGGTGATCCTCTGTTGTGGGAGGCTGTCCTGTGCATTGCAGGGTGCTGAGCAGCATCCCTGACTCGGACCCACTAGCTGCACCCCACTGCTGACAACCAAAAATGTCTCCAGACACAGCCCAAAGGCCCCTGCAGGCATACAGTTGCCCGGTTGAAAACCATTGATCTACAAATACACAGAACAACAGGGGTGCATCTTAACACACTTCATTTTGAGCTATAGAAGCCAGATCCTAAAGTGTGATACTGTGGGAGTCCATTTATACAAAGTACAAAACCAGGCAGAGCTAAACAGGATAGTGGTTGCCCTTTCTTTTTTTAAAAAAAAGATTTATTATTTATTTATTTAATTTATCTTTTTGGCTGCGTCGAGTCTTAGTTGTGGCATGCAGGATCTTCGTTGTGGTGCGTGGACTTCTCTCTAGTTGTGGCATATGGGTTTTCTCTTTCTAGTTGTGGCGCGCGGGCTCCAGAGCACGTGGGCTCAGTAGCTGTGGCGCGTGGGCTTAGCTGCTCCGCGGCACGTGGGATCTTAGTTCCCGGACCAGGGATCGAACCCGCGTCCTCTGCCTTGTAAGGCACATTCTTTACCACTGGACCACCAGGGAAGTCCCAGTGGTGGCTCTTTTGAGAGTGGGGGTCAGACAGAGATTGGAAAGGGGCACCACGGGGACTTCTGGGGTTGTCTGTTTCATTTTTAAATCTACATGCTGGGTACACTTAGGATATATGTGCTTTTCTCTATGTATTTTACACCTGAATCAAAAAGTGTGGGTGTTGAGGGGGTAACATACTAAGTGAACACATTTGGAGAATGGGAGAAGAGTGTCTCAGGAAAAACATCCAAATGGGACAGGTTTCATCTCCTTCCCAAACCCGTAGTGGACGGCTTATGAGCAGCTTTATTTAGACGATTCTTATAGAATCCCTCCAGCTGTTTCTAAAGCTGCAGAAACAGTAACTCTACAAGGCAATGATCTGATTGAGGAGAACACGTTGTCAGCCTCTGTACAAACACACACACACACACACACACACACACACACACACACGCACGCCCCAAACAGAGATGTCACCAGGCCTGTGTTGAATTGAATTTCCTGCCTTTGTGTTTTCCAAGCAGCCCTACAGAGGGGAGCGCGCTGCAAACTGATATGTGAAATGAACCAACAGGCCGGGTTGAGACTTCTAAAAACAAATGGGCCTTTTAATCTTCTGGAGGGGAAAAAAATCATCTACATGGGCAGCGATCAAGCTCCCCTCTTTTCACCCATTTCAAGGGGAGCCTTGACCTTGAACCTCTTTCTTGAATCCTTGTCACCCACACCGGCCCCATCTCAGTCCAGAGGACCTCAGATTATTATCCTTCTGGCATTTCAGGTCTTAACGAACAGCAACGCAGCCACGGGGATGCCACAAACAAAGGCTATAGGCATTCTCTATTTTCTTGAACACTCCCCTTTCAGGGAACCCCAAGGAAGTTTCTGGAAACAAGCAGGCCACAAGATGTGTCTGAGAGACCCCCAGTCTTCCTCCCAGAGGCCTCCCCGGGCATCAGCATTTGGGAAAAGCACTGTGGACGCTGGCTCCAGCCTCCCCAGCTGGTCAGCATTTATAAAGTGGGGCACATCTGTTCCTGACTGTTAGCATGGAGAAGGGGAGGGGCTTGGGGGAGAAGAGAAACCCCAAACACTAGGATTGATCCCACTTAGTGCCAAGAGAAAATTGCTTCTAAGTTGGATTCAGGGAGAAGTGCTTCATCAAAATGCCCCCTTCGCCAACACCGCCTCCCTCCCGCCTCCCTCCCGCCTCCCTCCCGCCTCCCTCCCGCTTTCCTCTTTCTTTCTTTTTAAAAGTCTCCAGGTTCTAGCCAGTCTTGAGATTGATGATGTGTTTCGCTTTTCCAACACCCTAAGATCGTATTTGGGTGATAAAGAGCTGAGAGGTCTGCAGATAGCCTGGTGGTTGGAAAAGAGACTATGATGAATAATGAATGCAGGATATTTGGAGGTTATAGAGGCTCCACGCGTGGGGCGACACATAGGAGCCACTGAAAGACACACGGCGACAAGCTCAGAGATGCCCCCCCCAAACTCCCATCGCATGCACAGAGAGGAGTCCCATGCTTACAACACGTGCCTGAGACCCACAGACGTGCGGAAGCATGTTCATACGCAACATGTAAAACCAGAGACAGACGCAGACCCACGTCCAGCATCAGACCGGGATGGGGGTACGCACCCCGGCTCCACAGTGTACGCACCTCCTTGTGGCCCCAGCGAAAAGCTTAAATGAATGGGTTGTCCTTGTTGTACAAGTGTCTTCCAAAATGCAGCCCTGGGGTCCACAAAACATACCCCATCCTGCTTCCTTCATCAGACCTCCAGACCCGTAACGAAGCAGAAACCCTCAGAAACAGCACCTCACCAGGTTCGAAGCCCGGCCCTGGCCCGAGACTGTTTGGACGCCGCCATTTCTGCCTTCAGAGCTGCTGCAGCCAACTTTCCGAGGGGGTACTTGACATTGCAAGAGCGGTCCTGGAGACCCTAGGAGACAGCGAAGGCCGAAACAGAGCGACTCGAGGACCTCTGATGGATAAGGCCCTTGACAGCCAGGACAGAGAATTACATGGGGTTTCTTGGAGAGACAAAATAAAAACTGGCCCCCCCAGTCTTCCACCCTTTTCTCCAAGATCTAATTACAGATGTCTTGACATTCCTTCTGCAGAGAGTTTCCTTAAAAAATTTGCCAAGAAGAAACATTTGGAAACTGTGTTTTAGGTATAATCCCATCTGGGAGTCACTCTTGCTTGCTTTGTCGTTAGATGACAGAGTGCTTAATTATAATGAATAGGGATGTACACCGCATTCGGAAAACTAGATTATTGACCCACATAATACACCCCATGCTGACAATGGCCTTTTGGCAAAACATGCGTCTCTGATCTCACATTAATTACTACACAAATATACTTATTGTGGGTACCGAGTTTATGCGACAGAGTCCTCTTGACACATGTTCACAATAAAAACACATTTTTTTCTTCCATTCCCCTGACCCTAAGGGGGGGAAAGAAAAAGATGAACATTTTTCAAGATGCTGTTTTAATGGCATGAAAACTGTCTGCTGAGTGTTCACTCTGCTTTTGTTCTTTTTCTTTTCTCCTTTTATTAAAAAGCCTTTTAAACCAAGCATTCCTGGCTTGTAATTCCTTTCTTTGCTTTCGCTTTTATGCCGAGGGAGAGACAGATTAGATTAGATTAAAGACCGAGAGACACCTCGTGAAATACATTCCATCTCGAGGCAATTTGGTTCATAGTCAGTTTGTATCTGTGTACGTGCATGTGTGCATGTGTGTGTGTGTGTATGTGTGTGTGTGTGTTTCTTCTCGTGGCTAACTGATGGTCTTTTTACAAATACTGGGTTCTGGTTTCTAGGAATGCATTTGTTCCTCTAGCTTTTTCCCCTTCAGAAGTCTGCAGCCTTTGATTGTGGCCTGACTTTTAGGGGTCTGTGGCATTTTGAGGGGAGATAGTAAATCTCTGTATTAACCTCGTCCCTTTAACTTTTCACAATTTCTCAAAACTTTTTTCCAAAAGCAGCGGCAGTTTCTTCACAAAGGGCAGATGAAAGACACAGTTTCTTTCAAAGACCCTCTCCCTGCCCCTGCATCGGGCCTCCAGGTTTTTCTGATGATGTCACAGTGGTAACCAAGGCAACACACTGTGACATCACAATCAAAAGGCTACTGACCTTGGCCTGGAATTCAAAGGAAAAGCAGCCCATAAACTTCTAAAGCAGAAAGGAGATAAATATCCTTAGTCATAAAAGAACAAACGAGGTTTGGGGTGGGGGGCTGGAAAAAAAGAGCAGAACTTTTTTTTTTTTTTTAGAAATACAGTAAAATGCTCTGCCAAGTTTTCCAGGAAGTGCCAGTGGCCATTTTGATGACGTGAACTAGGCTTTAAAACAGAAGAAAAATGAATGTGCTGAAGAAGGCTCGTTTACAATATTAGAAATAGTCAGGTGAAGCTTTCCCCCAAACCATAATCCATAAAATGAATCAGAGCAGAGTAAAGCAATAAGCAAACAACCGTTTCTGAGTGCCAGGGGGAATTCGCTGCTAGGAGAAAGGGAGAAAGCCAGGGAAGGGATTTATCAAAAAGGGAAAGTGCTCAAAGCAACAGGGCCTCCTGGACTGGATCCTGGAACAGAAAAATGGGTGAAATCTGAATAAAATCAGGAGTTTAGTTCATTATACCGTCGCTTTCTTCATTTTGGGGAACATCCCATGGTAAGGCAAGATGGTAACGTTAGGGGAAACTGGGTGAAGAGTAAACAGGGATGGGACTTCCCTGGCGGTGCAGTGGTTAAGACTCTGCGCTTCCACTGCAGGGGGCATGGGTTCGATCCCTGGTCAGGGAATTAAGATCCTGCATGCCTCATGGTGCAGCCAACAACAACAGCAAAAAAGAGTAAAGGGGGATTCTTGTACCATCCTTGCAACTTGTCTGCCAATCTAAAATTATCACAAAATAAAAAATTTCCTTTTTGAAAAAGGAGAAAGTGGGGCCTTGTGTTTCAGCATGTGTCTTGGGAAGTCTTCCATTTTTTGGTTTGGAAATTCTGCTCATCCCTAAAGGGTTTGCAGCCCACGTACCAAGGTATTGGACTTCCACGATGGTGAGGAACATGTGACATGCAGGTAGTTTGCTAGACTCACAGGAAAGAGAAAAAGGCTGGAGTTGCCTCTGAACAACTTTAAAAAAGGAAAGACAGTCCCCTGGGCCATCCTAAGTTATTCTTGTCTTCAGAGCCTTCCATGGGTCACCTGGTGTAATTTCACAAATATACTTCTTTCTCCAGACATCCTGAGGGTAGGTTGACCGCATGGTGTGAGGAGCTCATCTTCAGAGGCCAGGAGGGGTAGGAGAACAGTACTGAACTGGGAGAGGAGAGATCCTGCCCCTGTTTTCACATGAACTTACATGTGTATTGGGAAACCAGTTCTCTCTCTAGCCTCATTCTCCTTGCCTGCTAAAAGGGAATGTAGGACAGGAGATCACATGTATTTAGACTACATGTCAGGTGCTGGGTTGGATCGATTGGTGGAGACTGGCTGTGGTCCTGTGCTGAGCCTGGGATCAGTGAGAAGGAGTGTTGTGATCCATTAGTAATGTCTGCCATGGTTATGGGAGAGGACAGTGGAGGCACATTTGCCATTCCAGGCTCCTGCATACTTGGGCCTTGGCTTTCTGGGGCCTGCTAGTCCAGATAGACTCTTGTGCCTCCACCGACCTCTGTGTGGGATAGCAGACAGAACAAGTCCCTAGAGTCAGCCAGTAGTGGCTTCTAATCCTGGCTTTCCTTTGTGCACTGAAGGTTGTATGGTCCATAACATTTAATAAATACGAACCACAAGTGTGCCAACCCCTGTGCGTATCCCCTTCCATCTGGAGGCAACAGACAAGTTAACAGGCAATAAAAATGCACTGTGCTAAGTGCTATGATGACAGTTAGGAAGAATGTTCTCAAGGTACTGAGTAGGAAGCCCTGACTTACACCTGAGGGGCAGGACAAGAAGGCTTCCCGGAGGAAGTGGCATCTAAGCTGAATTCTGAAGGTTGAGTAGGTATTATCCTGGGGAAGGGAGCGGGGAGAGATCAAGATGGAATTTGGTTGGGCTCAGATCATGTGGGGAATTTTGAATTTATTCTCAGGGTAAACGGGGAGTGTGACTGAGGAATTTTATGCAAGGGAATTTCATTAGCAAAAAGGAAAAAAACCAAGTCTTTCTGTTTATAGAGATAGATTTGGGGTGGGGGCAAGACTGGAGGTCATTTTTAGAATGGGGAGGGGCCTGGGAACCTGAGGGTGACATCACAGGTGTTCTCAGTTACCTTGACCAGTGACATGTTTTCCTGAGTGTGTACCTCAGCTGTGCAGTGTCCAGATGGAAGTCAGGTCTTTGTTCCACATGAAAACCTTGAGAGATGACTTGGCAGAGAAGAGGGCAGGCAGTGGAGAAGGGGAAATGGTCCGCTCATCTACAGATGAGAGCTTGTCCTTGGCTCATGGTAAGACGAGGCAAAAAAGCAACAACAACAATAAGATAATAATAATAATACCCACACCAGCAAATACTACCACCTGCTTCTTCCACCCTGGACAAAGCCACTTTCATCTCTCTCACCTGGATGACTCAGTGGCCTAAGTCTCCTCCCTGGTCCCCGCCCTGGACATATTCTCCATCTGTTTTGCTCTTATTTTTCAAAATTCCATTTTATTGAGGCAAAATAAGATGCATCTCTCTCAAGTGTACAGTTCAATGAATTTTGATAAATGTATGCAGCCGTGTAACCACAAGTCCAGTCAAGATATAGAACATTCTTCTTCCCTCCAAAGTTCCCTCCAGTCCCTCCCCAGTCACCTGCCCACCTCCACCCATACTTTCTGGCCCCAGGGGACCATTGATCTGCTTTCTGTCACTGTAGAAGAACTCGATCATTTCTAGAGTTTTATATTAATGGAATCATCCAGTGTAGACTCTTTTTTGTTTGGTTTCTTTTGCTCGGGATCATGTTTTTGAGGTCCATTTTTGTTGTTGTATGGATCAAGTTTGGTTCCTTATTATTGATGGGTAGCATTCCATCACATGGGTGTACTACTGTGTATCTGTTCACCTGTGGATGGATATTTGGGTTATGTCCAGTTTTTGACTATTATGAATAATGCTGATATGAACATCAAGTGTAAGTCTTTTTGTGGACATAAGATTCTCTTTGCCTTGGGTAGATATCTAAGAGTTGAATTGTTGAGATGTATGGTAAGTGTATATTTAACTTTCTAACCTAAGGTAAACAATATAAGATAAAACAAAACCAAAGAGCTAAAATTATATAACTTCTAGAAGAAGAGAACTAGGAAGAGAACACTAGGAAATCTTTGTGACCTTGGAATAGGCACAGATTTCTTAGGACACAAAAAGCATAAACCGTAAAATTAAAAAAAAAGATAAAATGGACTTTATCAAGATTTAAAACTTCTGCTCTTTGAAACACCCTGTTGAGAAAATGAAAAGGCAAATCATAGTCTGGGAAAAATATCTGTAAATCATTTATCTGACAAAGGACATGTATCCAGAATATTAAAAGAAATCCTATGACTCACTAATAAGAAGACAAATGACCCAATTTTAAAAGAGGCAAAAGAAGGAGATATATGAACAATCAAAAAGCACATAAAAAAGTACTCAACACCATTAGTCATCAGGAAAATAAAAATGAAAACAGTAACAATATATCACTACACACCCAACACAATGGCTAAAATTTAAAAGACCACCCATGCCAAGTATTGAGAAAGATGTGGAGCAACTGGAATGCCCAGTGGGAACGCAAAATGGTACAGCCACTTTGGAAGAGTCTGACAGATCCTTAAGACAGTTTCTTTTGTAAAAGAGTGAAAAAAGTTCTTAAAACCCTCCAATGGCTCTCCATGGCTCTAAAATAAAATCCAAACTCTGTTTTGTGATCTACAAAGCCTTCTGTCATCTGGCTCTTGACATCCTCCAATCCTGTCCTACATTCCTGTCCTTCAGGTTCACTCCCTTTCTGCCACATTGACCTTTATTTTGGCCTCGAAGCACAGCAAGCTCCTTTGCTGTTCCCTCTGCCTGCATGCTCTTTCCCTGGCCCTTCATATGGTAGTCTTCCTGATCAAATGTTCTCTCCTTAGGAAGACATTCGCTGTGCATTAAATAGGATCCCCCTGCCATTTCCTATCCTTCTACCTTTTTTTATTTACCTCTGAAAATCTCCTATGTACTTGCTCCCCTCTCCCCACTTTTCCAACTAGAAAGAAAGCTCTGAGATGGCGGGGATCTTGTTTCTCTATTCAACACTGTGCCCTGTAACCAAGTTCCTAACACACAGTAGGACCTTTATCAACGTTGAACCCCCTAAGTGTCTTTCACAGGGACAAGGACGATGCAGCTGGTTCCTGGCAGGACTGAGATGTGAATCCAGCTCTGTCTGGCCCTAAAGGCTTAGGTCTACCCCTGCTCAAAGCCCACAGTCAAGATGGTGCTAAATCCTGGAGGGCAGGGCTCAGATTCCAACCTCAGGATCTAGACTCTAGTCAATGAAGGAGAATTTCAGGCATGGAAAAGGCCAGGTCAAGCTCCCAGAATGGGAATAGCCTGAGGGAAAGCCCAGGGTGTGTTGCCCTGGGGCCCAAAGGAGCCCAGCTATGACTTCAGGCATCTGCCTTCCTCCTTGCAGGTCAGCAGGAGAAACAGGGTGAGTTGTTGAAGCCCTCACCCGTTTTCCGTATGAAGAGAGAAGGGTCCTAAGGAGGATTGAGGACTGGGATGGGGTTGAGGATGCGGGGGATGCTGCTTCTGCGTTGAGTTGCTGTTGTCAGGATTTGAGCAAGACCTAGGGTGTCTTTATTCCACAGGCAGGGACCCTGATGCCTGGAGGTGGAGGTGGAGAGGGACGGGCAAATCCTGGGTCGGGCCTCAGGGTTCCTTGGGCAGAATTTCACTAGATTTTGGTGCTGTCTTTTTGACCGTTGTCGAAGTGTGAAGGCAGAAAAGCAGGCAGGGTTGAGGTGGTTGAGAACTTGGGATCAGCCAGATGGAATTTCAGATTTGACTCTGCCACTTACCAGCTGTGACCTTGGGTGAAGGCTTTCCCCCCTCTGAGCCTTACTTTGCTCATCTGTGAAATGGGGATGATGATGCAGCAGTTTATCAGGTGCTGAAGTTCATACCGTGAGGAGATACCTATTGCTTGGGTCAGTATCTAACACTTGGAGAGTACTTAATAAATGGGGCCAATTATGATGATGATGATTGTGGTTGTACCTTCTAGAACTCGAGTGAGGTTAGCAGAGGAGACGGGATTGGAAGAGAACTCAAAGGATGTAAGATGTCAGTGATCTGTTGGTAGCCTGGGAGTCTCTAGAAATCCAATTTCAACATTCAAAGCAGACACCCCCCACCTGGAGACTTCCATCCACTTGAGCATTCTTGGAGGGCCTCCTTGGGTCCCAGGTAATCTAATTTTTGGATGGAGGGTGGGGGCAGCTAAATAGCCATCAAGACAGCACTGAAGACTAAAGACCTGTGTGTGCGTTCAGGATCAGGAGTTCTCTTTTCCATTTCATAACTGAGACTCTGGGCAAGTAGCTGAATTTCTCACTTGATCAAATCTGTCAAAAGCGGGAAGGCTGGGCTTCCCTGGTGGTGCAGTGGTTGAGAGTCCGCCTGCGGATGCAGGGGACACGGGTTCGTGCCCCGGTCCGGGAAGATCCCACATGCCGCGGAGTGGCTGGGCCCGTGAGCCATGGCCGCTGAGCCTGCGTGTCCGGAGCCTGTGCTCCGCAACGGGAGAGGTCACAACAGGGAGAGGCCCGCGTACTGCAAAAAAAAAAAAAAAAAAAAAGCGGGAAGGCTTATCCCTGTCCCACAGAATGGCGGAGACCAGGAAATGCAGAGGGGTGGAGAAAAGCACCCAGCGTGGAGCTGGCACCCGAGACGTCAGAGCAGAGGAAGCACGGGGGCTGCCCCAGCCTGTGCTTTCACTTTGCCTGAGCAGTTGGAGTTCTGAAGCTGCCCGCTTGGCTCCAGAAGAGAGAGATTCCCAGATGTTTTCAGCGCTCTGGACATGCCCGAACTTGCAGGTGCCATTTTGAATTCGAGAGGCCCTTGACTTAAGGGTGTGAGTTCAGGGAAAATGCTTTTGTGCAACTTGTAACCCTATCTAGACCAATGCAGATTTCCTCCCCAGCCCAGGGAGGGGAACAGGAATCCTCTGAAGACCTCACCCACCCTTTATCTCCTCGGCTTGTCCCAATAGTTTGGGAGATAGGCCAGGGAGATACTAATGTCCCCAAGATCCCGGGGAGAGATCAGATGTTGACTTCAAAGAGGCGCCTTCTGACTGGAGGGATGGAGGGTAAGTGATTACAACAACCTTGCAGTGAGGTCCCCTGGCCAGTGGGACTGACAGGTCTTGGGCCTTCATCCAAATGAACCATCCATCAGAGATGGGTCTTTTTGGCTTCATGCAAGTCTCCCAAGATTCTCAGTGAAACAGGGAAAGTGCAGCATTGAAGTTAAGCTCCAACTATGTACCTAACACACGCCCTTTGAGGTAGGGCAAATGATACCCATTCGACAGATGAGGAAATTGAGGCTTACCAAAGGCCACCCGGCTGTTAAGATAAGCAAGCAGGGATTGGCCCCTTCTATTCCAGCTGACACTTCCTCCTCCCACTCCTTTTTTCACTACCTTGTATTTAGCACCTGCTATGTGGTTATACTGGGGGGACGGGCACCCAAGACCTCTCTGACCTGTTTACATCACCTTGCCCTTGTCCTCTGGATTCCAGCTACCCCGCCTTCTTTCCCTTTTTTGAAAAAAAGTCCTGTTCTCTCCTCGCTGCCTTTGCTTAGGAGACCCCTTCCTACCCAGTTTGGGCTTATCTTTCAGATTTGCACATGAAAGGAAGTCCTCCCTGACCCCAGGAGAAATTCTCATTCCTACTCTCGGGCCCACTACACGCCCTGTCCTTCTCCATTGTGAAATTTATCACCTCTTGGAAACATGCTTGTGGGATTCTTTTGATTAAGGCCTGTAGACCATGCCAGAAGACTTTAAGCCCCGTGAACTGAACGTAGAGAGCCCATATGTCTTGTCCATGGTTGGATCCAAACACAATTGGAAGGGTTGGGAAGTAACCCAAGAAGACCCCAGTCAGGGGAAAGAATCAAGGACCACACAGGTGAGGAGGAAGATAGAAGAACCCAGAGAGGTCAGTTGCCTTCAAGATGCCCTAGAAGGAGCCCTTTTCATGCCTCCTGTCCCAGCTCCTCAGATTCCAGGCAAAGGTGAAGGGCCAGATGTCCTCCAGGGCTCCCAGTACCAAGCCAATATGTATTTTGAATGCCATGTGTTTATGTTTTCCCCTTTGAAGACTGCCTGGGAAAGGCTAGCAGTCATTTAAGTAACAAACACTTTGCTTTCTCTTCTCTTGCCAAAAGCCATCTTTAATCACCCCACCAAGTAATGGGCTCAGAATAGCATAATGGAAACAAAGTACTTAAAATACTTTCTTTGGTGGATAAACACAGGGAGGGAAAAAAAAAATCTTACAGGCTCAGCACCATCCTCTTCACTGTATACACAGCTAGGGGACGTGGAAGAAAGAAAAAATCCTTCCCAAACAAACAGGTAATTGTAAATAACCAGAACATGCATATTTTTAATGGTAGGGTGGTCAGTCCTCCAGTCTGAGGAGGATGTCTTAGTATCTGCTGGATTTCCCCTCTCCTTTTTAAAAAACCCTGTCACCAAGAGACAAAAATGTAGGTCTGACATAACCAACCAGTGGGAGGGAGTTCACAAAGAGATTTCGAGCAGCATCTTTCTCAAATCTCTTTAGATATGGGGATAACAAGGGACGGAGATGGGTGGTGTCGGGTGGAGGTCTCTGTGAATCTGAATGTTTTACTTGTGTTCAGAGGAGGAAATTTGTGCCGATGTCCACTTGGGCTAAAGCCAAAGCTGGAAAGAAAGTGGCAAAGCTCTGGGTTATGGAATCCAGGATGCAGACTCCTCAGGAATGCCGAGTTTGGTATTAGAGGAAAACAGATCTTTATGCTGTGAAGATAGACTCTTGAAATGGCTACATCCTCCAAGCAGCCGTTCTGGGTTTCTGCAGCTGGTTGGAATCCATCTCTCTCTACCATGAGATGAACAAGACAAGAACTGGAGGCTTCTAAAGCTTAAAAACCGTATTATCTTGGCCAAGTTACTTATTCTCTCTGAACTTTAGTTTTCCCATCTGTAACATGGGGACAAAAATACCTCCTTTGTGAGTATTCCTAGGCATAGAATTAAAGAATTAAATAGTCTGTGGGCCACTTCCTCACTTGGAGCACTTAACCTGGTCTGCCCAGACCTCAGAATTCCCCATGTATGTCTCAGGGTCTCCTTGAAGTGGGAGGGAGCAGGGGAGGGAGACATGGGCACGGAACTAGCATGTTTTTCGTGGGCTGTTGTCTTCTGGCCACTGTGTTAAACCCTGTAATGTACATTGTCTCCTGTGTTCCTCACAATAAAAGCATTTTTAAGGAGGTGAAATTATCTCCACTTTTCAGATGAGGCAACCAAGTTTCAGAGTGCTTGAGTAACTTGGCCAAGGTCACACAGGAAGTGACTGGGCTCTGCGGGGAACACACTCCATTCCCCACTTCCTCATCCCCTCGTGTCTGATACAATGCCTGGCACATAGTACGTGCTCAGTACACACATGTAGCAACAACTGACGTGCCCCTCCCTTCTTGAATGCCCATTCACTGACTGATTATCTATGAATAATTGCAAATGTTCTTGACATTTTTCCCCCATATGTTGAACTTGATCATATGATATGGACTAGTTAACCTTGGAGAAAACTAACATTTTTCAGCACTTATTAAAAAAAATGCTGTGTTAAGGTCAATAGATATAGCCTGTGTATAAGAGGAAACAGAAGAAAGGTGTTTGATATGGGGGTTAAGGTCATCTTTGCAACTGAAAGGCAGTTTATTAACATAGACCAGGGACTTTCCTGGTGGTCCAGTGGTTAGGGCTCTGCTCTTTCACTGCTGGGGCCTGGGTTCAATCCCTGGTGGGGGAACTAAGATCCTGGAAGCCACGTGGCACAGCCAAAAAAAACCACAAAAAAAAAGAAAAACAAAAAAACAACCCAAAAACCCAAAAAAACACAGACCATGATGTACCAGAGCCGCTCAAGTTTGGAAGCCCAGTAGTAATGCTGGTCAGCCCATTTGATCCTGGTAGACTGGGGGCTGGGGGCACCAGGTGTCATTGGAAGTTTGACGATGGAGAAGAGTCTGATGTCCTTGGATGTGTGGGCACCTGGGTCTTTTTTTTCTTAAAATTAATTAATTTATTTATTTTTGGCTGCGTTGGGTCTTTGTTGCTACACGAGGGCTTTCTCTAGTTGCGGCGAGCGGGGGCTACTCTTCGTTGTGATGCACGGGCTTCTCGTTGCGGTGGCTTCTCTTGTTGCAGAGCACAGGCTCTAGGCGTGCGGGCTTCAGTAGTTGTGGCACATGGGCTTAGTAGTTGTGGCTCGCGGACTCTAGAGTGCTGGCTCAGTGGTTGTGGCCCCCCGGCTACTGCACCACCAGGGAAGTCCAGCACCTGGGTCTTTCCGTCTGCAGTTAGGGTAGTCCTGGCGACCTGCTCACACCTTCTCTCCCCTGTGACTCCCTCTTCTAGACCCTCCCTGCCCTGTGGCAAGGTGGAAAGATTCTGGGCTTTGGAACTGAAGAGCTAGGTTGGATTTTTCCAGCCCTGACCCTTGTCTTTGGGTAAATCAATCTTTCAAACTCTGATTTTTCTCACTTGTCAAAATAGCCATAGGCTGTTTGACAGCATGGGAGTCAATGGTTTAGCTCTGGGCCAGCACTTACCAAATACTCAGTTAAGATTACCATTGGTAGTGTCAGCATCACATGTATTCATTCACGTGTTTATTAAATGAGTATTGAAGGAACATCTACCAGGTGCCATTCTAGGTGCCAACATACCACAAGGAACAAAGCAAAGTGGCTATATTGCTGGGGGGGGGAGCGGGGATAGGCAATAAACAAATGAATATTGTACCAGCAGGTGATAAAAACCTAAAATAAGTAAAGGGATGGAGAGTGATGGGAGGAAGCGCTGTTTCATATAGAGTGGTCAGGAGGTGACACGCGGGCAGAGACTGCAGAAGTCAGGGAATCGAGCTTGTGAAATGGGGGAACAGTGTTCCAGGCAGAACGAACAGAAGAGCAAAGGCTCTGACACCAGCACAAGGTTGGTATGTTGGAGGATGTACAAGGAGGCTGCCATGACTGGAAGTAAGGTGGTCGAGAGGCTTCAATCATCGTTGAAGATTGTTTAGACGGTGGCAGGAAATGAGGCCAGAGAGTTAGGGGTCAAAAGGAGCCCAGATCCTGTAGACCCTGCTAGGGCAAGTGCTGTGGCTTTGCATCTGACTAAAACAGGGAAGCTATTTTAAAAAGGAGTGACAGGGCTTCCCTGGTGGCGCAGTGGTTGAGAGTCCGCCTGCCGATGCAGGGGACACGGGTTCGTGCCCCGGTCCGGGAAGATCCCACATGCCGCGGGGCGGCTGGGCCCGTGAGCCATGGCCGCTGAGCCTGTGCGTCCGGAGCCTGTGCTCTGCAACGGCAGAGGCCACAACAGTGAGGGGCCTGCGTACCGCAAAAGAAAAAAAAAAAAAAGGAGTGACATATCTCCCTTTCTACTCCCCTTCCCCACCCCACCCCGTTTTTAAAATTTATTTTTTATTAAAAACATTTTTTTTGGCCACACTGCTGCAGTTTGTGGGATCTCAGCTCCCCTACCAGGGATCAAACCCAGGCCCTCGGCAGCGAAAGCTCGGAGTTCTAACCACTGGACCACCAGGGAATTTCACCCCCCCTTTTTTTTTTTTTTTTGCGGTACGAGAGCCTCTCACTGTTGTGGCCTCTCCCGTTGCGGAGCACAGCCTCCGGACGTGCAGGCTCAGCGGCCATGGCTCACGGGCTCAGCCGCTCCGCGGCATGTGGGATCGATCTTCCTGGACCCGGGCACGAACCCGTGTTCCCTGCATCAGCAGGCGGACTCTCAACTACTGTGCCACCAGGGAAGCCCTCCCCCATTTTTTATTATGAAAAATTTCAAGCATATAGAGAAGTTGAAAAATTATGTGGAGAGTACCCATGTACCCACCGAGTGGATTCTACACTTCACATTTTCCTCTGTTTGCTTCATCACGTCTAGTCCTGTATTCATCCCTCTATCCATCTATCAATTCATCTTTTTGTTTTGTTGCATTTCAAAAATAACTTGCAGACATCCTGTGACCTCATCCCCAAACATTTAGGCATGCATATCACTAAGCAGAGTTCAATATTTGTTTTTAAAGAGAAAATTTACATACAGTGAAATGCACAAATCTTAAGCTTGTCATTCTTTGAATTTTGACAATTTTTGACATACCTGTGCAGCCCTAACCCCTATCAAGCTAGAGAGTATTAACACTGTACCTCTCCCTCCTGCCCTGCCCCCAGGCAACCACTGTTCTTATTTTTCTCACCATATGTGAGTTTTGCCTATTCCAGAACTTTATATAAATGGAATCATGCAGTATGTAGTCTTGTGTAAGGCTTCTTTCACTCAGCATAATGTATTTGAAATTCACCCATGCTCTAAATTGGACCAGTACTTTTTTTTGTTTGTTTATTGTGAGGTAGTATTTCTTTGTCTGGATAAGCAGTTTATCCTTTCTCCTGTGGACACCAGGGCAGCTGCCTTACATTTTTAAAAGATCCCTCTGGGGGCTTCCCTGGTGGCGTAATGGTTGAGAGTCCGCCTGCCGATGCAGGGGACACGGGTTCGTTTCCTGGTCCACATGCCGCGGAGCGGCTGGACCCATGAGCCATGGCCACTGAGCCTGCGCGTCCGGAGCCTGTGCTCCGCAAAGGGAGAGGCCACAACAGTGAGAGGCCCACCTACCGCAAAAAAAAAAGATCCCTCTGGGGAGTAAGTCCAGTACTTAAGTCCAGTACTTCCCTAAGTCCCTGGGAACTTAGGGCTTTCACTGCCGCGGCCCCAGGTTCAGTCCCTGGTCTGGGAACCAGAGATCCTGCAAGCCATGTGGCACCCCCACCCACCCAACAAATAAATAAAAAGATTCCTCTGGCTGCAGGGTAGAGAACAGACTCTTGGGCCAAAAGGCAGAAGCAGTAGTCCAGTTAGGAGGCCACTGCTATTGTTCAGGTAAGAGATAATAATTTGACGGTGGCATTGTTTGGATCACCACGTTAAGCTTTTTATACACAGTATGTCCATTAACAAACATCTTCGGGGCTTAGAAAACTCCCTTCCCCCACGAGATAACCCATTCCTTCTTAAGGAAAGACATGATTGTTCCGCTTTCCTTTCATATTCAGTCATGTTAGTCACTTTAGTCAAAGGTTTTCTAAATCTTCTCAGTTACAAATTTGCAAAGAGGAACTTGGTGACTGGACTCTATCAGTTAAGTCCCGGGGAAGGGAGGATGAATTACAGAAGCTCCTCACAGCCTAGGTCAAATGGGAAATGCCAAGAGAGAGATTGGAAGCTCTAAGTAGCGTTCCATCAAGAGGATTGGGGTTGGGGTGGGGTTCGATGGAAAGTTCTAATAATAAAAAACAGCTCATGGCTTTGAATACTTACTACAAGCCAGGCACTGCGTTCAGCACTGCGTTGCCATACATTTTCTAACATCAGAGGCATGAGTTAGGCATGCTCCCATTTTATAGAGGAAAGCAAGTATTTAAGCCCATTGCATCTGATTTCAGAGCACTCACCGCTGTAGCGCAAGAGACACTTTAGCTGTAGCACTCACCGCTGTAGCACAAGAGACACTTTCCTTTCCACTGGAAAAGATGGATGGAATAGATGCAAGGGAGCAAATTGATTTTCTTTCCTTCCCAGTAAAATGGACCCCACATTGGTCAGTATGTTTTCTGAAGTCACCATTGAAAAGGATACCATTCAAAATGGTGATGTGAGCTCCAAGTGGGGCTCAGGGGTCCGACTTTGCCTGGGACTTTCCCTGTTTTAGCCCTGAAAGTCCCAGACACACTGGGATGATCAGTTATCTTACTCATGAAGGATGGTCAATGTCCATGTAGAACATTTCCATTTGTGATCTGGATTGAGTAATGAACTCTTAATTTACTCTAGGGTGGTGAGTTTACCCACCCTGGTTACTCCTTTAGTTGTGCCCTGCTCAGCCTGAGGACAGCCTGTTTGGATAAGATCCACTGGATAGACAATCTTAGCAACTTGGATTGTTGATTAGCTGGTATTTGACAACAGGCTGGCAGATACGTGTGCTTTTCGCTAGAGGGCTGGGGACCGTTCAGTGTTTCTTCAAAATTAGCTCTAAGCTTTGAGTTCCTGAAAGTATTTTTTCTCTTCTTTACATAGAACAGTGTCTCTCCATCACAGCTTTGCCTTCCTGACTCCATTGCCAAGGGCTGCATTAAGATCACATCCTTTTGAATTTGGGTAAGGACATTGGCTTGCTAAATGTTCTGGAGCTTTCAAAATCTCAGCCCTTTAATTCTTCTCACCTACTAAGTAGATCATCAAAGAGAACTATTAAATGCATCCAATCTCTACATGCTTCTAATGAAGACTCTAAATAATACAACCGTACCCTGGCAGTCTGATTTCAGAGCCTGCTAGATCAAGCATTCTGCACAAGGATGATGACAGGAGACATGTAGGGACACCATAGGTCCATGAGCACAACTTAAAGGAAAAAAAAAAGATTTCTAACTTGTGTTAGATAAACTAAAGGTAGGGGAATAGCTTAGACTAACTCTTCTTAGGGTGGAAGTTTTTAGGTGCTCACCCCTTGTCTCTTGTGCCTAAAACTGTCTTTCTTTCTTTCTTTCTTTTTTTTTTGCGGTACGCGGGCCCCTCACTGTTGTGGCCTCTCCCGTTGCAGAGCACAGGCTCCAGACGCACAGGCTCAGCTGCCATGGCTCATGGGCCCAGCCGCTCTGCAGCATGTGGGATCTTCCCGGACCAGGGCACGAACCCGTGTCCCCTGCATTGGCAGGCGGACTCCCAACCACTGCGCCACCAGGGAAGACCTGTCTTTCTTTCTAATCCTATTTCTTGAACAGTTCTTGGAGCTGTTGACCTGTCTCCATTCTCTTCCCAGTGTCTTCGATCTGGCCATCCCCCTCTCTTTTCTAGATTTCCACAGGAGCCTTCTGTCAACTGTTTCCACTCTTCCCTCCCTCCATCCATTCTTTACCCCGCAGCCTGCGTGATCTTCTGAAATGCAACTCTGATCATCACTGTCCTGCTCTCCGCCCTTCCATGGCTTCCATGTGTGCCTAGTGTGATGCTCGAATCCTTCCAGATCTGGCCCACGTCTCCCTCTCCAAGCTCATTCTCTTGCCACTGGCTTGGAAAATATTTTCAAGAGTTCCTCAGCTATCTCTTCCTTGCATCTAATTGATCCAAGTTCCTCTGACTCAGTTTCAGGTTTTCCGCTCTTGAATGCCCCATCCATTCAAGGATGTGTGATTTCAGTGTGTTGATTACATCTCTGGGCTTTGCTGTCCCTTGTCCCTCTGAGGCTGGTGCCCTAGTGTTACCCTGAAAGGCAGAAAGGAGTGCCACACCTTAAGGTATGTGGGTGAGATGACCTGAGCACCAGCATGGTGGAGTGCCATCAAGATATCCAGCCAATGGGACTTCCCTGGGGATCCAGTGGTTAAGACTCCATGCTCCCAACGCAGGGGGAGTGGATTCGATCCCTGGGCAGGGAACTAAGATCCCGCATGGCCAAAAACCAGAAAACAAAACCCATATATAAAATATAGCTCATGGGGTTATAGGTCCCACCAGATAGCTCTACAATCGATTAAGCTTCAAAAAAAAAATAAACAAAACAGCAACAAAAAAGATATCCAGCCGAGAAGCGCCCGATGCTGATCTTGCATTAGTGGGGCTCCACTGATGTTAGTGGAAATCCTAGGAACCAGCTCACCACTAAATTAGGTTCTTCAGACCCAAGGAAGCGCCCAGGTTTATCCTTGAAACTGTGCCCTTCTCTTACCCATTGACCATAGATTTCATCCGTTTTTTGCCCACCACTGGCTAATATCAGTTCAACCACAGACCACGTGGGACACCAAATCACAGCCTTCCTTTCTCTGCCTAACTGATCTTGGCCTCCTGCATCGGCCACTAGAAAAAGGAGTAGATATGGGGTCTTTGCTGAAGTCAGCATCCAGGTGGGACCCACAGGGCCTGATCATTAGACCTTATACTGTATCCTGCGACCTATGTGGAGCCTCTGGAAGCTGTCCGGTGGACTTTCCTGGTCCATGCAGACTCAGGTCCTTTCCAACTTGCGTGGAAGGAAGAAGAACAAGAGAGAAAACAGGAGCAAATCTCACAAAGACGGTAACAAAAACAAAATGGCTTGGAGAGAAAAGAAGGCAAAAAAAAAAAAAGTGGAACAGAACTCACAGCAATCTCAGCCTATGCTGTCACTGAGCAGAAACTCAATTTATTTAGTTTCTACTTGGAAATGTAGCACAGTTTTTGACAGATGTGCTAAGCATCCTGTCATTAGGGCTGAACGAAATGTCTCAATATGATTGGGAAAATTACAATTTTAATATCTTCTTTCCTCCTTTAATCCTTTTGCATATTTTCCACTACACGAGTCTCTGGCTGCTCACAGCTGAATATAAATGAATTCCACAGATCTTCACTTCCTCCTCTATTTTATATGAGTGGGTTATTTGGGCTGGACTCGTGTTTGTGAGTGTGTATGTGTATGTGTGTGGGGGTATGTGTGTGTGTATTTGATCTTTGAAAGGAAAAAAAAAAGGCAAAGCATCAAATAACTGAGGAAGAAAGAGGACAGTGAAAGACAAGAGAATCCCATCTAGAAGCCAGGAACTAGGATATTTATGGGCATTGAGAGCTGAGAATTTTTCAAAGTAACAATATTTACTGTATTATTATTACTGTTTTTGTGACAGACTTCCTATTATTTTTGCTTTTTTTCTAACCTTTATAAATCTGTAGGCTGAAACTTGTTTTCTGTCCACTTTACAGATGAGGAAACTGATGCTCAGTGAGATTACCTTTGCCCAAGTTCTGGAAAGTGATGGAGGCAGCTTCCAGATGCAGGTATGTATGACCCAGATCTGTGCATTGAACTATGTACAACTATGCCACTGTGAACCAGCAGGACATATAGGGTGGGCATCGACAGTTTTTCCTGCTTTTCCATTTGTGTAAATGACCCTGATTTTTCCTTTGGAAACTGCCCCTCCTCTGTTCTGTGTCCAGACAATTCAGGTGAAGCTGACCCACATCCCCAAGGTCCAGGGGTGGGCGCGTGACCAAGGCCTGACCAATCTGAGCATTCTGACTCCTGGCCAGAGTGATTGGCTCATGGGTGACCATGTGACCGACCTAAACCAGGAAGGACAATGGGATTCATTCTTGGGACTCTTAATAGGATGGTGAAGAAATTGGAACACCTTCTTGCCTGGGGTTGCTACTTTAGTAGGATGTTAGCTTGGAGTTTCTGAGGGTCTTCTTTGCTACCGTGAGGTGAGAGCCTGTTTGGAAGAAAGTCAACTAAATGAGACTTGAAGCTGAGAGATGGGAGGGGAAATTCACAAAGGCTTAGTTTGAATGTTTGGATCCATCTCTGCCTGAGACTAGAATCCACTCCTGGACTTTTGAGTCACAGAAGTCATTACATTCCCATTGTGAGATCTTGGAGAGGAGGGCTACACACCACCAGTGAGACGAGGGCCGGGTGAAGCCAGGTGGGGCGTTGGTGATTGTGATACTGTGATTTATGATAAGAAATATGTATCTGGTCTTCGTTCCTGTTTCTGGCACAGAGCTCCTAAAACCCTTGGAATTTCCTGAGTGATGAGAGCTGATAAATGTGTCTTTTGTTATGTGAATGAGGTGACTTTTGGAAGCACCTAAGGATGGGGGCTGATTGCCCGGATATCCAATCAAGGGATTAGAGGGTTGGAACTTTCAGCCCCACTCCCAGCCTCCGGGGAGGCGGGGAGGGGCTAGAGAGTGATACCAATTGCCAATGGTCAATGATGTAATCAATCATGGCTGTGCACTGAAGCCTCCATAAAAACCACAAAAGGAGGAGGTTCCGAGAGCTTCTAGGTCGGCAAACCCATGGATATTTGGGGAGAATGGTGCCCTCAGAGAGGGCATAGAAGCCTTGTGCCCCTTCCCACGTGCCTTGCTCCGTGCATCTCTCCCACCTGGTTATTCTTGAGTTATATGCTTTTATAATGAACTGGTAATCTAGTGAGTAAATGGGTTTCCTGAGTTCTGTAAGCTGCTCTAGCAAATCAATTGAACTCAAGGAGGGGGTGATGGGAACCTCTGATTTATAGCTAGTTGGTCAGAAGTATAGGTAACAATCTGGACTTCCAGCGGGGATCCTGAGTTGGAGGGGGCCTTTGGAACCCCCAGTTTGTGACTGGTAGGTCAGAAGCAGAAGTAACAACTTGGGCTTTTGACTGGTGTCTGATGGGGTGGGGTGGGGCGGGAGGGACAGTCTCGTGGGACTGAGCCCTTAACCTGTGGAATCTGACCCTATCTCCAGGTAGTGTCAGAATTGAAACTGAACACCAACTAGGTGTCCAGAGAATTCCTTGTTGATGTGGAAAAACCTCCCTCCTGGTGAACTGGAATTGGGATCTGGACACATTTCATATGATATTGCCAATCTATTTGCCCGTTTGTATTTTTTATTATTTAATCTTTTGGCCGCACTGCGCGGCGTGTGGGATCTTAGTTCCCCGACCAGGGATTGAACCTGTGTCCCCTTCAGTGGAAGCACAGAGTCTTAACCACTGGACCACCAGGGCAAGTCCCATATTTGCCCTTTTTTGGAACTGTAAAACTTGCAATTTCATAGTATTTGACCTAATATTCCCATTTTTTTTTCCGTTATGGAAATTGAGGCTCAGAGCTGTTAAGCGCTACAGAGGGTGAAAGAAAGCATTAAGCCGCTTACGACTTTCCAGGCCCGAGAGGAAGTAATGAACTGGGATTCAGAAATGGGTTCCAGTCTCCTCACTGCCACTGCCTTGCTGGGTGATTTTGGTTGCATGCCTTCCTGTATCACTTAGAATTCTCTGATTGCAAGCAACAAAAGTGAGTTTCATTAACGTATGCCAAGAAGGAATTTACTGGAAGGATAGGAGGGAGCTTGCAGAATAGAGGAACAAAGCCACCGAAAAAAACAGGCGCTAAGGGAACTGGGTAGCAGGGCTTCACGGACTCGGGTGAAGGGATGAATGAGCTGCAAAGCTTCAGCCCCAGCTTGGATGCGAATTCCTGGGAGGGAGCATCTGGTTGGCTGAGCTTGGGTCCTAGGCCCTCCCTTTGGTGGTGAGCTCGTGATCAACAGCTCCACTATGATTATACCCAGTAAAAGAACGTTTGTTTTCCCAAAGCAACGTTGAGAAGCTGTTACCCTGATAAGGGTAGGTGAAAACTACACAGCCCCTCTATTCTCTCCCTTGCTTCAGTTTGCTTTTAATCTCAGCATCAGTGATTGGGTTGTAGGGGATCTCTAGGAGCCCTTTCAGGTGTCATACTCAGATTTAACTAGACCCGCAAGAAGCTAGGAAAAGCACATTTCCAAAACTAGAATCTTGCATGATTCTGTGAGAGAAGCAAAAGGATGCAATACAATTTCCGCTGATCAACCATGCTGCTACGTGGCTGGCAGAAAGGGTGGGGGTTGGGGGGAGAGCCGGGCTCTGGCATGTATGGGCTGTGGTTAGGTGGTTGTCACCAAACCCCTCTGAGCTTCATTTTCCTCATTGACAAAATGGGGATATCCATGGAAGAGTGTTGTGAAGGTGCTAAGAAAAAGAGCAACATATTTGCAAAGTATTGAGTGTTTATTGTGCGCCAGGCACTGTGCTGAGTGCGGGACCCACAGCCTCTTGGACATTTCCCAGAACAGATGGGAAAGGTACCCAGCACACAGCAGGGGCTCCATAAATGCTCCTTTCTTTCCCTTTGCCTCTGGGCAAGGGCGTGACTCCCTGAACCCATTCCGTCTCCCATTCCACCAGCCCAGCTATTCTTTTCTCTTTTCTTCTTTTTTTTTTGGCTGCACCTCACAGCATGTGAGCTCTTAGTTCCCGACTGGGATGGAACCCGTATCCCCTGCAGTGGAAGTGCGGAGTCCTAACCACTGGACCGCCAGGGAAGTCCCAGCCCAGCTAGTCTGAGGAAATTCTGAAGCCTGCAGGTGCTCATGGCAGAAAGTAACAAATACATCAATGTCCCTCTCCCTCTCTCTTCCTTTTGGCCAGGCTGGACACCCGGTCAAGAGATCAGGTGTGAGTTTAAGGGTAGAGAGGAAAATTCAAACTTTTGGTGTGTGGAAGTTTCTGGAATCTCTCAGATAATGTATTGGGAATGTAGATTCCCTCCCCTCCCCCCTTCTTCCTTTTTATTTATTTATTTTTTTTGCGGTACGCGGGCCTCTCACTGTTGTGGCCTCTCCCGTTGTGGGGCACAGGCTCCGGACATGCAGGCTCAGCAGCCATGGCTCACGGGCCCAGCCGCTCCGCGGCATGTGGGATCTTCCCGGACCGGGGCACGAACCCGAGTCCTCTGCATCGGCAGGCGGACTCTCAACCACTGCGCCACCAGGGAAGCCCCCTTCTTCCTTTTTAAAAGTGCCCAGGTAACTGGGCTCCAGTGGATGTGTTTGAAACTGGCCAGCTGTGGGCTGCCCAGCTGACAGAGGCCACAGCTGGAGCAGGAACAGTGGCTGGGTTTCTTCCAGCTGCAAACGAAAGGATCAACACCTTGAAGGGAAAAAGAAAAAAGTCCAGGCATCGGCTGGTGGAAATGGTCCCAGAGTTCATAATAACTGGGAGGAAGGCTAGAAGTTTTTATTGTTTTAATTGGCAGCTGTCTTTGGATTCTGGTTTAAGAGGGTTTGGAGATTGGAAACCAAGCAGGTGTGAGTGTGTGTGTGTGTGTGTGTGTGTACGTATGCATGTGAGAATGCACACGTGTATAAAGGAAGGTGGAAGAAAGCTGGTTGTCTGCGAATGTGAGGATGGACAGGGCCAGGAGGGAGAGAGGCAGCTGTGTGTGTGTTGGCAGGGAGGTGAAGGCAACGGCCATCTTCTGTGTTGAAAGAGAGAAATGGAAAGCGGGAGTTGCAGGGCTGAGAAAACCGTCTTTGTTGTGTGTGAACACACGGATAGATGAAAATGGAAAATCGTGGATGAAAGAGCAGGAAAGAACCCAAACGCGAGACAGAGGAAACCAGGCGGGGTGCGTGAGATTGCAGGAGACCCGGAGCCAGCGTGCCATGAGCAAGGGCCCCATCTGCTCCCTCCTGGCCTTCCAGAAATAGTTTCCGGGAACCGTGGTGCTTTCCCCGCCCCGGCTCTCGGGCCAGCGGGGAGATAAAGCCGCCTGCGTCGCTTGTCTTGGCGGCCTCTCAGCTGACACTGCTGACAGGCTGCTTTGATCTCGGGTTATCAGGGCCTAACCCTGTGCCCCAGGCCTGCCCTGCCAGCTCCCACCCCCCGCTCACCTTTGCCAAGAGGGCAGCTCATAAGGTCACGGTTAGGAGGGGCGGCCCAGCCCTCGAGCCCCGCTGGCCTTGAAGCCTGGGTGCTTGATGCAATCAGGGCACCATCTTTTAGTCTCAGGGCAACGATGAAAAGAGGGGAAAATAAGCTTCTGAAGCGGAGCCACGTGAAATGACACCCTGAACACAGCCTGTCCCCAAGCTGCCTGGGCCTTTACCCCAAATGAGTGGTGACAACAGAGAAAACAGGAACGGCAGCCGGAAGGCTTGCCTTCCTGTCTTAAGACGCCACTTGAGCCACTGGGTGACCTCCAGCAAGTCCTACTTGTCTCTGGACCTCAGTTTCCATCTGCCGTCTCGTAAAATGAAAGTGCTTGTATAACTATGGAATAATTTTCAAATACAATCACATGCAGAAATCCCGTGTGTAAAGCAGATTCCAGGAGACTGGGGCTGGATGCAGCGGACATGACGGGCTGGCACCCCAACACTCAGCTTTGTGTTGACCTCTGCTCTCGTTAGCGTGTTAGATTCCTAGGGCTACCGTAACAAAGCACCACAAACTCGGGGGCTTAAAACAACAGAACTTTATCGTCTCGCAGTTCTGGAGGCCAGAAGTCCAAGATCAAGGTGTTGGCAGGGCCATGGTCCCTCTGAGGCCTGCAGGGGAAGAATCCTTCCTCACCTCTTCCAGCTTCTGGTTGTTTGTTGGGCATCTTTGGCATTCCTTGGCTTCTGGCAGCATCATTCCAATCATCCATCTTCACGTGGCCCTCTTGCTATGTCTCTTCACGTTGTATTTCTTCTGTGCGTGTGTCTCGGTTTCCAAATTTCCCTTCTTTAAAAATGTAGGGACTTCCCTGGCGGTCCAGTGGTTAAGACTCCACGCTTCCACTGCAGGGGGCGCGGGTTTGCTCCCTGGTCCGGGAACTAAGATCCTGTGGGCCCCGCGGCCCCCCCAAAAAAACGTTGAGATATAGTTGATGTACAATATTATGTTAGTTTCAGGTGTACAGGAAGTCATTGACCTTTGCATACATTATGAAACGATCACCGTGATAAGTCTAGTAATCTGTCCCCATACAAAGTTACTACAGTACTATTGACCATATTCCTTATGCTATATATTACATCCCGTGGCTTATTTTTTTAATTTTTTTGCGGTACGCGGGCCTCTCACTGTTGTGGCCTCTCCTGTTGAGGAGCACAGGGTCCGGATGCGCAGGCTCAGCGGCCATGGCTCACGAGCCCAGCCACTCTGCGACAGGTGCGATCTTCCCGGACCGGGGCACGAACCTGTGTCCCTTGCATCCCTTGCATCGGCAGGTGGACTCTCAACCACTGCGCCACCAGGGAAGCCCCCGTGGCTTATTTTATAACTGGAGGTTTGTACCTCTTCATCCTCTGCACCTATTTTGCACCCCCCTCCATGCCCTCCCCTCTGCCAACCGCCCATTTGTTCTCTGTATCTATGAGTCTGTTTTTGTTTTGTTTGTTTATCTGTTTTGTATTTTAGATTCCACATATATGTGAGATCATACAGTATTTTTCTTTCTCTGACTTATTTCACTTAGCATAATACCCTTTAGATTTATCCATGTTGCTGCAAGTGGCAAGATTGAATTTTTCTTATGGCTGCGTAATATTCCATTGTATATATGGATATATATATGCACCACATCTTCTTTAACCATTCATCCATCAGCGGACACTTAAGTTTCTTCCATATCTTGGCTATTGTAAATAATGCTGGAATGAGCACTGGGGTGCATATATCTTTTCAAATGAGTGTTTTTGTTTTCTTTGTGTAAATACGCAGAAGTGAAATTGCTGGGTCATATGGTAGTTCTATTTTTAACTTTTGAGGACCCTCCTTACTGTTTTCCACAATGGTTGCACCAATTTACAATCCCACCAACCGTGTAGCAAATATCCTCTTTTTATAAGGACACCAGTCATCTTGGATTCGGTGTCCCTAAGGACCTTATGTTAACCTGATCACCTCTGTAAAGACCCTCTTTCCAAATCAGGTCACATTCTGAGATACTGGGGGTTAAGACCTCAACATATTTTTTGTGAGGGATGCAGTTTGACTCATAATACCTGCTCTACCTTTTCTCAATTTCGGACTCATAGAGTCTGTGAACATAATAAAATGGTGGTTGTTTGACATCACAGGTTTGGGGTGATTTGTTACACAGCCATGGTAACGGTAACAGGTGGTTAAACTGAAACACATAGACGCTGGCATCAGCCCTATCCAAGTTCAAGCTCCACTTAACATTTTAATCCATTCGATTTACTTCTCGGAGCCTAGTTTCCCTATCAGAAAAATGGCGTTTGCTAGAAAGAACATCTGTCAAGTCCCTGGCATCACAGTAGGTTCTTGATAAAGGTTTTTTCTTTTTCTTTTTTTTCTCTCTATTCTCTCTTCCCAAATGACTCTGTACCACAATGCTCCTGAGATTTTGGGATAAGTCTGAGTTTCTGAATTCTGTGGGAAACCCCTGGGTCCCAGGAACCAGATCCTTATTTCATGCCTACTTTGGACGAGGGAATGTGTTTCCTTGGCAAGCTCTACGTTTAGAGCCCCTTCTCCGCTCAGACTTTCAAGACAATTTAGTCTGAGCTAACCTTGGTTTCTTGTTACCGAAGAGAACGAAGGCTTAGGCAAAGGCCTTGCAGAATGCCTCCAGCATCAAACAGCAGCTACCCTACTGCGTTCTGAGACGCTGAGCATAAATAAATTAAAACCATACCGCTCCCTTTCCCTGTAAGCACACACACGTAATTTCATTACAGCGGGAATGAAGTGCTGCAGGCAAAACGTGTTTGGGTCTTGGCTGAACCCAGAGTGCTCTTGGAAGGCATGGAGCTTTTGGGCCAACTGAGGAGGGAACCTTCTTTGCCTCTTTTCCTCCACTCTGTCCATTTGGTGATCTGTAGGCGTGGGGCTGGCCTGAAGGCATTTGTTATCAGAAGGTCAGAGGACCATGGGACGTATGTGTTCTTTTTTTCACTTTAAAAAACTGTGGTGAAATATACGTAACATAAATCTACCATTTTAATTACTTGTAAGTGTACATTTTAGTGGCATTTAGTACATTCACAATTTTTAAAAATTGTCGCGAAATATGCATAACATAAATCTACCATTTTAATTATTTGTAAGTGTACATTTTAGTGGCATTTAGTACATTCACAATTTTTTTTTTTTTTGGCTGCACCGTGCAGCTTGTGGGATCTTAGTTCCCCAACCAAGGATGGAACCCGGGCCCCCTGCAGTGGAAGCATGGAGTCCTAACCACTGGACCACCAGGGAAGTCCCAGTACATTCACATTGTTATGCGACCGTCACCACCATCCATCTCCGGAACGTTGTCACCATCTGTACCCGTTAAACACTAATTCCCCGTCCCCCCTTCCCCCAGCCCCTGACAACCATCATTCTTCTACTTTGTTTCTATGAATTTGACAGCTCTAGGTTCCTCCTAGGAGCGGAACCATACAGTATTTGTCCTTTTGTGACCAGCTAATTTCACTTAGTGTCATGTCTTCAAGGTTCCTCCACGTTGAGCAGGTGTCAGAGTTACCTTCCTTGGTATGAATATACCATTGTATGTGTTCTGTTGTATATAAAAACCACATTTTGTTTATCCATTCGTCTGTCCCTGGACGTTTGGGTTGTTTTCACCTTTTAGCTATTGTGAGTAAAGCTTTTATGAACATCTGTGCACGAGTACCTGTTTGAGTCCCTACTTTCAGTCCTTTTGGGCACATAACCAGAAGTGGAATTGCTAGATCAGATACAGATGTATGTTTTGAGAGTCACGAGCAGCCTTGAAGTTCCTGCAGATCTTAGATGCCCTTTAAGAATTGGACAATAGCTCTGTGAGATCCTTTGCTCCTTCAATAACCCCATATGCACATGCTCTCCAAGTTTAGTGCAATATCGGTGGCCCAAAGCCTCCCTGAGGCTCAGGTTAAGATCTTGCGAAAGAACCAGAATATTTTTGAAATGACTTAAGAAATAATCATACAGTAATAATAATAATAATAATAGTAATAAAACTAATATGCATTGAGCACACTGTGTAAGGCACTGTCCAAAGTACTTTGCATTTATCGTATAATTGTATCTTTACAACAGTCTTATGAGATAGATACTGTTAATATCTCCATTTTACAGATGAGGAAACTGAGGCTCTTTGAGGCAACATAACTTATCCAAGGCCTAGAAGGTGGATTCAAACCCACATCTGTTTGATTCAAGTGGACCCTCTCTGAAACACTGACTTGTGCATCTTCCATTATGATGTCAAAGATGCTTTCATGACATCTATTAGGTGACCTGATACATTGAATGTTGAGCTACACCATGACTCTAGCAACTTCATTCAATGACGTAAATTGGTGACTCCTCTGTGCTAGACCCTTGGGATATAGTGATGAATGGGACTTTGTCCTTTTGTTCAAGGCACTTAAAGTCTACTGGGAAGACAAAGATGTACAGAATCACATTATTTCAGTTGCAAGCAGTCGATAGAAACACAGATCCCACTAGCTTAAGTCCTGAAAAGAGATTAAACTGTTTACATCCCTTGAAAGGAGAGTAGGGTACCTTATGTAATGGAAAAAAGAAAGGTAGGAATCAGGGCCTAGGATTGAAATCAAGATTCATTTCCCCCTTTTCTTTTTCTCTCTTCCCCTCTTCCTCTCTCACTTCCATTTGCCTCTGCCTGGATTATTATCTCAGGCTCCACCATAGATATCACCCATGTGGTGGGAGAGATGGCCTTCAGCATCTTCAAACAGCTCCTTGATCCCCATGGGAGGAGGAAGACTCTTCTTCCCAGCATCAGTGTATGAATCCCAGGGAAGGGCTCTGATTGGCCCCATTTTGGTCATGTGCCCTTCCTTGCCAGTCATTATAACAGTGTGGAGTTAGTTCTATGATAGACCAGGACTAGAGGAGAGTGTGTGCAATATATTGTCAAGGGGCTAGAAGAAATGGGATGGAAAATATTCCTGGGCAGACATAAAGAAGAGCTATCAGAACCTACTCCAGAAATAATCATTCATGTCTTAATCAAAGTTTCTTATTTATAAGAAACAAACCCCCTTACAAACTGATGAGTTTGTAGCAAGATGAGAATATCATTGGAAGGGACCAGAATGGGGAGCTAAAGATCAGGATTAGATGTTACTTTCTCTGTTTCCTGACGACCATATGACATCTCATCTGTGTTTCTCTTGGTAATATGTTTTATTCTTTCTCTTTCTTTGAAGAATAGTTTTCTCAGTTCAGCACCAAATGGATGGCAATGGCCACTTCAGCCCTAACTATACAAGACTGCAGTCAATTCTGGCATCTGACACAGATTGACCAGAGTCTCTGTGTTTCTGGTTTCTGTGAGAAAGAATGGATTGACCCAGCTGGGGTCAAAGGTTTATTCCCATTCTGAATAGTGGTGGGCTGAAGAAGTGGGGTTACATGATACTAACTAACTAACTGGCTAGCTAACTAAGTAACTAACGTAGACACATCTCTTCTACAAGTTGTAAGTGATGGGGGTGTGGATGGGTTGGGACCCCTAAAAGATGTGCATACTTGTGATGAAAGTAGCAATCGAAGTATCTATAGATATAGAATATAGAAGGAGGGAAGAGTCACTTTTTCTGGAGGACTAAAAAAACATTTTGCTGAGGAGACAACTTCTGCATTAGGTTTTGAAGGATGAAGAAGAGTTCTCTAAGGCATGTGTATTCCTCAGGACAGACTGGGTTCTGATGGATAACAAACCAGACCTCAAAATCTCAGCAGCTTGACACAACATAGGTTAGCTCCTTGTGGACCCTGCATGTCTAGCACAGGCTGGTGAGGTCTCTGTTCCATACAGTCACTCAGGGACTCAGCCTGATGGAAGGGCTACCATTTTGTCAACTTGCCATATGGATGGGCCACTTGGCCTCCTTGGTCACAGTGACAGAAGAAGAGAGAGACTGGGGAATCTTGCATGGGTTCTTCATTGCTTCAGCCTGGAGCTGAAACACATGGCTTCTACCCCCAGGTTGTTAGCTAGAACTTGGCCCATGGCCTCAATCAACTGCAAGGGACTGAGAAATGTAGGGGAGCAGATGGAATATTTGGGGAGCATGACTGTGTCTGCCAAAGCAGGTGATCAGTGAGATCATTTTCAGTCAAGGCAGTGGTTCTCAACCAGGGGAGATTTTGCCTTCCTAAATAACATTTGGTAATGTCCAGAGACATTTTTGGTTGTCACAACTGGGGATGCTATTGACATCTAATGGGTAGAGGCCAGGGATGCTGGTAAACATCCTATAATAAGTAGGACAAGACTTCCCTGGTGGCACAGTGGTTAAGAATCTGCCTGCCAGTGCAGAGGACACGGGTTCGATCCCTGGTCCGGGAAGATCCCACATACCGCGGAGCAGCTAAGCCCATGCGCCACAACTACTGAGCCCTCGTGCCACAACTACTGAAGCCCGCGTGCCTAGAGCCCGTGCTCCACAGCAAGAGAAGCCACTGCAATGAGAAGCCCGCGCACCGCAACGAAGAGTAGCCCCTGCTCGCCGCAACTAGAGAAAGCCCACGCACAGCAACGAAGACCCAGTGCAGCCAAAAGTAAATAAATAAATAAAAAAAAAATAAGCAGGACAGCTCCCACAACACAGACTTAACTGACCCAAAATGTCAATAGTGCTGAGATTGAGAAACCTTGGGTCAAAGGAGCACAGTGAACAAAGGGACAATCATGAAAGAACACAGTGAGTTGGAAGAAGTAATATAGCACAGTAGTTACAAATGTGGACCCTGGAATCTGACAATCCTGGGTTCTAATCCAGCCTTCTCTACTAGTTATATGACCTCTGATGAATTGCACAACATCTCGGAGATGCAGTGATGGAGAGTAATAGTAGAACCCACTTAGCACATAGCCTGGCATTTAGAACATCTCAGTCATGGCAGCTATGTGATGATCACTTACATTTGTCCTTTAGAGTGGCTGAAGCATGAAGCATAAGAGGAGCATCTGTGGTAGGTGTGACTGGAGAGGTTGGCCAAGGCCAGAACTTAGGCCAAAGATGGAGACAGTTCTTGAACACTTTGTAGGTGAGCTAACTTTTTGAAATTGATGGGAAGTTCACGTAACACACAATCACCCACTTGAAAGTATACCATTCAGTGGCATTTAGTGCATTCACCCACCACCTCTTTCTGGTTTTTCATTATCCCAGGACACCTCATACTCATAAATAATCACTCCCCAGTGCCCCCTCCCTCCAGCCCTAGGCAACCACTTATCTGCTTTCTGTCTCTATGGATTTGCCAGTTCTGGCCATTTCATATAAGTAGAATCATATAATATGTGACCTTTTGTGCCTGGCTTCTTTCACTTAGCATCATGTTTTTGAAGTTCATCCATGTTGGAGCATGTATCAGTATTTCATTCCTTTTTATGGATGAATAGTATTCCATCGTTTGGATATATACTGCATTTTGTTGATCCATTCATCCATTCTTGGACATTTGAGTTGTTCCCACCTTTTGGCTATTGTGAATAATGCTGTATGAACCATGGTATAAATGCGTGGACATATCTTTTCATTACTCTTGGGTATTTACCTAAGAGTGGAATTGCTGGGTTATATAATTCTGTGTTCAAGTTTTGGAGGAACCATCAAATTCTTGCCCACAGATTTTGAACGTTTACCCTGTGCCAGGCACTGTGCTGAGTGCTTTACATGTATCAAGTCTCTCTGTCCTCACGATCCATGGGGTTGGTTACTATTATTATCCTGATATTCTAGTTAAAGAAACTGCAGCACAGAGAGGTTCAACAACTTTTCTGAGAACACTCAGCTAGTAAGAGGCAAAGCCATGAAAATGGGACCCACCAAAGGGTTTTGAGCAGAGAAACAAAACAGTCAGATTTAATTTCTTCCTCTCACTCTCACTTTCTCCTTTAGCATTTTCAAGCAACAACGCTGGGGTGGGGGATGGTGGAATTAGGTTGGTAGGAATTGGAGGGCAGAAAAAAAAATCATGTCACTGTTCCTGGAAGCGTTTCATTTCCCCTTACGTGCTTGGACATGGACACATGGGAGCCACACGGATGAACTTGATGAGAACAGCTTTCTTGCTAAATCACTGGGCCATTTGACAAGCCTGGGAAAGAACTGGGGCTTGGACCGAGCAGCCTGGTCTGGGTGGGCTCACTCGGGGTGGAGTGATGTCACCAGCACCCCATTTTCCTCGGACTGTTTATAGTTTCCCTCTCAGGAGCCCCCTGGGGTGTTGGGACACACCTCAGCTGTGTGGATTTTAGTGTGTGGATTTGTGTGCAGTGGAGACGTGATGCACGGAGGCCTGGGTTCCTTCTGTTTCTCCTGGGGCAGGCGGGTGCAGGAGGGTGGTGCTGAAAGGGTAGGTTTTTCTATTTAACATTTGAGCGTGTTTCTCCATCGATGAAGACAGAGCCATCAGTCAGGGCCTCTGCCCTTGTGGACTCCCCAGTCCAATGAGGAAAACGGGTTGGACTGTGCTTGGTGACATCAACCATTACTTGTTGGCAAGCCCCTTATTGAGCACCTACTGTATGTTTGCATAGTTCTGAGTACTGGGGAGTCATCAGTGAACAAATAAGGTCCCTGCCTTCTGAATTCTCTTCTTGGGAGGGAGATTGACAGCAAACAGAGAGCTACAGGGTGTTATCTGATGGTGGCATGTGCTCTGGGGGATAAAAGGCGTGAAGGACATGGGAGAGTGAAGGAGGACGCTGGTTTGGATCACAGGTAGGAACCTTCTGGTAGGCAGAATGATAGCTCTTCAGAAACGTGCACATCCTAATCCCCGGAACCTGCAACTATGTCACCTGACGTGGCAAAAGGAACCCTGCAAATGTGATTACGTTAAGGATTTTAAGATGGGGAGATTATCCTGGATTATCCGAGAGGGCCCAAGGTAATCATAAGACCCTCATAAGAAGAGAGCAGGAGGATTAGAATCAGAGGAGATGTGACCATGGAAGCAGAGGTCCAAGTGATGCAGAGCCGTGAACCAAGGAATGTGGGGTGGCCTCCAGAAGCCAGAAGAGGCAAGGAGACAAATGCACTCTAACAACCTCTAGAAGAAACACAGCCTGGCCAACTCACTTTAGACCTCTGACCTCCAGAACAGGAAGGTAATAATACATCTGTGTGGTTTTAAGCCACTAAGTTTGTGGTAATTTTTTACAGCAGCCATAGGAAACTAATACAGACTTGAATGAGGGGAAGCCCTAAGACTCACTGGGGAAGAACATTCCATTCCAGGTGGAAAGAACGGCAGGTGCAAAGGCCCTGAGGTGCAAAGTAAGATAATGCAGCAGCGCTGGGATAGAGGTAACATACATGGGGCTGTGGGAACACACAGGAGGGCCCATCTGTTTGCCAGTGGGTAACTGTGGAAGAACTCTTTTTTTTTTTTTTTTTTTTCGGTACGCGGGCCTCTCACCGCTGTGGCCTCTCCCGTTGCGGAGCACAGGCTCCGGACGCGCAGGCTCAGCGGCCATGGCTCACGGGCCCAGCCGCTCCGCGGCACGTGGGATCTTCCCGGACCGGGGCACGAACCCGTGTCCCCTGCATCGGCAGGCGGACTCCCAACCACTGCGCCACCAGGGAAGCCCCTGTGGGAGAACTCTTAAAAGAGAGATGTTTGCACCGAGCCCTCCAGGGCTGTAATAAGAACACTAGCTCTCGAATCCAACTGACCTGGATTCATATCCCGGCTCTGCCCCTTGTGATGTAGCGTTGGTCAAGCCACTTTCCCTCTCTGCCTCTCTGCTTTCTGATCTGTTAGAAAGAGCCAACAAACGTATGGACACCAAGAGACAGGGGTGGGATGGATTGGGAGCTTGGGATTGACGTAGGTACACTACTATGTATGAGGTAGATGGCTGGTGAGGGCCTACTGCATATATAGCACAGGTTGAGGGGGAAAAGAAGGTACAGTCTGTTTGCAGGACATATATTAAATTAACCTTAAAAATACATTCCAATGTATCATACATTAGGTGCAGATAAATACTGTTTGATTCCACTTATACTACACACCTAGAATAGCCAAATTCATAGAGTCAGAGCGTACAGTGGTCGATGCCAGGGGCCGGGAGGTGAGGGTGGGGTGGGGAGGGGGAATGGGGAGTTAGTGTTTAATGGGCACAGTTTCAGTTTAGGAAGGTGAAAAATTCGGGAGACGGATGATGGTGAGAGCCGCACAGCAATGTGGGCGTCTTTAGTGCCACTGAACTGTACAGTTAAATATGGCTGGGATAGTAGGTTTTATATTATGTGACTTTTACCACAATAAAAAAACATTAAAAAAATCACACCCCACCACCTAAAAAAAAAAAAAAAAAAAAAAAAGAGAAAGGGCCAACAATAATTCCAGGTGTGTTGTTGTGAGCTCATCTGTGGACAATCCTCAGCCCAGTGTGTGGCCCATTTCAGGTGCTCGGTTCACGCTTGGTATGGTGACGATGTGGATGGTGAGTTGGGTATAGGAGAAGAATTGGGCAGGCATCTTGGGTGCAGGGAACAGTACGGGAAAGGGCCAGGAGGTGTGCCAGGGCACAGCCCACGGGATGCCTTCCTGATACCACGATGAAGTAATTTTAGGACGCTTCTGCACACCTCCCTTCTCTGCCTTCTCATCTTGTGTTGTTCACAGGGTCTGAGGCTGCCCTCACCCATGTGTCCCAGGAGAGAGGTTTCTGGCCAGTGGTGTGGTAGTAAGACAAGCTATTTATGGGTTGTCCAGCCTGCTGGGCAAGAGTGTGGGAAAAACTCTCTGCAACCCGCCCCACCTGTGAGCGGAGAGCTTTGGAAGGGAAGCAGGAAGAGGGGTCAGTGACTAGGCTGTGCCTTGGGGGTGGCCACCTGCCCCGTGCCAACCTCTGCCGGCCTCCAGGTGAGTTATAACTGTGGCTCTGCTCACTCGGAGGGCAGTTTGTGTCCTGGTGAAGGCCTGTCAACTGTATCCAAACAGATTTGCCTGAATCTATCTCTCAGCCCTTTTATAGCCTTTGGGTTTCTCTAGGCAAATGTGGGCTTGATACTCATATTCTTCACAGGCTATGTAAACACCCATTTTGAGATGCACCCACATGGTGGGTGGGTGAGTCAGGACCAGTTTGTTGTCCTGGGCCCTTCTGATGACAGCGAAGGGTCAAGGTGGATCTGTAGACGGGCATCGGAGAGAATGACTGAGTTTGGAGAAGGGGCAACGTCAAGGGGGTTTACAGCCTGGCTCCTCAAAGCGTGGTCCTCAGCCACCCAGAGAATCAGAATCTGCCTTTTAACAGGATCCCCGGGAGCTGGGGGCACGTATGAAAGTTCGAGAAGCACGGTTTGGACGGGTAGATCTCAAACCTCACTGCCTGTTAGAAATCCCCAAGGAGCTTTAAAAAATACCAATGCTCAGGTCCTGCCCCAGAGATGCTGACCTCATTGGTCTGACTTGGGGCCCTAATATGAATATGTTTTAAAAAGCCCTCCAGATAATTCTAATTGAAGATCGCTGATTTTGACTTAGAGCCGTGTTTCTTAAACATTTGCATGCTTCAGAAAAACTTGGAGAACGACTTCACCTACAGACTTCTGGGACCGTGGCCCCCCCGCCTCCCCCTCCAGTGGTGGGCTGGTAAACGTTTAACAGCAGGCCCTCTGGGGTGGGCATGGGGTGGAGGAGAAGCCCTGATTGCAGCCAGCTTCTGTGGTGTAAATATTCCATTGTGGCTCTTGTGATGCAGTGCAAACTGGCTCCAGTGGCCAACCCCCGGCCCCCCACCCCGACCCCAGGTTTCTGACTCAGTAGGTCTGGGGTGGGACCTGAGAATTTGCATTTCTAACAAGTTCCCTGTTCAGCGGTAGCCCATGTTACTGTTGTTCCAGGGACCCCACTTGGAGAACCACTATATTAGATGAGAGGTTGGAAACAGATGGTACCTTGAGAGAGAAATCGGGTCAGTTTGAAGTAGGTACTGGGAGGGCTGTGTTGCGTAGGATTCTGAGGCTGTGTGAGACTGAGTGAGAAAAAGTGCTCCACTCAGTTAATGGTATCTACCACGGGCATCTGATGGAGGCAGTGGCTGTCCCTGGATTTTCTGAGTGCTGCTTTCTGATGCCTTTAAGAAAATAGAAAGGAACGAGGAATTAGATGGAACCGCATTTCCTAAGGACGTTGGGGAAATAAGAAGTGAAGCTCAGGGACATCCGTGGTGGTCCAGTGGTTAAGACTCCACGCTTCTGGGACTCCCCTGGTGGCTCAGTGGTTAAGAATCCGCCTGCCAATGCAGGGGACACGGGTTCGATCCCTGGTCCGGGAAGATCCCATATGCTGCAGAGCAACTAAGCCCGTGTGCCACAACTACTGAGCCTGCACTCTAGAGCCCATGAGCCACAACTACTGAAGCCTGTGGGCCCTAGAGCCTGCGTGCTGCAACTACTGAGCCTGCGCTCTAGAGCCTGCGTGTGCAACTACTGAGCCTGTGCTCTAGAGCCTGCGTGCTGCAACTACTGAGCCCGCATGCCACAACCACTGAAGCCCGTGAGCCTAGAGCCCGTGCTCCGAAACAAGAGAAGCCACCGCAGTGAGAAGCCCGCGCTCCGCAGCAAAGAGTAGCCCCTGCTCGCCGCAACTAGAGAAAGCCCACCGCAGCAACGAAGACCCAGTGCAGCCAAAAAAAAAAAAAAAAAAAAAGTGAAGCTCAGTGTGTTACAGGCCATCTCAACGATTGAGAGCGGTGTTCCTGACTATCTGAGAAGGTAAACATAGAAGATCAAGGTTAGTACAACTCCCTCATTTTAGAGAAACGGTTTCAAAGAAGGGATGGTTTCCACCCAAAACGCACAGAGCCCATTTGTTTGGATTCACTCAGGCTCTAACTCTCAGATCTTTAAAAACATCAGAGAAGACATTTCCAAAAAAAATTACTCGGGCCTTCGAATGCCTCAGCCGAGGAAGGGAGAAGATCGGGCAGAAACTATAAAGGAAGTTTTTCCAACCCCAATGGCGGGGCCGTGCTTGAACTCCTGCAGCATTCCAGGAGCAGAGAGCTAGAAAAAAGAAAAGGGAGGGACCCCGAAGGCCGGGGTGATGGAAGATAAGAAATTCCGATTTCAATCTCCTTACTTCCTCAGACCCAGGCTGTCTATAAACTGTATGCAAATGTGTTTACTTTACATTTTATTTCACTCAGAGTCACTCAGCTGTCAGGAGCTGTATCAACATGTCAGTTGGTTGAAGAAACAAGCGTTTTGAGTGGAAATATTTCGGATAAACAGACACAATGTTATGACAGATCAGAGCAGCCCAAACATGGGACGGGGGTTGGCGGTGGAGATGGTGAAGAAGGAGAAGGGGGGCCGGGGGTAAAGCCGCAGCAAGTAGATCTGTTTACCCTGGCACATGCACTGGAGGGTCAGCTGAAAACAAAATAGGTTTTTTATGACTTGTGTTGTGTGTGTGTGTGGAGGGGAGAACGACTTCCTTCTCTCTGGCGTTAATGCATTTTGTCAGCTGAAGAGTAGGGCCTGCTTGGTGGGTTACCAGGCACATTCCTCTCTGATGTCCCTGCTGATTCCACGGGAGGAAATCAGGCAAGAAAAAGAAAAGACAAACCCACCGGATTAACTTAATTAGCGATGGGGAGACCAGTTGCTTGGCTAAATCTAACAGCCTGTTCGAAAGTTGCCCTCCTTTTTGCTTCTTACTTGGGCTCTTTTGCAAACTGAATTCAGAGGAGGGACAAAGAGATTCCCTTGTTTGTGGTCAGGGGTGGGAGGGATGTGTTTGGGGGAGAGGTGACCTGGCTGTTAGGCCACGTGATGCATAGCTTTGAATTTAATCTTTGGAGTAAGTAATACTGTGGCCTGGTTCACTAATCCGAAGTACAAAAAAAAAGTATTTGGAGAGATGGTCTCTTCTCTTAATCCATCCATTTTTTTCCCCCATCTCTCAGCCCCCCAAACACACACACGCGTGCGCACACACACACACAGATTATATTTTGTTGGTCTGTGTCTATTTTTAGTTCCCAGGCCATAGAGTTTGATGGCCTCTGTCTAAAAAAGAATACATATTTTCCTTGAACTAATACCTACTGCTTATCAAGCACTTACTATGTGCTGAGCGTAACCTTGCAAGGTTGGAATGATTCACCCCAGGCTGGGGGTGAGGGGTCCCGAGGCTCAGAGTGGTGAAGAGGCGCACCCAGAGCCACACAGCCCCATGGCTGGTGGGTGAGCCCGAACTTCAACTAGGGTCTGGCCGGCTCCAAGGTCTGTGTTCTTCCAGCTTCATCAAGTGCTTTGTTGAACTTGTGGCGGGGAGAGGGTGGGTGGCAGGGTAACTTTTGGAGGACTCGGCAGCGGTCGGCCAACTCAGCCAGGCTAGACTTGTCCACCCCCGAGATGAATTTGTCCAGGAAAGGGACTGCGTGCTTGTCCAAATGTGGGACAAGCTGGCAGCTGCCTCGGGGGTGTGCTTGGAAGATGTTGGCAAGGCCTCCACAGCTCAAAATTGTCTCCCCCGTCACATGGCCTCAGAATTCCACCATCAGAGAGGTATGCCCCTGGGCTTTAATGGAAGACTTTTGGGGGGCAGGTTTTTTTTTTTTTTTTTTTTTTTTTTTTTTTTGCGGTACACGGGCCTCTCACTGTTGTGGCCTCTCCTGTCGTGGAGTACAGGCTCCGGACGCGCAGGCTCAGTGGCCATGGCTCACGGGCCCAGCCGCTCCGCGGCATGTGGGATCTTCCCGGACTGGGACACGAACCCGCGTCCCCTGCATCGGCAGGCAGACTCAACCACTGCGCCACCAGGGAATTCCTGGGGGCAGGCTTTAAGTGTAGACACTTCCCCCAGAAACGATACACCTACGCCCTTCCCTAAGAGTCCCCTCCCAGCAGGGCATCCGGCCCACTGCTTGGCATTGGAGGGTGGCTTCATGGTCCAGGTATCCTGGGCGGCAAGCAGGGAGGCCATCAGATGGGACACGGGCAGGTCAGGGATGGGTCCCAAGGTTGCTGATCAACCATTGTATGGAGTCTGGGGCTGTTTGGAGACAAAGCTTCACATGTTTGCCCCAGAGAGAGGCCCTCTCAAGGCCCCACCTGTCTCCTTGCCAATCCCGACTGATGTGTTTCAGGCTGGAACCCTAAATAGCCATGCCAGGAGCAGGGGAAGCCCAGAGCTTGTCATGGGGTCGCAGAATGTCACAGCTGCCATTCAGCCAGTCTTGAACTCCAATTAGTCACGTTCTTTCTTAGCCCCTTTTTTCCATGATTACACCACCTGTAGGATTATTTTCTTAATATTTTCCTCTAAACTGACTCACTTGAAAAAAAAACAAACATCTATTTTAAGGCAAGCAAGCATAAGTTTCCTCACCAAGAAAGGATACAGACAAATTCAAGCCCTCTGGCTTTTGTGTGGCAAATACAAGCATTATTATTATTTTTTTTAGGAAAACAAGCATTAGTGAAAAGTTGAAAAAAAGGAAAATATTGATACACACATTCTTTAGTCTCTATCACTTACGGCTGGATTTGCTCCTTGTATTTTTTTCCCTAGTACATGTTAAAATCACGATTAGCATAAAAATGAATTACTGCTCATCCAGATACTACCATAAATCATATGATAATAGGTATCATGTTTTGCCCAAATCTCCAATTTTATATATGGAGAAACTGAGGTGCAGAGAAAGAAAACATCTGCAAGGGACACAGCTGTCTGAGACCACATAAGGCCGAGAAGCATCCTGGAAAGATGTAAAAAGAGCACCGGATGGGGAGTCGGGGGCTCCTGGCTCAAGATCTAAGAGCAGAAGCAACTTCTGTTTCCTCTCTGGGCTTTAATATCCCCAACTATGAAAGAAAAAGAACGATGTGACTTCGGGTTCTTCATTTGGGGGTCTAGCAAGAAAGGGGGGGCATGGGATGAACTTGGAGTCCCTGGAATTTTTTTAAATTGAGGTAAGATTCACATAATGTAAAATTCACCATTTTAAAGCAAACTATTCGGTGGCATTTAGTCCATTCACAGTGTTGTGCAGCCATCACCTCTATCTTGTTCCCAATTTTTTTATTTTTTGCTGTACGCGGGCCTCTCACTGTTGTGGCCTCTCCCGTTGCGGAGCACAGGCTCCGGACGCGCAGGCTCAGCGGCCATGGCTCACGGACCCAGCCGCTCCGCGGCACGTGGGATCTTCCCGGACCGGGGCACGAACCCGCGTCCCCTGCATCGGCAGGCGAACTCCCAACCACTGTGCCACGAGGGAAGCCCCCAAATATTTTTATAGTGAATATTTTCAAGCAGTCATCCCTTTCCCCGCTCCCGCCAGCCCCTGGCAAACACCAATCTGCTTTCTGTCTCTATGGATTTGCTGATTCTGGTCATTTCATATAAATGGAATCATACAATATGTGGCCTTCTGTGGTTGGTTCCTTTCACTTAGCACCATGTTTGCGAGCTTCATTCATGATATAGTACATACCAGGACTTTACATCTTTTTATGACTGAATAATACTCCGTTGTATGGATATACTGCAGTTTGTTTATCCATTCATCACTTGATGGACGTTTGGGTTGTTTTCACCTTTTGGCTGTTATGAATAATGCAGCTACATACATTCATGCACAAGTTTTTGTGTGGACATTTGTCTTCATTTCTCTTGGGTATATACTTAGGAGTGGAATTGCTGGATCATATGGTAACTCTGTTTAACTTGGTGAGAATAGCCCCTGAACATTTTGTGTATGTGTTTGAGCATGTGCCTTTAAGGAGATGGCTTTTGATCCGATTCTCAGGAAAGGGTAAGCAGCACAGAAAATGATGACCACCCCCCCATACCCCCAGTCCCTCCAAGATCTATTCTGGCTTTAAGATCTTTCTACTCTTGACTCCCAGTTCTGAGAAAACCTCATCTTCCTTCCCATCTTGTTTAGCTTCCTTTAACCAGCCTTCTCTGTGCCAGGCAGTGGGCTGGGCATGGGGTATCCAGTTGAAAGAGTTTCTATCCGCCAGGGTGGGGCGGTGTGCAGAGGTGGGAGAGCTGGGGTCAGGGAGGCTTCCTGGAAGAGGAGGCACTAGCTGAATCTTGAAGGTTGCCTGAGAATCAGGAGGGCCAAGAGGTGGGAAGGGTGCTTCTGAGTGAGGAGACAATACTTCCCAGTGCCCTTGGCAGGGACGGAGCTGGCTGGAGTGCCCTTTCCTTCCCCCGGCGGCTCAGAGATGGCTGGAAGTGCAGATGCTTGGAAATCCTGTCTCCTTGACTCACCAGCTCATCAGTGTGGGCAGATGCAGGCCATTACTCTGATTGCCGCTGAAGGCGGTGGCGGTGGCCCAGGGCACGTCTGAGGATCGCTCAGGGCCCCGGGAAAGCAGGGGCCCCCCACAGAGGGTCTGCCCCCCATCCTAGAGGCAGGTGTTCTGCAAGTTTCCCACACAGGCCTGCCAAGATCGTCCTCCCGCTAGGCAGCACACACGCATGCAGGCATGCTCTTTCATCCCCGGGGCCTCTCTCTGGGAGCAGCTGGCAGGGCCACCGGGGGCATCTGCGGGTGGCCAGTGGGATGGAGTCTGGAGGCCTTGGCTGACCCGCAGCCCTGGGGCCCGATGCTTCTCCTCTGCTGGTGTGCCCGGTTGTAGATTTTCTGGGCACCTTCTTGGTGGAAGACAGGCAGGATCCGGTTTCACAGCAGATTTGGAAGGACGGAGCCACGTTGTGCTTTGCTGGATGCCTGGCCCTGTGAAGAGTTGGTGGTTAACGTGTTATTTATGGTTCCCTCCTGCCTCCCCTCTCATATTAAGCCTCTGGGTGGGGCATGATGCCTCTGCCAGTCAATCAACCAACCAGCCCGAGAAGCTGATGAACCAGAGTTAGCCAGCTAGTTTTACGCAGGGCTCCTGCATTGTTCTAGAAGCTTCAGGAAATGGGCTGTAGCCTGAGTGTGTGTTGCTTTATTAATGTACCTTTTCATGTGGTATAATGATTTGTTATTATGGATCTTTTATTTAAAAAATTTTTACTTTATATTGGAGTATAGTTGATTCACGATGTGTTAGTTACAGGTGTACAGCAAAGTGATTCAGTTATACCCGTTGTTATGGGTCTTTAAGAATTAAAAAAAATGTAATGGTGGTAAAAAAACTGTATCGTAAAATTTACGATCTTAACCATTTTTTTTAACATCTTTATTGGAGTATAATTGCTTTACAATGGTGTGTTAGTTTCTGCTTTATGACAAAGTGAATCAGCTATACATATACATATATCCCCATATCTCCTTAACCATTTTTAAGGGTGTTAAGATTTACCATTAACCATTTTCAGTAAAGTACATTCATTCATCTTGTTGCGTCACGGATCTCCAAAACTGTTTTCATCTTGCAAAACGGAAACTATGTTCTCATTAAGCACCAACTCTCCATTTCTCCCTTCCCCCAACCCTTGGCAAACACCCTTCTACTTTCTGTCTCTATGCATTTGACTACACTAGGAACCTCCTATAAATGGAATCACACAGTATTGTCTTTTTGTGTCTGGCTTATGTCACTCAGCATAATGTCCTCAAGGTTCATCCATGTTGTAACCTGCGACAGGATTTCCTTCTTTTTAAGGCTGAGTCATATTCCATTGTATGGATAGACCACATTTTGTTTATCCATCCATGGACGTTTGTTTGTCTATCCATGGACATTTGGGTTGCTTCCACCTCTTGGCTATTATGAATAGTGTTGCTATGAACAAGCGTCTGGAAATAGTGAACCCTTTTTCTTAAAAGTTTAGCTGCACAGTTAATAAAATTAAAAACACTTCCTGTAAAAAATTAAACCTATACACATGACTAAAGTCCTTCTAGCTACTTCCTCCAGCCTCCCCACCCCAATGATAACTTCACTATTACCAGTTTATCAGTTTTGACTTTACTTATGCACACACACACATGCATATATGTGTGCATACATATCTCTATATGTTTAGAAAAAAATGTATGCACAGTCAATTCTGCTAGAGCGTGACGTATACATTCCTAAAATCATTGCAGTGTGCAAAATCGCACAATAAAAACCACAGGGCTTGTGAGAAAAATAAGGCTAAGGGGACAACAGTCAAAAACTTTATCAGTAACACATAAAAAAACAGGAAACTAATAAAAACTATAGCACAGTTTGACACATGTTAAATGGTTAAGAAATATTTAATACCTAAATGCTATAATAACCATGGAACTTGACTTCGGCAAAGTCTTGAACTTTTCTTGTGGAAGTGGTGCCAGAAGGGCCGCAGCTTGTGAATTCTTGTGAATGGGCAGAAAGAGTTTGTCTGAAATCAGAAAATTGTAACCCAGGTGTGAATGGGTGTGGCTCACAGTACTCACGGAGGAAGCTGGAAGAGGTGGCAGGGTGTCTGTTTTGTGTGTTCCTGAGTGGTCAGTTCAGCTGGGTGCAATTTTCTGCATTGACCCAGTGTTTCTTGTGGATGAAATCGTGCATGAGCAAACACAAAATTTGGTTATGCTCAAATCGTTCCCAGATACATCAATCACAATGGAACAAATTTATGTTTTCAAAAAACAAGCACAACTGGCTACACACACACAGAGAAAATAAATGGTGCTTTTTGAGCGTGTGTGTTTGCATAAATTGATTCCTATTATAAGTATGTAACTGTTTTTGTTTTTTTTTTGCTTAACAATATCCCTAAGAGATTTTCCATATTAGTAATACAGACTTGTCATGTTTTTGCTGCTGGATAGAGTTCCATGGAATGAATACATCCCATTTAGTTCTTCCCCTAAGGCTGGTCATGTAATTAATTATATTGTAGTCAAATGCACATAGCAAAATTTACCATTTAAATTACTTTTAAGTGTACAGTTCAGTGGCAGTGAGTACATTCACATGGTTCTGTAACCATCCATCTCCAGAACGTTTTTTATCACCCCACCCTGAAACCCTACCTATTAAACAATAGCTTCTTGAGTTCAAATCCTGGCCCACCACCTATGGCTGAATGACTCTGGGCAAGTTCTTTGCTTCTCTGAGCCTCTGTTTTCTCATCTGTGAATCGAAAGCAGGAGTACATAGCTCCCAGATTTGGGCGGATGATCGCATGAGGTGTTGCAGGTAATGAGTCCAGCTCCTTGCTTGGCACACTGTAGGTTCTTAATAAACAGCTTTTATTGTCCTGTGAAACTGACCAGATGCCCCGTATGCTTTGCTGGGATTTATCTGACAGCCGGTTCCTGTGAACAGGGGGTGACATGATGTGGCTTACTGGGATCCAGAGCTGAGGGAAGGTAGACTCTAGAAAGGTTCCTAGTGGACAAGACCTTTGTCCATGCTACTCTTCCAGCTATTATTTTAGTGGAAAGTTCCAGGCCCCTCCCTGCCCACCCCGTGCCCCAATCCAGGGCCTAGGCCAGCCCTTGGGATGCTTGGGAGTGACCCATTTTCAGCCTCGGTCAGTGCCAGCCTGCCCGCTGGGGCTGCCAGTTGCAATGTGCACGGTAGCAAATGGATTGAGGTCACGGAGCAGATGGCAGTAACTTTCGGTTGAGATCTGCCAGCCTGCGTTGGAACCAGTGACCCGGGGGTAAATGCGTGTGCATCACCCTCTCTCCCCCTTTGGTCTATAACTCTGGGACCTCGCCCCTTTCCAAGGCCTGTTCAGGCTTCTCCCCAGGGGACCGGAGTGTCCTGTCAGATTTCTTGGGTTCCCGGGAGCCAGAGGGAAAGCCACAATCTTGCAGGCAGCAGACACGCCTCAGATCCCATAGCGCCTGGCTCCTCCTTTTTCAGGAAGCTCAAAGCTCCTTGGTCTCTTCATTTTATTAATCTGATGCTATCCTTGGGGGTTATCATTAATCCCATTTCATAGATGGGGAAATAGAGGCAGGAGGAGGATGACCCAGGAACCCATAGCGCCTGTGGGTCAGAAGGGATTTATTGCAGCTTTTTGGCTCACAGAAATCTTGTAGAATCTGGAGGAAGCTAGGGATCCTCTGGACACAGATACATAGATATGTCTTACTCTCGACTTTATCTCTAGGGCCTAAAGCAGCACTGAGCATATTGTGGGTGCTCCAAATCAAATATTTATCGAATGAATGAGTGAATTGATAAGCCATGGCTAAATCCCTCTAGCTTGAGGCAATTAAGAAATTAAAAGAGAGAGGGGCTTCCCTGGTGGCGCAGTGGTTGAGAATCTGCCTGCCAATGCAGGGAACACTGGTTCGAGCCCTGGTCCGGGAAGATCCCACATGACGCGGAACAACTAAGCCCGTGCGCCACAACTACTGAGCTTGTGCTCTAGAGCTCTCGAACCACAACTGCTGAAGCCCGCGTGCCACAACTACTGAAGCCCATGCGCCTAGAGCCCGTGCTCCGAAACAAGGAGAAGCCGCCGCAATGAGAAGCCTGCACACTGCAACAAAGAGTAGCCCCCGCTTGCTGCAACTAGAGAAAGCCCGCGCGCAGCAATGAAGACCCAATGCAGGCAAAAATAATATAAATAAAATAAATAAATTCAAAAAAAAAGAGAGAAAGAGAAAGAAGCATTTTCCCGTGCTCTTAATCTTAAGGAAGTTAGCTGTTCCCATTCTACAGATGGGAAAACTGAGTTATAGTTCTCAGGAAGTGGGAGGTCTTCGTAACAACTCCAGGTAGCATGACTCTTAATGTAGAATGTTCCCAGTAGACATGGCAACCTTGGGACAAGTGACAGATGAGTTTGTAGTTGAGAACAATCAAAGCTGGAAGAAAATCGCCAATATTTCCTGAACCTATACCAAGACACCTTCTTTTCAGCCCTTGCATCTTCTAAAATGCTTTTTCTCTGAGGGTTGGTAAAATTCTATTACACTGTGTTTTTGAGAAAGATGTGTGATGTCTCTACAGACAATAGGAATCAGAAGGTCCTTGGAGAAGCAAAGGAAGTGAACCCATTAGAGAGAGCAAGAGGGAAGAGCATAGGAGTACAAGATTCCTGAGTGGTGGTTTTTCTGGTCTTTCTTGACCTCAGCTGCTGCTCAAGAATCTTCACTGGTCAAGATGGTGTGTGAGGAAAGGCCCAGAAGGTGTGGAACATGGTAGTAGGAACTTCAGACTTGACATTGGAATTCTGGCTTAGTCACCCCCAAGCTGGGCTTCAGTTTCTTTTTCTTTTTCTTTTTTTAAAAAATTTAATTAATTAATTTATTTTTAGCTGTGTTGGGTCTTCATTGCAGTGCGTGGGCTTCTCATTGCAGTGGCTTCTCTTGTTGCGGAGCACGGGCTCTAGGCACGTGAGCTTCAGTAGTTGTGGTGTGTGGGTTCGGTAGTTGTGGCTTGCAGGCTCTAGAGTGCAGGCTCAGTAGTTCTGGCATATGGGCTTAGTTGTTCCGCGGCATGTGGGATCTTCCCGGACCAGGGCTCGGATCCATATCCCCTGCATTGGCAGGTGAATTTGTAACCACTGAGCCACCAGGGAAGCCTCTGGGCTTCAGTTTCTTGACATACAGGTCAAGAACGGGGCAATAGCACTGAACCTTCAGGGTGGTTACTGTAACAGTGTATTACATGTACAACATGGTAAACACAATGAACACTACTGTGTATGACATATGAACATTGTTAAGAGAGAAAATCCTAAGAGTTCTCATCACAAGGAAAACATGTTTTTCTATTTGTTTAATTTTGTATCTATATGAGGTGATGGATCTTCACCAGACATTGTGGTCATCATTTCATGGTGTATGTAAGTCAAAACATTGCGCTGTACACCTTAACCTCATACAGTGCTATGTCAATTATATCTGAAGAAAACTGGAAGGAAAAATACCCGGGTATATTACGTACCAAATGGGAGAAGTTCTTGGCACATAGTAAGTATAAACTCTTGCCACTCCAGAGGAATCGGGATGGGGGGCAGGAGTTGGGGCCGTTTGGGGTTATGACCATGAGATTTTCTTCAGGGTGCAGTGGAGGGTGCTTTTTTTTTTTTGCGGTACGCGGGCCTCTCACTGCTGTGGCCTCTCCCGTTGCGGAGCACAGGCTCCGGAAGCGCAGGCTCAGCGGCCATGGCTCACGGGTCCAGCCGCTCTGCGGCATGTGGGATCCTCCCGGACCGGGGCACGAACCTGTGTCCCCTGCATCAGCAGGCGGACTCTCAACCACTGTGCCACCAGGGAAGCCCGAGGGTGCTTTTAAGAGCCATCCTCCTGATGAAGACCTAGCAAGCTGGTAATCGGAGGACTAGTGACAGCACTGATTAATCACAGCTTGCTTCTTCAGCGACACCTTCATGTAGAAGAATCCCCAGGTCTTCCCCAGCCACTGGTGAAAGCCAGTAGCTGATCCACCTCTGCCCTAATAGTACCAGTTTTTTATAGACCACCCTTCATCCCAGCATCAGGCAGAGCTTAATAATCCTGATCTCTGGCCCCATCTCTGCCCCAGCCTGTGCTTTAGGGACCACATTGGTAACCTTGATATTTTCTGCCCCAGGGAAGGGACTGTGGCACCAGAGGGGCAAGGGACTTTTTCCCCAGGCTCTGCCACAGAGTCTCGCCCCCACATCAGCTCCTTCTGCTGCCCAGCCAGCTAGTCTGCCTCATAGGTGCCTTCCTGGGAGGAGTGGCCTAGACAGGCAGCCAGTTGTGCTTTTTTTGGTACATACATCAGCTACGTATGACATGAGTGCTGAGGGTTTTTGTTTTTTGTTTTTTAAAGATTGCAATAGTTTTGTTTAATTGCTTACCTGTTGATTGGTCTTTGTCCCTCTAGTAGATTTCAAATCCCCTGAGATCAGGGACCTCATTCCTCTTGTTCACCTCAGTAGCCTCCACACCTGGAACAGTGACCAGCACGCAACAGGTATTTAATGAGTCCCCGGATTCAAGAACAAATAAATGTAATATGGACCTTGGTCTGTGCCAACCCACTGACAGTGGAGAGGCTTCAAGGAGGAGAAAGCACCGGAGATGGGCTGTGAAGGGTGAGGGGTTCTCCAGCTGAAGATCGAGGCACGCCTTCTGGGCAGATCGTAAGGCAGATCTAAAGGTGTGGAAGGAGCTCCGAAAGTGGGTGGAATTTAGGAGATGGTGAGAAAGTCCTAGCTTCGGGCAGGAGGGGATGAGTGATGGGAGATGTGGCTTGAAATCCCCGTGAGGCTCGTATTCTTCAGCGAGGAACTTGGCATTTGTTTTGGGGGTCACGTGGAATGACAGCATCAGATTTGACCTTGAGCGAGACCCCTTGGTCGGGGGTGGTGTTGATGGCTTGGGGCCCATGGCAGTGGCCCAGGGGAAAGATGCTGAGGCTCTGTGCTAAAGGCAGTGGCCTTGGGAATGGAGTCGGTGGGCAGGGGGTAGACATGGACCTATTAAAAAAACTAGCTGGTTGGGACTTCCCTGGTGGCGCAGTGGTTAAGACTCCTCCTGCCGATGCCAGGGACACGGGTTCGAGCCCTGGTCCGGGAAGATCCCACATGCCGCGGAGCAACTGAGCCCGTGCGCCACAACTACCGAGCCTGCGCTCTAGATCCCGCGAGCCACAACTACTGTAGCCTCCGTGCCTAGAGCCCGTGCTCTGCAACAAGAGAAGCCACCACAATGAGAAGCCCACGCACCGCAATGAAGACTAGCCCCCGCTCGCCGCAACTAGAGAGAGCCTGAGCACAGCAATGAAGACCCAACACAGCCAAAAAAAATTAAAATAAATAAACAATCAAATTAAAAAAAAAACTAGCTGGTTGTCTCCAACCTTCATAAAACTTTCATCATTCTACCCAAGTGGAGACCACACTTGCTCACACCATTTCTTCTCTCCCTTCTGTGCTGGATTTTAAACAGTGGTTGGCAACTTTTCCAAATTCCATTGTCTTTCAAAAATATATGTTTTTGTGCACTTTTTAGGCAATTAATCCATACGCATTTAATGAAAAATAAAAATACTTTCTTTACCTTTCATTTCTTGGAGCTGAGCTCCGAGGCCATTGAACAAAGGCCTCTTTACCATGCAGCATGGTGGAAAGAGATGGGACTCCTGAATTCTGGCCTTATCTCTCCTTGATGTTTGACTTTAGGCAGGTTCATGTTTCCTCCCTGGGTCTCAGTTTCTCCATCTGTAAAATGAGGGAATTTAGTCATCATTGGTTTTCAAAGTATATTCTATGGAATGTTTATTCTGGTAGAGACTTCATTAAAAAGGCGGAGGTTGTTGGTCTCATATATTGGGGGAAATAGTGCATCCTCTGTTGCCTTGCTGGAGATTGATGAAGTTCGTTTGTGTATTAGACGCTCTGAGAGATGCTATAGTCAAGGAACCATGTTTAATTTTAAGTCACTGTTTCTCCAGTGATGGGATAGATAGAATCAGTGATGACAGAATCCTGAAATCCTACAGGACTCTGGTTTCGAGATGCTCTGGATTTGCCTAGAATGTTCTTTCAGTTTGAACAAGCTGAGATTCCAGGAGCAGTTGCACTGAACTCCTGTTGGTTGAGTCTTTCGCCTGCGTTTTCCACAGGGAATGGGCTGGCCTTGGGGATCTCAGTATTTCCTCAAGCCCCCCCAAAACTCACCACCAACTGCAATGATCATCTAAGAAGGAAGGAGAGGTTACCTCGCGTAGCCCTATTCCAGAATCTCCTGGTCTCCCTCTTCACATCTCAAATGGGTGTCCTTATCAACCCCCATCTTCTCAGGATACGGTTCTGCCTCCCCCTGTCCCTCTGTGACAGTGACAGATCATGTTCCAAAATGAAGTTTTCTCCACTAGAGCTCCACCCTTTCACCCCATCCATATTATTCCCGTACTCTCCCAACATCTGATAAGAGCTTTCCTTTCACAAACCCCTAAGGCCCCCAGGCTGTTATATGAAAAATGATTCCATGGTGACTCAGTTTGGAATGAAAGAAAATCCAACAGATTTAAAAAGTTCTACAAGACTTTTCAGAGCCTTTCATGTGCTAATGCCTAATATGAATCTCTAAGGGGGTGTCAAGAATGCAGTATTGATCATGGAGCATTTTTCCCCCTCATAGAGTATCACAAGGCACTAGGTTCAAAGATGTCCATCTTTGGCAATTCTGCCTTCCCAAGTTTCTTTAAATCTCGAATGCCTCTTTCTTCTCTCTTCACTGTTTCTTCTCCACCAGTACGAAAGCTTGCTGAGGGTCAGAGAGCCTTATAATCGTGTTGTGTCTTCTTTGTAGGGCTATTTGTTCACAAAACCACTTACTAAGTGTATCTTTGGTGACCCAAGTTCAGGACTATTCACTATGTTGTATATTGTTCTTTTTGCTACTTAATATCTAAATATCTTTATTTTTTTGGAGAAATTCCAAAATAGGTGGGAGACAGGGACTGCTTCCCATTATACAAGCCAAGGGGAGCAGATTTACTTTCCCCCATTCCCTAGAAACTAGGTTGTGTCAAGAGATTAGTGCTGGGCCAATTAGATATTCTGCCCGGGACAGAAATCTTGGAGTGACATTGAAAGTATTTAGCATTTATCCCAGGGCCAGTGGGCAGTGGTGGTGAGATGGTGAAAGTGGGGTTCTTGCTGTGCTACAGCATTGGAATTTCAGCCTCCTAGTCTCCCTTGATTCTTGCCCACTATTCTTGCAGATTCTATGGGTGATCCACTATCCTGGATATTTATTTTCTGCCTCAGTTGGAATTAGTTGTGTGGAACCAAAAATCCTGACCCCTCTTGTCAGACCCATGTATTCGTGCATCCTTGCATCCATCTCTCCATCCATCCATCCATCCATCCATCCATCAGTTACCCATCTATTCCTCTAACATAACAGACACTGAGCTAGGCACTAGGCATATGCAAAGGTGAATAAATCAACAGGAGCAGGAAATAGCAACAGATGTCCTATTCAAATGATGGAATTTGGAGAGAGTGTCACAAAGGAACAATGAACAAAGCATAGGCTGTGTTTAGGAAAAGGAGTGGTTCTGGACATACCACCCCCCCCAGGCATGAAGGGGTGAGGGGAGGGAAGCAGTTTTCAGAATCCAGAGACAGTGTGGGGAGAGGCCTCCTGGCAGCAGCTGTGGCCTTGGGTGAGGGACACAGTCAACCTGTGATGACCTGGCAGGGAAGGGACCAGAGGATACATACCTTGTCCACACACTCCTCCCTCCCTCTGATCTCATGCCAGAGCCAGAGAAAACATTGAGTTGGCCCATACAGGTCAGCCTCCTGGGCATAGAGCAGAATGGAGAAAGGCAGAGAGTGGATCTGGAAGACCGAACAGAACACACTGAGCACAACGATGTCACTTTTCCTCTCAAATTTTTCTTGTAGATTCTTAGTTACCCAGTATCCCCAACATTTATTTTCTGCCTCAGTTAGGGTCAGTTGTTTGCAATCAAGAAAATGGCAAGCATATCCATCCAACCATCCATCCATCCAAACATCCATCCATCCATCCAGTGCATCCAATATATCTAACATCCATCCATCCATCTAAACATGCATGCATGCATGCATCCATCCAAACATCCATCCAACCATCCATCCATCCATCCAATCCATCCAATATATCTAACATCCATCCATCCATCTAAACATGCATCCATCCGTCCAAACATCCATCCATCCATCCATCCATCCAAACATCCATCCATCCATCCAGTGCATCCAATATATCTAACATCCATCTATCCATCTAAACATGCATGCATGCATCCATCCATCCAATCCATCCAATATATCTAACATCCATCCATCCATCTAAACATGCATCCATGCATCCATCTGTCCAAACATCCATCCATCCATCCAAACATCCATCCATCCATCCAGTGCATCCAATATATCTAACATCCATCTATCCATCTAAACATGCATGCATGCATGCATCCATCCAAACATCCATCCAAACATCCCTCCATCCATCCAATCCATCCAATATATCTAACATCCATCCATCCATCTAAACATGCATGCATCCATCCAAACATCCATCCATCCAACCATCCATCCATCCATCCAATCCATCCAATCCATCCAATATATCTAACATCCATCCATCCATCTAAACATGCATCCATCCATCCATACATACAAACATCCCTCCATCCATCCATTCATCTACCACCAGTGGGTTTCTACTACACTCAGATAAAAGCCAAAGTATTAATGACCTATCAGGCTTCCCATGACTTGCACAACTCCCCTCCCCCATCGCCCATCTGTCTCTGTCTCCCCCGACTCTTCTCCTAGTTTCCCCTACTCTAGCCACACTGCTCTCCATGCTGCACTCTAGATAAGCTCCCGCCTCAGCACCTTTATGCGTGACGTTCCCTCTTCCTGGAGCACACCGTACCCTTACGTAGCCCCCCTTCCTCCCCGCTCCTTCCAGGCTTTTACTCATATGTCATCTTCCCTGGCCACCTTTCATCAAATGGCAACTCCTCTTTACTACTGTCCTTTACTTTCCCTTTTAACACTTTTCACCATCTCACAGACTATATATTACTTCTTCTTCTTATTTATTGTGTGCCCCTCACTCCCACCCCCCAATCTCCCAGTGGAATAGAAATTCTAAAATGAAAGGATTTTTGACATTTTGTTTACTGCTATATTCCCTGTGCCCCAAAGCATCCCTATCACACAGAAGGTGTTTGATAAGTATTTGTTGAATATATATATATAATAGATAATCGACAAGGACCTACTGTATAGCATAGGGAACTCTACCCAATACTCTGTAATAACCTATGTGGGAAAAGAATCTGAAAAAGAATAGATATATGAATATGTATAACTAAATCACTTTGCTATACACCTGAAACTAACACAACCTTTTAAATCAACTATACTCCAATATCAAATACAAAATTTAAAAAATTGTTGAATAAATGATGAAGATACGGAAGCAGCTCTGTGAAAGTTTCCGACGTGCTACTGGAGGGGAATTCAGCCAAGCTGTGAGAGTTTCTGCAAACTTACTTCATCCCTCGTGCTGCACAGGCTGAGACTCAAGTGAGAGTTAATATGCTCCTTGTGCCCTTAGGAAGTGTCCTGAACTTTCCATGGAAGCTGTGGACTTGACTCTTAGTGACTTCTTGTCCTGCTTAGGAAAACCTGAGGGCAAGGAAGGGAAAAAGTGAACACTTCACACATTGTATCTTCAAAGCACTTAATAAATGCTCAAGTAATTAATTCCCTCGGCTCTCTGGGAAGCGGGTTTTATTGTCTCTCTTCTGGCAATAGGGAAATGAGTGTGCTGGGGAGTTCCGTCATTTTCCCAGGACCACGGAGCAAGCTGGGAGTGGTGCCAGAATGGCGTTGGCATCCTCTGAGTTTCTGGCCGGGAGGCCTCCTGTTTCCCTGTTGGTGGGCAGAGGAGTGGAATCGATGGGAAGTAGTACAGAGAGTCTTAGAGGATGGCTCTCTCCCATTTTCAGGGGACTTTGGGAGCTGGGTGCTTGGGAGGTTGCACAGAAATGGGAACCCACCTGCACCCATTTTTCTTCCAGTGTTCCAGGTCTAAGTTGTGGCTTAAGTGTAAACTTTACAAAGCCAGGGGACATGAACTCTCCCAATGCAGAGCATGACAAAATGGGAACTAGATGAAGAACTGGCTTTTGCTATGCCTGGTTAATCACAGTCCCTCCGTAGTCCTAACTCCTATGCTCCAGACTTTTCCCTTATCTCTTCTCCAGCAAAATTTACCTATCTGATTTTCCATACCATCAACACTCTACCCTCTGGGAGAAAGGTTATCAAACAGGTTAACTACTTACTCTAGGGGACTTTCCTGGCGGTCCGGTGGTTAAGACTCCGCACTTCCACTTCAGGGGGTGCAGGTTTGATCCCTGGTCGGGGAACTAAGATCCCACATGCCATGTGGCACGGCCAACAAACAAACAAACAAACAAAAGGTTAACTACTCTATAGTAATAATATTGATGGGTGTTCCAGGGAATTCACATTCTTACAGGTATTATCTCCATGCCAATATTTTTCTATATGTTTGGGCTGAAAGTTGGGAGGCCTGAGTTTTAGGTTCTGCCATTAACTTGCCATGTATCAAGGTGGGTCTTTCTTTCCCATCTATTGTATAAATAATAATAAAGACCTATATAAATACTTACTATGTATTAGACAATGCTCTACATGCTCTAAGTGTATTGTTCTATTTACCCCTCACAATTTCATGAGCTAGGAACTATTTTTCTTCCAATTTTATTTTATTTTTTAAAATTTTATTTATTTATTTATGGCTGCGTTGGGTTTTCACTGCTGCTCACGGGCTTTCTCTAGTTGTGGCGAGCGGGGGCTACTCTTCGTTGCGGCACGCGGGCTTCTCATTGTGGTGGCTTCTCTTGTTGCGGAGCATGGGCTCTAGGCACATGGCTTCAGTAGTTGTGACACTTGGGCTCAGTAGTTGTGACTCGCGGGCTCTAGAGCACAGGCTCAGTAGTTGTGGCGCACAGGCTTTGTTGCTCTGTGGCATGTGGGATCTTCCCGGACCAGGGCTCGAACCCATGCCCCCTGCATTGGCAGGCGGATTCTTAACCACTGCGCCACCAGGGAAGTCCTCTTCCAATTTTAAAGATGAGGAAACTGAGGCGGAGAGAGGTTAAGTGATAAATCTCAGACTCAGAGCTGGAAGGTATCGGAAGTGGGATTTGAATCCAGGCAGCCTGGCTCCAGAGTCTGTGTTCATAACCACTATGGTATAAGGATTGATTTGAACCAGGCATGGGATAAGACTTCAGTGAAAAAGTCAGTTCCAGTGGAGCTTGTATGAAAATAACCCTCCTCCAAAAACATTGAGAAAAGCTGGACATAAATACATGCAACAACTGTTTATAAGAATCGGAATGCACCAGCACATATAGAATTTGTGGGAATATGATGCTAGGGGGAGGGGAAGGGGATCTTTAAATTGATCCCAGCCTTTTCTCTAAAGACTTTGGTTAATTCATGGTGCAGAGGAATAGAAGGTGAGCAGAAACTCGCCGTCTTACTGGGCTTAGGATTCAGAGGTCGGACTTTGGGGCTTTCAAAGTGATTAGAAGTTGAGAGGCATATTGTAGAAAGGAGGGAACCTCAGAGATGTGAACCCAAATCTGACGGCTTCTCTTCGTTTCACTCCTACTCTAGTCCAAGCCACCAGCGTTTTACAAAGACAATGACCACAGCCTCCTATCTGGTCTTCACGATCCCATCTTTCCTCCTTTTCAGTTTTTCTCAGCATAGCAGCCAGAGAAGTCTCTTTAGAAACATGAATCTCATTATATCCTTCTAATCACCTCCCAGTATTCTTAGCATAAAATCCAGAGTCCTTACTGCGTGAACCACAAAGCACTGGATAATCTGACCACTGACTCATTGGCTCCCATCACCCTTTCCTTGACCACTGGCTGCAGCCACTTTTGCCTCCTTGCTGTTTCTCAATATACCAACTCCTCTCTTCCTTCATGAAACCATGTGTTTGCCCTTCTTTTTCCTTCTAACACTGTTCCCTCAGATTTTCCACACATCTTTTTTTTTTTTTTAGTGGTATGTGGGCCTCTCACTGCTGTGGCCTCTCCCGCTGCGGAGCACAGGCTCCGGACACGCAGGCTCAGTGGCCATGGCTCACGGGCCCAGCCACTCCGCGGCATGTGGGATCTTCCCGGACTGGGGCACGAACCCGTGTCCCCTGCATCGGCAGGCGGACTCCCAACCACTGCGCCACCAGGGAAGCCCCACACAGCTTCTTGATGGTCTGTGCTCAAATGTCACCTAGTCAGAGAGGCCCCCTCTGGACAATTCCACAAAAGAACCCTCCACCCTCACTCTATCCTTTACCTTTATTATTTTTTTCATAGCACTTATTCCTATCTATAATTATTCCACTAATTTTTTATGGTTGTGTAAAACAAATCACCACGAACAGTGGCTTAAAACAGCACACATTTACTATCTCACAGTTTCTTTATGTCAGGAGTCTGAGTCTTCTCCTTAGGGTCTCAAAGGGCTGCTATCAAAGTGTTAGTTGGGCTGCTTTCTCATCTGGGGGCTTGACTGGGTAAGGATCCACTTCCAAGCTCACTAAGGTTATTGGAATAATTAATTTCCTTGTAGTCATAGGGATGAGAGTCCTGGCTTCTTGGTCAGTGTCAGCTGGAGGCCACTCAGCTCCTAGGGGCTGCCTGCAGTTGACTGACACAGCTGCTTACTTCATCACGCCAGCCAGGAGGGTCTTCAGAGCGAGTCAGCTGGCAAGACCATAAGGCCATAGAAATAACATTCCACCACTACTGCCATATTTTATTGGTTGGAAACAAGTCACAAGTCCCATTCATACTAAAGGGGAGGGAATTACACAAAACTGTGAATACTGGGAGACAGGAATCATGGAAGGGGTAACTTAGAGTCTGTCCATCACAATTCTATTATGTATTTATTCATTTACTGGTTTATTTTATGTCTCCATCACTAGATTGGAACCTCCAAGACTACAGGACTTAATGTGTCTTGTTTGTGACTGTATCCCCAGCACCTGGAACCATTAGTGGCACATAGTAGATGCTCGAAATATATTTCTTGAATGAATAAATGAAACAAATATATATATATATATATATATATATATATATATATATATATATATATAAATACACACACACACATATATAAAATCAACCAGCTTTCTTGCAAAATGCAGTTTTCTAAGAAACCTGGCTTTCAGTCAAGTAAGAGCTCTCATTAGAAGGGGCCAGAATCAGCAGACCTCATAAGCATGTTCCATTTTCGAATGTATCCACTCCAAGACACCAGAGAAAAAGCGTCCATGTTTAGCCTGGTTGGGTTTTGGAGACCTGATTAGTAGAGAAGAAGGTGCGTATATGAAGCTTTGGCCTCGGTTGGGATAAGTCAAGCCCATAGTCATCCGAAAGCTCAGCATGGGGGCTGGCTTTGGAGTCAGAATGGCCCTTTCTCACTGTGACCTTTGTGATTAATACACCAGATTCATAAATACACATATGCATTATCCACACATCCATTTTTATATCAATAGAAAATGCTTTCCAGATGTGTGTTTGAGGTGATAGGCTTTGTGCTGCTGACTTTTTATTTTCTGTTAGGTCTCAGCCCAGCCTAGCACACAGCCTATTGTTTTTATATCAAAAAGACGGGTCGTACCTGCTTAATAAGCCAGAGGAATTCGCTGCAACCTGGGGGAACCATAGGAATGTGGTTTTCAGATCCGATTAGAGAGATGCGGCCAGGTCCCCAGGGTTCTCAGGTTCAGCTGCCTCAGCCTACAATGTCATACATTGTCTTCCAGGCCTTGTGCTAAATGATTCAGGTTTCTGTAGCCCCTCTACCGTAGCCTGTGTGCACAGCTCCAGAGCACACCCAAAGGGGAGTTAACCACTGAGCTTTCGGTTAGCTTTCTGGTCTTCTACCGTGGCTGCAAATGCTCTTTGTGGTGGCCTTTGCAGGGGTTTAGAGAAGAGAAGAGAAGTCCAAATCCTCCCCAAGTTTGAGGAGTCTTTGCTCTTTGACTTGCAGGTGGCAGAGAGCTCTGGAGCATGCTCTTTAGGGTCAGAATCCCGGCCTGGCCATTTACTAGCTGTGTGACCTCAGGCAAGCCCCTTGACCTCTCTGAGCCTCCAATGGTTCATCTGTATCCTGTAGATCTTAACACTTCATATCTCTTGGCTTAATTTTTTTTTTTTTTTTAATTTGGCCATGTCATGGAGCTTGTGGGATCTTAGTTCCCTGACCAGGGATTGAACTGGGTGCCAGCAGTGAGAGAGCTGAGTCCTAACCACTAGACCACCAGGGAATTGCCTCTTGGCTTATCTTGAAGGTGAAATGAGATGATGCATGGAAAGCTCTTAGCACAGAGTCTGGTACATAACAAACCCCTAATAAATAAGAGCTAATATTATTACTACTACTATTATTATAATTTAACTTAAACCTGGACCCACACTGATTTCCCTATGGGGGTTCATTGGTTTAGAAGTGAGTGTGAACAAAACGCATTCTGGAAGTGCTCCCTTAAAATTTCTCTTGAAATGTCCCTGTTCAGAGCCCTGGAAACAAATACTGTGTCCTAATATTCTGGAGCCACATTAGTGACTTTGAACTCTAGGTAAGTTTATTTATTTTTTTTCCTGTCTCTTTGGAAGGGCCCTGCTGATTTAGGGCATCTCCAGATCATAGGTGTAAACTGAAATTCTGGGCTCTGGAGCCAGAGCTGGCTGAAGTTTTCCCTTTGATGTGTGCCTTTCTCCTTGAGCTGGGTGGACCCCAGCTGGACACGTACTAGGCACTCAATTAACATGTGTTGAGTGAGTGGCTGGAGGAGAGGGGGGCTTAGCCAATAGTTATCCTAGAGGATGTAATAGTATGATAAGAATAAGGACACTAATACGGGTCATTTTCGGGGCACTTAGGTATTCTCTGCCAGGCAACAGCCTGGGTGCTGTGCATGGATTTTTCATTTACACCTCAGGAATATTCTATGAGGGACATACTATGATGCCCTCTTAAGAGATAAGAACATTGAGATTTAGCCTGAGAGCCCGTTAAAGGACGGAGCCTGGATTTGAGCCCAGGAGATCTGATTAAAGAGCTCTTGGGGACTTCCCTGGTGGTCCAGTGGTTAAGATTCTGAGCTTCCAGTGCAGAGGGCGTAGGTTCGATCCCTGGTCAGGGAATTAAGATTCTACATGCCGCGCTGCATGGCCAAAAAAAAAAACCGAAAAAAAAACCCTCTTGCGTCTGTGGGCCAGGTCATAGGTCACCTGACTCAGCCATCCAAACGTTAGAGCTTTGACTTGGCCTCGTGTTGACGTCCCCAGGTAGCTACTCTGTTCCCTTTCAGTCTGGAGTGATCCAGGTGGAAGCATGAAAGGGGAACAGCAATGTTTCAATCCCCTCTTTTTTATAGAAAAGGAATAGATTACATAGACCATGGTCATAAGGAATTCCACAAAACCTTTAAAAAGGATGAGACAGGGCTTCCCTGGTGGCACAGTGGTTGAGAGTCCATCTGCCGATGCAGGGGACACGGGTTCGTGCCCCGGTCCAGGAAGATCCCACATGCCGTGGAGCGGCTGGGCCCGTGAGCCATGACCGCTGAGCCTGCGTGTCAGGAGCCTGTGCTCCGCAACGGGAGAGGCCACAACAGTGAGAGGCCCATGTACCCCCCCCAAAAAAAAAGGATGAGAGATTTTCATTGTTGAACAATTGTATACATTACGTATCTAAGTTTCTATACGCAGAGAGAAAAAAATTCTGTAAGAGACATAAACGCCTATTTAAGAGTTGGTTAAATTTTATATGTATAATTTTAGCTTAAAAATTATACTTATTTTTAAAATTTAATTTATAGTTTTAAATTAAAAACTAAATCAGAATGTATAAAAGGATATACAGTGAAGATGGCTTCCTTCTCTTTGTCCAGAGATACCCAGGTCACCCAAGGAGCAAGAAAAGCTTTCAATTTCTTGTGTGTCTTTTTTTTTTTTTTTTGTGGTACGCGGGCCTCTCACTGCTGTGGCCTCTCCCGTTGCGGAGCACAGGCTCTGGACCCGCAGGCTCAACGGCCATGGCTCACGGGCCCAGCCGCTCCGCGGCATGTGGGATCTTCCCGGACTGGGGCACGAACCCGTGTCCCCTGCATCAGCAGGCGGACTCTCAACCACTGCGCCACCAGGGTAGCCCTCTTGTGTGTCTTTTGTGTGTCTTTTTAGAAAGAGTTAATTATCAGAGGCTTCAAGTAAGAGGAAGAGAATTTTCCTTTTAATGCATATCTGTTTTGTATCCATTGTTGGAGTTTTTGACAACAAGCTTGGTATAAAGAAAATTAAAGTTAATAAAATAATAATCATTCTGCCGAGGGGACTGGTTCAATCCATGGTCGGTGAACTAAGATCCCGCAAGCCCAAGACATGCTGCGCAGCCAAAAAAAAGAAAAAGGAAAAGAAAAAACCCAAACAAACAAACATAATCATTGAAGGACACAAATACTCTCCTTTCAACCATATGCTATGTCCCAGCTTCAGAAGCAGGTGCTGAGAAACTGTCCTCTAGCTGGACAGCTAGCTGTGTTCTCTGGTTCTCCAGGAGCTACAACAGTTGATCCTTCAACTCCAACAGAGGAGAAGACCATGGGGAGGCCTTTGATCTCTGGTCCCATCACCTTCGTCTGTCTCCATGGCAACCACCCTGCCTCTGGTGGTGGAGAAGGTGCCCCATTGTTCCACCGTCTCCACCTTCATTCCACTTTAATTACCGGTGCTTGTTCCATCCCAGGCTTCATGTGCATTTGATGAGCCAGGAGGACATGCGTGTGGATAAAGTGACTCACTTTCCTCCTCGCTGTCCTCTGTTCCTTTTTTTTTGCCTTCCCTCTTGGGCTACAAGATGCCTCCATTGCTCTCATGGGCCTGGGTTCACATCTCTGTTATCTTTGTGAGTGGGTCCTATGAACCCTGTATGGGAGTCACTTTGCACCGTAGAACCTCAGTTGGCTCCCCTGTACAATGGGGATAAAAGTGGGACCCACTTCTTAGAGCTGAAAAGTAAATAGCTTCAAAGCCCAGTGGCTGGCACATAGTAAGTGATTAATAAAGGCGACGTGTCCTTATTAAGCAAGACACCTAGGGACCTGGTTGACTTGGTTATTGGAGATGTGGTTATTGGAGTTGACCTCTCAGTAGTGATTGAATTTTATTGTCAGTCTTTATCTATCTATGTATCTATGTACCTATGTATGTATGTATGTATGTATCTATCTATCTATCTATCTATCTAGTGATCTATCAATCTATCTTCTGTGTTCTGGCTGGATGACCTTTCTCTGTGACATGCAACCCAACGGCTGTCTGTCTCCACTGATCCCATCCTTTCCAGCTTTTTCTCACCCGCAAGCCTTTGCATGTGTTGTTCCCACTGCCTTGAGTGTCCATTCCTGTCCCCTCATCCCTGGTTAACTCTGCTGAGATGTTAACTTTCTCCAGGGTTCTTACTTCATCAAAAGTCCACCCTAGAAGCTCCTGTATCTTAGTATTTATCACATTGTATCGCAATTGTCCATTTCCTTACCTTTAATCCCCTCCCTCAGCCTGTGAGCACCTGGAGAGCTGGACCTTTGTTCTGTCCAGTGTTAATTGCCCAGGAGAGTATATTATCTAGAAAGTTCTCAGTAGATATATGGATACATTCATATAACACATACTTTTTGAGCAGCTACTATGTGTCAGGCATTATAGTCATGAGCAAAACAAGAATCCTTACCCTCAGAGAGCTTATGTTCTTTTTTTTTCTTTCTTTTAAAAAATTATTCATTTATTTATCTATTTTTTTTACAGTAGGTCCTTGTTGGTTATCTATTTTAAATACAGCAGTGTGTACAAGTCAATCCCAAACTCCTAATCTATCCCTCCCCCGAACACTTCCCCCCCTGGTAAACATAAGTTCATGGAAGGCTTCTGTACTAATGTGGGGGGATGAATGGGCTCTAGAACACCTGCGCAGCAGCAGCATGGAACTTCTTGTTGTGGCCCAGGCACACCTGATGTTCGCATCTCTGTGCATCTGTACGTGCTGTTCCCATGGCTTCTAGCACCCATTCTCCCGTGTCTACTTAACCCCGACACCAAGGCTGGGGTATAAATCACTGTGGTAGGTCCCTGTGTCTGTGATCCCCTTGAACTTTGAAAATTCCATCAAAATAGGGTCTTGGGTGTGTGGGCACCATCTGGAACGTGGGCCCCCAGGGAACCAGGGGACTGTCTCTCACTTGCCCCCTGCACCTCCAGGACCCAGGTCCCTGCTTGGCAGTGAGAAGGTCTTTAGCAAACATACGCTAAAGAAAGAGAGAAATCATGTTCTCACTCTCTCTGCTTCTGGCCGAGGAAGGATTTTGTTTCCAAGGGCCCTTTTGCACAATTCTGATCTCATCCACTGCTTGACGATGTGATTATTTTAACTTTCAGAGACTGCTGGGTGAGGCCTGGCCAGGGGCTCTGGGATTATCCAGAAACATATTTCTATAGAAGTGCCAAGTGACCTGGTGGGACTTGCAGGGTCCAACGATGCTAAATAACATGTACTTTGTTTATTAACAACATTGATTTTCTGTTAAAAGAGGCATTCCTTTCCCACATAGAGAGTTGGAGTTTAAATGAAGTTTTGTCAAAAAACAAACATTTATGCCATAGATGCACAACTGGAAATTTTAGGGGGGGCGGTAAGGGGGATTGATCCAAGGCTTAAGGGGAGGTGGGGATGGGTATCGAACAGGGAAACAGAATAGAAAGAGAAAAATCTGGGCAGGCTGCCTTCCTCCCTGGGCAGGGCTTGGAAAGATCCTGTCTGTGGCCACGCTATTTTGCACGATTGCATCTGGTGAGGTCCCAGCTGGCTCTTCTGCAAAGCGACTATGTTTCTGAAAGGGGGCATTTTGCCTAGAATCCAGGGCTCCTAACTCCTATTCCAGTGCTCTTTTCTTTACCCCATATGGTCTGTCAACCCAAGGGCATGAGCAAAAACCCAAGGGCATGCTCTTAACCCAAGAGCAAAAAAGATATTTCTCTTTTTTTGCATCAAAGATGGTGGTGGAAAAAAAGAATTAGTTTTCTGAGAGCCAGAGATAAGCTTACTGGACTCCTCTTGTGTGCTGTATAAAATGTAAGTCTAGTGCAGGGGTAGCAAACTCAAATAGCTTCTAGGGCTGGGCAGGTAGCACAAATGAATGATGCTGATCAAAGATGTATTAGATGGGGAACTCCCTGGCTGTCCAGTGGTTAGGACTCCACGCCTCTACTGCAGGGGGCCAGGGTTTGATCCCTGGTTGGGAAACTAAGATCCTGCATACCGTATGGTGTGGCCGAAAAAAAAAAAAAAAAAAAAGATGCATTGGATGGGATCCTGGCAGGAAACAGATGATACCCTCCCACCGGGCCATCTGATGGAAGGTTCCTCAAGGGACTGTTTACAGATGTTTGTGAAAGATGAAGGGAACTAAGGAGGCAGAAGAAAACCAAGAGGAATAGTGAAGTACCCTGAGACTAGTAACACGTGGGAGCACTTACCCCCCCCAGGCTGAAAGAGAAGTTACTGAGGAGGGCGATTCTGTGGAGAGGCCCTGCACCAGACCCCTGACCTCGGGTGGAGGGACTCAGCCCACCTGCTATGACTCTTTGACCCCACAGGGAGGGAGCTGGGGAATATATACCCCAGGTTCACTCACACCCATATTTCCTCTCCATTTCGCTTGTTGGCCAAGTCCAACTTGAAGCCAAAGAAGGGACCCATACAGATCTGTAAGGATACATCTCCAGGGGCAGAGAGGAGGGTGGGGAAGGGTGGTGAGTGGCTCTAGAGGGACAAATGGAAGATCTTTAAGATGGTACATAGGATGGTATACAGGATAGTTTCATTTCCACAAAGAAATAGATACCTCGTTCCCTGTAAAACATGGCCGCCTTTGTTTACCGTAATTTCTCCCATTCCTTAAAATGGTAATAACAACACCAATGTCAACAATAACAAGATAACAGGGAATTCCCTGGCAGTCCGATGGCCTGGGTTCGATCCCTGGTGGGGCAACTAAGATCCCAGAAGTCATGTGGTGCGGCCAAAAAAAAAAAAAAACCAAACCAAAACCCAAAAAACAATAACAAGATAACATCGAGGGACCAACCCTTAGAGAGCTGCTGTGAGGGTTAAATGAATTAATTCATATAATGAGCTTAGAATATTCCAAGTAAGTGTTAAGTTTTTGTTTTGTTATTATACCATCATGATCCTTTGTTTCTCTACTTTTGAAAGAGAAGTGGATGTAAGACCTATCTTCCTGTCCCGTTAATTCTTCTATAAGTAAAACAACACTGAGAGGTCAGTGGTAAAGAGCAACAGACTTTGAGACACAATGTGAGGAGACACTAGGGAGTGGTGTGGACTGTGGCAAAATGCAGCATCCTGTCTCAAGGGACTACCCGCCACTCAGCTCTAGCCGAGGTAACCTTGTAGGAATATAGGCTGAGTGTTGCCAGAACTTTCAAGTTTTCAAGAAAAGCTGAAAAACGGCAATTTTTATGTGAAAGCTTCTGATTTTTCAATGTTGGCAGATGATTCAAAATTTTGAAAATATATCGTCTGAGCCAACACTCTGTGAGCCAAATAAAACAGGTCTGGGGTCTGGATCCAGCTCACATGTAGCCAGTTGTGATCTTTGGTTAAGCTTATGCCTGTGGACCAGAGGAGGCTGTTGGCTTTTTCAGGGAGAAAGAGCATGACCTTGGCTCCTGGCAGAAGCCTCTTTATCGAGGTCTCAGCTGAAAGACCAGAGATAAGATTAAAGCATGCTTGACCTAAAACGTAAGAACTGGAAGGATGCATAGGAAGGGGACGACAGTGAGGGCAGGGTGGGCTTTCTCATTAAAGGGACACATGGGCTGGATTTTACCAGAAGCCTGTACAGTTCTGATACCACATTCATGAGCCCAAGGTAGCCAGACTCCTGGTTTCATCTGGATGATTCCATGAAGTGATTTTCATTCTGTTCAGTTTTTTTTTTTAATGTTATTTTTGCGGGCAAGGAGAGATAAACCCTGACTCCCTGACATTATATAAATCGAGGAATTAACATCAGCAGGCATCCCGTGATTCTTCTTAGGAGAAACCAGGCTGCAGGCAAGGTTACCCCATGCTTTAGGGCTGTCCAACTTTAATACATCTCTGGAGTGGGTTCAAGCTCTCCTCCTGCTTCCTTCCCTTAAAAAAATAAAAATAAAAATGCCGATTTGAAGTCCCCATCTTTGGAGAGAGATGGGAGCACACAATCGTGTATAGAAACCCTCTCCCTGCACACACATCTGTTATACACATTGCCACAGTGTCCTCTGCTTGTTCAACAATGAACAAAATTATTTCCTCTCATTACTTCCCATGTTGCTTCAAAACCGCACTCGGAAAAATAAAACCACTGAAGGGGGCTTGGCCAATCAAACGTCCTTGCTGGCCCAACTTTCTGAATTTAGGGGCTGGGGTGTGGTGGGTAAGGGGAAGGAGCAGGGGTGCAGGAGGTGGGAGGTACGGGGATGGAGGTTGGCTGCGGGCGAGGGAACAGAGCCGTAGTTGTGATGGATTGCTATTACTTCGGGTGTGTCTTTGTGTGTCCATGCATATGTCTGTACCAATGTCTCCAATGTCTGTGTGACTGTCTGGGTGTCTGTCTGATTATCTGTTTGTGTCAATTTATGTGCTGTGTGTCAATTTATTTTATTTTATTATTTAATTTAATTTAATTTTATTATTGTTTTCCAGCTTTATTGAGATATTATTGACATGTAACCCATGTTAGTTTAAGGTGTGTGATGTGATGATTTGATGCACAGCTATATTGTGAAATGGTTACCCCACTAGGGTTAGTTAACACCTCCATCCCCTCACATAATTACCTTTTTTTTCAGTGTATGGTGATAACACTTAAGATCTACTTTCTTAAACAACTTTCAAGTATATAATACGGTATTGTTAACTATAGTCACCATGCTGTACATTATATCCTCAGGATAGATCCACTCATTCCTTTACATGAGCTGTATCCCTCTGAGGAATAAGGTCATTTTGTGAATGAAGAAATGGAGGCCCTGAGTGGCTAAGATGTTTGTCCAAGGTCACACAGCTAGTAAGCAATAAACATGGGATGCAAACACAGATCCCTCTGGCTTCAAGGACAATGCCTGTCACCACTACAGTTTCACTGTGGTAGGCACACGGGTACTAAGGAGATGTGGAGGGGGCTGGCTATGAGTAGGAGAGGTAGGGTTGGCTGAAAATAAGGACTCTGGCCTTGGGAGAGGTCCTATTAGAACTCCTGAGTGTTCAGAGTGACAGAAAGATACTCAAGTGCCAGTGAAAGAAGACCAAGAGGAAGGGGTATAGAGGCTGCCTGGGTATTTCCTTAGAACACTGGAGATTTTTCTCTTTGCCTCCCAGAACACATCATGGCACACACCATCTTTTTTTTTTTTTCTTCTGGCTGTGCCGCATGGCCCCGACCAGGGATCAAACCCATGCCCCCTGCAGTAGAAGCATGGAGTCTTCACCCCTGGACCACCAGGGAAGTCTCGGCACATGCCATCCTGTTGTATTTTTGTAAATTTGAGGATTATGGAGCTGGGAGTAGCATGTGGAGACTTGGGCTGGCAGGAAGCCTCAATAAACTCTGATATCATTTTGTCTGTCTCTCCAGCGAACAAACCAGAGTGTTCACTTAGGCAGACAGATCTGTATTTCTTGTGAAGCACCAGGAATTAGGCACCAATTTCTTGCTTAGGTCTGAAAGGTGAGGAAAGGGCAACCTGCCCTTTAGGCAGTGCTTGAAGGTACTTGAGGTAGTGAACCTCCCGTCCCTGGAGGCAGGCAAGCAGAGGCTGCACTGTTCCAGGAAGGGTGTCTTCTGTTGGGTAAGATGTTGAACTAAATAATCTTTGAAGTTCTTTTTAATGCCAAATTCCAAGTTTCTGAGACATTAGGGAGTTGGTTATATTCAGGGCAAAGCAACTGAGATATGTGAGTATCTACCACTTCTTCTGAGGCTTAACCACCCAAGAATCATTTGGCAAGATTTTTTTTTAACCCTTGAATTTCAGTAATCCCATTTTTGGTCTTAACTCAGGCACAAAAGTCAGCATATTCAACCGATGAGGTATTTGATTTGCAGAGACAGTAAAATGGAGTGGTTCTGAGCTGGAGTTAAAATCCTGCTGTACCATTCACTAGCTAAGTGACCTTGAGCAAGTGACTAAACCTCTCTGAATCTCTGTTTTCCCATCTGTAAAATGGGGCCAGTAATAGAACCTACCCCATAGTGTTGACATGATGGTTGAATGAGATACTTACTCCCTGTAAAGCCTTATCATAGTGCTTGATACAGGGTAAGCACTTCATACATATTAGCTATTATTATTTATTCAATAGATATTAATTGAGGACCAATTAGCTGTCAAACCTAGGGAATCATCAGCAATATGTAGAAAGAAAAATTCTTCTGAAAACCCTTATCTTCCTACTCTAAGGGACATCAATATGGACAGGAAATTCAAGGCAACACACACATCCCTCCTCTTAATTTTCAAAAAGTCTTCCCACGAGGTCACATTTGGATGAAATCCAAGGCTTGGGTGATGCTTGGGCCTCGATTTTTTTTTTTAAACATCTTTATTGGAGTATAATTGCTTTACAATGCTGTGTTAGTTTCTGCCGTACAACAAAGTGAATCAGCCATATGCATACGTATATCTTGGGCCTTGATTTTTATCAGAATCGGCCTTTTCCAACTAGACTGCACTCACTATTGATGTAGAATATAGCGTTATTTATTACTTGTTGAATACTCACAGTCTGTTCAACCCTTTACAAGAGATAAAGAAGATAAGTCCTGGGCCCCGAGGGGGTTTGCGATTTGTTACTCACACTCAAAAGTGCACCAGCTGAGAAAGAGTTTGGATGCCCTCGGCACCTCAACTCTAAAGTCATTTATTCCTCCCATAAAGAAGATGATTAAGTGAGAGGGTGAGCTTGGATCTTTGCAGAGTTTTTCTATATAGAAAAAACAATAACAGCAGATGCTATTAAAAATTAATTTAAAAAACCCCAACTCTTTCTAAACTCAAAACCGTGGAAGAGTAAGTCATCACAAACCATGAAACAGAGGTGGTTTTGATTTCCTGTCCGCCTTTATAAGTCTCCAACTTTAAAACTTTACCATCTAGACTATTTACCATATGGGGGTGGGTAAGGAAGGACTATGGCTTTTTAAAGGTGTAGAAAGAAATACAAACGGATGCCATTTTGCCTGGAAGTTTGGCACATTTATGAACATTCTCTCTGTTCTAGCAAAATATGCCAAGATCCCATTAAACCCTGGTTCTCTCACTGTGGTCCTTGCTCAGTGAAATCATGAAGTTTCATCCATAAAATAACATGAGTTCATCACTGTTCTGTTTCAAAAAAGGAGGCAGATTCCCATGGACCTAATGAAAGAAGTATCTGGATGTTTGGAAGCGATGTAGTGAACTTGTTCTCACGTTGGTCAGTTCTTTCCAAAGCTGCAGGGAAATTGGAAGGATATGAAGCACGAACAGGTTTGTCTGAAATGGGAACTTCCCATTTTGACATTGGTCTGATCGCTTATCCCAGAGAGAAACTTGGGCGTTACCCTGGACTCTTGATCTCTCGGTTTTCCTCCGTCAGTCACATCATGGTACTCTGCATTCCAGACAGTTCTCTAATCTACTCTGCTTACACCCTGGTCCAGGCCACCATGGTCTTTTTTTTTGGTGGTGGTGGTAGGGGCTGTTAAAGGGCTTTTATTTTATTTTTATTGAAGTATAGTTGATTTACAATGTTTTAGGTGTGTGGCAAAGTGATTCAGTTACACACACACACATTTATATGTATATATATCCCTTTTCGGATTATTTTCCACTATAGCTTATTATAAGATACTGAATATAGTTCCCTGTGCTGTAAGTAGGTCCCTGTTTATCTATTTTATACATAGTAGTTTGTATCTGTTAAACCCAAATTCCCAGTTTATCCTCCCGCCCCTTTCCCTTTTGGTAACCACAAGTTCGTTTTCTATGTCTGCACCATTGTCTTTTATCCAGAAGACAAGGACAGTTTCCTAACTAGTCTTCTTTTCTTGTTGCTTTGTTTAGATTCTCATTTTTTATTCATTCATTCATTCATCCATTCACTGTGTCTTATTGTAGTTTGATATATACATAGCAAAGACAAGTATGGTAAAGATCAGAACCCATAATGTTTTCATAAAATGAAACCAGCACCCGGAAACAGATCATTCCCAGCTCCCCAGGGGCCCCGTCATTGCCCTTCTCGGGGTCATCACCTTACTCCATCCAAGGGTAACTCCTCTCCTGACTTACACATAGACAGGGCTTTACCTGGTTTTGAAGTTGATACAAAGTGGAATCATTCAGTAGGTCGAGTCAGTTCTGCTGTAACGCTTGCTCTGGACGCGCACCTTCGTTCCAGCATGTTGACCATATTAGGGAGCAGCGTACGCGTAAGGCAAATTTTGCACTGACTGATGTGATTTTGTTTTGAAAAACTCTCAATCAATGTGGAAAACCGCCCCTGGCAGAGGAACACACAAAATGCACGCACCCCAAGCATTGCTCCTTCCCCGTTTCACTGCATCTGTCATGAGACACACTCATCCACTCCCTGTGTTAGGACTTTCCTGTGTCAGACAACCCCTTCCCATCACTCCACAAGAAGCCACGAACTACAGATCCTCTGATGCCGCTTCTGCCAGCAAGCAAAGTTCAGGACTTTTCCAAAGCGCCATATGAATTGTAGTATTTATGCATTAAAAAAAAAAACACACTTTAAGTTTGTAAAGCTGGGCTACCATTTTTGTTAGTTTCCTATTATTATTCGTGTGTCACCAATTAAGTTTTTCGTGTTGTCCCCCTGACCCCATTTCCCCATAAGCCCTGTGGTTTCTACTGTGCGATTTTGCATAGATTAGTGATTTTTAGGTACACAAATGTCCACAAATGTGTTTGTGGACACCATCTATGTTAACGTAGTTGTGGGCTGGTCATTCTTAATGTTGCATTTTACAACATTGTATAAGGATAACACAGTTTACTTACCCATCCTACTATGGCTGGGCATTTGGATTATCTCTGATTTTTGGCTATTTCAAAGGGTGACTGTGGATGTTCCCGTATATGTATTTTAGCATTTCTCTTGGGCACCTAGTTAGGAGTAGAAATGTTAGGCTCTCAAGGTGGAAGGGTATCAGCTTTAATAGAAACTCCCAAACAATTTCCCAAAATGGTTGTGCCAATTTTTCCTCCCACCATAAGTTTAAGAGCCATCATAGGTTGTCCATTTATTTGCTAACTGTGATATAATAAATAAATATTTGGTCTTTGTCCCCGATTCCTAGCACGCAACTCCTAAAACCCTTGGAATCTCTGGAGTGGTGATGGTCTAACTTGTATCCAGTGAGATAGCTAGGAAGCTTCAGAATGGGGGCTGGTCAACAGAAAGACCAAGGCATAATAAGAAGACTGGAACTTTCAACTCTCCACCCCCTGAACTTCTGGGGAGGGAAGAGGGGCTGGAGGTTGAGCTAGTCACCAACGGCCAATGATTGCATGCTTTTGTAGCACATCTCCGTAAAGTCCCCAGCGAACAGGGTTTGGAGAACTTCTGGGCTGCCGAGCACACAGAGTGCTGGGAGGGTGGTGCCCCCAGAGAGGGCATGGAAGCTTCTTGAACCCCTATCGCCACCCCAAACCCTGTCCACGCAACGCCGCCATTTGGCTGCTCCTGAGCTGTGTCTTTATAACAAACCAGTGAACATAAGTAAACCGTTTCCCTGAGTTCTCTGAGCCATGCTAACAAACTGTCAAACCTGGGGGAGGGAGGTAGTAGGAGCTCCTGATTTCCAACCAAGTCGGACAGACGTGTGGGTACCTTGGGGACCCCAATACTCGTGACTGCAGTGAAGGCCGTCTTGGGGACTGAGCTCTTATACCTGTGGAATATGACACTAACTCTGGGTAGTTAGTGTCAGAATTGAAATGAACTGTAGGACACCAGGCTGGTGTCTGGAGATTTGGAGAATTGGTTGGTGTGTGGAAAAAACTCACACGTTTGGTGCCAGGAGTGTTGTGAGTAAAAACAGTTCAGCAACGCTTGATGTTCTTGGATTTTATTTCTCGTTCTATCTGCTCTGGTGGATGTCTCACCTCTGTCCTTGGCCCCTCTGATCTCATCACTCTTTCCAACAGCCAGAACTGACTTAAAAAATGCAGGTCTAATGTTGTCACCTTACTGAAAGCGCCCAGTCACTCTATATTGTCCTTATAATAAAGTACAGACCCCCTGTGGAATCCCTGATTTCAACCTCCTACCAACTCATCTTTTTTTTTTTTTTTTTTTTTTTTTGCCGTACGCGGGCCTCTCACTGTTGTGGCCTCTCCCGTTGCGGAGCACAGGCTCCGGACGCGCAGGCTCAGCGGCCATGGCTCACGGGCCCAGCCGCTGCGTGGCACGTGGGATCTTCCCGGACCGGGGCACGAACCCCTGTCCCCTGCATCGGCAGGCGGACTCTCAACCACTGCACCACCAGGGAAGCCCCCAACTCGTCTTTTATAACTCTCTTTCTTGCTTGTTTTCCTCCATCCTATTTGGATTCCTTTAAATACCATGAATATGCTTTGCTCTCTCTTGTAGCTCCATCTTTGAACTGATGGATTCTTCACCTGGAACACTCTATGTCAGCGCTGTTCCTTTCTTCATAATGAACTTCTGATCATCTTTTATGTCTCCTTTAATAAAGCATCCCTTCAGCAGGATCTTAACTGGCAGCTCACATTAGCTTAGATCAGGGGTCACCAAACTATGACCCGTGGGGCAATTTCGGCCCCCTATCTGCTTTTGTAAATAAAGTTTTATTGGAACACAACTGTGTCCATCCATTTACATGTTTCCTATGGCTGTTTTCATGCTATAACGGCAGAGTTCAGTAGTTGAGACAGAGACCATAGGGCACTCAAAGCTGAAAAAATTTACTCTCTGATGCTTCGAAGTTTCTTTTTTTCTTTCTTTTTTTTTGGCCATGCTGTGTGGCAGGCAGGATCTTAGCTCCCACCCAGGGATCAAACCCGGGCCCCCTGCACTGGAAGCATGGAGTCCTAACCACTGGACCCCCAGGGAAGTCCCACTCTGAACCTTTGAAGACAAAGTTTGTCAACCCCTGGATTAGATGACCCACTTCATATGCTCCAATAGCAACCTGTATTTTAGAAACCTTCATTATCCATGATTCTGTTTAATGTCTCTCTTCTCTCTTTAAGCTCCACAAGAACAGAGACTTCCATTGCTCTCTGCTATAACCTTGTCTGGCAAGCCGAGCCTGGTAATTGTATAATAAATGTTTATGGATCAATGACTTCATAAGCTATTGTAATTGCTAAGGAAGATATGGCTAGTTGCTTTTTTTTTTGGCCATGCTGTGCAGCTTGCTGGCTCTTAGGTCCCTGACCAGGGATTGAACGGGCCACGGCAGTGAAAGCACCGAGTCTTACCCACTGGACCACCAGGGAACTCCCATGCCTGGTTGCTTTTAGAATATCCTTTCTCTTCTATTTCCGTTGAAATAGACCACCAATTTTATGTAAATAACAATGCACCAATCAAAAGCTATGTTTCAGTGCTTCCCTTGCAGCTAAATATGTTCATATGCCTAACTTTTGACCCTTGATAGGCAAGTGGAAATGTTTGTGATGCCTCGGGAAGACTAAGAAAGTTAACTCAGCTGATAAGTGTACCCTTTTGTCCTCTCCTCTTCATTTCTGCACCTGCAATCTGGAATGTTTACGTCATGGCTAGAGTTCCAGCAGCTCCTTTAAACTATGAGGTAACTTGGAGATGGAGGACGAAGATAGATGAAACCTGCCTCTGCCTCCCTGAAAATTTGATGGAATTGCCATATTTCCCTGATTGCCCACTTTCAGGGATTATTTGATGAGAGAAAAAGTGAAATCTTAAATGTTTAAGCTGCCATAGTCGGGCATAAACACCTAGCTAATATAATTTGACATCTTATTGCCCTTGATTTCTCTCTCTTTCTCTCCCCCAAAATGGACCTCTCCTTTTGGTAAGACCAATCTAAACATATCCTTCCTTTTGTGATAATTTTTCCAGACTTTCATCTTGATCTGACACTGCGTCTGATCTCTGATTCCTCAATGCACCTCTGTCCAAGAAACTGCTGGTGATTTATTTTCATTTCCTTAATCTAATTTAAGTCTTCAGTTTTGACATCTGCCCTCTACCATTCTTCTGGAACACTTAGAGTTCGGACAAATGAGTGTTGATGATATTTTTAGGATGGGAACAAAATTTCCCTTTCTTCTGACTGTTATTTGTTCATTTATCTGAGAGAAACGATTAGCTTCTACTACGTGCCAGGCCTCGTGCCAAGCACGGCCCTCAAGGGGCTTATATTCTAATATCCTAAATGGACAACAACCATTTCTTTTGCTTAAAAAAATTCTAATTGTTGACATATCATCTAGCAGTTATCAGTTTTCTACCTATCTATCCATCTGTCTGCTAAGACACTGTATGTAGTAAAAGGGAGGTTTCAAAATAGAAATATATTTGTAACCCAAAACCATAAATGACATGATAATTTAGGCAGAGGTTGGCAAACCAGGTCGCATGAGCCAACTTCAACCCACCACCTGTTTTTTTTTTTTTTTTTTGGCTGCGTTGGGTCTTCATTGCTGCGTGCGGGCTTTCTCTAGTTGCAGTGAGCGGGGGCTACTCTTCATTGCATTGCCTGGGCTTCTCATTGCAGTGGCTTCTCTTGTTGCGGAGCACGGGCTCTAGGCGTGCAGGCTTCAGTAGTTGCAGCACTCGGGCTCAGTAGTTGCGGTGCGTGAGCTCAGTAGTTGTGGTGCACGGGCTTAGTTGCTCAGTGGCATGTGGGATCTTCCCGGACCAGGGATCGAACCCACGGCCCCTGCGTTGGCAGGCAGATTCTTAACCACTGAGCCACCAGGGAAGTCCCCCACCACTCGGTTTTGTAAGGCTCGAGAACTAAGAATGCTTTTTACCTTTTTCAACGGTTGAAAGATTTTTAAAAAAGCAAAAGGAGATTAATTTTTGCAACACATGAAATGTACATGAAATTCAAATTTCAGTGTCATTAATAAAGTTTTATTGGAATACAGTCACACCCATTCATTTATGTATTGTCCACGGCTGCTTTTGCACTGCAAGGGCAGAGTTGAGTAGTTGTGACAGAGACCACAGGGTCCACAAAGCCTAAAATATTTACTGTCTGACCCTTTACAGGAAAATTTTGCTGGCCCCTAATTTAAAGGAACTTCTTTCTGCCACATTAAGTGGGAAAATAATCATAAGGTTTGGCCAAGATACTAAGATGCCTTATGGTCCATTGTTGGGACTTTCATAGTTACTAAGTTTTTCCCTCAGCCTTTGATTTTTCCACTTCCAGCTTAAAACTTCCTAAGAAGCAATTCAATGAGACCATCATTCCTAGAACCTTCACCTGGAAAAATTCAAGGGACCCTTAAGGTGAGATATAATTCTCTCCTTTGGGGAGGAGAAATGGCTGCAGGGAGAGCTGGTAACTCAAGGACATACCTGCTTTCCATCCTCCTCTCTGATAACTCGGGTAGCTCAAGCAAATCTTTGGTTTCACCAAGGTTGATGAGTTCAACAAGAAAGGGAATATCTAACTGCTCGATTCTAGGAGTGGGACACAGAGGAAAGCCAGCCCCTAGTCAGTCCAAGTGCACACGCTCCTAGGGTGGCCTCGGAGGCTAAGTGTTGCAAGCACACTGGGTATTTGCAAAGTCAAAGTCCCCGATCAGAGCCTTGTTCCAAAGGAACTCGGTGTTTTTTCACTGTAACTGAAGTTGATTTGTTTTATATTTACCCTCTAAGGTCAGAGAAACCTGGATCCAACATCAATCCATCTGCTCTTCCCCTAAGCATTTCTAATCCCCCATCCACGGTGTAAATGGTTCATGATTTCTTCGTCCTATTCTCTTCCCAATTTTGTTCCTGTCATTGGGCCAACTCAGAGAAAACCTTCACTAAGCATATGAAACTCTTGACCAGCGGATCCGCAGCTAAGTGAAATCAGCCAATTTCTTTCACTTTTAATTGTTGTCATTATTTTGGTAGCATGTGCACTAGTAGCATCTAGCCCCTAGCATTGTTTTTTCTTTGAAGAATTTTGTTGTCTCAAATCTGCTAGAATAAAGGAATGGTCGGTACCCATCTCAGCTAATTAATTTTCTTGGAACAATCAGTGTGTATGTCAAAGAAGGGAGAGAGCAAGGAAGGGGAAACTTTAAGAGGATGATTGAGTGAGATGCATTTTCATTGTATTATTTATTAAAATGGGAGTTCTGATCCCAGGGTTAAAATAAATTACACAATATATGAATTCATTCTCTGTATAAAAATGAAAATGAACAGAAAAATATTGAGTAAAATGCGCCACTTCTTTAACCTCACCCCTATACCTCCCTTAAGATAACAGGTGGGTGTATATCTTTAAGCTCCTGTTTCTCTGATGGATATTTTCTCTGTGGGTTGCTTCTTATTTGGGGCCATGATAAACAACACTGCTATGGATGTATCTGTAAATATACAAGTAGTTTTGCAGGATAGATTCCTAAGGGTGAAAATGCTGGGTCAAACAAAATGTATATTTCACATTTTGATAGAGAATTGCCAGTTTGCTTTCCAGCAAGACATTCCTAATTTAAACACCCAACAGGAGTGCATGGAAGTAATTGCTTTCCTGTATGTTCACCAATAATGGATGTCATTAATTAAAAAAAATTTTACCCCTTAGGCAAAGAGGGATAGCTCATTATTTTTTTAAAGTTAAGTTTATTGAAATATAATTAATGTGCAATAAAATGTACCCTTTTTAGAATACATTTTGATGAATTTGACATGAATCCATCACTGGAATCAAGAAATAGAACATTTCCACTGCCCCCAAATTTTCCCCTGTTTCCTTTTGTAATCAATTCCCTTCTCCCACCTCCAGCCCCTGGTAACCACTGATCTGTTTTCTGTCTGTTTAGATTCGATTTTTCCAGCAAGTCATATAAATGGCAATTATATTACATAATTTTTGGTGTCTAGCTTCTTCTACTTAATAGAATGAATGCTTTTGAGATTCATCCACGTTTTGGAATGTGTCAGTGATTTGTTCCTTTTTATTGCTATGTAGTATTCCATTGTATGGATATACCACAATTTGTTTAGTCATTCATCAGTTGATGGACATTTGGGTTGTTTCAGTAGTTTGGGCTATTGTAAATAATCATGTTATAAATATTCATTTTTAGGTCATATTTTTAGGTGTGAACATATTTTAATTTCTCTTGGGTAAATACGTAGGAATGGAATTTCTGGGTTATATTATTAGCGTGTGGTTAAATTTAAAGTGGCTATACCATTTTGCATCCTCATTGTATTAGTTCGTTAGGGCTCCCATAATAAAGTACCACAGACTGGGTGGCTTAAACAACAGAAATTTATTGTTTCACAATTCTGGAGGCTAGAGGTCCAAGATCAAGGTGTTGGCAGCATTGGTTTCTGCTGAGGCCTCCTTTCTCCAAGGCTGGTAGGTGGCTGTTTTCTCCCTGTGACTTTACATGATCTTCCCTTCGTGCATGTTGGTGTCCTAATCTCTTCTTGTAAGGACACCAGTCATATTGGATGAACACCCATCCTAATGACCTCATTTCAACTCAGTCACCTTTTTAAAGAACCTATCTCCAAATACACTCACAGTCTGAGTTGCTGAGAGTTAGAACTTGAATATATGAATTTGAGGGGACACAACTCAGCTCATAACACCCATCAAAAAGATATGAGGGGGGGCTTCCCTGGTGGCGCAGTGGTTGAGAGTCTGCCTGCCGATGCAGGGGACACGGGTTCGTGCCCCGGTCTGGGAAGATCCCACATGCCGCGGAGCAGCTGGGCCCGTGAGCCATGGCCACTGAGCCTGCGCGTCCGGAGCCTGTGCTCCGCAATGGGAGATGCCACAACAGTGAGAGGCCCGTGTACCACAAAAAAAAAAAAGGTATGAGGGGGACTTCCCTGGTGGCGCAGTGGTTGAGAATCCACCTGCCAGTGCAGGGAACACGGGTTTGAGCCCTGGTCCGGGAAGATCCCACACGCCGCGGAGCAACTAAGCTCATGCGCCACAACTACTGAGCCTGCACTCTAGAGCCCGCAAGCCACAACTACTGAGCCCACGTGCCACAACTACTGAAGCCTGTGCGCGTAGAGCCTGTGCTCTGCAACAAGAGAAGCCACTGCAATGAGAAGCCCGCACATGGCAACGAAGACCCAAAGCAGCCAAAAATAAATAAATAATAAATAAATAAATTTATTAAAAAAAAGAAAAAGAAGGTATGAGGGCTTCAGTCATTGCACTGCCTCACCAACACTTGGGATCATCAGTCTTTTAAATTTTTGTCATTCGGGTAGTCTGTAGACTGCATTGTTGTTTTCAAGTGCCAATTTTCTCTTCTTTTTAAGCAAAGAAGAGCCCTGGTCTCTGTGGGTTAGCTCAGTCCTGTTGCGAGTAGGTCAGGGTCATCGTGGTGACCAGCCAATGTGCCAGCCCTTCCAAAGGACTGTATCATTGTTTAGAGTCCAAGAAAGTATGGATGGCTCTGTGCAAAACTCTGACTGCTCCTTGCAAAATGACCTTTGATGTCGTGAGGTCTTCACACATTTTGGAAGTCAAGAGGAATTGTGAAAACACTTGAGGTCAGATGCAGCCAGCACTTGGCAAGTGCTGATGGTTTCAACTTTCTCAAGATAACCCTACAAAGGGAGATGTGGCCAATGGGACATTCTAGAAAAATAGAATTAAATAAAATGAGGGAAAGATTTATGACGTGAATGAGCTGCTTTTTTGGGGGGACAGGGCAAGGGAACTCATCAACTTATTGGATTGATTATGATCAATGTTGATTAACCTGACACAAATGTCATTCAAGATAAAATTGGACATTTTCCTGGGACACTGGGCTTCAACCAAGCAGAATGGATTGACAAGTGACATGCTTCTTAATAATTACCCTCCCAAGTGGTGGGGTATATAAGTACAGATACAGATACAATTCTTTCTTTCTATCTATCTATCTATCTTTCTATCTATCTATCTATCATCTCTCTGTAAGTAGGTAGATATAAGTAGATATATTTATCTATAAATAGATAGATAGATGGATATCTTTTGTAATGCAATCTACTCTTTTCTGTTTGCGTAAATGCTTCCATTTCAGATTCAGTGCACAATAATTTCCATCCACTTCTTCATCTTCCCATTTCCTTCTTTCACATCTGCCCCTGTACCCAAGCCCACAAAAGTGGCTCTGATAGATGTAGAGTGATATTACGATTGATTGGCCCGCCCCTGATGGTGCATCCGTGTTTGGTCGTGAGTGGGGAGGTTGAAAGGGGGCTGGGGAATAGAATGACTCGGCCTATAAGACAGCTCTTCCTTGATGAATAATCAGACACAAATGTCAATAACAATTAGATTGTCTGTAAGCTCCAGTCACTTAGGGCTCCCAGAGCCTGTCCACAGGGCCTGGGTTGAAACCCTCAGCCTTGTGAACTCCAAATCAGGTTTGGCATTGGGAATGAAAAGCCATCAGCAGTAATAGTATTACAAGGCTGTTGGATGAAGAAGTGCAAAGGGCTAGGAATCGTGCTCGGGCTCTTCCATGTTGCAGGGCAAAGAATATCAGCGTGGAAGCGAAGAGATGAGAGGGATGGCAAGATAGGGGTGGAGGCACCGAGGGGCACCTGAGAATGAATGGGCAAGGAGCCATCTTGCTTATAAGCACGGATTTCAGAGTTGTAGAGTCCTGGCTCTGCCATTTGTAAGTTGTGTGACCTTGGACCAATGCTGTCCCTGCCTCAGTTTTGTCATCATGAAATAGGGATGTCATAGGACCTAAAAGGAGGAGGCATTATCTTATAGGGTGATTGTAACAAGTAATCATCATAATGAATTATTATTATTATTGGCAGAGCCGCAGGTGGTCAATGAAGTTAGCTTCTCAGTGTCTGGCATGGGACTATTTTACGTGTCATCAGTCATTTAATCTCTACCATGGCCCATTTGGAAGTGGAGCAGATATAATCATAGATGTCAAGCACTTAACTCAGTGCCTGGCATTTAATGAATCATGAGTATCTTTACAAAACATCTCCCTAGTGATGCAGGGGACACTAGGAAAGGTGAAAACCAGAAAGAAGTATTGCCCAGAATATGAAAGACTCTCATTTTCCCGTCCCTAACCTGTTGAAGGGCCCCATCTTTCAAGCAAGAGGAAGAGAGAAACGAAGTGTAGCCAGAAGAAAGATGTTTTGCTCTAGTATCTGCTTTCTCAGCATCTCATTCTTGTGAATCAGGCGCTGTGTGTTTGAGGGAGAAAGCCTGGGAGTGGGGAAGGCAGGAGGAAGCAGGATTTGAAAGACAAGACCCCCATCCCTGTTGAAGGAAGAGATGGGAAGATATAAAGGGCCCTCCCAGGCCTTCTGACCTGGGTGTCGAGTGCCGAGCAATGGATTCTCCTCTGGCATTTGCATAGCAGGGAGCGTCCCTAGCTGACCCAGGTAGGGGTTGACCTTGAGTGACTTTAATTCCAATGGCAAGTCTGCTTATTTTTTCTGGCTTGCCCTGCTCTTTCTCTAAGCTTATTTCTTGGCCTGTCTCTTCCACCATCCACCCCCCCCCACCACCCCATTTTTTCCCAACTCAAAACACTTTACACCCTCTAGGTTGATCTGCTTGTGGTCACATCAACAAAGAATGTAGATTCTGAGGATGGATAGGCTTTGGTTCAAATTCTGGCTGTGTTGCTTGTTGTCTGTATGTAGTGGGACAAGTGGCTTTGCCTCGTTAAGCCTGAGTTTTCTCATCTGTCAAAAGGGGTTTCCCTTTATACGTTTTTTGTAGGGTTGTGGAGCCTCCATGGGCTCATGTTATGGTTATCTACTGCTGCGTAACAAACCACCCTGAATCTTAGTGGCTTAAAAGAGGGAGTTATATCCATTTTCTCATAAATCTGCAACTTGGGTAGGGCTCAATGGGGACAACCTCTGTGTTCCACTTGGTCACATCTGGACAGTCGCCCAGCTGGAAGGCTGGGTGCTCTAATCATCTGGATGCTCGCCTGTTCTTGTGTCTGGTGATTGGTGAGGCCTCTCTTGGGCCAGACAGCCAGAACACCTACACATGGCATCTCCGTGTGGCTACGTGGCTTCCTTGCAAGATGGTGGCTAGGTTCCAAGGATGAGCATCCCAAGAGAGAGAAGCCCATGTGGAAGAAATACTTACTGCCTTTTATGACCTTACTTGGCTGCCACAGAGGGTCACTGCTGCTGTTTTCTGCTCATCAGGGAAGTAAAGAAATTCTGCCCAGTGTCAAGGGGAGCAGAAAAACTCCAACTGGTTGATGGGGGAGCGGCAAAGTTCTGGAAAGGCATATGGGACTGGCAATACGCTGCAGTGCTTTTCGGGAAATCCCATGTGCCAAAGTTAATATACATACAACTCTTTAATAGGAGCTGGCACACAGGAAGTTGATGTTATCTCAAGTTCAAACTCTTTCTGCAATCTGAAATTGTAGGATCCCGGAGGGCTGAGATCTTATAATTCTCTGTTATCCTGAACTGTGCAAGACCCGGAGGGGGATATTTGGCAAGTATTTGTTGAATGATTAATGCACGATTTTCAATAGTTCAACTTAGTGTTTCTCAAAACTGGCAACTGATCAAAATCACTGAGGAGGTTGGTTAAAATTATCCCCCAACTCTACACTTGACCTACTTAATCAGAATCTCCAAAAAGCGTTTTTTTAATGACCTCTTCTGGTGGTTCAGATGTAGCCATTGCGAGGACTAGCATTTTCAAACCATTGGTTTAACTCAGGAGAATCCAATATTCCTAGTAGGAAAGAGCAGGCCCATTTTATGGATGGACAAACTGAGGCTCAGGCGATGAAGGGACTTGCGCAAAGGCACACAGTGAATTAGACTACCTTCTGAAAAGCAGCAGTGCAAGAACTCTGGGCACTGTGGCTAGTTGGTAAAGGTAATATTTTTGGATCAGAGCTTTGGTGGTACTGGGGAGAAAGCTTTGGGGGTTCTTTAAGTTGGCAGTTCTCAAATTTGGTTTGTTCACTTGCTTCCCTCCCTTTGATTCTTTTGCCACAATTGAGTAGCAAGTGCAGTTAACTCACCTCCTATTTTTCTTTAACTAGACTCACATTATTTCCATAGATGAATTTAACCCCTCGTAAGTAATAATAGCCACAAAAGTAGGGGTGTGTTGACCTAGTTCCACGTTTGTTCTAACACATATAGACTTGTGTACATAACTACTTAAATTAAGAAAAGGTTTGACTGTGTAGCACCTCAAATCGTCTCCTGTACAGCGAGTGGTATGTGTCTCAGGTCGGACTGGCTACATACTTTGTGGTCTCGGTGCAAAAGGAAAACGTGGGACCTCTCCTTCAAAAATTATTAAGAAATTCAAGGGCTTCCCTGGTGGCACAGTGGTGGAGAGTCCGCCTGCCGATGCAGGGGACGCGGGTTCGTGCCCCGGTCCGGGAAGATCCCACATGCCGTGGAGCGGCTGGGCCCGTGAGCCATGGCCGCTGAGCCTGCGCGTCCGGAGCCTGTGCTCCGCAACGGGAGAGGCCACAGCAGTGAGAGGCCCGCGTACCGCAAAAAAAAAAAAAAATTATTAAGAAATTCAGGACAGTGATAGCAGAGCATTAAACCAAGCTCAGGGCCCTTCTGAGTGCGGGGTAGTCACCTGCCCATGAAGCTGGCCTCGGCCCAGACTTTGGGATACACTGTTTTAAGCGGGACCCATCAGCCAGCTCAGCTCAGGTTCCTGGAGCAAAGGACATTGGTGATCTTCTCTCCACCAACATTCAAGGGGCGTCCAGGACTCAAAAGGCTGGATGTGGAGTCTGGGGTCTTCATGGAGCCAAGAGAACACGGGGCCTTGCTGAGCCTGTAGCCCAGGAATCCTGAACCCAGGAGAGCCAGAAGACATGTTCCAGAGACGGTTTTCTAAGACGGACCAGGAGGAATATAAGAGAGGAACGTTCTCTAAAGTGGAATCGAGAGTAATCGTTTCTCTGTTTGTTTGGTGATGAGTTCTGTGTGGTTAAGACTCACGTGTGGGGATAAATATTTTCCTTCCATCGTCATGGAAGAGGGAGGGATACAGAGAACTAGAGGAACAGAAGGGGGTAGGGGAGGCAAGGGAGACAGGATGGATCCAAAAAAATACAGAAAAAGCAAAAAATTGTAACGTGGACTTATAGAACCCTCAAAATATTTTCAACATCCTGGCTTGGCTAGGCTCCTGCTGTGTTACCTTCAGGTGGTTGCCAATATCTGTGAAAAACTCGTGCTCTTGGCTTCAGGGATCAAAATACTGGGCGTATGTAGTGCAGAGAGCACATGTCAGGGGACCCCATACGTTCTTTGGGTTTTGTGTTATAGGACATCGACAACAATTTCAGAAGTGTTGCTATTTCAATCGGGTTGGTATTTCACACTCATTTTAAAATAGTCAGCCGAGCCCAGAGCATCCAAATACCCCTTGCAGGGCCAGCTCTCCCTCTGAAAAGCCTTGAGGTCGGCAGCAGTTGTGTCTGCTGCTTGGAATGAAACTAGTTCAAGCCGTTTTCAATTCACCATGGAGAGTCTGTAGGAAAATCACGTTTTGTTGTAACGGACACTAGCTCTTACAAAAACCTTTGTCTTCATTTTTTTTTTTTCTTGTGCTCCAAGTGTTGAACTGAAACAAGTAAATATGTAAAACTGCTGTTGAACGAAGAGTCAAGCTTTACTGCCCAATGGGGAGGGAGTGGGACATTTTTATAAACGGGAAATTTATATAATTATAATTGTAAGTGGGACATTATATAATTATAAGTGGGACATTTTTATAATTTTTATAACTGCCACAGATGGGACAGTTATGGTGTCCCAACACCATCCCATGTGTTGTGGAGAGGTTATTTAAGTCCATTCTCAACAGTGGGAGGTAGGCATGTTGTTTCCCATTTATGGAGGCTGAAACTGAGGTTCTGATGGATGACGTGACGTCCCCCAGTTGAACAACTTGGAGGTGCTGGAAATGAGATTTGAATCCATGCTGGTCCGACTCTTGAACCCTGTGATGAAGCAGGGACATTTTCATATTCTCAGCCAACACATATTGCTCTCATTCATGAACTTATTCCTACAACTTATATTTATTGAGCACCTACTATATGCCAGGCACTATCTTAGGCGTCCTAGATGCAAAGGTGAGCAAACCCAAACGCAGTTGGGTCTTTCATTGCTCCGTAGACCCCCTCACTTTTCTTCTTTCCCTTCCCATGGACAGTGCTCTACAAAGTTCACTTGGAAACAAAGCCCCTTTTGGCTTTGCTCTGGGGTAGCTGTTGTGCACTGAGCTTTAGCTGTGTGTTGATTTAGTTGCCTCTCTTCATCAAATGAAGAACCCCAAGAGAATGAAGGGCTGTACCCCAGCCTTTTGGAAATGGCTTCTCCCCAGCTCCAAACAAGCATGGGGCTCTGGACTGAGCATCATTGTATTCTGCCTTGGCCACAGTGATTGGTCCAAGCAGGAGCATGTGACTCAGGCTTGGCCAATCAAATTGCTTCCCTAAGATTTTTACAATGGAGCTGATAGGGAAGAATTTGTTGTTGTTTATTCAAGTGCAGCTACAAGTCCAGCTTTCTCGTGGGAGCTGGTTTTGAAAGAAAGTGGAGACAGAGGATTGCCAGGTCTGAGTCCTTGATTCTGGGCATGCCTATAGCTAGTTTCCTGCCTGTCCTTTATTTGGTTCAGTAGGAGAATTACTGTCCTTCCACTTCCCCGCTTTGATTAATGTCAGTTGGAGTTGACTTTCTGTCACTTACACCCAGAGTCCCGATGAGCACATCCTAAGTAACCGTCATGACAAATATATGGAAAAGAACTGGAATACAGTGCTAAAGCCATTTGTATCAGCAAGTGTGGGGTATCAGGCCAGACTCAGGTGGGTGGGTTTGTATGGGTGCCAGGAGTGGGCAGGGGTGGTGGCACTGCTAGGGGGATTGAATATCACAGTAGGTAAAAGTCTGGGCTTTTAGAGACTGAAAGTCTTGGGTTCAAATCCCAGCTTCTGTCCCAGACTAGCTGTATAACATTGGGCAAGTTACTTAACCTCTCTGAGCCCATTACTGTGAGTCCGGTGAGAAATGGATAGAGTACTGCAAGATGGTATGTATCTGGGCCAAAATTCCTGGAGCTGGAAAGTGTCTAAAAGGTCCCTCCATTATCCTCTGTGCTGGAAACTTGCCCCCATCACCTTTCACTTCATATTCATCAGCAACACTGAAAGTCCTCTCCGTGGGACTTCCCTGGTGGTCCAGTGGTTAGGACTCCACGCTTCCACTGCAGGGGGCACAGGTTTGATCCCTGATCGGGGAACTAAGATCCTGCAAGGCTCATGGCTTGGCCAAAGGAAAACAAAAATGCCCTCTTTGTTTGTAAGGCACTGGGGACACAGCATCGAATAAAATGGACAACATCCCTGCTTATTTGGAGCTTACTCTTACGCTTTATGGGTGGACCCATAGATAACACTCCCCTGATGCAGGAGACCTTCTGGGTCCTGTTGGTACATTTGGGAGGGACCTGAGAGTTCCAGAAAGGCTGCCAAGGGAAAGTGGGAGGTAAGTGGAGATGCGGACAATGTGTAGAAATAGGCCAGGTCAAAAGGGAATTGAGGGCTTCCCTGGTGGCGCAGTGGTTGAGAGTCCACCTGCCGATGCAGGGGACACGGGTTCGTGCCCCGGTCCGGGAGGATCCCACATGCTGCAGAGCGGCTGGGCCCGTGAGCCATGGCCGCTGAGCCTGCGCGTCCGGAGCCTGTGCTCCGCAACGGGAGAGGCCACAACAGTGAGAGGCCCGCGTACCGCAAAAAAAAAGAAAAAAAAAAGGGAATTGAGGTGAAGAGGGAGCTCCTGGTGGAGAACCCAGCACCGGCAAAGGCTTACAAGTGAGATTCAGTGGAATCCTTTCAGGAAAGTGACAGTGCGTTTAGCGTGGCTGCTAGAGTATGAAGCAGGTGGGATGGGAAATGGGGCTGGAGAAGTAAGTGGGGAAGATGATGCCGAGTCTAGGGTCTTATGTTAAGATATTAGGACTTTATCTTTAGGGCCATGGTGTCCCTTTGAAGAGCTTACACAAGACCCTTCCAGGTGTCCTCTGGAGGTCAGAGCAGAGGAGAAACCAAGACTAGAATCCTGGATCCAAGGTGGAAAATTCTTGGAGAGCCCAACCTCCCATTTTCCAGATGGACAAACTGAGTTCCTGAGAGGAAGGGTGACTGGCCCGATGTCACAAAGCTGGTGAGCAAAGGGGCTGGAACCAGAGTCCAGGTCTCCGGATCTCAAACCAGTGTTTTCTTTCTGCCCCGGGAGTTCTTCCCCTCCAAGCCCCCACCTGGGCCAAATCCGGCCCCTTGTAGCTCTTCTGAACTCGGCCAAAGCTTCGATTCCTCACGTACACACAGCCATGCTGTCTCAGGAAGCTCGCAATAAATTTTTTTTTTCAGGCAACGCCTTGCTCCCATCCCTGCAAAACAATGTATTTATTATTGCTAAGCCTTTTCCATCTTTGAGGAGAAAATGCATACCACATGACTCCCCAAAGCCAAGCCGTCCCGGTTTACAAATACAGTACGTTAATAGCTTTGTAAACATTTATTCAGGATGACAGCTGAGGGAAACATGTGGCATTAATTAGAAGGCTCAGCAACTCGGCCTATTAAGAGGGAGGTTAAATCTGAATTAGTTGGCTTTGCCGAGACGAGAGGCTCCGGGGAGCAAAACTTTGCTCTAATATGTTCTGACTCTGTGGACATGGGGTGTGTCGGGGGTACACAGGGGGGTCTCTTAGGGAGGAAGCCTGTGTCTTGGCAAGATGGTCGCTGAGTCATGGGGCTGCAAAACTGTCCGGGTTGGCCTCCCCAAACATCTGTCCCCCGTGTCCTGCAACTTGCTGTGGCTTTGGATGGTGGGAGCGTGAGGCCACAGGGTCTGGGAGCCTGCAGCCCATCAGGGGAGCACAGTCAGCTTCCCCAAGTCCGCTGCGCTTTGGGGGATGGCTTTCTGGGCTGGGGGTTGTCTCTTCCTCTGGTGTGCTGTTGCTTGTCCAGCACAGAATTCCCCCATCACAGCATCCTGGATTGTCCCTGCCTCGTGGTACCCATGAGTCTCCCCAGTAGACTGGGTGCTCAGGCAGCCCAGAAGCCCGTCCTGTTCCCCGCTTCCTCTTTGTCCAGTGAGGCTTGTTTTAAAGTAGATGCCCGAGGGGTGATTTCATCTCAGCCTCACGTTCATAAAAGCTTGTGAATTTAGATGTTTGAGTTTATCCCCAGATGGTTGTATATTCGCACACAGAAATGTCCCAACAGCATTGAAAGGAGGTAACATTTGTCACACGACTCTAAACCTCTGTTCTATACTTGGAGCACATCACTTGTCGATACACGAGCATCTTTTTATTTTAATTAATTAATTTATTTTTTGGCCACGCTGCACAGCTAGTGGAATTTTAGTTCCCCAACTAGGGATCGAACACGGGCTCTCGGCAGTGAAAGCGCGGGGTCCTAACCCATGGACCGCCAGGGAATTCCCAACATCCTTTTATTTTTTTATAAATCTTTTAATTACTTCGTAAATAGCACAGTGACATTGCTTTGCTGCTCCTGGGATGGTGTTCAATGTGTTAATTTGTTACATGTAAACATTAAGTCACACCCTGGTTTGTGTGTGATCCTGTTCTGACTTTTCTTCATCTGTGTATGTTCCCTAGAGCTTCTAAATACAGAAGGGACCCAGGTCTACCATGACCTCTGAGAACCTGGATGGTGCCCTGTGAATATATGTTGAGTGCATCTGTGGAAGAAGGAGTGACCTTGGGAGGTCATGTGTCTTCTCTGGGGCTCAGTTTTATCATCTGTAAAATGGGATGGCAGGCACGGAAGAAGGCCTGGCTAGTTGAGGGCTGAGGATGCAGTGAGTTGACTCACAGCACACTACACAGTTCTGGCTTCTGCTCTGTTGGTTCTGCCCGCAGGCCCCTCTGGCCCCTCTGTCCTGATGCCATCATCTTCCCCGCCGCTGCCCCAGCTGAGCCAGGCTCCCATCTTCCCGTGGCTCCAAACAAAGCCTCACTTGGTGTTTGACTTGGATGGATGACCCAGAAACAGATTGGAGCCTCCTCCCTTTTGGCTCCATCTCTAAACACCCACCTTCTCCCTCTCTTCTCCACTCACTGTGCAGGCACTAGAAGCTCGAAGACTTAGTGGTTTTCAAACATCGTTTTTTCCCCGGCAAACAAGATCAGTAGCACAGTTTCTAAAACAGACCCACCAGGAGAGGCCCTGGATGAAGTAGGGGTCGGAAGCCTCCCTCTCCCTCTCTGGATTCTAGGATGAGCTGGTTGTACAACCCTGATGTTATCGATATTCTCATTTAATGGGTGGAGAGTCTGTGGTCCAGGAGGGGCAGTGCCTTGTCTGGCTGGGAAGAGGTGGGGCTGGGGCTAGAACCCACCTCTTTCCACTGCATCTTGTCTAAGAGCACAAGAGTTTAGAAGAGCTTCAGCAGTAACTCTGGTAGGGCTCACTGGAGGCAGGTAGCACAAAGGTTAAGAAGGGGTGGCCAGGAGCTAGACTTTCTGGGTTCCAATCCTCTCACCACTTAGGGACTGTGTGCCTGGGCAAGTTCAGTAACCACACATGGCTGATGGCTACCATATTGGGTCACGTGGCTCTAGAACACAGGTTCCAGCCCAGGAGTACCTGGTTTGCAATTCTGGCTCTGCTACTTGTTTGCTGTGAAATTTGGGTAAGTTACTAAATTTCCCTAAACCTCAGTTTCTTCATCTGTAAAGCGAGACTAACATCAAAGTCACGGCACCTGGCCACATCATACTTCCTGTAGCCATCAAGGTCCCTGAATCTGAGACACAGGATACAACAGATCTCTTAAGGAAGATAGTGAATACTTCCAAAGACTCTTCAGGCATTTTCTGACAATTTCACTGAACCCTCACCCCCTCCTTGGGTCAAGGTAAAGAGGGGCTCAGCCGGATGAGGTCGGTTCTCTGTTATGTGGGCCACAAGTGGGTTTTGCTTGATTCTTGGAGTGTGCAGTTTCCTGTTGGCTGGCTGGCCGCACAGAGGGTGAGGCAAGGAATGGGGGGCTGGGAAGGAAGAGCTGGGTGAAAAGGCAGCCCAGCCTCTCCAGCACTAGCAGTTGGTTTCATGTGCATCTGATAACAAAGGCCAAGTTCTCGTCCGCTCCTGGCCTTTCAGGTATAGATAATAAACAGCAGGTAAATACAAGGGCAGAGGGGCCAATGAATGGGGGACAAGGCCACCCCACGGCAGGAAAACAGCTGAGACTAGTGGGCTGTAGGGTCTGAAGGGCTGCCTTTATAAACCCTCCCTTACTTTCCTTTTCTTTCCTTTTTTTCCCCTAATGCAGGAGGGAGGAGGTTGCTCTTATTTACTTATTCTGAGTGTTTAGGCATGTCTACGGGTCCTCGTTGGAAGCATTTCTCCACGGCACTGTGTCCCTTCCACCCCGACACCCGTCCAGCGTCCCACAGCTGCCTGTAGATCAGGCTTACGATTTAGAAGTCCCCATCCTTCCCCCAAAGAAAACAGAGCTTTGCTTCCTTCCCGTGCCAGATCTCCCAGGTCTGCTAGACTCACGATGCAGCTGGCCTCTCAGAGCAGTGTGGGGGATGGGGAGCATGGAGATGCCTCCTGGAGCTAGGATGGACCCCACCCCACCCATCATACCTTCCTGCTGGGTCTGTGGCAGATATGGGGAAACGATCTTGAAAAAAAATTCAAAAAGCAAAGGAAGAGTGCTACGTCTAGACTAGTGCTACTTCTAGACAGTTCTTGGGTTGGTGAAATGGCAGAACATAGTTTTGCTTCCATTTTCTCCATCTAGGTCTAGCTTTTCCAGCTTGTCCACAGCAAATTCCTGTGTTGGCTCTCTGCTTTCCCAGCTCCTTGATGCTAAAGAGGAAGGGTCGAGACTTCCCTGGTGGTCCAGTGGTTAGGACTCCGCGCTTTCACTGCCGAGGGCCTGGGTTTGATCCCTGGTCGGGGAACTAAGATCCCACAAGCTGTACAGCACGACCAAAAAAAAAAAAGAAAAAAGAAAAAAAGGAATAAAGAGGAAGGGTCATGTTGAAGAGAACTTTTTTTTTTTTTTTGGCCTCTCACTGTTGTGGCCTCTCCCGTTGCGGAGTGCAGGCTCCCGATGCGCAGGCCCAGCGGCCATGGCTCACGGGCCCAGCCGCTCCGCGGCATGTGGGATCTTCCCGGACCGGGGCATGAACCCGTGTTCCCTGCATCGGCAGGTGGACTCTCAACCACTGCGCCACCAGGGAAGCCCTGAAGAGAACTTTTGAAGCACACAGGAGAGCAGATGCTTTCATAGGACACGGACCAGACAACCAGAGGTATGGACTCCGGTTCAGCGTCTGCTGCTGACTGTGGTGTGACCAGGGTCAAAGACATCATTCCATTCTGGGCCTCTGTTTCCTCATCTCTAAACTGGAAAAGATAGTATTTCTCCTATATGGAAAGATTTTAAAGGAAATCTTTCTTGGAAAGATAATCAAGACTCCATCTTAATTAGTAATATCAAACCCCAGAGTATTTGTAGATGGGGCAAGCCTCACCTTCAGTTTTCTTTCCTCTACAATTTGGGAACTTTGAAGTTTTCCTTGCAGGAGGATGGAGAGACCAAAGTAATGGCCATGGAAAGGTATCTTGGTTAAAAGATGGTAGGGATGTGTGAAGTGTTGTGAACAGTTCGAGGTTCATGGCCAGGTTCATACCTGGGTTCATGGCCAGGTTCATGGCCAGGTTCATAGATGGGTTCATAGCCAAGCTAAGTTCATGAGGTTCCTGGCTAAGTTCATGGCCACATTCTGCAGTTTGCCTCCAAGTCCTATGCTTTAAAAGAAGAAATCATTATTGAAGCTGCCAAGCCAATATTAAAACCAGTGACTTATGAAAGGGCCTGGCAGTCAGCACTGGCAATCTTTTTGCACCTCTTAATTTTGCAGAGGAAAGGAAGCATCTGATCTGGGGCAGGTCTTTTAGTAACATCAAACCCAGAAATGAAAAAGAGTTTCCCCAGTCAACTGGCCTCATTTCTCAAAGTCTGAGATGGTTCACTTTGGAAATGTCCCAAGGAGGAGGGAGTATCAGAAGAGCAAGTTCCCCATCTTCTAGGTCGGAAAAGATGCCTGCATGACGGAGTGAAATAAGATGACCTTTCAGAAATCCAGTGACACTCAGTAAACTCATCCTGGATGCCTCTGCTTTTTTTTTTCTTTCGTAAGCGACATTTTATACAGTGAGGGAAACCCAGCATCCTCAGACACTGCCAATGGAAGGGCACACTGATCAATCTTTCTGGAGGGCACATTCTTTAAAAACACATACACCGTTTGTCCCAGAAATTCCACTTCTGGGAGATTATCCTGAGGATGTGGTTGGAGAAGTATCCTGAGGTGTGAGCACAAAGGTGACGATGTCACAGCAGCATTTTTGATGGCAGTGAAAACGTGGAAACACCCTAAACGTCAACAGTAGGAGATGGGTTATGAAATTAACCTATAATCATGCACTAGAAGATGAAGCAGCTGTCAAAAATTATTTCCTCCCCTTTCTCTCCTTCCCTTCCTCCTTCTTTCCTTCCTTCTGTCTTTCATTCTTCCCTTATACAAATATTTGTTTAGTGCCTACTATGTCCCAGACACTGCGTCCAAGTGAACTCGGTGTGATATCTAAGTGAACTGGCATGGAAAGATGTTTATGATGTATTAAGTAATAAACACACAATAAAAATGAATTGGAAAGCTAGTTTCATGGATGTATTATATGATCCTACTCTTGTAAATATATATATATATATATATATATATGTATATATATATATATATATATATATATAAAAATTCTTTTTTGGCCGTGCCGAGTGGCATGTGGGATCTTAGTTCCCCAACCAGGGATCGAACCCTTGTCCCCTGCAGTGGAAGCGCAGAGTCTTAACCACTGGACCTCCAGGGAAGTCCCCTATATATTTATATGATAGGATATGAAATAAAATGTTTGAAAAGACATGCACCAAAATATCACTGGTTAATTTTCTCTAGACGTTGCGAGAATGGGTGACCATGATCTCTTTAAATCTTTTGTGTTATCAACATTGTTAAATTGCTTATGGTGAGATTGTTTCTTATGTAATTCAAGTTCAGGGAGGCTCTGCACAGTTTGGCCTCAGACCTCCCCCTCACTGCTTTCATCTCCCATCTTTGTTGCCCTCACCCCCAGCCTGCCCCACCCTCGCCACATAGCATCTCCGTTTCTTAAACATGTCAGATTTGTTCCTACCTCTCAGGCTCTTTGCATGTGCTGTTCACTCTGACTGGAATACTCTTTCCTCAGGTCATTGCCAACTCCTTCTCTTTTTTCCAGTCTCAACTCAAATATCCCTTCCTCAGAAAGAACATCCCTGCTCACTTAATTAAAATTAGCATGCCCTGCACATTTTATTGCATTTCTCCATGTTAGTGACTTCACAGTGCTTATAAATCTGAAATTCTCTTGGTTTTTCTCTAACTTGTTAGTTTCTGTCTTTTCCACTTGAATGTAAGCTTTCTGTGCACAGGGACCTTGTGTTCTTGGCTTCTGGAACAGAACTTGGCCCATAATAAGAAATCAATAAATATTTGTTGAATGAACAAATTCTGGGAAATATATATTCAAAAAAGAATTATTTTTAAAGAATTCTCCTTTTCTTGCTTACCAGAGGCGTGTAGGAAACTGGTGACTTTCAGCTGGAAGATTTTCTCTATTCGGCCAGCATACTCTTTCTGACCTTGCAAGTGACCCAGTGTGGGCCTATACCACTGAGCATGCAGTGCCCAAGGTCATGCAGGAGTTGGTAGATACCCAGTTGGAGGGAGGCACCTGAATCCTCATCCATGGATCATACCCCACTGCCTAGTGAGCAGCTTAGGAGCTTCAGACACCCGAGTTGTAATTCTTGCTCTATGGGTGATTTGCTGTGTGATATCTGTCAAGTTTCTCAACCTCTCTGGGCTGCAGTTTTCCCATGTGTGTAGTGACGGGGAGATCCTATCCATTTCCAGATCTACTGGGACGGTACACCATCAGTAAACTAATACCACACCTTCAGTGCCCTTTCACATCTGTTTTATTCCCTTTTGGGCATCATTATCCCCATTTTATTTAATTTTATTTATTTATTTATTTATTTAATTATTTTGGCCACGCTGTGTGGCTTTTGGGATCCTGGTTCCCTGACCAGGGGTCGAACCCAGGCCCTTAGCAGTGAAAGTGTGGAATCCTAACCACTAGACCTCCAGGAAATTCCTTCATTATCTCCATTTTAAACCTCTCAGACCAGGCTAGGATAGTGGAAAGGGAAAAGGAATATTATTATTTTAGCAACTCCAATATGAATGCTATGTTAACATCATGACAACACCCTGAGGTATAGTTATGCCCATTTTACAGATGAGGAAACTGAGGTAGTGTCTTGCCCAGATGCTCAGAGTGAGTAAGGGGCAAAGAAAGATTTGAATCTATATCTATTACTATAATAACATCGAGGCAGTTCACCTCCAAATTATAAGGACACACGATTCTTAATGGATGCTAATTTCCTGGTCAATCAAGACAGGTTGCTCAGCAACAGAGACTGACAAAGCTCTGAATGGCCAGCTCCCTCTATATCTGCTAGAATTATTTTTCTAGAGGATAACAAAGGAAAAGATTTAAGGAAAAAATTTGCAAAAATCCATGTCTTGGCCAGCCATATCATATTAAAACCCTTCTGAGAAGCAAGCCAGTGTGGTTACTTACCATCGGGGCCCATCCAGCTTAGTTCCAAGAGAGGAATTATAGTTCGAGGGAGGCCAACTCTAGGGAGACTAGAGTTACTGGCATTGAGCCGGAGGCCAAGATCTTTTAATGCAAGGTCTTGGCAGGTGGAGGGAAGGAACTTGGGCTCCAGCCTTTATTTTTATTTATTTATTTATATTGGGGTGAAATTCACATAACAAAATTAACCATTAAGGGACTTCCCTGGTGGTGCAGTGGTTAACAATCCGCTTGTCAATGCAGGGGACACGGGTTGGAGCCCTGGTCCGGGAAGATCCCACATGCCACGGAGCAACTAAGCCCGTGCGCCACAACTACTGAGCTTGCGCTCTAGAGCCCACGAGCCACAACTACTGAGCCTGTGCTCTAGAGCCCACGAGCCACAACTACTGAAGCCCGCGCACCTAGAGCCTGTGCTCTGCAACAAGAGAAGCCACCACAATAAGAAGCACTCGCAGCAACGAAGAGTAGCCCCCGCTCGCTGCAACTAGAGAAAGCCCATGCGCAGCAATGAAGACCCCACGCAGCCAAAAAACAAAACAAAACAAAAAACCCCTTGATATCACACTTCAAGCATGATACATCTAGAGCTACATGTATAAAGAAATTAAAGAGTAATAAAAATTGCTTACTGTAAAAAAATTAACCATTAAAAAATTTTCCTAGTTTTATTGAGATATAATTGACATATAGCACTATATAAGTTTAAGGTGTAGAGCATATTGATTTGACTTAACCATTTTATTTTATTTTTTTATTTTTTGGCTGTACCACGCGGCATGTGGGATCTTAGTTCCCCTACCAGGGATGGAACCCACGCCCCCTGTGGTGGAAGCCTGAGTCTTAACCACTGGACCGCCAAGGAAGTCCCCTAAAATTAACCATTTTAAAGTGTACCTATTCACAGTGTTGTGCAGCCACCACCCCTATCTAGTTCCAAAACATTTTTGTCACCCCAAAGAGAAATCCCATTCCCATTAAGCAGTTTTTCCTCCCTCACCCCCTCCCTGCCTCCCACTTCCAGCCCTTGGTAATTAATTTACCTCAATCCCGTGTCTGGAGGTGAGCTAAGATAGGCCTTCCTCCCAGACTTCTAAGGACTCTCTGGCGCCAAGACACTAGCCCTACACCCTCCATCAGAGGTGTTACCTTGGTAATTAAAAAACAAAACTAATTTGTTTTGTTGTCTCTATGGATTTGCCTATTCTGGACATTTCATATAAATGGAGTCATACAATATGTAACCTTTTGTGTCTGGCTTCTTTTACTTAGTATAGTGTTTTTGAGGTTCTCCTATGTTGTAGCATGTGTCAGTACTTCACTCCTCTTTATAGCTGGGTAAGAGTCCAGTGTATGGATAGACTGCTTTCTGTTTACCCACTTCTCTGTTGATGGACACTTGGGTTATTTCCACCTTTTGGCTACTGTGAATTTTGCTTTGATGAACACTGGGGTGTGCAAGTATTTGTTTGAGTATCTGTTTTCAATTCCTTTGGGTATATACCCAGGAGTGGAATTATTGGGTCATATGGTGACTCTTTTTGAGGAACTGCCACACTGCTTTCCAGAGTAACTGCTCCACTTTACATTCCCACCAGGAATGTGCAAGTATTCCAATTTCTCCACATCTTTGCCAACTCTTGTTATTTTTTATTTTCTTAATTACAACCATCCTAGCGGGTGTGAAGTGGTATCTTATTATGGTTTTGGTTTGCATTTCCCTAATGGCTAATAATGTTGAGCATCTTTACATGTGCTTATTGGCCATTTGTATATCTTCTCTGGAAAAATGTCTATTCAAGTCCTTGCCCAATTTTTGTGTTGTTCGTCTTTTTGTCATCAGGCTCCGGACTTTCTTGACCTCATCAGCTGTTTTGCTGTGGGGCTCATTGGTGAAGCAGCCAGATGCAAAGACCTGCCTAGATAATCCCTGGACAAAACAGAGTCAGGAAATGAAGAGAGGCTGCCTGGGTGAGTCTAACTTTTTGAGTTTGGCCAAACTTGCCAAGAATTTAGAAGCCTTCCCTTTATAGAATACTAGAAAGACTTCTGCAATTCTTGCTAAGCAACACTCTAATTCTAGGACACGAGCAGTTCTTCTCATTACAAGAACATTCTATACCCTTAAGTCCCTTTAATCACTTATAACACTCCCTCTTTATCTCTCATATGGAAACAATATATCCTACTTTCTGTGTGTTGTAATTATCCCCTTTGATAAAACCATGTGCAGAAACATGTACAACACACCACCGCCGAGTATTATCCACCTGGCCCATTTACATAGACTTTTTTTTTCTACTTTAGATTTTGCTTCATGTATTTTTACAGCCGTATTACACAGCATCAGTCTGAGAGACAGTGAATGGAAAATGTAGTGTGATTCCAAATTTCTCTCCTTTCATCTTGCGCTTCTTCCCTGTAATTCCATTAACCCGTCACACCAAGAAAACAAAACTTTGGATATCTCTCAACACCTCTGATGGAGGGTGTAGGGCTAGTGTCTTGGCACCAGAAAGTCCTTAGAAGGCTCATCTTAGTTCATCTCTAGATACCGGCATGAGGCTGGAGTGAGGGTCCCAGCACAGACCTTACTGGAAAATTAATTCCAGGTCTCTGGAGTTTGATTGGTTCTACTAGACTCTTTGTTTTGTTTTTTTTTGTTTTTTGTTTTTGGCCGCACCAGCAGCATGCAGGATCTTAGTTACCCGATCAGGGATCGAACCCGCACCCCCTGCCATGGAAGCGCGGAGTCTTAACCACTGGGCCAACAGGGAAATCCAGGTTCTGCTAGACTTTTGATTCTTTTGGGAAAGTTGTAGAGTGGAGTGACAAGACCTCTGGTTTTGGAATCATAAGGCTCTAAGTTTAAATCATGAGTCTACTACTGTAATGGATTTGGGGCCTGGGGTGAGTGACTCATTCTTGGACTCAGTTTCTTGGACTTTAAAATGGGGATAACATCAGTGCTCACTCTGCAAGGTTTGTATATCATAATGATGGCCAGTCTTGACTGAATATTTAGGTGCTAAGCACTGGATGAGATGTTTTATAATTTAAAAATTTAGGAATTCCCTGGTGGTCCAGTGGTTAGGGCATTGTGCTTTCACTGCCGTGGCCCGGGTTCAACTCCTGGTCAGGGAACTAAGATCCCAGCCCATTGGCTGCGCAACGCGGCCAAAAAAAAAAAAAAAGTAAAAATCTAACCCTTGCCACAATTCTTCCTAGATGCCCCTTTTAGCTCCATTTTACAGATGGGGAAACTGAGGCCTAGGCACATTACTTTAACTTGGCCAGATAGACAAAGCTGGCCCTTGGTGGAGCTGGGATGAGCACCCTGTCTCCTTGGTGTCACCATCCTCTGTGCTCTCCTGTCTCTCAGGTGACATAAAGTATGTCCCCTTCCTGGAGGGGATCAGCACATGGTAGCTGTGAAGTGCAGAGTTCCGAGCATGTAGTAAATGGGCTGTGTTTACTCCTTTCCTTCCCGTTCTCCTTCAGAATGAATCTTCCAGCGGGGGCCTTTCTTGGAGACCAAAATTCAGGAGGACAAAGCAGAGTTCTGTATGGGATGTGCTTAATGTTGCCAATGGCTTTCAAAGGTTTCAGGGGTCTAAAAGCCCCTGAAGAATTTGGCTTGGAGCAGTTTTCCCCTTCGTTCTTAAATCCACGGGCAGATTAGGCAAAATGGAATCCGTATGTTTCTGATTCATTTACACTTAACTCATCAAAATGTTCCTTTTTTATGAGCTATTTGATGTCCAGAAAGCCTTTTGAGTAGATTTTATAAACCTTTTAAAGACTTTTCTCTTAGAAACAGGCGGTTACATTTTGCCAAGAATAAACAAACTTGAACCTCAAAAGTGCTGAGCTCGCCAAGGATCCTGATGCCAGAGGGCAAATTTGCGAAGTCACCCCTTTCTCACTCCTGACACCTTCTTCCATTTCTTCTCTCCTCTCCACCCCCCCCACCCTGCACTAATCTTGGCCCCTCTGGTTTACTTGCAGAACTTTTTACCCCAAACATTTGCACCTCCTTGCAACATACTTCTTTCGTAGCTGCTCACCTTAGCAGGGGCAGCCCCCAAGCGTTTCTTCCCTACCTGCCTGGGTGCAACTAAGAACACATGAAAAGATGCACTTAACTCCCAGTAGCTCGGCAATCAGTACCGATATGTGTATCACTCACTTGGCCATTTACAAAGAGCTCTCATTATTCCATGTGATTTTTATCACAGGGGCAGGCAGGAGGAAAGCCTTTCTGATTTCCATTTTATAGTCAAGGAAACTGAGGCTCAGAGAGCATAAGGCATTGGCTAAGAACATCTAGCTCAAAGGTGGTGAATATTTGTCTTAGTTCATTCAGGTTGCTATCACAGAATACCATAGACTAAGTGATGCTTAAACAACAGAAATTTGTTTCTCATGGTTCTGGAGGCTGGGAATTCCAAGATCAAGGTGCTGGCAGATTTGGTGTCTGGTGAGGGCCTGCTTCCTAGTTCATAGATGGCCATCTTATCACTGAGTTGTCAAGTAGGGAGGGTCAGGCAGCTCTGTGGGGTTTCTTTTTTTTTTTTTTTTTTTTTTGCGATACGCGGGCTGCTCACTGATGTGGCCTCTCCCATTGCAGAGCACAGGCTCCGGATGCGCAGGCCCAGCGGCCATGGCTCACGGGCCTATCCGCTCCACGGCATGTGGGATCCTCCCAGACCGGGGCACGAACCCGTGTCCCCTGCATCGGCAGGCGGACTCTCAACCACTGTGCCACCAGGGAAGCCCTGTGGGGTTTCTTTTATAAGGGCACTAATTCCATTCATGAGGGCTCCACCCTCATGACCTAATCACCTCCCCAAAGCCCCACCTCCTGATACCATCACATTGGGGGTTAAGTTTCAACATGAATCTGGGGGGGGGGGACAACTCTAAAGACTTTTTATTTTGGTTTGTTTTGCTATGCCAGCTCCTAAACATGACTCAAACGGATATCTACAAAGATTATTGGGGGAATTGCTTTTTTCTAGGATGTTAGATCTAAAGAAGAACCTTGGAAATCAAAGCGAGGTTAAATATGTTATTAACAGCTCACAACAGCTTTGAGGGGCAGTGATGGTGTTTCCATTCTATAGATGAGAAAACTGAGCTTCAGAGTAGTTAAAGTCATTTACATGAGGCCACACAGTAAAGCCAGCGAAACAAGGTATTAAGAACTAGACTGGCACAGCTGATCTTGTGTTTCCCAAAAGGTGGCATGCATGCCACCGACAGATATGAATGATTTAAGATGGTCCAAGAACATGAAAATAAGTGATTCTGAATCACATAGTGAGAGCTTTCCCCCTTTGCAAGCCTCCTTTGATTCTCATTGGCACAGAGAAATTTCCAGTTTGGTCCTGGTATGCCTTTAACATCTCCTTACCATTCTCCTGTCCTCCGCTTTGTAATATGGAAAGAATAGGCATCATGCTGAGAACCTCCCATTGACAGCAGTGTAGAGCTGGAATATAATAGCTTTGTTTTGCTTTCCCTGTATTTCTTTTTTAAGGTTACCTTTTATTTATGGACGTGATACTGGATTTATGTACATAATAGTGATATGCAATTTCCTTGGGAGAGTAAATAAATAAAAAGTATTGACTTAAGAAAAAATACAGTAAGCAAATTATTATACAGATGGTGAGGATGGCAAAACTTTTGAAGGTAGCATCCAAAGGGTTGATGTTTGGGACACACACATCAAGTCCATTTTACAGGTGATGAGATTGAGTCCTAGAGGGAAACCACTGGCTCAAGAGATAGTGCCAGAGTCAAGGTAAGACCTCAAGTGTTCTGGTGAGCTTTGGTAGTTCAGATCATGTCCTGGATGGTATTTGTTTGGACATCTTTAATGTGCCTAGTGGTTTTGTACCAGGCCATGCCTGCAAATTGCCATTACACTCCACCAATGTATGCTGAACAAGGGAGTGAGTTGGCAAGTGAATGAATGAATGAATGAAACATTTGATGGCTTCCTTCCTAACCCCTGACTTGAAGAAAGAAAAGGTATCTTAGAAGGGACCAGGCCAGACTAGGCCAGATCCTAAGTTGATCTTAACTCCTCCAAAATATAGAGGTGCTTTTTTTTTTTTTTTTTTTATAGAGGTGCTTTTAGTCTTAGACCAATGGTTGTCAACTGGGGGGTGATTTGGGGCACCCTCTCCCCTGGGGACATTTGGCAATGTCTGGAGATGTTATTAGTTGTCATCATGTGTGGGGGGGTGATCGTCTCTGCTGCTGGGATCTGGTGGATATAGGTCATGGATGCTTCTAAATATTCTACAGAGCACAGGGAATCTCCCAGAATAAAGAATTATCTAGCCAGAATGTTAATAGTGCCCAGGCTGAGAAACTGTTTTAAGTACCTGATAGAATCACGGAGACTTGAAGATAGAGAGGGTCTGAGGATATCTTGAAGAGTACAGTCTTTCTGAGTACTTAGAAATACTTTTTATTTTTTTCTTACTGGCTGGCGTGGTGTAATGAGCTGCCCACATTTCAGTTTTGCTGATTGGTGCAGGTATGTATTTATTAAAAAAAGATATTAATCGCCAGGGGTAGTTATTTGTTGACATGATAATCTTTGTTCATTGCCATAATAGTTTAAAACTATGTTTGACTCACATATCCACAGTTTATACGTTAAATTGCCTGGTAGAAGCACTATGGATTTCTACAAGTGTTTGTTTTGTTTTGTTTGTTTTAGAAGGGAGTATTTGTGATGAAATATTTCTGGATAACTCTGAAATTATTTTGCCTGTTAGTGCTTCAGATGCTGGTCAGAAACTTAAAGAGAACAATTCGGTAACTACATCAAAGAACTAACTAATCACAAGCAATGGTATTGGTCTGTTTGCATAGTTCTCTCTCTCACTAGACTGTATGCATCCAGAGAGCAGGGACTATATTCTTTTCATTGCTGTTCCCTCAGCATCTAGCATCTTGTCAGCCATCTAAGAAGGGCTTAGTGAATATTATGTAAGTGAATGTATCATAGTTCTTAAGCTCATACTCTGTGTTGATACTAAGCTATGATATTTCTCTCTTATAAGAACACTGATGTTCAGGTGGGTTAAATTATTTATTCAAGCTCACACAGCTAGACCTGTGGAAGAAGACACCAAGAAGTATTATTGATGAAAGTTAGCTGGCTTTTTCATCCCATCTAAAAAGAATATGTGCCTGGTTAAAGGCTCTGTGAGACTGAGTTCTCTGCTACCAGTTAGAATAGTTATCCATCATGGGACTTCCCTGGTGGCGCAGTGGTTATGAATCCGCCTGCCAATGCAGGGGACACGGGTTTGAGCCCTGGTCTGGGAAGATCCCACATGCCATGGAGCAACTAAGCCCGTGCGCCACAACTACTGAGGCTGAGCTCTAGAGCCCACGAGCCACAACAACTGAAGCCTTTATGCCTAGAGCCCGTGCTCCGTGGTAAGAGAAGCCACTGCAGTGGGAAGCCTGCACATCTCAATGAAGAGTAGCCCCCAGTCGCTGCAACTAGAGAAAGCCCGTGCGCAGCAACGAAGACCCAATGCAGCCAAAAATAAATAAATAAAATAAATAAATTTATTTAAGAAAAAAGAATATTTATCCATCATAAGCAAAGAACACCTCAACAGTGAGAAAAAAACAAAAGGACAGAAAAGCACAGGAGTGTTGTCTGGAGCATTGACTTTGAGGGATCTGAGTCCTGGATCATACTGAGTGTCTACGGGGAACTTGCTAAGAATTGCAGTCTCTTCATCCCTAAAATGGGCACAGTCAGAGTACCTGGGTCAGAAGCTTGTCCTGAAGGTCAGTTGAAGTGAAATGTGTAAAACCCAGGTCCCGGGTAGGTAGGAAGAACTCTGAGAAAATGTGAGCTATTATAATATGTGCATGTGTGTAGCATTTCTTTTTTTTCTCTCTCTCTTTTTTTTTTTTTTTTTGCAGTATGCGGGCCTCTCACTCCTGTGGCCTCTCCCGTTGCGGAGCACAGGCTCCGGATGCGCAGGCTCAGCGGCCATGGCCCACGGGCCCAGCCGCTCCGCGGCATGTGGGATCTTCCCGGACCGGGGCACGAACCCGTGTCCCCTGCATCGGCAGGCGGACTCTCAACCACTGCGCCACCAGGGAAGCCCTGGAGCATTTCTTTTTAAAGGAAAAGAAGAGCATTTTGCCCTGTGAGGACTACTAGGAAAACAGCAGTTGAGTGGTAGAAAGACAGAAAGCCAACTTCCCTTCCTCTCTAACACTGTGAAAAATTAGCTCTTTTGCTTAAGAGCACACAGACCCTTGAGGGAAGTAAGACATAAAACATGAGCAGAGAGCAGATGCTGGGAAAATACCATCTTTTTATTGGCACTATTAGAGGGAAATATATGAACTGTATAATACTGTCATAAATACAGTTATTTGTAACGTCAAAGTAACAATGCCAGCCACAGTGTTTGTCTCTTTCTTTCCCTCCCCTTGAAATGCTTCATAACCAAGCATAAAATCAAAGGAAAATGTGAATAATATTTTCATTCATTAAGGGTTCATAATGATATATTAGTAATGTTATCCTGCATCCTTTAGTATGAGGTTCTTTGCTTCTCTGCAAGAATATTTGTTCCTCTTTTTGTCTAAGCAGCAAAGCTTTTTCATTTAAAAACATTCTTAGAAGAATGAGGTGCTGGAGTGCATATCTTGACAAACCATCAAATGGCTCTCACGGCCTCCCCCTCTCCCCATTCCAGTTGGCATGGGAACTTACTGTTCCCACCAAGGAAGCAGGTTGGGAGGAAGCCATAACTTATTGGAACGGAGAGTTATCAAAGTTGCTTTGAAAAGGAAAAAAAAAACTGTTAGTGAACTTTGCCCTTTTATTTTTCTCTCTTTCTCTGCCTGTTACGTACACACACACACACACACACACACACACACACACACACACACACCCAAAAAAACCAAAAAAAACCCCCACAACGTCAGACATCTGGTCAACCCTGCATCTCAGCGACACAGACTAAGCATCTCAGAACATCTGGTGGACCCGGGAGAAAAAGATATACACACATACACCACATCCCCCCACTATTGCCAAAAAACACATTAAGGGATATCTGGGTTCCAGAGAGATGCAGTGTGTTGACCAGGTGATAATTTCTACGAATAGGGACAGCACTCCAAAATCTTGGGATTAAAGTGATTTGTTTGCCTCCATTTAAAAAAGTTTAATATGTATTTGTCCTCTGCGACTGAATCTGTTTTGGATTTCATTCTAAAATGGAGCCGACTGTAGTTTTTTGTTGTTCTTGTTTTTTTTTAATTTCAAGATTTCTTTTATCCCAAGACAGGAGCCTAGCAAATTATGTTAGCCTGTGGAGGGGAACTGGGTTTTCTTTAAGTTTTCAGTACAATCGTTTAAGACCAGAATTGAAATATTGTTTTCATGGACAGGGAGGGAGGGAGGGTGGGAAACGGTGACAATTGTACGTGTGTGGGCTGGGGAGTGAGTTTTTAATACCAGACCATTTATATTTGCAACAAAAAAAAAGAAAGGAGGCAAGTTTCTTTCTCTCTCTCTCCCTCTCCCTAATATGAAAGGCATACATGCTGACTCTATAAAATTTGGAAAATAGGCAAAGTATGAAGAAAAAAGAATATCACTTATAATCGTTGTATAACAGTACAGAAATCACCACTGGTAAACATTTTGATTTATTTCCTTCAGGTTGCAGTCATGCTGTAGATACAATTTTAAGTCATTTTGCATGTCCTGTCGTATCATAAGCATTTTCTCCTGTCATTAAATATTCATTAGAGTCATAATTTAAAATGTTTTTGAAATACTTGATTATACTACGATTTTACTTAAGCATCTTTAATTGATGGATATTTACCTTAAAAAATTTTTTTATTATAAACATCACTGTGGTGACCATCTTTATACATAAATCATTGCCCCTATATTGAATTAAAAAAACAAAGAAGTTAAGGATGGCTGGTGTGTAGAATGTCAGGGGTGAGACCAGAGGTAAAGTTGGATAGGTAGGCAAGAAATAGATCTTCCCAACCTCTGTATCCTGTGCTAAGGGCTTATTATTCAAATAATAAGCATAGTAATAATGACGATGAATGATGATAAAAGAGGTAGGATTTGTTGAGTCTTTACTGTTCACTAGACACATTTCCAAGTAACTTCTATTTATTAACTCATTTAATTTTTTTTTTTTTTTTTTTTTTTTTTGCCACACCATGCAGCTTGCAGGATCTTAATTCTCTGACCAGAGATTGAACCTGGGTCACGGCAATGCAAACACTGAGACCTAACCACCGGACCGCCAGGGAACTCCCATTAAATCATTTCATCTCGCCAACAACCCTGAGCCATAGGTGCAGATTGCAAAACCGAAGCACAGAGAAGGTAAGCCATCTGACCAAGACCATGAGGCTGGTAGATGGTAGAGCTGACATGGTTCCCTGATTTGGCCCATTACTTTATTTATTTATTTATTTATTTATATTTTACTTTTTTGCATTATGCGGGCCTGTCACTGTTGTGGCCTCTCCCGTTGCGGAGCACAGGCTCCGACGCGCAGGCTCAGCGGCCATGGCTCACGGGCCCAGCCGCTCCGCGGCATGTGGGATCTTCCTGGACCGGGGCACGAACCCGTATCCCCTGCATTGGCAGGCGGACTCTCAACCACTGCGCCACCAGGGAAGCCCTGGCCCATTACTTTATAGCAATAGGGAGCCACTGAAGGATTTGGAAGGGAGGTGGAGGCATGATGAATGCATTTGCATATTTAAAAGGCTTGCTCTGTGGCAGTGAGGAGACAGAATGGAGGAAGCAAGAGTGGGAGTAGTAAGACCACGTGCAAGAGAGGGACGGAGACGCTGGAAGCTAGTGCAGTGAGAGTGGAGAGAAGTGAATGGATCTGAGGAATGTTTGGAAGGTTGGGTTGATAGGACTTAGATCTGAAGATAGAGGGACAGGTGCTTCAAGATTGCTTTGCAGATTTGGGCAGCTGGGTGGTGGGTGGGGCCGTGTGTTGAGATGGAGGGGCAGCTGGATGACCTGCCCAGGGTTACCCAGCTACTAAGTGGAGGAAGTAGGATTTTGAGACTGAAGCCAGGAATCTGTGGATCTGGAGACAGTGTGCGAGAAGCAAGCTGTGCTGAGGGAGAGCCCTTTCAATCAATGGAGGAGAGGAAAACAGAACTAGAATTTGAGGATGGAGTTCAAACAACACACACGGGAGCACGGTCATGTCAAGTACGCCACTCCTTATCTAGAGAGACTGGACTCCAGAACCTGGGTACAGCAAGAGGTACCTGGTATTCACAATGCCCTGCAGAACGCCTGGAAACCCTCTTTGTGGGAGGAAAGACCAGGAGACCGGAGGAGATGGAGGGTCAGGGTGGGGTCACTTCATTCATTGCCCGACTCCGGGAAGCCACTCAGACAGAGGCGACTAACTCCCATGTAGGGGCTTCTGTAAATGGTGTGACTGAGGCTTGGGGGTCTGTTTATTTTAAGGACATGGATACTAAAGACAGGTTAGACCTTTAAATGTAAATCCAGTTGAGTAGGTTTTCTTTTAGGGAGTACTTCGGGCAAATGAGGTGACAAAGTGGGGAAAAAAATTCTGCGTTTTGGCGAGTGGCCATTCTAAATTTAAATTCCAGTGTTTCCATTTTTGTGGTCTGGTGACAATGGGAATGCTGGTTTGCCTCCTTGAACATTATTTATTCATAAAATGAGGATAATATCGTCACCCCAAACGAAATCATATGTGTGTGTGTGTGTGTGTGTGTATATATATCAACCACAGGGCTTACAATATAACAGGTATAGCAACATGAACCCCATTTTCTTTCTCCTACAACCTTGACTTGATCTGCTTCTCCCCTATGAAGACCTTGTCTCTCCTCTCAATGTTCCTGGCGTTGTAATTTCGTAGTTCATAATATGAGGGTTGGCTCCTGCCAGCCTGGTGGATTATCTAATACTCACGTAGCTCTTTATAATGGGCAAAGCACTTTCTGTATATATTCTTATTTAAGGCTCTTTATCATAGCTCTGTCACTTAGGTGTTAAGGACATTCACATTTAACTGGTGAAGAAACTGAGTCTCAGAGAGGCAAAATGATCAGCCTAGGCTCCAGAAAATGTGCAACGGGGACTTAGACCTTGGTCTCTTAAGCTTGGCTTTCTCTCTAGACAATCCATCTTTCTCTTCTTCAGTCCTAGGAGGAAGGGAAGCCCTAGGCAAACTCTTCCCAGTCTAAAAAGTAGAGTACTATATTTTCCATTATGATGGTTCTCGCTGGCTTGGGAACGGACTGTACCAGCCAGGATTTCACCCTTGTTCCTTTTCCCATGCTGTCAATGACCCTTAGATCGCAGAGATGCCAGCTCTAACCTAGAGGGATTGAGCCTCCATCTCTTCCTCTCCATCAGCCCTTTCTTTCTGGCCTCAAAACTTCCATCCCTCCATAAAGGTACTTGAGCCTGCAGTGCTATTTGTGTTTACATCTAATGGGTGATGACCAAGCAGCAGGCAGCCATGACAGAGTAGCTGATACTGAAAATAAAAACAAAAAAACAGAAAACCAAAGTAAGTCAGTGCATCCTGACAGGACACATTAGTGGCTTTTATAAAGGAAGGATATGTAGTTGGTTACAATCATGGCTTTGTGTGTATGTGTGTGTTTTGTTTGTTTTTGTTTTTTTGGTTTGTTTGTCTTTTGAATCGTGGCTTTGGAGTCAGGCAGTTCTGGAGCCGAGTCTGAGCTTTGCTCTTCACAGCTGTGTGGCTTTGTGCAACCGTCTTAACGTCTCTGAGACTCAGTTTCCCCATCCACTAGGTCAGAATCTACAGGCTAGTAGAGATTTTCAACTGTTTGGTTCACTGCTGCATCCCCAGGTCCAAGAACAGTGCCTGTAGAACTACATAGTAGTTGTTCTGAAAATATTTGTTGAATGAATGTGTCAAACAAAGCTAATAATACTTCCCTCCCAGAGAGGTTAGGATGTAAAGAGAAGAGGCACGTGCAGTGCTTAGCTCAGCATGTGGCCCCCTGTGAGCTGCCATTCATGGGAGCTGCTATTGTTGTGATGGTTGCTGTCGTCTTTGGAGGTGGAACAACTTGGTTCCATTATAAAACCCAGGTAGGAAATGTCCATTCCCCCAGAACAAGAAGCTTCACTTGGGACAAGGGAGGAAACTGTGTTGGCCGATGTGCAGAGAGCAGTGTTCCGTGAAACAAGGGAGAGGTCACGTCCTTTTGCCTCCAGCTCTTGTGGCTGGACGACCTCCGACGAAGGTTCTAGTGAGTTTAAGAAATATTTTTGAAGTGCGCGAGGGAAGAGGCAGGACTTGAGATTTGGCTGGAAGCTCCATGTGGTTTGAGGGGAGGCTATCGCAGCGAGGGAAACCGGGGAGTGTGGCAATGAAAGACCCTATGGCACTTGGCAGAAGAGTCCTGGAGATTTGGACGTGGTGTTCAGCCAGTGGTCAGTTTGGGTGATTGGGCTGTGATGACCTTGAGGTCTTCATCGGGATTTTAGGAGACATAGTTCTGTCTCATGTCTCCTGAAAGCCCTCAGCTTCTGTGCAGAGGGGCCACGTGGCAACCTTGGTAGGAGAGGTTGGGTTTTATTACTGGGACGGTTAGTCGCGTTGGTGAACAAAACCAGGGCTTGACGGTCTCACTACATGGCTTTCCCAGCACGACACCCCAGTCCACTGCTGTGTCAGAGTCCAACTCAACAACCCCCCAAAACAAACACAGCGTTGCCTACCAGTGTGTCTTCTGAAACCGTACCACAGCCAATGTGGCACCAGGGATCAAAGTCATATACAGCATCACAAGATTCCACGCCGATATTCCACTCTGATATTACAGCACGAACCAACAATGTCTTCAACCCAGCCCAGCCCAACACGGAGTCTCATTCAAATGCAGTGTACCTCATAAATCACTCTTCACCCCATCATGGCTCCCCAAGACAGCTATGGCTCAATAAACCCCAAGCAGTCCAGTGCTGATTCAGCGAAGCCTAATTGGCCCAGTGAAATGGAAAGGGAACACCAAATAGAACTATTTCTTTGGAAAACCCAGTCTCTCTCCTAACCAAACTTTGTGGCCATGTATGACAGGGGTTTTCCCAGCCTTGGGGAAGTGAAGAAACCCAAATCCACTCTTTCGAATTTGCCAACGTGCAATATTTCCTCTGACTTTGTGACCGTCGTCTCCCCTTTATCTAGTACCCTCAGCCACCCTTAGGCTCGGCTAACCACGATCGGGATGTTGGTGTCAATTTGGGCCTTGGGCACAGCTCCGAGAGAGAGAAAGCGAGAGAGGGAGAGACAGAGAGAGAGAGAGAGAGAAGTGGAGAGGACGTGCCAGGCCAGGGAAGTGCTGTGGATGGCAATTCTCAGCCTCGCTGGAAAGGCGGCTGTCCACTGGCAGCTCTGTGTGGTCTGCTTGTCCATCCAAGACAAACCTCAAACCCAACACTTGATTTGGCAGACGGGGGGAAAAAAAGAGAACAAAGTTTGCTCCCTTTTTCAGGAAGTGGACCCAGGGATCCCAGGCTATGTTCCCCTCTTGGTCTTTTTCCTTTTTAAACAAACCGCCTGGCTTTTAAGATCTTCAAAATCCCATTAAAGGCTTTTACCCCTTCATATATTGGAGGCGTCTGATGAAAGGACGTAAAGGGAGGAAAGAGATAATGGGGCCTCAGAGAACAGAGACCAGAGGCCTTAATTTCGCCTGTCTCCCCTGCCGGTAATGGTGTTGGATGTAAACACTCCTCTGGTGAACGCTGGAGCATGATTACAGGATGGCTGGGGAGAGAGGAAGTGTTTGCAAACCACAGGGAGGAATGTCGCCTTTGAAGGCGTTTGGCATTTATTTTTTGCCCCCTCCTCTGTTGCCCCCACCATCCTAACCCCAGGACTTTTCTCCACGGCTTTCTGCTCTGGGTTCCTTGTACTGTAAACACAGTGACAGAAATTAGATGTGGGCAAATCTGTTAAACATTTTAAGTCGAAGTGGGCTTGGCAGTTGTCTCCCTCCACGGGGATATGCGAGACGAAGCTAATAACTCCGTAATGGGTCTTTTGTTTTTGTCTGGGGACTGGTGGGACGGAAGTGGAGGGGCCAGGGCTGAGGAGGGAGCTGCGGGATGGAAAGGGAGGCCAGGCTGCTGTTATGGAACCCACCCAAGCTTCCGATGCTCTGGGGCCAAGCAGGCAGAGCAAGCTCTCACCCCTCCGTGCGTTCTAGAAGGCCGGTCAGTGACCACCACCCGGCAGCATGCTGTCTGCCCCCCCCCCCCCACCGGTCGCAAAACATCTCTTCTTGACAGCTTCGTGCTGCAGACATCTACTGCTGCCTTGCCTCCTCATTTGTTCCATCCGTGAAATTCCCAGTTACGTCAATGGGGTTCCATGTGCAAAACACGTGTGATCCGTGGGACTGGCGAGCTACACCAGGGAGCAAAAGCATTGGCTTGGTGGGTTTTAGGCCTACGTGCTTTGCTGTCTGGAAACCTCTGCTTGGGATCAAGCTCATGTTCTTAATTCTGGTCAGATGGTTGGAGTGGGAGCCTAGAAACCCACAGCTGGAAGCTCCATCCGGTGACCACTTAATTAATTCAACGAGTACATAATGGGGAGCATGCTATGTGGCAGTTCGGGCTAAACGTTGGGGATGCGATGGGGAATGAAACCAGCGTGGCCTTTGCCTTCACGGGGAGCTGGAGTCTAGTGTGTGATACATGAAATAAAAAATTTCACCAATGGTAGGAGCTACAAGGAAAGAGGAAGCCATATGGTATAAAATGGGGTGACTAATCTAGTCTGGGGCATGGGGTAGGTTCAGTGGTCCATTCTTTATCTTCCACGGGATGGGGTTTGTAACTTGGGGTCTAAGGATGTTTAGCTTTCAGGAGTTCCATGAATTCCAATGCATCCACCATTCTCTAAGCTATCCAGAAGAGATGTTTCCCATCTTTTCCTGGAATTTGCCAAGCATGGAAAGAGCACACCATTTTACCAAAGCCCATTTTGGTGTGTTAACCCTCCTGGCTAGGTGGCAAGCATCATTTTGGTGCTTTATTAATTATACCCACAATTCACAATAGTGGAAACATTTATTTGATGTCTACTTTACTTTTTATTTATTTTTAAAACATATTTATTTATTTGGTTGTGCCTGGTCTTAGTTGTGGCAGGCGGGCTCCTTTTATTTTCAGTTTTGGCTCGCAGGCTCCTTAGTTGCAGCATGCGAACTCTTAGTTGCGGTATGAATGTAGGATCTAGTTCCCTGATCAGGGATTGAACCTGGGTCCCCTGCATTGGGAGTGCCGAGTCTTAACCACTGCGCCACCAGGGAAGTCCCTTGGTGTTTACTTTATTTATTTTTATTTTTTGACTTGTAGAGGATTTTATTATTTTCAAAGCATTTTCACACAAAATCATAGCATGTTAGAACTGTAAGGAACATTAAAAATCATGCAGTGTAACTCTCTCTCTCTAATATATTCATTCTTATTTTATTTATATAAACTTTTATTTATTTTATTTTTTTGTTTTTTTGAATTTTATTTTATTTTATTTTTATACAGCAGGTTCTTATTAGTTATCCATTTAATACATATTAGTGTATATATGTCAGTCCCAATCTCCTAATTCATCACAGCACCACCACCCCCAAATAAACTTTTTTTTTTTTTTGCGGTACGCGGGCCTCTCACTGTTGTGGCCTCTCCCGTTGTGGAGCACAGGCTCCGGACGCGCAGGCTCAGTGGCCATGGCTCACGGGCCCAGCCGCTCTGTGGCATGTGGGATCTTCCCAGACCGGGGCACGAACCCGTGTCCCTGCATTGGCAGGCGGACTCCCAACCACTGCCCCACCAGGGAAGCCCAAAGGTAAATCTTAATTGTACAGATTGATTAAGTTTTATAAAGTGAGCACACATGTTACCACCGCCTAGATCAAGACTTAGAACATTCATCAGCCTCCCAAACGTCTCTCTGACGTCCCTCCTGGTCTACCATTATTCTGATTTCTATCCTCATTGATTAATTTTGCCTGCATATGAACTTGATATAAATGGACTGTCTTTTGCGTCTAGCTTTTTTTTTTTGACGTGTTTTTTTTGTTTTGTTTTGTTTTTGTGTTTTTGTGTTAGCTTCTGCTTTATAACAAAGTGAATCAGCTATACATATATATATATATATCCCCATATCTCCTCCCTCTTGTGTCTCCCTCCCTCCCACCCTCCCTATCCCACCCCTCTAGGTGGACACAAAGCACCGAGCTAATCTCCCTGTGCTATGCGGCTGCTTCCTACTAGCTATCTGTTTTACATTTGGTCGTGTGTATATGTCCATGCCACTCTCTCACTTCGTCCCAGCTTACCCTTCCCCCTCCCCGTGTCCTCAAGTCCATTCTCTACACCTGTGTTTTTATTCCTGTCCTGCCCCTAGGTTTTCAGAACCATTTTTTTTTTTGGATTCTGTATATATGTGTTAGCATACAGTATTTGTTTTTCTCTTTCTGACTTACTTTACTCTGTATGACCAACTCTAGGTCCATCCACCTCACTACAAATAACTCAACTTTTGTTTCTTTTTATGGCTGAGTAATATTCCATTGTATATATGTGCCACATCTTCTTTATCCATTCATCTGTCAATGGACATTTAGGTTGCTTCCATGTCCTGGCTATTGTAAATAGAGCTGCAGTGAACATTGTGGTACATGACTCCTTTTGAATTATGGTTTTCCCAGGGTATATTCCCAGTAATGGGATTGCTGGGTCATATGGTAGTTCTATTTTTAATTTTTTGAGGAACCTCCATACTGTTCTCCATAGTGGCTGTATCAATTTACATTCCCACCAATAGTGCAAGAAAGTCCCCTTGTCTCCACACCCTCTCCAGCATTTATTGTTTATAGATTTTTTGATGATGGCCATTCTGACTGGTATGAGGTGATACCTCATTGTAGTTTCGATTTGCATTTCTCTAATGATTAGTGATGTTGAGCATCCTTTCATGTGTTTGTTGGCAATCTGTATATTTTCTTTGGAGAAATGTCTGTTTAGGTCTTCTGCCCATTTTTGGATTGGGTTGTTTGTTTTTCTGATATTGAGCTGCATGAACTGCTTGTATATTTTGGAGATTAATCTTTTGTCAGTTGCTTCATTTGCAAACATTTTCTCCCATTCTGAGGGTTGTCATTTCATCTTGTTTATGGTTTCCTTTGCTGTGCAAAAGCTTTTAAGTTTAATTAGGTCCCATTTGTTTATTTTTGTTTTTATTTCCATTTCTCTAGGAGGTGGGTCAAAAAGGATCTTGCTGTGATTTATGTCATAGAGTGTTCTGCCTGTGTTTTCCTCTAAAGTTTGATAGTGTCTGGCCTTACATTTAGGTCCTTAATCCATTTTGAGTTTATTTTTGTGTATGGTGTTAGGGAGTGTTCTAATTTCATTCTTTTAAATGTAGCTGTCCAGTTTTCCCAGCACCACTTATTGTAGAGGCTGCCTTTTCTCCATTGTATATTCTTGCCTCCTTTATCAAAGATAAGGTGATCATATGTGTGTGGGTTTATCTCTGGGCTTTCTGTCCTGTTCCATTGATGTATATTTCTGTTTTTGTGCCAGTACCATACTGTCTTGATGACTGTAGCTTTGTAGTATAGTCTGAAGTCAGGGAGCCTGATTCCTCCAGCTCCGCTTTTCTTTCTCAAGATTGCTTTGGCTATTCGGGATCTTTTGTGTTTCCATACAAACTGTGAAATTTTTTGTTCTAGTACTGTGAAAAATGCCATCGGTAGTTTGATAGGGATTACACTGAACTATAGATTGCTTTGGGTAGTATAGTCATTTTCACAGTGTTGATTCTTCCAATCCAAGAACATGGTATATCTTTCCATCTGTCTGTATCATCTTTAATTTCTTTCATCAGTGTCTTATAGTTTTCTACATACAGGTCTTTTGTCTCCTTAGGTAGGTTTATTCCTAGGTATTTTATTCTTTTTGTTGCAATGGTAAATGGAAGTGTTTCCTTAATTTCTCTTTCAGATTTTTCATCATTAGTGTATAGGAATGCAAGAGATTTCTGTGCATTAATTTTGTATCCTGCAACTTTACCAGATTCATTGATTAGCTCTAGTAGTATTCTGGTAGCATCTTTAGGATTCTCTATGTATAGTATCATGTCATCTGCAAACAGTGACAGCTTTACTTCTTCTTTTCCAATTTGGATTCCTTTTATTTCTTTTTCTACTCTGACTGCTGTGGCCAAAACTTTCAAAACTATGTTGAATAATAGTGGTGAGAGTGGACAACCTTGTGTTGCTCCTGATCTTAGAGGAAATGGTTTCAGTTTTTCACCATTTAGAATGATGTTGGCTGTGGGTTTGTCGTATGTGGCCTTTATTATGTTGAGGTAAGTTCCCTCTATGCCTACTTTCTGGAGGTTTTTTTTTTTTTATCATAAATAGGTGTTGAATTTTGTCAAAAGCTTTTTCTGCATCTATTGAGATGATCATATTGTTTTTCTCCTTCAATTCGTTAGTATGGTTTATCACATTGATTGATTTGTGTATATTGAAGAATCCTTGCATTCCTAGGATGCAAGGATGAGAATCCTTGCATTATCAAGTGGGATAAACCCCACTTGATCATGGTGTATGATCCTTTTAATGTGCTGTTGGATTCTTCTGGCTAGTATTTTCTTGAGGATTTTTTGCATCCATGTTCATCAGTGATATTGACTTGTAGTTTTCTTTTTTTGTGGCATCTTTGTCTGGTTTTGGTATCAGGGTGATGGTAGCCTCATTGAATGAGTTTGGGAGTGTTCCTCCCTTTTCTATATTTTGGAAGAGTTTGAGAAGGATAGGTGTTAGCTCTTCTCTAAATGTTTGATAGAATTTTCCGGTGAAGCTGTCTGGTCCTGGGCTTTTGTTTGTTGGAAGATTTTCTTTTTTCTTTTTTTTTTTTTTGTGGTACGCAGGCCTCTCACTGCCGTGGCCTCTCCCGTTGTGGAGCACAGGTTCTGGATGCGCAGGCCCAGCAGCCATGGCCCACGGGCCCAGCTGCCCCGCAGCACGCGGGATCCTCCCAGACCGGGGCACGAACCCATGTCCCCTGCATCGGCAGGCAGACTCCCAACCACTGCGCCACCAGGGAAGCCCCTGTTGGAATATTTTTTAATCACAGTTTCAGTTCCAGTGCTTGTGATTGGTCTGTTTATATTTTCTACTTTTTCCCAGTTCTGTCTCGGAAGGTTGTGCTTTTCTAAGCATTTGTCCATTTCCTCCAGGTTTTCCATTTTATTGGCGTAGTTGCTTGTAGTAATCTCTCTCTCATTATCCTTTGTATTTCTGCCGTGTCAGTTGTTACTTCTCCTTTTTCATTTCTAATTATATTGATTTGAGTCTTCTCCCTTTTTTTCTTGATGAGTCTGGCTAACGGTTTATGAATTTTGTTTATCTTCTCAAAGAACCAGCTTTTAGTTTTATTGATCTTTGCTATCATTTCCTTCATTTCTTTTTCATTTATTTCTGATCTGATCTTTATGATTTCTTTCCTTCTGCTGACTTTTGGGGTTTTCTTGTTCTTCTTTCTCTAACTGCTTTAGGCGTAAGGTTAGGTGTTTATTTTAGATGTTTCTTGCTTCTTAAGGTAGGAGTGTATTGCTATAAACTTCCCTCTTAGAACTGCTTTTGCTGCATCCCATAGGTTTTGGGTCATCCTGTTTTCATTGTCATTTGTTTCTAGGTATTTTTTGATTTCCTCTTTGATTTCTTCAGTGATCTCACAGTTATTTTTAGTAATGTATTGTTTAGCCTCCATGTGTTTGTATTTTTTACAGATTTTTTTTCCTGTAATTGTTATCTAGTCTCATAGCATTGTAGTCAGAAAAGATACTTGATACGATTTCAGTTTTCTTAAATTTACCAAGGCTTGATTTGTGACCCAAGATATGATGTATCCTGGAGAATGTTCCATGAGTGCTTGAGAAGAAAGTGTAATCTGCTGTTTTTGGATGGAATGTCCTATAAATATCAATAAAGTCCATCTTGTTTAATGTATCATTTAAAGCTTGTGTTTCCTTATTTATTTTCATGTTGGATGATCTGTCCATTGGTGAAAGTGAGGTGTTAAAGTCCCCTACTATTACTGTGTTACTATCGATTTCCCCTTTTATGGCTGTTAACATTTGCCTTATGTATTGAGGTGCTCTTATGTTGGGTGCATAAATATTTACAATTGTTATATCTTCTTCTTGGATTGATCCCTTGATCATTATGTAGTGTCCTTCTCTGTCTCTTGTAATAGTCTTTATGTTAAAGTCTATTTTGTCTGATATGAGAATTGCTACTCCAGCTTTCTTTTGATTTCCATTTTAATGGAATATTTTCTTCCATCCCCTTACTTTCGGTCTTTATGCGTCCCTAGGTCTGAAGTGGGTCTCTTGTAGACAGCATATCTATGGGTCTTGTTTTTGTATTCATTCAGCCAGGCTATGTCTTTTGGTGGGAACATTTAATCCATTTACATTTAAGGTAGTTATCGATATGTATGTTCCTATTATCATTTTCTTAATTGTTTTGGGTTTGTTATTGTAAGTCTTTTCCATCTCTTGTGTTTCCTGCCTAGAGAAGTTCCTTTAGCGTTTGTTGTAGAGCTGGTTTGGTGATGCTGAATTCTGTTAGCTTTCACTTGTGTGTAAAGCTTTTGATTTCTCTGTCGAATCTGAATGAGATCCTTGTTGGGTAGAGTAATCTTGGTTGTAGGTTTTTCCTTTTCATCACTTTAAATATTTCCTGGCACTCCCTTCTGGCTTGCAGAGTTTCTGCTGAAACATCACCTGTTTACCTTATGGGGATTCCTTTGTATGATAATTGTTGCTTTTCCCTTGCTGCATTTAATATTTTTTCTCTGTATTTAATTTAATTTGTGTGTTTTTGGCTGTGTTGGGTCTTCGTTGCCGTGCGTGGGCTTTCTCTAGTTGCGGTGAGTGGGGGCTACTCTTCGTTGTGGTGTGCGGGCTTCTCATCACGGTGGCTTCTCTTGTTGTGGAACACAGGCTCTAGACGTGTGAGCTGCAGTAGTAGTGGCACACAGGCTTAGTGACTGTGGCTCATGGGCTCAGTAGTTGTGACTACAGGGCTCTAGAGTGCAGGCTCAGTAGTTGTGGCTCATGGACTTAGTTGCTCCGTGGCATGTAGGATCTTCCTGGACCAGGGATTGAACCCGTGTCCCCTGCATTAGCAGGTAGATTCTTAACCACTGCACCACCAGGAAAGACCTGTATTTAATTTTTGATAGTTTGATTAATATGTGTCTTGGCATGTTTCTCCTTGGATTTATCCTATATGGGACTCTCTGCGCTTCCTGGACTTGATCAACTATTTCCTTACCCATATTAGGGAAGTTTTCAACTATAATCTCTTCAAATATTTTCTCAGTCCCTTAGTTTTCCTCTTCTTCTTCTGAGACCCCTATAATTCAAATGTTGGTGCGTTTAATGTTGTCCCAGAGGTCTCTGAGATTGTCCTCAAGTCTTTTCATTCTTTTTTCTTTATTCTGCTCTGCAGTAGTTATTTCTACTATTTTATCTTCCAGGTCACTTATCCGTTCTTCTGCCTCAGTTATTCTGCTATTGGTTCCTTCTAGAGAAGTTTTAATTTCATTTATTGTGTTGTTCGTCATAGTTTGTTTGCTCTTTAGTTCTTATAGGTCCTTGTTAAATGTTTCTTGTATTTTCTCCATTCTATTTCCAAGATTTTGGATCATCTTTACTATCATTACCCTGAATTCTTTTTCAGGTAGACTGCCTATTTCCTCTTCATTTGTTAAGTCTGGTGGGTTTTTGCATTGCTCCTTCATCTGCTGTGTGTTTCTCTGTCTTCTCATTTTGCTTAACTTACTGTGTTTGGGGTCTCCTTTCCACAGGCTGCAGGTTCGTAGCTCCTGTTGTTTTTGGTCTGCCCCCAGTGGGTAAGGTTGGTTCAGTGGGTTGTGTAGGCTTCCTGGAGGAGGGGACTGGTGCCTGTGTTTTGGTGGATGAGGCTGGATCTTGTCTTTCTGGTGGGCAGGACCACGTCTGGTGGTGTGTTTTGGAGTGTCTGTGACCTTATTATGATTTTAGGCCGCCTCTCTGCTAATGGGTGGGGTTGTGTTCCTGTCTTGCTAGTTGTTTGGCATAGGGGTGTCCAGCACTATAGCTTGCTGGTCGTTGAGTGGAGCTGGGTCTTAGCGTTGAGATGGAGATCTCTGGGAGAGCTTTCGCCGTTTGATATCACATGGGGCTGGGAGGTCTCTGGTGGACCAGTGTCCTGAACTTGGCTCTCCCACCTCAGAGGCTCAGGCCTGCCACCCGGCCGGAGCCCCAAGATCCTGTCAGCCACATGGCTGAGTAACTCCACTGCCAATTAGGACCAGACTCGGCCTTGTGCTTTCATTTGAAGCCTCATTTCATGACAATTCATTTCAGTGCTTCTGCTGCTTTTCCAATACAATTTGCTCTTGAGCCCAAATGGTGCTCTCAGCCTGGTTGGAGATTGAAGGCCAGCTTCCTTCAGCTCTGGCCTTGATCGAGGAAATAAGAAGTGGACATTTGGAAAATTGATCTGCTCGTGTTGGAGGGTCTCCTGCAGAGGTGAGGGGCGGCTGTGGCTCACCGCAGGGACAAGGACAGTGACAGCAGAAGTTCTGGGAAGTACTCCTTGGCATGAACCCTCCTGGAGTCTGCCCCACCGAAGAGCCTGTAGCCTCCAGTGCTCGATGTCTCCTTTAAGTCAGGTATTGTGCTAAGTAGGCATGTTGCCTTACATGATTTGATTTGATTTTCACTGAAGGCTTTAATGGAGAAACTGCAGCTCAGAGAGGCTAAGTCAGTTCTCCAAGGTCCATTACTCTTCCCCAGCAATACCCTACCTTTCATAGCCCTTTTAGTCTATGTACTGTCTTTTATGTGGGATTATAAATCCCCCAAAGCCAAGGAATATATTCTTTAACTTCTTTGTACTCAACATCCTCAAAAATCGACGTATAATTTACTATATGGATGGCTCGGTGCGATCACTGGGGTCTGATTATAAACTCTCCTGTATTTTCGTTTCTGACCGTTCCAACTGTGGTGGGCAATACAGTGTTAAACTGTATGTACCAATTCCTCAGATTTCAGGCTCCCTTTCAGTTCTTCTCGGCACTCTCACCTCATTGACCATTTCTGCTGCTCCAGTACATTTCTCTGGATACTTTAGTGACTGTTTGCACGAAACTGGACGAGGTGATTCTGGAGGAGCTGTTGTAGAACTGCCCAGAGGGATTCACCTCAAAAATAGACATTTTCTCGTATTAGCAGAGCTGGGATGAAAGCTGTTCACGGGCTTTCAGAGCTCATGGGGTCTCTGGCTTCGTCAAGAGGATTGATACTCTTAAAACCATTCTCCATACAGTTTTTCCATAAGTTTTAATTGGGATCAGAAGATTTTCTGCTAAAATAAATGGCCCTGATAATTGTACTTAGCATTTTTTTTTTTAACTTTTTTCTTTTTTTTTAAATTTTATTTATTTATTTATTTTTGGCTGTGTTGGCTCTTCGTTTCTGTGCGAGGGCTTTCTCTAGTTGTGGCAAGCGGGGGCCACTCTTCATCGCGGTGCGCGGGCCTCTCACTATCGCGGCCTCTCTCGTTGTGGAGCACAGGCTCCAGACGCGCAGGCTCAGTAATTGTGGCTCACGGGGCTAGTTGCTCCGCGGCATGTGGGATCTTCCCAGACCAGGGCTCGAACCCATGTCCCCTGCATTGGCAGGCAGATTCTCAACCACTGCGCCACCAGGGAAGCCCTGTACTTAGCATTTTTAAGTATTAAAATTTATTTAACAGTGATTAAGAATTATTATTTATGTATTTAAGTTCTGACATTTATTAAGTATTATGTATTTTCTACGGCCTTTGCAGCACTAGACATGGGATTTGAATATAAACTGATAATAATTACAGCTAAGCATTGTGCTAAATGCTTCGCGAAAATACATGATCTCATTTGATTTTCACGGCAATTATGTAAAGCAAGCACTATTATTCTCCCCATTTTATAGATGAGGAAATCAAGGCTTAGAGAAATTGAGGAACTTGCCTGAGGCCCAGTTCAATCGCATGGGTGGTCTGACCACAGAGTCTGTGCTCTTAACTGCATTGTGCTGGGGTGCTACCCTCTGATTTTTCAGTCTAGTGGGGGAGGCAGACTACTGAATGAATGCAAAATGATGGCACAAGTACTCTAAATTAGGGATGTTATAATGCGCTGGGCCGGGAGGAGATGGAGGAGAAAGCATTCTAATTTGCCTAGGGAAACAGGGGAAGGATTTTTTTTTAGAGGTGGTGACAACTCAGAGATTCCTTGAGTAATGAGACAGGGAAAAAGACATCATTCCAGGTGGAGGTGGAGGTGAGGTCGGGAGAGGGTACAGCAAGTAAAAAGGTGAAGAAACTAGAAAGAAATGATACATAAGGGAAAATAGTAGCAGATTTGCATTACCGTGGAAATCACTGGGCAAAGATGCTGGAGAAAAAGGCAGGGCCGACGGAGAAGGGAGTTTTTTGGTTTTGTTTTAATATTTATTATCTATCTATCTATCTATCTGGCCACGCCAGATCTTAGTTGCGGCATGCGAGATCTTTAGTTGTAGCATGCGGGATCTTTTTAGTTGCGGCATGTGGGATCATTTAGTTGCAACATGTGAACCCTTAGTTGCAGCATGTGGGATCTAGTTCCCTTACCAGGGATCGAACTTGGGTCCCCTGCATTGGGAGCCAGAGCCTTAGCCACTGGACCACCAGGGAAGTCCCGAGAAGGGAGTTTTATTCCAAGTGTTTCTGGGCTCATCTCTCCCAATGACGATGCTTTCAAGGGGGCGGACCCTGACTCAAAAATAAGGGAACATCAACCCGAGCCTGTCTCTTTTCCCAGCATTTTAGTTCTAGACCCTACCCACTGTTTAAAAGCAGCATCTGCAGAAAGCAGAAATGTCTGCAATTCATATGAGCCTGTCTCACGCCCCGAGAACACATCATTTATTTCCTATAAGTGCCTGTCTCCCTCTTCCTCAAATATGCTCAGGGTTACAACTTTCTCTGCTTCCTGGGGGAGTTGCCCACTCCACACAGTCATTACTCACTCCATAAAGGCTGTCTCCAAACCCCCCTTCCCAGCCCTTTTCTCCTGACCCTTTGCAACTGGCCAGTTAAAGGCTGAGCACACTACCTCTCTACGTGTTCACAACGGCCACCATTTTGGATCCAATCTGGAAATGGATGAGCCTGGGGCAAAGGATCCTTTTCTGCTTCTTCCTTTTCTTAGCTTGAAGTCAGTGTAATTTATTTTGGGCCTTCCTACTTCTTTTCTACACATCCAACCAGGAAAATGGAGATTTATTTCCTTATAACTTAATTATAACATTGATCTCATGTCCAAGTCTTGTGATGCTGAGATGGATCAGGGGTGCTGAATATAAGCTTCTAAGTATGACTACAACTTCATTTAACTTCTTTGGGTTTTATTCTTCTCCTCGGTGAAATGAAGACATGATTTCCACTTAGTTTATTTCTGTCATATTCAGTGAGGTAGATAGGACAGATATGCAAAAACATCTCACACACCGTAAGGCAAGCTACAAATAGAAAGTATCAAGAGTCATGATATCAGCAGAAGCAAAATCAGTGATCATGAAGGTAGTTGGATAATGATTCTCTCTAAGAATCACTCGATGAGATTGCATCGATTTGAATTGCATCTTCTCTATTTGGTAGCTGTGTGGCCTTGGGCAAGTTGTTTAGCCTCTCTGTGCTTCCATTTCCTCAACTGAGAAAAGATGATCGTAACTTCCTCAAAATGTTGTCATAAGAAGAAATTAATACAGAAGTACTTAGGGTAGCTCCTGGCACATCATAAGCAGGGTATAATTGTGTGTTGTTGTTAGTGTTATTATTGTTATTATTGTTCTTTACAACTTGCTTCTACATTTGTATGTGGAAATCTTGACTTCTTTTTTTATTTATTTTTATTTTTTATTTTAAAATATTTACTTATTTAATTTATTTATTTGGTTGTGTCGGGTCTTAGTTGCGGCAGGCGGGCTCCTTAGTTGTGGCATGAGAACTCTCAGTTGCGGCATGCATGTGGGATCTAGTTCCCTGGCCAGGGATCGAACCTGGGCCCCCTGCATTGGGAGCATGGAGCCTTAACCACTGTGCCACCAGGGAAGTCCCTTGACTTCCTCTTTTAATAAAACTGTCTTGCTAGTTTCAGAATCTCATATTCTGTAATTTATTCTCATTCATAATAAAAACGAATAATATCAAGAACTCAGTAATGAATGGACCCTTCTATCCTCAGTAAAGACTGCTATTTACCAAAAGGGAGTTTTGCAATCAGGGCCCTGTCACACCAGGCTCTTTCTAGATTCTTTCTTGCACGTCTTTAAGGACTGAAGACAGTGGAAATGGAAGCAATGCATTCTAATACAGTTCAATTATGCGCTCTTAGTAGGTAGTTGATAGATCCTGTTCACACATTTACGGTGAGCCCCTTTTGTGGTTTTCCCGAGAGTGTATTTTTATTCATTAGAAGCTTGGTAGCAATAGCTCTGATAAAATTTTCTGATCAGGTTCAGGCTTGGACTCATGATGAACCTAAACTAACACGTTGAGAACTCTGGCTTTTGGGGGCCATGCAATGCTTAACTATCACTATGTTTAACCTCACCCCAGGGATGGTAAAACTTAAAAAAAAAAAGAAAAAGAGGAAAATGTATGAAAGAGATTAAGGCCCGGTATGAAAACTATTTTTATAGGCAGTTTAGCCTCAGCTTTGAAGTTCAATAGGGAGTGATGTATTGCTATCAGCTTGGATTTCACACCTATTCAATTCTGTAGCCAGGTAGTGATGAAAAACCTCCTTCGGGTATAGAAGAATGAAACAAAATTAAGGCAAGCTGTGAAATGGCCTCATTGCTGCAACTTCATCTCCGGGAGAGATTTGGATTTGCCAGAGTGTGTTTAAACTTTTTTTTTTCCTTTAAATTAGAATGACGGTGAGACAATATTAAAAAAAAATTTTACCAAAAAAAAAAAAGTCACTCCTAATCCTTACACCCAAAGACAAAAATGTTTTCATTTCTACACGTTACTCATTAGTCTTGGTCTGTAGGCAGATTTAGGATTGCAGCGTTGATTGTGGAATTTACTTTTTTTTTTTTTTTTTTTTGCGGTACGCGGGCCTCTCACTGTTGTGGCCTCTCCCGTTGCGGAGCCTGTGCTCCGGACGCGCAGGCTCAGCGGCCATGCTTCACGGGCCCAGCCGCTCCGCGGCAAGTGGGATCTTCCCAGACCGGGGCACGAACCCGTGTCCTCTGCATTGGTAGGCGGACTCTCAACCATTGCGCCACCAGGGAAGCCCGCATATGGGTGCTTTATAAATCAACATTTAATTTTAGAATCATTTCAGATTAATAGCAGAAAAATTGTGCAGATAGTACTGAGGGTTTCCATATACCCCACACCCAGTTTCCCCCATAATTAACATCTTATGTGGATATGATACCTTTGTTGCAATTAATGAACCAGTATTGATATATTATTATTACTAAGGTCCATACTTTGTTCAGATTCACTAAGTTTTCCCCTAATGTCCACCTTCTGTCCCAGGATCCCATCCAGGGCACCACGTTACATTTAGTTATCACGTGTCCTTGGACTCTTCTTGGCTTTGACAGTTTTCCAGGCTTTCCTTGTTTTTGATGATCTTGACAGTTCTGAGGAGTACTGCTTGGCATTTTGTAGGATGTCCTTCAACATGGGTCTCTTTGATGTTTTTCTTATGATTGGACTAGGGTTATGGGTTTTGGGGATGAAGGCCACACAAGACGTGAATTGCCATTCTAATCACAACCTATCAAGGCTGCATGTTTATCACTGTTGATGTGAACTTTTATCATGTGACTTAGGTAGTGTTTGTAAGGAGCTGATCATTTTATTTTTTTTAATAAATTTATTTATTGGGCTTTCCTGGTGGCACAATGGTTAAGAATCCGCCTGCCAGTGCAGGGGACACGGGTTCGAGCCCTGATCCAGGGAGATCCCACATGCCGCGGAGCAACTAAGCCTGTGCACCACAACTACGGAGCCTGTGCTCTAGAGTCCGTGAGCCACAACTACTGAGCCCACGTGCCACAACTACTGAAGCCCGTGCACCTAGAGCCCATGCTCCACAACAAGAGAAGCCACCGCAATGAGAAGCCCACGCACCACAACAAAGAGTAGCCCCCACTCGCTGCAACTAGAGAAAGCCCTCGTGCAACAGCAAAGGCCCAATGCGGCCAAAAAAAAAAATTAAAAGAAATAAATTTATTTATTTATTTTTGGCTGTGTTGGGTCTTGTTGCTGTGCGCAGGCTATCTCTCTAGTTGCAGTGAGCGGGGGTTACTCTTTGCTGCGGTGCGCGGGCCTCTCACTGTTGTGGCTTCTCTTGTTGCGGAGCACGGGCTCTAGGCACCCAGGCTTCAGTAGTTGTGGCTTGCAGGCTCTAGAGCGCAGGCCCAGTAGTTGTGGCGCACGGGCTTAGTTGCTCTGCGGTATGTGATATCTTCCCGGGCCAGGGCTTGAACCTGTCTCCCCTGCATTGGCAGGCAGATTCTTAACCACTGCGCCACCAGGGAAGCCCAGGAGCTGATCATTTTTAAAATTTATTTTTATATCATGAAACATTTCAAACCTATAGAAAATAATATAATTTAATGCCTCCTTCGATATATGTTTTAAGCTTCCCTAGGATTATTCAGGATGATTCTCTCTATCCCATAGCTCTGTGCTCATTAAATACCTAAATGAAAGCAGGAAATGAGCCCTGGTTTAAAAAGATACTTGAAAGAAGGTAGATTGTCCACACTGAACTTAGAAAAAGTGGTATCAGAACAAGAATGTGTCAGTGTTGGATGGAAAAGTGAATGAATGAATGAATGAATGAATAGTGTCTTCCAGAATGTCCAGAGGAAGGACAAACCGACTGGCTGGGGCATTCTGGTCCCTGTAGAATATTTCTCCCCATAGTGGAGGGAGTTGACAAGAGTCACTGAAGATTACCCAGGCTGCATGCCCTCGCTTTTATGCACCAAGTCCATTCCTGGTTAATATCTTTTAAGGGAAGGGAATGGGTTGATTGGTTAGCATAAGCATACTAATTCTCTTAGATACTCTACTTCTTAAATCAATGAAGACGTTGACACACAGATACATTCCTCTCTAGCCAGAGAATTTGAACTTTGTCTCCATGACTCTACTTCCATTGATTAATTCCTTCAACAAATATTGGTGGAGCGCCGCTTATGTGAAAGGCACTGTATTAGATCCTAAGTTTGCTAAACTAGACACACATGGCTCCAGCCCCAAGGAGCTCACAATCTAGCAGAGAAATTTGACATGACCATCTTTGGATGCATGGTTTGCTGGACAGTTATATCACCAAGGGATGCTCTCTCTGCTTTTAAGTGACAAGACACATAAGGCCGGAGTGACCAAGAAGCTCTTGTCTCATTTGCCATCTTGGTGTCCTCAAGCTGCAACAGAGGAAAATAGGTCCACCTATGAAAGGTGGTCGGTACCCGTGGAAGAAGGGACCATCATCACTGACCCATATCAGAGCAGAAACAAAGCTAGAAACAAAACTAACTGCCAAATCAGCTGATGACCGTAAGGCTGTCCTCCAGCCTTACTTTGATGGTTTAACTCATACATCTGAATGCCCTGGTCATTTTCATCAGACTTGCAGTTTTTCTGGTATAACTAAAGTTCTATTTTTATGCTCCCATGAAGTCCACTCCAGTATCTTCATCAATCTAGCTATTTCATTCACCAACTCAAAGGTTATTGGTAAGACGCCCTTTTTCTGGATAAGCAAAGCCCTTCACCTCATCAAGGCCCCATGGGGATTTTCCCAGGAACTAGGAAGACCAGCTCAACAAGGGTGCTGTGGAATGTGTCAGTACAAGGGCTCCAGGAACAGCGGGTCCAGACTCTGCGAAGTGACCTGGCCTGCCTAAGCCTTAGTTTCTTCATCTGGGAAATTGACATAAACACCACCAAGTGAAATAACACTTTTACAGATTCTATTTTAACAGAATCTGTAAAAGAGAATATACTTGTAAGCTGCAAAATTTTACAGTCATGGAAAAAATATTATTTGGAAAATCACTAGATGGTAGCAGGGACTTTGCCTGGGTCCTGGTTTTAGTCCTCAGCACTTTGCACAGTGCCTGGCACATGGCAGGATGTCAGTTGATGCTTGCTGAATGAATGAATGAATGGAGATGAATGGATGAATGGATGAATAAATGGGAGGATGGCTGGATGAACAAATAAATGAATGAAAAGAAGGAATGATGGACAGATGGATGAATGAATGAATGGATGGATGGACAGATGAAAGAATGATGAATAAATGAATGACTCAAAGCGGTAATCAGGGCCCCTCCAACGTATGAATCTTTCCTTTCCAGTTCCTTGTGATCAGAGGAAGGCAATCATCCCATATTTGGCTTCTGCCTTACAACTGGTTTGTGGCTTTGAGCCAGCCAACTAACCTCTTAGTTGCCTGTTCGTAAAAGAACAATAATGACACCTTCTTTGGGGGCTGATGGTATAGTGGGTGTTGAGAAAATTAATCGGGTGGCGGTCAATGGCTTTGAGATCTCCAGATGAAAAGTGCCTCAGAGGTGAGGTGTTCTTTTCCACGTTCCCTTGGGTTTCCTCTCCCGGCTTCTGCCTCCCTCGAGAATGGCTTCTCTCATGGTAACCCCAGAAGTGAGTTTTACGTGGAGAGGGAGCCTGCCTCTCATTGGACTGACTGTTCCCCGGGGTCATTTGGCAGAAGGCTCCCAGGGGAGGGGGATATAACCCTAGGAACTTGGCTGCCCGGCCTCATTTCCTTCCAGAAGGATTGATTTTCCCAGATGCCAACCAGGCCCTGCAGTACACGGCAGCCTGGAAACAAACTCTCTTTTTCCCCTTCCTGGAATGATAAAAGAGGGGAATCCCTCCAGATCCTAGTTCTGAGGGTCCCACCTGTTGGCAAGACCTGGGCTTAGGACTAGAGACCAGCTGTGTAGCATCTGGTGTCCCCAAAGACCTGGGATTCCTTTACATCCACGTCTTTTGCAGCCTCCCTCCTTTCCATTGGTGGCATCCCAGGTTGAAGGCATGGGATGTATCTATCTTTCAGTTTATGCTTTTCTGATAGAGGACAAAGGTCCCAGGCTTTGGAGTTGGGAAGATGGTTTAGATCCACAACCGTGTGCCCTTGGACAAGCCGCGTAACCTCCCTGGAAATTTCTGAATTCTGAAGCACATCTGGCGCTGGGGTTTGGGATTAGGGATTGTGGACCCGTAAATCTTTTTATGGTTACCTCTTATTTCTGGCAAGCATTTAAAAGTGTATAAAGTGAGTTAATTGAAACAAACAAAAAACGCCAAGTAAGTAATGATAAGAGCAGTGCTCAGATCTGGCTTAAATTGTAGAGTGGTACAGAAATGACGAAAGTTTAGGAAAAGCTGTCCTAAGGGGGATTTTCCATCCCCCCTTTGTTTTTTCTTTTGCCGTATGCGGGCCTCTCACCGCTGTGGCCTCTCCCATTGCAGAGCGCAGGCTCCGGACGCGCAGGCTCAGCGGCCATGACTCACGGGCCCAGCCGCTCCGCGGCATGTGGGATCTTCCCGGACCGGGGCACGAACCCGTGTCCCCTGCATCGGCAGGAAGACTCTCAACCACTGCGCCACCAGGGAAGCCCTCCATCCCTTTAATGACCCGTCAACTCTTTTCTCCTGTCCTCTTCCTTATTCCACTCCATGATCACCAAGCCACCCCCTTATTTGCCTCTAAACTCAGACCATCTCAGCGTGATGGTTAGTTAATGAACAATCCTATCTTACCCATAAAACAGTCTGAGACACCAGGAGCTCATTTGACATTCCCAGCACTTCTAGCGACCAACTTCGAGGTCGCCGAGGACCCTCACAGCAAGGCATTTCCCTGGAAATGTGGCGTCAGGGGAGGAATCATGAATCTCAGAGCTCGGGGTCCCGAGGCTGGTCTTGGGGTAAAGGCCGTGGCTTCCAGGCCAGACTCACCAGAGTGCTGTGTTCTGAAATGGGCTGCTTCAAGCCTTTCAAAGGGCAATCTCCCTGGCCTTAAGTAGTTCTTAAAACACCAGACAACATTAGCTCCCACAAATGAGGGACGTTTAAACCTAAACCCGATTACAGCCAAGAGTGGCGAGGCGGCCAAGGTGCTATAAAGAAATGATGTTATTATGTCCAAGGGATGCCATTAAAACTCTGTTTACAAACCAAATGTGCCAGAGAATGGGTCAGGGAAAGAATTATTAGCAACAAAGCTATTTGATCTTTTTTATGATCCAATGAGTCATATTGCTTCATGCTCTAGAAGGTGAATAATGAAAACCTCAAGCCTGTTGATTTATAAACAGGCCCAGAATCCCTTGTTCTTTAACCTCAGATGCCCTCTTAAGTGTGACTTACCCTAAATCACATGTGACATCAGATGCCACTGGGCCTCTCCCTCCTCCTGAGAGGTAATTGAAGAGGTGATTGGCGTAGAGGGTGCATAAAATTCCCGTTCACGATGATGGATAGCTGGGGGAGGGGTCAATGGCCAGGACTTAGAGTCACGGCTTTGTTTCTACATGTCCCTTATCTGCAGGACTTGCGGCTCCAAAGCCATCTCTTTGTTCAAGCTCCCGGATTCTCCGTGGACCAAGGAAAGGGAGGCTTGGAGTGGGCATAACCCTTTGTCCTAATGGCCACAGTCTTGCCGGTTTGTACCCCCTAGAAAGATGTTCTGAGGAGCAGACCAATGGGGGCTTCCATCTGAACTCTACCCATTACTGAATGCAAGCTTGGGAAATTTCCTCAGGGCCTCTGAGCCTCAGTTTCCACATCTGTACAATGACACAGCCATGGTTTAAGTGCTTCCTTACTATGCTTAGATGCTTTCCACGTGCCATGAGCCAGCTTATTCCAATCCTCATAATAATCAGACTAACTTCATCACAACTTGGCCACGTGGCAGATGCTGTTCTAAGAACTCTGCAGTGTATTCATGTATTTCATCCTCACCCCAAGTCTATGACGTAGTGCTAAGATCAGGATCCTACAGAAGACCTTGAGACAGTATTTGACTGTAAGTGGCTAATTTAGGAGATCTCAGGATGCTTCCTAAGGAAGCAAGAAAGGCTGGAAAGGGACGAAGCTGGTCAAGCCACTGCCCTTGCCAGATAACATCAAGATCCTTACAGTGGGCAACTGGGGTGAAGTCTCCATGGGGATCTTTAGGAGGATTGCATCAGATGCACCCAGAGTTGTCTCACCTGAGAGGAGGAAGTTGGGCTAGTTAGGTGTCAACTCTAGCCCATCCTGGTGGATGGAGGGGCCCTCTTGGAGTCTTAGCTCCTGGCACTCCTCGCCCGCCCATGTGCAGGCCAAGTGGGTCCCAGGGGCCAAGGAAATCCCTCAGGCAAAGAATTACAGGTGCTTGCAGTTGGAAGCCACTGGGTTGGCCTGTGTGAGAATGGTGTGGAGAGAGTGTGGGTGTATCCACCGCAGGTCCGAGCCAGGGATGAGAAGACTGAGCCACAGTGAGTTGGGAGTCTTCCGAAAGCTTCCCCAGCTGGCAGGAGGGCGAGCCTCCATCTATATCCCTTGGGGGTCTTTTTTTTTTTTTAACTTAATTTAATTTTTTATTTTTTGGCTGTACCACGCGGCATGCGGGATCTTAGTTCCCCGACCTGTGCCCTCTGCAGTGGAAGCACAGAGGCCTAACCACTGGACTGCCCTCCCCTGGTGGTCTGATTTCAGGGTCCACAATGAATGTTTCTGGGCTACACGCCATAACCCTTCTGGGAAGGTATCACTATCCCATTTACAAATGCAAAATCTGAAGTTTAAAGGGGGTCAATTGACTTTGTCCCACAACAACTTAGCAATTGTTCTAGGATTGCAACTTGGCCCCCATTGACTTCAGAGTCAGGGGCATCCTCCGCATGCTGCATTCCTTTTGCCTGCGCAGGGGACCCCTGAGTTGTCCTGAATCAGAGCAGTGCTCAGGCTACAAGGATGGCAGAAGGTTCACGCTGTGTCATTTCCTTAAGGTCAACGTCATGGCTGGAGGGGAGGGGTGTCCCATGTGTCCACCCCCAGGCTCTCTCCAGGGGGCTGACTCATGACCCTAGTCCCATTCAATCTGGTTCCAGTCCCTAGATCCTGCTGGACTCAGCTCTGTCTTCATTCCATCTCCCGTTGTCACCCAGGTCATCCTCCTTCATGCTTTTGGGGCATGTCGAAAATTTTCCACCTTTGAATCAGAACTGGCATGAAAGTCTGTAATTATATGTCCTAAAATGGAATCTTTGAGGCCTTTTAGCAGAAACTCTACCTCCTCCCCCTCCCCCTTCAAGGAATGACACAGAGGCTTTGAAAGTCCCACTGGGCTCACAAGCACCCTGGCAGCGAGCTGCACTACGAAACTGCATGGTGCTTGTAGACATTCTCGGTATGCTGTGGTTTTCCGGTCCATTTCGCTAGACGGTGCCCAGCATGGCACTTGTAGATGTTCTCGGTGCGCTTTGGTTTTCTGGTCCGCTTCGCTAGATGGTGCCCAGAGCCCTTCCCGGAGTAGTTTGTCATCGTACTTACAACACACATCACATCCCGACTCAGCCCGTTACCCTGCAGAGCCAACAGCCTGGCCGTTTTCATGCAAAGCCAGCAAAAACAGACTGCCTAGTGGGGTTAGAAAACACTCAGGCTCCCAAGCCCCTCCTTTCTTGCAGAAATAATAAATGATAACAGCACTGAGACCAACTGGGGCCAGGTGATGACAAGGAAGGAAAAAAAAAAAAAACCAAACAAACCCAGTATCTTCCAAACTCTGGACTGGGAGATTAGGCCTGGCTTGGGCACACATTTCCTTTGTGACCTTGGATATGTGACCTCCTCTCTCTGGGTCTCCTCTGTTTTTTCATCAGTAAAATGGAAATGTTGGGTGAGAAATCAGTCTGAAGCTCTTTTCCAAAATTTGGGTGTTGTATTCATTTCCTGGGGCTGCCATGACAAAGAACCACATACTGGGTGGCTGAAAACAGCTGAAATTTATTCTCTCCCAGTTTGGAGGCTACAGTCTGGAATCGAGGTATGGCAAGGGCCGTGCTCCCTCCCAAGGCTCCAGGGGACAATCCTTCCTTGCCTCTTCCAGCCTCTGGTGTTGGCTGGCAATCCTTGTCACTCCTTGGTTTGCAGCTGCATCTCTCAATCTCTGTCTGCTTCCATTTTCTTGTGGCCTTCCTCCCCGGGCATCTCTGTGTTCAGATCTCCCTCTTCTTATAAGGACACCTGCCGTATTGCATTAGAGCCCATCCCACTTGAGTATGACCTCATCTTAACCTGATTACATCTGCCAAGACCCTATTTTACAGGTACCAGGGGTTAGGACTTCAACATGTATTTTTAGGAGGACACAATTCAACTCATAACAGGTATCACTGAGTGCTTTCTTAGTGAATAGATTTAGGGAGGTTCTTTTTTTTTTTTTTTTTCTGCTGCACCACACGGCCTGTGGGATCTTAGTTCCCCAACCAGGGATCGAACCCGTGCTCCCTTTAGCGGAAGCACAGAGTCTTAACCACTGGACCACCAGGGAAGTCCCCAGGGAGGTTCATTTTTTAATTTTGAGCTAAGAGATGCTCATAGCTTGGCCTTAGTGGGGGATAAATTGAAGAAACAAGAGCAGGGACCAGGATTAACTGCAGCCAGGGCTGACATTAAGTTGGGATGCAATGATGCTGCCTTACAGGTTGCTAAAGTATCAGGGGAGCAACCCACTGCCCTGAGATGCCCCTGCCCATGCACTCCCCTGTCCTCTGGCTGCCATGGTGGCAAGGCGATTTATTCAGAGTTTTTCCATTTCTGGAGTTTCTGATTGGTTTTGGCTACTATGCTGAGCAATACAGGGGATCCACTGTGATGTCAGGACACCCTCAGTGAAAACTTAGGCCAGGTTGGCTGAGTCTCCCCTTCCCCCCATATGCTGGCCATACCATAGATCATAAACTCCACGAGGGCAGGGATGTCTGCTTGTCTTATTCACTGATGTATTACCAGTGCTTGGCTCAGGGTATTAGGGACCTGAACACATAATAGATGCTCAATAAATGTTTGTTGAATGAATACACAAAACCTTTGACAAAGCTGATGACAAATATCAGCAAAGGAAGCCTTAAGAAAGAATCTTCCTGCCCCCAAATCCTCTCTTGAAATGTTCAGAGCTTCTTAATTTTGTATCCATGCATTCCAGAAATAGCCGTCTTGTAACTTGGGGGTACTTTTACAACCTTGCAGCCACTGACGTTGTCTGCATTTTCCAGCTGAGGCTAGGTGGCACTAAAAGAGGTTGAATTCTTGCTCAAAGGCACATAGAAAATTGGTGACAGAAACTAAAACCCTGGGCACACCTGCCCAACAGGGCTGGGCCTTTTTTCTATTCCACACTCTAAGAAAATCATGTGATTTGTTCAAGCTCCAAGTCCCATGCATAATCACATAGTTCTTTGTGTGATTGTATAAGTAATGCCCGTCACCTCCACTAGACTGGGAACTCTGTATTGTTCAGACTCCTATGACTGTTGGTGGCACAGAGTAGATGTGAGCTGTTGGCATCTTCCAAGATGGCCCCATGATCCTTGCCTTCTGGTGTTCATGCGCTTGGGTAAGTCCCTCCCTTGCTGAATAGGGCTGACCTGTGTATCCAGTAGGGTATTGTGAAAATAACTAGGGTTTGCAAGGTAAGCGACGTTGCAACTTCCAGCTTCTTCTCTCTTGGGTCCCTTCAGGTAGCACATAGCACTCAACAAAGATGTGTTGTTTCATAGACAATGCCTAGCGAAGGTGTCTGGCTTCTCTCTGCACTCTTTTTGGAGGTTCCATCCTATTTGGCAGGTCTTGTCCTTGTGTTGTGTGTCTTCACTGCCACACCTACCTGCAATCCCCAGCTTTCCTTCTCCTGAGCAGATGAAGTGAACTTGAACTCCATGGGGATGTGAAGCTGCCAGGAAACTGACCCTTCCTCCCCACCATTAGCACATGCCTCCCCCTGCACCATTAGCACATGCCTCCCCAGCTTGGAAAGGTGAGAGTGGTGTTGGAGCTCATGTTCTTTCCACTCATAACTACCAAGTCCGTGTCCTCCAGGGTAATGAGAACTTTGGAGAACCCATTTTTTGCCCCTCACTCAGCGAAGAAATCTGCTCTCGCCCCAGTTTTGGAGCTAAGACATCAGTCCTGGGCCAGAGTAAGACCTAAGTCCACCATTCACCTACCTTGGGACCTCGGGCATGTCACTTAGCCTCGCCGGGCCTCAGTTTTCCCATTTGTAAAAAGGGAAGCATTGCAGTTCTTACATTCTAGTAAACACTTCAGCCAGACAGTATCTGGTACCAGGCTTGACGCCAGTAAACACTTTATAAATATCAGGTGGGTTACTATTGTTACTGTCTTTTATTATTCGAAGCGCTAAGCGCCACCTCTTCTTTCTGAAAGATCCGGTTCTCGTGGAAAAGATGCTCTCCGTGAGAGATGAATGTGTTTTCCTTCCCACGCATACCATACGGAGTGCTCCCTTGAACTTCAAAGACAGCGCCCCCCCCGGATTCCCCCCCCCCCCCCCCGCTCCCCAAGGAAGCTCAACTTGTTATAAGTAAGTACAGCAGGAGAAATATGGGCGCTGCTGCCACGGCCTGTGAGCAGCTGTTTGATATCACACCGGGGTGGCCGAGACTTCAGGACGGGCCTGTTTACCCCTCACAGATAATATCTCAAATGAACTGCGGGGAAGGATGGGAAGGGACACTCAGGGTCAACCTTCACTTTTGTAGTTGTTTAAATATCGATTATAATGCATCTGAGGCTGAGTTGGACAAGGGTGAGGATCGAGTGATGTATTTGCAGATCTTCCGTATATCCACTTGGAAACTTCATTTAGAGACTCTCTTCGATCTCTTAACCAAGCGAGGGATTCTCAGCCGTCGTTTTTCGGGTTAAGAAAGGGTTAAGCAGCTCCTCGTTTAGAACTGATTGCTGAAAACTCTAAGATGCTGGAGGCCTTCTCCATCTTAATTAAATTTGCCAGGGAACATATAATACAAGATGGAGCTTTCTCGCTGATTTAGAAGGGGAGCGGGCTGGTAATTGGATTTCAGGAACTAAGGATTCCATGGACAGAGATGTTTGGAAAACAAATTGTTTAAAAAAAAATGCAATGGTTTTCGTAACTGCAGAACTTCCCAGAGTCTCTCAGATGCTCATGTGCATCTTGTGATAGTTTTTCCCCCTGAGAAGGATCCAGTAGGTTACATTTCTGCAAACTCTTTTGGACCACAGAATCTTCGATTGATGGAGTATACTGTGAGACCAGCATTCTGGGGGAGCTTTTTGGTCAAGGCTACCACGTGAAATAAAATAGGCAAAAGACTTAGAAAAGTGCATACAGCCCATAGTATGCTTGGTAAATAGCAAATATTGTTATTATTATTGTAGAGGGGGTTGAACTTCAAAGTCACCTCCAAGTCTAAAATCCATGATTCTAGTTATAGTGTTATCACAAAAAAAATGATGTGGCTTGTTGGCTTGGGAGAAATGAAAAAAAAAAAAGAAATAATAATTAATAAGGCAAGTCAAATAATCCCCAAGGAAAACTCCAGGGTACCCATTTCAGCATTTGGGGTAAAGGCGTTGTCTTGGAAAGATGGCATACTTTGGTGGAACATGTGTTGGACCCATGTCCTACTTGGACGTGCATTAGCAATGACCATATGGAAACCACTTCACTGCTTGGGTCCTGGGCTTCCTAACTGTCAAACATAAACAAGAGATGAAAATATCGCCTTGCCACTTGTAGTGTGGTCCACAGAGATCAGCAGGCACTGACATTGCCTGGGAGTTCTTCTCCTCCTTGGAGAGAGTTCCACCTACTTACCACCTACAGGCTTTGTGTGGCGACTAGGTAAAGTGGCCACTTGCTTGGCCAGATGTGTCGAAACAATTTGGAACTCCAGGTCAAGAGGCCAGTTCCTGTTTTAGGGAGAGGGCTAGTGCTGATTCTAATGTACATCTGTAGTTCTGGCTCTCTATGAAAAAACCTCATCAACCTGGGTTTCCTGTCACCTGTGATCCCTTGCTCTCTCTCTCTTTCTCTCTCCCTCTCTCTTCTTTACTAGAATAAAACAGCAATGTAATCAGACTCTGGAATGTGCCTTGGCAGAAAGAATAAACTCAGGCAGCTTGGTTTATTAGCTGTTACCATGGGAGAGAACTCTTGGGGCCAAACATATATTTACAAATATTGAAATATTGTGCTGATCCCCAGTAGTGTCACGGCTGTCTGGAGATAAATAGCTTCTCAGAGAAGTTGTGGTTTTTTTCTGCACGCTCTTCTCCTCCAACCCCCTCATCTATTCTGCTCTCAGCTGAATCATCCTATAATGAGAAGGTCTCCAGAAGAAATTCTTCACTGCCTTTGGAAGTTCAGGACCTGAGGGTATGGAATTTACTACTTTGGAGATGAGACTATCAATGGGGTTTTTGTTTTGTTTTGTTTTTAATAAATTTATTTATTTATTTATTGTTGGCTGAGTTGGGTCTTTGTTGCTGCGCACGGGCTTTCTCTAGTCGTGGTGAGCAGGGGCTACTCTTCGTTGCAGTGCGTGGGCTTCTCATTGTGGTGGCTTCTCTTGTTGTGGAGTACGGGCTCTAGGCGCGCAGGCTTCAGTAGTTGTGGCACACTGGCTCAGTAGTTGTGGCTCGTGAGCTCTAGAGCGCAGGCTCAGTAGTTGTGGTGCCCGGGCTTAGTTGCTCCGTGGCATGTGGGATCTTCCCGGACTAGAGCTTGAACCTGTGTCCCCTGCACTGACAGGCGGATTCTTAACCACTGTGCCACCTGAGAAGCCCTATCAATGGGGTTTTGAAAGATGAATGTTTTGGTAAATTCAGTGATTTAGCAAGCTGAGAGCGTTTGTGAATAGAGGTGAGTACCCCATAAGAGGTGTTTTCAGCCAAACAACTCCTTAGAGTGCTCAGAGGACCGAATTCAGTGATAATATTAGCATCTTCCTGCTCCAAGTATTGATTCATTCAACAAATGTGCATTGAATCCCCTGCACATGCAAGGCAGCATGTTCAGCACTGGATTTACCATGTTGTATTTGTCAGGGTCTGGACTGAAAGCAGACATCATTAAAGGTCCTTCAAGCAGAGGGAATTTAATGCAGGGAATTGAATCCCTAGGTGGTGGAAGAGCCGAAGAGGCAAACAGGGAAAAATGAGGCAACTCAGAGATTACCAATAGCAGGAAGTCACTACTATCCCTAGGGAAAAGGGACAAAAAGAGAAGCTTGTGTTACCAGAGCCCAGGTGCCAGGACCTACATGTGGAGCAAAGGTCATTTAGCTACTGCCAAACAGGATGGGTGGGTGGAATGAGAAATACCCTGGCTTCTTCTTTCTCCCTCCCTCCAGTCTTCCACCAGTGCCTCCCATTGGCTGAACCTACCAGGAAACCAGAAGGCAAAGCAGCTTGGGAAATGTAGTTTCCCGTGATTTGGAGCCAGTGCATGGCTGGCACAGGTGGGAAATGGGACCTGCATAGTCCTTGCTCTCTTGGAAGGATGTGGGGGCCGACTATTCCCTGGCCCTACCCATACCCTCAACACCCATCTCCCAAATCAAACTGAATCTAAAGGGTAAGAGATTTTTTTTTTATCTGAAAATTTGGGAATTTTCCAAGGAGAAAGCAAGTTCACGTTTCAGAAGGAAATCCACTTAGCAGATGAGCAAAAACATGAATGAACAAGTCCACCATGGCATCACCTTAGCTTTAGATCCTCAAACTGAACTTAGTATCAGGGCTCTTCCACCCCTGAAAACACCTTGCCCTGTAATAAGAGCTAACAGTTTTTGAATGCTCAGTGTGTCATGGTGTTAAATGTTTTCCACACATTATCCCATTATATCTTATATTATTAAACCTTACATCAATCCCATGAGGTAGCTACACTTATTATATCCAGCCTATAGATTAGCAATCCACAGCTTAGATAGGTTAAATCACTTTCACTTATCACATTGTCAGGAAGTGGTAGAGCTGGATTTGGAGAAAGTTAATCTGACTTCAGAACCCATATTCTGAGCCACGTCTCAACGCTGCCTCCAATGTCTTGTACATGGGAGATGCATAATGAAAGTGTACTTAATTGTGTGGCAGATGAAAGGAAAATGACACTATCGTAGGTAGGATATACTTCAGCTGCTTGAGGAGCAATTCCAAATACCTGTAGCTTAAATGAGGTAGATACTTATCTTGCACATAAGAAACTGTGCTGGCTGGTATGATAGCTCTGAACCTTGGAGTTTTCATGGTCTCAGGTTTCTTCTATCTTTTTTCTTTATGATCTTTAAGGTGTTTTCACTGTCAACACTCTTTTAGGTATTTCAGCACCAAGTCTGTAGTCCAGCCTGTGGAAAGTGGATAATGAAGGTGGGAAAGAAATGCCCCTTCCCTCTAAGGGCATGGCTGGGAAATTGCACACATTTTTCTCCATCCCACGGTTACGTATTCCCACCTAGCTGCAAGGGAGCCTGGAAATGGGCAACCCACCTAAAATCCAATTGTTCTATCAATACAGTAAAAAAGAAAAACTGATATTGAAAGACAACTGTGGTTTTGCTTTCAGATACCTTTCTTTTTACTTTAATTTCCTGATTGAAAAGTTTGACCATGTTTCATCTCAGCTAATGTACAAGTCTTCAGTTTGGGCTAATTTTGTCTGCAATTTATACGTGGGGCAACTGAGGATAAGAGAGGTGAAATGATTTGCTCCAGGTCACCAACTGTGTCAATTATGTGGGGAATCAGGTTTTAATGGGAATTAATTTTATAAGTGGCCATCCACTTATGAATTCTTCTTTATATCATAAATGGCTTTTTGCTTCCAGATATAAACTCATTACTGTGTTAAGAGTTGGATAATAAATTCTTATGTAATGAAGACCCTACGCCTATTAAACACCCTTTTGTTTTGTGCTCAGTGCTATTCAACCATTAGGAATTATTACTGAGAATATTACCAAACTCAATTTTTGGACATTTACACAATTCCAGCAAGTCTGAACTAAATAATTCATATGAAACAATAAAAAAAATTAGTGTCAGAGCTCAAGCGTCTGGAGGATTTAGTTAAGAATATTTGTTTTTGTGGACAGAAACTTAGTCTAGCTCAAGCCAAGAGGATTAAGTGTAGCATACACCAGATGATATCCTGTGTACTCAAGAGTTAGAAACAAAGTTTAGATGATCCCGTTAACTGGGAATACATTGTCTGAGCTCCTGTTGTACAGAGTTGTGTAGGGAAGAAAAATTATGATATGAAAAATAACCAATAAGCTCATCACTTACACACATATCCCCCAACCCCCCCCCACCACTTTACACAGCCTAATTGTCCCCCAGTGCACCAACATCGTTACTGGACACCCCTAAAAGGTTGCCAGATGCTATAGGTAGCCGACAGTATGATGCAAATATGATGCAAACGCTTGCAAAGCGGAATTGCAAATATTGCAAAAGATGCAGGGTTTCATAATGTGGATGAAAATTTTGCTGGAGAGTGGCTCTAATTACAAGCAAAGCATTTGGTGGATGAGAATGTGGTAGCATCAGTCCAGCCGACATGACAGGTGCTTCAAATGAGAGTGATTTGTGTATCAAAGGATTAAGAGAGGCCCTTCGGAAAATTGATGGAGCCCTCCAGTATTTCTGAAAAATTGTCCTCTTTATACTCCTGCTGCAAAAAGTCATATGTGAAGGGAAAGTGTCATATTATGGTGTCATATTATATCCATCTACCTATATATCTATACAGATAGTCTCAGAAAACTTTCCAAAACTTGATTCAAGCTTTGTTCATTCTAAGAATCAGAACAGTTGACATTATAGCTGGACTGTTGTCAGAGATGATACAATAACTTGTTTTGATGAATTTCAGTTTGGAGAGTTTTCAAGCCCTAGGGTCCCTTGCATGTTTTATTAGATTGTGGCATTATTGACTATTCCTCCTTCCAAGGTGGGGATGGAGATCTTGGCTTGCCTGTCTGTCATATAGCTTTAGATGGCTGTAAGGGATGCAAGGGAGTATGTGATGGGGGAACACTAGTTCTTAGCAACCTGTCTGGGCACTGGAGTAATAAGGATGTTTCCAATGATGATCACAGAAACAATAATAACAAACATTAATTGGGGCTTTATTATGTTCTAGGCATGAGGCCAAATACTTTGCGTGAGTTATGTCATTCAGTCGTCAGATAACCCTGTAAGGTAACTACTGTTTTGTCCCCATTTAACAGTTGAAGTGATGAGGGTTTCGCAAAGTTCAATGTTTTGCCACTGAAGTTCAACATTTAGTCCTTTGGGAGACTAAATTCTCTCCTTTTTGAATTGTGGTAAGAACATTGAACGTGACATTGAACAAATGTTTACATGTACAGTATAGTATTGTTAACTGTAAGCAGAATGGTGTACAGCAGATCCCTAGAACTTATTCACCTTGGATAACTGCACATTTATTTATTTATTTATATTTATTTATATTTATTTATTTTTTTGCGGTACGCGGGCCTTTCACTGTTGTGGCCTCTCCCATTGCGGAGCACAGGATCCAGACGTGCAGGCTCAGCGGCCATGGCTCACGAGCCCAGCCGCTCCGCGGCATGTGGAATCCTCCCGGACCGGGGCATGAACCCGTGTCCCCCGCATCGGCAGGCGGACTCTCAACTACTGCGCCACCAGGGCAGCCCCTATTTTTTAATTTTTAAAAGTATTTATTTATTTGGTCGTGCTGGGTCTTAGTTGTAGCACACAGGATCTTCATCGCAGCATGTGGGATCTTTTAGTTGTGACATGCAGGATCTAGTTCCCTGATCAGGGATCCAACCTGGCCCCTCTGCATTGGTAGTGTGGAGTGTTAACCACTGGACCACCAGGGAGGTCCCAACTGAACATTTATACCCATTAAACATCTCCCCAGTTCTCCCTCCCTCTAGCCCATGGCACCCACCATTCTACTCCCTACTTCTGAGTGGCTATGTTGGATACCTCATATAAGTGGAATCATACAGTATTCATCCTCCGTGACTAGCTTATTTCACTTAGCATAATGTCCTTCAAGTTCATCTGTGTTGTCACTTTTGGCAGGATTTTCTTCTTTCTTTTTTAAGGCTGAATAATACTCCATTGTACGTATATACCACATTTTCTTTACGCTAAATTCCGTTTTGATTCCTGCAAATTGATCAGAAGTAATTGGGAGACATGGTGGTATGAATTTGAGATCCAGCTCAAGCAGCATTCACATCATAGCTTGCTACTAACCTTGGGAAAGTGACTTAACCTACGTCATATAATTACCATTACTGTTTCGTGTTGAGAACGTTTAAGATCTACACTCTTAGCAACTTTCAAGTATATAGTACAGTATTATTAACTGTAGTCACCATGCTGTACATTAGATCCCTAGAACTTATTCATATTATAACTAGAAGTTTGTACTATTGGTCGGAATAATTTTGATGTTTTTCTTCTTACAGTCTCATAACCAAATCTTTCCAAATCTCCCCATCTTCACCACCTTTCCCAAGTTTTGCCCACAATAACTCAGATATGTACTTCACTTTGCAAAATAGAAACTATTTCACCTTTATTCTCTTATGTCAGACCCACAGTGGCTCTGTGATATAGAAATGAACAATTAACCCCCATTCTCAGATATAGAAAGTGAAGCTCAGAGAGGTTGAGTGACTGGCTTAAGGTCACACAGCTAGTAAACCTTCTTCCTCACAGCACTAATCTTACTCCTGACCCCAGACTTCTACCTACCTAGCCTGGTCTCAGCCTCCCACAGTCCTTGTAAGCCTGCCGATACCTGTCTTATAGTCTTGTTGATAGAGACAATTACTTATTTATTCGTGCATATTTCCCTGTTAGTTTAAAAGTTAGCAATGTGAATAAAGTGACCGCTCAGTTGGTTTTGTCAGTAAGTACACCCTTACTTCACTTAGACACCAGGCTGTCAGGAAAGGCCCGTCATGTCTCTGCTAGCTCAACAGTCATACTGTTGATGGTTTCCTTATGTATCACCCAAGCATGGCCAATGCAGTTACCCAATGACATCCATGCCCAAAGTTGAACTTATTTACAGTAACTACACCTGCTTCCCCAGTAAGGAGCTCCTGCGTAATTGAGTGTACCAGGCAGGAATTAGATCTGGGCCCATGATCTATACAGCCTGCCCGTAGCTTAATCTATGTCAGTTATTTCCACTGATCGCTGTTCTGTAGCAAAATTGAACCATGTGGCTCTTGGAAGGCCAACAGAAGGGGCAGCAGCAGATACATTCAGAAGAGGGTCCTCAGGACGGCATGACTCGTCAGTTCTAAAATGCGAATAGCTTTGGGGTGGGCTTGGCTATTTTTCCCATAAACTCTAAATGCCCTCTTCCCTTTTCCCGGCATCCTGGGCATCTTCTTCTCCAGGAAGCTTTCCCTTCGCCTCCTAACAGTATCCATCCTGTACTGAGATATCTCTGTTTGTCCATCTCTCTGACTAGAGTTTCCATGATCCTGGACATCAGGATCATGTCTTGTCTATTTCTGTGTCACTAGCATGTCATTCAGTGCTTGGCACGTGGCAGACACAGAGGGATTGCTAAATGGTTGCACTGGAAGTAACGGGGAAAAAAAGAAGAATATCCCCTTCCACCCTAATAGTCCATGGGCTCCCTCCCTTTTAGCCTGTCTCTTCCTTCTCGCTAATGTCAGTGGAGGGTACAACATAGTTTGTTGTAAATTATGCATTTGGCGTTTTGGAAGTGGGACGGGATGTGAAAGGTAACCTGAAATGGCCTAGAAATAAACTCTTTTTTAAAATTGAAGTATAGTTAACATGCAATGTTGTGTTAGTTTAAGGTGCACAGCAGAGGGGTTCAGTTATACATATGTATATATCGATCCTTTTTCCGATTCTTTTCCATTATAGGTTATTACAAGGTATTGAATATAGTTCCCTGTGCTGTACAGTAGGTCCTTGTTGGTTACCTATTTTATATATAGTAGTGTGTACCTGTTAATTGCAAACTCCTAATTTATTCCTTCCCCCCACAAACTCTTGATCAGGGTCCAAAGCCTTTTCTTCCTTCCTTCCTTCCTTCCTTCCTTCCTCCCTCCCTGCCTCCCCCCCTTCCTCCTTCCCTCCCTCCCTCCCTCCTTCCCTCCCTCTCTTCCTTCCTTCCTCCCTCCCTCCCTCCCTTCCTCCCTCCCTCCCTCCCTTCCTCCCTCCCTCCCTCCATCCCTTCCTCCCTCCCTCCCTCCCTCCCTTCCTTCCTTCCTCCCTCCCTCCCTCCCTTCCTTCCTCCCTCCCTCCCTTCCTTCCTTCCTCCCTCCCTCCTTCCCTCCCTCCCTCCCTTCCTCCTTCACTCCCTCCCTCCCTCCCTCCCTCCCTCCTTCCCTCCCTCCCTTCCTTCCTTCCTTCTTTGTTACCCCTCCCTCCCTCCTTCCTTCCTTCCTTCCTCCCTCCCTCCCTCCCTCCCTTCCTTCCTTCCTTCCTTCTTTGTTCCCCCCTCCCTCCCTCCCTCCTTCCTTCGTTCCTCCCTCCCTCCCTCCTTCCTCCCTCCCTCCCTCCCTCCCTCCTTCCTCCCTCCTTCCTCCCTCCCTCCCTTCCTTCCTTCTTTTTTCCCTCCTCCCTCCCTCCCCCCTCCTTCCTTCCTTTCTCTAGGACCCTGAATATTATATTTTATTATATATATTTTTGAAGGGTCCAATTGTATAATTAACACACAGAAGGCTCTGAGAAGTCCTATCATAATAAAGAAACTAGAATCATTTTCTTCAACTCAATATTTTACTAATTATTTTGACCCAGGCTCCATTTATTTTCATGACCGCCCTTCCCCCTTTAACAAGTCCCGTTAGAAGTATTATCTCACACTCCTTCTTGTTTGAGGGTGGAGGGGTGTAGCAGGGCTGATGACAGGGGATTGGTCTCTTTTGGAGACCTTCATTGTAATATTATCTTACAATAGTACAATATTGTAAGAATGTAGTTGACAATTCATCCCTAGATTCTTTCATTCAAGTCTTCTTAGACTCATCCTCTATTATCCATGACTGTTTTAGGTAGTAAGTGGAAGAAACCCAATTAAAGAAGGAAAAAAAGATGCAAAATTAATTTGTTGGCTCATCTAACCGTGAAGTTTAGAGATGGACCTGGTTTTAGGACTATAAACTCTCTAAGAGTTGTTTTCTCTTTTTCTTTCTTTCCCTTTTTAGCTCTATTTCTCTTTCTATATTGGTATCATTTTCTTCTACACTGAATGAATTTCCTTCTTTGGTGAGGGAGTGGGGAAGGAGAGGTATGGTCAGAGGCAATTTCAAGCTGATATTATCCCAACTTAGTCACTCCAGAGTAAAAAAGCGGCTTTTTCTCTAGTGTCTTTGTAAAAATTCCAGGCAAGGAATATGATTGGTTCGTTTGTGTTAACCCCACTTCCTTTTTATGCCACTCATTCAGGCCATTGGGATGAGATTCTCTAATACCCCGTTTGGGTGGCAAACCTACATCAGTGGACAGGAGGCTGGGATAATTTGTGATTTTCAGCCCATCAAAACCTCATAGTAGAATGGGTTTCTCAAGGAAAGAGGGAATGTTTCTCGAAGACAGCTAGGCATGGAATGGTAGGCAGATAAGATTCCATTATACCTTCTTCTACTACCATCATGTAACTTTTGACTTTTGTGTAGCAGCTATTCAGGAATTTACACTGTAAATTTACATTTACAATTTACAGATGGTCAAAATAATCATTCGGTCCCTAGCTGGGCCATGCTAAGTTAGCGAGTCCCATAGCATTTCTTTTGGGGCATGAAATAAATAAAAATATTCCTTGCATCCAAAGCTTAGCCATCTCATAGAATTGAGCCCTGTTTGGAGAAGGGAGAACATAAATGTGTCACAGCCTCAAGACATCATCATAACATGGGAACTCATTCTACCAACCCTCTCAGATCCTATCAAATGGGGTAGATCTTTTTTTCTTTCCTTTATGGAAATGCTCTTCAGGTTAGTTCAATAGCTTACAGCCTTGAGGATGCCAAATATGAATCTCTCAGCTACTTATTCCCACAATCCCCTTCTCTGAAGAGTGAATGATTTTCTTCTGGGGTGGTGCTTACATGGGCAGCTACTTTAATCAGGGCTCTTTAGGGTTTGAGGAATATATGCTCACTCAGACAAGTTCAAGTTAAAAGGATTTTTATTGTAAGATTATTCTCAATACTAGGGAATATTATTATTATTACTATTATTATTAATAATAGGATAAATATTTTCAGGCCCCCAACACAAGAAGGAGAAGGGTACTTTGAGAGAACTGGGAAGCAAAAGCCACCGTTTCTCCCTCCAGGGGTGGGGGAGGGCTGTGGCCTCTCTCATCTTTGCTCCCTTCTGGAATCTTCCCCATTCTCCTTTTAAATAAGTAATTAATTAATTAAAAATTAAATATAAATTAATTAAGTTTTTCTATTCTTTTTCAAATTCTTTTCCCATTTAGGTTATTACAGAATACTGAGCAGAATTCCCTTCCTATACAGTAGGCCCTTGTTGGTTATCTATTTTAAGTACACACTGCTATATTTAAAATAGATAACCCATTCTCCTTCTTGCACCTGATCTGTCACCACTCTGGGTGGCTGGGCCTGTGGCCTCATCCCTCCCCATCATGACCTCTCTACTCCCGGTGACCCCTGTCAACTGGCAGGTTGGTGTACTGATTCTAAATTCTTAGAGAAGGATTTATGGCTGAATCGTGCCTTGGTGGACAGAGCCTTATATGACACACGGGTGACTGGCCAGCATATGGATGGTCTCCTGTGGGTCAGGTTTCCTCCCCTGGATCAGCCTGGGGCTGGGAGCACAGGACTTGCAGCTTGCTTACTGGGGGCTGTGGACAGGGATTCGTCTACAACCTCTTTCTTACTCCAATTAGAGTAAGACACGGGGTTAGTGTGACCCATATTTTAAATAAAATACAGAGGTTGTGACAACCAAAAATGTCTCTAGACATTGTCAAGTATCCCCTGGAGAGCAAAATTGTCTCCCCCAATTGAGCACCCTTGTCCTAGAGTAATAATGTGACAAAATAGGTGCTGACTCAGTTTCGGCTAAGGCCCAAGACCATAGATTTCAAAGGACCTCCGCACTTCAAAGCAAAATGCTAAATCACCTAAGCGAGATTTTCAAAGGAAGTACCGAAAAACCAGATGATTGTCCCAGTGGCCCTAACCCAAGAGGCAACTCAAAGAAGGTACCCACTGAGTGATGCTACAGGGCAAGGCTCCTTCACCCCCACTTACAGCCCAGGTCATGACTTCTTCCCTGATTTCTTCTTCCTACTTTTTCTTGGCCTGTTCAGGAAGGAGATGGCAGTGTCCATGGTCCACTCATTTATCATTTTAGTCATTTTGTTTTTTACTCCATAGGCTACCCTGTCCCTATCTAATCAGGGGGCTGCTTCCTGTTTTTGTTCGCTGCCATTCGTCCTGCTGGAGCGATTTTTATCATCAAACAATATGAAAATAGAATGCTAGGAATTGGCACCCCTCTCCTGTTGGGAGGCCATGGGGCTGGCCAGTTGGCTTGGGCAGAAGATACGGAAACAGCAGGAGACCCAGGCATGTATTGTGTGCAGGACAAATACCAAAGCCCGCCTCTAGTTCCCTTCACATGGACACCCCTCAAAAAATAAAAATAATGATGCAATTTGTTTAAACCTAAAGACATCTATTTACAAGCACTTCATGGTCCTTCTTCCTGGGGAGCGGGGGCAGTTTTCAAAGTTTGATGAATGGGTTCCTTCTGCCATCTGGAATGTGCACAAAGGTGGGCATTCCCATTCAAGGTTGGCTCTTGGCTTCCTCCCTGGTCAATATCTGCAGCCCGGAAGGAGCCATGGTTCTCAGAGAATGGCAGTGCATGGGTGAGGACGTTGACTTCAGATATCAGGGCAAGCAGGAAAACTCAATGACGTGAAGGCCTCAGAAAAGTTCTCCTATAGGCTCATCAGTTTTGCCATCACATGAACTTAAGTTACTCACGATCTGCCTGGTGGGAGAAATTGTGAGGTGTTGGGTTTTTCCTCACGTGTCAAGCACCTACTGGGTGCCTGGCATCGGGAGAGCTGATTTAAAGGAAGAGCAAGAAACAGAAGATCAAGGAGGAGAAAGCATATTCTCTATGTAGTCACCAGTCCCTTTTTTTAAAAAAAGTAATCAGCCAAACTTCCATTTCTTTTACACGTTCATTGATAATCCCTGCTTCTCCTTCCTCATTAAAAAAAAAAAAAAATGACCCCGAGTTCAACACCCCAATGATCCCATTAATTACACATCATTACGAATCTGACCTATGGCTATAAATATGTGGCTTGCATGCTTTTATTCTCCATCCCAGACCCATGGCAGACATTGCTAATCAATCATGACATTCTTTCTCCCATTTGTTGCTGTGGCGTTAGGATCGTTCTCAGAGCAGCATTCCAAAGTCAAAAATGTTACCTTCTTATCCCTCCTGGGAGATCCCATTCCTTCAGAAACTATTGTCAGCTAAGCAGGCAGCAAGTTGCCAGATAAAATACAGGACAATCAGTGAAACTGGAATTTCAGATAAATAAGAATTTTTAGTATAAGTGTACCCCCAAGTATTGCATGGGACATCCTTACACTAAAAAAAAAAATTACTCATTGTTGTGCATCTGAAATTCAAACTTTACTGGGAATCCTGTATTTTTATTTGTGAAATCTGGCTCCACTACCTAACATCCGCTTTTAGAAGCGGAGTTGGGATGCTCTAACCTGTATAAATCCATAAGGTTGTCATTTCAGGGCTGAACCGAGAAGAGGTGAGACTTTAGTAGATCTTGGGCGGGAAAATATTGATAATTTGCCATCAGCTGTGGTGGGAAATGAGAGCCTTTCTTTTTGTCTTGAAATTATACTCGTCTTCCTACTCAGCCTATAAGACGAGTAGTGGGTACTGAGACACGTCAGGCTTACAAAACCACTTTTGGATAAATAGACCCTTCATCATTGCTTTGGGGGTGGGAGCGGGCAAGACAACCTGAATGTAGCCAATCAGGTCTCCTTGGCACCAGTGTATCTTTGAGGATGTGGAGTTTTTGCTTGAGGGCACAGTGGGAAGGATCAGGGAGGAGAAAGAGAGGTAGAGCCCTAAGGGCTCTGATCTCTGTGCACGATTTAAGACGCTGAAAGCCAGGATTAGAACACTCCACCGTGGTTGCATTGGCTGTGTCTATGTCACTTTCTCCAATAGAGCTGGTCTTCCTTCACCAGGCATAGACAGGTATGGCCTTCCTGCTTGTTTCCAGCAGGCAGACGTGTTGATGGATGTCGCCACGCCCTGTAAGAGGTGACATATTTTATGTACCACTCCTGATTTTAAGGTGTGCAAAAGGCGGCAGGTGGGCACGGATAGTTGAGAACAAGTTCTCCACCTCGCCAGTAGTTCCCAGACTTTTCTGCACATTTGAGTTACGTGCAGAGGTTTTACAAATCCTGATGCCTCTGCTCAGACCCATCAAATCGGAATGTCGGGGATGGGGACCAGTTGTTTCTGGAAGATCTCTAGATGATTCCAATGTGCTGCCACGTTTGGGAACTGCTGGTCTATGCTCGACATGTTTCCTCTGCTCCAGCAAACACGTTCTCAGCTAGACATCCAGAGATGTGACCGGCAGTGGGGTGTGTGTGTGTGTGTGTGTGTGTGTGTGTGTGTGTGTGTGGAAAGTCGCCCTTCCTTGTCCGGCCAGGGGGAGGAAGAGGGAGGAGGGAGGGGGTCCCCTCAGGATAGAGTGGCATTGTTTTGTATCAGTTTCTGGCTTTCTAGCTTGGCTGGGCTGGCGGAACAAAGAAGGCTTCATGCAGGACAAAAGCGCACTGTTTCACCTAATGAGGAACAGTTGAGAGGTCTGGTGACAGCGCCCCATCAGTGAGGGACAGAGGGCGGCAGAAGAGGGTTGTCGGGCCGCCTAATGAAGACCAGTTGAGAGGTGCCGGCCAGACACCAGACTCGGCTTTCTTTGTGAGGCTCCAACACCACCCCCACCTCCCCTGTCTCAAGAGGCTTGGCCCTGCTTCCAGAGAGAGAGAGAGAGAGAGACATGCTTAGATTCATCTGTCACAGTGACGGGTCCTGACCCCATGACCTCTTGAGCCATGCCCTCCGGCCTCTGGATTTGACCTTTCCAAAGAGCCGCCAGTCCTCGGCCAGAAGGGCCCTATTGACTACCTGCTAGTGGCCACCTGCTGAAGCAGCCCCTGAGAAATTAAAGCCGGCAAATGGTTCACCGGGGACTCTTTGAGGCTTTGCTGGATGGAGTGCTGTGTCCAGGGCCCATGAACCAATCTCTCTAATTGTGTTGCAAGATGCCTTTCCAGGACTTGGAGCTTGGTTGAACTTGGGGGCTTGTAAAAAGCAGCATTTTGAGACCAAGAAAGAGACAGAGAGTTACTGGGAGGAGATCTGAAGCCCCCCTGCTTGCCCACAGGCCTAGCTGGAAAGAGGGGAGCGTGTGCAGGCAGGTGAGCTGGAAGGATTTTACTCTCCCAGGGCGCTGGCTTCCAGAAACACAGCCACTCTGGGGCCTTTATGGGAACAAAGTGTCCCTAGCTCCAGAAACAGTCCTGCGTTTATCCAGACCCTTGAGTCCTTCCCTAGGTCATTGTAGAGGTTGTACCACATGCACCTGTGATCTTCTGTGGGTTAAAATGGTCAAACATTGGCAATTTCATATAGTTTAAGCTAGTAAGGGGATTTGGATAAATTGTATCTTCTCTGAAAAGAGGTGATGGTATGGCAGTTGTCTATTACCCCCAAACTTAGAGGCTTAAAAGGGCAAACAGTTATCATCTGACAGTTTCTGTCAGTCAGGACTCTGGGCTGCTTAGCTGGGTGGGTCTGGCTCAAGGTCTCTCTTGAGGGTGTTGTCAAGATGGCGGCTGGGGCTACGGTTTCATCTGAAGGCTTAACTGGGGTCGGGGGATCCACTTCCAAGATGGTGCACTCACATGGCTGTTGGCTGGAGGTCTCAGTTCTTGCCAAGTGGACCTCTCCATGGGCTGCTTGAGTGTCTTCATAACATGGCAGCTGGTTTCCCTCCAAATGAATGATCTGAGAGAGAGAGAGAGAGAGAGAGAGAGAGAGTGAGGAAGTTGCATTGCCTTTTCTAGTCTTGGAAGTCACACTCTGATGTTTCCACAGTATCCTGTTGGTTATGAAAGTCAGCCCTATTCAGCATAGGCGGGGAGAACGTAAGTATGTGAATGCCAAAAGCCAAGGGTCTTGGGGGGCCCATCTCGGAGGTTGGCTACCGCAGAGGGACCTTGTTTCCTACCTTCTTCTGCAATATAATGATTTACTGCTCCCCTGGCTGTTTCCTCTCCACACTTCCTGATGCATCTTGATGTTATTTAAAGGCCGAATCTCTTTGTCAGCTCTCTCCCTGCCTCTACTATACTAAACGGGAGTCTGGTTAGCCAGGAGCTTTTAAAACTTGTAGCTGGAGAAGTAGCAGGAATAGTCTGTGTTGGCAAGCACAGACATCCTTTGCTGTTCAGCTTCCAGGATTTTGGTGCCCAAATCCTCGTTTGGGAGAATTTCAAGTCTGACAAAGAGGAGCATCAGTATGGCATTTATTGTGTGATTAATTTATCAGATATAGTTAAACCTCCCGAGAAACTCTAGCTTACACATTTTCCCACCAGCAATCATATATAAGCCCAGAACAAGGTAGTGAAAGATGCTAATATTTATTGGGTGTTTAGTGGGTGCTGGACCCTTGATTGAAGGCTTTGCCTGCCTTATCTCATTTAATTCTCATAATAACCTCAGACTGTAGGCACTATTATTACCTTGGTTTATAGAAAATGAGATTCAGAAAAGTTGGAGCTTGTCCACTGTCACATGGCTGTTGAGAGTTCAGATTTGAAAGCCAGTGTGTGACTTTGAAGTCTGAGCTTAGAACCACGATAATGAACCAGTTTGAATGAGGGGGAAGGAGGTTAGAATGGATGACCCCTCACATCTATTCCACACTGTGACTCAGTGAGTGATACCAGACTTTGATTCCTGCCATTTCATGGCGGGTTAGCATCTTCAGAAGCTGACTCTGAGGTGGAGATTAGCACACAGGCAGTTTATTAGGGAGACCTCTTGGGGCCAGTTAACTGTAGAAGGGAGGGAACGAAACCAGGATTAGGTGGAGGAAGAAGCTGAGCTTCAGTGTGATCCCAGGGAGGGCCTCAGCCAGCCTCATGGGGTAGATGGAGCTTGATGGTCCTTCATAGATGTTCCAAGTTGGGGTGAGAAGTCTGGTCTCTTACACCCCGATGTTGATCAGTTACTGAGTGTGGACTCCATCCATCTTGACCCTCTTCCATCTTGGAAATTCCCAAAGAGGAATTTGAGGACCATCCTTCAGCAGCACTCCCAAGCAATGGTGACAATTAGTCCTTCATTTATGAAGGGGGATCTGGGAGGCACATCACAGCATTCAGTGTCAGTTTCTAATACAATTAAGAAAGTCACACCTATTCACAGACACATATTCACAGATGCGCATATGGGTGCATACACATACACACCTGCGTTCATAATGGGGAACTCTAGGCAGCAGTAAAGAATAAATTCAGCCATGAGAACTCACTTGAGTATTCAGAAGGGACAAAATACATTTGAGAGCTTCACAGGAATTTCTTTCCTCTGAGCTGCCCATTATCAATGTTAAATCCATCCACACTGCCCTCAGCACAGATATACCCAGTCACTAAACAGAATATCTATGTACATGGTACATAATGCAACAACACATACAGAACACACACCTACCTACAGACACAATCTATTGACACACATACACTAACAAGTGCATACAATACCCACACATGTGTATGCAGGTATTCACAACACATATAAGCCCATTCAGACACAATACACAGCTACATACACCCAACATACAGATGGTGGGGTTGGTCTAAAGTCAGTGAGAAAATCTCTTAAAGATGGAATTATCTTTTTAAAAAAATTGAAGTCTAGTTGATTTACAGTGTTGTGTTAGTTTCAGGTGTACAGCAAAGTGATTCAGTTATACATATATATAGTTATACATATATACGTATATATCAATACATATGTATATATATTCTGTTTCAGATTCTTTTTCCTTATGGCTTATTACAAGGTATTGAGTGCAGTTCCCTGTGCTATACAGTAGGTCCTTGTTGGTTATCTATTTTATACACAGTATTGTGCATATGTTAATCCCAAACTCCTAATTTATCTGAAATTATCTTTGAAAAATATATTAAATTACCACATTATGAGAGACACATGGGGAACCAGACTAGTTATGGGAACAACGGAGGCACATCTTACATCTTAAGCCCTCCCTGGGGCATAAGCAGTTCACTGAATAGAATGATGTGCAGAGTTCCGTTTATATTAGTTACTTTATCCCTCTCTGTCTCTGTCTCTCTGTCTCTTCTTGTCTCTCTACCTTCCCCTATCTTTCTCATCCTCTCACTCAGCAGTTGAATTAGTGCCAGGTAGACACATGATGTTTCTGCACTACATCGTGTTACCTAGACACAAACACACAGGCGCACACACACAACAACAATGGAAGAGAATTCCAGTAAAGATGGAAAGTAAAGAACTCCTGCCTTTCCTCTCTGGCATCTCTTCCTCCGAGCCCCAAGCTAGCAAATCAGTGGAGAAGCGCCCACAGCCTTGGACCAAAGGTGGTGGATCCACCACTGTCCTCACCACCTCCCCCTCAGGGGCGCTGTGTCTACAAGCCTCGTTGTCAATAAGAGGGCAGCGTGGAAGGCGATGACCAGCCCTGGTGAAGGCCTCTATAGTGATTGCCATTCAGCCTCTTATCCTGGGAGCAAACACTTTGTAAGTCTGAAGGGGCCCGATCGGACCTCATAAGGCTGCCTCTCACCATCACCCATAGTTGGAACAGAGCTTTCTTTTCCCTTTCTGTTTTTCTCCTTTAGCGTTTAACTCCTTCTTTTCCTTTCCCACTTCCTGAAACCTGTCTCTTTGCTTGTTCACCTTTCATTGTCTTGAAAAGACCAGCCCTGTCCCCACATCTCCAAGCTCACCCCTCTTCTCTCTCTGGAAGATCCATCCTGACGGTGGGCTGCTCTTCTGTGAGTCCATCCTTCATTTCTCATCCAGGGTTTCCTTCTATCCCCAAGTCCCATTTCAACATTCCCGTCCTGCTTTCCTACAGCCCATAACTCTCTGGCTAGGGGATTAACATGGTGATTTATCTGCAAAATTCCTTGAGTGAGGGATGAGGAGGGAGGAAAGCCCAGAGAGACGTTTGTCCCTGAATATTGAGTGGTGATTCTGTACATTTAGCAAATGATAAAATAAGCTCTGGGGGTCTGGAATGGGGGGAGGTCATTGGATGGTTTGAGTTCAGTTAGGGAGTGTTATCATTGTGCAAAGTTCCAAGATTTCCTCTCCATCCTCTGCCCAACCCATACATATAGCCTGATCCATTTTTGTTAGCAGTTTAACTCTCAGATGTACCTACCCCATGCTCCCCCAGCTCGTCTACCTTCTTTCAAGACCCCCTAACCCATATGGCAATACCTGTTGGTTCCATCAGTAACCCCTTGACCATACTTTCAAACAGCCGTGGACGAAAGACCAAAGAAACTGTCTTCCTGTATCACCTATCAAGGAAAGGGTAAGGAAAAAAATAGGAAGAAGGAATGGAAACAGAAAGCATGATCAAAGTCTCTTTCCAGCCTGACTTTGGCCATGATAGTTACTATTTGAGATTAATACCCCTAAGTATTTCCATAAGGCTAACTCCATTCACTACCTATAGTTCCCTCTGTTGTAGGTGCCTTTTCTACTAGTTGGGAAGTGTTAATCCAACAACACTCCCTCTCTCCTGGATGGCTTAGTATTCCATGCCATCTATACATCAGCCAGCCTAGACCAAAGGCACAGTTTGTTGATGTAACATAAAAAAAAACGCCCAAGGAACGTTCCTTCTCACTTCTCGCTAGACCTTCTCTCTCTCTCTCTCTCTCTCTCTTTTTCTTTTTTTTTTTTAAAAACTCCAAATGCTTTTATTTTTTTAAAAATTATTTATTGATTTATTTATTGGCTGTGTTGGGTCTTCATCGCTGCATGTGGGCTTTCTCTAGTTGTGGAGAGCGGGTGCTACTCTTCATTGCGGTGTGTGGGCTTCTCAGAGCGCAGTCTCAGTAGTTGTACACGGGCTTAGTTGCTCTGCGGCATGTGGGATCCTCCGGGACCAGGGCTCAAACCCGTGCCTCCTGCATTGGCAGGTAGGCTCTTAACCACTGCACCACCAGGAAGTCCCTCTCTCTCTTTTTTTAAAGCAGATAGTCTATTCTTACATAGGCATAAGGTGAGTGATATTTATTTATTTGTTTACTTATTTATTTTTAATACTAAAATGCACATTTATTTAAAGAAGAAGATTCTAAACATCAAGGCTTCTCTGTTCTTGGCAGCAAAAAACATGGCCAAACAGAGATGAAAAGTAGAATGAAAACTAAAGTACCTGAAATTAAAAATAAGCCAATTTACATTTCACTTAAGAGAAGCAAACATAGAGGTCAGATAATAATTTCAAAATCTAGTTTACAAAGAGAAAAACAAATCTGGAACCCAAACCCAAATGAGTTGGAAATAAAAAGGAAAGCAATAAAAAGAAATAAACATGTACAGAAGCTATAACCGCCTCCCTCAACCTATGACATTCTGGAACTTTTTTTTTCTCCCCAGCTTCATCTCACATCTGGGCCAGAGGCAGACTGGACACCTCAGGGATTGTCACTTCCCCAGATGACGCTAAATTCATAAGTCACAAACTCTAGGAGTAAAGACCAAAGTTCTCCCTGGGTCTCCAACATGGACTTTAAAACAAAACCAAAACGTTTGCTTGAGAAAATCTTCATATCCATTAGCTTGAACCATATGAAATAGTCGTTTTTATAGGTAAAAAATGAGTGCATATTTCTCTAGCCCTTCTCTTAATAATGGCATTTCAAGGGCTCCAGAACATCAGGGAAGAGGGAGGTGGCAGTGCCCCTTGGATATGATCAAGGTGCATAGGGAATGCCTGGAGGGAGATTGTGGCACCTGAACTGTGTGGTCCCTAGTCACATTCGAGACACAAAATAGAGACCCTATGAGAAAAGGTAAAGTGCATTTTCTTGGGAGGAGGGCTGAGGTCCTGCCCAAATAGCCTGTGGGAACTGGGTTATTGCATTACTGCTGTTGATCTATCCAGTGGCTGAGGAATTAGGGAAGCTGAGATAATGAAAGAGTAAAAATAAACATGTGAGAGTAGAGAAATTGGTAAGGTGGTGATGGAGACACCCACCCCTCCTCCCCCAGGCATCTTCCTTTTCTTCCTTCCAGCTGTTGGCTAAAAGAGACTTCAGGGTGACATTCTAAATTGAAGCTCAGAGTTCACCAAAGAGTCCTTGCCCCAGATTTTCTAATCCCCCATGGTCTACCTCTCTCCACTTAAAGTAGTCCTTCAATACCCTTTATTGCCTCAGTTTCAGAAGGGTGTCAACAAGCCATTGGAGATCAATACACATTAGTCCATCTGTTTTCACTTTGAGGTGCTACATTCAGCATATGTCTTACAGTTCTTCTGATTGATTACTTTGAGCACCACCGTTTTGCTTTTGAGTCAGAGTTTTCTTGCCTTGTCTGCAGGCGTAATTTCACTTGTAACTAACCAAGTTTTTCATAACAACTCTGGTGTAACATTGCTTCTCCTCAGTTTTGGCCAAACCAGAGAAGAAGGTAGCATGCTCCCAATCCTGAAGGCTCAAACCAGAAATATGTTCTCTGCTTCCCTGACTTGGTTCATCCTTTTGGGTGCCACTAGCTTCCCAAAGTCTGGCCCAATGCAAATTTGTTTATTTATGCAAGGGTCCACAGAGCTGTTTTACTTTCTCAAGCTAGATGCCGAAGCAAATAGTTGAATTTGGAAAATGAACTGGTGTATAATGAAAGCAGGAGGAGACTAATTCAGGTGTGACCCCCGCCCCCGCCAATGCATTGTTAGTTATTGATGAGCAAACTCTGGAGGGCACCAGCAACTGTGTTCTGATAAACAATATTTTATATAGAAAATATAATGGCATTTTGTAATAGGGACTGTCTCTTAGTGCTCCAGCCATTAATTCCTGACCATAAGTCTGACGTGAGGTCAAATGACTGGGATCTGGGATATTTCCATGGTTGAGTTTGTGGATGCAAAAGTACAAATTACTGAAGGCTGACCAAAACCACGTCATGAAACTCCTAATTACCCATGTCCCCTGAGAGGCATTTTAGCACAGATAATACAAAAATGAATACCCAAGGTGTCATTTATCTTTGGTTTTGGATTATGTGCTATGACTGTTTCTTTTTGCCTCTGATTTTCCATATTCAATATTCTTATTATCGTCATTAATAATTTTACATAAAATCATAACACTGCAGAATTGGAAGGGATTTGGGGATTTGATTGTTTCAGGATTTTCAGACTATTTTCAGTGAAGGTCCAGAGTTCCGGAGAGGAACCCTGGGAAGTAAGGGGAGGAAAAACAGGATGCAGGTCTCCCATTGTACAGATCACAGAACTGAGCCCCAGCAAAGGGTGAGAACCTTCTAGCTGGTTGATGCTGGAGCTGCCTAGACCTATGATCTCTCACTGCAAGGAGAGAAATTCTTCTTTTATTCCTCTTTCAGACTTGGCCTATGAAAATAATTTTCACCAAGTTGTTCCTGTCAGTTAATAAGGAGAATTTGGATTTAGGGAAGGAACGGAGGAAAAAAGAAGGAAATTAATATTTGCTTCCTTGTATCAGACCCTTTACATAATTTATTTCATTACATCTTTGAAATAATCCAATGATGTTGGGATTTATCACCTCCATGTTACAGACAGGAACACTGGGACTTTAAGAAGTGACAAAGTTTCTTGCGTAACGTAGAACGATCAGAAAGTGTCAGAGAGTGGATGCCATGCTGCCAGTGCCAACCCAAGAGTTCAATCTTCCCAGGAGGGAACATAAAGAAAAATAACAAACAAAAGAGATGGCTCAATCCAATCCAGTAAAGATGGCGGCACATGAAATTTCCAGGATGGATTTGCAGGGTGTGGCTCCATGAGCATCCTGGTAAAGGGAATGCACTAGCCCCCCAGGGTGGCTTGCTTTGCTTTCCTTGCCTTCTTTACAGACCAATAGAGCACCCAGCTCTGAGATAAAGAGGTAAAGCTCAACATGTACCCAGCCAAGGAACATCCCAAGACCAATAATTTCCTGTCTCCCAGTTTGGCTGGGAATATTTTTCTTGGATAATCACCCCAATTTTTTTTCACTTCTTTTCTTTTTCTCACATGTAACCCTTGGCATGCTTCCATGCCACCCAGATACTACAATAGAAGCGATATAAGATTTTCCCCTAAAGCCAAATTCCTTGGGTGTTAAAGTTGCATTGTTTTAAAAAGGCTGATGGTGGCTAAGCCACAGAAGAATGAATATGACGTTATTTGCTCCTTGCTGGGGAGGCGCCTGTGGGCTGGTGTCACCTGTCACTGGGAGACAAAGAAAGTTGTGTTCGTCTCTCTTTGAATGACAGCTCCTTAGGAGTCACTGACCTTGTTTATTCAGATCCTGCCTCTTGTCTAGCAGGTTGCGCGGGCTATTTTTTTTTTTTTTCAGAGTAATCATATGTCCTTTTATTTATTTATTTATTTATTTATTTTAACAGCTTTATTGGAGTATAATTGCTTTACAATGGTGTGTTAGTTTCTGCTTTATAACAAAGTGAATCAGTTATACATATACATATGTTCCCCATATCTCTTCCCTCTTGCATCTCCCTCCCTCCCACTCTCCCTATCCCACCCCTCTAGGTGGTCACAAAGCACTGAGCTGATCTCCCTGTGCTATGCGGCTGCTTCCCACTAGCTATCTATTTTACGTTTGGTAGAGTATATATGTCCATGCCGCTCTCTCACTTTGTCACAGCTTACCCTTCCCCCTCCCCATGTCCTCAAGTCCATTCTCTAGTAGGTCTGTGTCTTTATTCCCGTCTTATCCCTAGGTACTTCATGACCTTTTTTTTTTTTTTTTTTTGGTACGCGGGCCTCTCACTGTTGTGGCCTCTCCCGTTGCGGAGCACAGGCTCCAGACGCGCAGGCTCAGCGGCCATGGCTCACGGGCCCAGCCGCTCCGCGGCATGTGGGATCTTCCCGGACCGGGGCATGAACCCGTGTCCCCTGCATCAGCAGGCGGACTCTCAACCACTGCGCCACCAGGGAAGCCCACCTTTTTTTTTTACAATAGCCAGGACATGGAAACAACCTAAGTGTCCATCAACAGATGAACGGATAAAGATGTGGCACATATATACAATGGAACATTACTCAGCCATAAAAAGAAACAAAATTGAGTTATTTGTAGTGATGTGGATGGACCTAGAGTCTGTCATACAGAGTGAAGTAAGTCAGAAAGAGAAAAACAAATACCGTATGCTAACACATATATATGGAATCTAAGGAAAAAAAAGAAAAAAGGCGTGGGCTATTTTTTAAGGCTCTTTTCCAGATTTCTTTTGTGAACCCCACACTGCGAGATTTGGGGATATGATACCTATTTCCAGTGGCTTGCATGATTTCATCTTTCTGCCTGTTTCTCCTGAGAAAATGGGCTTCGCACAGTAGGGCGATTTCTGACTCTGCCCAGCAGCTTTCATAGAAAGAGGTAGCAGAATGTATGAGGAGACATCTTTTCCCTTTTCACCTGGACCCGAAATTTGGGACTGAGGAACCCATGACCAGCTTTATTGTTTATCTGCCTATCTTCTGTGTACCCTTAGATAAATGAGAACTAGTTTTATGTAAACCCAGCAAACAATGTTAATTATGAAGAATGTGATAAAGTTTAAAAAAAAAACACTAATGCTTAACAAAAGAACAATATTAAAATTGTGGAGGAGAAAATTCTAGAATCCTCTTTGGTGAGGCCCTTCAATTATGTGTCATTCTAAGAAGTATTTGTTATTGTATACTACAAGTATTTATTGATTACCTACTACATATTAGGCAGTGTCATAGATGTACAAGCACAAGCCAGACAGATATTGTTTCTTAGGGAGTTGATAAGCCATTGGGAAGGATAAGCATCCAGACAGTATTTAATAAATAGTGTCCAATGAAGAAGGGTGTATAGTAAGAGGTAGCTTATAAGAGGGAATCTTAACTTTCGGGATCAGGGAAAATGCCTCGAATGAAGTGACTTTGGATCCCTCTGCACCATGTCCTCTTTCTGCATTCTGCTAGACCCAAGCTTAAATGGTGTCATCTGAAAGCTTAATTCTCTAACCCAGAAGATTCCATGACCATGATGGGAATGATAAACCCCATTAGCTCTGGACCATCCATCATATCTTGACACCCGGAGGTGATATCAAATCTTTGATAACAAATCCTCTTTGAAGTTTGCTTTCCATCCTGACCTGATGGTTGAGTTTAGATCTAACCTTCTATTTTATTTATTTATTTATTTGCATATACGTATTTTATTTATTTTTTTATACAGTGGGTTCTTATTAGTCATCCATTTTATACACATCGTGTATACATGTCAATCCCAGTCTCCCAATTCATCCCACCACCACCACCACCCACCGCTTTCCCCACTTGGTGTCCATACGTTTGTTCTCTACATCTGTGTCTCTATTTCTGCCCTGCAAACTGGTTCATTGGTACCATTTTTCTAGATTCCACATATATGCGTTTATATACGATATTTGTTTTTCTCTTTCTGACTTACGTCACTCTGTATGACAGTCTCTAGGTCCATCCATGTCTCTACAAATGACCCAATTTCGTTCCTTTTTATGGCTGAGTAACATTCCATTGTATATATGTACCACATCTTCTTTATCCATTCGTCTGTCGATGGGCATTTAGGTTGCTTCCATGACCTCACTATTGTAAATAGTGCTGCAGTAAACAATGGGGTGCATATGTCTTTTTGAATTATGGTTTTCTCTGGGTATGTGCCCACTAGTGGGATTGCTGGGTCATATGGAACCTTCTAGTTTATATGTGAGTATTCAGTGAAGGAGGGAGGCATGTGTCCTCTTTTTTTCTCTGTATCTCAGATCTTCATTACTAAATGATAGCTGTAATGTAGCCTATTAACTGCTCTGTCTTGTAGGGATTAAGAGCTATTAGAAACTATTCAATCTTCCCACAGTTTTAGAGACTTAGGAGGAGGAAGGATGGAGACTTTTATCATCATTGTTATCAAAAAGGAAAAATAAAAAGACTTACCGTACGTAGCTCTTCATTCTCGAAAACACTTAAGAGTTCGAATACCCATAAATAGGAAACATTTTTTTAAACCAAGAATTAGTTGATTATGACAAAGTGTATCATCCCCAGTATCATTTGAGCAAAGTTTTGCATCAAATATCCATATGCTGTTAGGAAAGTGCCTCTTCTTTTTATACCTTAATTCTGTAATTTGTGAAAGCAGAAGGTGAACTAGATAATCTCAAAGTTCATTTCTACTCCTAAAATTTTAAGTTGATGTCTTAGACCTTAAACCATCTCATGATATTCAGATTTTCTAAGTCCTAGCTCATATGGACTTCCAAAATGGTCTTTGATGTATAACACCAGCTAAAGCAACTGGGTGAACTTTGAAATATGACCCTGCATAGAGCTGCAACGAAAACCCTTAAACGGTTTCAGCTCCGAGGTACCATCTTGTTTTGGAAGACTAAGGTAGTCTCTGATAATCTGGAGTGTGAGAACATTCTAGGAGATAGGCAAGGCAATGTAGAGGAGGAGAGATTAGAAACTGCCACAGCAGGTACCAATGAACATGCAAATACTTGACTGACTGCACGGATGAGTGGATGGATGGATGAGGAAGCCTTCATCTCTGACCGAGGGTGTGATTCAATCACCAAAGTGGCCCTCAATAAGGAAACCCATCTCTACTAAAATGGAATGAGTGCTCTAAGTGGTATTCAAAGGTCTAGGTTCAAATCCTGTCCCCTTCCGCCATATGTACGTACTTGCTATATGGTCTTGATGGGTTTAAGTAACCTCTTTGACCTTCAGATTATTCAACTGGTAAAATATTTTTTGTGCGTGTGTGAGGACGCAATGATTTCCTATGTTTACGAGTTATTGACTCATAGTACTTGCTCAACAGACGCGATGACTGATTAAAACAATGTTTTTTTCACCCAACCCCCTGAGAAGCAGTTGGTCCGTTTAATAGTAAAAGTAACCAAGAACAGGGGCAGCCAGTGTTTTTACTGCAAAGTCTGCGTTTTTCTCTCGCCTCACACCAGTGTTTTGCCCGTTCATTGCCTCCAACCTCTACTTTCTTTAGAGCTTATGTACTTGCTGCTCGCTCCACCTGATACACTCTTCCCTCACTTCATTTACATGGTATCCTCCTTCTTTTTTAAAAAAAATTATTTTATGGCCGTGTGGCCTGTGGGATCTTAGTTCCCTGACCAGGGATCGAACCTGCACCCCCTGCAGTGGAAGCGCGGAGTCCTAACCACTGGACCGCCAGGGAAGTCCTGGTATGTTCCTACTTTTATTCTCAGTCTGGGTACCTCTGTCTTTCTCCAGGCTTCCTCTCCTGCCCTCCCCCTCCGAGCCTGGGTTACCACCCTCATTGTGTCCTCTGCACGCTCTCCTCACCTACCTCACCCTTTAACTCTCATGCCTCTCTTTCCCACCAAACCTCAAGATCTGGAAAGACAGACCCTAGGTGTTCCACATTGTTGGATCCCCAGCACCCAGCCCAGTTTTGGAACCGACCAGACTCTCAGCACACATTTGCTGGTTGAGTGAAGCGGGTGCAGATAAATAGAAGTTCCGAGCACCATAAGGAGAGCTTAGGGAAGTGATGACAAAATGGCGGCCACAGATTGGTCAGAAGGGGGACTGAGCTTCCTTGGCCTGCTAACATCTGTCCTCTCTCTGGTGGGCCCTCCAGCGAAGGTTCCATTTCAAATCCTGGCGCCGTCAGATAATGAAGGGCCTGGCTGAGGCTTCCCCTTGGAAGTGGAGAAAGTCCCCCGCCCACCCAGAGGAGGCCTGCTTCTCCTAAGTCTCCTTGTCTGCGGCCTTCCCTCCGTTTTCCATTCTGGGGCTCAGCCTGCTTTGGGAGTCAGGAGGGGACTGTTTGCACCTTCTGCGGAGACAGCAAGGGAACATGATGTTTCACTCTGGCCCCAACCCCAAGCGTCACTGGTGTTGGCTGGGGATCAAAGCCGCCATTCCATTTTTAACCTTCACTGGGCCCCACCTCACCGTGAGCATGTGTTCCGACATTTCATTGTGTGCCAGGGGGATAAACAAAACCCACCCCCCGAGTCTAGGGAAGGATGCCTTCGGGGGAGCTCTGAACCCGGCTGAGGCAGATAAGTGACTCTCCCCCCGCCTCCCGTCCCCCTTGAGTGCTGTGGTTTTTCCTGAACTTACATGACACCACGGTAAGGGAGATGGATGGCTTTATTTTTGTGCAGAACACATCTACAGATGGTGACCCCCGATGAAAAAAACAAAACCAAACCCAAAGCAAACCAAAACAAGCTAGTGTGCAGAGGCGGGGAGGGGTCAGGGGATTCTGTCTTAGGCTTTCCTCTCTCTGCCTTCACGTCTTCCATCTGTCCTCTTCCCCTGAGTCTCCTCTAAATGTCACCCATGTCCCCATCGGTGATTATCAGGGAATACTGACAAGAGATCATTTTATTTTCAGATTAATTTGGATACAAATTAATACATGTTTTTAGAATTTTCAAGCAATTAAAAATAGGTATGAGGAAGAAAGGTGGTGTCTGGTACAAAGTAGGAACTCAAGAAGTCTTTGCGGAAGGAAGGAAAACAAAACATCCCCCATACTCCATCACTAGTAATATTCCGGTGAACATCCATCTATGTATTTATGTATATTCAAACTACATACACAAGCAAAATCATACTATATTCATAATAATATTATGTGTTCATACTTTCTAATACACATAATAAATACTATTCTATATGCTGCTATGAACATACATAGTATAGTCACAGTGTACATATATACTACATATACGTGTATGTGTGCATACATATACACATACATTATATATAGCATGCATTATACATTATATATATATACACACACACACACACACACACACACACACACACACTACACGGTACTATACTATAGTATATAGTACTATGCTATAAAAAGCATAGTTCAGGGCTTCCCTGGTGGCACAGTGGTTGAGAGCCCACCTGCCGATGCAGGGGACACGGGTTCGTGCCCCGGTCCGGGAAGATCCCACGTGCCGCGGAGCGGCTGGGCCCGTGAGCCATGGCCGCTGAGCCTGTGCGTCCGGAGCCTGTGCTCCGCAACAGGAGAGGGTACAGCAGTGAGAGGCCCGTGTACCGCAAAAAAAAAAAAAAAAAAAAAAAAAGCATAGTTCATACTATACATGCAAACAGGATCAAACTCTTTCACAATCTGATTTTGTTTCACCATGTCCTGGATGTCTTTCCATGTCTATGAATTTAGAACAAATTCATCGCATTTCACAGCAGCCAACTAGCCATTTGTGTAGCTGTGTTATCACTTACTTAACCAGTTCAAGAGAGCTGGTTTTGAAATCCCAGTCTTAAAGTAGGCTCATACTTTATTTTTACTCTTACGACACTCTCCCACTGCAGCCTTTACCGAGTGGAGGTCTTAGTTTTCTGCTTCCTCGACTGCAACCTTGTCAGCACTAAGATGGTGCATGCACGTTGGCAGAAATCCACTTGGATTTCTCTGTTATGCTTTAGCCTGGACAAAACAGCCCTTTTTCCTTCGCCTTCATCCACCTGATATGTTTCCACATTTGTTTCTTTGTGGTGGCGATTACTACATCAGACTTTCAAGGGATGGGGTCTGGAGATTTATAGTTTCTAAAAAGCTCTTTGTGTCTTTTGATGGACGATCAGAACCAAGAACCACGAGAAGGCATGGAAAGAAATGACCTCTGCTGTTCAAAAGGACCAAGACCTCATTCTATCTTTGACTTTGGGAAAGTGACTTAACTTGGAGGAAACACAGTTTCCTTGTCTGCAAAACTGGGGAAATTATAATGGAAGCAAACTTGCAGGGTTATTATGAGATTTAACGTAAGTGCATGGTACACAGTAGTTGCTTAATAATGTCAGCTTTTCTTATTTTCTGAGAGGTATTGAAGGTAGGAGATGGTAGGCTCTGGGAATAGCCATTTCTGGATTTGAATCTGAGCTCCATCTCTTTTCAGATGAGTGACTAACTAACCCCTATGAGTTTTCATTTCCTCATCTGTAAATTGGAACTGAAATAGTTATCAAAAATTATTGTCAGGATATACTGTACAACATGGGGAATATAGCCAATATTTTATAATAACTATAAATGGAGTATAACCTTTAAAAATTGTGAATCACTATATTGTACACCTGTAACTTACATAATATTGTACAGCAACTATACTTCAATTAAAAAAAACAAAAAAAATATATCACAAAGCTTACAGGTAATGTATATAAAGGACCTAGTCCAGGCACTCAAATGGTAGCTGTTCTTAGGGTTTACTTAATTCTTTTTTTTTTTTTTTTGCGGTACGCGGACCTCTCACTGTTGTGGCCTCTCCCGTTGCGGAGCACAGGCTCCGGACGTGCAGGCTCAGCGGCCATGGCTCACAGGCCCAGCCGCTCCGCGGCAGGTGGGATCCTCCCAGACCGGGACACGAACCCCTGTCCCCTGCATCGGCAGGCGGACTCTCAACCACTGCGCCACCAGGGAAGCCCCAGGTTTACTTAATTCTAATTCTTCTGTTTCCACTCTAGGAAAGGATTGAATGGTCTACTATTCCCACTGCTGTGGCCATGATATCAGGGCTTTCTTGCCCAAAGAAGATGCTTATTGATATGTAGATAATATGGAGACAAAAGTCAGAAACTTCACTCTAATCCTGCCTTTCTTATTTACTGTCTCGAATGAACTTGGTCAAAGCACTCAGCCTCTTACTTTTGTTGTTCCTCAATTGTCGACGTTATCTGTAATACAAACAGCTCCCTGTATCCCTGGTACTTAGTAGTTTACGAAGCATCTTTATAGTCATTATTCTATTCCCAGCCAATGGCTCGAAGTTTGTAAATACATATTTAACACATCAGCATTCTATCAAATTCGGAGCCACTTTAAAAAATGAAATCTTTTTTAGGAAGCAAGTTTGGGCAGAGGGGTGGGAATGGAGGTTAAGATTTCCTGGGCTACTGAGTATTTTCTTCTTCATTCATTCATTCAACAAACATTGTGTAATTGCTTGTAATGTGCTTGTCCCTGTACTACGATTTGAGGCTAAAATAAGGCATTATCGTTACTCTCCGGAGGCTCTTTATCGAATGGGAAAGACATACATGGAAACATTTAATATACTGGAATGGCAGTGGGTAGTCTAATCAAGGTATGTGAGGGGAAAGTGGAAGAGTAAATACTTAACCCTGCTTGCAAGGCTGGGTGTGAGGGATGGTGCTCAGAAGAGGTTTTAAGACAAGGAAATCCTTGAATTCATCGTCAATGATAAGAGTCCACTAGATCAAGATGGGGTGGATGGGAGTGATGGTGTCAGGAACAGAGCTCTTGGCAGGTGGTACCGCAGGTTTAAAGTCTTAGAGTCAGGACCCATTATGGCATCTTCAAGGTACTCCAAGAAGCCCATGGAATGATATATGAGAGCAGGAGATAAAGCCAAAGCAGTCAGAGGGGCCAGAGCTTGGAAAACCCTGTGCTCCCTAATGAGGGACCTGCCTCTTCCGAGGGCAATGATGGGCTTTACATGGCGGGGACACAATGGCCCAAATCGTGTTTCTCGATGACTAGATTTGGTAGTGACCTAGTTTGGGTTCTCCAAAATGCCAGAGCCTGAGACAAGGATTTGGGTGGAAGTCATTTATTTGGGATGTGATCCCAGGAAACACTGGGAGGGGGTGGGGAAGCGAGTCAGGGTTGGGGAGAAAGCCAATGAAGGGTCCCTGCAGGGCAAGTGAGGTTCCATGTCTCTAGGCCTCTGAGAGACATTGTGGAAATCTCAGGCTTTTTCCATTGTGGGTGAGGAAGCTGGACATTTATCCACCAGCTCCTCCCATCACTGGATCAGGGATGCTCCTGGGGCATCCACTCCCCTGGCACTTCCTGTATATCCCTCCTGGGCTGAGCATACTCTGAGCCAGAGAGTACCCTCAGACAGAGTGCTAAGGTGGTTCAGGTAGGAAGCCAGGTATAGAGACTGTCACTGAAGCTTCAGTTGGGGTCATTTTTTTTCTTTTTTTTTTTTTTCTGGAGTAATCAATGAAAGAAGTTTATTTTATTTATTTATTTTAAATTTTTATCGAGAGCATCTTTTTTTTAAAATTGAAGTATAGTTGATTTACAGTGTGTATAAGTTATATATAACTGAGTCACTTTGCTGTACACCTGAAACTAACACAACATTGTAAATATATACATACATACATAAATAAATAAATATATATATATATATATATATATATATATATATATATATATATATATATATATATATATATATATATATATTCTTTTTCAGATTCTTTTCCCTTATAGGTTATTACAAGATACTGAGTATAGCTCCGTGTGCTATACAGTAGGTCCTTGTTGGTTATCTATTTTATATATAGCAGAGTGCATCTGTTCATTCCAAACTCCTAATTTATCCTTCCCTGCCCTTTCCCCTTTGGTAACCATAAGTTTGTTTTCTGTCTGTGAGTCTATTTCGTTTTTGTAAATAAGTTCATTTGTATCATTTTTTTAGATTCCACATATGAGTGATATCATATGATATTTGTCTTTGTCTGGCTTATTTCACTTAGTATGATAATCTCTAGGTCCATCCATGTTTCTGCAAATGGCATTATTTCATTCTTTTCTATGTCTGAGTAGTATTCCATATAAATACACCACATTTTCTTTATCCATTCATCTGTTGGTGGACATTTAGGTTGTTTCCACGTCTTGGCTGCTGTAAATAGTGCTGCAATGAACATGGGGGTGCATGTACCTTTTCGAATTATAATTATCTCTGGATATATGCGCAGGAGTGGGCACTGAATCATGTCATAACTCTATTTTTAGTTTTTTTTTGTTTTTATTTTGCGGTACACGGGCCTCTCACTGTTGTGGCCTCTCCCGTTGCGGAGCACAGGCTCCGGACGCGCAGGCTCTGCGGCCATGGCTCACGGGCCCAGCCGCTCTGCGGCATGTGGGATCTTCCCAGGACGGGGCATGAACCCATGTCCCCTGCATCGGCAGGCGGACTCTCAACCACTGCGCCACCAGGGAAGCCCTATTTTTAGTTTTTGAAGGAACCTACGTGCTGTGAAGAGAGAGGCTAAATCTTGATGACATCATTTGAGTACCTGGATCCAATCATGCCTGACGGCAGACAGCTCTACTCTGAGGCTTTTTAATTATGTGAATCAATATAGTATTTTTAGTTCCTAAAACCCATTTGAGTTGGGTTTCTCTCCCTTGCAAACATAAAAGCCTTAACTAAAGCATTAATAATGTCTTTGGGGCAGCCCTTGCTATAGCCCAGGATCTCTCTTTCTAGGCATCTGAGATATTGGGATCTTGAACCATCCAAAAAATAATAACTACAAAAACTTCAGTAACAATTTATTGAATGCTTCCATACAGCACATCACTAACTACATCCTGAGGCACTGTTATTAAACCCATTTTATAGATGCAGAAATCGAGGCTCAGAGAGGTTAAGCAACTTGCCCAAAGCCACACAGCTGGCGAGCGACTGGCAGGAAAACTCAGGTCTGTCTGTCTCCTGACTCTGCGTAGTCAGCTTTCCACTGCTCCTGCCTTAGGAATTGGAAGCTCCCTACTGAATAGACTGAGACATGAGTTGAACTTTGCTAAACACTCACTGAGCATCTGTAGTGTCACTTCATTACCAAGGTGTTAGCGGAGGTCAACAAACAGACAAGAGAAAGGTCATGCTCTCACTCTGAGCTTTTAGCTCTTCTTCCCTCCCAGCCAAACTGCTAGCATGCCAGCTTGGCTCGGAGAATGGCCTGTCACCAGATACTCTCCTCATCTCCGGGTTTCTGTATACAATCTTATTTCCTGTCATGATTGGAACGTCCATTAGGAGGGCCATAACAAAGTCTGCCCCGTAAAGTATGTACACATAAACTCTGTCTCCTGAGCCCCCAGAATCTAGACTATCAGGTGTACTTATCCAAATGTCTCCTAAAGCTTTGATACATTGATCCCATTTGCTCCTAAATCCTGCATCACCTCATGCAAAAAGCAGGGAAAGAGCCCTGTCTTGTGGCTTTTGGAGATGAAAGATATTGATAGCACTGAGTGGTGTCCAGCCATTGAAGATCTAATAGCCATTTGACTAAGCTGCTGCATCAGTAGATGCAGTTAAATACCAGGGTACATCCTCAATGTCACTGAAATCAGAGATATTAAAGCCATTTTGGTATTCCAAAAAAAAAAAAAAAAGAAAAAGAAGAAATTCCCTGTCAATCCATTGTTAATGGTCTGCTAATAGATGTAAGGGCTGCTTAGCACAGGGAACTCTGCTCAATACTCTGTAATAACTTAAATGGGAAAAGAATTTGAAAAAGAATATATACATGTATATGTGTACCTGAATCACTTTGCTGTACACCTGAAACTAACACAACGTTGTTAATCAACTATACTCCGATATAAAATACAAATTAAAAAACAAAACAAAACAGAAACAAAAAGCCCGCCCTGCTTCTATTCCTCAGTTTGGTTTTAGCTGTTTTCTGAACTCTGCTTGAGCAAGGAGAAAGATGGAGGGTGGGAGAGGGTACCTCTGGGAAAAATGGGGAAGCAGTGATGGACTGAGGCCCAGCTGGTCTCTTGCAGGAGGCTTCAGGGTCTTCTGTGACCCAGAGATTGAATAAAGGGGCTGGGCTTCCCCCTGTTTGTTCTAAGGACAAAGGCAACCAAAGAAAAAATACAGGGAGGGTCCAGAAGATTCAGAAGCATGCGTTAAAGTCCCATCTATGCCACTGGTTGGCCTTGGATAAGTCCTTTTCTTTCTCTGAGCCTCAGTTTCTCCATCGGTTGCAACTGAGCTGGATCAGGGACTCCAAAAGGCCTTCTGAGAACCTCCATGCTAAAATCACCAGGGGCAAAAGACATTAAAATGCAGATCCCCAGGCACCAGCCTTACGGAGTCAGAATCTCTATCCCGAGGCCTGTGAACCTATGTTTTTAGCAGGCTTCCTCAGGTGATTCTTACTCAAAGCTGAGTCTGGAAATCACCCAAGTAGCTCAGCCCGTGGTCCTACCAGCTTTGGCCTTCTCCTAGAACGGTTTGGGGACGGATGTCTGGGTTTTCTGATCTCTATTGAAAGAGAGACAGTGGTTCTTTGGGGGCCCTTAGTGAAACAACCAGAGCCACATGGAAAATACGCTGGAGAATCTATAGACTTTGGGTTTACAGTTCAAAGAAGAACTAAAGGAGAAACCCCATTTCCAGATTAGCTACACGCAGCACCAGATGTTAACATTTACTGAGCACTTTTTCTGTACCACACACTTTATGTGGATTATTCCTTTCAAACTCCCCATCCTAGAAGATAGATGCTATTATTACCATCCCCATATTATATTTGAGGGGATTGATGTACCTGGAAGCTAAGTCATTTCCCCCAAATTCCCGAGCTAATAAGTGCGACAGCTATAATTACAAACCCAAATAGTCTAGTTCCTGATGCTGACCATCTCAAAACCATGCCCTCCTGTCCCTGCTGCTGTCATGACCATCTGTGATTTATTTAGCATCTACTACGTGCCTGACATCCTGCAGAATCTTTATACTTATTGACTCTTTATGAAAACCTTGTAGATACTGGGTTTTTTTCCTCATTTGGGGGATTAAGAAATTGAGCCTAAGAGTGCTTTTCTATATTTTATCCAGAGTTACACAGTAGCTGGCCTTAAACATATATACTTGGTGAAGAAATTCCACCCATAACATAAACTTACAGAGGGATGTGTGTGTGTGTGTGTGTGTGTGTAGCTGGATTACAAAACAACCCTTTGTGTTAAAAAGGATGGACCATGCATTGTTCAGAAAAGTTTAGGAGGGTGCGGACTCCAGTCTTTAATTCCCTTTTTGAGAGAAGTGTTGTCCAAATAAAATAAACGGAACTTGTAATGGCTCATTGTATTGCTGGCCTGAGCCATCTCACACGTCTGGCTTTCTGTCATCCCATCTGGCAACTTCCCCTTCACTAAAAGGAGCCTGGGACATTAGCAAGGAGTATGCTTTTTTAAATTATAGAAAGGGATTGTTTAGACTGATCTCAGGGCCATAACATGGAATAATAGAGTGATGGGTTGAGACTGATTTTGCCAGACCAAGAAAGGACTGATTTCACGATGGTTTTGGTGACTCTGCTTCCCCACCACGTTTGACGTTAATGCTGAGATTTATAGTGTAATGGGAACCAGTGGGATTTGATCACTCTTGGCTTCAGTTTACCATGACCAGAGCCCATGCCAGGTTTATTTAGTGTATCATTTTGGTGCAAAGTCTGAAAGTGAGGGCAGGAAAGTGTGCTGGGCTGAGAATCCAGGCTTTTGCTCTCTGTGCAAACGGAGGTAACTGCTTGCCACCGTGGGAATCTCAGTTTGTCCATCTGTACAATAGGATGATTGGGTGGGAAGATTCCCAAAGCCAGGCTTCTTTTTTTTGCTAGAAACCTGGAGATACAGTGAAGAACAGTGCCAGTCATCATACCTAGTTTACAGGCAGATGCTGTAGAGTGCCTAGAGTACAGGACATGGATTAAAAGACCTGCCTCTGCCACTATCCAGATGGATGACCTTGGGCAAGCCACTTCACCTCTCTGAGCTGTTTCTTCATGGCATGAGGCTTACAGAAAGAAGTTTCTCCAAGTGCGACCAGAGGACTTTTTGGATGAGCAAACCCTGGGGCGCTTGTTAACAGCTCAGATCCCTGGATCCCAGCCCAGATCTGCTGAATCAGAATCTCTTGGGGGTGCGAGGTGGGGGGAAGGAAAGGGATATGCATTTCAGCAAGGACCCCAAGGTGATTCTTAACTACACTGACGTCAGATAATGTGTTAAAGTGCCTCACAGTTTTTGAGTGAGGGCTCCAGGCATGCTTGGTGACTTTTATGAACTCTTGCTCTGGAAAACCCTTGTTTTCAACTACCCTCGGCTCCATTGAGTGGTGTCTTATTGCACCCGTAGGTTTTTTCTTTATAAGCATATGTGTATGTGTGGGTGCGCACACGCACACACACATATACAAATACATATATATTAAACTCTGTTTACTGAAGTCCTATCCTTTTTCTAAATTTAACTTAGAGAGCCTCATTTATTCTCACAAGCACCCTAGGAGCTAAGGACTATTTAAAGTGAGGAAAGTGAGCCTCGGGGAGTTTAAAAAGCTTCTTCAGGCTCGTGCCCTAGGTAAGAGATGGAGCTGGATGTGAACCCAGGTTTATCTGACTCCAAAGCCTATTTAATAGATGACATCCTGCTCTTTCTCTCTTTTTTTTTTTTTTTTTTTGCGGTACGCGGGCTTCTCACTGCTGTGGCCTCTCCCGTTGCGGAGCACAGGCTCCGGACGCACAGGCTCAGCGGCCACGGATCACGGGCCCAGCCGCTCCGCGGCATGTGGGATCTTCCCTGACCGGGGCACGAACCCGTGTCCCCTGCATCGGCAGGCGGACTCTCCACCACTGCGCCACCAGGGGAGCCCCCTCCTGCTCTTTCTTAACCGGGTTTACTGTGATGAACATCTCCTGGGGGCACCATCCGTGTAGAAAATAGCACGAACAGTGCCCTCCCTCAGCCCCTGGACTCCTGCCGTAAGGCTGTCCTGCAACCATGCACAACACTCTGCTCTTCTCTGCGTCCTTCCCTCGTCGTCAACACCTTCTTTCATTCTGAGCTCAAATCTCCTTACTTCTGGCTAGAATAATCCAGTCCTGGGTGATAACGCCTTTATTTTCTACTCCTCCATCCTCACGTAGAGCAGCTGTTGTGCTTGTGGGGATGGACTGAGAGTTATCCCTGCCTCCCTCCCACCCCCTACATTTTTTTTGGTTGTAATTCTTTTGTTCCAGTTACCTATGGCTGCATAACCAACAGCTCGAAACGTAGCGGCTTAAAACAAAATCTGCTTTATTTTTAAACTATCTTGCAGGTTAGGAATTTGGGCAGGACTCAGCTGGGCGATTCTTCTGTTCCATGCAGCATTAACAGAGCTCACGGGGGATGGTCGAGAGCAGAGGTCAGAGAACTATGGCCTGCAGGCCAAATCCAGCCCGGCAGCTGTTTTTGTAAATAAAGTTTTACTGGAACACAGCCATGCCCATTCTTTTATATACTGTGTATGATGGCCTTCATGCTGTAACAGCAGAGTTGATTAGTTACAACAGACACTGGGGGGCCTGTAGAGCCTTCAGTATCTGGCATTTTATAGAGAAGGTGTTCTGACCCCCGGGATGGGGGTGTCCAGAAAGGTTTCATTCATTTCTCTGAAGGGTCCGGCTGGAAGGATGGCTCAGTTAGGACTGCTAACAGGACTGCCTACGAGTGACCTCTCTCCAGCAGAGAGACTTGAGCTGCTTCCAGGGCAGCTAAGGGCTCATAGAAAGAATGTTCCAAGGGGCCAAAGTGTACCTCAAAAGGCCTCTTATGACCTAGTCTCAGAAATTTGTGCCAGATTCTATTGGTCAGAAAGTTCAGTAGGATCAGTACAGATTCCAAGGAAAGGAATTAGTTTTCACCTCTCAGTAGGAGGAGTAGCAAATAATTTATGGCCATCTTGAATCTACCACACCTCATTTTTGACAAATTTTCTAATAGGTGCATCTCCTTTCTTGCCTTGGCCAATGATGATCACAGTTCAAATCTTCCTTTGTTGCATAAATATCTATGGGACACGGGTGGGGCGGGGGTCAGTGTTTATTCAATCAACATTCGCTACACTCCTACTAAGTGCTGTGCACTCTGCTAGGTATTAAGGATGCAGCAGTGAACGGAAAAATGTGGCCTCTGTCTTCACGGTACTCACAATCTAGTGAATATTGGTGAAAAAGATGCAGAAGGTATTGGAAATTAAGTTGAATATGTTCTGACTCCTCTTTTGGCTAAATTTCTGAATCCACCTTCATTTATTTTCCTAATCCAGGGGTCCCTAACTCCTGGGCCGTGGACCTGTCTGCAACCTGTTAGGAACCAGGCCACACAGCAGGAGGTGAGTGGGGGAAGAATCCATGGCCCCCATCGCTCGCGTTACTGCCTGAACCGTCCTGCCCCTCCAGCCCCACTCCCCCATCCCGGTCTGCGGAAAAATTGTCTTCTGTGAAACCGGTCCCTGGTACCAAAAAGGTTGGGGACCACTGTTCTAATCCATGTCTTTTCCTAAAAGTGAAATAGGAGAAAAGAATTCTGGTTAACTGTAGGTTCCAACAAGTCAGAACTTTGGTTCCATGCTTTTTCATTTTTTATAGTGTTTATGTGTAGATGATGTTGTGTCTTTCGTATACTTGACAAAAAAATTTCATTGACAACCTTCATTTCATTGTGATTTCTAATTCTGCCACATGGGTTCTAAATTGTCGCCATTTGTATTCTAAGTACCGTGGTGGTGATGACCAGAGTCCTGTTTCCCACAGCCCCCAAATTGGAATTTGGACATAGCAGTGGTTCAGTAAATGATGTTGCACCTACACGGCTGAACGTGCAAATGCCTTCTGGGAATCTGACATAAGAAGGGATCGAGGGCTTCCCTGGTGGCGCAGTGGTTGAGAGACTGCCTGCCGATGCAGGGGACACGGGTTCGTGCCCCGGTCCGGGAAGATCCCACATGCCGCGGAGCGGCTGGACCCATGAGCCATGGCCGCTGAGCCTGCGCGTCCGGAGCCTGTGCTCCGCAACGGGAGAGGCCACAACAGTGAGAGGCCCGCGTACCGCAAAAAAAAAAAAAAAAAAAAAAAGAAGGGATCGATTCTGAAGCTCGCTCCAAGGGTCTAATTGATGCTGTGCATTTGTTCACTGACACAGTCTCTAACATGGAAGGTTCTCCATGTATCTGTTAGTTTGACCCACAGGAATTTCCTGACAGTTGTGACCTGTTGGCCCCCTGGGAGCTGATGTTCAAGCCCTGTCACATCCTGGTGCCTCAGTGGCCAGGGTCATTGGAAGAATAGAGGCTTTATTAGTCTTTTCCCACATCTATCACATTTCCATCAAATCTCTTCCCCCCTCGGACCTTTCATTGTCGGATATCAATGGCTTCATTGTAGTGGGAAGCCCTTATTATCTGAGAGTTCCTTACTGCTCACCTTTCTTTTTTTCCCTTAGCTCTGGAGGTGGAAGTTTCTTTGTGTGTGTGTGTGTGTGTGTTTTAATGAATCTACCTCTATATCCATGGACCTATTTTAATTGAGTATGTCATGCCTAGGAGGTAGTACTTGTTTTTTGGGGGTGTGTATGTAAATAGTTAGAATCTTTAAAAAAAACAATTTTATTGAGGTATGATTGATATACAAAAAGCTGTGTGTATATAATACATACCACTTGATGATATTGCAGATAAGTATATACCCATGAAACCATCTCTACATCTATACTGCAAACCTATCCATCATTACATAAGTTCCTTCTTTCCTCCCTCCCTCCCTCTCTCTTTCCTTCTTTCTTTCTCTCTCTCTCTTTCCTTCCTCCTTCCTTCCTTCCCTTGACTATTCATAAGAGAATAATAACATAAGATCTACTCTCCTAACTAATTTTTGAGTATACAATACAGTATTGCTAACTACAGGCGCTGTGCTGTATGTAGAGCTCTAGGATTTATTCATCTTGCATAACTGAAACTTTGCACCCTTTGACTGACAGCTCTCTGTTTCCCTCGAGCCCCTGGCAACCACCATTCTACTGTCTGTTTCTATGGGATTCCTCATATAAGCGATATATTGTATTTGTCTTTCTGTGTTTGGCTTGTTTCACTTTGCATAATGTCCTCCAGACTCATCCATGTTGTCACAAATGGTGGGATTTCCTCCTTTTTTAAAGGCTGAATAATATTCATATGTATGTAAATACCACATTTTCTTTATCCATTCACCAACTGATGGACATTTAGGCTGCTTCCACGTCTTTGCTATTGTGAATAATGCTGTAATGAACATGGGAATGCGGATATGGCTTCAAGGTTCTGATTCCAGTTCCTTTGGATAAATATCAGAGTGGAATTGCTGGGTCATGTGGTAGTTCTGCTTTTAATTATTTGAGGAGCCTCCATACTGTTTTCCATGGCGGCTGCACCAAGTTCCATTCCCACCAACAGTGTGCAAGGTTCCCTTTCACATTATTGATAACATTTGCTATTTTTTGTTCTTGTTTTTTTATAATTAGCCATTCTAACAGGCGTCGGGTGATATCTCCTTGTGATTTTTTTTTTTTTTTTTTTTTTTTTTTTTTTTTGCGGTACGCAGGCCTCTCACTTCTGTGGCCTCTCCCGCTGCGGAGCACAGGCTCCGGACATGCAGGCTCAGCGGCCATGGCTCACGGGCCCAGCCGCTCTGCGACATGTGGGATCTTCCCAGACCGGGGCACGAACCCGTGTCCCCTGCATCGGCAGGCAGACTCTCAACCACTACGCCACCAGGGAAGCCCTCTCCTTGTGGTTTTGTTTTCCCTGATGATTAGTGATGTTGAGCACTTTTTCCAGGACCTTTTGGCCATTTGTATGTCTTTTTGGGGAGAAATGTCCATTTGGTTCCTTTGCTTATTTTTAAATTGGGTTGTTTCTTTGCTGTTGAGTTGTAGGAGTTCCTTGTATATTTTGGATAGTAACCTTTTATCACATATACAGTTTGCAAATATTTTCTCCCTCTCCATAGCTTGTTTCTTCACTCTGTTGATGATTTCCTTTGCTGTGCAGAAACTTTTGAGTTTGATATAGTTCCACTTGTTTATTTTTGCTTTTGTTGCCAATACTCTTGGTGAATAATTCTGTTAGGAGGTGGCACTTTACTTGAATCTTCTCACTGAATTCTCACATCAACGCTTTGTGTTAAAACCACGTTAGGAGCTTACTCTCCGTAACCAGATAGCATACTGATCCTTTCCTGGTTCTACCATTTATTCTGTGACTATGGGGAAGGTGTTCCAAGTCTTTGTCTTCTGTGAAATGGGGGTGATATTTCAGAGCTCAAAGATGTGTCGTGAGAATTAAGAGGACTAATGGCACATAGTAAAGGTTCAACAAATATAACCAGTCATTATTATTTACCACTCCTCTTCCCAATTTTCAGAAAAGGTCACGGAGGCTCAGAAAGGTGAAGTCACTAGCTCAAGGTCACACAGCTTACAAGAGCAGAGCTGAGATTTTAGCACAGCTCTGCCTGGCTTTAGCATGTGTTCTTTCTCAAGGTTCTACCAGCTCCTATCAGCCAGTAACGCACACATGGCCCTTGTGTGCAGAGCACATCACGGTAGATGCAACAGCACTCCTGCTGGTTTGGTTTTTTTTTTTCCTGCTCACTTTATTTCCCGTTGGGGGAACTTCTTTTCCCTCTAGATGACCTTTATTCTCTTTGGTGATTCTTCTACATGGAGCAAAACACACACAAGCAAACTAAACAGGGTCCATATTTGCAATCAAGAAAACACTTCACAGATGACTTCAACTTGGAAAGAGTGCAACAATCAAAACAGATAAACAATCCTTGGCTAATATTGCCCAAGACTTGGAAAGCCCAAATACTTTCTGGAAAACCAGGGTGGACTGGCCCAGCATCATTCCTGTCCACAAGAGTAGCCCCACATGAGAGGTTTCAGCTGTGCCTGAAGACCCTCTATGGAATTTCCACAGATGTTTGACTGTGGGTGGGAACTGGGAACATCTCCACTCACAAAATTTGGCAGTTGTAGTTTTTTGACATGTTCATGGTTAACAGAATTAATTGTGAATAACTGGGGGCCGCTAGCCTCATCTGGGGAGGCCTGTAATGATATGAAAGGATTGAGTTAAACAGCCTTGGGTTCCATTTTGAAAATGTATTCCTTCCCGCTTTGAGTTCAAATGCAAATAGAGGGAACTAGCTCAGATGAAAAAACCCTACCGTTTCGTATCCCTTTAGCTGAGACTCAGGCTCCTATTCCCATCTCTCTGAATCCTTCTCATCCATTGCCTCATTAATCCTCAGAACAGACTGTTGAAGTCAACACCCCATTTTGAGGATGAGAAAAGCAAGGTCCAAGAATACGTTGCTTTAAGGCATTGCAGAAAAAATACTTTCCCAAATGCTTTGCCCATGGAGTAATATTAAACAATGTAGTTGGCTAATGGAGGAAGAGGCTCATTACCTGGTTTTATAGTAGCTAAATACGAAGCATTAATCACAACATAGCTTAACGCATTAAGTTCAGGACTCTCAGAGTCTAGCAGGCTTGTCTTTGACACCGGTCTCAGCTGTGTGACGTTGAGCAATTGCTTAACTTCTCTGATCCTCAGTTTCCTCCTGTGAAATGCCATTAATAACAACTCCTGCCTCTAGGATTGTTGGGAGGATTGAGATGACTTATGTAAAGCGCTTAGTGCCACACTTATAGGAAGTTGCCGATGGAATATATCTATTCTTAGCATGAAGAAAATATAGCTGTCAGGGTTATTCAAAAATCATTGTAGGGACTTCCCTGGCAGTCCAGTGGTTAAGACTTTGCCTTCCAATGCAGGGGGTGTGGGTTCAATCCCTGTTCGGGGAGCTGAGATCCCACATGCCTTGTGGCCAAAAAAATCAAAACATAAAACAGGAGCAATATTGTAACAAATTCAATAAAGACTTTAAAAATGGTCCACATCAAAAAAATTTTTTAAAAAATCATTGTAATAACTATAGTTAACAATAATAATTCCAATTTATTGATAACCTCAAGGCTCACTTCACCCAGCAAGTGCAAGGGGCCTGATGGATCTATTTCATTTCATCTGAAAGCCATACCTACATAGGCAGCAAGTCAAGGAACCCAATTCCTGATGAAGTAACTCCAGGAATATAGAATCACTTAAGTTCTCTGTTGGATTATAATAGCAAAACTTCATAGTGAGTCTCTGGAATGATGCCTTTATTTCTTTTATGAAGGATACCACAACCTACTTGGGGGATTATAAGATACTTTCCTCTCTGTGAACAATTCCAGTCTACTTAGCTCAATGTATCAAGTTTTGGTAGAGTATTTAAGACAAAGGATGTCCAAAGCCATGCTTGGGTTTCTTTGAAGGACAGCAAGGAGTAACTTATTGACTTTATTCCCATTTTTGATGGTTTAAAAACACATAAGCAAACGTACTCTTCCAAACATCAAATGACTGCTCCAAAAATACAGCCTGAAAACAATCCCATCGTCCAATTTTTCGGCCACAACAAACAACAGTTTACGAGAAACACAATAGATTTGAGAGACACGGCAACATTCCTGAGCATCTAATGTCAATTGACAGTCAGCAGGAGAGCCACAATAAACACGCAGCTGCAGGCATAGCAGAAAAAGGACAAACCCACACCAGATGGTGAAGCCACCACTGCTGTTGTCCAACAAATCACCTTTGGTCCCCTTGACCTCACAAACTGATGACCAGTTCCAGCCATGTAGCTGTAAGGTGACCATCGGCCCTGATGGCACCTCACCATCCCTCCAGCATCCCAGAGTGTGAGAAAGTGCACACACTCTTTATAGATGATGGTCTTCCTGGTCCACTGACATCTCAGCTATTAACGATTCCATCCTCATCCCCTAAACTATGTTGCCCAAACTTTGTTCTCATCCCAAGAGATAGTCCTTGACGAACTGGTTCCGAGGACAAGGAAGACTGGAAACGTTACCTATTGCTTCTCTCACTTAGAACTACTCGCTCATCAGGGACTCAGGTGCCTTCTGATTTCCTGCTCTGCCAAACTTAGTGCATCATTTGCTTTCGGGACAGCAGGGGAGGAAGGTGGAAGAGAAACCCCCTCCCTCTAAGAAACTTCCTAGAAATAACACACAGGTCATTCATTTAAATTTTATTGACCTACACTAGGGCCCATGGCTTCTCTTGGTTATAAGAAGGCTGAGAGAAGTGGGCTTTTAACTGGGACATAACTACACTATTAAAAATCAGGGCACTAAGACAGAGGAGGAGAAGAGATGTCAGGGTCGGGGGCTATCTGGCACCCTACTGTGCTGCCACAATCCACTTCTCACTAAACACTGGACACAATAATGACTGACAGTTAATGTTTTTTGACTGTTTATTATATACCAGGCACTGTGGTGAACACTCTGCATCTATAACCTCATGAGTCCTCAAAACTAATGAAATTAGTACTCCCATTTTACAGATGAGGAAACCAAGGCTAAGAGAGGTTAAGTGATTTTTCCAAAGACACCCAGCGGGAAAGTAGTGCAGAAAAAGTTCAATTTCATCTTGATTTTGCAAAACAAATGAATGAAAAACCATGAATGAAACAAATGAATGAAAAACCATGCTCTTAACAACACAGTAGATCGTTTTGTAATCCAGCACCTATGTACCAGGCTCTTCCTCTGTCTTTGCCTTATTGTTTGCCTAGTGGACTTCTATTCAACCATTAAGACCTATCATAAATGTCCCTTCTTTTCTCAAGTTTTCTTTAAACCCTCTAGCCTCTGTAATGTGACAGCGTGGTCATTCATTCATTCATTCATTCAACAATCATTTACGGAATCTTATGAATTAATCATTGCTCTAGGGGATATAAAAAAGGGCAAAACACATGGTTATCCTCAATGTTTGTAGGTTTCTTAGACCACCAAGAGTAATGCTGTCCCACAGAACTTTCTTCAGTGATGGAACTATTCTAGATCTATACTTGTCCAATATGGTAGCCAGTAGGTACTGGGACTTTTCAGCACTTGAAGAGTGGCTTAAGCAATGTAAGAACTGAATTTTTCATTTTATTTAATGTTGATTAATTTAAATTCAAATTTTAAAACTGACATGATTCAGCTATTGGAAGGCTTTTAAGTATATTTGAAACAACTTTAGTATGTGAATCTGCACTTTTCAACTGTAAATATTATGACTCCTAAATATAGATCAGGAATTTTCAATGAAAATTTAGTGTCCAAATAAGAAGGGCTGTTAGTATAAAGTATACCTCTTTTTGGAGCCTTAGGATGAAAAAAGAATGTAAAATATCTCATTGATAATTTTTACCTTGATCACATGATGAAATGATCATATTTTGGCTGTATTAGGTTAAAAATATACATTTTAGTAGTATATTTATACATTAATACATTTAATAATATTAAATTTATTTCACAAGTTAATTTTCACTTTTTAACAATGTGACTACTCGAAAATTTAAAATGACAAATGTGGCTTCCCTTAGATTTCGGCTGGATAATGCTGGGCTAGAGTGTAGACCATTTTACAGGTCTGTCCTTTCTGCTGAAGAAGAAGTACCATTTCTTTTCTTTTCTTTTCTTTTCTTTTTCGCATCTTTATTGGAGTATAATTGCTTTACAGTGTTGGGTTCGTTTCTGCTGTACAACAAAGTGAATCAGCAGCTTCCCACTAGCCATCCATTTTACATTTGGTAGTGTATATATGTCAATGCTACTCTCTCACTTAGTCCCAGCTTCCCCTTCCCCACCCCCAAAACCCCGTGTCCTCAAGTCCGTTCTCTATGTCTGCGACTGTATTCCTGCCCTGCCACCAGGTTTTTTAGATTCCATATATATGTGTTAGCATATGGCATTTGTTTTTCTCCTTCTGACTTACTTCACTCTGTATGACAGTCTCTAGGTCCCTCCACCTCACTACAAATAACTCAGTTTCGTTCCATTTTATGGCTAATATTCCATTGCATATATGTGCCACATCTTTATCCATTCATCTGTCAGTGGACACTTAGGTTGCTTCCATGTCCTGGCTATTGTAAATAGAGCTGCAATGAACATTGGGGTACATGTCTCTTCTTGAATTATGGTTTTCTCAGGGTATATGTCCAGTAGTGGGATTGCTGGGTCATACGGTAGTTCTATTTTTAGTTTTTTAAGGAACCTCCATACTGTTCTCCATCGTGGCTGTATCAATTTATATTCCCACCAACAGTGCAAGAGGGCTCCCTTTTCTCCACACCCTCTCCAGCGTTTAATTTTTCTAGATTTTTTGATGATGGCCATTCTGACTGGTGTGAGATGATACCTCATTGTAGTTTTGATTTGCATTTCTCTGATGATTAGTGATGTTGAGCACCTTTTCATGTGTTCGTTGGCTATCTGTATGTAAGAAGAAGTACTGTTTCTTAATCACCTCTGGTCTTAGCATGAACCTAGCGCACAACAGGTCCTCATTTTAATGACCATTGGAAGAACAAAGAAGCATCTCTGCATAACCTCAATGAAGTATTTTTCCCATTCTGGGCTTCACCACAGTTGCTGAAATCTTCCAACTCATGTGAGAGGCTTCCCTGGCTATTCCACATTTGGTCAGAGGTTCCATAGTTTATGACCTGAACTATCTTCTTATATTGAGATAGTCTTAGATCTCAGAATTGACATCAATCTAGAAACAAGAAAGTAAAGGATACTCTCATTCATTTGTTCATTCAATCAGCAGATGATCATTGATCCTCTATTCTGTGCCCAGCACTGCTGCTCTAGGAGGCTGTGAGTACAACAGTGAAGCGTCCAGACACAGTCCCTACCCTAGAGGGGGGAACAAAGAAATGATTAGAAACGTAGATCCTTTCACTAAGAAACTCATCTGCTGGATTTCTTTCCCCATGATCTTTCAGTTATTTCTCTCAGTGAGACTATTGTTCCCTGTTATTTTTTCCCCCTTTCCCTGCCAGGCAAGGTTAGGGAGAGCCAAAGAAGAGATTGGTGATGAAGTCGTCCTTGTCACACAGACAGGCTCCTGGGGGAAACTGGCAGAGGAAGCCAGGCCCCAGAATGAGACAGTCCTCCCAACACTATCTCCAGTTCTTGACAGAGAGTCGAGGTTAGTCAGCCGGAGGACTGACTGTGGTTCTTTACAATAGCAAATAATTATAATGCACGGTACTTAAGAGTTGTCTTTTATTTCAAGCTCTTTCAGTACATAATGAGTCCTAACTCCGTGATCTTGGCAGTTTTTCACTACATTATTATTTTTGTTTTATTAAATTGTAAAGTGACCTTTTGAACAACATTTAGAAAAAGCTTTTATTTAAAAAATATTCATCTTCTCAGTGTTCTTCTCTGTCCCTCCCTTTACAATTTGCTCAAACTTTTATGAGCCTACTGTGTGCTACTTGAAAGCCAGGCTATGGCATGCTTATATAGTGCCCTATACGTGCTTTTTCTGTTTTGGTTTCAGAGGGAAGACTGTTCCATTCTTCTACCCATTCACTGCTCTAGCCATACTGTGTTGAGTTAGTCAAGGACTTTTTAGTCATTGGGAGCAAAAGTTTACTGTAAATTGTACCCCAAACATGGAAGTATTGGAGGACATTGGGGTATGTTGAAGAAATCAAGGGCAAGGGTACCTGGTAGACCACACAAGGACCAAGAAGCAGGAGCCCCCAACTCAGGATCCAAGATGACTTTGTTCATCTGTCTTGGTTCACGTGGCTTCTCACCTCGGCTTTCTGTCTTTGTATATCAACTCCTCTCTTTTTTGTCTGTTTTTCCCTGTTCACTTGCACATGGGCCAGACATGACCACTCTTGTTCATGCGTACTACAGAGAAGACCCCTAAATCTCAGTGCCTAGCTCAATAAAAGTTTATTTCTCTCTCACGTCATAGTCCTATGTACTTGGCCAGCCCTTCTCCGTCTTTTTTACTCTTCCAAAAGAGCACGTGACCCCTAAGGTCATCACAGTGGAGGAAGAAAAGGCTGGAGAGTCACATGGGAGGGTGTTTTTAAAGGTGGGGCCATCTCTGCCCACGTTCCCATCAAACAGAACCCAGTTATGTGACCCCAACCTAAGTTCAAGGGCAGCTGGGAAATATGGAGGAACACACGAAGAGCTGGTGAGCATCATTGCCTCTGCCATGCTCCCCTATTAGAATGTAAGCTCCTGGAAGGAAGGGACTTGATTTAGCCTCGTCACCACTCTCTCCCCAGCACCTATCACATGCTAAACACACGAAAGTCTTGAAGGCACAAATAAATGAAGACATGAATGAACGACATCTTACAGTCTGGAACTTTCATTTAGTTCGTAGCTATGAGCTATGAGTAATGATCATTGTGAGGGTGAGAACTCTGTCTTGCTAATACTATTTTCAATCTTATTAGGGTAAGGGCTAATCTTGACATTTTTTTGGACCCACTTTTTAATACCATCCCAAGTTCCTTGCATGTCCTTCTCTTCGTCCCTTGAGGATAAGGACAGCTGCATTTATCATAGTTCCTAGAAGGAAAACTGATAACAAGACTCGAATTTTATTCTGTATGGTTTCTCTTTTTCATTACGTTAGTGATTTCCCAAACTCTCCTTTACTTAACATACTAATCAAGTGCCGGAATTAGATTCCTTGCCTCCCTCCCATGCTTTGTCTCTCCAGTCCATTTCCTTAATCTTCTGAAACCTTTAGGGCCTTGAGTCAATGACCTTCAAGATCCTAGCATCCAGATATAATGGCTTCCAGGTACATCTAAAAAAAATCCTGTAAGTTACCTTTTCTAGGATGGTTTGTGGGGAGTCTGTAAGACTATGGCTTCATATGCCAAAATACGGTTTCCTGGTCATGAACTCTACTAGGTTTGGCCTTGGTCCCAAGAGGATTTGGGGATAGAGTATGAATGTCTCCATAAGGGCTCAACACCCCTACTGGAGACAAAGTTCAGACCACAGATCGTAGGGCTTTGTTTTCCAAGCTATGTTCAGTGGGAGTTCTGTAAGAGGTCAAAAAGTGTTTCAACAGAAAGAGTTTTCTGGTGAAAGAAATTTGGGAAAAAATGCTTCGTCTATCCTCCTTTTGGAAATTCACAACATAAAGCGCAGTATTAAAGGCATTGAGAAGGTCTACAAATAAACAAATGCAAAAAGCAAGCAAACATACTTAATTTTGTTTAGCCTAGTTTATCCCCAGCTTATTCAACCATGGATCTCTTTTTCATGCAATATGTGTTAACATCTTGTGAACTTACAATCCTTCTGAGCATAGTTTTGGAAACTCTCCCTTCACCTATGTGATTTCCAGTTCTTATGTCCATCCTGCACACTTTTCCATATGTCAGAATTAAGGCTCAGAGAAGTGAAGTAGTTTATGCACAGTAACGGAAACTCATGAGTTGCAAAGCTGGAATTTGAGCCCATGTATGATGGATTGAAACTCTCTTTTTTTTTCCCCCCCTCTATCCTATACTATTCCCAAGGTTGTGGTGAGTTGCCTGGAATTCATTTTAATTATTTGATAAAAATAATTTGTAATTAATCGTTGATTGCCTGTCAGTGAATGCCACTCTGAAGAACTTGAAGACAGTTTATTCTCAGCTCCAGCGGTCTGCTTTGCATTATCAATTTCTTAAGAAACTCTTTTTTTTTTTTTTTTTGGTAGAGCTGTGCAAAAAGCAACTTCCATCCAGACTGTCTGAATTATCCAAAAATTCTGAACTGATGGCATCCAAATGAATAAGACTTTACAGAACAGTATTTGGAGAGTTGATTGGATTTGTCAGTTTTCCTGTGGATATGAAGTCCTGGGTGGCTTGACCAAAAGTATGTTAGAACATAAATAATCACCAAGTTTGCAGGTGAATTCCACAGAGTCCATGGGAAAAGGAAAACTCTGGCTATGTGTTTGCTAACCTATAAGCTATCAGAGAAAACCCAGCACAAAGTCCCAAAGTGGGAGCTCAGTGATGAGGATGTTTGGAAACAAAAACAAAAACAAAAACAGATTTTTTTGTTTTTTCCAAAGCCAAAGTACTTTCCAGCCACCAGTGTTAAGATTTGAATGCCAAGAAGGGTCAGGGTGATGAACTTTCCAAGTGTTCATGGACACTAGGCACCCAGTGAACTCCCCAAACTCCAAAATGCTAGAGGGTCAGAAAGCAAGGAAAACATGTTTTTATAACTAGAAAGATGAGGTCTTGGATTGAGTTATTTATTTACTTTGCACAAAGGGGTTTTTACAGTGTTCTGTCTCTTGGCTTCTTGGTCTTTTCTTCGTCTACGTCAGGGGAGGGTGAGAGATGGGGCAAAGACCTTGCAAAAACTAGACTTGAACCCTTCTCATGTATATTTTCCAGAGGCTCCATGCTAGTGGTGAAAAGTCTGACCCAGGAATTTGAAGTTCATGGGTGGGGTGTGGGGTGGGAAGGGGGATCTCAGAGGCCTCCCCCTCCTCCTCAACTTCCGTCTGCCCCTATTGGCTGGCCTCCAGCCACTCCCATTCTTGAAGGCTTGGGTCTGTGCTGCGGTTCACTGGTGGATCTATCTTCCCTTACAAGGAAATGGCTTTTGCTTCTTTCTGGGATTTGGGATGTGGGAGGTGTTTCTATGTTTTTCTCAGCAGAGGTTCGAGTGGGTGTCAGTATCCATTCATTCATTTATTCATTCATTATTCATTCATTTAACAAGTACTGACTTAGCATCGACTCTGTGCCTGGCCCTCTGGTAAGCACTAAGGATGTCAGGAATAGACAATACCATCTCTATCCTCTTGGGAATTCCCATTAAAAAACCATGTGGCAGAAGCTTGCACTGTAGGTCACTTGGACTAAGACGGAGGGATCATGTTAGAAATCATCTCTTCCAGTCCTCACATTTTACAGATGGGAAGACAAAGGTGCAGAAAGGAGGAAGAGGCTTGCTCAGGTCACATCATGGATTAGTTACAAAGCCTGGAGAAGGACCCAGTTTTCTTGCTTTCTAACCCAAATCTCGCTCCTTGGTACCATGTTGCCTCTCGCAGCTCATTCAGTTAGTCTCTGCTGAGCCCTCACGAGGTATCATGAACTGTGTTAGGTGTTGTCTGAAACTCAAAGAAATCACTCAAGAAACTGAAGACCTAAGCTTCAGTTTCTAAGTTTCAAAGACCTAAGCTTTAAGCCATGAATTGGGAAATGTAGAGGAGAGAGTGTGGACTTGGGAATCAGATTAGCTTGGATTCAATTTTGGTCTTCCATTTACACATCATATTTTTAGGGCAAGTTATTTAGCCTTTCTGAGCCCCAGTGTTCTCATCTTTAAAACAGGAGTGGTGATAGTATCTACCACTTATGAGTTGGGAAAAGAAGCAATAATACATGGAAAATATTTTGCAAAGTGCCGGTGGAAAATAGGGAACCCTACATGGTTGTCATGAATAATAACTATGGTGATAGAGGGTAGACAGCAGAAGCAAGAAGAACTACAATCCTGCAGCCTGTGGAACAAAAGCCACATTCACAGAAAGATAGACAAGATGAAAAGTCAGAGGGCTATGTACCAGATGAAGGAACAAGATAAAGCCCCAGAAAAACAACTCAATGAAGTGGAGTTAGGCAACCTTCCAGAAAAAGAATTCAGAATAATGTTAGTGAAGGTGATCCAAGACCTCGGAAGAAGAATGGAGGCAAAGGTTGAGAAGATGCAAGAAATGTTTAACAAAGACCTAGAAGAATTAAAGAACAAACAAACAGAGATGAACAATACAATAACTGAAATGAAAACTACCCTAGAAGGAATCAATAGCAGAATAACTGAGGCAGAAGAACGGATAAGTGACCTGGAAGACAGAATGGTGGAATTCACTGCTGCGGAACAGAATAAAGAAAAAAGAATGAAAAGAAATGAAGACAGCCTAAGAGACTTCTGGGACAACATTAAATGCAACAACATTCGCATTATAGGGGTCCCAGAAGGAGAAGAGAGAGAGAAAGGACCTGAGAAAATATTAGAGGAGATTATAGTCAAAAACTTCCCTAACATGGGAAAGGAAATAGCCACCCAAGTCCAGGAAGTGCAGAGAGTCCCATACAGGATAAACCCAAGGAGAAACATGCCGAGACACATAGTAATCAAATGGGCAAAAATTAAAGACAAAGAAAAATTATTGAAAGCAGCAAGGGAAAAATGACAAATAATATACAAGGGAACTCCCATAAGGTTAACAGCTGATTTCTCAGCAGAAACTCTACAAGCCAGAAGGGAGTGGCATGATATACTTAAAGTGATGAAAGGGAAGAAACTACAACCAAGATTACTCTACCTGGCAAAGATCTCATTCAGATTCGATGGAGAAATCAAAATCTTTACAGACAAGCAAAAGCTAAGAGAATTCAGCACCACCAAACCAGCTCTCCAACAAATGCTAAAGGAACTTCTCTAAGTGGGAAACACAAGAGAAGAAAAGGACCTACAAAAACAACCCAAAACAATTAAGAAAATGGTAATAGGAACATGCATATCCATAATTACCTTAAACATGAATGGATTAAATGCTCCAACCAGAAGACACAGGCTTGCTGAATGGATACAAAAACAAGACCCATATATATGCTGTCTACAAGACACCCAGTTCATACCTAGGGACACATTCAGACTGAAAGTGAGGGGATGGAAAAAGATATTCCATGCAAATGGAAATCAAAAGAAAGCTGGAGTAGCAATACTCATATCAGATAAAATAGACTTTAAAATAAAGAATGTTACAAGAGACAAGGAAGGACACTACATAATGATCAAGGGATCAATCCAAGAAGAAGATATAATAATTATAAATATATATGCACCCAACATAGAAGCACCTCAATACATAAGGCAACTGCTAACAGCTATAAAAGAGGAAATTGACAGTAACACAATAATAGTGGGGAACTTTAACACCTCACTTACACCAATGGACAGATCATCCAAAATGAAGATAAATAAGGAAACAGAAGCTTTAAATGACACAATAGACCAGGTAGATTTAGTTGATATTTATAGGACATTCCATCCAAAAACAGCAGATTACACTTTCTTCTCAAGTGTGCACAGAACATTCTCCAGGATAGATCACATCTTGGGTCACAAATCAAGCCTCAGTAAATTTAAGACAATTGAAATCATATCAAGCATCTTTTCTGACCACAACACTATGAGATTAGAAATCAATTACAGGGAAAAAATCGTCAAAAACACAAACACATGGAGGCTAAACAATACACTACTAAATAACCAAGAGATCACTGAAGAAATCAAAATGGAAATAAAAAAATACCTAGAGACAAATGATAATGAAAACACGACGATCCAAAACCTATGGGATGCAGGAAAAGCAATTCTAAGAGGGAAGTTTATAGCTATACAAGCCTACCTCAAGAAACAAGAAACATCTCAAATAAACAATCTAATCTTACACCTAAAGGAACTAGAGAAAGAAGAACAAACAAAACCCAAAGTTAGCAGAAGGAAAGATCAGAGCAGAAATAAATGAAACAGAAACAAAGAAAACAATAGCAAAGATCAATAAAACTAAAAGCTGGTTCTTTGAGAAGATAAACAAAATTGATAAACCATTAGCCAGACTCATCAAGAAAAGGAGGGAGAGGACTCAAATCAATAAAATTAGAAATGAAAAAGGAGAAGTTACAAGAGACTGCAGTAATACAAAGCATCCTAAGAGACTATTACAAGCAACTCTATGCCAATAAAATGGACAACCTGGAAGAAATGGACAAATTCTTAGAAAGGTATAACCTTCCAAGACTGAACCAGGAAGAAATAGAAAATATGAACAGACCAATCACAAGTCATGAAATTGAAACTGTGATTAAAAATCTTCCAACAAACAAAAGTCCAGGACCAGATGGCTTCACAGGTGAATTCTATCAAACATTTAGAGAAGAGCTAACACCCATCCTTCTCAAACTCTTCCAAAAAATTGCAGAGGAAGGAACACTCCCAAACTCATTCTATGAGGCCACCATCACCCTGATACCAAAACCAGACAAAGATGTCACAAAGAAAGAAAACTACAGGCCAATATCGCTGAGGAACATAGATGCAAAAATCCTCAACAAAATACTAGCAAACAGAATCCAACAACACATTAAAAGGATCACACACCATGATCAAGTGGGATTTATCCCAGGGATGCAAGGATTCTTCAATATACGTAAATCAATCAATGTGATACACCCTATTAACAAATTGAAGGATAAAAACCATATGATCATCTCAATAGATGCAGAAGAAGCTTTTGACAAAATTCAACACCGATTTATGATAAAAAACTCTCCAGAAAGTGGGCATAGAGGGAACCTACCTCAACACAATAAAGGCCATATATGACAAACCCACAGCAAACATCATTCTCAATGGTGAAAAACTGAAAGCATTTCCTCTAAGATCAGGAATAAGACAAGGATGTCCACTCTCACCACTATTATTCAACATAGTTTTGGAAGTCCTAGCCACGGCAATCAGAGAAGAAAAAGAAATAAAAGGAATACAAATTGGAAAAGAAGTAGGAAAACTGTCACTGTTTGCAGATGACATGATACTATACATAGAGAGTCCTAAAGACCTAAATGTAAGACTGGACACTATAAAACTCTTAGAGGAAAACATAGGAAGAACACTCTTTGACATAAATCACAGCAAGATCTTTTTTGATCCACCTCCTAGAGTAATGGAAATAAAACCAAAAATAAAAACATGGGACCTAGTGAAACTTAAAAGCTTTTGCAAAGCTAAGGAAATTACAAACAAGACGAAAAGACAACCCTCAGAATGGGAAAAAATATTTGCAAGTGAATCAACGGACAAAGGATTAATCTCCAAAATATATAAACAGCTCATGCAACTCAATATTAAGAAAACAAACAACCCAATCAAAAAATGGGCAGAAGACCTAAATAGACATTTCTCCAAAGAGGACATACAGATGGCCAAGGGGCACATGAAAAGCTGCTCAACATCACAAATTATTAGAGAAATGCAAATCAAAACTATGAGGTATCACCTCACCCCAGTTAGAATGGGCATCATCAGAAAATCTACAAACAACACATGCCGCAGAGGGTGTGGAGAAAAGGGAACCCTCTTGCACTGTTGGTGGGAATGTAAATTGATACAGCCTCTATGGAGAACAGTATGGAGGTTCCTTAAAACACGAAAAATAGAACTACCATACAACCCAGCAATCCCACTACTGGGCATATACCCTGATAAAACCATAGTTCATAAAGAGTCATGTACCAAAGTGTTCATTGCAGCACTATTTACAATAGCCAGGTCATGGAAGCAACCTAAATGCCCATCGACAGATGAATGGATAAAGAAGATGTGGTACATATATACAATGGAGTATTACTCAGCCATAAAAAGGAATGAAATTGGGTCATTTGTAGAGACGTGGCTGCATCTAAAAACTGTCATACAGAGTGAAGTAAGTCAGAGAAAAACAAATATTGCATATTAACGCATATATGTGGAACCTAGAAAAATGGTACAGATGAACCAGTTTGCTGGGCAGAAATTGAGACACAGATGTAGAGAACAAACGTATGGCCAGCAAGGGGGGAAAGCGGTGGGGGGTGGGGATGGTGGCGGGATGAATTGGGAGATTGGGATTGACATGTATACACTGATGTGTATAAAATGGATGACTAGGGCTTCCCTGGTGGCGCAGTGGTTGAGAGTCCGCCTGCCGATGCAGGGGACACGGGTTCGTGCCCCGGTCCGGGAAGATCCCACATGCCACGGAGCAGCTAGTCCCGTGAGCTATGGCCTCTGAGCCTGCGCGTCTGGAGCCTGTGCTCCGCAACGGGAGAGGCCACAGCAGTGAGAGGCCTGCGTACCGCAAAAAAAAAAAAAAAGGATGACTAATAAGAACCTGCTGTATAAAAAAAAAAGCTACTGTGATAAATGCTACAGATAGTTATAGGTACAGCGTTCTGTAAATACATAGGAAGAAGCAGCTAATTGTGTCTGCAGGCAGGGATGAGAGAAAGCGGATCTCTCTTTTGATTAGATTTTTCTGCCGGATTTGAGTGTTGGGAGAGTGTATATTTTATGGCTGAAAACTCTCTATAGGCATTTCCAGTCTAAGGAGTGCATTTCCTATGAGAAGTGACTACAAAGACAGAACCATACACTGATGTAAATGCAGAACAAGGCCCTCCAGTCACCGACCAGCCAGATAGGGGGGTCTCATAATGGATATGTCATCATACTCCAAGTACAAGGATGACCCATGTCCAGAGGATGATCCAAGACACAGGAGTTCTCAAAATGCCTTATGAATCGTCAGAGATCAAATTAGTTGAGTCATCTAGGATTATATACATTTTTTAAAGTGTTGGAATGCTTTGAAAATTGGCAATGGTGTAGAGTTCGTTTTCTGATGATGCTCACAGCAGTTGGTCTTGACAAGCATTTCCCAAAGCCTCCTTTGTGGAACACTAGATCCGTGACATGCCCAGTAGCTTTGGGCAAAATGTGTATCCAGATATTCCCAGTGTACCTTCAAACTGATGGACTGCATGGCCCATGAGGGAAGAATCCCATTTATTCTCTTTAACCAGTAGACTTTTCTTTAATCCCTAGATTTTGAGGTCCATGAGTACAGGACTTCTACCTGTTTTTTTCTCTACTGTATCCCAGAAAACAGCACAATTTCTGGCATGTAGTGTCCACTTAATACATATTTATTAAAAATAATTACGGGCTTCCCTGGTGGCGCAGTGGTTGAGAGTCCGCCTGCTGATGAAGGGGACATGGGTTCGTGCCCCAGTCCGGGAAGATCCCACATGCCGCAGAGTGGCTGGGCCCGTGAGCCATGGCCGCTGAGCCTGTGCGTCCGGAACCTGTGCTCCACAATGGGAGAGGCCACAACAGTGAGAGGCCCGCGTACCGAAAAAAAAAAAAAAAATTACATATTTCCTAAACTTGGTCATAGAAGCTCCCTTTTGGTCCATGGTATACCTACCAGCATTTGCAAAAATGAAGTTTCCTTGAAACGGAAATAACACAGTTTGTCCCAGGTGGGGCTACAATGGTGTCTTAGGGTAGGATTGGGGAGCGGGGAAATGGATGGGGTTCCAGACCCCCAGCCTTTGTCTCAACCAGAGCACCCTTGCCTCCATGGTAACTGCTTTATTTGTTAGGATTTCTTTTCACTTAAGAGTTATGTGGTTCTACCATATTTGAAATACACTGTTCTAGAAGGAATTGCATCCCTGGGGATGTTGGTATCATTGAAGGGAACAATCAAAGTTGGGTTTGACAGATTAACTAGATGTGTTTTAGGGGGAAAAATGTAGCTGTAAAACTCATTTGATTATGGAGTCATTTCTCTATATTTGGATTATGGAGTGAATTTCTCTATATGCCAGGCGCTCTTCTAGACCTTGAAGAGACAGGTAGTATGATAGGGAAGGTCTCTGATTTCAAGGAGCTTACAGTTTGGGAGAGAAGGATACTGGTTAATAAACCAGAAAACAATCACATAACAAGCATGATTCCGTATAGAGGCACACGCTTTGAAGCTGCTATAGCAGCGAGAGAAAAGTGCGAGTGTTAAGGGGAGGGGTGGTAAAGGAAGGTCTCTACTGAAAGGAGCCATTTGAGTTGAGGTCCAAAAGGCAACTGACAACTAGAAGAGGGGGCATCCCAGGTGGAGGGGATGGCAAGTGCAAAGACACTGAGGCAGGAACAGCATCGGTGTGTTCCAAGAACATAAGGCAAGCCGCTGTGGCCAGAGTAGTGCAAGCTGGGGAGTGAAATGAAATTGAATTGATCCAGCAGGCTGCATCTGGCTCATCTATCTTTTCAGTACCCAGCACTGTATCAGGCAAAGACCAGGTAGTCACGGATATTTGCTCAGTGTACAGATTAATACAGTGAATTAATTGCATCCCTTGGTTCCTGTCCTCCTCAGTCTTAGGTGCCACAGTTTATGCATATTTTACAAAGCTAATTAACCCCCCCCAGATATTGTTTTTGCTATTTTGATACGTATGACATGTATCCATGGGGTCAGTGTAAGAGACGATTTGATATTGACTATCCCCCTAAAACCTAAGAATTCGATGATAATAAGTATTGCCTGATTAACTGCCCGGAAGATGCAGAAGAATTGCCACCTACTGCTGAAGGACTCCCTTTAAGAAAAGAGGTCCAAGAAGGACCAATGATGTGGTTGAGGTCACACAGGGCACTTGTCGAATGCAAGGGGTGGAAACCCACTTTCTCACCCTGCAATTGAGCTTGTGGCTGAAAGGATTAGACGATCCATTTAACTCCATTTACTGTGACATGCTCACACTTGAAGCTTTCCCAGTACAATGTGCTCAGTTCCCAAAATATGGGATTTTAAGTGAAACCCTGACATTTAGCTCTAGGGCTAAACAGCAATACTTAAATCCCCCAATTAGAAGCAGAGATAGAGATGAAATGGTCCCAAGGAATCTGGAGACACAACAGTTTCAAAAGGCAGCAACTGGCTGGGACACAGAGAGAGAAGTTTTAGATCTTGCACTGGGAATGCAAAGCTAAATGAGAACCATTCAAAAGCTCTGGGGGTTATAAAGTGGAATTCCCTCTTGTATAGTACACAAGAGTTATTAAGTGTGTATATGAGACTCCTGTTTTACTTCATGTACATGATTATTTTATACAGGCGAGTTTGGAAAGAATTATAGGCTGAGAGCTGGCCAAGAGGCAAGATGAGCAGTGGGGAATGGGGGTGGCTATTGCAATGTCATTGTTGGGACCTTGGGCTACTTGAGGAAAGTCAACCTGGGGTCCATCATGGGCTGAGGGGTTGGGGAGAAGTAGAGTGGGATTGGATTCTGTGTAGGCTCATCTTCAAAAAGCCATCCCAAGACTGGTCTTCATAGGATGGGGTCAGGTTTGAGAACTAGGGGCAGAGCCTGAGACCAAGCTCAGCCGACTGGCTTTGGTCCACTAAAGTCCAGAGACCAGGAAGGTAAAGAATTTAAATTTCACTTGCCAGGCTTTAAGACATGAGAGAGACCTCGGGCCATTTGCAACACACCAGTGATTTCACAAGTGAAAAATATATTCTCCTTCTGAAAGAAGTCCAGGAGGCAGGGAGTTGGGGATAAAGGACTGCTTTAAGCAGAGATCCAATGACCAACAACCCTGGGCTGGTTACATCTTTCCTGAAAGTGGTCAGAAGCAATGAAATCCTTAGATCTTCCTGGGTTACATTCCTTTATAAGGGAGACAGGGCTCTGGCATCAGAACAATTTGGACTCCCAGTTTTGTTTCTAACTCTGTGACCTTGAGAAAGTTAATTAACCTCTCTGAGCCTCAGTTTCACCAACTGTAAAATGGGGATTCAAACAGCTACTTATAAGAAAATATAATATGGTAGAGGATATGCAAAGCTGAGGTCTCAGCAAGTGACAGCCATCGTATCAATAATGATGATTATATTAATAAGATTTTAATGAAGGACAATTGATTGGACTGGGGTGGGGAGGAGACATTGTGTATGATACCTCTTGCTTGATGACTTGGGGGCTGTGTCTTTTATCATCTGTTCTTTGTGCCCTAGGCTCACTGTAGTGCAGTTTACAAAACTTCGTTGAGTTGGCAAGGTGGTTTTATAACTTGAAAGGCATGGTCCTTACGGTGACCTGCTTCTCAATCCTGGATAATTGAGATTCTGTAGACTCTAGACTGGCTAAATGCCAACCATATAGATCCCAAAGCTCTCCTCTTGGGTATCCCCAAGATATACTTGAAGCCCTAATTCATTGAAACTACAATGTACCTCCCTCCCTCCCTCCCTCCCCTCTCTTTTTTCTTTCACTGAACAACACATATTCCCTCCCTAATAAATCATTGTAACGTATCAAACAGAACACAGCAAAGCCCCGGTGTTTGAAAAGGGCAGTCCCAGTATTTTTCTACTATGTTTCCCCTGCACTTCTGCAAGTGTCCCCTGAAAAATTCTGAGGTTCTGTGAATCACAATTTGTAAACCATCAATTTAGTTTACCTCCTTCTTGTCGTACAGAGGGGAAAGCTGAGGCTAACACCAGAAGGGATTTGCCCAAGCCTAGATAAGAAATGCAGATAACGTCCCACTGTCCAGTTCAGTAATAGATGCTATGAGTCTCTGGGAGGGCCAGCAGATACTTTCAACCAAGTCACCCAAACTCAAGACTAGGAGGTTCCAGTTAAGTTACTGTGAGTTAAGCTTCAGATATCTAAAGGGAACACATTGATTATTTAAGACTGTTGTTTTTAGGCAAAAATGTTCTGATTTGGAATCAGAACATTTGTTGAAATCCGTGCTAGAGAGGCAGACGTGTTTGTTTATTCTACAAGTTTTTAAAGTGCCAACTCCCCAGCAGTGAATAACTTAATGACCCAAATAGAAACCCCAACATCCAAACTGGCTCAGGAGAGGTGGCGATTACGGAAAATCCTGCTTCATCTAGCCCAAGGAACTGACCACCAGTGAGCTGGAAAACAGACCTCAAAGCAGGAAAGAAACAGATGTGTCCAAAGAAGAAATGGAAAACACCACCCGGAAACAAGCTGATCCTCAAGAAAGACCTCGGGTGAGTGGAGTCGGGGGTTGTCTTTCCTGATGGTTTCTCAAGGCTGCTGGGGTCCTGCTTTCTGGATGAGGATGTGATGTGAAGACAAGAATTGGAATTTGGATCCCAGAGCATTAGGCGATGCTCTTAGATCTGGGGTTGCAAAGTCCACGTTCACCCAGGCTGGGCAGGAAATGTTAGTGAACAAGTGAGCTGAGTGTAAGATGACAAAAGACAGCTGACACTCAGTCTCAGTACTGGGAGTCAATGGGGAGTTGAGGGGAGTCAGAGGACATGCCTCAATTAAAGTGAGCAGCTGCTGACCCCTAGCCACTGACTGGTTGCCATGTGGACATGTGGGTCCAGTGTTGACAGTTGTTCTGATGCATCAAAAGAATCCCAAAACCTTGATTTTCATGAGCAATCTGCTTTCAAAAAGATTGTCATCGAATGCACAGTTTTAAAAGTAGTCTGGGGCTTCCCTGGTGGCGCAGTGGTTGGGAGTCTGCCTTCCGATGCACAGGACGCGGGTTCGTGCCCCGGTCCGGGAAGATCCCACATGCAGTGGAGCGGCTGGGCCCGTGAGCCATGGCCGCTGAGCCTGCGCGTCCAGAGCCTGTGCTCCGCGGCGGGAGGGGCTGCAGCGGTGAGAGGCCTGCGTACTGCAAAAAAAAAAAAAAAAAAAAAAAGTAGTCTGGGGGCTCTCTCCTCTCTCATTAATAAGACCACTAATGATGGTCATGGACTGCCAGTTGTGGTCCCTCATTTAAGACCCTTGGAGTAGATAGAGGGCACTTAATTCTACCCATTCATTCTATTGATGTGACAAATGGACCTTGGGGTTCATCTTAAGTCACGTACAATGGTGTCAGTGGTAGAGCTGGGATGAGGACCAGTTCTGAGTTCTACCTTTCTTTCCTTCGCAGTACAGATTCCAGAACAGTGTTAGTTTTCCAGAATTGAACAGCTGTCTGCACTGAGTACGGACACACTAAGTTTCATGCTTTCCATGGAGAAAAGCAAATGCTACGCTGGCCCTTAAAAATGATGTTATTGTTGGTGACAATGATGTAAATATCAGAAAGAATGCTTTGGGCAGCAAGTAACAGAAAATCCTGAGTCATATCGACTTAAACAATACATGAAATTCTTACCTTTCGCACCTGGAAGATCAGAGGAAGGACAGGCTGTAGATTCAGTGTGATCAGTAATATAATTGGGAATCTGGGTGCTTTCTGTCTTTCTGCTCGGCAAGGTTCCTACCCTTCCTCCTCCTCCTATTTCTTCCTCATTCTCTCTCTCCTCTTAGTTACAACAAGGCTGCCAATAGCAAGTGAGTCTATGTGCACCATTGTCCCATGTGGAAGGAGAGAATGAAAAACCTTGAAACTTTCCCCAAGGCATGGACTATAGATCATTCTCTTTCATCTACCTGAGCCTGATGTTCACTGCTGGACCAATACCCGTACTCGAGGGAAACTGTGTGCTGATTGGCTGATCTGTGCAGTCTACTCCAGGAACGGAGATGGGACCCTGTGGCAGAAGAGTTTACATGTGTTTGACCACCTTTCTGTTCACCTGGATACCTTGGCTCTTCTTGGAAAGCGGTGAGCCAACTTAGGAATCTTCACAATATCCTCAAGGTAGGCTAGACTTGGACTTTTCCACAAATATCCAGAAGACTGGTTCCCTGTTTTCCTAGCAAATATAGTTTAAAGCAGACCTTCTCAACCTTTATTTGCACCGGAACCCCCAAGGAATCTGATAAACATGGACATTCCCAGTCCCCCATACCTAGAAGAGTATGATTCAGGAGGTCAGAGAATCTGCACGTATTACAAACTTCCCAGGTGATTTTGATTTGGCTGCTCAAGTATCGTACTTTAAGGGATGCTGCTCTAGGCTATAAAACCTGGCTGTCCTACAACTCAAGAATATTCCAGTGGCCACCAGCCATCAGGGAAATGCTGCAGTTCATGAAGGGGAGAGTTTTAATCTGTTATGGCACAATAGAACTCTCTTTTTCATAATTACCTTTGAATTCTTGGAAGAGAAATTTTCATCTGGATTTCTAATTATGCTTTTCTGGAGTGCATCCACGGAACTTTTGGAAAAGAGTGAGGAAGCATTGAAAGAGATGAAGAAGGAATGTCATTTGTTCCCTCGGCTTCCACCCACACTCCCAAATTATCCTTGGCATGTGGGTCACAGAATATTGGATGGAGGGTTGTCCCAATTGTGATCAACCCGATTTGTGGGATTTTAGCTACTGTATGATTTAGGTTGTACTTACATTAAAGTTGAATCCCAAGTGAGAAATTAATTCCTTTTAATGCTCATTTAATCATTCTGATAACTCCAGGGAGTTTGGTGCTAGCATTTAATTCCCCTCTAAACTTGCTATACCCCTTTTTTTGCCAAAGAGAGAGGAGAGCTTGGGTTCAGAGGCTTGAAATAGAATATCACTACAATTATATTGACTTTAATATAATTAAAAGCATCTAGCTATCATTTAATTATATTGTTTTGGTTTTATCATGTGTTGGATAGGATACATGCTAGATTATGCTGACCTAAGAAAAATCCCAGGGCTTCCCTGGTGGCGCAGTGGTTGAGAGTCCGCCTGCCGATGCAGGGGACATGGGTTCGCGCCCCAGTCCGGGAAGATCCCACATGCCGCGGAGCGGCTGGGCCCGTGAGCCATGGCCGCTGAGCCTGCACATCCGGAGCCCGTGCTCCGCAACGGGAGAGGCCACAGCAGTGGGAGGCCCGAGTACCGCAAAAAAAAAAAAAAAAAAAAAAGAAAAATCCCAGTGGCCTGACCATCACATCGTACTTGATACTCACACTACTTGTTTGTCTCTCACGGATCTCAGGGGGATTCTGCTTGTTGGAATCACTTAGAGACCCGGGCTGATGGAACAGCCACCATCTCCAACAAGGTCAGTTTTCATGGCAGAGAGCAAGAGAATTTTGAATGTTCTCACATTGGCTGTTAAATATCGTGGCCTGTACATGACACACGGAACTTCTGTTCACAGACCATTGGCCAGAACTAGTCACATGGCCCCGCCTAACCACAGGGGCCCAGGAAGTGAGAACCTTCCTGTGACCGGGAGTGGGGAAATGCAGATATTTGGTAAAGAGCACAGATGCTTGCTACACACTGTGGTTATTTGCTCTGTCTTCCAGCCAGTGTTCTCCCATGGTTGTTTTCTTCCAGATTCTGAGGGGAGGCACCTTCCCTAGGGATGTGTGAACACAGAGAGTACAGGGAATATTCATGCAAAACTGTAACGGGACAGCCTAGCCTTGCTCCTGGGTTCAGTCCCTTTCTCTCTGTGTGACATTGGGCGAATTGCTTCACTTCCTTGGTCCTCAGTTTCCTCATCCTTGAAGTGGGATAGTTATAATAGCATCAACTTCAGAGGGTCTTCAAGAGACTGAAAGAGTTAATGTATGCAAAGAACATGGCTTGGTAAACATTGGCTATGATTTTTAGAGCCCTGGCGTCAATTCGGTACATAAGCAATTACAATTAAGTAGAATGGATGTTCCTAAAGGGAAGCACAGGGTGTGGGAGTGCCTAGCAGTGGGAGAGAATCCAGTTTAGGGCATTAGGAGACAAAGTTCTCCCTGAAGAAGAGGACATGTTATCAGCCAAGCAAAGAAGGTGGCGATATAGTTTCCAGACAGAGAGAGTGCACAGGTTTAGAACCATGGTGAGCTTTGATGGACTTCCTTCTGGAATGCTGGGTTGAGAGCCCCTTTGCATAAATGTTCTGCTGCTTGTCCTTTGGTGCCTTGTGAGCGGTGTTGGATTCGTGGCTCTGCAGAAGTCCTGATTCTCACGAAGGGACTCAGCCTTTCAGACCATCCTTTGCCTTGCCCCTTGGATGTTATAGCTCCCTATGGGCCAAGACCAATTCACTGAGACCTCTCTCGGGGTGGCCTGAGAATGACTGCCACCCCGTAGTGGCAAGGCGCTTTTCTTGGAGAATTTTTGGAAACATAGGGGCTAGAGAAATTAGGACTCGGATTACTTTAGCAAGCAAGTGGTTTTTCAGAGCCTGGACAGCCAGGGTGTGTGTGCTGTGGCAAAGGGATCAGGAGAGCTGGTGAGGAAGAGGCAGGAAGAAGTCCACAGGGCATTCTTATAAAAGGCAGAAAATTGCAGTGCTCTGGTTCCGAAGAGCAAGGTCAAGACCTTGTTAATTTCAGACCCGTTTACCTTCCGCAGTCACTTTGGCTTGGTTTTGCTCACCATGAGCCCTCAACCAGGTGTGTGGGTTTCAAAAAAAGCGCTTTGAGTCCTAGTCTTGGCTTTAGCAGCCACCCAGCTGAGACTTTGGTGAGGCTGGTGGGTGGTATCATTTGTCTGGCAGCCTGGCCAGAATGTCACTCTCTGGGCAAACCAGACTTTCTGGAAAGAACTTCCACTTGACCAGCAGGCAAGAGCAAAGCACACAGTGGTGAGGCACAGTGGAAGCTTCCTACCCTCCAGGAATCATGAATCAGAGTAGCCTGATGCTGATGAATTAATGAAAGCACCAATCATGGCGACAGTATCTGCCACCATGACTCGACCTCCTACTATGTGCTGGGCACTGCCATCAGCCCTCTCCATGGATGATCTCATTTAATTCCCACAAGAGCCTTGAAAGGGGAGCACGGTTTCAAGAAGGATCCTCTACTTTATCTGATTTGACACAGCTCATTGGACGGAATAGCCATGGCCAAATGTAAAATCACGGTTCTTAGTACTAAGAAACATGTGTAATTGATGCCCCAGACTTCTATCCTATTCCTGTCTCTGTAACCCATCTCCTCACTCAAGAAAAAGCTTAAGGATTTAATATTTTACTGCTGTAGCCATGTCACCCGAAAGAAAATATCCCACATGCTGGTACTAAAATCCCTAATTTGAGTTGAGGAAACTGAGGCTCAAAGAAGTCAAGTTATACAGAATTCCAAAGCGGCAGAGCTGAGATTGTTTTTTCTTCCCCCTTCAACTTTTTATTTTGACATAAGTTCAGACTTAACCAGAAGTTTTGAAGAATCCCTGTAGACTCTTTATCCAGTGCCCCCGATATTAATTCTTTGTCACATTTACTTTACTCTCCCCCAACTTCTTTTAAACCATTTGAGACTCAGTTGCAGACCTAATGCCTTTTTACCTCTAAATACTTTAGTGTTTATTTCCTAAAAATAAGGACTTGTTCTTTATATTTTGAAAGTGAAAAGAAATAGTACTGAGAGAGAGAGGGAGAGAGGAAGAGAGAGAGAGAGAGAGAGAGAGGCAAAAAACAAAGTAAAGGGCTTCCCTGGTGGCGCAGTGGTTGAGAGTCCGCCTGCCGATGCAGGGGACATGGGTTCGTGCCCCGGTCCGGGAGGATCCCACATGCCGCGGAGCTGCTGGGCCCGTGAGCCATGGCTGCTGAGCCTGCGCGTCCGGAGCCTGTGCTCCACAACGGGAGAGGCCACGACAGTGAGAGACCCGCGTACGGCAAAAAAAAAAAAAAAAAAAAAAGTAAAATAAGAAAAAAGGAGAAGGAAAAGGGAAAAAAATTTGAATCACTTAGGGCATTCACTTGCCTCTTGAGCCTCTATGAATCTGGGAGATTCCTCAGTCTCTCTTTGAGTCTCATGCTGTTGACAGTTTTAAAGAGTACAGGCCAGTTATTTTGTAGAACGTTCGACCATTTGGATGTGTCACATTAGATTTACATGATGTACTTTGGACAGGAAACTCCATAGAAGCGATGTGTACCTCTCAGTGCGCCATAGCAGGAGGCATGTGACGTCAAGATTTGTTCTGTGACTGGCGAGGTTAGCTTTGATCACTCAGTGAAGGTGGTATCTATTTTTCCCTTTGTAGTTAGTATCTTGTGGGGAAATACTTTGAAACTACATGAAGATCAGAGCCTGGACTTGTGACCTAGCCGTCTGACCCCAGAACTCACAGTCATCTGCTACACTTACCATTTCCCTGCATCGCTGGCATTCATTCAGGATTTGCCAGGCACTGTTCTAAGTCAGTAAATGTGCTATTTCTTTTAACTCTCACAGTATTTTCCAGAGCTGTGGGTGTCCCATCTCTAACCCTCAGTCCCTCATCTATGTTATATTGATGCTACCTATTCAGGCTCCAGATGAGTCCGTCATCTCTTGCTAAAAGAATTTTGAGAATGTTCATAGCAGCATTATTTACAATTGCCAAGACATGGAAACAACCTAAGTGTCCATCAGTAGATGAATGGGTAAAGAAAACGTGGTGTATGTATGCAATGGAATACCACTCAGCCATAAAAAACAAAAATTTTGCCATTTGCAGTGACATGGATGGACTTGGAGGGTATTATGCTGAGTGAAATAAGTCAGACAGAGAAAGACAAATACTGTATGATATCACTTATATGTAGAATCTAAAAAATACAAGAAACTAGTAAAAAGAACAAAAAGAAGCAGACTCACAGATACAGAGAACAAACTAGTGGATACCAGTGGGGAGGGGTCAGTGGGAGGTACAAACTACTGGGTGTAAGATAGGCTCAAGGGTGTTATTGTACAACACGGTGAATAGAGCCAATATTTTGTAATAACTGTAAATGAAAAGTAACCTTTAAAAATTATATAAAAATGAAAAATTTAAAAATGAGAAAAAAAAATTCTGACGAAGTTGAACTCCAGTTCCACGCATTGGTCATAGGACTCAAACTGGAAGCTGAAAGGGCTCTCACAGACTCCCAAGGAGAAATGTCCCTAGAAGTATTATCCAAACAAAACCCCTGCCAGAGAAGTGAACTAATAGGGGAAAATCCATGTGCGTGCAACTCAGAAAGGGCCTGGGTTGACTGCAGGAATGGCTTTTTATGAGATTTAATATTCCCCTCACTGGAGACACATTACTATCGAAATAATAAACAGCAGAGTCTACAGTGTTGATTTTTAAAGTAAATCCTATTGCTATTAGCTTATCTACCCAACTATTAAAACTAATAAAATAATAAACTTTATGACACAGACACTTAGCTCAATTCAATCCCCCCTTCTAACTGCAATTTTCTCCTTCTATGACTGTTGGTTTTTCCAGCCATTTCCTGCTTATCACTGAACTATCTGGAACATTTTCATATGTTTGGTTGATAATTTTCAGTTGCCCTGGGATAGTTTAATATTCCTTTCTCTCTCTCTCCCTCTAAATCTTCCTCTTTTTCTTTAAACTGAGCTTTATCATGTCTCTTTACTTCAGTCTGGGTTTAACTTTCGCATCCTGTCCTTTCAGCTGGGAAGAATGCCTCTCATCATGTGCAAGATCACCTGCCTCTTGGGGTCCTTTGTGAGCTTGCTAAAGAAAAGGGAAAAAGCACCCCAAATTATCTGGGGGTGGGACAGGGGAGACCCAGTACTCATTCAGTGTTCATTTGGTCTGTGGTCTCTGCAGGGCTGGCAAAGACAGGTTAAAAGTTTGGGGCAGATCAGAAAAAAACAGCAACAACAAAACAACAACAGCAGCATACAGAGGAGAGGCTTCTTCCATGGGGGTTAACTCCACGCAGGGTGAAGGCGTAAGGCGACATGTGCATAGCCAAAGGACATCCTTGAGTGTCTGTCCCCTAGGATGCAATAGTCCCCATATTAGAGACTGATGTTTCCTCTCTCCACAAGCCCATGAGATCCAGTTTTGTTTCCACCATCGAAGATCTCTTTCTGTACTGAGAAGCAGAAGAAGGAGCTGTATAAGGGGCATGTTGTATGAAAACTAAATATATTTAAGGCCCAGAATGACATTCAGCTATGGGGGATGCTTCAGCACCAGGAGAGCATTGGAACCGGGACTGGCTGAATGCCGACCGAATTCACCCTGACATCTCGTACTCACTTTGGGGCATGTGCTCAGAGCCCTCACTATTTTAGCTCTCTCTCTCTTTCACTTCCTAGTCCCACAGCATAGAGTTGGATTTTCCTATAATAGCTATGGAAATTGGACCACCTCACTGTGTTTAATCTCCAGCACTCAGATCTCAGGCAGGCACAGACTTTACAGTTTCATTGGGTTGAGCTTCTTCTGGCTTTAGTCTGGTGAGCATCTCTAAGGGGAAGGTAGACCCTGGGCCCAGAGACTGTTCTCATGTCTCTGGGATCTTATACTCCATCTCCAGCCATCGGTATGAGCGGTGTTCTGCCAGTGGTCAGAAAACCATAGTATTGGGTAACAATCAACGGACTGAATGGTAATTTGACTCACTGCCGAAACCCCACAGGTCTTACAGCTTCCCCCTTCTTTTTAACTTAGTGGATTTGTGTATGTCTGTGTCGGAATGAGGTGAGAAATATGTTAGGCGAGAAGAAAGCCATGCTTAGGAAGATTTTTAATGTAGCCTGAGTCCTTTCGTACTTTAAAAATGACTTTTCTCCACACCCTGTCCCCACCCGAGTATAAAAGAAACATATATTCCTTCCAGAAAATATGGAAAAAGCAGTGTATCGGTCAGGGGACATGACTGTTAAGAAACATAAGCCAACTCCGACTGGCTGAAGCAGAGCTTAATTTATTCGATGCATAGCCTGGACCTCTCAGAATTGGCAGGAGGTTTTGCAAACTAGGTTTAGAAAGTGGGAGTGAGTCGTGGAGACTAAAAGAGGCGGGGGTGGGGGTGGGGGCGGGGACCACAGCTGCAGCGTCATGGTAGGAAGATTCAGGACAGCACACTTCTGCCATGGTCAAGAACCTGGAACTACTCTTTCTATTGTAACATTCACTGAGTGTCATGGGCTGAACCGTGTCCTCCAAAATTCATATGCTGAAGTCCTAACTCCCCATACCTCAAAATATAATTGTATTTAGAGTTAAGGCTTTTAAAGAAGTAATTAAGTCACGATGAGGTCACTAGGGTGGGCTCTAATCCAACCTGACTGGTGTCCTTATAAGAAGAGGAAATTTGGACACACAGAGAGACACCAGAGATGCACCCACACACAGGGAAAAAGCCACATGAGGAGCCAGTGAGGCTGCAGCTACCTGCAAGCCAAGGAGAGAGGAATCAACTCTGTGGGCTCCCTGGTCTTGGACTTCCAGCCTCCAGAGATGTGAGAAATAAATGGCTGTTGTTTAAGCAACCCAGTCTGTGGAATTTTGTTATGGTACCACTAACAGATTAATCACTAAGGATGTAAAGTCTTGAGAGAGGACATCCAACTTGCTGAACTGAGGTCACATGACTGTTTCAAGGGCGTACCTCTTGACTTCTGTAGTGAAAGGTGGACACCTGGAACTACCCAACCATATGTGCACAACAAAGCAGAGATAAGCCCTCAAGGTAAAATTTGGATGTGGAGCAGACACCCTTGATGCCTGTGACAGCCAAGCTTGTCCAGTGATCCATGACCCTCACCTCCTGGTGTTCACACCCCTGTGTAGCCCCCTCTCATATTGAATCAGACCTGGTCTGTGTGGCCAGTAGACTATACCGCAGGAAACTGTGCCTGGCTTCTGAGTTAGTTCATGAAAGCCATTATGCGTCTTCCTTGGTCTCCTGGCTTGCTTTTCTCTGGGGGAAGTAGCTGTCATGTCATGAGGACACTCAAGTAGCATGTGGAGAGGACCCTGTGGGGGAGAAACTGAGGTTTCCTGTCAAGGAAGCCTCAGTTGATAATGTCAGTCAGTATCATCTTGCCAGCCTTGCAAATGACCCACTTTGGAGGCAGATCCTCCGGCCTCAGTCTAGCCTCCAGATGAGACCACAGTCCCAGCCAATCAAAACTGCAACCTTAAGAGTGACTCTGAGCCAGAATCACCCAGCCCAGCTGCTCCCAAATTCTTGACCCACAAAAGTCAGGCAGCAAAACAATATTTATTATTGCTTTACTCATCTGAGTTTTGAAATAAGTCATTACACAATAATAGGTAACTGTAACAGTGTGTCACTCAGCTGGCTGTTGCAGGTGCTTTTATGGAGCCTGGGAGTGATGTCTTTCCCGATCCTCCACCCCTAGTGTAGCCTGCTGCTAATATTTGACTCTGTGGTGCAGTTTACACTGCAGAGCTCCCCACAGGATCAGGCTGAAGCTACACTGCGTTTGAAAACACATCTTTGCTGTTTCTCCCCTTCCCTACCTCGCTCCCCTCACTCCCTGACAGGTTGAGAACACATCCTCAATAAACAATTTGCACAAGAATTCTCATCTCAGTTCTGCTTCTAGGAATGCTGACCTCAGACAGGATGCATCTTGGAAGGAGGAATGGATGCCAGGCAGTCAAGAATGTTGTATGACTAATACAGTCCATCTCTTCACTAACCCGACTTGAGTTTTTTTCCATATGCACACTTTTAAGTATGCTCTAACTAAACATCCACACATCCCTGTACAAACAGAGACAAATCTGCCTTCTCCCTGAAGGAAAATAACCCATATCTTGTCAGTGAATGCAGGGAGCCAGCGTGTGTGTTTCCTGGATCATGTTTAGTTGTCCTCTGTGCTTTTGTGACTCTATTTTGATATCTTGCAACCTGTGAAATGGTAAATTTAACCACTACCATATACCATAGGGTGGTGAAAGGGGGAAGAAAGAGAAGCAATGTACACACTACTGTATTTAAAACAGATAACCAGCAAAGACCTACTGTATAGCACGGGGAACTCTGCTCAATATTCTCTAATAACCTAAATGGGAAAAGAATTTGAAAAAGAATAGATACATGTATATGGATAACTGAGTCACTTTGCTGTACACCTGAAACTAACACAACATTGTTAATCAACTATACTCCAATATAAAATAAAAATTTTTTAAATATGTAAATATATATCTGACACACACACACAAAACCAAAATATAATCAGTTTCTGTAACTACTCATAAGGTTGTGGCTAATATTTATTATTCCTATATTACCCACTTCAAATTCCCTGGTTGAGGTTGTTTGCCCCATGAGATGACCCAAACCTTTATTCTCAGGACCTTTATTTCTCTTGGTGTCCTGGCATGTATAAAATTGCCATAGTTTTCTATTATTAACCTTGACCACTGGACGTAGCTACAAAGGGGCAGGAGATCCTTGGGACCTCACCTGATTTCCATTCATACTCCTCTAGCTCCTTTTGTGAATCAGAATTTCTGTTTTCCTTTGATAGAGAAGGTCATGAATCCCAGCCTGCCAGCACTCTAAACCTCTCTGTTTTTTGGGGAGCATAAAAAGTCTCAAAAGCCAAAGGGCAGCCTCACCACCCCACCCCAACCCAGTTCAGTGAAATCATAATTGGACTCCCTCTTAGAAGCATCACACATCTAGATTAAGATTCAGAGTTGTTAAAAACAGCACGTCCAAGGTCATCTGATGGTAGAGTTTAAACTCGAACCCACGTCTGTCTGATCCCAAAGCCTGAGCACTGAGCCGCTTTAGCTGTTCCAGTGGGTGCAAAGACCCGTGCATTCTATGCGGTTCTTTGCAGAAGACAAATTTAGGGAGTATTAGCAGAGAAATGGTACCCAAGGCGGGGGATGGGGGGAGGGCAGTGTGGTGTAGTGGAACAATCCAGAGCTAGAATCCCAGCTCAGTACTTCTATTTACTCAATTTATTAAAAATTATTTGTGAGTCCTTTCTACGTGGCAAGCACTGTCCTGGTTACTACAAATAGAGCAGCATTCATAAGCAAAGTCTTGCATTTTCCTTCTTAACTCGGTGTCCTCGGGCAAGTTATTTCACTTCTCTGAGCCTCAATTTCCTGACCTATAATATAGGCTATTAATACCTACCCAGTGAGAGAAATCAATTCGTTCTGTCACTAGGAAAATAGGGACAATGATACGTGATCGTGCTGGGAAAATTAAATCAGGCAAACGTATAGAGATCCTTTCATGCAACAAATAGTTATTGAACATCTATTCTGTGCCAGTGATGGAGCTGAGCTCTGAGAGCACACCAGTAAATGAGGCAAATACAGTTCCTGCCCACTTGGAACTTACACCGAGTGAAGTTAGATATTAAGCAAAAAATTGCAATGGTGATTAGGGTTTCTAATACTTATGAACCAACTCCGGCTATGGCTATAATTCTTCTTTTGTCATTGCCCTGCTGGCTCTCAGTAGTTTCCTTCTTAGAGGTCTCCAGGTTCTTATAATACCTTTCTTGTTTGTTTACTGAGTCCTGAGAAGGAGAGTAACATGGTGGTGATGGAGCAGCAAAGTCAGGGAAGAGTTAAAAGTGAAAAGTTCCTCAAAGGAACAGCAACCAACACGTCTGCTGCCATGTTGGCTGAGTCTCATGGTCACTTTGCCATGACTTTAGGTTTATGGAAAAAAAATAATCCCTACAGAGAGGAAGAGAGGAAGTCATTTTTCCTATAGCACAGCTGAAAATCTCATCGCTCCACAGATTTTTTTTTTTTCCCTTTCATGTGCACAGTTTGGGGATGGATTTTTGCTCCTCTGTTGGCTTCCTTGAGACATTTTATTGTAAGGTGTATTTGTGGACTCTGAAACCAAATATACATGGCTGAATCCTATTTTGTGGTTCTTCAGTTGTAGCTGAGTGTGTCTAGCATGGTGGCTGGTGTATCGTAGATGCTGGCGAATGTTGGCTAGGTAAGTTTCTGCCTGCAGACTTCAGGTCAATCATAACTTTTTGGAAATTCTGTCCTGTTGACCCGTCTTGCTTACTGCTTGTATCAACCAGTCTGTTTTTGGTCTGTCAGGGTGGAAATGCATCAAGGTCCTTAGGTAATTAATGTTTGAGGGGCACCTGTTAGATATTAGTCATTGCATTGGTGTTTTACATGTCAGATCCTTGAGCTGTTTCAGAAACAAGAGCGTGAAGGCATTACATCCATTGCCCCCTCCCACGAGAAGAGGTTATGAATTTACACTATTTCCGCCCCTAATTCATTTCCACGGGGGTCATGCTTACTAGTGGCTGCAAGACTCTTGTATCCGCTGAGAAGTGTCTGTCTTCTTGTTGGCTAATGGTTTTGTCATTAGTCTGATGAATAGACTTGATTTAAGATTCTTCAGCTCCAGAGTGGGAAGGACGTTTCACAGCCATGCCGCCGACCCTGTCATGTTAGAACACAGAAGCCTTCCAGTTGGGTTTTCAGGAAGAGACAGATTAAACAGGCCAAGTGTTTCTTTTTCTCTGGTCAAGTCATTTTGGATTGATGGAGTATAAAAGTTGTGTTCCAGTTCGAGGACGGCCCAAGAAATTAAATTTCCTTTTTAGTGCATGGTTAGAATTGCTTTGCTAGAGGAAAGTTAGAAGGTATTTACCAGTGTGTCTTGCATATCCTAGTAACCCCAAGCACACGATAGGTATATTTCTTGAAGAAATAGTGATTGAAAAAATTGAGAAAAAAATAAGTGAAAAGAAAAGAACAAATGATGATAGACACATCGTGGATACTCTACAAATATTGATGAATACATAAAGGAATAAACAAATAAAAGAATAAATGAATGAAAGTATAGTAATTCCCCCAGGATGAAATAACATGCAATGACTGAGTTCGAGTGTGTGAGAGAATTGTGAGGTGTCTTTTTGTGGCCGATGGTGCCCTGGATTGTCGTCCCACAATTTGAAGGGGTGGTCTCTCCATACCTGCCTTTGTCCAATGTGACTCATCCCTTCTGACCACAATTGTCTGAACCAAGAATGGCATCTAGTGCAAGGGGACAAATCAAAATATCTTCCCCAGCCAGGGGAAGATACTGTAATATGCTCAAGTCTCCTACAGGGAGCTGTCTCTCTCTCACCAAGGAGATAAGGAAGAAGGAAAAGATGGTCTTCCATGAGGGAGAAGAGTAAGCACCGAGAGAGAGAGAGAGAGAGAGAGAGAGAGAGAGAGAGAGAGAGACCTAGAGAAGAGAAATGGAGAAAAAGAAATCCCTGGATTCCTGAGATTCTTCTGGTTCCTGGACATGACCCTGAATCTTCATAATTTCCCCATCTTCCCTCAAGTTAGCACAAATTGATTTATGTCATTACAGCCAAAATGGTCTTAACGCACATGCCCAGAGATGAGATGCTTTAGACCTCACGGTCTTTGTCTGTGTAAGGACAAACTGGCTTTCTACGTTTCCAGTCTCTTTCTTACTTCTTCATTCCTTGGGATTAAAGATGAAAAAAAATATATAGAAGAAGAAAGAAAAAAATGAAACATCTCTGCTCTCATCACTTTAAGCGGGTTGGTGGGGACTTGTTTGATTTGGTTTCCGTTCAGTGCTGAGGTTTCTTTCCCCTGCATTTAGCATGGGTTTCAGTTGCTTTATCTTGGCTTCTGGTAGCTCAAGAGCGCTGAAGGGTGTTCAGGGCAGGGCTGTGGTATTTGTATTGGCTGTTCGAGCTGCTGAGGGAGCAAAGGGGCCTGACCTCGGCCTTCAGTGCATCAGGAGTTTCCTTTCTGGGGTTCTTGGTCCCGGGGATTAGGACAAAATGCGCCCCCGCTTGAACTCAGTAAAACCTGATCGGAGTCTCCCGGAAGTGTTTTGTTTTGTAGGGCTACCACTTGGGATCACGAGAAACAAATGCTTCTTCTCTCTTCTCCTCCTCTGCAAGGGAGGCTGGTGGTTTTGGCTGCCTTGGTGGAAAAACAAATACCCTTCCACAAATAAGTTCTTCTCACAGCCTTGAATTAGTGTTGGCAAAAACACCTCTGAGTGGGGATTCCACAAAGGCGCAAGCCAACCACACCTTTGAAGAGAGAAGACCTCAAAGAGGTGAGGTGGATAGATTGGGTGGAGTGTTTTGGGGCAAAGGGGGCTGTGAGTGTCCCTAACTGGAGGTGTTGTCACAACTAAGAGCTAGGGGGACACAGAGGGACAAGGTATCCTGGCACCTTTCTCTGGATCAGGTCGGATACTTTTATTTCAACCAGCTTCCTCGGTATTGGCAAAAGCATCCCGAATCCTAGCAGCCAGTAAATCCACAGCTGCCAGGAAAAGTGCAATTGTAACGAAAAAGAAGAAAAGGATTTGCTTTGCAAATGAACTTGCAGACCCTGGAAACTGCACATAAGGGAAAGTTTAAAGTAAGGGTGCTTTGGTGGAATCTCTCTCTTTAGCCTAAAACACACCTCTTTTTTTTTTTAGCATGACTAAAAACTCGCCGTTTCTCAGTATCACCTCCACTCTTGGCCATCCTGACCCCCTTGGCCGGTCTTTTCCTCCCCTTGCCCTCACCAATCAGCTGGGCCTGCCAGTCTGAAGACTAAGACATGACATATTTGCACCATGCGTAAACACCGCTCCCCATTAAGAGCTCCATCTAATGAGAAACAGAGCCACGGAGGGGAAGCTTCAAAGTGGTTAACGGAAGGAAGTGCCTGGAACGAAATCCGACTTGATGTCCCAATTAATACGTCCCCTAATTCTATTTCCTGCCCTTGCGGGCTTGCAGCCGCCTTCCTCTAATTTCTGTGGGAGACGGAGACTCGGCTGACGGGGAGGAAGGAACCTGGAAATGGGGCGGCTTCACGGATGACTTGATACGCAGGCAATGGGCATATTAGGACAAATTAGAGAATTAAGGAGGAGGAAAAAAAAGAGACAACGACAGTCAGAGGAAATGTCATCCCAAGTAATAGTATTAATGGAGACGGGGACTCTGCTGGAGAGGGTGGCTGGAGAAATTGAGAGCTGAGCGCGCCAGCCAAATTGTCTTTTATTTCAGCCTGGGAGAGAGAAACTGTTGCCAGACACTTTCCTCTCTGTTCCAGGACTTTGGGGGGTAAAACCAGCCCTGGATCTGTTCCTGAGGATGAAGAGCAGGTCCAGATCTCAGCCAAAAGCCTGCTGAATTTGGATGAAGTGTTTGGGTGCAAATAAAGTTGAATAGGAAGACATCAGCCCAGGAAGAGTCAAGTTAGAATAAGCGGTGCGTTCTGAAAGTGTTACGAGCCCTTTGAAATAACTGTATAATCGGCCCGAAAGTCCACTCTTCAGTCACTCTTTTCAGTTAAGCATCGCCCCCTCCGTATCATCCTTTCCAAAAGCAGATGCTTGTGGAGGGTAAAGGGTGCCATCCCCGACGCACCGGGATAATGAGTGTATCAGAGGCGCTGGACACCCCAAGAGAACTGGTGACCGGAAGACCCTCACCTACTCCACCCAGACGGTCTGTACAAGCTCTGGATTGGCTCCCCTGACTTCAGTCTCTTCAATACGCTAGTCTATCCTCAGCCCATTATGCGCACGCCTGCCTAAGAATCTTTCTAAAATACAGAGCCCATGTCATCCCCCCCTGCCACCTCATCCTTAAGTATCTGGTGGGGCTCCCTAGTGCCTGTGTGATCGGGTTTGAACACCTTCGCGTGACATTCAAGGCCTTCATATCTGAACAGGCTTTCTCTGGAGCCTTGCCATCCTCCTCTCTCCTCCTAGGTCTCCACCCAACCCTGCTGTTGCCCCAACCTACAAACTCTTAGCCTTGCATATGCTGTGCCTTCCTTCAGCTTTACCCTTGTTCCTCTCCTTTACTCTCTCTTTATCCATCAAGTCTAAGTTGAAATGGCTCCTTGCCGAAGTCTTTCCAGGCATCTAAGTCACCTCTCTGTGTTCCCGTGGGCCTCTCTTTCAATCTCCAAGTCCTCAAGTGTCTCACTGCTTTGTAATAATTGGCTTCTGTGTCTGGCTTTCCTGAGAGAACATCTCCCAGAAGACACGCAGAGGACAAGACCAATGGTATCCGTTTCTCAATATTTGCAGTGTCTGATGTAATATAGGAGCTCAGTGAATGGGCAGAGAAAGAACAAAGGAGAAAAGAAAGGAAAGGAGAAAGCAGGAGATAGAAGAAAGAGGGCACAGAAAGAACAGGAAACATCTTGAGCTGCATTGTTCATGGCATAATTGCATCGGGATGTAATATAGACACCCAGGTGCACCTAAGGTCAAGCCGAGTTCACTTTAGAATGTGTTCAATTTAAGCAGATTGGCTGGGCGGCTGGGCTACACAAGGTAGCTGGTTGTTAAGAGCCTGTGCTTTGGAGACCTGGGTTCAAATCCTTTTGCCATGACTCAGTCACTGGGGAAGACCTGTCCCCTCTCTGAGCCTCCGTTTCCTTATCAGTAAAATGAGGAAAAGGTAGTCATGAGGGTCAAACAAGGTAAAGCACTCAAAGTACTTTGCTCAGAGCCTGGTGTATAGTAAGTGATCAATAAAACCTAATAAACATGAGAGTTGAGCCTGGGAACTCTGCCATCCTTTCGGACCATCTGTGGTTCTCTCTCCCTCCTCTTTCTGGCCTCTTCTGCCCCCTGCCCCATAGTCTGAACTGTTCACTCTCCTTGCTGCCAGTATAGACAAAGCAGGGAGTGGCCCCAGCGTTCATGCCAACAGCCACTGGCATCTTGGTTATTAGGGAGCAATACCATTGCTGTGGCTCGGTTCCTCGAAGGAGCCAGTGCCTGCCACAAACATACCCAAACAAAAGCCTCCTGGTTACGTCATTTGCTTGGGAGGAGCAGTGACAGTAGAAATTTGTGGATCTGAGCTCTGATGTCTTAATTCTTCTACTATGGTTTTTCAGCCACTGGGGAACCTGGAGGAACTGCTGAGACAACACTAGGGGTCTTTTCCTTCCAGATAAACCTCTACACCATCCAGATTCCTTTCCTTATGTCCCCAGGAACCGGTGTTCCTGCCTGGAGCAGAAGTCACTCTTCCCTGGCCAGTGCCCATTGATGTAAATGTTGATGCAGTGACCAAAGAAATCCAGGTTGGAATTTCTCCTTAGGAAATCACTGAAGACAAGGGGAATGACCCTGAGATCCAGGAGGATGGCTTTAGGGTTGGCCAAGCCCTCCTCCAAGTCATTCTCCAAAGGGCTGAACTGGGAGCTCGTGGCACTGAGAACCGCTGAACAAGTTCTCAACGTCTTTGCGTTTGAATAGTCCATGGAATGTGTTCGAGTCCCTTAAGTTTCATCATTGACAGACTTGGAGCAGGGATCAGAGTCTTCCTCCCCTTGATATCTTGTGGCATTTGCAGAGTTCTTCCTACTTTTTCTCCTCTCTTCTTTTAACCTTTCAAAGCAATTTTATATCTGTTATTTATTTTAGGTGCTTTCTTGGAGTTTGAGAGAAGGGTGTCATCATCTCCATTTGATTGATGAAAAAAAGGAGGCACAGAAAGGTTAAGGTCAAGTGTCATGGATGCATGATGTGCTGCTCAGATCTATTTCAGGGTTGAAAGTCTTATTCTCCACAGGGTCTCAGAGTGTGGACCTCTAAATGCCTTTATCTCCCATCCCTCTTGGGGTTCTGCCCTCAGCTAAAGAGACCCACCTTACTCAAGATTACCACCGCTTCTAAGGACATTCCCCATCCAAAGACTGGCAATACGGGGGAATAAAAGCTCAGCCCCTTGGCCCCTGTAGAAGGGTGATCTCATCTTCAGAACTCCCGTGAGATCAGCTGAGGCCTTTCTTGAGACTGCGTCACAGCTCAACTTCTCCCTCTATGCAACCCTGATTCCCTCCCTTCCATCCCCAATAAATTGCCTGCACATTGATCCTCATCCCAGCCTCTGCTTCTCAGGAAACCTGTAACACCAAGGTCACCCAGGGTGAAAGGGGCCAAGGTGGGGCTGGAATTCAAGCGCTCAGTACATGCTTGGCCAGTTACTGAGTACTTACTAGGTGCCAGGCACTGAGCCAGGACCTGAGGATGAGGCAATGAACAGGTTCACAGGGTCCCTGCCCTCATGGGGCCATGTCTGTTGGGAAGTAAATAACAGGGCCTCCCGCCAGTCTAGGGGGTCACCTGAGGCTTCCTGGAGATAGTGATGGTTGCATTAGGACCAAAGGATGATGAGGACAAGTTAGCCAGGTAAAGAGCAACGTGTTCAAAGAGGCAGCTATTGGAGGGGGCATGGCATGATAGGGAAATTGACGAGACTCTGGGAGAGATGGGGAGTGTGGCATAGAGGAGCCTGTAAAGCAAGAGGCAGTGGCTTGGACCACCTGGATAACCTGGAAAGCTTTGGACCCTCTCAGTGGTATGTAACCTCCAAAGGCAACCACTGAGGACGTCATCGCTGAACTTTGAATGTAGGCTGGGCTTGGGACTGGCCTTGGCCAATAGAAGGATGCTGTGTCAGTTATAGACATAGGCTTTCACTACAGAAACCCATCACCAGGCTGTAAAGAGGCTTACACTACTCCTGATATGGACAGTGAGTGGCCACATGGAGAAGCACTGAGGATGCCTTTCTGGACCTTCTAGCTCAGGCTGGCCATCGGGGGAAAGCAGTTAGTCAACCCAGCCAATAGCATGTAGAACAGGAGAACTGCCCAGCTGTGCCCTACCTGGATTCTTGACCCATACAATTATGAGAAATAGTAAACCATTGTCATTTTCAGCCTTGAAGTGTTGAATGGGTTTATTACACAGCGATAGCTAAATGAAACATTGTCCCCTAGGAAAAAAAAATCCCAGATACACATCCATCCCCAACATCTCACATTTACTGAGCACCAACAAAGTTCCAGGCTCTGTGGTATGGGGTTTTTATACCTTATTTTATTTAAACCTTATTTTATTTAAACCTCACTGAAAATCCAGTGAAGGAAGCTTTTATGCCCATTTCACAGATGAGAATAAATGAGGCACAGAGAGAATGTGACTTGTCCAATGTGCATACCTAGCAAAGTGGTGAAACACGAACGTGAACCCAGAAAGCATGGCCCACTCTTTCCATGACTAGATTGACTGTTCTTGCGTGGGCATGGGGTCCTCAAGACCTAGGCTAAGAGTCTGAATCTGTAGGAAGATTCATCTGTTGAAGGCAGACAGCACTGAGCTAAGACTCACACTTTTTGGACAGTAATCCCCGTGTCTCACACACTTCCATGGCTGCCCAAAGTCTCCCCACACACTTGGATCCTCAGTCAGTAGAATGTATCACATGGTGGTCAGGATAGGTAGAGATGGACCCCAAACTTCAGCTCTAGGAGGCCTGGCTTTCAGCTCCAGTTCTGCCCCATGACCCTGGTCCAGATCTTCTGGACCCTGTATGCCTCTTTCTCCATCTGTAAAATGAGAACAGAATTTCCCAGACATTTCCAGATTTGTCATATTGGCAAACGACCAAATGTATTATACACTTGCTTTGTAAATCACCACACATTTGCAACTTAAATAAGTCTCATCTAAAGCTATGAAATTTATTAAACTGAGGATTTAATGTGCTGGTCATAGGTTTTTTGAGTACACCTGAATATATATATATATATATATATATATATATATGTATTTTTTAAATCTATCTATTGCCACTGATATTCCTGCTATGTGCTACTGTGGTGTGTGGGTGCTACTTTGGTGGCCTGGGAGTAGGTGGGCCAGGTGGTCTTAATGTTTTTGGCAAGGGCTAAGGCCTGGGCAAGGGAGTGGGTTCAGGCTTGGGTCCCACTGAACTGTCCACCTGTTACCCCTTAAACAAAGCTGCTCTTCGGGCCCTACCTTCTTCTGTGGGTGGCGTGGAAGCTGAGGGCTTCTTATGGCATCGCATCACCTCATTACAGAGTGGGAAGTTTCAGGTCCCGGTGAGAGTCAGTATTGGGAAGAGGGCAGTAGGCAGGGAGGGGAAAAACAAACTGAGAAGAGAGTTCAGTTCCTCCAACTGGCTTGTAGGAAGTTTCTCTTCATCTTTCCTTCTAGAACAGTTTGGCAGTTTAAGTGTCCTGGGTCTGAGACTTGGCTGCCTGGAGATGGAGAAGGTCTAGCTTGAGATTGGTCTGCTGTTAATGGGGTAACCGTAGGTGGAGAACTAGGCTGCTGGGACAGTTGTGTTTCATTTCCTCAACCTCTGGCTGCGGTACCGGCACGTTACATTATGTCTCAGAGCCAGTGGTGTGGAGTAGAAAGAGCCCTGGATAGAGAGAAAATAATAATAATAATGCCTAATAATAATAATAATGACCACCATCAACATCATCATAGGTAACATTCATTGAGTGTCTCTACTCTTTTTTTTTTTTTAACATATACATGTCTCTATTCTTTTTCAAATTCTTTTCCCATTTAGGTTATTATAGAATATTGAGCAGGCTTCCCTGTGCTATACAGTAGGTCCTTGTTGGTTATCTGTTTTAAATAGAGCAGTGTGTACATGTCAATCCCAAACCAAACTCCCAATCTATCCCTCCCCCCTACGCTTCTCCTCTGGTAACCATAAGTTCATTTTCTAAGTCTCTTTCTGTTTTGTAAATAAGTTCATTTTTTTTTTTTTAGATTCCACATGTAAGCGATATCATATATTTGTCTTTCTCTGTCCGACTCACTTCACTGAATATGACCATCTCCAGGTCCATCCATGCTGCTGCAAATGGCATGATTTCATTCTTTTTAATGGAGTGCCTCTACTCTTGACTTAACTCACCTGATTGATCCCCTCAACAACCCTGTATGAGACAGGTCCACTCTTCTCCCCAATCTACAGATGAGGAAACTAAGATTTAAAGACATAAAGTCACTTCCTCAAGATTTCACACCTTGTAAGTGTCAGGGATGAGATGTAGCTGCAAGACATGACATGCCACAAGTCCCTTCCTCTCTCTGGACTTTGATGGTCCATTCTGTAAAATGAGGGCTTCGGTCCAGATTGATGGTGGTTTAGGGATTTTATTTTTTAATGGTGGACTCTTTATTCCAATGAAGCCTGATGTGTAAACAAGAGGTAAGTGGGATTACTGTGCTGATGCAGGGTGAAGAGGAGTGATTCAAAGTCATGCTCACAGAGCCGATGTTTGCTTCCCTGAGACACTTCCCCAGAACTTCCAGGATTCTACGGAACTCGTTCACAAACCAGCGAGACAAGGGCTTCACTCAAGTTGCTTTCTAGCTCTGTTGTCAGATGTTTCTGAGAATCTAGTCCCTGGAAACCTCAGAGCTCTGTGGATTAAGCAGTAGATCTTGGTGATGCTACCTAAGTTAGCGAAGGTCCTTGACTGCAGACTTATCCCACCATTCATTCCTGCTACAGGTCGGGCCCCTGTCTGCATACCTAGCCTGGTGTTGAGTAAAAGGGTTAGGAGAGAAGAGACGCTCTTTCTGCCAATTCGGATTTTGTATCTTTTGGGAAAGGGGATCGGGAAGGTGAAAACAAGTTCACGGGCAATTACAACGCCGAGTGACAAGCATGTTAACAGGAATGAGTACAGAGCATTGAGAGAAGGGTCTTTTACTTCAGACTCAGAGGTTAGGAAGCTTCCTGGCAGGAATAAAGGGGTGATAAAAAGAGCAAAGTGGGGTGGGGGACATGGGGCATGGAAGGGGTTTCAGGGGGAGGGAGACCCTTGTTCGACGCTACGGAAGAGAGAGGCATTGAGGTGGGAAGTTAGTAAGATGCACCTGGGAATGCAGACAAGAGAGAGGGTGTCAGCAACCACAGCTATTTCTCTCTCTCTCTCTCTTTTTTTTTTTGGCCTCTCTGCATGGCCTGCAGGATCTTAGTTTCCCGACCAGGGATTGAACCCGTTCCCACTGCAGGAGAAGCTCGGAGTCCTAACCACTGGGCCGCCAGGGAATTCTCAGCTCTCTCTCTTCTGACTTCCTCCAATGCTGTCCTACACCTTGGGCACAGTGCTGAGTACAGAGGTGGGAGGCTGATGATTGGCCGTCCCTTGGCTCTTGATTGAATACATTGCGAGAACCCAAAGGATAATGACCAAGACGCCCGGCTCTTGGTCTCTTAATGAAAACAAGAAATAGGAAATTGCTACCCACACTCATGGCAACCGGGACATTTTCAGATAGAGGAAGTAAGATGAGGTCGCTGGAGGAAGAGAAGTGGGAAACATGAATGCACAGTATGTTTCGCTGCCGCGAAAAGCAGGCTTTTTATTTATTTATTTATTTATTTTATTTTATTTTTTATTAGTTTCTGCTTTATAACAAAGTAAATCAGTCATACATATACATCTGTTCCCACATCCCTTCCCTCATGCATCTCCCTCCCTTTTTGCACGGGGTTGCCGGGAGGTGGGGGATGAGGATAAGCTGGCTGGAACCCCTCAAACCTGTTCCCACCTGTTTCTCTTCCCGTATAGGATTTTCTCCGCTGCCTCTGTGACCCGCCGGTTCACAGGTGGTTTTCTTGTATTCCCCTCTCCGGTGACACATCATTACAGAGAAATCGGTCTCGAAGCTCAGGGTAGGAAACCAGAAAGGCGAAGCTACAAGAAAGCAGCTGCCCAAAGTGTGCCTTGTAAAAACCCAGCCGTTGGGACTTCCCTGGTGGTCCAGTGGTTAAGACTCCGCGCTTCCGATACAGCGGGCGTGGATTCGATCCCTGGTCGGGGAACTAAGATCCCACATGCCACGCGACACGGCCAAAAGCAAAGAAACAAACAAACAAAAAAAAACCCAGTTGTTAAGTTTAAGTCCAGTGCCTGCCTACAAGGCTGCAGAGGGTCTGCCTGGGTGGCCACAGAGGCCTGGACACCAGTGTGGACAGTGACAGCCTGTGCTTGGGTGTCGGAGGGAGCTAGCTGGCTTGTCCCACACTCTATTCTGTCTGAAATTCATTTACCACATCAGGTTTCTTTTGGTTTGCTTAGAACATTTTTTCCCGATTTTTAATTTTCAACTTTTCTATTAATTTATGCATGCCTTGGAAAAAGCACACAGCTGATCTTTAAAAAAATATAATCCATTCCCAAGGTCTCTGTCTTTTAACGGAAGAGTTTAATCCCATTATAATGAAGGAGATTACAGATTAGTTTGGACTTTATCTTCTAAGATTTCTACTTGTCATATTTTCATAATCTTCTTTTTGTCTTTGCTTCTTTCTTTCTCCTTTTTTTCACGTGTGTTAGACAGGATTTTCTCTATCTCCTCCTCTCCATCAACCCTTCCCCCTCCTTGTTTAGAAGTTCTGTAGGTTCAATGTGTACGTTAAATTCTTACTGAGCATTTGATCAATCACTATCATCATTATAATAATTCATCTAGCCTCGTCCTGAACAAAATGAAGCCCCAGAACTCTTAACCTCCAACCTTTACTCTTTTTGGCATTTATATTATTTTTGTCCCAGCCAGATTAGAGTTCCAACCCTACCCCTTTCTTTCTGTGTTACCTGTAACTTCACCTCCCTGATGCTCAGATTCTTCCTACAATCTTCCCTACAGGGTTGCTGGATGACCAGCTACATAAGTGAAAACGTTCCATCTGTGTGTTGGTCCTCAAATCTCCTGGAAGGTGGAGAAGTCAGAGTTATCTCAGTGACCTTGAAAGACCTTAGGTCCTTTCATTCTCCTGTCTTGTCCCTTCTTTATTTGGCTGCCTTTGGATATGATCTTGAGTTTTTATTTTTATTTAAAAGAAAATTTTGGCCGCGCCATAAGGCATGCAGGATCTTAGTTCCCCGACCAGGGATGGAACCCGCACCCACTGCAGTGGAGATGCAGAGTCTTAACCACTGGACCGCCAGGGAAGTCCTGATATAATCTTTATTTTATCACCAGCTGGACCTTACTCTGTGTCAAGGTGATGGAGTCTCATGGACTCACTGAAACTTAACTCCCCAGGTGCACAGAGGTGCTGCCTTCTCTCTCTGCCTCTGGCCTTTTTCCTCTGCGTCTTTACACCCTTCTGGTTCTCTGTCTCAAGCCCTGTGTCCGGGTGTGTCTCTCCCGCGGCCTGGTTCCTTCCCCCTTGTCCCCTCTTTCTAGCATCAGGATTTCGCCTTTGCTCCATCTTTCTCTCTGTGTCTCTGTGTCTTTGTTTTTCTCGGTTTCTGTGTCTGTCCCATCTCTCCATCTCTCGTCCGTGTCCGGGTCTCTTCTCCATCGTCTCTCAGCCTCATCCCAGCTCCGTCCGCATCTCTGCCTCTGTCTCCTCATTTCGGTCTCTCTCTTCCCTCCACCTCTGTGAGCCTGAGACAGACCCTGTCCTGCTTCTTCCTCTGTTGGCCTCCCTCCGTTTTCCTTCCGCCTCTCTCTGTTTCTACCATTTTTTTTTTTAATTAATTTTTAGGCTTCCCTGGTGGCGCAGTGGTTGAGAGTCTGCTTGCCAATGCAGGGGACACGGGTTCGAGCCCTGGTCTGGGAAGATCCCACATGCCGCGGAGCAACTGGCCCCGTGAGCCACAATTACTGAGCCTGCGCGTCTGGAGCCTGTGCTCCGCAACAAGAGAGGCCGCGATAGCGAGAGGCCCGCGCACCGCGATGAAGAGTGGCCCCCGCTCGCCGCAATTAGAGAAGGCCCTCGCCCAGAAACGAAGACCCAACACAGCCATAAATAAATAAATAAATAAATTTTTTTAAAAATTAATTTTTATTGGAGGATAGTTGCTCTTGTTTCTACCATTTTCCTTCCCCCCTCTGGCATCCTCCTCTTCCTTGCCCAGGCCCCTGCTCCCCGCGTGGCACTGGACCTCTGCTTTTCTGCTGCATCTCTCTACCCCTTGCCCCTTGCCCACCTCCCCACCTCCAGCTCTGTCGGTCCCTGTCTCACCGAAGCCTCTTTGCACATCAGGCCCAACCTCAGCCGGGGGTTTCTGGGCTCCAGGAAGCCAGCCAGAGACTGTGCAGGCTGCACCATAACTCAGGAACTCTGCCAGTAATCATTTCATTAAGCAGGAATGGCGTTCCCATTACCAGATAGCAGGTCTGCTTCTTCCCTACCAGGGCCCCCTCCCCGCCGCAAAGCCCCCTCACAACTTCCTGCTTGCACCAGCCTCACAAGGCCTCATTCTAATCCTCCGACTTGTCTGTTTAGTGTCTTTGCAGAGGGGAAAGGAGCAGAAAAGTAGCTTGTCTTTTATTTTTATTTGCCCCCCCCCTTTTGTTCCCCCTTCCTCCAGATATCCCCCTGGGGCACCGGTCTAGAACAGAGCAACAAATATTTACTAATTCCATTAACAGAAGAGGTTTTTTTGTTTTTTTTTTCCCAAGCAAATATCCGAGGCCCCAAGTTCATGGTGAGCCTCCTCCCCCATGTGGCCCCCCTCCCCCTTCCCCCCTGCACGCCCAGGACTTATATATAGTTCACTCAGTGCCATTTCCCCAATTTTTTCTGAAGTTCAAGACAAGTTGAAGGGTCAAAAAGGCAAAGGGTGTTTTAGAAGTTTAGCAGACAGCTTTTGGTACAAGCGAAAGAAAGAAAAGAGGGGCAGGAGAGAGGCAGAGAGAACAAGGAGGCAGGAATCTGGCTCACATTAAGCTGGAAAGTTCCAACCATTGATTTGCTCTGGAATTATGCCTTTTTTTTTTTTTTTTAAATCACAAAACATGGTTTATTCATGAGGTTTTTTTTTTTTTTTTTTTTTTTTTTTTTTAATAGCAACCAAAGTTGTACTTTGGTACCAAGATGGAGACCCAGCTTTCCTTTTTCTTTGATCTTTCATGTAGGACTGGGAGAAAGGGGATGGGAAATGGAGATGAAAGATTCCCAAATCAGGGAGTCCTGAGAACACAGGATAATCTTCCAGCTAGGTCTATCCAATGTCTCTACCATCCCTCTTAGGAAAAACCAAGCACATGCTTAGGGAGAGGAGATTTCTTAGAGGAAAAAGAGCCAGTTCTGAAAAGGCACCTCATGGCCACTGGTAAAGGAGAAAGGAGAAAATACTTACTAGCTCACACTGGCAAATGTCATATAAGGAATTGGCTTAGTGATTGCATTAGCTTCCCAGGGCTGTCACAACCAACTACCACAAACTAGGTGGCTAAAAACAACAGATCTGTATCCTCACGCAGTTCTGGAGGTCGGAAGTCTGAAATCAAGGTGTCAGCAGGGCTGTGCCCCCTCCAAAGGCCCTAGAGGAGAATCCTTCCTGGCCTCTTCCAGCTTCTGATGGTTGCAGGCGTCCCTTGGCTTGTGGCTGCATCACTCCAGTCTCTGCCTCTGTCTTCACATGGTCCCTGTGTTATCAAGTCTCCTTCCTTCTCTTATAAGGACTCTTGTCATCGGATTTAGGGTCCCCCTAAATCCAGGATGATCTCATCCTGAGATTCTCATATCTGCAAAGATCCTATTTCCAAATTAGATCACATTCACAGGTACAGGGGATTAGGACTTGAACATATCTTTTTTGGTAGGGGGATGGGGGGGGATCATTAAACCCATTACAGTGATCATAGAGTGTTTCTCAAAGTCATGAGGGGAAGCCAACCTAAAATGACACAGCTAGGGACTTCCCTGGTGGTCCAGTGGTTAAGACTCCACGCTTTCAATGCAGGGGCACACGGGTTCAATCCTCGGTCGGGAATCTAAGATCCCACATGCCGCGCGGCCAAAAAAAAAAAAAAGACACAGCTAGAGAGATGCTGAGCTGTGCTTTCCTTTGACTTCCCTTCCAGTCCTGACTGCTGCAAGGAGAAAGGCCCAACTGGTGCTACTGTGTCTTTTTAAAAATTAATTAATTCATTAATTTGTTTGCATGTCTTAGTTGCAGCTCACTGGCTCCTTAGTTGTGGCATGAGAACTCTTAGTTGTGGCATGCATGTGGAATCTAGCTCACTGAGCAGGGATCGAACCTGGGCCCCCTGCCTTGGGAGCATGGAGTGTTCATCACTGCGCCACCAGGGAAGTCCCACTACTGCGTCTTTAAACACCTTCTTGCCACTTGCTAATCCTCCTTTTTAAGGAAAGGAGAGGGCAGCCTTCAGGCTGAGAACATACAGCAGGCAGTTTCATGGTTTATCACATGTCTGACCCATGGGACCGCCTATTTATGAAAACAGATACTGGTCTTTCATTTATGGTCGTGAGGTATAGCTTCTTTTCGGATTGAATTAAAATGTAAGCCAACAGCAGGTGGCTGAGTTGAGAAAAATATTAGGTAAATAAATAATACAAGTGGTACACAGACATGGTGAATGTCGGGAGGCTGCTGTATAGACAAAGGGAGATTGGGAATCACTGGTGTGGTGCGCTGGTTTTCTCACTGTTCCCAGGAGCCCAGCACCTGTGCTATGTACCAGGAAGAGGGTAGTTAACAAAGTTTCTAGTCTGCTGGAGTGTGTTGTTTCTTCTTGAACCTGAGACTCTAACAGTTGTATGCACTGGGTTTCCCCATGAAATTTTATTTTCCCCTCAAGGGTCAGAAAATTCTAATTTAGTCTTCTTTATTTTTTTAACAGATCTTTATTGGAGTATAATTGCTTCATAATACTGTGTTAGTTTCTGTTGCACAACAAAGCAAATCAGCCATATGCATATGTATATCCCCATATCCCCTCCCTCTTGAGCATCCCTCCCACCCTCCCTACCCCACCTCTCTAGGTCATTGCAAAGCACTGAGCTGACCTCCCTGTGCTATGCGGCTGCTTCCCACCAGCCAACCATTTTACATTCCATAGCGTGTATATGTCGATGCTACTCTCACTTTGCCCCAGCTTCCCCCTCCCACCCCATGTCCTCAAGTCCATTTTCTATGTCTACCTCTTTATTCCTGCCCTGCAACTAGGTTCATCGGTACCTTTTTTTTTTTTTTTTAGATTCCATATATATGCGTTAGCATATGGTATTTGCTTTTCTCTTTCTGACTTACTTCACTCTGTATGACAGACTCTAGGTCCATCCACCTCACTACTAATAACTCAATTTTGTATCTTTTTATGGCTGAGTAATATTCCATTTTATGTATGTGCCACATCTTCTTTATCCATTCATCAGTCGATGGACACTTAGGTTGCTTCCATGTCCTGGCTATTGTAAATAGTGGTGCAATGAACATTTTGGTACATGACTCTTTTTGAATTATGGTTTTCTCAGGGTATATGCCCAGTGGTGGGATTGCTGGGTCATATGGTAGTTCTATTTTTCGTTTTTTAAGGAACCTCCATACTGTTCTCCATAGTGGCTGTATCAATTTACATTCCCACCAACAGTGCAGGAGGGTTCCCTTCTCACCACACCCTTTCTAGCATGTATTGTTTCTAGATTTTTTGACGATGGCCATTCTGACCAGCGTGAGGTGATACCTCATTGTAGTTTTGATTTGCCTGTCTCGAATAATTAGTGATGTTGAGCATCTTTTCATGTGCTTCTTGGTCGTCTGTATGTCTTCCTTGGTGAAATATCTATATAGGTCTTCTGCCCATTTTTTAACTGGATTGTTTGTTTTTGGATATTGAGCTCCATGAGCTGTTTGTATATTTTGGAGATTAATCCTTTGTCTGTTGTTTCATTTGTAAATATTTTCTCCCCTTCTGATGGTTGTCTGTTTGTCTTGTTTATGGTTTCCTTTGCTGTGCAAAAGGTTTTAAGTTTAATTACATCCCATTTGTTTATTTTTGTTTTTATTTCCGTTGCTGGGGAAAAAAGAGTTTCATAACAAAAAGAAAGCTTAAAGAAATAACCTCCTCTGCCTCTCCACTTCTATTTTACAAATGAAGAAATCAAGACTTAGAAAGGAACAACAGCAAAAAAGAATTGTCCAAGGTCACCCAGGCATCTGGATAACCCATACATTGAGCTCCTACTATTTATGGGGCAGCTGCAATGCATGAATTCTTCGGTACATGAGGTATTGTATTGAGTCCTCACAGCAGCACTGGGAAATTGCTGGAATTTGACAGGGAGGGAAACTGAGGCTCAGAGAGGTTAGGAGCTTGTGCAAATGACAGAGCTGATAAGGGGAGGAGCTGGCATGCTCACACACAGCTGGCTGACTCTCCATCTGGCGTTTTTACTGTAGCATCCCACTGCTTTCCCCCACTTGCAAATGTCTGCTCACCCTAGCCCACCACAACACACACACACACACACACACACACACACACACACACACACCATGTTTATTTGGATGAGGACATTTTGAATCTTGGCTATTTCTGCAGCCTCTACATTCATACACCTCCTCCAACTGACATTTCTCTGCTGGGTCCACTTGTAAATGCTTGCAGATGACAACGTGTTTCTGGTTTCCTCTGGAGAGAATGAGTGCAAAGGAGACGTTCCACCCCAGGGAAAGAAGAGGCTGTGTGCAGAGAGAGATTTTGAGCCTAAGGATGTCAGATTAGTTCTCTCTATTCTGGAAGTGCCTAGACATTGGAAGACAATGGAATGAAGCTAATCATTTGGCTTTTTTTTTTTAAACAACCAGATGTTGGGCACCATCAAAGACCCTGACACCAGGACCACAGGTGTGGCCTGCCTCAGATCCATTTGCTCTTTTTTTTTTTGCAGTACGCAGGCCTCTCACCGTTGTGGCCTCTCCCATTGTGGAGCACAGGCTCCGGACGTGCAGGCTCAGCGGCCATGGCTCACGGGCCCAGCTGCTCCGTGGCATGTGGGATCTTCCTGGACCGGGGCATGAACCCGCGTCCCTTGCATCGGCAGGCGGACTCTCAACCGCTGCGCCACTAAGGAAGCCCTCATTTGCTCTTGATCGTCTTCATGGATAGCACTGTCGTATTCTAGATCCCTGGAGGGTCCCTTTCAAGAAACCGATGGGAACCATGAACCACTTACCCTGTGAACTAAATGACCACGTGCCACATTTTTTCATACAATTTCTTGGAGTTTGCATACTCTCTGAAGTTCTTTTCCAAGCTTAAAGAGTTCTCCATGCACTAATCACAGTAGGAACATGCCTGGATATCCCCATGGGTGATTTCCCCAACTCACAGGTGGGGAAACTGGGATCCAAGACCGAAGAGTGGAAGGACTCAAAAGTCCTGGGGATGGTGAGGACAAGAGCTGGGCTTTGGATGCTATGCCTTCTCAGACTGAGCCTTTCCACTGTCTCTCCCACTTCCTGAAACACTGAGGCACTTCTGAACAGACTCAGGCAGTCCTGAGAGAACAGCTCACTGGGAACCTAAGGGGTAGAGGCTAAGGCATACTGCACCACACTCCTAGGTTCAAATCACAGCTCCACCACTTATGGGTTGGGAAGCCTTGGGTAAGTTATTGAACTTCTCTGTACCTCAGTTTTCTCATCAGTAAAATGGGAAGAATATGAGCACCTACTTCGTAGAGTTATAGTGAGGATTAAAACAGAATCCAGGTCAAGTTTTGAAACAGTGCCTGACACACCAGTACACGTTCAGTGAATAGTTATTACGTTAACATCAATATTATGATTACTATTAGATGTAGAGGGAAAACCTCTCAGTGTGGGACAGATGCCATGAACAGGTGTCACCCTCACCCTCACTCTGAGCCAGAAGACATTCTACCCCAGACACAAATTGATTTTGGTGTTGGAGTGGGGAGAGTGAGAGGTGATTGGAGCATAAGGGGCCTGATCCTCTGATTTTTAGGCAGAGAAACTAACATGCACAGAAATTAAGGGATTTTTTCTGAAAATCCCAGAACTACTTAAGAGGCAGAGCCAGGTCTCTGTAAACTTCAGTCCATCCATTCTCCCAGGGCTCGGGGTGCATCTCCTTCACGATGTAATTCTGAAGAGCAGATGCTGGCTCCCATGACTCTGAAGGGATTAACTCTGAACCCTCCAGCTGGCTGCAGAGAGCTTCCTACACTCTGATTTTCATTCGCAAAACAAACAAACAAGTCACTCTCTAATAACTCCCAGGCCTCCTTCCTTGTGGCTAAGACGTGGATTTTGCAAGAAGCAGTCCTTCCAAAGATCCCTAATTGCTATACTGTTGTTGCACAGCTAAAGACTGTTTCCTGGCTGGCAAAAAGCCTTCCATCCTCATTCACTCACTCATTCATTCATGGATTCATTTGTTCATTCATTTACCAACTGATTACTAAAGACCTACTTCAAAACGTCAGCAGTGGATACGGATACCAAGACCCTCCCAGCCCTCAAGAAGTGGACAGTGTTCCCAGAGCTGCTCCAGCAGAGAGGTCAGCATGACTACTCTCAGAAAAAAAAGAATAGGAACATGGGGGCATTCTGTAAACAAGCGCCAGTCCCAGAGGAATACAGGACACTTTTGGTGCAATGGGAGTCCAGCTCTCCAGGTTGACTCTGATTTGTTGCCTGGCTCAGAACCATATCAGCATCCCTTCTCTTTCTCTTTCTCTTTTCTCCTTCTCTCCCCCCCCCCCCTGCTTCCTTCCCCTCTTCCTTTATTCTGGCTTCTTATGGTGGAGGCTTACATGGAGGGTTGAGTGCTTTCGGGAGAGGGGAAAGGTTTGCTTTCTCTCTGTGCACATTTAGTTAAGAGGCATCCGTTGCAGAAATTCTGGGGCAATATCTCTGGTTTTACTTTTCTGAGCTGCTTCAGTCTTGTGCTTCTCTATGAACCAGCATTTTTCTCAGCTGCCAGTAAGGTGGTCTGATGTCAACACATGGTCTCACTCAGAGGAGTAAGAGAGTGGGCTGCTTCTGGAAGGTCTGCTAGGAGATCAAAGAACTTTCATAGAAGCCCCAGCCCCTGCCCCCAGTATACCTCTTCTTGCATCTCATTGTCCGGAATGGATCAAATGACCATTCCTGAAGTGATCACTCAGAGTAGAACCGAGTTACTCTTAGAGTTGAGCCTCAGAGCTGGGTTTGGTGTTGACATCCCTTGAGGAACACGACCTGTGTGGAGGAGGGATGGACACATGGACCAAATTGAGATCCTTTTAGGAAGAAGGAGGGGGAAAACGGATGCTGGCTAGGCCACCAACAGTGACAGTTACAGAGTCTTCCTCCCTCTTTTCCCAGGAGTCTTCTCTTGCAATATCATTTTATAGATGTGAATGGATGCTGAGTGGCAGCCCGGTAACTGTGTCAACACCCCAAACCTAGCACAGATGGTTATTTTACGAGACATGTGACATGTAACTCTATCCACCTTCAGTATATACCTCAGATCTGGACAAAGCAGTCATTGGATTCTTCTCTCGACCAAAGCTTTATCTCCCCCAATAGATATTTATCCTATGTAATCAATTTGATGAGCACCCCGCTTGTGTCCGTGGGGTCTTATGGAAAGCAGATGTTAAGATGTGGGGAGAAATCCAAGAAATTTATTGGAGGCTAATACCTGTGAAAGATGAAGATGAAAAGAAGCAGGATTAGGTAGGAAGAGCTTCAGATCACAAGGAAGATCAGAGAAAGTCTCAGCTCACTGGATGGGGAGGTCCAGAGCAAAGATTGCCCGTTAAAGTAGTCCTGTGCTGGGCAGAAATGGCCAGGCCCTGCCCAGTGTTTGGATGGGGGCTTCCCAGGAAGGATGTGGCTTTGACTTGAAAGGTTAGCTGGATCCCAAAGGCACTGCAGCTGGAAGCTGTCTGCTAACTGCACCCCTTGCAGCTGAGTGGTAAATTCTTTCTTTTTCTTTTTTTTTTTGTGGTACGCAGGCCTCTCACTGTTGTGGCCTCTCCCGTTGCGGAGCACAAGCTCCGGACACACAGGCTCAGCGGCCATGGCTCACGGGCCCAGCTGCTCTGCGGCACGTGGGATCTTCCCAGACCGGGGCACGAACCCGCGTCCCCTGCATCGGCAGGCGGACTCTCAACCACTGTGCCACCAGGGAAGCCCGGTAAATTCTTTCTTGAAGGGAAGCCTGAGCATCACATCTTGGTGACTACCACACCCTTCTCTACCTGCTATGTACTAGGACTGTACTAGAACCTGAGAGGGGGGAAGAAAGATAATACCCTTACGTCACCTACATGGCTTAATATTGTTGTTCCTTGACATGCACACAAAATTGGGTCTAAAATATGCTTTTGCAGATAAAAAGTCCTTAGAAGTAGCCATTCATTCCTATTACAACTCATATAAAATCCACAGCATTTTTGTTAATGGAGAAGTAAGTTCAAGCAATAAGCTGCTGACATATATATGGGTCATAATTATATGCCACAGATAACTATAAAATCAGTTATTATACTAACAAGTTTATTTAAAAACAATCCTGCAAGAACTTGTTGGCAGCTGCAACGCCAATGCGTACCATTTTATCTGTTTCTTGCAGGCTCTGCAAATGTGTGAGTATGGGTGAAGAAATACTTGATATTTTCTTGAAAGTACTTATTTCCAGATTTGATACAGTATTGGGTGCAACCACTTGGTATGCAAGAATGCACCAAATGCGCATCTCTACCAAATGGTGCCCAGAACAAAAAGCCATGATCATAATGACAATGATGGTTGGTATTCCCTGTAATAAACCACCCTGAACTTAGTGTCCCCCCAAAGGAACCATTTTCTTAGGCCCATGGATTCCGTGGATCAGGAAATGGATAGAGCACAGTAGGATAGTTTTGGCACTGCTCTGTGATGACCGGGTTTCAGCTGGGAAGATTCCTTTTTTTTTTTTTTTTTTGTGCGGCACGTGGGCCTCTCACTGTTGTGGCCTCTCCCGTGTGGAGCCGCTCCGCGGCATGTGGGATCTTCCTGGACCGGGGCACGAACCCGTGTCCCCTGCATCGGCAGGCAGACTCTCAACCACTGCGCCACCAGGGAAGCCCTGGGAAGATTCTTAAAGGCTGAGGGCTAGAAGCATCTGGAGTCTCCTTCACTCATAAGACTGATGCCTGGGCTTGGTTGGGACTTTCCATCAGAACATTTACACAGGGACTCTCCCTGTGGCTTGGGCTTCCTCATAGCATGGCAGCCTCAGAGTAGTCATACCCTTTTCATGGCCCAGAATTCCAGTGTTTTAGCAAACAAGGCAGAAGCTGCATGGACTTTTATGATCTAGCCTTGGAAATCAGACAGCAGCACTTCTGGCATACTCTTTTTTTTTTTTTTTTTTGCGGTACGCGGGCCTCTCACTGCTGTGGCCTCTCCCGCTGCGGAGCACAGGCTCCGGACGCGCAGGCTCAGCGGCCATGGCTCACGGGCCCAGCCGCTCCGCGGCACGTGGGATCCTCCCGGACCGGGGCACGAACCCGTATCCCCTGCATCGGCAGGCGGACTCCCAACCACTGCGCCACCAGGGAAGCCCTTGGCATACTCTTTCAGTCAAAGAATTCACAAATTCACCCAGATTTGAGGGAGGAGGGCACAGACCCCACCTCTTGATGGGAGGGGAGGATCAAAAGGTGTGTGGCTATTTTAAAGAACTCGCACAATTGGTAATAATAGTTACCGCTCGCTAAGTGTCGCGCTTGGTGCTAAGCTACCATGCATTTATTCTTCATAATGACCTTATGAATTAGATATTCCAGTCTTCATTTTGTAGAGGGGTTAGGTGACCTGCCCAAAGTCACACAGCTAGAAAGACACGTTTCTATGATGAACCCTCAGATCTGTTGCATCCCATAACCCTTCACTTTTAATTTCACGCCTGAATGTCACCGCATCCCAACCCCTATTCCTGGACTGGTAGGGGGAGAGTAGGCAATTGGGAGAAGAGGCTCAGAGATGAATTAAAGGTATTTTCCTGCTTATGAAAGTAACCTGAGAGAGAGAATTTTACTAGTATTTCTCAGTCATATATGAATTCTTGACTTGAAATACTGTATCAAAGTGACCAAGTCATAATGTTCCATTGCTTCCCAATAGGCGATGCTGGCTCTCCTTCCATGCCCAGGTCTAGATGGATAAATGGTGCTTTTAAGGGGTATCTGGGCCAGGAGAGGGCTGGGTGCAAAAAGGGGGTTCACGGGAGATAATGTGAGGTTCAGCTCCCAGGTTGCTGTCCATGAGTTGTGCCTGCACAGGGCTGGTTTGAGTGTGTTTCCTTAGGGCAGGCAGGGCTTGGTGGACACACAGGCCTTGGTGGGCAAGGGGGTACCATCCAGGGAAGATGATGGTGTCAGAGAGAAAGGAGCCAATGCCCTAGTTTTAGCAGGTGGTCTGAGTCAGTCCAGGAGTCGGCGGGGACAGCTCGGAGAGAGGGGAATATTGTTCAGTCTAATCAGCCCACCCCACTACTATCTGCATCCAGGCATACACAGACATTTTACATGGAAATATATGATGTTCCATCATGCATTTCTGCCCCACTCCTGGAGTTTGAGGTGATTTGGGGTAGCACAACTTTCCCATTCTGTTTTTCAAGGGTCATGGGGTCTCCTGAGACCCTAGCCAAGACTCTCCCATTCTTGTCATACACTCGAATGCTCAGGATCCTCCTACTATGTTCCTGGTGCACTGTAGGTGATCAGTTAGTGTTGAAAGAATTGCACTTTGCATGCCACTGATTTCAAACGGGACAGCTGGTCTCCCTTGCACGTATTTCTGTTTCCACCTTTGTCCATACTGTTTTCCTTGCCTTGAATTCCCTGCAACTCTTCGACCGCCCCTTCTTCCCATTCCTAGGGATGCTTCAAGACTGAATTCAGGTCTCTTTCTACTCCAAGAGGCTCTCCTATAGCTCATCTGGGTTAAAAGTTCCTCCCACCTAACCCCTCTGTTTACTCATACGGCGGCCTCTATCACATTGATCACCAGGTATTGTAATGGACTCATGTAGGAGGGTTCAGTTACACATGCTGCGGTTCAGATGTGCCCAGATGAGCTTAATAAATAAATTCAGCTTTCTTCATTTTCTAGAAGTGATTTCATTTTGCCCTTGAGTCCCCATTTCCGTTAATGGCAGGAAAAAAAATAAATTTGCCAATTAGAGGTAACGATTTCTTTAGTAAATATGCAGCCAATTCAGAATTCAAACTGCTGGTAAGGGCTGTGCCTTCCTTCTCAAGATGGCCCTGCTTCTCTGCCTCATTTCCTTTACAGCTTCTGGGTGTAGTGACAGGATGACCAGCTTCCATTGCCTCTTCGCTCTTCTGTAGGGTGGCTGGCCTTGCCTGTCCCACGGGTGCCATGCTGCCATGCAGTCCTTGACCCTTGTCATTACCCACTTCTGATCCCAGGCTCTTTTTGGTTTTCCAGACTCTTATCACTTCCCACTGGAACGCATGGGGAATTCCAGATCCCTTAGATGCTGTGCTCAGACTCTGCGGAACCAAAGGCCACCAACGTGGGCAGGATTTGAGTGACTTTTCAATCTGCATTGCAGTGAACTGGGGCCGCAATCCCAGATGTGGTTAGATTCCCCCAAACCCATCTGGATGTTTCTACCTCCCCCGATACCTTCAGGGTGTGGAGCGCTGCTGAGGGTTGACCAAAGACTCTTGTACTCCTGACCACTCAGCACTGAACAAACCTTCTCTTTCCCTTATTGTCTAATGAGAGCTCCCTGTATGCCCTGTTCTCCTTTACTCTTATTCTGTTGACTTCTTTATCCTAGGTGGTGGCCACCTGCTCGTCCTCTGGTGCAATTTCTCTATGACTTTGACTTAATGGCAGAAGGGATGTGGCAGAATTAATTAGAGAGAGAGAAGGAAAGTGTATCAGTAGCCAGTAATACACACACACACATAGATCTTTTCCTTGTTACACTCGTCTCCCTCTTTCTCTTTCTCACTGTCATCCCTTAAGGACTGTCTCTGTGTCTGACTCATCTCTGCAGCCCCAGGGCCTTGAATGGGGCTTAACACAAAGGGATGCTTAAGGAATGTTTCTAGAATGCAACCTTGATTTCCCAGTTGCTGCCTTTGACTTCTAGAGACCTCAGTGCCCAGCATGAGACACTAGGTACTGGCAATTGGCTTCATGTCCCACTGGGGAAAAATGGAGACAATATAATAATAAGGAGAGGTACTAGATTTTGAGCATCTCACATGTATCAGCTCTAATACCAGCCCACTTTAATTAGATTTTCCGTAACTTCATGGAACCCTAGGGATTAGGCTCAATAATTTTCCTTTTGCACATGCAGAAACTGATGTTCAGAGAAGTTACATTTCTTATTTGAATATACTTTGCCAGTTAGTGAACGAATGAGAATTTGAACTCAGCAACTTGTGGCTCCAAAGCCCAAGGCCTTTCACCAGGCCACAGTAGAAGTATCCGGTCTGCATGTGAATCTTCCTTCAAAACAGAGGAAAGAGCTCTGGTCTAAGATGGTCTTGGAATTCAATGCTTACAAACTCACATCTCTAGGAGGGCGGGCCTTGGAACTGCAGGTTAGACTTTGGGATTCATTGGTGCCAGATCTCTGTTATATGGGACACACCATATGGAGCCTAGAATTCATCACAGCCTTTGGCAGCCAGCCTGGCCTGGAAATAACCCCAGAAGGCTACATTTTGATCAGGAAGCCCGCAGCTGTTTTTCAAAGTCATCATCGGAATTTTTAATTTAATTTTATTTTTAGTAAACCTTTGTGCCCCTCATTTCTCAGCCAGTCTTCTAATTTCCTGGGTGTTCTGGACTATCACAGTGGGTACATGGCACATGTGCAGGGAGATACTGGGACATCTGGAGTGGTTAGCACACCTTGTTGGGCCGAGCAAGGCATGGGGCCTCAGGGAAAAAAATCCCAAGTAAAGTTAAGTACATAAACAGCTGTGGCCTCATCTCCAGGTTGGGGCGGGAAAAGGGAAGGAGTAAAAAGGACCTCTGGGCGCTCCCTCAAATGGGCCATGCCTGCTCCCCTAAAGTGAGGCATCTGGAAGACCAGGCAGACACCCTCAGAACAAACGGGCCAGGCGCTTAGGCCAGTTTGCCATGCACAGTCCCCTTAGAACTTTCAATTTTCAGTTTTCCAAGTGATTCACCAGATCCCCGTCATGCCGGGGCTGAATTCTTAAAAGCAAACCCACATTTGAATTCTCCAAAGTAAAGCCACGTTTTAAGATTTGGCTGCAAGGGGCTTGGAATCCAGCCACCCTGGGACTTGAGAGAAGAGCGATTCCATTTTTGAGGTTTGAGGAATCCTAGAATTCAGAAGCTGGGCCCAGCCTGGGAGAGAAACTGATTTCAATCTGATTTAATCCCCCACCTCCACCCGCTGTCCCCCCGACCCAGGCTGATACAACAGCCTGGCTCACGGCACATTCTCATTGGTATGAACTGTGTTGTGAACCATTAAGGTGTCGGGTTTTTGCTTACTGGGGGCAAACTGCAAGATCACGCGAACGCCTGGATGGAATTGGTGTGTATGTGTTTCTCCTTTTTTCCCCCCGCCCAGGATGGCAATTCTTCTGCGGTTGTGTCTACACAGCTGGTTGAGAGAGGAAAGGAGGAGAGAAAAAAGGAGCCACATGTAAAATTCAGCATTTTGTTATTTTCTTTTGCCTGCACAATACCACACAGATGGTGCGGTTGACTTATTTTTAACTGGGTGTTTGTGTAAATGAACCAAACTGGTCAGCTGCTTGGGCAATATTGAGATCAGAAGCGAGCTGATCAAAGGCACCAAAAGCAACCACTAATTTGACCAAAAAAACAAAAATCATCCCACAATAGCTAGACAAAGACATGTCAGTTTGGACTGTGTATAAATGTGGCCTGTCTTGAAGTTTGGTGAACAGCACAGAGAAATATCCAAATGAGCTGTACTTCTGACCATCCAAATAGCTGAGCCCTGATGATTCCATCTGTCACTTTAGCTTGTCCGATCCAGCTCCCAAGAAAGCTTGGAGAAAACGGCATGTGTGTGTCTGGGGGCTGGGGGAGGGTTGGGAAGTGGGGACTGTTGGTAGTACAGTTATGACCATTGACTTTAATGATCAATCAAGTAGGGCAAGCAGGAATCCAATGACTTGTTAATCAATTGATTACAGAGTGGCCAGTCCCATCAGTTGTATGGTTCCCCCCATTTCTTTGTTTATTTTTTTATCTAAAATTATTTAATTTTATATTGGCATATGGTTGATTAACAATGTTGTATATGGGCTTCCCTGGTGGCACAGTGGTTGAGAGTCCACCTGCCAATGCAGGGGACACGGGTTCGTGCCCCGGTCCGGGAAGATCCCACATGCCGCGGAGCGGCTGGGCCTGTGAGCCATGGCCGCTGAACCTGCGCGTCCGGAGCCTGTGCTCTGCAACGGGAGAGGCCACAGCAGTGAGAGGCCCGCGTACCGCAAAAAAAAAAAAACAAAACAATGTTGTATTAGTTTCAGGTGTACAGTAAAGTGATTCAGTTATACATATACATGTATCTATTCTTTTGTAGCCCCCTGATTCTTTGGAGCTGGGAAACTGACTGCATATCTCTGTTGAATTATGGGTTGAATAGGGGTTAAGTATATTATGGGGTGAATTGTATCCTCCCTTCCCCCAAATAAAAGATATGCTGAAGTCCTAACCCCCAATGTCATGGTATTTGGAGATGGGCCCTTTGGAGGGTAATAAGGTTTAGAGGAGGTCATAAGGGTGGGGTCTCCATGATGGGATTAGTGTCCTCATAAGCAGAGGAAGAGTTTGAAGCCCTCTTTTTTCTCTCTGTCTCTCTGCCATGGTAGGACATAGCGAGAAGATAGCTGTGGACAAGCCAGAAAGAAAAGTCTCATCAGAACCCAAGCAAGCTGCTATCCTGGTCTCAGCCCTCCAGCCTCCAGACTGGTAAGAAATACATTTCTGTTGTTTAAGGCACCCATATCTATGGTATTTTGTTATGGCAGCCCAAGCAGGCTAAGGTAGTCATCTCTATGATCCTTTCCAGGATGAAGATTATATGACTATTGATCTTGCCTGTGTGTGGCTAAAAGATGTAATTTATCCTTGGATGGAAACCTCTATCTAAAGGGCCAAATTATTATTTTGGTCAATGATGTATTACACTTTCCTTGTCCATTTCTCGTCTTGGCCCTGTCAGCAAATTCAGTGCTGATGAGTTAATGTATATGAAAGTGCTTTGTAAATGGCAAGGCATTGCCCAAATACAAGGACTTATTTTTATGCTATTGAAGTTGAGAGCATTACAGCTGGGCTAAAGGCAGAGGCATCTGATATCATGTGTTGGCAATGAGGTTGTGGGTGAATGATATTTGTGAAAATACATGATGAGTGTAGTACATATGTGTTTCAGTTTCAGCTTAAGTGAAAATTTAAGAAACAACAGAGTGATATGTTTATAAGCACCTGATCTTGAGAAGACTGCTCAAAACCACCACCAGACTCTAACACTTAATATCTGTGGGGTCTTGGACAAGTAACTTCTCCTCTCTGTGACTTGATTTCTCCTTCTGAAAAATGGGTATAATATTAAAACTTACTTCCTGGGGTTGATGGAACGATTAAATGCATGTGAAGGACAGAGCTATATATACCAGCTATGTACATGCCTGTCTATTTTATGTGTATTTTATGTACAAAGCATGTGCAAATGCCATGTGCCGTCTTTCTACATTTTGCAAATTGCTTTGTTCCCTGTGGTTTGGCTTGCATTCCCCAAGTAAACCATCAGAAGCAAAAAATAGAAGATGGCATCTTGGAAGCATAGCACTGGGCAACCTGGGCTTTGGAAGACCCTGGAGGAATTAGCTTTCCCGACCTTCCAATGCCTACATTCTCCTACTCAACATCTTGTAATCAGACATTTGAGACAAACCCTTGGAGCTTCAAAGCATGAGTCATAATGGCCTGGGTTGCACATTTCAGTCAATGACCCAAGAGTGTGGCCTCACTTTGAGGAGGATTAAACCTTCCACTGTGGAGCGGTGGGTGGTGGAAAGGAAGGATGTGAAGAAACAGTTGCATTTCAGGCCACTCTAACCTCTCCGTCTTGGGCTCTGTCCTTGGCACGCTATTGGGGAATTTGCTAGAGAAGGGGAACATTTGAGTCCATTACTTTAAAAGCAGCAGAAAATAGACTCTGGGAAAAAAAAATTGTGCCTTGGCTACAGGAACTTAATGGGCCATTTTGATCTCTGCCTCCTGCCTGGCTGAGGGTGTCAGGAGCCATGCTCTCAGCTTGCAAAAAATATGTCAGCAAGAAGTGTTCCAGTAATGGGGAGTTAATGGAACTGGGAGCCAGAGTTATAACAAAAGGGCCTTAAAAGAGGGGTGGGGTATAATTTATTAACAGCAATATATGGAGCAGGGAGCCTGCAACATTTATGAGAAAAGAAAATGGGACCTTTCACAAGATCCAAGGTTTCTGCTCTCTGTAGCCTTGGGAAACACTCATTGGCGAGACCCAGGCACCTCCCCTTTCTCTGTAACACTCCAACCCCTCTTCAGAAGGAAGAGAGTGGCATCTCTGCTAACTGAGGTCTGTGGCTCAGGGGCGCCTGCTCTGATTCTCCCAGGGATGGAGAAGTTTCTGTTTGTGAAAGGATGTTGACGTCCTTATCCGTGGAACATGGTACCAGCGACTTCAAGTGGTTCGGGTATTTTTCTCCTAACTTGGTATATTAGCCAGGGCTCTGTTGGGTGTGAGTTAAAGAAGCAGAGTTCACAATGGCCTAAGACTGAGAAAAAAATGGAGAATGGGTCTTATTTTAGACTTGGTCCAAAGTATATTGGTCTTATTTTGAAGCAGATCTTGAGATGAAGAGATGTGTACAAATAGCTTCTTTGGGAGATGATGCCAGGAACCTATGGTTAGATAGTGGAAAGATGAGGGAAGAGAAGGAAGATGATGAGTGTTCATTATCAAGCTAGTTGTAGTGTGGACAGATAGAGCTTAATTTATTGGATCCAAACTCTGGGTGATATTATAGAGCATCTTTTCAAATTGAGAGGCAAGGGAGCTGAGGAAGCTATTCATTCAATCCCCACAGTCATTGGTTGAGGGCTGCTGCTGGGGTTTTTATTCTCTGGCATTCCTGGCTTCTCCTGTATGATGCCCTGGGTACTCCTGTGGCCAGGGACAGGTGGAGGGACCCTTCAGGCAGAGGGTTGCAGCTGTTTTCTGTAAAGAACTGTCAGCATGTAAAGGTAACTGCCAAGGAGCTGTGGATATACCATCCACAGCATCGGCCAAGGCGGGGTAAGTACTAATTGACTTCACTGATTGAAAAGTTCAAGCTTGGACTAGCTTCCGGCATTGGTAGATCGAGGGGGTAACAGAGCGTTATCAGGACTTGGTCTGTAATATTTCATTATTGGTTTTTCTTTTCTCAACATCAGCTCCATTCTTAGGCGGGGATTGCTCATGTGATGGTACATTGCCTGCCCGTAGCTCTATGCTTTTATCCAATTCAGAAGCCCCAGTGGAAAAAAACCCCAAATTTTCCCCCTCAAACAATTTCACCAGAAGTCCTAGAATGTATTCATGTTGGCTCAGCTTGGTTAGTTAATTGTAAAATGTTTAACAAGTAATTTAATCTACCTGGGCCCCCGAGTCTTCACTTGCACAAGAATGTTGTAACCCTGTCTTCAACTTCAAAAATCATTTGGTTGTAAGTGGCCCCCATTCTATTTCATCAAGGAATCCTCTTTATTTTCAAGGCACATGATTCTCAAGGCACTTTATTTTCAAGGCAAGCATGAGTTCAAGTGTTATCCTTGGACTAGTTCAGTCCTTCTTTCTATATATGTTCTTCCTGAGTAATCCCTCCATTCCCTTGATAAGCATCCACTTCTGAGTAGATGGCTTTCCAAACTGACCTTGTGAAGCTACTACATCAGGACTGTTGGGATAACAAGTGACAGAAAAATCCAGTTAAAATCGTGTTTGTATGCATATACCTACACATATACTTACATATATGTATATATCTACATAAATATGTTCATGTGTATGTTTATATATTTATATATACATATATATACACACACACACACACACATACACATTCATATGTTCACATAACTGAAACAGGAGCTAGCTGTGGTTTCTGTCTTGGCTTTATTCCAGGTCTCACAGAGAGTCATCCATCATTCACTTTCCCTTCCTTTGGTTTTCTCCGTTCTCAGACATCGTATCTCCTCATGAACACAAGATACCCCCAGTAGCACCCGTCCCACATTCTCTCACTTTCATTCAAAGAGAACAGAGTTTGTTTTGCCAAAAGCTCAAACAGAAGTGCCACAATTCCTTCTCACCTGCTCCGATTGAGCTGACTGGAGTCACATGACCATTCCCGGACCAATCCCTGGCCTTGGAAGAACCTGATGGTCTGATTGGCCAGCCTTGGATTACATATTCCCTCTTGATGCAAACAGTGAGCTTAGTTTAACCAGAATCACACAGACTGAAAATAGGGGAGGGCTGTTTCTGGAAATAGGAAGACTAATGTCATCCTCACTTCTCCTTTGCAGCATTAATTTATTTTCACTACTTTGTGCTACACATATTCGTCACTAAATCAGTGTCTAAATGCACATTCACATCACTAGACTCGTTGTCTCTGGTCAACTGTCCTCTGATGTATTATCTAACATGTTACATCATACGGTTTCCGCATCCTTCCCACCTATTGAGGACACATATGTTCTTCTTTTTGATATCCTTGGCATCTAGCACAGAGGCTGGCATTTATTGGGCATGCAAGAAATCTTTGAAAGACAAAAAGAAGAGAGAAACACAGGAAGAAATAAAGGATTCTGAATTTTAAGTCCCAAACTCCCTTCCAAGCTAGCAATTTGTACCTGGATGTTGTCCTGGTGACATGCAATATGGTAACACTGCACTTTCAACTCATCAGGTCCCAAACTGAACTTACCGTCTTGTTTTCCAGACCATTACCCATTGCCCACTTTGCTCTCTTTGACCTCAGGACATCCTGCCAGAGGTTTGATCTGGTGGATATAGGCTTTGTGTCTCAGAAGCTCACAAGCCCTTTGAAATCATGTAAAATGTTATGCATGTGTCTCTCTGAATTGACTTGAGGTGTTGGGTCCATAAATTTCATCACGCTAACCTAGGAGTCCAAAAGCCAAACCTGTTAAGAAAAAATTACTGATGCCCTAAAATGGAAATCATTTCAGTTTTAGGTAGCCCAGTATTTGAGAAGACACAAAATAGGCACCTTGCCTTTTCCAGCAGGTACCCAAAGGGACAGTCAAATCTCAGTGCATAATTTTCTTTTCCTATTGACTGTTTATCACAGGGCTTTGTCACATTTATCAGAGAAGGGAACTAATGATTATTCCTCCTCCTACATACAGCTTCCTCCTATCTTACTTGACTCTTTTTCAAGTTTGAGTGATAATTCATGGCAATTCATTGTATCTGCTTCATAATTTCCAGTTATTAGAGCCTTTTCTCATAAACTGTTCAATTTTGTCTTCCCAAAAAATTCCAGCGTTGGAGTAAAGATTGACCCAAGTAAGAATGGCCTTGTCTTCTTTCTTTCTTCTTTCTTTCTTTCTTTCTTTCTTCTTTCGGCTGCGTTGGGTCTTCATTGCTGTGCGCGGGCTTTCTCTGGTTGTGGCGACGGGGGCTACTCTTCATTGCAGTGTGTGGGCTTCTCATTGCAGTGGTTTCTCTAGTTGTGGAGCACAGGCTCTAGGTGTGAGGGCTTCAGTAGTTGTGGTGCACGGGCTTAGTTGTGCCATGGCATGTGGGATCTTCCTGGACCAGGGCTCGAACCCGTGTCCCCTGCATTGGCAGGCGGGTGGATTCTTAACCACTGCACCACCAGGGAAGTCCTGGCCTTGGTTATTGACTCTGAGGTCTGATTTTCTACTATATCCATTAGGAAAGTGTTCAGCTGCAAGTAAAAGGGAACTTAATATATGGCTTAAAACACATATTTTCCTTACATCACAAGAAATGAGAGGGTAGGTGGTAGTTTATCTTGGCTCAACTACTTGGCGATGCCTTTGTAGGTAAGGTTCTGTTTATCTTCCTTTGCTTTATGGGTTGATTTTTTAAAAATTGAAGTATAGTTGCTGTACAATATTATATAAATTACAGGTGTACAATATAGTGATTCACAATTTTTAAAGGTTATATTCCATTTATAGTTATTGTAAAATTATAACATATTGGCTGTGTTCCCCATGTTGTACAGTATATCCTTGTAGCTTATTTTATACCTAATAGTTTGTACCTCTTACTCCCCTACCCCTATATTGCCCCTCCCCACTTCCCTCCCCCCATTGGTAACCACTAGTTTATTCTTTATACCTGTGAATCTTCTTCTCTTATGTTATATTCTCTAGTTTTCTGTATGTTTTAGATTTCACATATAAGTGATATCATACAGTATTTGTCTTTCTCTGTTGGAGTTATTTCACTTAGCATAATGCCCTCCAAGTCCATCCCTGTTGCTGCAAAAGACAATATTTCATCCTTTTTTAATGGCTGAGTAATATTCCATTGTGTACACACACACACACACACACACACATATGTACACCACATCTTCTTTATTCATTCATCTACTGATGGTCACTTAGGTTGCTTCCATATCTTGGCAATTGTAAATAATGCTGCTATGAACATTGGGGTGAATGTATCTTTTCTAATTACTGTGTTGTTGTTTTTTTTTTCTGATATTTATCCAGGAGCAGAATTGCTGGGTCATAGGGTAGTTCTATTTCTCATTTTTGAGGAATCTCCATACTGTTTTCCATAGTGGCTGCACCAGTTTACATTCCCACCATATGGGTTGATTTTTTTATCCCAAGGCTTGTTGCCTCATGTTTCAAAATGGCTGCTGAAGCACCAGACATATGCCCAAGTTGAAGGAAAAGAAGAGGGGTGGAAGAAGGGCCGTGTTAGCTGTGTCAATCCCTTATGATTAGAAAAGCAAACATTTTCCTAGACACTACCACTTTCTTCAGCAGACTTATGCTTATACTGTATTGGTCTGCACTTGCTCATCTTTGAGCTTATGCTAGCTGCAAGGAAGATTGTGAAAGTGAAGGATAAGCTTGTCGTGTTTGCTTTTCGCTTAATCATGGTCCACCTGGCTTGGAGTGTAGTCATATCATGTCACCCTCTGGAATATCATACTGTGTCACTCCATGTCACTTTGAGTGAAAGCTGAAGTCTTTGTGGTGGCCTGCAAGACCTACAAGGTATGACTCCCGTGTCATTTCTGACCTCATCCCTTTTTGCTCACTCGCTCTCGCAAATCATTCCAGCCACACTGGCCTCCCGGGTCCCTCTCCAGCCCCTTTGCATAGCCGTTCCCTCCTCATGGAGTGTTCTTCCCAAGACCAACATGGTCTCCTCACCTCCATCATGTCTTTGTTAAATGTTACCTTCTCCATCAGGCCAACTAATAACACCCCTCCCATTCCTGATCTGTGTTACCAGTATATTAATTTCCTGTAGCTACTGTAACAAAGCACCACAAACTGAATGGTTTAAAATACTGAAATTTATTGTCTCACAATTCTGGAAGCTGGAAGACCAGAGTCAAGGTGTTGGCAGGCTGTGGGGAAGAAACTTTTCTTTTTATTTATTTCTTTTTTAAAATTTATTTTATTGAAGTCTAGTTGATTTACAATGTTGTGTTCATTTCTGCTGTACAGCAAAGTGATTCAGTTATACATACACATACATTCTTTTTCAGATTCTTTTCCATTATGGTTTATCACAGGATATTGACTATAGTTCTCTGTGTTACACAGCAGGACTGCGTTGTTCATCCATTCTATATATGAGTTTGCATCTGCTAATCCCAAACTCCCAATCCATCCCTCCCCCACCACCCTCCCCCTGGCAACCACAAGTCTGCGGAAGAACATTTTCCATGCCTCACTCTTAGCTTCTGGTGGTTTGTGACAATCCGTGGCGTTCCTTGCTTGTAGATGCATCCCTCCACCCTCTGCCTCCTTCATCACGTGGACTTCTATATGCGTCTCTGTCCATATTTCCCTCTTCTTATAAAGACACCAGTCATTGGCTTAGGGCTCACCCTAATCCAGTATGATCACATCTTAACATGATTACATCTGCAGAGACTATTTCCAAAAGTTCACTTTATGGGATTCTGGTGGGCGTGAATTTGGGGGGATACTATTCAAAGCAGTGCATCCAGCTTTACTTTTTATTTTCTTCTAAGACCACTATATACCTTCTAGCTTATTATTTTTTTTTAAGGCAGGCCGAGGGAATTGCTTATTCTCAAAGCTCTAAGCCCTAAACAAACCCACACCCTTTAAAGAGGCTCAGAGGTGGGAAGGAGGATGGGACCACAGATCCCAATTGCTGGAGCATCTTCTCCACACGTCATGACAACCAGGTACCAGCTTTTATCCTGTGCCCACATCCAGGGAGCCCTTGTCTTGTGCTCCCCACCCCCACAGAAAGCAGGGCCCAGGAATTCATATGTTTGTTGTTGCTTGTGTTACTGAATATCCATGAAGTGCAAAACGGGACCGTGACCTAATGAGGTGTTAACCCTGCCTCATTACTACACATCGGCCGCGAAAGCAGCCTCTTCTTGGCCAGGACTATTTCAAGGAGATTCAGGAAGTATTTGAGACTCCAGAAGAATGGCTGGAAATCAGGGACCTTCAGATGGACCTCTCTGAGAGCTCAGGGCAGGAGACGTGGACCAGGAGCCCCCTGAATGCACCAGAGAATCTCCCCTGTGGCTCTTCCCCCCAACCCTGCTAAGACTTACCCAGTGCTGGAAGGAACAAGGAGTCGGAGTCTACGGATCTGGGTTTACATCCCAGCTCTGCCACCAGGACACATGAGACAAATCACATGTCCCTCTGAGCCTCAGTCTCCACATCTATAAAATGGGAATAATTATTGTAAATATCTCCCAGTGTTGTGAAACCACAATAAGATAATATTCATATGTAAAGCCCTTGCTTCATAGCGGATACTTGCTAGCTCAGGACTACTCTTACCTTTATTGCTTTTCTTAGTGTGATTTGGTAATATTGGAAGACAACTTGGGTGGAGGAAACTAAGAACTGTCAGCCTGATCCATTGAACTCTTTGCTCCTCAGAGAGTGGGGAAACAGGATTGGATATTCAAATAAGCACTGTTTATTGCCTGCCTTCTGTTAAGCACTTTATATGCCTTATCCCAATATTTCTAGCAACAAACCCCTGGGGTAGAACTTATTAGCCTCATGGAGGAAACAGAGGGTCAGAGAAGTTAAAAACCTTGCCAATGTTCAACAGCTGCCGGGAAGTGACACATTCAGGATTTGAGCCTTGTTCACATGACATCAGGTGCCATGTTTGTCCCATGACACGAGGCCCAGACCCCATGTTCTCTACACACCTTAGTTTTTAATCGGTCCTAGGGGTGGAAGGTCAGGGGTCCTGGCACCCTAATTCAGTTCTTGCTCTGGTTCTCCCATGAGAGCTTTGATCACCTTGTGTGTCCACTGCATCCCAGCTCCAGTCGTTGGGAGGTCATCGTCCCCCACTACCTGGGGACTCCAGGGACCAGCAGCTGTGTGGGCTTTGCCTGTAAAGCAGTTTGATGATGTGTTAAGTGTCACTGCTTAATGAGCTGCAGGACCAAACACTCAGGGTAGAGGCGAGGGAGGCTGACGCAGCCCCCAGACACATGGTCCTGCCCAAATTCAGTTGTAAACGTCACAACCAAGGGTGGGCCTGGAGCCTCCTGCTCGGAGAACCCCGACTTCCGTTGCCCCATTGGCCTCTGACTAATGCACTCCCCACTCAACAGCTTGCCCCCACTTCCTCCCCAGTCCTCCAGTCCCCGCAGCCCATCCTCAGGGTTGTCGTCATGGGAGGTCTCTTCTTACAACAGGGCAAAGCAATTAAGGACAGACGGTGCAAATTAAACCAGGAAGAATGAGTTTCCTCCAGCGCCAGAGAAATATTTGGGGCCTTGCTTCAGAGGAGAAGCCAGGAGGAGAGATGGATGGTGGGTGAGTGGTGAAGATGGAGGCTGATGGGATAGGGCCAGGCAGCAGGAAGGAGAGAAGAGATGTGTCTCTGGATGGAAGGTTAAGGTGGAAAGACTAAATGAAGGGAGAATGGCAGAGCCATTCATTCATTCATTCGTTCGCCCATCCACCCATTCATTCATCACCCGTCCACCCATTCATCATTCATCCATCCACCCACTCATTCATTCACTCATCCACCCATTCATTCATTCATCAGCTACCCATTCATTCACCCATCCACCCATCCATCCATCCATCCATCCATTCATTCCCTCATGCATCAATCCACCCATTTGTTCGTGTGTCAAACATTGACCTAGGTGTTTTAAATCCAAGGGCAAATTGGAGAGCGTAATGAATTGATTAGGAACAAGGGCTTTGGAATGAATGGATATGGCTGGTTTCATCATTCATTACTGGGGTAACCATTGGCAAGAGACCCAAACTCTCATGCTTCAGTTTCTGTAAAATGGGGATAGAATGCATTTGTCTTGCCAGGGCTTTGGGGGAGAATTAAATGATATAACTGATGCAAAATGAACATTGCTTTGCTCTTAAGTAGATGCTCAAGAAATTTAATACATCATATATAGGGTCCTCTCTGTGTGTCTGTTGAATGAATAATGATGTTTGTGCTTACGTTTCTAAGTGTTTTATATACATTAATTTATATAGTTCTCAAAAATACATGAGGAAATCATTATTACCCTCTTCGTTTCTTTTGAAATAGAAACCCAGGCACCTAAAGGTTGTGTTATCTTCCAAGATCACACAGCTATTAAGTGGCAGAGGTAGCATTTGAACCCAGGGAGTTTAGCTCCAGAAACCGTGCGTCTAAAGGCCAAAGTACCCGCCTTCTGGTGATGCTGGAGAAAAAAGAATTATATTATACCTTATGTGTTTAAGAACTAGGGATTGGGTCAGAGGGTCTTTAGAGATCTCTTAAAAGAATTCTGTTCAATGACCCCCCTACCTCCACCCCCCGCCCATGGCTGGGTATGGACACACACACACAAGCACACAAACACACGCTTGTGTGTGCATGCTTTGGCCTCTGCTGACCTCCAGCTGCTACCCTGTACATGCCCTGCAGCGGTGGCTGTTTCCTGGGAAGGGGTGGACGGAGCTGCTGTGTGGATGCCTAAAGCAAAGGCTGCTGACCCCCGTAACCCCAATTCCATCCCGCACTGCCCTCCGCCTCCCCGCTTCCCCCCTTCCTTCCCTCCCTCTGGGGCCCGGTACAAACACGGCATCCAATTTGTTACCTACACAGGAAGGTCAGGGCCCTGCTGGCCCCTGCACTTTTCTCAGCGTGGGTCACTTGACTGTGGCTTGCTTGTTTTTCTCTCTGTTCTTTGAAAGCGTCAGTGGGAGCTGGAGAGGGATCTGGGACCAGACGGTGACCTCTGACTGTAAGAAATTCATTGGAGAGGGTGCTTTTCTAGAGTCCTGCATAGGTGTCAAAGCTGTCTAGGCAAGGCTGTGGTGGAAGGATTTTGATGGGGAATTTGGGGTCCACCATAGATCGCAGGACAGACAAATTGCACTTCTAAACTAATTGAAGTTCACAGACAAAACATATGTGATATTGTGTCTATCTGTGTGTGTTCATGCTTGGTGTGTGTGCTGGCACAAGTTGTGTGCTCATGTGGGCATTCTTCTGGCCAGAGGCTTCATGGATGTCATCAGAATTTCAAATGGATTTACGTCTCCATAGGGTCAAGGTCCACTGGCTTAACGTCAAGAGAAGCTGAAAGGAAAAATTCTGAAGTGATTTGGGAAAATGAAAGACCAAGGAAAAATCCCATGGACTCACAGAGTCCGAGCACCATATTCGTTGGTCCAGGGACCCCACTTCAGATACCTACCGGGATGCAACATGACTGTAAACAAATGACTCCAGCCAAGTGTAAGAAAACTCTTAGTGTCCAGGAGACGATATGGCATCAGTGAAACTGTAGTAAACCAGATAGTAAAGAACAATGCATGTCCCCAATGAGGAGCCACAGCCATCGCATCCATTGTTGATATATTGGAGTGAGGCCCCAACTTTGCTGGATCTTCCGGATCTTTTGAGCAAAATCAGAAATCCAGGCTTCTATCTGAAATGTCCCAGATTAAAACATGTAAATGTATGTTAAATTAAAAATAGAATATTGTGAAAGCCAAACAATGTGTAGGCCTGAGCCACCCTGTGAGCCTCTAGCTTTGAACATCCAACGATATGTCTCCATGATTTTCCAGGAAGAGAATTGCAAACCAGAAAAGGCAAGGGGTCTGTCCATCCAAGATCACATAAAATGAATGCATGACAGAATCAAGACTCAAAAGACTGCTCTCGCTTTTTTTTTTTTTTTTTTGCTGCGTTGGGTCTTTGTTTCTGTGCGCGGTCTTTCTCTAGTTGCGGCGAGCAGGGGCCCCTCTTCATTGCGATGCGTGTGCTTCTCATTGCGGTGGCTTCTCTTGTTGCAGAGTACAGGCTCTAGGTGCACAGGCTTCAGTAGCTGTGGTGCACAAGCTCAGTAGTTGTGGCTCGTGGACCCTGGAATGCAGGCTCAGTAGTTGTGGCACACAGGCTTAGTTGCTCCACGGCATGTGGCATCTTCCTGGACCAGGGCTCAAACCCATGTGCCCTGCATTGGCAGGCGGATTCTTAACCACTGCACCACCAGGGAAGTCCAAAAGTCAGCTCTCTTAAGTCACAGCCCTTGTTTCTGCTACTCTAACATGGTGCTTAGGGAATAACTTCTCACTTCCTTCTCTGTTGTTTCAGCTTCTCCAAGGAAGGGCCGCAGTTATGTAGGCCTAGATAATAGACATAGTTGCTTCTTACTTACGCATCACAGGGATTTATGGGAGATCTATTGCATGAGTGCCCTCAATTCTCCCATTTAGAGCAAAGGCCTTTTGCCTCACACCTTGACTCTGGGCTTGGCCGTGTGATTTGCTTTGTCTAAAGGGGACTTAGCAGATGTGATACCAGCCAAGGCTTGAAAAGCACTAACTGATTTCAGTTTACTTTGCTCACTCTTGGACCCCTGCCATCACCTTGTGATCTAACATGGGGTAGCCTGTTGGAAGCATGTGAGAAACATATGGGATGAACTGAGGCCATTCTACACCAGCCAGTCCCCAACTAACCCCCCAACTGACTGTATTCACAAAAACAAGCCCAGCCAAAATCACCCAAACTCAGCTCAGAACACTAAGACCATCCAGCCTTCTCATAGACTCATGAGCAATTAATTCATAGTTGCCATTTTAAGCCACTAAGCTTTGGGGGTTTATGTTACACAGCAATAGCTAACTGATTCAAGTAGGGGGTGTAAGGATTATTCACTTAATGACTCAGTGGTGCTCAGTGGTGGAGAATGTTGAATCTACTCTTTCCCACCCTCAGTATTTGATTTCAATCTCCTGTCTTTGCTTAGTGAAACTCAGATAGCGAACGCTCATTTGAATAAAGCCGTATCACCTTCTGTGTACCAGGCACTGTACTAGCTGTTCTCCCATCTGTGAAGTTCATGCATTACCCTATGAAATGTAATTAACATAGCCACTCAGGTAGTCAGGCTTCTTATAGAGATCCCTGGTGTCATACAGACTTGGTTTGGAGCCCCACTGCTATTTCTTTTCTTTCTTTCTTTCTTTTTTTTTTTTTTTTGGCCACAGTGCGTGGCTTGTAGGATCTTAGTTCCCCGACCAGGGAACCTAGGCCCTGGCAGTGAAAACACTGAGTCCTAACCACTGGACCACTAGGGAATCCCCCCCCCCCGCCACTGCAATTTAGAGTTGTGATTTTAAACAGTAACCCACCTCAGTCTCATTACTTGAAAAATGGGGATGATAATCTCTATCTTATTATAAAGAGTGAATCAGGTGATGAATCAGATAGGAATTCATTCAGCTGCAAGTAACAGAAGTCATAAAGACATTTATAATTATCGTATACAAGGAATCTGGAGGTCAACATCTGCTGGGATTGGTTTCAGGAAGAAATGATCAGGGTACCATCTTTGTGATTCTCTTGGCCTTTACCTCATGGTCATAAAGTGTTTGCTGCAGCTCCAGAAATTATATTCACATTCAAGGTACCGTATGGGGGAAATTCAGACTCTTCAGGAAAGTAAAGTCTCTCCTGGAAGCTACCTGCAGCCTCTCCTTAGATTTCACTGGTCTGTGACTGATGATGTGTTATATATGCAAGGGAGGCTGAGAAAGGAAGTATTTGGCCATTGGCATCCTTTAGAATTGGAGGCATGAACAGGAGACAAGATTGGGAGCAGATGGTGTGTTAGCCGAGCAATGGTGTTTTCCGCAGAGCATCCAAAGATCACTGGCATAGAATGGGTTCTCAGGAACTGGTTACTTTTACTTTCCACAATAATGTACTTCTTTAACTTGCAATTTAATAGTGGCTTTAAAGGGAGAAATAGGATTTTTTTCTGCTTTGTGTTTTAAGATACATTAGATTTCAGGGTATTTTCCCAGATTTGGAAGAACCAGACTGGGACATTTTCTGGACTCACAATTTCTCCCCATGGTCATGTTGATAATTCTTGCATCCCTTCCTCTGGTCCCAACTTTGGGGAATCTGTGTCTCCCTCCCTCCACCCTGGTAAGCCTAGTGGGGCTGCCGAGGATACTACTTTTCCACCTCTGCCAGGCTCTTCAAAGTCACTTATTAGATCATGTGTTTCAAATTTGGTTATGAATTGTTTGGGAAACATGGTAAAATGCAGATTTCCTGACCACACCCCCCAACCAGCCTGGCAAGTTGGGGAAGTGCTGGAAAATATGCATATTTCACTCACTTTTAAAATTAATTTTTGTTGGAGTATATTTGCTTTACAATGTTGTGTTGGTTTCTGTTGTACAGCAAAGTGAATCAGCTAGACGTATACACATATCCCCTCTTTTTTGGATTTCCTTCCCATTTACGTCACCACAGAACACTGAGTAGAGTTCCCTGTGCTACACAGTAGGTTCTCATTAGTTGTCTATTTTATACATAGTAGTGTATATATGTCAATCCCAATCTCCCAATTCATCCCACCCCCCCTTCCCCCCTTGGTGTCCGTACATTTGTTCTCTATGTCTGTGTGTCTATTTCTGCATTGCAAGTAAGTTCATCTGTATCATTTTTCTGGATTCCACATGTAAGTGATATTATACGATATTTGTTTTTCTCTTTCTGACTTAACTTCACCCTGCATGACAGTCTCTAGGTCCATCCACGTCTCTGCAAATGGCACAATTTCATTCCTTTTTATGGCTGAGTAATATTCCATTGTATATATGTGCCACATCTTCTTTATCCATTCCTCTGTTGATGGACATATAGGTTGCGTCCATGTCCTGGCTATTGTAAATAGTGCTGCAATGAACACTGAGGTGCATGTATCTTTTTGAATTATGGTTTTCTCCGGGCATATGCCCAGGGGTGGGATTGCTGGGTCATATGGTAGTTCTTGTTTTAGTTTTTTAAGGAGCCTCCATACTATTCTCCATAGTGGCTCAACCAATTTACATTCCCACCAACAGTTTAAGAGGGTTCCCTTTTCTCCACACCTTCCCCAACATTTATTGTTTGTAGATTTTTTGACGATGGCCATTCTGACCGGTGTGAGGTGATACCTCATTGTAATTTTGATTTGCATTTCTCTGATAATTAGTGATGTTGAGCATCTTTTCATGTGTTTACTGGCCACAAGATGGTTTTTGGAACACACTTAGAGAAGCATTGCTCCAGGATCTGGAAGCTAAAAGTGCATGAGCCTAGAGCCTCTGTGGGCACTTTCTCATTTTGTGGAGAAAGTCAGTCTGTAGGCAGAGAGAAGAAAGGGGCATGCAGGGAGAAGCAGACTGAAGCAGTAAACGGAAAGAGGGAGAGTGGTGTGTGAATCCCTGCACCCACTGGTCTCTGAGGCCAGCTCCGTCCTTTCTCTTCTCAAGGCTTTAGTTATGGCAATCAGAGTATTCCTTATTTCCTGCTAAATCTTGAGCTTCTATAATCTGAGTTTCTGCTCCTTATACACTCTCCCTCTGCAACTTTTTCTGCAACTCATCATAAAATTCGTATTTATGGGCTACTGATTGATGACTTGATAAGGACAATGACTTGTCCAAGGTTATAAAGCTAAAGTAAATCCACACTAAAGTCAGAACCCTCATTCTCTGACCCCCAGGCCACTTTTTTTGTCCCTTGAGTTATTGGGCTACCCTGAAGATATGGGGAAGCACTAATAAATGGGCAGGTATAACTGGGTTACGTGCAGTGTAAATCTTTCCGAAAAGATGATCTAAAATATTCTGTAAATATTTAATAATATCAAGTGTAGGAGGCAGTGTGGGGTAAGCTATGCGGCAACCTCTAAGCCCCAAATCTCAGTGGCTTAAGGGAACAAGAGTTTTTTTCTCTCTCACGCTTCATTTACGATGCTTGTTCGCCTGGGAGTGGGGGCAGGGGTTCTGCTCCTTGAAATCTTTCCAAGACCCAGGATGATATAGGGTTTATCTTGACATGTTCTTCCATGGTCACTACAGCAGTGGGAAATGAACATGGAGAATTGCTTATCATGGCTCTTAAAGCCTCAAAGTGATACATGTCCCTTCTGCTCATATTTCATTGGCTGAAGCAAGTCACATGGCCATGTCTAACTTCAGAAGGGGCAGAGAAGTACAATTCTTCCAAGTGCCTGGAAAGCAGAGCATTAGAAATATTTGATGAGTAGCATGATTGACTACTGCACCAAGGGAATTCAGTAATTTAAGAGAATCTTTGAAGAAAAAATAGAATATGTTGATCGCCTACATTGGCCGAACATTTTGTTTACGTTATCTTACTTCATATGCACCCTGGAAGATACATATGATTATGCCCATTTCACAGAGTGGGAAACTGAAGATTGGAAAGATTATACAAATGCCCAAGGTCACCTGACCAATAAGTGATGGCTTTAACTTTGAACCTGGCTGTCCCTCTCTCTCTCTCTCTCTCTCCAGTGTCCATACTCTTTGCCACCATTAAAAAAAAATGTAACACTTTCTTTCAGAAGCACCATATATTTTTAAAACTGCAGCAAGGGTAAAGTAGTATTAAGAAAGACAGAAAGATTTTTCATAGGGAATTCAGTGTCTAGCCATCAAAATGTTCATGATCTTTCATTGGATGAGAATTTCCATGTCAGGCTTTCCTTAAGGCAGGGGAATCAGCAAAAAAAAAAAAAAACAGTGAGCCAATATTAACACAATACATGATTTAGCTTTCTTAGGGAGTAAGCGTGGTGCATAGAAGCTTATCAACTTTCTCTAGTGAGAGCCTGGTATAATCTGGCTGTCAAAAAAGGCTTTTGTTTATCCCAACCTTCACTGGAGGATTTCTTCATAATTTTAAAAGCCATCTTTTTGTAGTTTATCTTATTGTACAGCAAATATTCACTCCTCTCCCTCTCCCACTGTCTGCAGAGAATATTTTCCCCATGCTGCTGAGTTTGGGCTTGGTTACATGACATGTTTTGGTCACGGCAGTGTTGGAGGGGGGATATGATGTAAGCAGAGTCCTTAAACATGCTTGCATGTATTGGCCTGACTCTTGAGCTCTCTTAATCCACCATGAGAAAAGCGTTGCTCAGGTAGTCATTGCCCTTTTATCCAGTACTCTAGGATAAACACATGTGGAGCAGACATGGAGCCATGCAGCCAAGCCAAGGCTACGTCAGCTGAACCACAGTTGATTGCACATCCATGAATGTAAGAATAACTGCTCTTGCTCTAAGCCACTGGATTGTGGAGTTATTTGTTAGGCAGCATTACTATGGCAATAGCTGACTAATACACCATTTATCTTGCATGCTGTTGGGAGATGAAGGTTGGCCACTGGAACATTACAGTGTCATTTATTTAGTCCTATTTAATCTGGAGAGGTGGGGTGGATCTATAGAGACATCAAGGAGCATGATGAACTCTTGCCACAGAAGGGCATAGTACTAGCAATTGGGGACACTTGAGTTCTAATCTCAGCTGTGACTCACACATGCTATTTGAAGGTTGTTAAGTCATTTCTCTTCTCTAGGCTTTTGTGTTGTTTCATGTAAAGAGGCTGTTTTAAATCAGAATGGCAAATAGGTCTAAGGGGCCCACTGAGATTTATTAGTGCTGGTTGAGCACTTTTGCAAATTTGGAGGATGGATCGACCCAGAACAAATGTTCTGTGATTGATTATTGATGTCTGCCATGGGCACAGATGTGTGTGTGTGTGTGTGTGTGAGTGAGTGTGTCCTTCCTTGCCTACTGTATACATCTGGGACTCTAGGAGTCTAAGAAGCCAGTCTGTTGTCCTTGTACCCTGACAAAGAATGAGTCAGAGAGAAATCCGATCTCCTGTGAAAGAACAGGAAAGAACAGGAGGGACGTGAGTTCACAGACTATGTGAGGTTAGGGTGGCTATTTTGTAAAATTCCTTGCATTTCCTCAGCCGAGTGTCTGTGGAGTGTTGCAGCTGTGTTGGCAGGCCACTTGGAGCATACTCCCCTTTGCCCACCAAATGGTGGGGAATCTAAGCTGAGAAAGTCTGGAGCTTTAAGAATTAAAGCTGATCAAGAGCATTCAAAAGGGGGTGAGGGGAGCTGGCAGTTTCGGTCCCTTTAAAAGCAAGTGCAAGTCCTCATGATGGGGTGATGAGTACCATTTGGTCAAGGAGACAAAATTGTCGGTCCTGTGACCAATCTGAATTGAGTAAGAATCAAAGCAGAGGCATCCAGCCCTCCATTTGCCCATGCATTGTTCATTGGGAAATTTAATTGGCTGTCCCCACGGGTTAGTTTTCGAAGTATTCCCGCCTTTCAAAAAATATGCTTCCACCTGGCATCAGAGCTCTTTCTACAGCTTTTGGATCAATCACCAAGCTTCGTACTTTTGAGCAGCTCAGAGAATATAGACTCAAAGATTAGTTTGCACACAGGGCGGCTGTTGAGAAAGCAAGGGCATCTTCCTGCCAGGGTGGAAAAAGAGATCAGCTGGAAGTTTGCTTAAGGTGGAAACACTGGTTGCTCCCACTTCTTCAGAGCTCAGTTCAGCCACCTGCTTGTTTACTGTCCTTGATGGTCTGGCTACAATGATGTCTGCCGGGTCAGTGGCCTGTCACTGGGCAGACATCCTGTCTCCCTTGTTTTTTCTTGCAAGTCCAGGTCTATCTCATGATTACATAGCTCATGGGTGGACCCCAGGAATCAACTGGTATTTTCTTGTTTTCTTACTTCTTCCCTATCTGCTCTCTAACTTGAATGCCAGGTGCGTTGGCTATCCCACTCATTGCTATGTCTTCAGTACCCAGAACAGGATCTGGTTCATTGTAAATGCTCAGTAAGCAACTGATGGACAAATTTGCAGAGCAACAGATATGGATTAAAACATTCTAGTGTTACGCTTTGTGTTGCTTGTACCCAAGATACTTTTTTTCCCCAGCTTTGTTGAGGTATAAATAACATATAACATTGTATAAGTTTAAGGTGTACAATGTGTTAATTTAATACATTTATATATCGCAGTATGATGACCACCATTAGCTAACACATCCATCCTGTCAAATTATTATCATTTCTTTTTTTGTGGTGAGAACTTTTAAGATCTATTCTCTTAGCAACTTTGAAGCATATAAGGCAGTATTATTAACTGTAATCATCACGCTGTACATTAGATCCTCAGAACTTGTTAATCTTACAACTGGAAGTTTGTATCCATTGTTCAATACCTCCCCACTTCCCAAGCCACCCAGTCCCTGGTAACCACCATTCTGCTCTCTGTTTATCTGTGTTTGGCTTTTTAAGATTCCATATATAAGTGAGATCATACAGTATTTGTCTTTCTCTGTCTGACTTATTTCACTTAGCACAATATCCTCAAAGTCCATCCAACTTGTTGCAAATGGCACACACACACACTCACACATACACACCATGTACACTCATACAGACAAAAATAAAATAGACCAAAATAACAGTGGTTATCACTGATGTGATTAGGGTTGATTTTAATTTTTCTCAGTTTATTCTTTCAAATGCCAAATTTTCTATAATAAACACTACCAGTTATGAACACACTAATTTTTGGTTGTCTGAAAAGTATTTTCTATAAAGGAAGGTAAAGTCACCTTATGGACTTACGGTCTATGAAGAGAAAAAAATGACAGTGTGTGCTGGTATAAATTGGACACTCAAAATAATCAAGTATCTTGTGACACATACCAGTAATTCTGATTTATAATTTTATAAATAGACACACATAAATAAATTTTGATTACATGGCACAATTATAAATGCAGATTTTGGAAGGCTGAAATTGATCAGCATTATCTGGATTGACAATAAGCCCATAATGTAGCATAATGGATTTTTAAAATGAGGCATAAATCTGCTTAAAAAAATAGCTAGGCAGCCCAACATCAAGACCCATTAAAAAATGCCACCAGTTCCTGGGCTGTGATTTCCATGCCAGCAGGTTGCAGACTCAGCAACTGCAGGCAATTACACAGTGGTTGCCTTGCTGTGGTGCAGAAGGTGGCTTCATAGAATCTTCCTAAGGTACACCTCTATCCAAGTCGACTGAGTGAGATGATTTTCTCTTCTTTAAACAAGAAAGAAGGTGGAAGTGTTCAGCCAGAATGTTTCTCCCAATAGGTAGAACCATTTCATGGAAAAGATACAAAAAACATGAGTTAAAGGAAGGAAGTGCCTTTCTAAGCAAAGGCAGACAGATGGAACTGCTGATGGACAGACAGACTTTGGATGCAACAATTAGCCAGAGCTATTCATTCAAGCGATTCTAAAGCTTTGTCCCTGTGGAAAGTGGGGCTGCTTTTTGAGGCTAAAGCAAATAAATTGGATGGATTAGTCCCTGAATTGAAGGCTCAAGAAATAATGAAGCCAATGAAGGAGGGTTTGGGTGCATTATTATTTAGCTCCCCAGCCCCCTACTCTTTTTAAAAGCCAACTTGGAATTTTGCTGAGTTACTCACCACCACTGCTCTCCTGCTTCCAGCATCTGAAAATTGATAAGAAACAAAAGTAGATATAGAAACTACAATGTAATTGAAAATCCTCCATTCATGTCTACACTGAATGTTTATGCCGCACACCTATTGTGTTTCAGGCCCAGACGGAGGAAACTCAGTGTATGCTTAATGTGATATTCAGCTGTAAAATTCTCAAGATCTCACTAGAAGTGGGACCCACAAGAAAAACTCAAGAACAGATAAAAGCAGGGAAAAACATGTTAGCAGAACCAAAGGTAGCTTAAAGACTCTGTACTGATGTATTTAGCATATTCAATTCAATTCAGTTCAGCCCAATTTAAGTCACTTTATGGAAATCAAGTTGCAAGAGTGCTTAAAGTTAACAAGGTCTAATCTTTAATCTAGTAAATGTTTGTCAAGGAGTTTTACCATATAAATATTTGCCTCTGCTCTTTGGAGAATTTAGGAACAGGACTGTGTCTTTGGTAAATATTTTCTGGCTTGAGTGAATGAACTAAGGAATAACTGAAGGAATAAAACTGTAGATAGAGCCAGATCTCCTACTGAAGGGTCCAGACACATGATAACCCATGATGTGGAAATAATCCTATAACAGCAAACAACAACGAACATTTAATGAGTGCTTAGTATCTGCTAAGTATGGCTCTAAGTGCTTTACATGAGCTAACTTTTTTCATTCTCATCTAATAAACCTATGAATATAGAATATTATTACCACATCCCCATTTATTGTTGAAGAAAGAGACACACAAGAGGATGGAGTACATTTCTTGAAGTCACAAAGTTAAATGTGGCCTTTGGAGCTTAAAATCATGCAGACTGTGGCCACAGTTCCTAGTCTTATCCAGTATTCTCTGCTCGCTCTCACTATGTTGGTTAAGTATTACAATGATAACTACATGACAGAACAGAAAGCTAAGAGAGAAGTGATAATGGTGGGATTTGAATCCAGGACTACTAAATCAAGTCTTAACATCTCTATTTAGCAAAGTTATCTTCATACCCAAAGTCATCATCCCTTATGGAATTCCTGGCAGCCAATCAAAAATTGTCCCTTAAGGAGAACTTTGTGCAAGAGATCACTGTCAGGCTTAGTGCCCTTTGTATTTCTCATAGTAGAAATCCACAACACACCTGAATTTGTCTAGAACCATGGACAGCACCCAGGTTTCAGGAGTAAGGTGGTGGAGAGTCATTCCATCATGAACGAAACCAACAATCCCATTACCAGGCTCTGTGGGTGAGAAAACAAGTTGGTCCATCTGGAGGTTTATGCAGAAGTAACTGCTTTACATCACTAACCATGGAGTTCTTGACATTGACTTGGTTGGTCAACCTCATCGCTAGACATCATCTAGCAAATCATCCTCTGTTTCTGGATCACTGGGTCTTTTTAGTTTGTTAGAACCACACTGAAAGCTAAACTGAGTATATAATTCTGGTCTCTCAAATAATTATTTCATCGATGCCCAAAGTCCTCTTTCAAAATACACAAAAGCCTGGGAGAAGTAATATAACTAACCAATCCCTTACACCTTAATGTTTCTTCATGAAAGGAGAGCTAGGTCAATATAAAGCCATACTCTTTGCATGGATGCGGAGGAAACAGAGGGAAGTCAGGGGGGAACCCACGTCTTTTACTTTCTAATTAGTCATGGGAACAGTCCTGAATAGGCTCTTTGGGTTTCTGCTCCCAGAAAATACTTCAACATTTATTAATGTATTAATCTGATTGATTATTTACTGCGCTTCAATGAGATGTCTCTAAAACTCAGCTCTCTTCCTTTATTCTTACTATACTGTAAATTCCCTTAATATACACTAACTGGTGACTTCTTATTGTTGTATGTTCTTCTTCCTTTTTTGAGTGAGAGCTCATTGGTGACAGGGACTATGTATGTTTTCTCATCCTTCAAGCCCGTATCACGGTTTCTAGCATGTGCAAGATAATGCATAAACATTTTAAGTTCTGTTGGGTCTATTGGATGTATCCAATTATTAGTGATTGTGCCTGCCATTTTTTTTCATTTATTCAAACATTCCTCTATGTGTCTTTCTATCTGCCTGCCCATCAAAGTGTCCATCCATCCATACCTTTGTCTGTGTGTCCATCCGTACCTCCTTCTATTCATCCATCCATTTATCTAGACACTCATTCTCCCCTTGATTTCACCCCATTAACCATTCAGGGAAAGCAGTCAGATGAGTTCACCAGAAAAGGTGACAGTTGATAAGGCTCTTCCCACCCATCCTCTCCCCATTTTCCTTCATCTACCGTCCCTCCCCTGCGTTCTCCCACAACTCTTCCTCCTCCCTCTGGAGAGTTACAGGAATGAAAATGAGATGGCTCCTGGGGGCTGGAGAGGGGAGTAAATTGCTTGGTGACAGCTTGGGTCCAGGGACAGATGAAAGCCTTAGCCTTAAGCAAAGTTCAGGGAAGCCCAAAGAGCAAGCTGATGGACAGTCTGACTTGTCGAGGGTGAAATCAATTAAAGTACATCAAATCCAGAATTCATGCTTTCTCAGAGTGACAAATCTACGCTGGAAACTGAGAAAGACGAAGAGAGAAAAATGTCTTTGACCTCTTGGAGACCGGCTGTTCCTTCTGTCAGGGGAACCAGGACTGGAGTGAGATGCATTCATGATGAATTATAACAGCCAGCCAGCCACCTTAAAAAAGAACAGGGTGAAAAGGTTACCAAAGAGACCCAAAATGTGAGGAATTCAACCAAACATCAAGATAAATCAACTCAGGGCCTGGAGTATTGGTGCCATGCCTGTTCAGAACTGCTACGGATCAGCTCTGTTTGTTAACCCAAATCTCTTAGGCACGATAGACTCCACCCTTACAACCGGACACGCATTTACCAAGACATGGGAAGGTAACCAGAAGAGAAGAGCTACACAATTGTCCATCTAACTTCAGAATTCTGGAGGTATAACATTTCTGAGCAATGGTAGAACTTTCTGCAATGATGGAAATATTCAGTAGCTGAGCTGTCCAGTATGGTAGACATTAGTCACGTGTGACTACTGGGCCCTCGAAATGTGACCAGTGCAAGTAAAATTTTTTAAAAATTTAATTGTTCTAAATTTAAGTAGCCAGATGTAGCTAGGAGCTACCATATTAGACAGTGAAGCTCCCGGACAGATGATGTTGTTTGCCTGCAGTGATATTATCAAAGAAGTAGGGACAGGTTTAATGTCAGATTGCAATGCCTGCTGGCCAAGACGTTCTGAAGATTTAGTGCATACCAAGGCTTGTGAGCTGCCTAGAACAACAACAATATCTTACTGATCTTTGTATGCCCAGGATCTGCCATAGCACCTGCCACGTAATAGGTGACTATATATTTTGAGCTACTGATTAAACGAATGATAGTAGCTTATTATGTGACAGATACTCTACAAAAAGCTTTACATGCATTCTCTCCAAGAATCTGCCTAGTAAGACCATGGGGTAGGCAGTAGCAGAAGTAAGTATAGTTAACTTTGCTTACTACATGCCAGGCTGCAGAGTGGGGTTTCAGGTCAGCACGGCCTGGCTGGACTTTCGTGCTCCCTCACCTTTGTTGACCAATTGTCCTGGTTTCTTACTGTTTCCTAACTGAGGTGAACATTGCATGTAACTATGATTTGTGTTCTTTAGTATTCAGATAAATATTATTATTCTCTAATCTGAGCCATTTTGCCTAGAAAATCTTCTATAAGCTTTATTATTTCTTGTCTTTATACTTACCTAATAGTACTGTATTACATATTTGAAAGTTGTTTTAAAAATTTTGGTTTGAGTAACCATTTTCAATTCGTTTGGATATATACCTATGGGTGGAATTTCTGGATTTGACGAACAACCAAACTTTTTTCCACAATGATTGCACCATTTCACATCCCCACCAGCAACATACAAGGGTTCCAGTTCCTCCACATCCTTTCCAACACTTGTTATTTTCTTTCTTCCTTCCTTTCCTTCCCGCCATCCTTCCTTCCTCCCTCTCCCTCTCCCTCTCTCCCCCTCTCTCTTTCTTTCTTTTCCTTTTTCTTTTTTTCTTATTATAGCCATTCTATTGGGTGTAAAGTGGTATCTTTGGATTTTGATTTACATTTCCCTCATGACGAATGATGTTGAGAATCTTTTCATGTACTTACTGACCATTTGTGTATCTTCTTTAGAGAAATATCTATTCGAGTTCTTTGCAATTTAAAAAGTTGTTTGTTTTTTTGTTGTTGGCTTAAGAGTTCTTTATATATTCTGCATGCTAGACCATTATCATATATATGATTTGTGAATATTTCCTCCCCTTCTGTAGATGATTTTTCACTTTCTTGATAATACTCTTTGATATACAAAAGTTTAAAGTTTTGATAAAGTCCAATTTATCTGTTTTTTCTTTTGTTGCTTATGTTTTTGGTGTCATATCTAAGAAACCATTGCCAAATCAAAGGTCATGAAGTTTTATGCCTATGTTTTATTCTAAGAGTTTTACGGTTTTAGCTCCTACATTTTTTTCTTAAAAACTGGACTTTTTGAAATGAAATTGAGCTATGTGTAATGAGGTGGATAGACCTAGAGTCTGTCATACAGAGTGAAGTAAGTCAGAAAGAGAAAGACAAATACTGTATGCTAACACATATATATGGAATTTAAGAAAAAAAATGTCATGAAGAACATAGGGGTAAGACAGGAATAAAGACACAGACCTACTAGAGAATGGACTTGAGGATATGGGGAGGGGGAAGGGTAAGCTGTGACAAAGTGAAAGAGCGGCATGGACATATATACACTACCAAACGTAAGGTAGATAGCTAGTGGGAAGCAGCCGCATAGCACAGGGAGATCAGCTCGGTGCTTTGTGACCGCCTGGAGGGGTGGGATAGGGAGGGTGGGAGGGAGACGCAAAAGGGAGGGGATATGGAAACATATGTATATGTATAACTGATTAAATTTGTTATTAAAAAAAAATTCCAATTTAAAAAAAAAAAAAACTGGACTTTTTGAATAGTATAACGTGGTAACTCTGGAAAGCAAATTCTTCCGCCTCCTTGGTGTTTCTTTGTGTTGCTTGCTTTGGGCTGTAGCTGTTTATTTGCTTAGTGACTTTTATAAATTGTTTTTGTAAATTCTGTCTTCTTTGTCATGTATGGTCTCTGAAGTCTCTGTTCCTTTAACTTGTGTTCAGTTAGTGTTTTGATAGAAGTTTTCTTAAACACTTGGACTCCCCCCCAAAAGAAAGAAGGGAGGGAAGAAAGAAAGAAAGATAAAGAAAGAAAGAAAGAAAGAAAGAAAGAAAGAAAGAAAGAAAGAAAGAAAGAAAGAAAAAGAAAGGAGGGTAGGAAGGAAGACATTTGTGTGGGTTGGCTAAGCGTTACTCTAGTGCAAAGGATGTAATATGGCAAACAATAATTTGCATATATCTTTCATGGAAATACAGAAGCTAAATAATTTCATTCTAATTTTCCTATTAGAGTTTAATTTTGTTTTCTTTGCCTGAAGGTCCTCTAGTCACCTATTTCCATCCTCACTCCAACATTATTGACTCTAGAACACTCTAGATAAATGAATTATAACTCTAGAAAATGTTTTCTTCAATGGAAGGAGGACAGTTTTGCCTGCCAGGGGACACTTGGCATTTTTGATCATCACAGCTTGGGGGAGGAGGGTGCTGCTGGCATCTAACAAGTGGAAACCAAGGATGCCGCTCAGTATCCTACAATGCATCAGGCAGCCCCCACTGCAAAGAATCATCTGCCCAAATGTCAATAGTGCAGACCTTGAGAAACCAGCTTTAGGAGAATGCATTAAACCTATGATAGAAAAGAAGTCAGCAAGACAGTTAAAACAGACTTTAAAAAATATCTCTGGAAGTACTTTCCCTTATTTTATTATTATTTTTAGCTAGTTTAATATGAGGCAACTTCTCTACTCAAATAGGCTCTGGTCTGTGATAAAAGGTACATTTTTGGACTTTGGAAACTCAAGTCCCAGATACAGTGAAACGCAAACCACTAACCATTTCTATTTTCCTCTTTTGCCAGAACATTCTGGTGCAACAGAAGGGTAGGAGGCACACACTGTATGTTTTTCATTCATTTATGCTGAAATTGTCTAAACGTTCCTTCTTTTTATGAGCCATTTGATGTCCAAAAAGCCTTTTGAGTCGCATTTATAACCCTTTAAAAAGCTCATTCCTCTTCGAAACAGGAAGCCACTTTGTGAACAGAGTAAACACAGCCAAACCTTGCAAGAGGGGACAAGAGAGGAGAGTCCCTTCAGGAGCCTCTGCCTGGGGGTGGGGAGAGCCTTCACCACCCCTGTGGGAACCTCTGTGCGACCGTGATGGTTAGAGGGGGTGACAGGACCAAATCGGAAAGCAGGGACCATAATGGGCTCTCTGGGTGGTCTTTGTTCAAGGCCTGTCGCTGATGGAGCTGCTCTAGATGGACCAGCACCTGTGATCGGTAATCCTTTTTGTGCCTCGATCACAGTACAGCAGAAAGGATGCTCAGCTGATTCTGGACACATCTCTCTGTATTTCGTTAAGGACTCACCTTCTCTGGGTCTCCTCCTCACATGCAAACGTCTGGGGTGGGCCAGGTGATCTCCAAAGGCCTTTTTTTGTTCTTTGGAGCTAGGCTTCTCTAAAGATCTCAGATGCCTGCTTCAGATACAGCAGATTCATGGCACTGCCAAGGAATACCTGTGACAGACATCACTAGCTGATCCCAAGTATGAGTTCAGAATCCCTTTCCATAGAGTTCTCTGAGGCAGCCACTTCCAATTGTTTAGCGTTGACACACAGACAAGGACATGGGCCAACAGGTCAACCCTGGCCCAGGTAATAATAGAAGGTGTGACATCACTTTCTCTAGAGCAGGGAATTTAACCAAGACCCAACTATAGAACCAGGCAGAGGTAAAATATAAGATAAAATATAAAGTTAAATCAAATCAAGTGAAGCTAAGCAAAAAAAGCAAAACAAAACAAAAAGTAAATAAAGTGGAAAAAAAAAAAAACCTTTAGAGTCACTTGCTGTGTGACCTAAGGCAGGTGAATGACTTCTCTGAGCCTTCATTTCATGACCCATAAATGGCGTGAGACGGTCTACCTTCCCATTTTGGTAACTTTCTTTGCCCTCCTTTTTTTTTTTTTAATAGGTGACAAAGTGCATGCCTGTTCATCATGATAATAGCCCTACCCTCTCTCCTTAATTCCAATGCACACTACTTTTCATATTCTATTGTTTCTGAAACCAAGATGTGCCTTATAGTCACTGTACACAGTTAAGGTGGCCAAGTCTCCTATTTTCCTGGACAAACAAAAGCGGTTTTCAAATCCATGAAGCCTTAGAATAAAACAAAGAGTGGGAATAGTTTCCATTTATTTAATACATAGTGTATTCTCAAGTGCCCTAAGTTGTCACAGCAGCCCATAAAGCCAATATTATTAACATTATACACATTAACATCTTAACATTCACTTTACTGAGATGCAGAAATGGAGACTGTGGAAGCTTCTCTTGCTCAAGGTCAGAAGGTAGGTCAAAGACAGAGTTGGGATTTAACTATGATCCTCTGATACCAAGCTTACGCTCTTAACCAGCATTCTCATTTTAGCCTCCCATACCCCGGGAAGGAGACCTGGCAGGTGTTATGCTGCTCCTTTCCAGGTGCAAAAAATGGAGCTCATGACCATGAAGTGACTTAGTTTTGGGGTCACGTTGAGAAAACATTATGGATCCTGAGACTTTAAGCGGAATAGGAAAAATAATCACAGTGTCTTGTAACTTATGGATGTTAATCTCCCATTGATTGTTGGCTGTGGGACAGAGACTAGACTTTGAGGGCTGCTGCGTCCTCCTGAAGTTTTAAGAGGCCCAAGGGAGCTGGGGAGGAAAGACGCTTCAACTCGTTAGAAAGTTGAAAAAGATGTATGTTCCCAGGGAGACTTCAGCAGATGGTCTGTGACATTTGTTCATTCATTCAATAGGCAGTTATTGAAAATCCTTTGTATGTCTGGTTGGGTCCAGACACTTGGGTGAGTCCTGGGTTGGTGAGTGGGGGGTGGCGGATGCATAGCACGTGGATTCACAAAGCAGGAGTCACTTGAGGGGTAATGAGGCAAACTGGAAGAGCACCAGATTGGAAAGCAGCCTCAACTTGGGTTGAAGACTGGCTCGGCCACTCTCTTGCTGTGTGACCATGGGCTGGTGACTTCCCCTCTCTGAGACTCAATTTCCTTATTTATAAAATAGGGATAGTAATAGAAAGCTACCCGTGGGGTGGCTGTGAGCCTTACTTAAGAGCACATTTGTAAGATGCTTAGAATGTTGTCTATAATAAGCGCTCCATAAATGAAAGATGAAACCATTTATTCATTCAGTGAATATTTACTAAACACTTATTGCATACCAGGCACGGTTCTAAGCTCTGTATATCAATATCAATTGTTATTATTGTCTCATGGTGACCCGCAGACCGCATCTCCTTGGACTTCACTGAGGTGTACTGTGACTTGAGTGGGTTCCCAGTCCAGGGGGTGCGTGTGATGAAGTTACTGAGCAGAGGTGTCCGGGACACTTGAATTCTGGAGGTGGAGAAGGCAGCTCCACCACTGAGTGAGTAACTGGGTCTTGCAGATCCCTATAAAGGAGAGAGGAGATGAGGAACACAGTACCTTATTTCTACCGCTGCTCCTATCACTTGTTCTTCTTGGTTTTCCCTCCTTGGGTCATTTCTGACTGATGTGTTAAGAAGTGGCAGTGGGTTTTGTGGGTCATGCAATCCATCTCCGGCCCTGCTTTGGCCCCTTTAGTCTTCCATGTCTTCACCTGGTGCCATCTTGATGAAGCATATTCTTAACTTGAACCTGAACTAACTCCCTCCTGACCAAAGATGGTGAGGATGATGATGACATTGTTGATGTTTAGAAGATGAAGGCAATGATGGTGATGGTCAATTACCATGGGCTGGGCGCTTATCAATGCAGTTTTACATACATGTCTTCCAACCCTTGCAGTAACCCTGCAAATGAGACCTGATTTTTGCACGGGATAATGCAGGAATATGAGGCTGAGAAAGGAAGCATGACTGTCCCAAAGCCACACCGCTAGGAAGAGACAGAGCTAGCTGCAAACTGAAGATGCCAACTTCAAGCCACTAATTTTACCAGTAAAATTATAATATTGAGTGCCTAGTATTTGTCAGACTCCCTTTGAAGAGCTTTGCGTGTATTATCTTATTTAACCCCCACTATGCTGTGAGGTAGATGTTAACTTCATTTCTATTTTACAGACTCAGATAAAGAGGCACAAGGCTAATGTAGCTCAACCGTGGTCAGATAGTTGATTGGTCATGCATCTGTGATACATACCTAAGCAATTTGACTCCATAGCTTGCACTGTTCTTATTTCTATTTTTAAAATTTTTTTCGTGTTTTCCTCTCCCATCTATTTTATATTTTTATTTTTAATTTTTATTGGAGTATAGTTGATTTACAATGTTGTGTTAGTTTCAGGTGTAGAGCAAAGTGGTTCAGTTATACATATACATATATCTACTCTTTTTTAGATTCTTTTCCCATATAGGCCATTACAGAGTATTAAGTAGAGTTCCCTGTGCTATACAGTAGGTCCTTATTAGTGATCTAACATATAGTCGTGTGTATATGTCAATCCCAATCTCCCAACTTATCCCTCCCCCCCTTATCCCCTGATAACCATACGTTCTTATTTTTATTTAAAAAATCTTATTAAGGAGGTTTTTATTTTTCATGGAGATAAAATGTATGATACACAGCAATGTGCACACATGTTAATGCGTTGCAGTGAATTTTTACGCCTATGTGCTCACCACCACTAGACAAGCCAGAGCTATTAAGCCACTCACCCATGATGATCTAAGCCCCAGTTTGATGTTGTTGGAATGATCTGATGCTGCTTCACACTTCCCGATTTATCTTCCACACATACTCACTGTGTTAGTACTAATTGCAAACCATATGATATTTATTATGGTCCAGACACTGTTCTGAGCATCTCTCCTATACTAACTCATATCAGCCCTATGAAGTTGGTACCATTCCTATCATCATTCCCATTGTCTACATGTGACTACTGAGACACAGAGAGGTTAAGTGTCCTAAGGTTACACAGCTGGTGAGTCACAGTGCTGTGAATTAAACCTGGATGACCTGGCTCTAAAGCCCATCACACACTCCGTTTCCTTAAATGCACACCCAATCCCTACCAAGGAAGTGTAAGTACCAATCCCAGTTTACAGATAACGAAACTAAGATTCAGCCAGGTTCAAATAACTTGCTTAAATATCTCTACTGGTAAGGCACAAAAAGAGGACTCTACCGATTTCCATCACTGTCCTAAGAGAAGTCTAAAACATCTTTGCTTTGTTTTCATTTTTGTTTTTAGGCTTGCTGATTTTTATTTTGTCAAGTACGGATATTAAACATATACACATACAACCATTTATTAGCACAGCAATTATACCACGTTTTAACAGACAAAAGTAATAAGGTCAAAAATCACAGAATAACTGTTTTATTCAGTTTGCAATGTGGCTTGCAGAATTTCAGCCCTAGCATCACAAAGGAGAGTAAAGAAGGGTGGGTTTGAAGCTGAGTAACAATAGCTTAATAACCAGCTCACTTGCTGGGCATGGGGGAAACTTGGGGACCCCTACTTCCTGTAGTAAAACATCTTTGCTTTGAATCAGAATTATTGGTCTACCTGTTTATCCCCTTCCAGGAATCCCAGGTTTTTGGAAAGCCGGGGAGCTCTGTCTTATTGGTCTTTTGTCATCTGTGGTCACTCCTCCTGTGCCCCACACTCTAGAGGAGCCACTGAGAGGAGAGAAGGTTCTAGAAGAAACGTGCTTGCTATCAGGGATGGCATTCCCAGGCCCCACCTTGATGAGGCTGTGACCAAAGAAATGCTTGTCTCTCCAACTCACCTCCGTACCCACCCCCTACCCCCAAGCTCCTGGGTCCACGTCTTCCTAGCTTTTCCTAGGGGGATAGTAAATCTTGTGTTTCCCATTTTCCTCCAGCTCGAAAGGATATGAATTCCGTAAATCTTGGCCTGAGTGACCATCAGGATGCGTGAAATATGACAGGAAAGAGGCCAGGGAGACAGAGTTTACGCAGAATGCAGCATCCAGTGGCGGGGATGGGCCGACTGAAGGCCCTTGGGGACTCTTGGGCTGCAGAGAGAAGCTTCAGCAATCTCGGCTGTAATCGTAGACGCTCATGGTCACTGCCGTGCCAGAGTCCTAACAGCATTGCCACTGCATGGGGCAGAAGTGACGCTGCAGAAAAATCCATGTGGTCCCTGTCCTGTTCCTGACTCCAAAGAGTCGGGGAGGGAAAGGAGCCCCATCCATTAGGGCTGACAGGGCAGCAGGAAGGACTTAGCTGTGATGAGAGGAAGAACTTCCTGCAAGGAAAGGTTATTAAGCCCTGGAATGAGTTATTGAGAGAGGTGGTGGAAGTGACTTCCTGACTTGGAGACCAAGATGGATAGTTATTGGTCTGCGGGAGTTCAGTCCTGCAAGCTTGTCTGCGTGGATCCTTGACCCCTTTGGGGAGACGGTGCATCAGCTGCGTCTGCTTCCGAGGTCATTCCCAGATGCTTAGCGATGATAAAACTCCCCTTTGACAGCAGGTTTAATGTTTTTACTTTTTTTTTTTTGTATTCTAGAATGACTATATGTGCACTGTAAATTTTTTTTAAAATCCAAATAATCGAGATGAAATGAAGTAGAAAGGAAAACGTCCGTCTTCTCTCTTCAAATCCCACTCCTCTTTCTGAGGATAACTATTGTTAACATTTGGGGTAAATCTTGACAGCCTTTTTTGAATGTGCATTCACACACATACATACACACACTGCAGTCCTTATCTGATTTTTATTTTTCAACATAGGCACATACTGCACTCATTGTTCTGATATTTGCATTTTTTCCTGTTAATGTCACGGGCATCTTTCCATGTCCATACACATATTTCATTTTTATTTTTAGACAGCAACTTCATATTCCATAATATAGATGTGCCATAATGTATTTAACCACTCCTCAACTGATTTACTTTCAGGTTCTTTTCCAAATTTTGTCAGTGCTGCAGTAAACCACCAGTGTTCCTCTGTATGTATAAGGATGTTTCTTTAGAACAGATTTCTAGAATTGAAACTGCCAGAGCAAAGAAAACTTTAAATGTTGCCAGGTAGAAAGTAACTGCTCTCTGAAAAGATGTAAAGCACTTATTCTTTTTTTTTTTTTTTTTTTGCGATATGCGGGCCTCTCACTGTTGTGGCCTCTCCCGTTGCAGAGCACAGGCTCCGGACGTGCAGGCTCAGTGGCCATGGCTCACGGGCCCAGCTGCTCCGTGGCATGTGGGATCTTCCCGGACCGGGGCACGAACCCGTGTCCTCTGCATCAGCAGGCGGACTCTCAACCACTGCGCCACCAGGGAAGCCCAGCACTTATTCTTAAATTTGGTGAAGGTGTAGAGAAAATGATACAGCCCTCACCAGTGGCTATAAGGACTTTGAAATGTTTGTCAGTGGGCTACCTCTTATAAGACTGAGCATCTCTTCATATCTTTATTGACAATTCTCATCTTTTATCCATTTATTTCTATCAGCTTCTTGTCTTTTTAAATTGATTTGTAAACCTTTTTTTCTCTACAGATTATGGCTGTTGTCCTTTTGACTATCTTAACATGTTGCAAACATTTTCACCCACCCTATTCCTTTTTTGGCTTTGTGTTTCTTTTATTAGCCATTTCTTCTGCTTTAAAAACTATATTAAAATATGTTAACAAAAGCAATTTGTATTCACTGTAGGAAAATGGAGAAAATAAAAAGTAACAAAAAAGACAGAAGAGACAATGTGAATATACTTAATACTATTGAACTCTACATTTAAAAATGGTTTAAATGGTAAATTTTATGTTACATGCATTTGGCCACAATTACAAAAAAAAAAACTCATAATTGCGTCCTTCAGAGAAAACACCCTTTTCCCCTGGAGATGTTTTTCTCTGCATTAATACACTGAGTTTACTAATTTCTAACCTACTTTTCTACTTAATACATCATGACTAATTTTTAACATAAAAAAGTCAACATGATTGTTGATGACTCTGTGATAGTATAATAATAAAATTAATAATAACAGCTTATTCTGGAGGGTTTTTGATAGCCAGGCACTCAGCTAGGCTCTTTCATGTATAATCTCATTTAATCCTTATAACAATCCTATGAAGTGGTTGCTATTATTATGCCACTTTCTCGGAAGAGGAAACTGAGGCTTTAGAGGTGATGTCACTTATCCAAAGCCTCATAGTTGGTTAGAGATGGGAACTGAACTCGAATGCAGGACCCAGGTGCCTCATGATACTCATCATATTGTCATTAGTGTCAAGAGCCTTGGGGTACCTAACCCATCTCCCATTCTTGGATGTTTAGGCTGCATCCAGCACTTTATCCAATCATCTTGTAATTCCATTCCTTTTTTTTTTCATTTCTTCTTAATACCATCTCATCCATTTTATATTTCTTGATCAGCCCTCCTTCTCCCACCTTCCCCAACAACCAAGAGGGGTGGCATAGTTTGGATCAGGGTAGACTCTGGAACAAGATTCCCCAGGTCTGAAACCTGGGTTCACCCCTTTCTAGCTGTGTAGCCTGAAGCCAAATATCTAAACTCACTTTCTCTTAATTTTTCACCTGCATAGTGGAGTTAGTAATAATAGTCTCTATTATAGGGTTGTGTGCAAACACACACACATTCATACATACATATATAATGTATTTGTTTTCTATTGCTGTTGTAACAAATTATCATGTATTTAGTAGCTTAAAACAACAGAAATTTATTTTCTGACTGTTCTGGAGGCAGAAGTACAAAATGAATTATATGGGGCTAAAATGAAGGTGTCAGTAGGGCTGGTTCCTTCTAGAGGCTCCAGGGAAGAATCGGTTCCTTGCCTCTGCCAACTTCTAGTGGCTGCCGGCATTCCTTGGCTTGTGGCTGCATCACTCCAGTCTCTGCTTCAGTTATAACATCACTTTCTCCTCTTCTGTAGTCAAATCTCCCTCTGCCTCCTCCTTGTAAAAACACTGTGATTACATTTAGGTCCTAGGCAAGATAATCCAGGATAATCTCTCCATCTCAATACCCTTAATCACACCAGCAAAGACCCTTTTCATATAAGGTTACATCCACAGGTTCCAAGGATTAGGACGTGGATATGTTTGAGGTCTTTATTCAGTCAAATATATATGTATCTTTTCAAAAGTAAGCAGTTGCGATTATTGGGGATTAGTCACCATTCCTGATTCTTCTAACCAAACTCAGTGTCTAGATAGGAAAGCTCTCAGTGCACTTCTATTTATACATTGTAGCTGAAAGAAAGTTATAGTTTTCGAAAATATAGACCACTTAATTCTGTAAAGTTATTTCAAAATAAGTTCTTAGAGGACTAAAAAAATAGGGTTGCCCGTTGGTAAAAATTGACGATCGTTCTCTCTAAAAACTCAAGGGATTGTGTTTGCCCTCCCCTCTGCTCTGCTGAGCCTCAATTCCCCATCACCTTCCTCTGCTCCAAGGTCCCTCTCACCTCCTCTCGTGCTCTCAGAGGCCACCCTGTGTGATGCTTCAGGGAGAAAATGAAGGCCATGACTTCCTGGATCAACTTCCTCCTTTCTTACTTTGATTCTACTTCCAACCATAACTAAAATTCTAACATTTCTTCCTTTCCTTCTGCCAAAACAAAAGGGATGTCCCTTCTCTAGTACAAAGTGACTCCCTTTACTTGAGCATCTGTATCACCCTCTCTTAACTTTTTATAGGCATCTTGCAGCATCATTTACACCAAATTTTCCCAAATTGTGTTCTGCAAAATACTAGTGGCCTGAACATGTCAAAGGAAGCTCTGAGGGGGGAAACACTACCTACCTACCGATCTATCTATCTATCTACCTACCTATCTATCCAGTTGCCTATCTATCTATCTATCTATCTATCTATCTATCTATCTATCTATCTATCTATCCAGCTGCCTATCTATCTATCTATCCAGCTGCCTATCTATCTCTCTATCCAGCTGCCTATCTATCTCTCTATCTATCTACCCATCCATCCATCCACCTGCCCATCATCCATGTATTACATCCGCTCATCCATCCATCCATCCACCTGCCCATCATCCATGTATTACATCCACTCATCCATCCATCCATCCACCTAACTTTCTCTCATGTATCTTCCTATGATCTTCTATGATTGACTATGTTGGGAGCTTACTTACTTCCCCATCCTACACACACCCTAACATATCCCTCACCTTGGCTACGGAGTGCATTAGCATATTACAGGCTCTGCAGTGAAAACACAACTAACCAAAGCCTGTTTATTTTTGTCTTAACCAATATTTCCCAAAACTGAATTGAAGGCAGACCCTCTTTTGCATGTATTTGTCCTTCACAGAATGTCTCCTGAAACCAGTGTCCCTTGGATAAAATTTTGGGAAGTGCTGAGTTGTATACTTCCTGAATGGAATTCCTAACAAGGCCATCACCTGTTTCTTTCACTGCATTACTGAGCTCCTGGAGCTTCAAATACAACCACAAACTGAACACATATTAGGTGCCAGTCACGTTATGCTCATGATTACCCTAGATGTAACAACTTTATACAGTCTCCATCTTACAGATGAAAAAAGGGAGGCTTAGAGATTAAGTCATTTGTCTCTGGCTAAATCGACAGTGCGTGGCAGAGTTGGGATTCGAACCAGGGTCTTCATGAATCCAGAGTCCGTGATCTAAACCACACCATTTCTCTCCAAGAAGCATAAAATCCAAAGGCTACACTTTTATCTTTCACTAAAAAGACCTCACGCCCTAGTCAGTTTCTCCAGCAAATGTCAGTTACCTAGTGTCTTACCTGTCTTAGTTCATGAAGAGCTGAAAGTGTGCTTTAAATCCAGAGGCAAAGACCCACAGCCCCTCTTCTTTGGTGGCACATTTATGAACAGATGCAAGACAGGAAATAAGTACCCTCCACCCCTGCTCCAGGGTGTCTGCGGGCAGAACAAAGAGCAAGTTTCTGTGCCCGGCCAGCGCGCAGAGCCTGTAACGTGATTGCTGCCTGATGGTGCGAAATGGATTCAAGGCCCAGGTCCATCTGGTTTGTGTATCGTCAACGAGCTGTTAAAGTGTCAGGACTTAACTTCTCTGGATTCGAGGAAGTCTCATGAGGTTTTATTGAGCAGTTAAGATGGGTGTAAACCTCACTGGTGAGACCCGCTTCTTCCCTATGAACTAAGAGACGTGACTAGTTCACAAGATGGAGAAGCACAAGGTTAGAAATCAGAGGATGGACCCCCAAATTAAAGTGCTGGGAATTTGGAATTCAGGCTTCGTTGGTTAGGCACAATCACGGCAATTCATTCTCTCCCTCTAAGCTTCAGTACCTCCTCGGGGACATGGGGACAGTTACCTTGCCCAACTCACAGAGCTGTCTGGATATGACAGATAATGACACGTATAATGGTGTCTACAAATGGGAGAGGTGGCCACTCACTTCTTTTTGTTTCCTCTCTCAGAAGGTGCCAGAAAGAATTAGAGACCTTGTCTCCTTTTTCTGTTCACCCGCTCTCCTGGTCAGAATTAGGCAGTATTTCTATGTGTAATACTAAAAGATTCTCAAGAATGACTTGCAGCTGCTCTGGATTGTGAGATGTTGGTTGCTTCTGAAGGTCCATCAGCCTTGGAAAGAATATAAGAACATGGACTCAGGTGAAGAAAGGAGAAGCAGGAGGGGTGTTCAAAAATTCCTTAACACACCTCTCACCAAAAATGGAGTCTAACTCCCTTCTCCTTGGATATGGGCCAGGCTTGGTGATTTGCTTCTAATGAATAGAATACGGTAGAAGTGATGCTCCATGACTTTTGAGGTAGGCAAGGAAGTCATTGCAGCTTTCACCTGGCTCTCTTGCTTGGGGCACTTGCCTTTGAACTTCTGAGACTTGTTGCATCTCTCTCTCTATTCCCTCCATCACATCTTGGTTCTCCTACCCTCTTGTATGAAGACCCCATTTTCCCCTCCTGAAAATGGGTCTTCTGTGTGAGACTATAGAGGGGGGAGACAATGGTCAAATAAATAATCGCCCAAACAGTTAATTATAGATATGATAGCTGCTGACATAGACATCTGCTCTTTTTTGTTATTCAATATCTTACTCCCCCTTTTTCTGCCCAAAGCTCCATGCTTTCTTTGGAGAGCTGCCGCTTCTCCGTACCATGTGGTTTCTGCTAGGACTGCTGGGAATATCTGGCATCCTTACATCCATGGTCCCAAGGGTGGACATGTGACCCACGCTGACCAATCATAGTTGTTCATCCCTCTGGATGCACTGATTGGCTAAGGGATGGGCACATCACCCAAACAGAGCCAACTAGAGTTCCTTCTTGGAAATGTCTATGGGCAAAAGGAAATGGGAAGGAAGTAAATATGGATGGAACTGTCCGTCTGTCAGCACACATACTCTCTCAACTCCACATGCCACACAGAGAAGAAGCAGTTTTTAGGAGAAAAAAAGTGGGTCAACATGTAAAAAAGCAGCAAAACCAAGATTGGAGCAGTGAGGGAGGGAGAGAGAGAGATTTCAAGTCCCAAGTCCCAGAGATCTGTGGGTAGCCCTATCTCTAAGACTTAGCTGTCACACGAGCTAATACAGCATCTTTCTGGATTGAGCTGGTTTAACTTGGGCTTCTGTTACTCACAGAATAAAAGAGTTCTAACTCAAGCAGGAAATATGTATAGAGTTATGGGAGGGTATAAGAGGCAGAACTGATAATATCCACAGTGGTCAAGGAAGCTCCCCTGAGAAAGTGGATCCTGGCTGAAATGAGCAAGATGAGTAGAATTCAACCAGACCGAGAGTAGGGTCATGGGCTGAGAAGAGTGCTTTCCAGGTGGAAGACGTGACAGGTGCTAGGAGCCTGAGTCAGGAGGGAGAGGGGTCCAGTTGAGGAAATAAAGAAGGCGAGTGTGGCTGGAAGGGAGAGAACAGAAGCACTGGTGGCTTTCAGTGTAGTAGGACTTTACTGAGAGTCATAAGACCCCGAAACAGGAAACAACCTGAAGCTCAGTAACCAACATACCTGCCCCAGGAAACTCCTCTCTAACTCTGTCTCTCCATTTTCTCGTGCGTCCAGCCATGTCCTCAGGGCCCCTTCTCTGCAACCCCTTCTTTCTTCTCATTATTTCAAGCCAAACTTGGTGCATCGCCTCCTGTCGCTGGGCTGCTTGCAGAAAACAAAAACCCCGTCGTTTATTATGTAGATCAGGGGGCTATTTTAAACATGCACTGAGCTTGTGAAGACACAGATCCCTGGGCATCCCCCCAGAGTTCTTTTTTTTTTTTTTTAACATCTTTATTGGAGCATAATTGCTTTACAATGGTATGTTAGTTTCTGCTGTATAACAAAGTGAATCAGTTATACATATACACATGTTCCCATATCTCTTCCCTCTTGTGTCTCCCTCCCTCCCACCCTCTCTATCCCACCCCTCTAGGTGGTCACAAAGCACCGAGCTGATCTCCCTGTGCTATGCGGCTGCTTCCCACTAGCTATCTGTTTTACGTTTGGTAGAGTATATATGTCCATGCCACTCTCTCGCTTTGTCCCAGCTTACCCTTCCCCCTCCCCATATCCTCAAGTCCCCCCCAGAGTTCTTGATTCATCAGGTCTGGGGATTGGGCCTGAGGATGTGTATTTCTAACAAGTCCCCAGGCAGTGCTGATGCGGCTGGTTCCAGGACCACGCTTTGGGTACCACTGATGCAGAGCAATTTGTCTCTCTCCTGTCCTTCATCCCTCATATTATGGTCTCCTCTTCTTCAACCCAAAGGGTCATTCCACTCCATCACAAACACATGACATATCCCTTTGCCTCAGTTTATTGATCTGTAAAATGTAGATAATAATGGCACCTAACTGGTAGGGTTATTTTATGTATTTAAATGGTTAGAACTGTGATTGGTCTTATTTAGGTGTTAGCTATGATTGCTTTGGCATTTTGTATTTCCCAAAGATGGCCACAACAATACCTCCAATCGCATATGTTTGTCTCATAATGTGACCTTGATACTCCTCCCACTGAGTGTGGGGACACCATCTCTTTGAAGCTGGTGAACCTTTGTGACTGCTTTGACCAATAGTATAGAAGAAGTGAAGCTCGGGAACTTCTGAGGCTAGTTCATAAAAGTGTCATGCACTTCCTCCTTATTCTCTTGAATGACTCACTCTTGGAGTGAGCCGCCATATTGTGAGGAAGCTCAAAAGCCCACATGGAGATGCCTCATGTTGATGTTCCGGCCAACAGCCCACTTGTGGTCCCAGTCAACAGCCAGTATCAACTGCCAGACATGTGAGTAAAAACACCCCCAGATGATCCCAGTCCCTAGCCATTGGATCACCCCCAGTTGTCAAACCTTCCAGCTGAGACCCCAGACATCACGGGCAGAGATAAGCTGTTCCCACTATGTCCTGTCTAAATTCCTGACCCATAGAATGAATGAGCACAAATAAAATGGCTATTTTATGCCACTAAGTCTTGGTGTGGTTTGTTATACCTTAGTAGCAAGCAGAACAATTATTATTAATTGCCATTACCTATTATGTATCCCAAGAGACAAGTTGCCAAACAATACCACTGCCCAAGAAAACAGAAAGAGCTATATTTGATTTTTGCTTTGAAAGATCTTCCCCCCTTTTTCCCATTCTGTTTTGTTCCTTGTGTTACTTTAGGCAAATCATACGACCTCTCTGTGCCCCAGGATCCTACTGTGTGCATGAAGGATAATACTCGATCTTAGGAAAGAAAGGACCACAGAGACGAGAGGTAGGAGGATGCTTTGGATGAAACTTGCTATCTTGACCCTTGGCACTGACAGCTTGTGAAGGAAAAGCCCCACCCTGCTTGTACCCCAGAATCTGGGTTGCAATAAGAGGGTAGGGTTAACTCCTATGTAGAAACTCAACCGCTGTCCCAGCTTATACAGAAACGTACTGTGGTGGGGTGAGGGTGGGGATGCAGCTGCTAACCCAGCCCACACCCTCAGCCAGCTTGTTTCAGGGGATGAGAGCTCGTCTATTCCTTCTACCTGGACTTGTCTGGACTGCTCTTTGCCTCCCTTACCAGACCTCTGTTCCCCAGACCTGAGCTAGTACCCAAGTAAAGGTGGTCAGCCTTGCTTTTGCTCTAAAGACTCCCCCGACTTCAGCTCAGCTCCCAGGGACAGGGCGCAGAGGATTGGGGCAGGGGGCGAGAAGAGTTCGCATGACTCTGCTTGAGGGTCTTGAGGTTTCTGTCTGCCGTGTCACCTGCGTGCCGTGACTCGACTGGCATTGCTGGTGCCCTCGCTCTGCCATGTCTGGTTCTCTTCCTTTCATCCGCTGCCATGTGTCCAGCCAGCCTGGCCCCCTTCTCCCTGCCTGTCTCTGGTTCTGATCCTTCCCCAGATTCCTGTCCTGAATCTCTTTGGTGGAGTGGCCGTGGATGGTGACTGCTTAGTGCAGGACCACGAAACCCAAACCAACACTTCACTGACAAGCCAACGGGCTCTGCTGCTCTGAGCCTGGGACCAGCCAGCTTAAAACCCTCTAAGGGCTCCCTGTTACTCTCATGACCCCTCCCAGAGCCCACAAGGTCTTGGGGGTCCCACCTACCCCTCTGCCCTCATCTTGTGCCTTGAGCCTCCATGCTGTCGGGATTCCAGCCATCCTGACTGCCTTTCGGTCCCTTGAATACCATGTGCTCTCAGATGCCAGGCCTTTGCCCATGTTGTTCCTTCGGCCTGGGTTGCTTTTCCCTTCCTGAGTTCACTCTTACACGTCTGTCGGATTTCAGTGCAAGTATCATTCCTGCAGGGAAGGCCCTGGACACCCCTAATGCAGGTGCTCAGAGCACTGCATCCCTGCCCTCTTGTCAAGTTTACAATCACACGTTGTGCGTTGTATTGATGTCTGTTTGCACCATTAGCTTTTAAGCCCCTTGGGAGCAGGAAACTTGCTTGGTCTTCCCCTCATCTCCCCAGTTAATATAGTACAGTGCTGGGTGAATCAGAGGTACGCAGTGCATGTTTGTGGATAAATGAATGAACAAGCAGGCATCACCCTTTCTGGTGTTTGATCTTCCCTTCAGATTTCTGTAAGCGTCAGAACCTTTCCAGCGAGGATGGAACAAAATGCATTTGTAAAGTGGGGTTAGGGCATGTGACTTGCTACCTGCTGTACTTTGCTCATCTTCATCTCAACAGGAGCCTGCAGCCCTCGGGAGAAGTTCAGGGCAACACGGCCCTGGGTTTGCATTTTGACTTTTCTCCTTACTGTCTGTGTGGTCTTGGACAAAGGACTTACCTCTCTGTTTCTCAGCTGTAAAATGAGATAATAATAGGGTCGTTATGAGACATAAGTGTTAATACATGCACAGTGCTGAGAACTGAGCTGGGCGCATAGTAAGGACGCTGAGTTTAATATTACTGTTATTATTATTACTATTATTATTATTATTAGGAAAGACTGCACTTTGCTGGCCTGTTCTGTCTCCATCCTCCTGCCCTGTCCAGGTGCCAGCACTGGCCCCTGTGCCACTCAATACAAATGGCTGCCTAGTGTGCCCTCATCCTGGCTCCTCTGGATTTCAGGACTCCCTACACAGGAGCCCAGCCCTGGACTGTGACGGTGACCCGCGGACAATGCATCATGCCTGTCAGGGTCCTATTGCTTCAGCAGCTGGGGACTCAGTGTCCTGCTGGGAGAGATAACTTCCCATAAAGATGGATGGACTTCCACTCCTTGACAGCACTCCAGCTGAGAGAGATCAGGGACCCTGCTGCGGGAGGGAAGGGGGCAACATATTAAGTGGCCACTGGACCCAGTGCTGGCGGATGAGGAGGGGCATAGAGGCTTGGTTCGTTTTGTATCAGTAACACTCCGCCTCGCAGACTGACAGGCCCTCTCTCCTTGTAGAGGTAACTGCTCAGTTGCCCAGGCATTTCTTAGTGCACTGATGAAGCCCAGGGTTTACAGGTATGCGTTCTGGGGTCAATTGCCTTGAGAATGAGTCCTTGCTTTGCCATTGATTGCTCAACTTGGACCCATTGTAGCAGAAAGCAGTCATAGACAATATGTAAATGAATGGGTGTGTTCCAATAAAGCTCCAGTAAAACTACTTCCAGGGGGCTTCCCTGGTGGCGCAGTGGTTCGGAGTCTGCCTGCCAATGCAGGGGACACGGGTTCGAGCCCTGGTCTGGGAAGATCCCACATGCCGCGGAGCAACTAAGCCCGTGTGCCACAACTACTGAGCCTGTGCGTCTGGAGCCTGTGCTCCGCAACAGGAGAGGCCGTGACAGTGAGAGGCCCGCGCACCGCGATGAAGAGTGGCCCCCGCTCGCCGCAACTGGAGAAAGCCCTCGCACAGAAACGAAGACTCAACACAGCCAAAAATAAATAAATAAATTTAAAAAAAAAAAAAAAAAAAAAAAAAAAAAAAAAACTACTTCCAAAAGCAAAGCATCAGTGGGATTTGGCCCGTGGGCCGTAGTGTTAACAATGCCATAGATTGTTGGGAGGATTATGTGAAATAATGTCTTAAAGTGCTTAAATGATAGAGATGATAATGGTGACCTTAGGGATAATTATGTCGATGGTGATGATGAAGATGCTAATAATGGGGATAATGGTGATGATGATGATGGTAGTAGTGATGATGGTGATGGTGATGATGATGATGGTGGTAGTGATAATGGTGATGATGATGATGGTAGTGATGATGGTGATGATGATGATGGTGGTAGTGATGATGGTGATGATGATGATGGTAGTGATGATGGTGATGATGATGATGGTGGTAGTGATGATGGTGATGATGATGATGGTAGTGATGATGGTGATGATGATGATGGTGGTAGTGATGATGGTGATGATGATGATGGTAGTGATGATGGTGATGATGATGATGGTGGTAGTGATGATGGTGATGATGATGATGGTAGTGATGATGGTGATGATGATGATGGTGGTAGTGATGATGGTGATGATGATGATGGTGGTAGTGATGATGGTGATGATGATGATGGTGGTGATGATGGTGATGATGATGATGGTGGTAGTGATGATGATGGTGATGATGATTGTGGTAGTGATGATATGCTGATGATGGTGATGATGGTAGTGATGGTAGTGATGATGATGGTGATGTGATAACTTGGCAAAATTCATCCTCAGTCACCGTCATTGACTGCCGAAATACCAAGACCTATGCTGAAGCATTGTTTTCATCACAGCCATCCCTGGTAGGACATGAGAGGAACTTCACTGGGTGTCCCAACTCAGATAGAACTTGGGGACCACACACAAGGAGAACAGGCCTGGAAATTAGAGGACCTGATTCTATTTTTTGCACAACCAGCACCAATTCTTGTGTGTCCCTGGACAAGTCAACCCCTGACCCCTTGTCTGAGCCTGTACTTTCTTCTTCCTACACTGAAGAAGAAAGTTTAGGTTAGACAAGGTGGAAGGGAAATCAGATTCAGTGAACATATATGTGTGTGTGTGTGTGTGTGTGTGTGTGTGTGTGTGTGTGTGTGTGTATATATAATGTTTGTGAGCTCTCCTCCTTTCCCCGAGAAGACTGTGACTACATTGTTGCTTCTTCAAGTCACCCATTCAAGAACTTTCTCTCTTTTACACCTTACCTTTTACACATTTGTGCCTAGTATGGTACTCAGCACATAGAAGGAAGCTATTAAGTGCGTATTTTCCAAAATAAATAGTAGTAGTAGTTAACGAGGCATTAGGACTTACTTTAAGGGCTTCTGTCATAGGTCAGAGTCCTCAGGAAGCAGACCCCGAGAAGCAGATCAGCAAACAGGAAGCTTAAGAGGAGGCTTCAGAATCAATACCTGGGGAAGTGACAGGGAGGATGCAGGAGTGAGCAGAGGGAGAAGTTGGGCTGACACAGTCTGAACAAAGTCCTCTGTCAACCCCACAGGGAGCCTAAAGCCAGGATAACCCTTCAGAGCTTCTCCCATCGGGTGAGGGACACAGCTGCCCTGGGAAGGTGGGGCATCCTTGGGTGAGGTAGCTCCTCTCAGAGCTGAGGCAGCTGCCAAAGAGTCTGACAGCTGAGGTCTAGCAGCTGATAGCACTTCTAACGGCGAGGGAACAGGTCCTTCACTGCTGGAGGAGGACCTGGACAGCACACCTCAGCATCCCGCACAGGTACCGTCATTGCTGGAGGAGGACCTGGACAGCATACCTCAGCATCCCGCACAGGTACCGTCATTGCTGGAGGAGGACCTGGACAGCACACCTCAGCATCCCGCACAGGTACCGTCATTGCTGGAGGAGGACCTGGACAGCACACCTCAGCATCCCGCACAGGTACCGTCATTGCTGGAGGAGGACCTGGACAGCACACCTCAGCATCCCGCACAGGTACCGTCATTGCTGGAGGAGGACCTGGACAGCACACCTCAGCATCCCGCACAGGTACCGTCATTGCTGGAGGAGGACCTGGACAGCACACCTCAGCATCCCGCACAGGTACCGTCATTGCTGGAGGAGGACCTGGACAGCACACCTCAGCATCCCGCACAGGTACCGTCATTGCTGGAGGAGGACCTGGACAGCACACCTCAGCATCCCGCACAGGTACCGTCATTGCTGGAGGAGGACCTGGACAGCACACCTCAGCATCCCGCACAGGTATCGTCATTGCTGGAGGAGGACCTGGACAGCACACCTCAGCATCCCGCACAGATATCGTCATTGCTGTTAAAAGTGAGGAAACCGAGGCAAAGGGAGGCGCTAGAAATTGCTCAAGATCTCATAATTTGTAAAGGAAAGCACTAGGATTCAACTCTGAGTCTGTTGGACTCCCAATCTACTTTGTTCTTGTTATACTCAGACCTTGCCAGAAGACATAATTCAGGGGGCATATTTGCCCACTTCATTGGGTAAAGAGGGCAGCAGGGTAGGTAGCCCAGAGAACCATGGAGGGAAGAGGAAACAGATACAGAAATACATCAACCAGAGGAGACGTTTTAGTGAATAACGGTTGTTTCTGCCATTAAAAGAATCAGCTGGCTAGGAAGGGTTTCTCCCCCGGAGGAATGGTAATGCCATCGTTTACTTCTTCCTCGGGACAGCCATTCTTTGCTCCCTTCTAAGAGGAAATTCAGAGTGAGTGGTGGTTAAGAACACTGGCTCTGGAACCTAAAAGACCTAGCTAGGAAGTTCCGTGTCTCCCCTTTCTAGCTGTGTGACGATGGGCAGGTTACTTACTCTCTCTGAGCTTCCATCTCTTCATCAGGCAAATGAGGGTAACAACAGCATCCACCTATGGCTGTTGTTGGCATTAAGTGAGATAAAATCTTTAAAGTGCCTGGCACATATTAGATGCTAAAGTTAATTATTACTAGACTCTGTTACCTGAAAATTCTTTGCCTGGGCCTGTTCTTTTGTCTCTTCTGGGTACAGTTTCGTGAAGATTGTTCTAAAAACCAGATCTTTCTATGAGGAAAACAGAGCAGTTATTAAGCTTTAAGGGATTCATAAGTGTTTTGATTTCCACAATATTTATAGAGAAAAGTGACATTGTTCTAGTGATCAAAAAGATCGAACAACAAACCTGTTATGATTCCGTGTACATTTTCAAGAAAATTGTTTCAATTTCCGTATTTAAAAGGCACTAAGTGAAAGCAATGCCTTAATTTGAAATCATAAAGATAAAAAACTTTCGTTTAACGCAACCATCTGCTTTCTTTTATGGCTTAAAGTGTTAGGAATCTCTCCACATTAAGCTCATCACTTTCCTGCTCATGCACCGAACTGGTTCTTTCGTAATTCTTGATGGGTGCATGGTACCCGACACTTAGCTCAGATCTCAAACCCAGGAAGTGTAGATACCAGACAAAGAGGGGTTTCAAATGTTAGCTGGTCCACCATTATACCTACAGTCACTTCATTCTATTTCCCTTGAGATATACCAGCACTCTTTGAAGACTTCCTGTGTGAGGAAGGGAAGACAGAGAAAGAGAAGGAGGGAAGTAGGGAGTAGGGATGAAGAAAGAATGGAGAGGAAATCGGACAGGAGAAGGGTGGGCACATGTTTCCTGGATGCACAAGGTTTCATCTGGAGCCATCTTTTCCTGGCTGTGTGATCCGAAGTGTATGACTTAATTCTTCCAAACCTCAGTTCCTTCATGTACCAAACTAGAAGCAAATACCTACTTGAGAAAACTTCCAACAAGGCTTAAGCGAGATGCTGCATGTGACACCAAGTATGAGGGTCAACACATAGGCACTCAACAGTGTCCCCACCTTCTTTATAATCAGGTTTTGAATATTAGCCGAGCTCCTTTAAATAGAGTATCACCCCAGAGCAGTTTCTCTGTACAGAACTGGCTGCAGAATTTGCAACGCCTGGTACAAAATGAAAATGGGGGGTGGGGGTCCCTTGCTCAGAAAAGTACTCAGCCCAATTATGCTAAGCGAAATAAGTCAGATAGAGAAAGACAAATACTGTATGACATCACTTATACGTGGAGTCTAAAAAATTCAACAAACTAGTGACTGTATAAAACAAGAAGCAGACTCACAGATACAGAGAACAAACTAGTGGTCACCAGTGGGGAGCGGGAAGGGGGAGGGGCACTATAGGGGCGGGAGAGTAAGAGGTACAAGCTATTAGGCATAAAATAAGCTACAAGGACATATTATACAACATCAGAAATGTAGCAAATATTTTATAATGACTATAAATATAGCCTTTAAAAATTGTGAATCACTATATTGTATACCTGTACCTTACATAATATTATGTACCAACTATACTTAAAAAAAAAAAAAAACACCGCCCAGGTATTGCAAATGCTACATGCAAATGCAGAACCAAGAAACGGTGGGGAAATGTGACTATCATGCCTATTTCTTCCACTCATTGTCACATCAGACTTCATGTACAAAACACATAAAGTTGTGCTAATTTTAAGGTGCTGATTGTAACACATGAAGCCAGCCCTGACTCTGTAACACAACTGAGGTACAAACCTCCAGAACAGACTGGCAGGGGGGAGCCTTTTCCTGCTTTATTGCTTCCCTGGAAACCAACCTCTGACTTCAGAGAGGCAGGAGCTGATGCCATCTTTATTTCCAGGCCCTGGCAAACTTTGCATCCGGTGCCTATGTCATTTTAACCCTCACAAGCTTCTTGTGAGTTATAATCACTGTCCCCAGTTTACGGATGGGGACAGTGAGGCAGAAAGAGGTGACAGGACTTGCCCCAAAGCCATCACTTGTGTCTTTGGTTCTGACCTTTGGGCATCTGACCTTGTTCACTTGAGCACAGACTTGCACACACGTGTATGTGTCCAGAGCCCACGTCCCCACCAGCCCCTCTCTAACCCAGCTCTGAACTTTTCAAAGGCAATAAGCTTGAACAGCAATACATTCAGTCGGTTCCCCAAATAGAAAGGATGCCCGTGGATACATCTATGATTGACACAACATATTGGCTGGTTTCACTGATAATTAATGCAGAGAGGAATCATTACATCAGATCAAATTCATTTTAAAAAGGTTCAGCTCTGCTGTGCTCCCCTCTCCTTCCCATTGTGAGGGCTGTTTGGATGGTCGGGGGGAGGGGAAAGGGAACAGACACCACGATTTAATTTTTCAAGTAACACTGTTCAAATAAAAATACATTTGTTCGAATGAGATTGCCCTGAAACAGCGTTTGCATTGATGGCTCTGGGAGTAATTCTATTAAGCCTGAGAAGATTTTTCATCGAGGGGCAGGAAAAGAGGGTGAGAGAGAGAGGGAGGGAAAAGACTGAAAGCTGAGTGTAACCATATGGAATTGCAAAAATCAAATATTTTAACCCATTTTTATCTCGGGCTTCTCCACTGAAGTTGTTCACTGTTCTGTTGTCGCCTGCTGTGTAAGTCAGAGGGTTCCGCCTCCCCTTAGACGTGGCTGGGCTCTGGGGTTCAGCCAGGCGCGGGCTGCAGCTGGGCGGGCACACCAAGGACTGTCTGCTCTGGGCCAGGTAAGTTGGAAATCGTAGTGGCCATGGGAATTTTTCTCTTCAAGGCTCCTGCAGAGAAAGGCAGCTTGAGGAAGCACTTTGTGTGTGTGTGTGTGTGTATGCAAGCACACGTACATGGGCACACATACACATGCACACAGTCAGTGTGCACACATATATACGTACATATAAACCTGCATGTATATAGTGTACAGGTACCTGAATACATACACATGAACATATATATATGCATATATATATATATATCGCCTTTGGATGAGACTATAGGTATACATACACACGTATACATATACAACATACATAGTCATTTACATGTGCATGCAACACACACACACACATATATGTGTGTGTGTGTGTGTGTGTGTATGTGTATATATATATATATAAAATCTTTGGATTTGGATGAGACTATTTGTATATGTGCACCCCACATCCACACATATACATATGAAATAACACACATATACACACACATACATGAATATATATACATGTGTATACACACTCAGAGACACATATGTGATCATCTTTGGATGAGATTATGTACGTACACATACACATTTACATATGCATGCAACACACACATACACACATATGTACATATATATAAAATCTTTGGATGAGTATATGTGTATATATGCACCCCCATGCCCATACATATACATACAACATAATACACATATAACCTAATACACATGTACATAGATGTACACACATGACTATACACCTGTGCGTATACACACTTGCATAAACACATATATAATTATCTTTGGTTTTTTAATCTTTGGATGAGATTATGTACATACACACACACACACACATACATACATCTTTACATGGACATTGTCAGAGTCCAAACTAGTCAATGAGTCTGAAAAATAAACTCAAGTGTCATCTGTGGAGTATTTGTCACATACCGGACACTGTGCCAAGTGCCGCATAAACCTGAGCTCACTAGAGCCTCATACTGACCTGTCAGATATGTACATGTAAGGTATTATCTCCGTTTTACAGATGAGCAAACTGAGACTCATGGGGGGAAGTGATTTTCCTAAGGCTACAACTGCTAAGTGATAGACCTAAGCTCGGGTTCTTAATCTATTTTATGTTTCTGAACCAGTTGACAAATCTCCAGGAGGTCTTTGATGAAATCATGATGTGCCCATTTCCTCAGCTTTCCCATCTGTTCAATGGGAGGAAGGATTCCTGCCCCATCTCTAAGTCAGGAAGCTGAGGGGGAATCAGGTAGGGACTGAGCAACGACCTCCTGATTTCTCTGCCAGCGAAGAGCAGTGCCCTTTCTCTTTGCTCCATATTAAATTTCTAGGGTTCCCATAACAAATGGCCACAAACTATGTGGCTTAAAAAACCAAAAATTTATTCGTGCACATTTCTGCCGGGCAGAAGTCTGAAATTAAAGCATCGGCAGGGTCACCCTCCCTCTAAAGGCTCCGGGAGAGAATCCTTCCTTGTTTCTTACAGTTTCTGGTGGCCCCAGATATTCCTTGACTTGTGGCTGCATCATTCCAACCTGTGTCCCCGTCTTTACATGTGCTTCTTTCCTCTGCATCCTCTCCCCTTCTCTTCTCTTCTGAGAGTACTTGTTATTAGATTTAGGGTCCACCTGACTAACCCAAGATGATCTCATCTTGAGACCCTGAACTTAATTACATCTGCAGAGAACTTTGTGTCTAAATAAGGTTGCATTCACAGGTCCTGGGTAGACACATCTTTGGAGAGGCTGCCGTCCAACTCACTGGACTCACAGAGGATCTTTTATTCTCTTTCTTTTTGAATCTTCCTTTTCCCATTGCACTTATCACCTTCTAACACACTGTGTGTTATATCTCTTTATTTTTCTTATCGACCGTCTATCTCTCCCTGCTGAAATATAAGCTCCTGGAGGACAAGGACGTTGGTCTCTGTTGCTCACTGATGCATCTCAAAAGCTTATAACAGTGGCAGCACCCAGTAGACTCTTAAAACATATCAGTTGCCCTTTATTATTATTACCTCTTTATGCACCTGTCCCCTCAACTATACCATGAGGAGGGCAAAGCCAGGGCCTGTGTCTTCTTCCTCATTGTACCTCTCAGGTCTACCTGCCGTTTGACATGCAGGAGGCATCCAATTGAAACGTGTTAAACGTGGGACTTCCCTGGTGGTCCAGTGCTTAAGACTCTGTGCTCCCAATGCAGGGGGCCTGGGTTCGATCCCTGGTCAGATCAATGTCACGTCCCACATACTTCCCTTAAGGCAAGTACAAGAGAGGCTTAGAAATAACAGATGCAGAGAGAAGGGAAGATGATCACGAATCTTCGCGAATCCCCTACTATGTGCCAGCCCTGCAGAGAGCTTAGCAATCATTTAACATCATTCACTCGGGTGACTTTTAGCCCTGCCGGCACATAAGAACCATCCAAGGAGATTTTAAAAAGCTACGGGATGTCCAGGACTCAACCGCAGAGAATCTGGATCAACTGGCCTTGGCAGAGCCCTGACAAAGGTCTATTTCAGAAGCACCTCAGATGATTCTCATATGAGACTGGAGTTAAGAATCAACTGGTTGGGGCTTCCCTGGTGGCGCAGTGGTTGAGAGTCCGCCTGCCGGTGCAGGGGATACGGGTTCGTGCCCCGGTCCGGGAGGATTCCATATGCTACAGAGCGGCTGGGCCTGTGAGCCATGGCCGCTGAGCCTGCACGTCTGGAGCCTGTGCTCCACAATGGGAGAGGCCACAACAGTGAGAGGCCCACGTACTGAAAAAAAAAAAAGAATCAACTGGTTGACCCTTTGTAACAAGGGTGACACTATTTGCACCTGCATTTTCGAGATGATGAAACTGAGGCTCAGAATGGCTAGGAAACTAAGCCAAGGCCACACAGCTAGCACGTGACAGAGCTCGGATCCATGCCTGGGAGTGTCTGACTCCAACTGTGATGCTTTTTCTGCTGCCAAGGTGGCCAGGGTGAGCTGGCCCTCTGGACACCTTCAGTCTCACTCCTCATGGCCCTCATTCACGTAGACCTGGGAATGATCAATGCCATCAGAGTCCAAGTGGCCTCTCTCTAAACACTCCTCCCCAGAGGAGTGAGCTTTGGGGAGTCTACCTTGCACAACTCAGGTTGCACTCTTAAACACTGAAGTAATGATGGAGGCGGGCTGGAACAAGAGTGGGAGATGAATCCAGTATCTGGAATTTAGCCTTGTCTCTTTTCTGATCCCAATAATATCCTTTTCCAATATCTGCCTCAACTGTACTTCTAGAGAAGGAGGAAGCACGCAGGTTCCTACAAGGGGTCTCAGCTCCCCAAGGGGGAAAGGGACCACTTAGTCTTCCTGTCTCTTTATGGCTTTAATTAGCTGTTTGGTGACCAGACAGTCCCTTTGATACACATCCAGCGTTGGTCTGTGAAATATGGGGGATGTCAGCCTGTTGAACAAGGGTCAGCCAGACTGTCAATACTGCCGTCCATCAGGCTGATCCAGGCTGGGCGCCGACCTGCAATGAGACGATTGAGCCATCTGTCCTCTCCCCCTGGCCAAAGTGTTGGTGGCGTGTGGAGCACAGCTGAGGTGACGGTGTCGAGGCCATTGGGCGGCTGACTTCAAACCAGAGGCCCAGGGCAGCAAACAACAGGGACAAAACAGAGGAAGCATGGTCCAAGTTAAGCTACAGGAGAGCCAAAGGAAGATGGAAAGTCAACAAGTCAGGACAAACGGAGGATCTCTGGGACACCCAGTGGGTGGTAGGACCTAGGGTTAACCCCGTCTGCACTTTGGCTTATGGGATCACAGAAATTTCCCCTGTTTACCAAATTATAATGGTATGCAACACACAGAGAGAAACGAAAACCATAAGGTTTGAGACAACTAAAACATCACTGTACTCTAATAGTGTGACACGGCTAAAAAATGCATCAAAATGATCTGTGGGGGCACAGTGGTTGAGAGTCCGCCTGCCGATGCAGGGGACACGGGTTCGTGCCCCGGTCTGGGAGGATCCCACATGCCGCGGAGTGGCTGGGCCCGTGAGCCATGGCCACTGGGCCTGCACGTCCGGAGCCTGTGCTCCACAACGGGAGAGGCCACAACAGTGAGAGGCCTGTGTACCGCCAAAAAAAAAAAAAAAAAAAAAAAAAAAAAAAATATATATATATATATATATATATATATATATATATATATATAAAATGATCTGTGGATGCATTAATAAAGGTATACTGAGTGCAGTAAAGGAGGCGATTCGTTCATTTCCCAAGTATTAATCGAGCATCTATTATGTGCCATGGATTATTCAAGTTGCTGGAGATAGTATAGTAAACAAACCAACAAACAAAACCCCCCCACAAATTCTTGCTCTCATGGAGCTTTCAAGATAATGGAAACAGATATTAAAAGAATAATTATTAAATTTTATTGTATTTTATGTCTCCCTCCCCACCCTCCCTATCCCACCCGTCTAGGTGGTCACAAAGCACCGAGCTGATCTCCCTGTGCTATGTGGCTACTTCCCACTAGCTATCTATTTTACCTTTGGTAGTATATATAAGTCCATGACACTCTCTCACTTCGTCCCAGCTTACCCTTCCCCCTCCCTGTGTCCTCAAGTCCATTCTCTACATCTGCATCTTTATTCCTGTCCTGCCCTAGGTTCTTCAGAACCTCTTTTTTTTTTTTTTAAAGATTCCATATATATGTGTTAGAGGGAGGAGATATGGGGATATATGTATATGTATAGCTGATTCACTTCGTTGTAAAGCAGAAACTAACACACCATTGTAAAGCAATTATACTCCAATAAAGACGTTAAAAATTTTTTATTGTATTTTAAAATGTGCAATAAAGAAACATAACAGAAAAGAAGGTTTATGGAATTGGGAAGGGATATGCAATTTTAAATGGGCTTATAAGAAAAGATGTCTATGAGAAGGTGACACTTGAGTAAAAGTTCTGAAAAAGTTGAAAGAACAAGAAAGAGAGTGCACAGGTATCTATGAGAAGGGCCTTCCAGGCAAAGGGAGCAGCCAGTGCAAAGGTCCTGAGGTGGGAGTGCATGTGGAATATTTGAGGAATTGCAAGGAGGCTACTGAAAGTAGAGTGGAGTGAAATGAGAGAGGGGCCAGTGAGAGATGAAGCTGGAGAAATAATGCAGGCCAGGGTCTGTAGGGTCTTGTGGATCAGGCAGAAGACTTTAGCTTCCATTCTGAGTGAGGCAGAGAGTTGTGGGAGGGTTTTGGCCAGAAGAGTGACATGATCTGACGTAGGTTTCAAGAGGATCCTTCTGGCTGCTTTTTGGAGAATAGAATGTAAGAGGTAGAGGTAGAAGCTGGGAGACCAGTTAGGAAGTTTCTAGGTGGGCTTCCCTAAAGTGAGATGACTTGAAGAAGATCTGTATCTGTATCTATGTCTATATCCATATCTATCTCATCTATCTCTATTTCTCTACATGCAATATATATATAACTATGTAAATACAATGGATAGATTAGATAGGTAGGTAGATGATAGACTTCACATATATAGAGAAGTATTTATATAGTGTTTATTTGGAGATTGATCGATTGATCTATTGATAGACTGATAGATTGATAGACGTATAGACAGATAGAGTGATAGATCAATAGATCAATACACAGATCAATCTATATATGCAAAAAAAAAGAGAGAGAGAGAACCAGAAATTCCAGTGTGTGAGGAGATAAAATAAGAGGAAAAAAAAAACCCAGAGGAAGGGAAGCAGAGATTGTTCCAGGAACACAGGTTAATGAATTTGGTCTTGTTCTGTGAGCACAGAGGAGCCATGGAAGGTGTTAGAGCAAGGGAGTGTCATGACCAGACTAATTTCAGAATGAACCCTCTGGCTGCAAAGCAGAGGAGGTGTTTGTGGGGACCATTGGGAAGCCTTTGGCTGCTGTCCAGGGGAGGCCTCAATGGCCTGGTGGTGGTGGGGATGGAGAGGAGTGAGCAGATTTTACTTGGGTCCAAATATAAAATTGAGGGGAGTTGATAAGATGACGGTGGTCTGAAGTTATTCTGCCGGCAGTCTATGATGTAGTCACACTGTGCTCTTTGTGGTAGCAGAACCCACCAGACCCTTCCAACCCTCATCCCAACCCCCTCTCCACTCACATGCTTCTCTCCACCTGTCCCTGTCCTCTTTCATCTCCCTTTCCCCCTGATCCCCTTTCAAGACTAAGCTCCTATTCCTCCTCCAGGAAGACTCACCTGACACCGCTACACTGGTTTCCTCCCTAGCACGGCTTGCCCTTCTCAGATCCCTTTTGCACACTGTACCGATTTCTCTCAGGGTTGCCACCCAAGGTTGTGCAGGTTGGGCACTGCACAAATGGTCTGGCCAAAGTAGCAGATGAGGTCTGAGCTCCATTGATTTGTCCAATCTTGACTTCTCAGACAAGGCACTTTTTCTTTTTCTTTTTTTCATTCAACAAATGTTTATTGAGCATCTACTACGTGCAAAGGCATTTTTTTGTGTGGGGGGCACCTTTTTCTAATTCAAAGAAAGCATGCCACTGACTGCTCTCCAATGTCTGCCACACTGAACTGTAGGTATCCATGCTCTGTCCAGCTCTCTCAGACTTAGTTCATTTCTCCATCCCTAGCACTTAGCACACAGTGTCTGAGGGTTTCTTGAATAAATAGATGAGTGGATGGATGTACAGATGGATGGATAGAAGAATGGAAATTTTTCTTTCCAGCAGGATAAATCAATCAACATAGGAAAATAATAATTAACTTATAAAAAATAATTAACTTATGTCAAAAGGCTCATTAACATCCCCCCCCAACTCGCCACTCCTCCAGGGGCATCTTGTCAAGACACCATCATTCCTCCACACCAGGGACCAGGAGATGACAAACCTTTTTTCTTAAAGGGCCAGAGAGCACTCAGCTCTGCTGTTGTGTATGAAAGCAGCCGTAGACAATGCATAAGTGAATGGGCGTGGCTGTGTGCCAATAAAACTTTATTTTCAAAAACACGCACCAGATAGTTTGCCTACCCCTGGGCTAGATCTCTCTCTCACCAAGAGCTTCTCCCCTTGACTCGTGTCTTCCCAAGAGCTTCCTTTCTCTATGTCCAGTTTGTAATGATATATGATGATGCTGATGCTGATGATGGTGATATGAACGGTTATTGGGAACGTTTATTGTATGTTTGCCCTGGATCAGGCTCTGGCCTAAGCCCTTTCTACATATTATTTCAATTAATTCCCTCAACCACCCTACCAGGTCCTCATTCTATCCCTTAGCCCAGTGAAGGAACTAGCACGAAGAGAGAAAGCAGTCCAACGTCACATAATTTTAATTGGCAAAGCAGACACTCTGACCACGAAGGCTGGGAAATTAACCTGTAGCCTCCACACATCAGTATAATGATGTTAGTAGTAAGAGTAGCAATAGCCACATTTGCGGAAGGCTTACTCTGTTCCAAGCACCTGTTAAGTGCAGTACAGTGATTTCTCTGAATTTTCTCAGCCGGACCATAATGTTAGCATCTTGTTGCCATAGCTACTCAGGGTCACCCAGCAACATGGCTGGATTTTAGGTACTATCTGCACCATGTCCTACGCAGATGCTCAGAACTTTCTAGAAAATGGACTGTTTGACTCGATGGCCTCACTCCCCTGATGTCACGCTGGGTCCCGAATTTCTTCCTCCCTGCACAGGCTGTGCCTTTGGACTCCATGGGTGCCTTTTATCTTATCGGGCCCTTTCCCCTCACTTTGCTAGCTGTCACGTTTGTTATTCTAGGATAAACTTTCAGCCGATGTAGCACATACTTTGGGGTCAACGCCCTGTGTTAGCCCAAGGATAGTTCAAATATTTGTGGCCTTGTCAACCTCCGTCTCACTGGACGTGTGTCGTGGTGGGACAGGAGGGGCATTTCACTTCTGGAGACCAGGGTGAGCCAGCGCGAGGTGGGCGAGAGGCCCTTCGTGGCAGACCACGGAAGGCAGGTGGTAAATACACCAGTTCTTGGCTCCAGGTTGTAAGGGGGTGGCTGTCAAGAAGAAAGAGGGAAGGTAGCGTTGATTGAATGTCTCCTCCATGCCTGGTGCTTTCACACGCCTTGCAATATGTGATCTTCACTAATGCACTTTCAAAAAGGGATTTTAATGCATTGACCAGAAAACTGAGACTGAGAGCGTTGAATGGCTACAACAGGGGTTCTTAATAGTGCGTGAGTATGAGACTCTGGCAGTATGGTGAAGTCTAGGGACTCCTTCTCAGAGCAGTGCTTTAAAATCCATAAAGTAAAATACCTAGGGGGAATTCCCTGGGGGTCCAGTGGTTAGGACGCTCCACTTCCCCTGCAGGGGGTATGGGTTCGCTCCCTGGTTGGGGAACTAAGATCCAGCGTGCCTCAGCATGGCCAAAAAATAAAAACAAAAAATTTTAAAAATTAAAAAAAATACATAGGATTACAGAGGAAACCCACTTCAAATGGAAAAAAAGATACAGTGGTATTTGTGTTTCTTTATCAACTCTTGAAATCAGTCATAGCAGCAGTTCTAATAACAACCCGGACAGCAGAAGTGTCGTGAGACTAAGGGATGGTAAATTCTCTGTGACTCTTGTAGGGTGACATGCCAATATCTGTGATTTCTACTGGTGACCAAGTGGCAGGGACTGCGGATCCTGGCACACACCTCTTACCTGCAATCATAATGGAAAGAAATGCTCAATTTCAGTTCAAGGTTAGTGACAACAAAGATGTGATATATTTTCCTGCTGACCAAGTTCAGAGAAGCTCTGAATTCTAGCATGGAGCTCTTAGGGGTCTGGGTCTCCAGTGTGAGGACCCTTGAGCTGGTGAGGGGTGGCTTGGGGGGAAGGCAGTCAGCTGTGCCAGGCTCCAGAGACGCCCTTGACCACAGCGAGGTTCTTGTCACGAAACCCTCAGCTCCCCACATCGCATGCTTTGGCTTTGTCCCCATGTGACCAGTGGCTGAGAGGGCAGAATGGAGTGCCTGCCTTTGAAGCCTTGGGCTTCCTTTGATGTACAGGTTCCACCAAGGTCCTTCCTGGAGTTGGGCAAGTCTCAGCTGCCTACTTTCCTCCCTCCCTTTGGAAACACTCCCTAAACGGTCCAAAGACCTCTCTCACACTGTTTCTATTCGTTTTTTGTTGTTGTTGTTGTTTGGGGTAAACTGGTGGCCCAGTGGGCTGGACATGGACTTTTAGACAGAACTTGAGAATTTGAAGAAGGGATCATTTTTAGGTAGTCCTCGTTGCAGACCAGACCCTGGCGGCCCAGGGGTTAGGACTTCACCTTCCAATGCAGGGGCTGCAGGTTCGATCCCTGGTAGGGGAGCTAAGATCCCACATGCCTCATGGTCAAAAAACCGAAACATAAAACAGAAGCAATATTGTAACAAATTCAATAAAGACTTTAAAAATGGTCCACATCAAAAAAATATTTAAAAAAAAAACCCAGAAGAAACACTGTCATACTTAGTGAAGTAAGTCAGACAGAGAAAGAGAAATATTGCTTATATGCAGCATCTAAAAAAATGATACAAATGAACTTATTTACAAAACAGAAACAGATTCACAGACTCAGAGAACGAACTTACGATGGTTACGGGGTGGGGAGAAGGGTCGGGGGAGGGATAGTTAGGGAGTTTGGGATTGACATATTCACGCTGCTATATTTAAAATGGATAACCAACAAGGACCTACTGTATAGCACACGGAGCTCTGCTCAATATTCTGTAACAATCTAATTGGGAAAAGAATTTTAAAAAGAATAGATGCGTGTATATGTATAACCGAATCATTTTGTTGTACACCTGAAACTAACACAACATTGTTAATCAACTATACTCCAATATAAAATAAAAAGTTAAAAAATAAAAATCATGGCACATAGGAAAAAAAAAAAGAAACAGGGGCCATGTTTAAGGAAAATCGAAGTACGATAAAAATGTAGCTGCACGATGGTTAAGCCATCAGGGCTCTTGGACGTATGCAGGTTTGAGTTGAAAGTCCTTCCTGGGTAGGTGACTTTGGGGAAGTCACGAAAACTTTCTAAACGTCTCTTCATGGGTGAGGAAACTGAGGCAGTCTCAGAGAAGCTAAGTAACTTGATCGAGGCTATGTAGCTATAAGATGGTGCTGGGATTAGAACGCTGGTCTCTCTGATTATAGAGACAATGAGGACTGAAGAAAGAAGAGAGGGAGGCAGCCCCTTAGCCTCAGCAGCAGCAAGAACAATCATAATAATCAGAACAACAGTAAAAGTCCCCTAGGAAGTGTGGACTTCATGCTGGCTGAGGATGTGCATGTGTTTTCTTGAATCTTCCCAATGGCACTGCAAGGTAGGGATGATCCCCCACTTTCTACCAATAAGAAGCCTAAGGTCAGAGAGGTGATGTGACTTTTCCAAAGGCACACAGCCCTGGATGGCGGAACCCAGGTCTGGCTGAGCCAGAGCCCTTTCTTCAACCAGTCTCCAGAAACCCAATCCCTGAGGTCTTTCCTGGAATCAGGGAACTATTATTTCCAAGGCAGAACTCTATAAACGGTTCCACTCTGAATGGACTGACAGTAGCAATTGGTCCCCTGGGATCAAAGTCAACATTGGCTACGCTGAAGATATGGCATGAGGGAAGGGACCCTGAATTTTGGAACAAGCTGAAGAAGGAGGAAGCACTGGAGGGCCTGCAGTTCCTTGGAAGAAGCAGCTGTTTGGTAACCTAGCAGGCTTTCCAGGGCTGGCCGGGGCTGTAGGGATGACACGAGACTGTGGCTCATGTCCAAGCTGACCTGAAAGCTGCGAGATGGGATGGCTGCTGCCTGAGATATTCTCTGACAGATAGCCACTAGCATCGTAGAAACATGGCAGTATCTCCAGCACCACCTTCCTGTTTCCAAAACTCTGCCAACTTGAGCTCAGGACCCCAGCCTGATGCTCCTATGGCATCAGGCTTAGGAGCTGACACTCCAGGCAAGGGGCTGAGTCTTGCCTCTTTCCCCTGGACTCCTTTGCAACCCAGAGCTCACATCTGCAGCCCATCTGGATGGGCTGAGAAGCCCAGGCCACCGTCAGGGGAAAGGAAGTCTCTCTGTGGGTATTTCAGTCCTGACCCGGACAACCTCACGCCCTCCTCCCAGGCCAAGATCCGTGGAGAAACTCAGCCCAATGGGCTGCTTGTCAGAGAAGCTTCTGGCCTTGACTTTCAGATTCCTGAATCATCTCTCCTTGGACCCATGCTCCGCCTGACTTCCTTGCAGGGCCCTTTGATGAACAGATGAGATAATGGACACGCTTTGAAAGAGATAAAAGAGCAAACAAAAGGTTGTGCTGGCCACGGCAATGGGTGCATCGGGTTGGTTAAACCTTGGACTTGGGCAAGGCTGTCCAAGGGCAAAGACTGCTCCCAATCTCTGCATCTCTAGGACAGCCGGCTTGCACAGTGAGCCCTCCCCGCACCCCCTTAGAGAGTGATGCAACTCACTAGCCATTAGAACACGTTACATCCATCAACCAAGGGAATCATCGCAAACAGTCGTGAGCAAGGGGTATGAATTTACCCCACTTTACAGACGAAGAGACTGAGGCATGGAGAATTCAAACATACCCAAGATTATACAGCTACTTGGGACTGACCCAGGATTTCAACCCAGACCTCATTCCAAACTCCAACAAAACACAAGGGGTTTGTTTAGTTAAGATGTCTTCAGCTAGAATGAAATATAACACATCGATAGGAGCAAGAAACGTGGGGTTTTGCAAAAATGTCCCTCTCAGCTACTCCAAATCTGCAGCAAAGATGACTTTTTCCCCTCAGTGCAGCTGGGAGTCCCACTGGAGGGAGATGAGAGATCATAGGATCGCACAGTTGGAAGGGAACTTAATGGCCATTTAGGGCCAGCATCCCCTCCACTACAGTGGTGCCAAGAGGCTATCAGCCAATGCTTAGACACTTGCAGAGACAAGGAACTTATTCCTGCCTAATCTATTCTCACACAGCTCACTGTTACCTAGTACTTCTTTGGGCAAATTGACAGAATCTGTTGAAATAGAAAATGTGTTCTTTCTACTCTCCAGAGATGCACGAGGAAGTATGTACACATGTAGCCACAGCTCAACTGTAATAGCAAAACATTTGAATCAACCTATATGTCCCCCAGTAGGGGAGTGGATGCATACAGTGTAATATATTCCTTTGATGGAACATTATATAGTCACGAAAAAGAGTACACTAAGTCTAAGCATATCTCTATGGATACATCTCAGAAACACAACAGTGAATGAAAAGAGCTGGCTGCTGAGTGTTTTATACCATCTACATAGTACTATGCGTGTTTAAAAAAATCAACACAAACAAGATGTACATTTTCTATGGTAAATATATGTGCGCAAGTGTATAAGAAAGGGCTCTGGAGGTAATTAACAAACTGACAGCAGTGGTTGTCCCTGGCTGGGAGGGGAGAGAAAAAGACTCTAAATGTATTTGTAGCATTAAATGATGTTCTTAAGGATGGTATATTACTGTACAGTTTAGGTAATTCACATTTATTTGAAAGTCTTTGAAGAGAACTTCTTCTTATTACATTGTACTGGAATGTGCCCTATCTCAAGCTTCTTCAGTTGGCCCTATCTTTTTTTTCCCCCTGAAAATATGTGAAGGTGGGGTTTGCACTTTTCCTGGATCAAACCCCACCATTGCTACAACCCTTGATCCTTTGCCCATTTCCAAGCTCCTTATTTGCCATGTTTTCCCCCATTCATGTTCCTATTTCTCTTCCTTCCCTCCCTCTGTCCTTCCCTCCCTCTCTCCCTCCCTCTTATGTGCTCTGAAATTAAAACATTAAAAAAAAAGCAAAACAGAAAGAAGGAAGTAAGATCCACCCATATTCCTACCATCCAGAATTAGCTATTATGAACCCGTTGGTGTATTTTCTAACTATCCCTTTTTTATATTTACACATTTTTAAATTAATAATACATGAATTCCTAGTTCTTAAATAAATTGGAGCATCTCAGTAAGGTTAAATTCCCCCTTGTGCCCCCAGCCCTGCCCACACACACACATACTATTATGAACTCAGAATATATACTCCATTTAAATATGATTTTTACATACTTATGTATGAATCCTGAAAAATATAGAGGGTCTCTTCAGTCTCTTTTAATTTCTTAAATGGGCTATGAATCACTTCATGACCGGAATTTTCTCTCCCTGTCAAGTTTTTGAGAAATCTCCCTGTAGACGCTTACAGCTCAGGTTCATCTACTTTGCTCTCTGTCTTACAACACATGCGAGCACGTTACCTGTATCCAGTCCCTTGCTGGTGGGCATCTAAGTTGATACCAGTTTCTTCTATCACAAATAATTCCATGATAGACATACTTGTATATGTCTCCTTGTGCATGAGTGCAAGTGTTTCTCCAAGGGTGATCACCCCCTCCTTGAGAAGTGACATGCACCCTTTCCCCTAATAAACAAGGGTGTCCAGCATTGAATCCAGTCTTCTACATGTGGTCCCATCAGAGCAGTCAGTCAATGAAGATTTATTGGAGAACTTGTTATGTGCCACTGTTCTAGGCATAGAGAATACAAAACAAACATTATCCCCTGCCTGCTTAGAGTTTATCCAGAGACCAACAGTAAGCAAATATTCCAGGCTGTTAAGTAAACATAAATGTGCAATATTCTGTGAAGAAGAATGGGGCAATGGGAGCAAAACCCAGCCCAGCCCAGGTCCAGGGAAGGCTTCCTGGAGGAGGTGACATTTAGTTGTGTTCCAAAGGATGGATGGGTGGAGAACGGAATGGTAGATAAACATTTCAGCAGAGGAGACCCAGAAGCAAATGTGAACAAGATGAGTCTATTCCTACCTCAGGACCTTTGCACTTGCTATGCCCTCTGGTTGAAATACTTCTCACCCAGTTTCTTTGTGAGATCCTGGAAGCTTTGTGACTCCCCCACATTTGCGATCTGTGTGACCCTGGCTGTCTCCTTACATTGATTAGTCCTATAACCCCACCGCCCAGTGTCCCCTCTTTGATTCCTGCAAGGAAGAGAAAGGAGGGGAAGGCTGCTCTGGCTTGGCCACTAGGCCTGGTCAGGAGAACCTGTGTTAAAGCACACAAGGCTCACAGCTTCAAGCATGGACTTTGGAGCCACACTGCTTGGATTCACAGCCCAGGTTTTTCACTTTCCAGCTGTGTGAGCTCCAGCGAGTGAACTTCCATTTCGAGCAGGCTGTAAAATAGGGATAAAAATACTCTCCAATACTCAAGAGTTCTAGTGAGGATTAAATGAGGAAATGCATATAAAGCACTAAGCACAGGGCCCTGAAAATAGTGAACAACTCAATCAGGGGTAGCAAAAATAATAACAGTAAGAGTAATAATGTGTGGCCACTGCTTGGGAGAGCAAGAGGAAGCAGACAGGCTCCCTGGGAATGAAAAGGGAGAATGTCCCAAGCCAGTGCTCCAGACTGTCCCCAGAGACAGAAGGGGGCAGTTACTGAGTGACTGATGGCTTCAAGCCTCCGCCACATTTCCTGGAAGCCTTTAGCCTTGAACCCAAGGGTGTCTCTCCAGCTGGACCGTGGGCGTGGAGCTAAGCAAATAGTCCATCACTGATCAGCCCCTGTGGTCCGGATGCTTCCCCAGAGGCTTGGTCGTGAGTGAGTGGGAGGTCCCCTCGGGATCTTGTCAGCTATGCCTGCAGAAGAGGCCAGAAAAGGAGGGTAGGGGTGGGACACATCTCAGCCTTGTTCTGTGGGGCCTCTGGCCTCTGTTGCCAGGCGTGGACCCTTTCTAACTCCTGACAGATGTAGGCAGGCAGAGTCAGTAGGGTGGGTCCTTGGGACCTGTAAAATAATAAAAAGTTTACCGTTATTGCACTTGAAATAAATATCAATGCACTGTACTAATCATATATTTTCTTGCTAAAAATGACCTGCAACTCTGCGGCGTGAGTCCGATTTTACCCCCATTTTCTAGAGTGGGGAAACTGAGGTTCAGAGATGTGAAGTCACTTACTCAAGGCCAGTTTTGTCAGCTGCAAACCCAGACTCTTCTCAGTTAGGTGGTCAGCGCGACCCTCGTTCTTCCACTGTCTGCCACGTAGCAGCTAAGATCTTGGACAAGGAACTTAACCCTTGTGTGCCTTGGTTTCCTGGACTCTACTGTGACATGGAGAAAATGCCTCTGAGAGTTGTCAAGGGGACTGAAACAAGTTGGTGGATGTCCAGGGCTCATGGCAGTACCTGGCTTTTGCCATGACGGTGCAGCTACAGGTTATTCTAATGATGATGACAGTTTTTTTCCTTGGTGTTTGTTGCTCCTTTGTATTTCTCCATGTTGTGCATGTCCTCTTCCAGAGGTGGACTTCCTTCCCTGGATTTTCATTTTGATAAAGAGTCTTTTGGAAACGGGAGAAACTGTGTGTTTCCCTAGAGAGACAAGGAGCATCCTGGTACTCAGCCCCAGGGTCCCCACCCCCCAGGAGCATGGGATGGGAATTGCTCACAGGGGCTCGGTCAGCCAGTCTGGACTTTAACTCCCTGCAGCCGTCAAGGGCAAGATGGAGCTGCAGGGTGGTGCCCTTCAGAGAAGGTCAGCCTGGTGGCCTCCGAGCTGGGAGACCAGCAGAAAGACTCCGGGCGGGGGGACAGTGAACTGAGAACTCCCTCAAGAGTTAAATGAGGTCTTCTTTGGGACCACCCAGAAACACACCAGCCTCATCTCAAAGACCCAAGGCCTTGGAAGAGAAGATCTATCTCCCTTCTGCCAACTGAAGAGACCTGAACTCCCAAGGGGCCTCTTTCTGGGCTGACTTCCTGCCTGGGACCTCTCCAGACTTCGTTGCCTTCAACCCTGGCTGCCTAGCTCCCTCTTTCCAATATCCGCTCCCTCCATGTCCCTCTGCCCTCGGCCCTGCCCCGGATCCTGGCAACATCCTGTTCTTCCCCTGAACTAAACTCCCCCTCCAGCTTCCCAGTGTGATAGGAATCTTAAATAAACGCTTCCTGTCTCTTGTCCACCTTATCTCCCATTCCTCCCGAATGGCTGAGGTTCAAGAACCACAGGCAGCCTTGCACTCCCTTCTAATTTTAAACCTGCCCTCAGAGGCTCTCTCCCCTTCCTTTTTAAGGTTCCGGGAAAGGCCAGGAGGTGTCAGAGGTCCCTGTAGATCCACTGAGTCAGCAGGCATCCTTCTTAAGTTCCCAGGGAGGGAGTCTGGAGCTAGGGATCCTGGGCGAGGCCATCTTGCAGCGCCTGTCCCAGCGAGGGGTAGATGCTGTGTGCCGTGGAGAGTAGGTGCTTAGATACTGTGACACCGAGTAGATGCTTAGTAGATGCTGTGTGCTGCGGGGAGTAGGTGTCTCGATTTAAATCCAGGTCTTCCTAAGTCCAAACCCTTCCTTTTTGCAAAACATTGAGCTGTCTTTGGAAAAACATCAAGGAAGTCGTGTAGCCTAGATTATGGGCAGTGACCTTGACCACTATAATTAACTGCAAGGCTCCTGAAGTCTTCTGTGTGCCATGCCTGTTTATAGACCCCCCGTTATAGACAGCCCCTTCTCAATCACACCATCATTCTGTGAAACTGCCAAACCCCTTCTTTTTCTTCCAGCTCAGACTGTTCACCCACTTCTCTTCCTCAGCATGAGTGTGTCCCAGGGCTCACCCTGTGTTCACCCCTCAGCTTTTAACGTGCCTCTTCCCCGATCCTCAGAGCCGTCAGCAGCCGTACGTGTCTCCTCACATCTGCACCTCAAGGTTGGAATGTCCAAAATAGAGCTTCTCACCTTCCCCCAAACCTGCTCTTGCCCCTCAATTCTCCAGCTCAGCCACCCAATCAAACTAGAACAGTCGCAGGGTCCTGTCCAACTTCATCTCCTTCTGTGCCCTCCCCACCTAATCCGTCATTCAGTTCTGTGACTTCTGCTTCCCATGGAATCCCCCAGCTCATCCTTGCACTCCATCCCGAGGAGTGCAGCCCGTGCAAGTGAAGGAGCGGGTAAATGGCGGTGCACCTACGGCTTTTGGAAACCAGCCCCGGGCTGTACGTTGTGTGCCTCTTGTTGAGCCCTGTGCACACACAACACACAAAGCCGTGGGTTCTTGTTTATGTAGCTGTCTTCTAGTGCTAGGGATATTTTAGAATCAAAATTGTTACAACCTCGGGCTTCCCTGGTGGCGCAGTGGTTGAGAGTCCGCCTGCCGATGCAGGGGACGCGGGTTCGTGCCCCGGTCCGGGAGGATCCCACGTGCCGCGGAGCGGCTGGGCCCGTGAGCCATGGCCGCTGAGCCTGCGCGTCCGGAGCCTGTGCTCCGCAACACGAGAGGCCACAACAGTGAGAGGCCTGCGTACCAACAACAACAACAACAACAAAATTGTTACAGCCTCATGGATTTTACACTGTCATAAATGCAAACAATCTCTTTCTTCACCATACCATTATATACTTGTGTGTGTGTGTGTGTGTGTACGTATTTGTAAGTTTCCCTTTCATCCTTATTCCCCTAACCGCCCCATATACAGCATCTACAAGATGTGGACAATCCCACAAGACGTTTCTGTCTCCCACACCCCAAACTTGCTTCCTTAACTGGGTCATGCTTAGTGTTATCTCCACAGCTCATCACTCGTTTGCTGGAAGACTAGTTACCTCATCTGAAAGTCGAACAAACATAGATATTAAGCGGAGAAGACCACTGGGAGGATTAAATAAGGATTGGTCTGCAGAGCGCTTAGCTTGTACCTGGCACATAGAAGCATCTAGTACATTCCAGTATTACTGTTATCATTATTACAAGGGAAAGAGATATTTTCTTGTTATCACGTTCTTTCTGGGTCATGTCCTTAAAATTTCACTTCTTGATAAATTATTACAGACAGCTAAGACAGAGCAGTTCCCTTTTAAGCCTGAGAAAGAGCAGCGCCTCCCTAATTAGCAGCCACTGGGGACATCAGTGTCTGTCCTCTTGCTGTTTATATTAACAGCTTTCATTAATCACACGTAAGATAATAGACATCGCCATCCCACGACACCATGTGTTAAAAAAAATACTCCATTGTGTCTGAATAGATGTCTGTACCCTCAGAGAAAACGTTCAGAGCTGAATGTATTTAAGCATCCCTTTCTTTACATTCTCTTTTAGTTGAAAGGTGCCTCACTGAAAAAATTGAAGAGATGGGGAACTAACTTGAATTGTGTTTCCATCATGTGACAGTGACTTAACCACTGTTAACTAACTTGATTTATACAAACAGCAACAGTCCTCTTTTGAGTTGGTTCTACCAGTTGGGAAATTGAGGCTCAGGGAGACTAAGCCACCTGTCCAAGTTCACAGAGCTGGTCGCTCCCGGTACAAAGCAGTAGGCCCAGTGGTTAAGCGGTGGTATGTGGGGATTCAATAAAATAACCCAGGTAAGGTGCTTAAAACTGAATCGACCATGCAGGACACTCTCTGGATGTGGTAGTGATATTGTTCAGCAAATTAAATCAATTTTGGACATTTTCACAAGTCTTTTTTTTAACAGTCACGTAGTATTCTAAGGCAGGGGTCAGCAAATTATGTCTCCCTGGCTAAATGCAGCCGCCTGCCGGTTTTTGTAAATAAAGTTTTATTGGCACACAGCCACACCTGTTCAGTTACACATTGTCTACGGCTGCTTTGACAATACAACGGCAGAGTCGAGGAGTTGCACCAAACGAGCTCTATGTCCCCAAACGAACTCTATGTCCCCAAAAGCTGAAAATATTTACTACCTGGCTCTTTACAAATATTTTGCTGACCTACCTTCTAGAGGTTAATAGCACCTATTGATGTACATTCAGGTTGAGTCTCATTTTTTAATTTTTTAAATTGAAGTATACTCAATTTACAGTATAAGTTTCAGGTGTACAACATAGTGATTCACAATTTTTAAAGGTTATACTCCATTTATAGTTATTATAAAATATTGGCTATATTTCCTGTGCTGTACAATATCTCCCTGTAGCTTATTTATTTTGCTATTTTCTCTGTATCCATGTATTTTTGTGCATTGATGCCGATATGTCTGTAGGTGCTGGATTGCTGAGGCAACTAAAAAGTAGGAAGCTTCTGAGAGCAAAGAGTATGAAAAGGCGTCTCCCTAGAACCGGCTACTGACCTCCGCTGTTTGGAGAGGAGAGCTATAGCTGTGAGTCAGATTCAGAGCTTTTGAAGTTCTTCACTCAGAGCTGCAGTGATTCCAACACAAAATCAGAGCAACTCAGAATCCCTTTGACTACAGTTTCATCAAAGTTGTGTTCAGTGATTCATCCACAGACACTTTTCATGGGCCTGTGTTGGGCCAGGTGCCATGCCAGGCAATAGGGATAAGAAACTCAGAGAATTTAAATTTTAGTGCAGTGAGTTTTAAAGGTGTTTAAGTCTTGAAGTTATTTGAAAACTCACGAAAGCTATGGAGCATCTATCCCTCAAGTTGCACATTTGTGTAAAATTTTGCAAAAGGTTTCCAGGGATTGGCAACTTCCCTTGAAGCCCTTCCATTGACTTTCTTAAGCTCTTGGGTTAAGAATCCCTCATCTATAGGGAGAGACTGACCCATAAGGAATCAAATAGCATAAAGTATCATAAATGGTGTATTTGAGGTATATACAAACTAGAATGTGTGTACATGGAGTGAGATAATCAGCATGGCGTTGTGGCAGAGCTTGGAGTTGGGAACATCAGGGAAGGGATCTCATAGGAATTGGGGCTTGAAGGATGTGTAGGAGTTCTCCGGATTGTCTAGAAAGAGGAGAGGCAGTTTCATGAAGGAAAAATCAATTACGGTAAGAGGAACTCTGAGAAGATCCTAACGTTGATGCCCAGAAGTCTGGACTATTTCTGGTTTGTCAACTGACTCCGGAAAACGAGGGCAAATGTTTTAACCACAGTGTTTCCTCCCATCTCTCCAGCCCCCCATGGCTGCATCAAATGAGGACGAGAACAGCACTCACTGACTTTTTAAAGTTGTCTGAAGTCCGCACACAAAAGCATCCGTGTTAATAAAATATCATCACAAATGCCCAAAAGGGCCAATTCTCTGGTTTCACATTTCATGACTACAGTTTTTTTTTCCCCCGCAGCCTGCTTGATCAGAGTTGTAGGAACAATTTGGATGTCTTTCTTTTTGTTCTGTTCTTGAGAGCTAGTAACTGAGTTAGAAAGAGGTTAAGAAGTCTTCTTGGTCATGCCACCTCTTTGGAGTGCATGTGTGTCTGCTTGCGTGTGTGTGTACACTCTTTCTAAAAACTCGAGTGCCCTGGGTCATTGAATTTGGGAACATGAAGACATTGAGAGCTGTTTCCAAACGTATGACTCATAGGTTACTTGTAAAGAGTTTGGACGCTCTGGTTCAAATCCTATCTCAACCACTGTCATTGTTTCCTAGGACTTCTGTAACAGACGCCCACGAACCAGGCTGCTTAATACAACAGACAGTCTCTCACTGTTCTAGAGTGCAGAAGGATGAAATCACGGCGTTGGCAAGGGTTGGTTCCTTCTGGAGGCTCTTCAGTAGCATCTGTTTCATGCCTCTCTCCTAGCTTCTGGTGGTTGCCAGCAATCCTTGGCCTACAGACACATCACTCCAGTTTCCGCTTCCATCTGTGTTCCCCTCTGTGTGTCTGCTTCTCAAACCTCCCTCTGCTTATCTCTTTGTAATGACACCAGTCATTGGATTTAGGCACGTCCCACCCCCCTGCCCCCGTAAATCCAGAGTAATCCCATCTTGAGATCCTTAATTACACCTGCAAAAATCCTATTTCCAAACAAGGTCACATTCACAGGTTCCGGGTGGACATGTCTTTTGGGGCCACTATTCACCCCACTACCACCACGTCCCCCCCGAGCATCCTTCGGTATGTTCCTTACCCAATGCTGAGTCTTAGCAGTGACCTCATCTGGAATTCGTGGCCTCTCATAGAACCTCAATTCAGAGAATAAGAAAATGCACATAAAAGCCTCTGCACCGGACTTCTCTGGTGGCGCAGTGGTTAAGAATCCGCCTGCCAATGCAGGGCACATGGGTTTGAGCCCTGGTCCGGAAAGATCCCACATGCTGCGGAGCAACTAAGCCCGTGCACCACACCTACTGAGCCCGCGTGCCACAACTACTGAAACCCACGCACCTAGAGCCCATGCTCCGCAACAAGAGAAGCTACCCCAATAAGAAGCCCGCGCACTGCAACGAAGAGTAGCCCCCGCTCGCCACAACTAGAGAAAGCCCGCATGCAGCAGTGAAGACCCAACGCAGCCAAAAAAAAACAAAAAACAAAAAAAACCCTCTGCACCAAGCCTCTCACACTCAACGCACACACACAAAAGGGCAGTGTTGTTATTGGTTGTAGCAAGAGCGATATTAGTGTCGCTGTCTCTCAGCCAGGAACTCTGACATACGGAGGGCGGGGCAATGCAACCTCAAACATCTGGATAACAAGACTGTGGTGCTTTCCAACTCAGGCTATCTGGCATCCCATAGACCCCAGAAACAGATGACAGAATGTCAGGATGATTGACTGTCCTCTTCCCTTTCCCCCAGACATTGGCATGTTGTCTGAGCCTAAATGTCATGGACGTTTGCCACAGAAGACACACACACTTGTTTTCCCAAAGTCAGTTGCCAATGGTTCCCATGGACCATAGGATTCAGTAGCTGTCCCAGGATGTGTCAGATACATACACGGTGTAGAGGCCCATCAAGGTCTATTACTCAAATGGAATGGCTGGGAAGTGTCACAAACGTTGGAGGTCACACATTACTATGGGTTCGAATCTCAGTAGAGCTCCCTGGGAGCTGAGTGACATTGAGCAAATCATTTTACCCCTTTGAGCCTCACCTTCCTCACCTTTCACCTAGAACCAATCCCAACGTTATTCTGATGATTAGCTAAAAATCACATGTATAAGTTATATATACTGCAAGAGCTCAATAAGGTTTTCCATTTTTATTTTTTTATTTTTTTATTTTTTTGCAGTACGCGGGCCTCTCACTGTTGTGGCCTCTCCCATTGCGGAGCACAGGCTCCGGACGCACAGGCTCAGCGGCCATGGCTCACGGGCCCAGCTACTCTGCGGCACGTGGGATTTTCCCCGACCTGGGCATGAACCCGTGTCCCCTGCATCAGCAGGCGGACTCTCAACCACTGCGCCATGGTTTGCCATTTTTATTGTTAATCATTATTCGTAATAAACCATAAAGTGTATTGGTTCGGACGACTCCCGCGAAAGGACAGAGAAGTGTGTGGGTGAGGAGGATCCAAATAGCCTAAGAAAGCCCTGAATTGCCTGTAATTGGCCTCAATGAATAGACAAAGCTTTTGCGACCAGTGGGATCTACATAAGAATTAAGTTCCATTTTATATATATATATATATATATATATATATATATATATATTTTTTTTTTTTTTTTTTGCGGTACGTGGGCCTCTCACTGCTGTGGCCTCTCCCGCTGCAGAGCACAGGCTCCGGACGTGCAGGTCCAGCGGCCATGGCTGACAGGCCCAGCCGCTCCGTGGCATGTGGGATCCTCCCGGACTCGGGGCACGAACCCATGTCCCCTGCATCGGCAGGTGGACTCTCAACCACTGTGCCACCAGGGAAGCCCTTAAGTTCCATTATAGATGGAGAAAGAGCCATTGTGGTGTGAAATTCACACCATTCCCAAAGATGATCTCCATATGTGAACAGAACACAGGAAGGTGATATGTTTTACCTCAATTTCATCTCGTATTCCATGTCACTCATCTCCCCAGGAAGAGAGAACTGTTTTCTAGCCTATATTTCCATTTACAGGGGAACTATGGGCAAGCAAAATGTTTACAAAGAGGCAGAAATCTCTAGAGGGGGATTTTTACCTAGGGGTGATTTTTTATCATCTGGGGGGATAGTTGACAATGCCTGGAGATGTTTTTGCTTGTCAAAACTGGGTTGGAGGTACTTGTGGCATCTAGCGGTAGGGACCAGGGATGCTGCTAAACATCCTGTAATGTATAGGGCAGCCCTCCGTGACAAAACCCATTCAAAAATGTCAGTAGTGGAGAGGTGGAGAAGCCCTGGTGTACCGTGATACATGTCGCACTCTCTGTGCAGACAGGTTGTAACACAGCATCACACTTTTCCTGCAGCACATCATCGTGTTGTAGAAAGAGCACCAGGTTGTGAGATGTTAGGCTCAGATGTCTCTGACTAGCTGCAAGCCTGGGTAGACCACTCCAACACCAAGAAAGATTCATTTCCACATTGTAACATGTGAGCCCTGCCCTGCCTTCCTCTCAGAGGCTGAAATGAAAGCTGTAAACTGTGAAATTCCACAATGCATCCTTATAATAGTTAGCAATGGTGAGAATGAGCTGGCTGTTGAAACAACAGAGGAAAAGTCTCTGAATTCTTCCAAACACTCCAGCAGGAGCCCAATAGCCCAGCCCAGACTGACTTTCTTCTAGATGTTTATGTTCCTCAAGGTGTGTAACACTAGCTGCTGTAACAACCAGCACCAAATGTTAGTGGTTTAACACCATAATAATTTACATCTTGATATAAAGATGCAATAATCCAACCTGATTGGGTGACTCCTCTAGGTGATTCTTAATGAGTAGCGACTCAGAGGCTCCAGTGCCCATTTGCCTTCCTTCTTTCTTTCCTTCCTTTCTTCCCTCCTTTATACCCACCATCCTGAGATTCTTGAAGTACCTTGATTCTACTTTCACAGATGGTGAGAGAGAATATGGAGGTTCATGAGGGAAGTTTTCTTGGGGGACAGACTTAGAGGTGGTGGGTATCACGTCTTCTTGTTTTCCATTGGCCAGACCTCAAATCACATGACCCCACTTGACCACAGAGAAGGCTGGGAAATGTAGTCAAACCGCACTGTGGACAAAAGGAAAATGGATTTGGTGAGCACAGAGTAGCTTCTGCCCCAGCATCCTTTTTTTTTTCACCAACACAAATATATGTAGATTTGGTCTGGATAGGGTTCCAAATCATGGAGATTTGGGAGTTTATCTTCCATAAGCAACATATACTCCTCTTGAGGATGTTACACCTCCTCCAAGTCTGAGTATAAAGGGCATCAACCCCAGATCTTGTTTTGCCTGAGTGCAATTCTCTTCTTTCATTCAGCAAGGTCTTATGGGGTACCTGCTGTATGCCAGATGCTGTGAATACAGTGGTGAACAGACAGAAAAAAAAATCCCTGTCCTTATGGCACTTGCATTCTAGCTGGGGGAGATAGTGAATAAGCACATTATAAACAAACAAACAAGAAAACAATGAGTAGGCTGTTCTTAAAACATGCAGCAGATATTAGCCTGCCTTTGCTTTAAGAGGATTTGGACCAAGTATCCATGTCTAAGTCAACTGAGCAGGGCCAATCAGATTTTTCTCTTTGGAATTTGAAGTGGAGATTTAGAGATGCTAAAATGTTCACAGTTCTGGAGGCCAGAAGTCCAATGTCAAGGTGTCAGCAGGTTTGGTTTCTTCTGAGGATTCTCTCCTTGGCGTGCACATGACCATCCTCTTGCTATGTGTTCAAATGGTCATCTCTTCATGCTCATGCATCTCTGGTGTCCTTTTCTCTTCTTATAAGGACACCAGTCCAATTGGACTAGGGTCTTACCTTAGCAGCCTGAACTTAATTACCTCCTTAAAGATCTTATTCCCAAATACTGTGACATTCTGAGGTACTGTGGGCTGGGACTTCAACATATGAATTTTTTAGTGGGGACACATTTCAGTCCATAATGCCTGGCCAGCTTTTCTGTCCTCCTGTTCTGTGAGAATGCTTATTTCCTTACACTCAGTCTTCATATTTTTAACTGAGCACATTTGGTTGCTCTCTGCTCCTCTCAATTGAAAAATCCCTGCCTATTTCTTCCTCCACCTGTGTTGTACTCATCACTCATTTATTCTGCCACAAACATGACCGGTCATATACTTTGGGACACACCCAGGGACACAAAGATGAACAAGACTTGGTTGGTGTCTTCGAGTTGGCATTGCAACCTCTGTCAATTGCAGGCTGCAAATTTCCAGTAATAATTAATTTTGACAACTTAGGCATGTACGGTCTTAGACCACATCATCTGCTAACTTGGCAAGGGTCTCTCCAGAGAGAGTGTTTTCTCTTGACTTGGGAACAGATAACGTGCCACCGGGTAGGTCTATGGTTTGGGCATTGAGTAAGAATCACATACACATAGAGTTTGGAAAGGTGCAGTTTCACAAAGGGAGATTTCAATTTGCTGTGTCCTACTGCTCATACTAAATTGATGACGCTTGTTCTGCCTAACCTTTACCCTAACCCTAATGCATTATTACTTCTATGTTAGGAGGCCAGTCTAGCTGTAGATTTACAGATCTCAAATGGACAAATCAGAGGCACGATGAAATGTTCAACTTCCCCAGCAACAAAATGAAAACAACGTGATGACTTAATATGTTTCACCTAGCAAAGTAACGATTTTTGTTTTTAACGAATTCAAATATCCAGTTTGGGGCCAGAATTTGGGAAAATGGACCACGTGATTGGCTGTGATGGAAAGATAATATTGCTCAACCTTTATTTACCAAAAGAATCAAGCATTTGAAAGAGCTTCAAAGCAGCAAATTTACTGCAAGGAATTTTCTTAGGGATAGAACACAAAAGTTCAACCACGAATATGTTCATTGCCACTATGTTTGCAATAATAAAAGTGGGAAAAGCCAAATGTCTAATTCAATCCTAATTATTGAGTAAATTATGATATCTCCAGAAAATGGAATGTTCAACCATTACAGACTTATGCTGTAAAAGATTCTTTAATGACATGGAAGATGTTCGGATGCATTTTTTAAAATTTATTTATTTATTTATTTATTTATTGGCTATGTTGCATCTTGGTTGCTGCGCACGGGCTTTCTCTAGTTGCGGTGAGCAGGGGCCACTCTTCGTTGCGGAACACAGGCTTCTCATTGCGGTGGCATCTCTTGTTGCAGAGCACGGGCTCTAGGTGCACAGGCTTCAGTAGTTGTGGCACGTGGGCTCAGTAGTCATGGCTCACAAGCTCTAGAGCGCAGGCTCAGTCGTTGTGGCACATGGGCTTTGTTGCTCCGCGGCATGTGGGATCTTCCCGGACCAGGGCTTGAACCTGTGTCCCCTGCATTGGCAGGCGGATTCTTAACCACTGCGCCACCAGGGAAGTCCCAGATGAATTTTTGAGTGAGGAAATGAGGCCATAATGCACGACTGAGAGTATAATCCCACTTTTGGAAAAAAATAAATAAATGCATAGCAAAAACACCCCAAAAATGAAAACTAAAATAGAAATAGTAGTTATCTCCAGATGGCGGGCATATAATTGGCTTTCATTTTTTTCCGTTTTACTTCAGTGAGAAACTGTGTAATGCTTAGCACTGCCTCACATGGAAAAATCACCAGTGATTTGATATTTTGATATTATTATTGATATTATACTTTTGATATTATTATTCACACCATCAGTCGAGTGGAGTAAATATCAACTTTTCAGGTTTGTTGTTAGAGGTAAGCAAGATGGTAAAGCACCTGGTACACAGTTGGCTTTCAATAGATAATTTTTTTTTTCCTGGGAGAGAGGGTTATGTACCACAGGGGTTGAGCATGAGGACTCCTCAGGCAGATGGACTTAGATTCAAATCCCCCTCTTTGGCCCCTTGCAAGCTGCTCAAAAATGTAGGTGCATTAATTATGCCTTCTGAGCCTCAGTTTCTCCATTTGAAGATGGAGACAGCAATATCTATAGCCTAAGATTATTGTGAGCATGAAAGATGATGTACATAAATCAGGTAGCACATGGGGAGTTTAGTCTCTGTTTTCTACCATATGGTGTGAAAATAATATGTATTCAGTTTGTAAAACAAAAAAGTGCAATTTTAAACGTAAGAAATACATAGATCTTAAAGCATTCCACCTTCTCCCTACATCTCGCTGCTACTCAGTACAGTGAAAATGCATTTGGTAAAGAGCTAGGACATCACCAGTTTTAGTAAAGGAAAAGAGTGTAGAATGAGTTTACCAGAGCCAAGGGTTGATCATGGGAGAGAAAAAGGAAAGAAGCTCTTGTGAACTGAAAGGAATCTAGCTCAAAACTTTTTTTTTTTTTTCCAGCAAGGCTTCCTTCACCTAGAGCAGGAAATGTGTTGGAAGCATGAGTCTCCCCAAGTTTACTAGGCTCATCTGCTTTTGATATCGCCCGGATCCCCTGTGATCTCAATAAGAAGGCAAGCTCAGTTAGCAAGCTGCCTCCATTTGATGAATAAAGAAGTTATTTGCAAGCAAAATGCACAAACAAATAAAGATATATTGTTCAGACGGGCATGATATATTATGGATACACATACATGCATATCTCCAAAGTATCATCATTTCTCTTGTTCCTACTTAATTGATTTCTTTATTTTTTCAGCTTTACAGAGATATAATTGGCATATAACATTGTGTACGTTTAAAGTATACAATGTGATGATTTGGTATACATATATATTTTGAAGTGATTATCACAGTAAGATTAGTTAACACATCCATAATCTCACATAGTTAAAACGCTTTTTTTTTTTTTTTTTTTTGCGATATACGGGCCTCTCACTGTTGTGGCCTCTCCCGTTGCGGAGCACAGGCTCCGGACGCGCAGGCTCAGCGGCCATGGATCACGGGCCCAGCTGCTCCGCGGCATGTGGGATCTTCCCGGACCGGGGCACGAACCCGCGTCCCCTGCATCGGCAGGCAGACTCTCAACCACTGCGCCACCAGGGAAGCCCTAAAACGCTTTTTTTAATGAGACCTTTTAAGATCTACTCTCTTAGCGACTTTCAAGTGTACAAGACAGTGTTGTTAAGTGTAATCACCACATTGTACATTAGATCCCCGGAACTTATTCATTTAGTAACTGGAAGTTTGTATCCTTCGACCACCTTTACCCATTCCCTGCCCTGCCCCCCTGTCCCTGGCAACCACGAATTTACTCTCTTTTTCTAGGAGTCAGGATTTTTTAGATTCCAGATGTAAATGCCATCAAACAGTATCTGTCTTTCTCTGTCTGATTTATTTCACTTAGCATAATGTCCTCAAGTTTCATCCATGTTGTCACAAATGTCCTTCTTTTTATGGCTAATATGTCATTGTATATAATTATATTAATTATATATAACTAATATTATATGTAATAAGTTATATATAATTAAGCATATGTGATATTCCAGCACATATGTACATAGAGAGAGAATATACATATATATACACGATATAATGTGACATACATACTAAATAAAGTAATTTTTCTTTTTTCTTTTCTTTATCCATTTATCTACTGGCAGACACTTAGGTTGCTTCTACGTCTTGGCCGCTGTAAATAGTGCTATAGCTGCTACACTATCCCTAAGGCCTCAGGAAGTGGTAAAGGTAGAGACCCATGGCAGCTGAGTTTGACCCAGACAAGCCCAGGAGAGCTGCCAGAAGACAGACTTCCCAAAATGAGGGCATTTATTATTTAAACATTGATTGTTCTGTTTAAGTCATACAGATGGAAACGGCTTTCTATTTGTAAAAGTCCATTTTTAATGGCAGATCAAAGTCTGCTGACATTTTGCTGGACCATGAGTTCTTGTGGATGCCAAAGAGGTGTGTGTCCAGCCTGCCAGAACAGGATGGCTAAGAATGATGGGGAACCCCACTTTTCCATCTGGCAAATGGATATAACAAGCTTCATTAGCTCCTTGTGTCAGTCAGTGTCCTGCCAGAAAAATATAAACCATTCTAGATCTTTTACATGGAGAGAATTTAATATAGAGAATGAATTACCTAGGTGATAGAAGAGTGTAGAAGCCAAACAGTCAATGGCAAGGCGACAGATCAGCAACAGAAGTGGGACACTAGCATCCTTAGGCTGGAGGAACAACTAAAAGAGTCAGGGCTGGCCGGCAGGAATTCAATCCACGGCAAGGGACGCTCTGCAAGAATTGGAATCAAGAAGAGACTCTTGGTCAAAACATGTCACAGGACAGCTCAGATTCAAGGGAAGGAGATATAGATGCCACCTCTTGACATGTGGAGTTGCATTCACATATAAGGAAAGAAGGAAATGTCGGTGGACATCTTTGGAGACTCTACCACAATATGCATTTGGGATTATTATGTTGTCTTGATGAATTGATATTTTTGACCTTTCTATCATCATAATATGCTTCCACTTATCTCTAAGTACACTCCTTGTCTTGAATTCTACCTCATCTGATATTAATATAGCCACCTAGCTTTTTTGTGGTACACACATGGTATATTTTTTCCATCTTTTTACTTTTAATCTATCTGTGTCTACATTTATGGTATATCTCTTGTAGCACAGTATCGATGGTTCTTGCTTCGTTATCCAATCAAATGGTCTCTGTCTTATAATCAGAGCGTTTAATTCATTTATCTTCAATGAAAATATTCATATGGTTGGGTTTGTCTACCATCTTAGTTCTTTTTTTCCTATTTATCCTAGCTCTTTCTCCCCCTTCCCTACATTCTTCTGTACTAACTGAATATTTTTAGCATAGCATTTTAATTTCTTCTGTTGTATTTTTAGCACATGCATCGAGGATTATAATATGCTTCCCTAACTTATCATGGTATAATCTGAATTAATATTTTATTTATCACCATATCACCTGAATTAATTTTAATGTACTATTACTCATCTAAGACCCTTACTACAATACACTTGAATTTCTCTCTCCTGTCCTTTATGCTATTGGTATTAGTTATTTTACTTTTATAAACTTCATAAACCCCACAACACATTACTCTACGACATATTAGTATGTTTTGCTGTAATCAATTGTCTCTTAAAGAAATTAAGAAATATATATTTTTAAAGTTATTCGTATTTGCCCATATATTTACCATTTCTAGCATGCAAGTCCTTTTGTGTTGATCTAATCTTCTGTCTAAAGAACTCTCTTTAACATTTCTTGCAGACAAGATTGCTGGTGATGAATTCTTTCAGTTTGTTTACCTTTGTCTTTACTTTGTCTTCATTTTTGAAGGATATTTTCAACATATATAGCATTTTAAGTTAACCCTTTCTTCTACTCTAAAGATGTCATTCCATTGCCTCTGGTTTCCATTGTTTTTGGTTTGTTTGTTTTTAATGAGAAGTAAACAGTAATTCTTATTATTCTTAGTATGTCATGTGTCTTTCTCTTCTGGTTGCTTGTAAGATTGTTTTTCATTAGGTTTTGTGTCTAGCAGTCTGACTATTATGTAACTAGGTGTGTTTTTCTCTGTGTTCATCTTTCTTTGGGTTTGTTGAGACTCTTAGATCAGTGGGTTGGTATTATCAATTAAATTTGGAGTATTTTCTGTTGTTATTTCCTCAAATATTGTTTCTACTCCAATCTCTTTGTCCTCTTTTTCTAGGATGCCAATCACATATATATGTTAGACTGATAATGTCCTTAGGTCACCAAGGCTCTGTTAACTTTTTTCAGTTTTTCTTTTTTTAAAGTGCTTCAGTTTTAGACAGTTTGTACTGAGCTGTCTTCAAGTTCAGTAATCTTTTCTTCTGGAGTGTCCAGTCTGATGTTAAAACCCATTCAATCAATTTTTCTTAAATTCATATACTGTATTTTTCAGTTCTTGCATTTCATTTTGCTTTAAAAAAATAGTTTCCATTCTTCTGTTAAGATTCCCTATCTCTTTGATCACTATTTTTATATTTTCTTTATTCTCTTAAACATATTTAAGATAGACACTTTAAGGTTATATACTAATTTTAACATTTATGTCACCTCTGTGTATGTTTCTATTGTCTTTCTCCTTTTGGTTATGGGTTATGTTATCCTGTCCTGTACATATCTACTGACTTTTAGAAACTGCATTTGGAAACAGTGGAGACTATATTATTGAAGATGTGAATTATTTTATCTTCTTTTAAAGAGAATTGAGTTTTGTTTTGGCAAGTAGCTAATTTACTGGATGCTTAGGTGAACCTTAGTGATCTGTTTAGACTTTGTCATGGTAGGTAAAGAGTGTCTTTTTCTCTAAGGCTAGAATAGTTCTATTCCTAAGGCATGAGCTTTCTGGGTGTATCATATGGATGCTTGTGTTATTCAACAGACTCTCTTCTTTTCCTGGTCAGAACTCCAATGTCTCCTAGCCCTATGTAACCTCTGGAATCACTATTTAATTCACAACACTCCCTCCCCACTGCTCCCAGTAGTTGTTCTCTGCTAAGTTTCAGAGTCTTGCCTTGGACATGTAAGTGTTTTGTCAAGACTTAGTGGGACCTCCATGCAGATTTCTGGTGTTTCTTGTCAGTGCAGTTTCTTGTTTCTACTGTCCTATCCCCCAAACTCCAGCCGCATTGGTAAAACACCAAATTCCAATCTCTGTTTGCACTACCCAGCAAGATCACTGCTGTCTGTTTTGTCTCCATTTATCTTTGCTGCTAGTGGAAAGGTGGGGTGAATGGGGAGCTAGTGTCAAGTGTTCCTTTCACTCAAAGATCTCAGGTCTTTACTGTCTGTTGTCCTATGTCTGAAAACAGTTGCTTCACATTTATGAGGGAGGGTGAGTCTGGTGTCAGATAGTGCACCATGGCTGGAACCAAAAGCCTCACAGGATTTTGAGAATGAAATGATATAATACTGATAAAGTCTCAGGGATACAGTGGTTAATAAATAGTAGGTCGTCTTATTTTAATATTTTATTATACACCTAACTGTCTCACTAGACTGTAGCTTCTTCAGGTTAAAGACTGTGCCTTGGACTTCTCTGGTGGTCCAGAGGTTAAGACTCTGTGCTTCCATTGCAGGGGGCACGGGTTTCATCCTTGGTGGGGGAACTAAGATCCTGCATGCCACACAGCCACAAAAATAAATAAATAAAAAAATTTTTTAAAAGGCTGTGCCTTAATCCTTTTTACATCCCCAATGCCTAACACAAAGCCTGGCATACAGTGCCTGTCAACAAATATTTTTTGAACTCAAGTAGCCTGAACTGAGAAATGGGTTGATGAAACACTGCTATAGATATAAAGACAGAGTTCAGGAAGCATGATTATCAGTCAGTTCTGGTACTCATTTTGAACCCATTGTGGTGTTAAATACAAACCAACTACTTTCGTATCCCAGGAATCTTTTCCTTACTTATTTCCCCATTTTAAGTGTATTCAATACTATACAGGCTCCTCCTCAGCATCAAGCCCTTTGCCAGGTGTGAAGTGGAGAGATGAAATACGATGTGAATTGTGATTCCCAACAATCTCAATACCTGTATCAGAGATGATACAAATATGTACATAATACCCTAATGAAAAGCTAACTTTCTTGAGTCTCTTGAGTGATCAAAAGACTTCAAGAATTCCACAAATGAGAAATAATGCATATGGATGAGGGGTAGGAGATAAGTCTGAATAAGTTGTGATGGGATCAGATTAGGTTGGGTCTTGAATTTCACACTAACCCCAAAACTCAAAAGTTTGAACTTTTGGGGGAATGTCAACTGCAGAAGCCTTAGAAAAATTTTTATGCAGCAAAGTGATTGACTTTGATGTTCTCCTATGTACTTATTTATTTTTACCTGAAGGTACTGCCCCGAAAGTATAAAAGGGAGAATGAGAAAGCTGGAAAAAGAGAACCTAGGAGAGAAAAGTTTAGGTGGCATAAATGCCTATTAAAGAATCCGTTTGCATCTGACACAGGCATCCAAATCCCTGATTCCCTGTTGGGGTGATCCTGGCTTACACTCACCTCTTACCTGGCTGCCTATCTCAAAACAAGGTTATAAAATTCAATAGGGTAGGGGCTTCCCTGGTGGCACAGTGGTTGAGAATCCGCCTGCCGATGCAGGGGACGCTGGTTCGTGCCCCGGTCCGGGAGGATCCCACATGCCGCAGAGCGGCTGGGCCCGTGAGCCATGGCCGCTGAGCCTGCGCGTCCGGAGCCTGTGCTCCGCAACGGGAGAGGCCACAGCAGTGAGAGGCCCGCGTACCGCAAAAAAAAAAAAAAAAATTCAATAGGGCAAATTTGATGTTTGGAGTCAGCAGAAGCCATTGCCTGCTTTCTCATTGGTCCTGCATAGGCCCTTTTTATAGTCATAGTTGTCCTCACAATGCACAAAATCAGGATAACGGTCCCCATGGTCTTAATCCTGAACATTTTTCCTTGAACACCAAGCCTTGATTTGCTGTTAAGCTCTAAGACTCCTAACCTGCTACTTGCTTTCTTGTCTTGATCTTCCTTGACCCTCTTCTTGGATCAGGTCTTCCTCCCTCCCACTTAATCTCCCTATGGAACTCTTCCTTTTGGTATAGCGTTGACCAATATGTTTTAATCACAGCATAAACCCTCAGACAATAGGTTTCCACTTCCCTCTACCCTCTTTACACTTTGTCTCAGATCTTTAAGTAGGATCCATCTCATTTCCTTAAGTGAGGCAAGAGAGTACTTTGGTTAAAATCATGGGTCTCAGAGTTAGTCCTGGATTCAAATCTTGGCTCTTAAATTTTTGTAGATGAGTGATCTTGTCCAATACACCTCACTTCTCTTAGGTGGGGAAATCAATTCTTAGGGGGATTAAATGAGATATTGAATATAAAACATCTCAGTCAGTGTCAAGCCAATGTTGTCATTCTTTAAAAGCTCCTCCTTCCTTTTGTATCTTCAGTATGAAAATAACAAGCTTAGCTAGGTTTGGGGGATTTTAAATCAAAGTTTAGAAAATCTAAACATGGTATCTATGTTGGTTCATGTATTGTCCAAACGAATGCCTTATTACTGAACTTCTCTCATTTACGTTTCTTAAGACCTCACTCCCTCCCCTTACGTCTCTGGCTCCAGTTGGTAGAAGTCAAGATGAACCACAAAAATAACAGAATCCTTTTCCAGGATTGCTCAATAAAATCCGATTATGCCCAAAACCCCAGGCAGTGTCACTGATGCACAGACATGAAACATTTTCTTCAAGGGGATGATGATTTACAGGAATTCTCTGGGATCTTTCTGTCTTCCTTCATGAAATGGTTCCCTTAATCCACTCTCCTCTAGATAAACTGCCAACATTTCCAAAACAACCTCCTATAAATTATCTATATGGTAGAGAGTTAGCATTCATTGGGGAACTATTTTGTGCCAGACACTGGATGAAGCCCCTTAGGTAGATTATCTCTTTTTGACTCTTCAGTCCTGTAAGGTTCTCTTTAGCCTTATTTTACAGATGAAAAAACTGAAATTCAGAAAATGTAGGTTATTTGCCCAAGGTCATGGGTTGAGCCAGATTCAAACTCAGTTCTGTTTATTTCAACCAACCTCTGCTGCCTCTTTGCAGAGACCTCCAACTTCCAGTCTCCATTGTATCAGGAGCAAATCTACCACACTGTAATATTTTCATGTTTTAAAGCTGTTAGTTTTCCTAGCCTCTTCCCCCATCCTACCCCCTCCATTCATTCCATTATAGAACATTCAATACATGCAGCCTTTGAAAGGAGACAAACCTGAAAGCTCCAGTGAAATGAAAATGCTAAGGCTTCTTCAAACTTAAGTAGCATTAGAAGCAATTACATTTGTGCAAATGTAGAAAAGCTTGTTGCTATTTCTGATCACCGCACACCCCAAGGCAGTAAACTAGGAAGAAAGCTATTAACCATTTCAGATCAAAGTTCTAGGCAGCAAAGACCCACCCTCTATTGACAGCATAATAGGATGACACCTCTTTTTTTCAAAGTGAAACCGAAAAGAGAGTTTGCTTACTCAAATAAATTAATATTTTTATCTCAAAATATGTTTTCCTGGGAACAGTTTTCCATGGCAATTCTGGTGCACATCTACATGATTCATCTATTGGAAAAAAGACACACTAATAAAATGTAACCTTAGATCTTTGCATTTAGCAACAGCTTTTATTCCTTTTCCTTTCCTTCTTTTTCTTTCATAGCGGCATCTATTGTGGCATCTAAACCCAGTATTGTTTTCACAAACACATACAAGGCTATGGCTAAAAGGAGAATCTGAGAGGATGATGAAAAATGAGGCAAAGCAAGATGCATTTAAAAATGTATGAAGGTGTAAATAATATCTCTTGCAAAGTGCAAAGATGTAAAACTTGCAAAGACATGGACTGTTAGGTCTGAAGGAGAGAGAGAAACATTCTGCCCAACGGACTCCTTAGGAATGGTTGTTCTCAGTTATCCATTGCTGTGTTACAAACCACTCCAAAATTTAGGGAGCTTTAAAAGGACAATTTATTTGTTCTGACAGCCCTGCAATCTGAGCTGGGCTCGGCTGTGCAGTTCTTCTGCCCCATGTGGGATCTGCTGGAGCTGGAATGTCTAAGATAGATGTGAAAACTTGCATGACTGGTGCTTTGGCTGGAATGGCTGGAACAGCTGGTGTCTACTTAACCATCATGCTCCTCCGCACATGGCCTTTCTCTTGGGTTCCTCAGGCTTTGTCACAGTGTGGTAGCTTGGGGTCATTGGACTTCTTAAATGGTGCTGGCTTCAAAAGGGCAGAAGCTGCCTGGACTCAAAAGTCCCAGGACTCCATTTCCTCCATCTTGTATCAGTCAAGCCAAGTCAAAAGGCCAACCCAGGTTTAAGGGGAGGAAAACACACTTCACCTTTGGAGGGGATGTCCAACCCATAGAGATGGGGAGGATTCATGGTGACCATTGTTGGAGACTTTCTAACACATAGGAGCCAGCATGCTGCTTGATAACAACTCTTTCAAATATAAGTTAAGATTTTTTTAAAGTCTGTATTGAATTTGTTACCATATTGCTTCTGTTTTATGGTTTTTTGGCCACAAGACATCTGGGATTTTAGCTCCCTGACCAGGGATCGAACTCGCACTCCCTGCATTGGCAGGCGAAGTCTTAACCACTGCACTGCCAGGGAAGTCCCTCAAATATAAGTTAAGATTAATGGAATATTCTACAACAATGAAAATGAATAAACTGCAGCTGCGTGCAAAGCATTGACAAGTCTTCCGAACCTCACCACTGTACAAAAAACACAAAATAACGCATAACGTACGATTCATTTTATGAATTATAGAAGCAAGCAGAGTAAACTATATTGCTCACCGATGCATGTATAGGTGCAAAATTATGAAGAAAAGCAAGAGGAAAATATCATAAAAGTCAGATTCGTGGTTAATCCTAGACAGGATCCAGGTGGTTGTAATCAGGAAGTAGTTGCTGGGGGCTTCTGGGTGCTGGCAGTATTTTCTTTCCTTGTCCTGGGTGATGGTCATATTCATATTTGATTTCATTGTTAAATTGATCATTTATGCATACTTTCTGTGTATATGTTATACTTCTAAATTTATAAAAAGCAAAAAGTGGGGTTCCCTGGTGGTGCAATGGTTGAGAGTCCGCCTGCCAATGCAGGGGACGCGGGTTCGTGCCCCAGTCTGGGAGGATCCCACATGCCGCGGAGCGGCTGGGCCCATGAGCCATGGCCACTGAGCCTGCGCGTCCGGAGCCTGTGCTCCGCAACGGGAGAGGCCACAGCAGTGAGAGGCCTGCGTACCGCAAAAAAAAAAAAAAAAGGAAAAAAAAGCAAAAAGTTAAATTTTGGCTAAATATAAATTTGTTATATGTACACTCAATGTGCGCAGCTCAAACCTCTGACTAGCATGAGTGTGATGAAACAGAAAAATGATAGGGGACCTGCTTCTCTGCCTAAAATCTCAGGTTCCCTCATGGGAATGTTAGTTGGTGATTTCTGAATTGCTGATATGTCCCAGGCTCTCACTAGGTGCTTTAATACATTATTGTACATAAGCCAGAGAAAACCCCAAGGAGTCAGTATTATGTCCATTTTGCAGAGAAAGATACAATGGCTTGTTAAGTGCAGCTCCGAGGTCACACAGCATTTGAACCCCATCTGCCTGACTCTGGACTTCCTCCATAAAAAAGCCCTTGGCACGGGGGTCCTGAACATCAACAAATTTCACCCATCTCCTGTGCTCCGGCCAGTCAAATCCAGAACGGGCAGCACCCAGGTCACCACCAGCACAAAAGCATAATTGTTCAGGCCTTGTTCTAACTGGGGAAGTGGCCCATCACAACCACCGGGGGACTTGGCTAGGTGTCAGGCCCTGATGGGAGGCTGTCCTCTTGGCTGCTGGCTGTTGACAGGCTGAGTGGCTGCCTAGGCTGTGCCAGGTTGTAATAAAGCTGCCCAGCACCCAAGGTCTGCCGACAAAGGGAGTGTGAGGGCAGTGGAGTCCGCCTCCAAATTCCAGGAATCACACGGTGTTTATGCTGAGGTCAACCTCCCATCACCCTATCCACTGGATGCCACTGCTGTCTGGAAGGGCCGAGTTTGGAGAGAATCCAGATTAAATAATAGTGTAGAAAGGAGCACATCTCTGTTTTGGGTTTTACAGATTATGCCATTTCAAAGGGACAAGAGCAAAGTTTTAGGGTGCTTATTGGGGTCTACTAAACCATCACCTACTTAAATGTATTAGAGAAAAATTTCTTGTTGAAAAAAAGGGGGGGTATGTCTGCAGTGTTTCTTTTGAGAAATTATTTAGCCTTATGATGGCACTTCTTTTTATGGGTACTAGAAAAACAGACTGAGTACTATATTGTCATAAGTAACTTCGAGGGGGTGGGGAACAGAGGGGGATGTTCTCAGTAATGACAGTGCTTACATTGTCAAAACTCTTTCAAATCCATTACTGTCTTCCATCTGCTCTGCAAGGTGAGTGGGTTGGATAGCAATAGATTAAATTAAAAGATGAAACTAGCCATTAAAGGGGCTCTTTTCTAGAATCCATGTTTAGAGAGTAAATTATTTTCTCTTTGCTTCACATTCAAAATCGAGGAAGAAGTTTTGGGTGATGGTGATTATGGTAAAACGAATACATATACCACTGATACTAACATTAAGATGAAGAAGAAGGAGAATGGGAAAAGGAGAGAGAGAGGGGGAGGAGGAGGAAAATAAGGAGGAGGTGGAGAAGAAGGAGAGAAGAAGAGGAAGAGGAAGAAGCAGGAAGGGGGAGGGTCAATAATGGTGTGTCTTGGGCTTCCCTGGTGGCGCAGTGGTTGAGGGTCCGCCTGCCGATGCAGGGGACATGGGTTTGTGCCCCGGTCCGGGAAGATCCCACATGCCGTGGAGCGGCTGGGCCCGTGAGCCATGGCCGCTGAGCCTGCGCGTCCGGAGCCTGTGCTCCGCAACGGGAGAGGCCACAACAGTGAGAGGCCCGCGTACTGCAAAAAAAAAAAAATAATAATAATGGTGTGTCTTAAGCACCTACTATGCACAGGTTATTGTGTGAGGCTCTCTCTTACCTACTCTTCTCTTGGAGGAGTTGCCCCTCCCCAGTGCCAGGAAGGAATGCCATGTCTTCACTAGATGATCATATGTTGGACAGCCAGCCCAAGTTGGGTCAATCCAACTTCTCTGTCCTGGGAATTTGGAATAGGGGACTATGAGATACTGACTTGGCTCTGCTGAGGCTTGAAAGCTGAGACTAGGACGGCCACGTTGGGGGAGAGTGTTAACAGAGCAAAGAATACCCCTCTACAAAGAGAGAAAAGAAAGGAAGAGTTGGGATTGGAGATTTCCTGAGCACCCAGAGGAAAGGATGGTGGGAATCAGGCCCTTGTGAGGCCCAATTATATGACTAACTTTGAGCAATTTGAGGGCTTCCTGGATCCCTCCAATAAGTCCCCTTTCACCTCAGTTAGTTTCAGCGGGTTTCTGCTTCTTGTAACCAAATGATAGAGGTATCATCTCTGAGCCTTTCACCACCTTACCCAAGTTTTACTCTTTGAAAGGAAAAGTATCTGAAGCACAGAGTGGGTAAACTACTTGCTCAGTCACATCATTAGTACTGCAAAGCTGAGATAAGAGTCAAGGTCCTCTACAGCCTGAAATCTTTTCCCTACTAAAGGTGGTAGCTGAGGAAATCCATGGGAAATCATATAAGTATCATATAAGGAAATCATATCCTAATTATTTGGCCACTCAATTCAGGACTCCTTTGGTTGCAAAAAAAAAAAAATCCTATTCAAGGTCACGTGAATTTTTTAAGGAATATTTTCTCATATAAACTAAGAAGTCTATTCATGGGATAGAATTAGCTCTAGCCATGACTGCTATCATAGGCTTAAGCCATGTTGTCCGAATCTATCCTTCTCCTTCCCTCAGCTCTACTTCCTGTTAGTTGGCTTCATTCTGAAACAGACTTGCTCCAGTCTGTGACAAAGATGGCTGCATAAAAGTGCTAGGTTTATATCTTTCCAGTTTATCAGTTCAGGCTGGACCAAGAAAGCCACTTTACTCATTATTCCAGCAACCCTCCCAGGAATGACTCTCATTGGTCTAATTTGAGTCACATGTCCACTCCTGAGCCAATCACTAGCCAGGAAGACTGAATGCTTAGATTGGCTGGAACTAGGTCACGTGCCTACTCTGGAATACAGTGGTGGATAGTCAGCCCACGTTTACCGTATTGCCTGAAGATAGGAGAGGGGTGACAGTTCAGAGGAAGCATTGGGTGTTGTTATGTAAAGAAAGGAGAGTGGATAGTGAGTGGGGAGGTCAAAGCAACAGACATGCAATACTCACTTGTTCAATTAGTCCTGTCTGGGACCTATCACTGTACAACATTTTCTAGAATTCTCCTTTGGGTCAGTGGGCTTGGTGGGGGATTTTAGGAATTAGGCAATTGTAGATGTTTTGAAATAGATTAGCTCATATTCCTCATTTGACACTAAGAACTTAAGTGACTTGTGCCAGGCACACATCTGTTGGGAAAGAGGCAGGCCTGTTCCAGATACCCAGGCTGGGACACCAAGTTGGCTTTGCAGCCTGGCGTCTTCCTTCTCAGGGCTGCTTTGGCTAACCCAGCAAGCAAGCATCTGGCAGTTTCAAGACTTCTCACCATTTCCCAGCAAGACTTCTGGCATTGCCTTGACCAAAGGGGATAGTCCAGACACTATAATGAGATGATATCAGAAATCTAAATGCGAAACAGGCATTCCCACATTCCCGTTAGCCAATGTGAGTGTATGTTACAAATCATTGTTTTTTCACATTTCATTGTTACCAACTAGTTCTCTTAAAAAAATATATAAATATATATATATATATATATATATATATATATATATATATATATATGGAGAAGAACAGATGTAGTATTGATGAAATTGCTGTTGTGGATGTGAAAGGAAGAGGAGTCATCCAAATGTGTTATCAAGATCTTGAAGTTGAACTTGATCTTGAACTTTTTTCTAAAGACCTTCAAAAAATTTAACTACTGGGCTTCCCTTGTGGTGCAGTGGTTGAGAGTCCGCCTGCCGATGCAGGGCACACAGGTTCATGCCCCGGTGCGGGAAGATCCCACATGCCGCGGAGCGGCTGGGCCCGTGAGCCATGGCCGCTGAGCCTGCGTGTCCGGAGCCTGTGCTCCACAATGGGAGAGACCACAACAGTGAGAGGCCCGCGTACTGCAAAACAAAAAAAATTAACTACTATTTGCTTTTGACGGTTCAATCTTAGATGAGTCAAAGATCTGGGGACACGAAACCATGCTGGTAGGAATTGGCAGTGGGTCCTCCTTTTTTGACAAGAAATAGTTGATGTATTTTGATGTATTTTCCCACAGTTTCTACCTCTCTCTCTCTCTCTTTCTCTTTTTCACCATTAGGGCTAAGCCTTAGTAGTCATGAGTCATTGCACGGGTACTCTCAAAGTCCAGAGAAATTCATTAGTGGTGATATCCCTATATAAAGAGGTAAAATAAAACATTGTCTCAAATGGTTGCATGTTTTTGTGAAAAAATGAGAGAGGGCACATTTCACTATGAAATAGAGTGAAGGATGTTTTTCTGATTTAAATAGGCAGACCTATAGCCCTTTTTACTCTCTATGTTTGAGGAAGTTAAGTTCATGTCCCAATGATGAAGTCTAGTGTTCTGAGGCTTGAGGTGAGGAAACTGAAGCTCGGGGAGGAATTGAGACTTGTTCAGGGTCATACAATAAGCGAGTGTTGGACACAAATGAGGACCCGGGGTTATTAACCCGGGGTTCCATGTGCTTCATTTTATGGTACTATCAGCCCTCATCCAGGGGGTTCCCTATCAGGTCAAAATTAATGGCACCTTTTGTAACCAATGTTTTGTAATCTCCCTTTACTATGCTGGAATGAAAATGATAGATTATAAAAACTACATATATAATTTAGAGATAACATAACCTACCTACACACATAATTGGTAAACACACATACATAACTGCAGTATAAATGAGAAACAGGACACAGAGGATGCATGGCAGATAATCCCGTGTTGTACCTGAATACAGAAACTACTGTTGCCAGCTGATATGAATGTGTTGTGCTGCACTGGGCAGACAACTCAGATCCTATTAGTGGCATTTCCATCTTGTCCTGAACGCAGTCAAGTCCAATTTTTCCTTGGATTGCATGGTAGCAGCATGTTTGGAAAATCCAGGAAACGTCGAAACTGAGAAAAAAGGGTTTGCGATTATATATATAAAACAGGGTTAGGTTCTGGGCTTAGATAATTATTGACATGTTTTTCACCTACAAAAATGTCTAGTGGTGGATTTGAAAGTCCTGTGAGATACAGGGCAATCTTTTATAGGGTCCTGTTTACTACGGGACATCTCACATCCCTGACCCTTGCCCATTAAATAACAGTTATGCACCCCACAAACAGAGACATGTGCCCACAAAGTTTTGACACTCCCCTTAGTTGGTGATGCTACTGTCATTGAGAACCACTGTTCTAGACCTTTCTCAGCTTCATTCTTCATTCATTTGGTTGAATCTGTACTGCTGGAGAGATACCCCAAAGGATGGTGGGCTATTTTGAATCACTGGAAGCTATGCCTAATGACCCCAATTCCTGTGGACTTGCCCATTCTGTTTAAATAAGGAACATCCTTGCAGTGATTACTTGGGAGTGGATTCAGAGGAAATTCTGTGACGACCTGGGAATAATAATCCAAATGCCAACACAGGTACTCTCGAGCAAAAGCAAACCTCCCAATGGAAACCAGTAAGAGTGGGGACTGGGGGCCAGCCCTCAAAGCCTTTAGCGTGGCGAGGAACGATGACCCCAGAGGGGTACTAGGGCCCAAGAAACAAGTAACATAGAGCAGACCAGGCCCTGTCCTGTGCAATGAGAAGAGAGTGGGAAAGCTGGGCGTGGGGCCATTGTTATGCAAATGAACACACACACAAAAATCCCCAAACTCTGAGCGCTCCCTTGAACAGTGGCTTGAGAGAGTCCTCAAAGATGTTTTTACCACATGTGCAAGAAATTAAAATTAGGCTTAAGCTCATCTGAAGAGCCACTTTGACATTGCCATATGGTGGGAGCAAAGCTGCTTTTTGGATTTAGCAAACATCTTAAACTCTTTTTCAAATGATTTAGGTTCAGGAAGACCCCAAACATATTTTTTTTCTTCAAGTACCTTTTCCCCCCTCATTTTAAACCCTAGGGTATTTTGAAGAAAATGCAAGCCACATGGTTCTGATTCATTTACACTTAACTCATCAACATATTGTTTTGCAAGAGTCATTTAAAGTCTTTAAAAAGACTTTTTAAAATATATGTTAAATGTACATATATATACACACACACACCCCTAACAATTCTTCTGCTAAGGAATAAGGAACTACATTTTGCTAAGAATTAACTATCTCTAAACACCAAAGAAACAAAATCAGATGAATCCCTTCAAGTTCTCAACTTAGCAAAAGAAAGTTCCCCCTTCCAGCTAAAGGCAGGCGCCCCAAACGTTCGTGTGCCAGAATAGCTTAAGTCCCAGAGGGAGGAAGAGGGAGGCCCATAACTGTAGGACCAGGACAAAAAGATGTAGGGAGACTCCTTGAGGACTGGAGGCCAGAAGGCAGCCGAATGTGGATGCTGTCAGCTTTGCAGAGAGGTGCTAACAAAGGATTTAGATCTGTGCTTTTATGGAAATCTATCTTGTTCATGCTGGTAGGTTGCTTTGAGATAGATAGATAGATAGATAAGTAGATGGATACATAGATAGATAGATTGATTGACAGAATAGGTAGAGAGAATAGACAGAGATAGATAAATACAGATATATTATACATACATGTATGTGCATATATATATGTTTATATGTGGTATGTGAGATATATATATGTGTGTGTGTGTGTATATATATATATATATATATTCACCATCATCATTATTGTCATCATCTAGCTAAAAAAAAAATCCTTCTTCAAGAAATAAACAAACAAAAAAACCTTACAGGGAACATCAATATAGAAAGTAGATGAAATCAATATTTTTCACAGATTAAATTTATGACATTCAAATGTTAATGTGTACCAAACATAAAATCAGACACTGGAAAAGTGAGGCTGTTGTGATGAGCATAAAATGTGAAATCAGATATTAGCTATGGCTTTGGAAGTCTTGTACAAGTTCTTTCAACTTCTTGCTGTATAGTTCTTAGTTGTCACAATGTCAAGACACTATGGATTAAGAGACATTTAGTAACTGCAAATGGTAACATTAAAAAAAATGATACTTTACAATCTCAGGATATCCTTCAGTCAACCTGATCTAGAGGAGTGAAAGGACAATAAGAAATTCATGCTTTCGGATTGCATCCCTAAAATATTTAGTAACTATGGCTTGTTGTATGTGCAAGTTAGCTGAGAAGTAACTTAATTTACTTCCAGAGCAATAAATACCCAAAATAAAATGTTACCCAACATAATATGGTCCACATTCAATTTCTATTGCAACCCAGTGTCTTAAGGCAAATCCTAGCCACAAACATATCTCTATCCTCAAGACAAAACAAACAAACAAAACAAACAAACAGAACACCAATGAATTAGTACTACCACTTATCCGTAAAGATGCATTTGATACAAGTAGCAGAAAAGTTGACCAGTAGTGGCATAAGCAATTAAGATATTTAATTATCTCACATGTTATTATTAAAGGGAAAAAGAAGAAAGATAACATGATTTTTGTCCTTAAAAAAGCACCGTATCTGCTTTCTACATTGTGAATGAGTTTACTTGTGTCTTGCACATGTGAAACATTCCTCCAAAGTATGGATGGATTTGATTTGACAAGAGGATGACCAGGTGTTAAGATAGAGAGACAGAAAGGCAAGAAAACATTATCATAACCTCCAAGGTGCATGACCTGGCATTTCCAATTTAAATCTCCCTTCCCTTGTCTCTCCTCCCACCTGAATCAGAGATTCACTCTGTGGACCACCACCTACAGAGAGAATTTAACTGCACCGACTAAGCTCCAAGTCTTTGTCTGGGCTGTTCTGTCTGTTGACTATCTTGCAGATACTGAAATCCAACCCAACTTTCTATCTACTAAAAGCTGACTCAAATTCCTGATCACCATGAAGCTTTCCCCAGTCCTCCACACCAGAATTAATCACTGTTTGAGTCTCTCCTTAGTAACTCTACTGTAACTACTAATACTTTTTTTTTTTAATTGGGGTATAGTTGCTTTACAATGTTGTGTTAGTTTCTGATGTACAGTGAAGGGAATCAGCTGTACGTATACACATACCCCCTCTTTTTGAATTTCCTTCCCATTTAGGTCACCACAGAGCGTTGAGTAGAGTTCCCTGTGCCATACAGCAGGTTCTCATTAGTTATCTATTTTATACATTGTAGTGTATATATGTCAATCCCAACCTCCCAATTCATCCCGCCCCCCTCTTTTCCCTCTTGGTGTCCATATGTTTGTTCTCTATGCCTTATTAATCATTGCTTGGGGTGATTTGATGACTTGTGTCAAATCCTGTGCTGAAAACTTTACAAACATTATCTCATTTAATACCCATAACAATCCATTGAGATCATTTCCTCTTCCTCCCCCTCCCCCCCTCCTTTTTCTCTTCCTTCTTCTCCTTCTTCTTTTGCTTCAACATCAGCATCATTTTCTCCCCCATCTCCTCCTCCTCCTTCTCTTTCTTCTTTATCATTATTCTCACTTTATAAGCAAGGAAACTGAGGTTTAGAGAGGCTTAACAACTTATTTAAGCTCACACATCAGGCTAAGTGAATGAACCAGGCTTTGAACCCTAGTCTGACTTGAACTCCCTCCGTCAACTTCTGTCAACCATTCTGCTCTACAGCATCTCTGCCCTCCGCCCTTTAGCCATGCTTCACAGCTAATGGTATACCTGCCACCTCCCCTGCCAGCCTATCAGATATTTATGGGCAGTGATTTTGTATTCTTCAACTCTAAATCTCAGTGTGGGGCACTGTGCCTGGCACACTGCAGGCCTTGGCAAATATCAATATTAACACTTGTTTTAAAAACTATTTTTGAAGGGGAAAATCATTTCCATGGCTAAAAAACCACAAGTTAAAAAGGAGAATAGAATGAAAAGTCTTTTATTCCTGACCCCCAGGCACCCGCTTCCCCACTTCTCTGAGCCAATTGGTTATACTGATTTCTTATTTATCTTTCTAGAAATATTTTATGCACATACAAGAAAATACGTACATACACCTCTTTCCTCCTTTGTAAATATAAGTTGTAGTGCACTTGTAAATACTGTTCTGTGCTTTTATGGTAGCTATTTGTTATTGTTGTTATTACTATTAGCTATTATTCATCTTATTGACAAGGCTATCTAAAAAAAAACCTGTTGACCTTTCCTTCTGCACTCAGCGTAAATATTTATTGAGGTCTGACTCAAGTTGGAATGACAAGAAGAGTCCCTTTCTTGCAGTATCTCTGTATGTTCATTGCTGTCCCTCCCAATTAGACAGGAGGTCCTCTGGGCAGCCCTGGGATCTAGTTCCCAGTTCTTTCTACCCTCTACCCAGTCAGGAATCCCCAGGGTTTGTTAGTCTGGCTTATACCCCAGAGGGAGGCACTGAAGGCCCAGCCTCCAACATTCTGAACGTGGCCAGAAGCACGAACTCATGATGCTTATACATTTCAGCCGGTAAGTCTGGGTAGGGCACAGTGGATTTGGAAACTTGAAACTACACAGGAGCTCTTGATCAATACTCAATGGTTTCCCAGCCTCCATATGGAATTCTAACATGCCCTCTCTTTAATCTTGTAAGTTCTCTCTGGTTTTATCTTTGATTGGCAGTCTCACTTCTGCTTTCTGTTCCAGTGTGTGAAAGCCAGAGGGTGTCTGAGCAAATCGGTAGCTTTCTCTCCCTTCCATCCGATGGTTCCATCAACACCACTTGAGTTGAGGGAAGAGGCAAATACTGTGGCATCATTTTTTGCTTCTGGTAGAACATTCCTTTGTCCTGTTCCCGTGATGGCTTTTCCCAACCCTTAGAATTTAGCAAGGCTAAAAGAAAGGGAGGTGTGGGGGCAGCTGAAGTCCACAGGTTTCCAACAGCAGGCTGCTGTTTCTACAAAGGAGAGTGGTTTCCTTGGGCTTCTCTCTCTTCTCCAAACCTCTTCTCTGTGTCTCCAATTTTTATACCTTAAGCCCCTGTTCTATCACCCAAGATGGCTGGCAGGGTACTGGCAATCTCTGACTCAGAGTTTGTTTTTTACACTCTCTCTGCCTCCTGAGTCTAGCTGTTTGCCCACGCTAAAAACTGATTTCACCATCAGCCGCCTACTCGAGGTTACATTTTCCGGTGCAATTTCCTTGAAATAATCCCTCTCTCCCCCAAGCAATCTTCACGACTGGAGTTTACACCTCTTCTTTTCCCACCCCTGTCCCCTGGGTCCCTCTCCACATAATTCCCCATTTCCCCTCCCCACGATGACCCTACTTTTCCAATGAAGACTTGCAATCTGTAATCATTTGGGAGAGCTGATGTCTAAGCTAGCAGCTTCTGTTGAGTAGGTTTTAAGGGCCCAGACATTTTTATATGAATTCAGATTGCTGGAACACCCAACCACTGAGGGTTTTATGTACTATTGGCATAGACATCTCTGCCAACTAAACTTCAAGAAGTTTATAGGTTTGGTAGAGTTACACGGCAAGTCTTGGAAGGCTTTCATGAAGTTATGTAATCTTTGGAAGAAAAAAGGGTGGTGTGGGGTGTGTGTGTTTCCTGCCGCCTTGTTTTTCTTCTTTAAGAAAAAGAAAATCTTAATACAAAGGAATGTGTGAAAGGCACAAATATAAAAGCTCCAGGGCCTTTGGATGACTACTGAGGAGTGAAAGGCCAAAATGTGTTCAGCACAATTGTCTCAATTCAAGCGCTAACAAGATGGAACAAGTCTTCAGGCTCCCTGGGGATTTGGGCTGCACAGTCTGCTGGATCATTCCCTGTCCTGAACTTCTTCATAACGTGCATCCCAATTGGTATTAATGAATTAATTATGTAATTATTGGTTCAATAGCTGCCTTTCCTGGAAAAATAAAAGCTCCATGAGGCTAAGCTGCCTACCCTCATGTTTAATCACTATGCAGGCAGACCTCAGAGATCCTGTAGGTTCGGTTCCAGAGTACCACAGCAAAGCAAGTCACAAGAACTTTTTGGTTTCCCAGTGCATATAAAACTTATATTTACACTAAACTCTAGACTATTAAGTGTGCAATAGAATTATGTTTGAAAAAACAATGTCCCTACCTTAATTTAAAAACCCTTTATTAAAAAAACAAACAAACAAACAAAAACCCTTTATTGCTAAAAAATGCAAACCATCATCGGAGCCTTCAGCAAGTCGTAATCTTTTTGCAATAGTAACATCAAAACATCACAGATCACCATAAAAAATATAATAAGAATGAAAAAGCTTGAAATATTGTGAGACTTACCAAAATATGACACAGAGACACGAAGTGAGCAAAGGCTTTTGGAAAATGGTGCCAATAGACTTGCTTAACACAGGGTGGCTAACAAACCTTCCATTTGTAAAAAAATGCAGTATCTGCAAAGTGCAATAAAACAAGGTATGCCTGTATACCAGTCCAGCAGAGCATCTGACATGCAGTAGGATTCCAGCAAATATCTGTTTGATGAGTGAACAGATCTGGGTCCATAATTGCATTCCTGGCATCTAGCATGCTTGGCACATAGGAGGAGCCAGTAGATATTTGCAAAACAAATGAATGGCTGAAGGCTTGTTTCAGGTCAAACTGCTTTGTCTTTTGAGGGATTTTGGACTGTGTCCTGGACATTGAGATTGCCACATTATGGAAATGCTGAAGTCTGTTATCGTCCACTGAACTGTCTTAAAAATTATAAAGCTCACATTTGCACAGTGATTTATAGCTACAAAGATCTTCCACAATTTCAGAATTGCATTTTATTCAATTCTCACAATGACACCATAGAGTAGGTTTTATTGTCATCTCTTCTGTATGGGTCAGAGAACAGTTGTCCAGAAAGTTAAAGGGAACTATCAAAAGTCAAAAGGGTACATAGACTGCTAAGCATTAGGCTGGACATTTGATCTTTAAGTATTGAATTTTTCCTTTGTAGTAGTTTGGAGCGGCTAGGCTCTGTTGCTGTACCAGGTTAACCAAAAGGTCTCTGAGGCTTATCAGAATACAAGTTTATTTCTTGCCCATTTAACATGTCCCAGGTTTCCCCAGAGCTGTGAGTTTTCAGAACTGAAAATCCTGACACTCAGAACTCCTTGAATCCCAGGCAAACCGGGGTGTTGGTCATCCTGCTTATCCAATAATGATGCAAATTGGGCAGTTTCCCACCATTTTGTAGGTATGCCTTCACATGGCTTCTGAGATCCTAACAGGAGAAGAAATGACTAGAGAGCCACATGGGATATTTTTATGGTCTAGGTGTGCAAATAGCTTATAAGGCTTCTGCTCACTTTCCATTGGCTAAAACTCAGTCATGTGGCTCCGATCTAGCTGCAAGGGAATCTGGGAAATGTAGTTTTCCTGTGTGTACAGGAAGTGTGTTTCCACCTCACCATACTCTGTTATGTCTCTCACCTGGTGTTTTCTACAAGGTCCAATATGGTCCCTTGTAATCTGGTGAAGCACAAACTGTACTTTTCAAAATATAACCTTTATTGTACTCTGTGCTCTCTAATAATTAAGCAATTCATGTTATTATGGGAAACACAGAAAATATAGCTAAGGAAAGAGAACAAAAATAAAATCACCCCAAATATCACCATTGCCACAATATAATATTAACATTTTTGTGTATCCTTTTTACATTTTTTCCTATGTATGGAGCCATAATTTTTTCCACAAAAGTATCATAATATATTTACAATTTTACATCTTGTTTCCTCACCACCTGTAAGATTTTTTGGATTATCTTTTCATAGCTATCTATACACTTTTTGATGGCAGAATCGTATTTTATTTTATAGATGTACCATAATTTATTAAGAGAGTCTCATTTTGAGGGGTACTTTAGTTAAGTGGACAGGCTCTGGAGCCAAGGTCCCTGGATCTAAATGCTGGCTCTAATATCATTGTTACACTTGAGTAAAAGAAATCCATACTTGGACAAATATCATATGATATAACTTACATGTGGAATATAAAAAAATATAAAAAAATACAAATGAATCTATATACAAAACAGAAACAGACTCACAGATATAGAACACAAACTTTTGGTTATTTAATAACCAAATCCCATTAGGAGTATGGGATTAACAGATACAAACTACTAAATATAAAATAGAAAAGCAACAAGGATTTAATGTATAACACAGGGAATTGTATTCAATATCTTGTAATAACCTGTAATGGAAAATAATCTGTTATGTGTGTGTGTGTGTGTGTGTGTGTGTGTGTATATATATATATATATATATATATATATATATATATATATATATATATATATATATATATATATATATATATATATAAACTCAGTCACTTTACTGTACACCTCAAACTAGCACAACACTGTAAATCAACTATACTTCAACTTAAAAAAAGAAAAGAAAAGAAATCTATACTCTGGACCCATACTCGAGAGGGTTCTGCTCTGGCCCTCCTCCTACCCCATGTCTTCCCATGGAATGATGAGTCTGTGGAGTGAGAAGATATAGTTTTTCAGAACCCATGTTCCCTTCTGAACCACACCGCAGATACCTGAGACTCTGGAAATTCTCACTCTCACAGCCCCGAATCTGCTTCTAGGACCTGTGTTGGCATCTTCCTGGGGAAGAACTGTGCTTCCAGTGTGTATACCCCTAGACCTAAGAGGTGTCGGGGGGCCCTGTTTAGATGGAGGGGTCTCAGTGAAGCTTGGATGTGATGGCTGGCATCATGGCCGCACATATCTGTATGTGACCCTTAATTTTGGGTGATGGAACCAGGAGTGGGAAGTGAAACTGAGTAACTGTTGGCTGTGGGATGGCTTACCTTCTGCCACCATATCCAGGCACAGAACTCCAGGGAATGTGAGGGTTCAACATTGAGTTGACCTCCCAGGTCATCATGAAAGCATATTTGTCCAGACCAGAGGATAGAAAGCATATAACAGTGTAACAGTTGATTAGCTTTTTAAATAACTTTTCAAATCGTCTGTAGGTCTCCATGTTTCCCCTTATATAGTTCCATAGTCACACGCTGTGTAACTTTGGTTGGTTGCTTAACCTTTCTGGGCCTCAGTTTTGTTAGCTCTAAAATGGGCCAAATAAAATAGTACCAACCTCATAGGTTTGTTGTGGGGGATGAAATGAGCTAACATAGACCAAACACTTAAAATGGCAACTGGGCACATGGGCACCATTTTTTAACATGATAATTGTTATTGTTGTTATTACTGTTGTCGTTATCATTATTTTTTTGTTAAATATTCATTCCCCCCAGTCTTTTCTGACCTAAACAATAATTCAGTGAGCACCTTTTTAACTGAATATCTGTGCACATCCATAATTATTTCTTTAGGGCAAAAAAAAAAAAAATCCCGCATTTGTTAGACAGGAAATTTTAGGGTCAAAGAGGGTACACATTTTCAAGTCTTTTGATATGTTAATGAGCCGCTTCTAGAATTAAATTGGTTGAACATATTATTCATTAGTTATAATTCCCTGACCATTCAGGGTTTGGACACTAAATCATCTAGGTTGTTAGTGACATTTTGAACTTAAACTCTTAGCGAGAAAAAATAAGTCCATGAATGAAAAGCTGGATTAACCTGAACAACAACTAATTAATAGCAGTCTGCTGGTCCAGGAAATCAAAAAGCATATAATGAAGGCAAAGGCAAAGGCTAGAAGTTCTTTAGTTGACTGTTGACTGTGTTCAGTATAGAGAACATTCTTTAGATCATTTCCTGTTCTTGGAAAAGGCTGGGGCTGCAAGGTTTTATCCCATCCTCCCTACCCCCTTTCCAGCTTACCTCACGTGCCTTCCCACACAAGGGTTTTCATCCTGTGTGTGGGGGAATTCTGCATTCACTTTGCTCATCTTTCCCTTGAGAAGTCAGTACGCTTCTGTGACTTACTGTCAGCCCCTGGCAGATGGAGGTTCAGAGAGGTAGCTGTGGCAGGCGGAGCTTTAGGGCAGGTGTTATTTCCTTTTGGAAATGAGCTCTGGGAAGGTGACAGAAGCCCATGGAGTTGCGTTTGGGGTTTAGTTACTCCAGAAACCCCAGGAGGACAGTATATCTCATGCATTTTCATCAGACTTTTGGAAGGGCTCCTCTCCACCGAGCGTGGGAAATAGGGAACACGTGAATAGAGCTGTGCTGTTGCCCGGGTCTAATCTGTTCTTTCTCCCCACTTCTCTGTGCCCAAGACACTAACCGGCATGGGCTGCCTCAATGGACCTTTTGCCCTCTGGCTTCCATTTGGGTTTAGCCAATGGGAGGCGCCAGCTGGAGAGGTGGAGCGAGGGAGGAGAGAGCGGTTGGTGTACTTCATTCTATGGTTCCCTCCTTTCCAGGTGGCAGGTTTTCAGTGGCTGCTTTTCTATAAGAAAAGCCACCTTTCTTCTCATAGCTCTTCTGCAGCTTCACCAAGTTCTGATAACCTTGCAGGTGTAAGTGGAGTAGATAGCATCTTCCTGATTTTCCAGAAGGTTCTGCACCATTGCTAGTTCATTTCTCTGAACATGGTCCACAAGGTTATGAAGAAACACTCCCCTTTGGGGTATGCTGGGTCCTGCCAGGGCTCTGTTTTGAGGCAGTATCTCTGTGGATTGGCCAAATTCCAGAAGTGGGCCATGTTCATGCTTTTCACAGCACGGCCAAGGAGCAATAGAATGTAATGGTTAAGAGATTGGGCTCTGGAGTCCAAGAGGTTGAAGTCCTGTTTCTATTACATTCTAGTTGTGTGACCTTGTACATGTGACTTCATCTTGCTAATCCTCAGTTTCCTCATCCCTAAAATGGGGACAGTAATAACACATACGTCCTTGGGTTGCTTTGATGAATCATTGAGAAGGTGCCTCTTAAGTACCTGGCATTTTAGTGCTGTTACTACCTGTTCCATGTATCGATTACGCATAACCAACCACCCTAAAACTCAGGGGCATGTGAGGCTGCCTATGAGCCTGTTTGGGGGCAGGATTTTGTGGGGATGACTCATCTTTGTTTCACACATTGCTTGGGGTCTCCATTGGGATGACTGAATTGTCTGGGGGACTGACCGGCCATTGCTGTCTTCTTGTATAATCTCAAGGTTTCCCATGTGGTCTCTCCACACAGAAATCTCAGGGTAGCCTGACTTCTTACACAGCAGTGGGCTGGGTGGAAGATCAAGGCTTCTTATGGTCAAGTCTAAGAAGTGCCAGGACCTTTTACCACATTCTGTCAGTCATACAAACCAGTAAGGCCAGCATAGGTTCCAGGATAGAGGACTTAGACCCCACTTCTCAATAGACAAAGAGGAAAGGGTCTGTGGTCATCTACATTATTATTCACAGAAGGGCCCGGGGCGGGGGGTGGGGGCGAGGGGTTGTGGACTACAAGTAAAAAGGAAAATTTGGGAATTTCAAGCTGACTCTTCCTGTTTTAGAATGTAGCTACCATCAGTGACTATTTACTTTATATAGGTCATGGTATCAGGCACTAGATGAATCAGAAATCCTGTTTGTAAGTGACAGAAGTCCAATTCAAGTTATTCTTAGCAAAAAAAAAAAAAAGATAATAATAATGGTAGGAGTGTATTTATTGGCTCATGTAACTAGGAACTCCCCAAAATATGACTTGATCCAGGTCTTATGGATTCATCAGGCACTGTCTCTCCAAATCTCAGACAGACTCACTCCACATGATGGAAACCCACATTTCACATTCTCCAGCTCCTAGAGAAAAGTCCTGGAAGAATTTGGATAATTTGGTTTCAGTTACGTGCCCACTAGTATAGTGATGGGTTGCCAATAAAGAAGAGGGGTTCTGAGACCATCAGAGGAAGGGGAATAAGGAAGCTGTCCTGCAGAGACAAGACCACTGTGGTCAGTCTATTACGGGCACTTCATACGCTCTTGTACTGATGCAATTCTGATGCTAATCATGTAGAATTCGTGCAGACCCTACAAGATAAGGGTACAGTCCCCAACAAGACTGCCCTTGTTTCAGATGCCAGTCACAAGCTCAGGGGTCCCCAGGCCACCCATAGGTTTGACCATCTGGTTTTTAAACTCAGGGGTCCCATGATTTCCTCAGGTTGGATAATTCACTGGACTGATTCAAGGAACTCAGGAAAGTGCCATAGTCATGATTACAGCCTTATTGTAAAGGATACAAACCAGGACCAACCAAATGAGAAGACACACAGAGTGAGATCTGGGAAGGTTCTGAATGCAGAATTTTCATGCCCTTTCCTCATGGAATCAGGATGTATCACTCTCCCAGCACACTGATGTGTTCGACAAACAGGAAATTCCACCAAGCTTTGGTGCCTAGAGTATTTATTGGGATTTCATTACATAAGCATGATTGATTCAATCACTGGACATGTGTTTGAACTCATTCTCCAACTGCCCTCCTCTTCCCTCAGGTCAGGCTGGCTCCAAGCCCACCCCTCTCATGGTCTTTCTGGTTGACCAGTCCCTATCCTGAGTCATCTCACCTCTTAGCACAAACTCAGGTATGATTCAGGGGGCTCATGAATAACAAGGGCACCCCTATAATTCAGGAAATTCCAAAGATTTAGAGTCTCCAACCCACGGACAAAGGTCTGTCAAATTCTTTATTATACAATACATGCATTATTTCATTTAACATACAAAATTTCCATAAGAAACATCATTGTGCCCACTTAAAAATGAAGGCATTGTGGATATCCTAAAATGTACAGGATTTGAGCCCGAGTTTTCTTGAGCCCACGTTGGAATGTTTTCCTTACTATCTCCCAATGTCTGCCTTTAATGAGAAACCTACTTTGCTCAATGAAATGCCTCAATGTCCCCCATCTCCAATGGGGGAGTCCTAATTATTCCATGCTAAATGAATAGTACAGTTTAATGAGAGAATTCAACTTACTCTTTTTTTTTCTTGCAAAGGATTCTGGGAGTTAAAAGATCTGAATTCTTGTCCCAGTTCTGCCCATTAAGTACAGTTGGATGAATGACTTTACCTCTCCAGGCTCCAATGGAAAAATAAAGAGACTGAACTAGCTGTCTCAGAGTGTCTTAGAAAGCTCTAAAATTTTCAGAACTCACTGTTACTAAACTCTGTAAGTTGGAGGTATCATTTACTGTTGGGATGACCTAAGAAAATTAATTATACCTTCCAACAGGGGAACTCCACATCCAGACATTCCTTCTTTTATTCACCCTTCCACAAATATATTTTTGAGTACTTGTATATACCAGGGAGTGCATTAGATGTTGGGGATACAGCAAAAGAAAGGCATACATGGAGCTTACCCTCAAGGAATTGAAGAATGTTTAAGTCGAACATTAAACCAACCATTCAAAACATGATAGAAGAAGTGGGGTATTTGGGGCATATGATAGGGGACCTAACTTCATATAGGATTGAGGATGTCTTCCAAGAAGGAGTGGCATTTAAACTGAAACCAAGAGGATTTGAAAATATTAGCAGGCTTAAAAAAAAGGTCAGTCACTGTGTCCCAGGATATTCCAAGAATCCCCATGAAGGCCAAAGGTTGGCACATCAAAGCTTTCCCTTAATAGAGGGAATAACTGCCCAGCCTCTATTTGGCCCTCAAATTTTCTGATAGAATGAGTGACTGCATGACTATATATTCATTCCTTAATTAAAATGTAAGCATCTTAGGGACAAGGCCAATGGACGCTTCTAATCCCACAACCCAATGCTGGGAACACTTCAGTTTTTCAATACATTTCATTTAATAAGTAGTTATTGGTGTCTATGAAAGTTGGTGGAGGGAGGAAGCACAACTTAAAATTAATATTTATTGAACACTTCCTATGTGCCCAGCATTGTTCTAATTGCTAATATGACAGCTCACATAATTCTAATAACAAACATCTGTAAAATGCCCCCATTTCACAGATGAGGAAACTGGGACACAGGGAAGCTAAGTAACTTCCCAATGTTCACACAGTTATTAAGTGGTAAAGCTAGGATTGAAATGCTGGCAATCTTCTCTTGGCTATTATTATCAATACATCATGCCAACCATGTTGGAACAGGAAGATAAGTGAGATCTCATTCTTCAACTCAAAAGAATATCACATAGGGCTTCCCTGGTGGCGCAGTGGTTGAGAATCTGCCTGCCAATGCAGGGGACACGGGTTCGAGCCCTGGTCTGGGAAGATCCCACATGCCGCGGAGCAAGTAGGCCCGTGAGCCACAACTACTGAGCCTGCGCGTCTGGAGCCTGTGCTCCACAACAAGAGAGGCCGCGATGGTGAGAGGCCCGCGCACCGTGATGAAGAGTGGCCCCCGCTTGCCACAACTAGAGAAAGCCCTCACACAGAAACGAAGACCCAACACAGCCCTAAATAAATAAATAAATAAATAAATAAATTTTAAAAAAAAAAAAAAAAAAAAAAGAATATCACATAATCAGATGTTTTGACTCTAAAGCCCACCTGGACCAGATGTATTGAGACAGACAGTAAGGAAAAATATCAGCTAACATTTAAAAAATGTGCTTATGTACCGAACATTATGGGAAGGAAACGGTTAGTTTGTATAATCTCCCTTCATTCTCCAATTAACTCTAGATATAGGCGCTGTTATTATAAATCCTATTGAAACAGAGGTTCTGAGAGGGTAAATAACTTGCCCAGGCTCACCCAGCAGAAGGGGACAAGGTCTAACTAGTCCATGCAAGTGCAAGACTCTATCCACTTAACCGTTTAACGCTAAAGCCAGGGTAGACACAACCCTAGATGGGATACCGTTGGAAACATGGCAGTGCGGCTCAGCATTTCATATATTTTTAAGGACCGATGCTCACTGGAGGTCTCTGACTGGGTCCAGACACAGCCTGGAGCCATGGAGGTGTCTGCCTCTGCCGATAAGTCCCTCCCGGCTCTGTACAGACAGCCAAATGTCTCACACCCTCCCGTGGCTCCTGGAGAAATCACTTTCACACTCAGGGGAGGTGGAGACGTTCTTATCTTGACACTTCAAAGAAAGCCTTCTCCCTTGACATCTCCCTGCCCAAAACAACGCTGATGTGGAAGCCGGGTGATGAAGGGTTTGCTTCGTCTCTTTGATCCTGGGGCAAGCTGGGCCACTCCTCCTCTTCCAGGCCTGAGGAATGCTGGGCCCCACTGACTTTGCTTCTTGCTTCCTATGATATTTACAGCTTCCAATGCCTCCTTTACTTACTCAGTTTTGTCCAAAGAAAATGGCCAGGAGTTAAAGACCAGATTTCAAAAACGAAAAGAACCATGTATCTGGTGGTAGAGTAGGAAATGGTTTCACCACCTGGATGGTTCTGATGTCGTTCAATGCTTCTTAATACCCACGTTCCAATTATGTTTCTGCTGTAGCCTCTGGTTCATAATTTGGGTATCATGCACCCCCTTGATAATCTATTGAGAGCTATGAACTCTTCAAAAAAATCACATGCAGACAGGGCAATTGGTGAATGCAGTTTCAAAGGGCTCCCAAGCCCCCTGAAACAGTCGCTGGTTTCCCTGGGGGTCCATGTATTCAAGTTAAGACCTTTTAAAACACAACCATTGCCCCTCAGAACAGGGTAGTGGCTAAGTAGCCTACTCTAGAGTTAGGCAAATCTGAGTTGAAATCCATGCTGTGACCGTTTCTTCCCACTTCAGTCAATTACCTAATCACTCCGACCCTCAGTTTCTCTGTTGGTAACTTCTAGCCCACATCTTATATTGTTGTGAGGATGACAGGAGTTCATGAATGTGGAATGTTCATCATATGTGTCATTGGTGGTAACCACTATTACGATATGATTCCCTGCCTCTTCTGATCCTGCCCCAGGAAGGAGACTCTCAAGAGAGGAAACACTTTATATACTCAGGCTTCAGTTTTCTCCTCTGACAAATGAAATAGCCCTGACACATAGCCCTATCCTGCCGACACACCACCTTGACTAGGAGGCACAGCCAAGCTAAGAGAAAGGAGAGGGTTCTGTTAATTACAGATGCCATGAATGTGTGTCTCTGGTATGATTATCATTCTTTAACATGGAAAGTTTTGTTGATCTGTAGTTGGGGAGCTTCCAAATCTATAGGCATATGGGGCTCCCTTGAAATTCCAAGAAGAGGGAGAGCAAGAAAACTAGCTTTTTGGTGGGTGACTAATCCCAAATAGTTGTGTGATGCTAATTAATATTTCACAAAATTCATCACGTCAAAGCCATATTCAAGGATTCTCTCCCTTGACTTCCTAGAAGGGAAGATACCACAGATATAAAGGAATTCCTTTAAATTTCAAAGGAGAGAGGAGAGAGATGGGGACTTGAATATTCATTGAGCCAGCACATGTACGTAAGCCCAACTCAGCACACCTAAGCAGCTCAAGAGAAGGTTACAAGGCAAACACACTGATGAAGAAAGAAAAAGTGATCCATAGAAGGAAGAAACTCTGATCCCCAGAATGCACCCAGCATCCATCCATTCCCCAGTGGACTAATTGCATTTTGAATGACAGGCGCTGTCATAGACCCTAGAGAAACCAGGATGGATAAGAGTCTGGCTTGGCCTAAAGAGCTGCCAGAATAATGAGAATAATAATAACCATCAAAGCAGGCATCATGCCCCGCTCTTTACCTGCATCAATTCACTCAACAAATATGTACAGAACACTTCTTATGTGTTGGGTGCTGTTGTCAAACCCCTTCCCTTTCCCTGTCTTCCTGGACCCTGATGGAATCCTTTTATCTTTGGCATGAATACATGAGGGAAGATAAAGATGAAACCAGACAGAGAGGCATAGAAAAGCCAGCCAGGTGAGGAGGAGAGAGGGAGCTGTCAGGCAACAAAATTTAGAGGACTCTTGTCCGTCCAGTTCTATGAAGACACAGTTTCACCGTCCACATCATTAGCAGACAGTTGCATGGGGTTGTGGGCTAATTTATGACTTGGAGATTGCTGCCTGTAGCATAATTCACCCAGGGAAGTAAGGCCTATGTCAATATATGTTTAAGTAAAAAGGTTCTGGAAAACCCCCAGGGGTCAAGCTGGGAAAGAGGCCTCCGACTGCCAAGAAAGGAGAAGCAAGGGTGGAAACTGATGGCAGGGAGAAAGGAAGGGAGGTGAGAAGCACTGAAGCTCAGTAAATACAACTATTTTATGCCCAAATGCAGTTCTATAGCCACATGAGAACCAGAGAAGCTAAGGAAATGAACTTGGAGTTCATCTGCCTGCTTCCTTTTGTTTAATCTATTTAATGCACTAATCTATTCAATGTGTTTCAATGTATATGGATTTAATATACTTACTAAATTGATTGTGTATTTAAGAGGACAAATGGCAAAATCACGTATATATGCAAATCTATGTATATACATCCTTATCTATCTATCTACAAATAGATACCTAGTACTTTGATATAAGAAATAGTATATTTCTGAATATACTATTATATTCTGAAATATACTGAAACAACAGAGTTTCAGTTTTTACTATTTTATTTGACAAATTCTTTAATGGTTAGTTCTCAAATGGATCTGAGACAGTTACAATATTTATTTACACATATACACTAGTTATGGCAATGAAATCAGTGAAGCATTGCATTAAGAGCTAGATATGTAATCTCTCATCTGATTGCTGAGAATAACCCTGCAAAAGGCATAGTGTTAGCCCCATTCTATAGATGAGAAAACTGAGGCTCAGTGAGGAGATTATTCCACTTACACTCTGACTCTCCATTTTCCCACGTGCAATATGGGTTTAATCCTGCCTGCCCTCAAGTATATTGCAGCTCCTCTCAGATTCTTAGCCTCGTCTTCTCTAAAATGATTGTTTGAAGGATGGTAAGAGATGGGCGAGTACAACCAGGCTCTAGACTTGCATGTGGAATAAGTGATTTTCCCAGAAACTTCTCAATGGGTGGATAACCCGGGTATAATGGCAGCTAAAGTTATCACATGTCTGCTGTTTTCCAGAACCAGAAAACAGTCATTTTAACTCCAAGACTAGAGACTTATTTTTCAAAGGTTAAGTAGAGAAGTGGGGAGATAAGGATGAAGTGTGCAGGTATTATTACCCCACTTGACAGAACAATATATTGATATAGAAAGGTTTCAGCATCCTTACTTTGCAAGCCAGCATGCCTTCCAGACCTAGCTACTTAGCTACATCCCTTGGAATTTAAACATCTACAGATCTTCTCTCCATCTGTCTAATCTATATGAATCTTAATGTCCTTATCATTTCAGGTAGTTCTGGCATCACATTTTTTTTTTTTTTTTTTTTTTTTTTTGCGGTACGTGGGCCTCTCACTGTTGTGGCCTCTCCCATTGCAGAGCACAGGCTCCGGACGCGCAGGCTCAGCAGCCATGGCTCACGGGCCCAGCCGCTCTGCGGCATGTGGGATCTTCCCGGACCGGGGCACGAACCCGCGTCCCCTGCATCGGCAGGCGGACTCTCAACCACTGTGCCACCAGGGAAGCCCTCGAATCACATTTTTGATGCTCTGTATCTGGGTTCTCTTCCCAGGAGTTTCTGGAACTAGGCTCAAACATCATGCCTAGAAACCCAAATCATCATTTATGTTATAAATTCCCTTCCTTCTTTTATTCTAATCCATCGTCCTGGTAAATTTTGGGAAACTGAACTACAGGATGGCTGAACTACTGTGAGGGGACGTTGCCACCCCCATTTTCACTACACGAAAAAATTCAGAGCCACAAATGAAATCCTAACTGCCTTAAGTCTTCAGATGGAGCATGAAAGATGGGCCAAACGTTTTTCCAGAGCCAAAATTGGAGATACAAATCTGGCTCAGTGCTAGGATTTAAAGATTTAACAAAAATACAAGATGCTAGGTGAATTTAAATGCAGAGAAATGATGACTAAAATTTTAGTGTAAGTATAGCTCTTGTAATATTTGGGATACACTTCTACTAAATAAATTAATTTTTTAGTTATCTAAAATTCAAATTTAGCTGGATATTCTGTAGTTTATCTGGCAATCCCAGTTGGATCCAAAGCTTGAACATTGATGTGAATTTAGAAGAAACTATAAATGAATGGTAAATTATAGAAAATGGGTAGATCAAGCCCAAATATTTCAAGGTGGAATGTCTAAGCAAACTTCTCCTGTGGCTACCTTGAGTATGAAAATAGCCAACACTGACTAATTCCAGGCATGAGTCTCTAAGATAAGCACGTTACATGCAGGCACTCAGCAGCTTACCACAACTCCGTGACATGGGCACTAACAGTGTCCCCATTTTGCCGAATGGAAAACCGAGGTCTGGATATCTTACAACCAATAAGTGGATTTTACTAAAGCTAGAGTGTTTTAGGAATCAATAGGACCAGACCCTTTGGTATTTCTTATAGATCACAGAGGTACAGAGACTGAAGGTCACTTGCCCCTGGTCCCACACTGGTCGTCAACAGAACCAGGGTTCTGACCCCGTCTGTGTGCTTTACCACTCCTTTCTAATTTCTTCCAAATCTACACCAGCTTTGATCCAACTCAAGTTCCACTGAACCAGCTTTAGAGAAATTGAATTTCCTTAATAGGTTTTCCTAGACAATTGGCTTGAGAGCCAGGAAAATTCCAGGAGAGAATTAGGTAGATGTTAGGAGTCCTCCATTCTGTTTCTGGCTCTGCCACAAACGGTCTGTGCAGACCTGGGCAAATCGCTTGCCCTCTCAGAGCCTCAGTGTGGGGTCTGGCAAACAAAGGGGGACCTACACAGCGACCCCCAAAGTCCCTTCTGCAGTAGCACTGTGCAGTTCTAAGATGCCCAATCTCCTGCAAGCTTCTGCATTGGAACCCAGCCCTTACACACCCAGCATTTTAGGCTGATACAATAGACAGCAGACAAATCCCATTACAGACCACTCTGTGAGTCTCCACTTTGTCACTGACTGTTATGTGACCTTAAATAGGCATTCTCCCCTAATCTCCATGGGCCTGGCCTCTCCTATTAGCAGCTGGAGACAAGGATATTTACCTGTAATAAAGCTCTTTGAGCTCCTCAGATAAAGAGCTTTGCATTAACAAAGCTCAAAGCGGATTTTTTTTTTTTTTAATGGACCAGCACACTGGCTTTGTTTTGTGTTTTTGTGTTTCTCTTCCCCCTTATACTCCAGAGAAGTGCAAAGTCGTGTTTGCCCTCCAAATTCTCTCTGGGTTCATTGTTCGCTTCTGGGTTTGAATAGGCCTTTTTTTTTTTTTTTTTTTTCTAGACTATATGCTCCCAAACTTTCTCGGTTCACGGTGAGTTTAGTATCTTAGTAATTTTTTCATTATGCCCTTAACAACTCTGTTTATGAAGTCATTAGCTTCAAAAAATTAGTATTTATGTCCTAACAAGTTAGTACCATTTGAAAAAATAACACATGTAAAATAAAAGAAAAAAATTATTATTTCATACTTAAGTGAGCCCAGTTACTTACTAATGGGATATGTGTGCCTGTTGGACCCTGCATGATTTCTCAAGCCTTGGAATCAGATTGATCACTGCCACTTTCATTTCATCTTCCACATTGATTTTTGTGAGATACTTGCTTTTTTTTTTTTTTTTAAAACACAGTCAGTCTCAAAAACCCAGCTTCTCAAAGACATGGAATTGTTGAAATTAAAATAGTGAGACAAGATGGGTTAAGCTCATCCCACTCTTTTCCTCCTGCTAATTATAACTAAAATCCCTGGAAAATGTACATAAAGCAACTATTGAAGACTCTAAAAGGTAGAGGGTAAAAAAAAGAGGACTGTCTAGAAACCTTAGCCTTCCGTATATTCACTACTGGGCATTAGAATAGCTTTCAACCCAGAAATACCAATGGGTACAGATAAACATCGCCCCCAAGAATAAAAATCCTGCTCTTCTGAGTTGACAGGCTGGGGAGAAGACAGCCCTGCAGGACAGATCTCTTTTGACTATACCTGCTCTAGTCTAGGTGAACACTACGAAAGAAGCCCCATCCTCGCTTTTCCCACCAGGTGTTGCAGAGATGAAGGGGTAAAGCCCTGTTGACCATCCCCATCCTGCACTAATGTGGAAGCACTCCTTCCCTTACCCATCAAATGTTGTGGTGACTGTGAGGTAAAGCCCTGTTGGCTATCCCCAAATAACAACAAAGATGTGGTACATCATCCTCTTCTAATTAAAGAGTAAAGAGGAGTAAGGATTACAAAGAGAAGGGAGCTGAAGAAAGGGATTCTTTAAATCTGTATGTAGAATGCTGGGTATATCCTCACCATGCATGAAACTAACCAGAATCAACACACACACACACAAAACCTTTAAGAACTAAACTATCATGGAGAACACCACTCAGATTTCAGAATGGCATCTAGGTAGCACATAGGTGTGGCATACCAGCATGGTGTTGCAAAGGCTTTGACAGCTAGATTTATATTCAAATCAGAGCCCTGCAAAAGTGGACTAGAATGTACATTCTGAACCTCAACTTTTTGACTGCTTGCTAAAATATAAGTAGGAACCAGAGTCGCCTACTACTCAAAATGTCTAGGATACAGTACAAAATCACATATACCAAGAACCAGAAAAATCCCTTTCAAACCAGAAAAGATAATCAATAGATGACAGTACAAAGGTGAGACAGATGCTGAAATTATCTGATAAGAATTTCAAAGCAGTGAACATTAAAACATGCTACAACAAGCAATTACAAATAATCTTGAAACAGAAGGAAGAGTAGAAAGTCTCAGCAAAGAAAGAGAAAATATAGGGCTTCCCTGGTGGCGCAGTGGTTGAGAGTCCGCCTGCCAATGCAGGGAGCACGGGTTCGTGCCCCGGTCCGGGAGGATCCCACGTGCCGCGAAGCGGCTGGGCCCGTGAGCCATGGCCGCTGGGCCTGCGGGTCCAGAGCCTGTGCTCCGCAACGGGAGAGGCCACAGCGGTGAGAGGCCCGCGTACAGCAAAAAAAAAAAAAAAAAAGAAAGAGAAAATATAAAGAAGAACCAAGTGGAAATTTTGGAGCTGAAAAACACACTGGCCAAAACAAAAAACTCATGGGATGGGTTCAGTATCAGAATGAAGATGACAGAGGAAAGAATCAGTGAACTGGAAGATAAATCAATAGAAACTAGTCAATCTGAACAGAAAGAAAAATAGATTGGAAAAAAAAATTAAAAAGGAATAGAGTTTCAGGGACCTGTGAGATAACAATAGCAACAACAACAATAACAACAATACCAAATATAATATTTGTTTTATCAAACTTCCAGAGGAGAGGAGAGTGTGGGGCTGAAAAATATTTGAGAAGATAATGGACAAAAAAATTCCCCAATTTTGCAAAAGACATAAACCTACAAATTAAAGAAGCTAAGTGAATACCATACAGAATAAACCTAAAGAAATACATACTCAGATGAATCATAATCAATTTTCTGAAACCTAAAGACATTTTTTAAAACATTAAAAGCCATCAGGGAGAAGTGATTCATTACACATAGGGGGAAAACATTTCAAATGACAGTGGATTTCTCATCAGAAATCATAGAGGCCAGAAGACAGTGTCATATTTGTAAAGTGCTGAAAGAAAAGTCTATTGTAAATTCTATATCCAGAGAAAATATCCTTCAAGAATGAAGGTGAAATAAAACTTTCTCAGATGAAGGAAGACTAAGAAACTTTATCACCAGCACACCTGCTTTAAAAAAAATTGCTAAAGGAAGTTCTTCACACAGAAAAGAAATGATAACAGAAAGAAAATTGGAGCATCAGCAATGAAGAAACAGCAGTAGAAATGGTAAATATCTGGGTACATATAATAGATTATTTTCCTCTGAGTTTTCAAAACTGTGTTCAATGATTGAAAGCAAAAATTACAACATGGTCTACTGTCATTCTCAATGTACATAGAGGTAATATTTATAAAAACTATATTATAAAGGGAGAGAGTTAAAGGGACATAATTAGTAAGATTTCTATGTTCTGAGTTTACTGGAAGCCATAAACCTGTTATATATATATATATAAAATACATTATATGAATATTGAAAATATATAACAAAATATTATATTCATCTAATATATGAATATGATGTAGTAATACCATACTACATCATATTAATATAGTAGGCAAATATAATATATTATCAATATTATTAATATATAATATATTCAAGACTATACCATATTATATTATATGAATATTGAATATTATATGTATACATATTTATTTTGTTCACTGTTATGCCCCCAGCAGCTAGAATAGTGTCTGCTACATAGTAGGGATTTAACACATATTTGTGGAATAAATGTTAAAAGTGTTGATTGAGCTTCGAAGCAGGTCTCTCTGACTCATGTTATAATTCTGCACTTGGATTGACGATTTAAGGGAAAGGAAAGTATCGGAGATTTATGGGTGAGGGGAAATGAAGTGAAAATAATTGTTTTTGATGATTAATAGTAACAATAGGAACCACCCTTTATGGAGTACAGACTAAGTGTTCAGCGTCTTCCATACATGATAATCAATTTACCTCCTTTATCACTTTTCCTGCAATATACTCACCACCAAGAATTGTGCCTGACATAGACTGGGCACTCAAGGAATATTAGTTGAATGGGTAAATGAACGAATGATCACAGGTTTTGTTTTGTGGGGAGATTGCTCTTAAATAAGGAAAGTGCTTTATATGCTATATTATTAACCATGTTCCTATCATATCTTCATATCTAAAAAGGTGCTTTTACCATCACCTACATTTGTATATGGATATGACTCCATCCTGGGATGTATTCATCATTATCAACACATTTTATGGACAAAGGAACTGAAACAAAAGAAGACATATAACGACTTAAGATTATGCAGCTTCTAAGTGATAGAGTCTGGAACTTATTCTAGCAAAACATTTCTTTTTAAAAGAAAATACAGCATATTTTAAATGTTTACACCTAACACATGAAAATATTTACACAAAAAAGCAACACAAAACAATCATGCTATATACAAAATAACCAATCCTTATGTATAGCGAATGTTTAGAAAAGGCACCCTTGTTTAAGGTTATATGAAATTATATGAAGTGTGTCTATGTGAGCCTATGTTGAACCTCATTTGAAGATAATGTCAAAAGCCCAAATTTGAGATCTCTGTTTTTCTAATTGAAGTATAATTACATCCAATAAAATGCACAGATCTTAAGTTTATAGTTTGATGAGTTCTGACAAATGTATACACCCGTGTAACTAACATCCCAATCAAAATGTAACCATTGCCATTACCCTAGAGAGTTTCTTCATGTATTTTTTTCTGTCTATCCACTCATCCCTGTTTCCAAAAGGCAACTACTATTCTGATTTCTATCCCTATAGACTAGTTTGCCTGATCTTGAACTTTATACAAATAGATTCATACGGAAAGTAGTCTTTTGTGCTGACCTCTTGGCTCATTATATAATAGTGTATAAATAGTACGTATTTGGATGGTTATACTCTGTTTTCATGTTTATGAATTTCTGGATATTTACCACATTATTATTCAGGACACGTCAACATAGGCTTAATTTAAAATAATGTTAAGTAAATTATAGTATAGATGGTGTACACACAATGGATTGCTGTTTGGGAAATGTTGAATTCTGGCGTGGTAGTTAAGAGCACAGAGCCTGTGGTCACCATTCCTGGGTCCCTGGGTCTCTCCCATTCACTAGATTAGTGATTGGGTGGTAAACTAAAGCCTCAGTTTTCTCATTTGTAAAATGGATATGATTTTACTAATGCTCAATGGATTGCTGAGAGAATAAAATATATTTAAAAGTTTTAACTCAATACTTGGCACAGACCAATGGCTCAGTACATGGCAGCTCTTATTAGATTCAGGATGGTTAAGAGGTTAAGTTATTAAGATTTTCTTTTTAGCTTTAGGGCTCAAACCACTAGTACAACAACTACAGACCACTACTTTCTTGGCTACCTCTTCCTTCTCTCCTTTGGGATGAGCTCCTGGCACACTCAACTGGAAAGTCAGAGGAGCGTTAGAGTGGGATGGTCGCTCCGATTATTTCTCAGAGTTATAGAAATTCCCATTTCCTCAATTATAGGCATGAGTTTCACACTCAAGGTGTGAGTTAAGAAGATATTTGGGCATAGTGTACTTTTCTAGTGTTTTACTGTGTAGGTCAAATTTCTCACTCTGGCTGGAAGCTGGAAATGCGGTCTCTACTCTACACCAGAAATTTCTCTCTCAGCTTTTCGCTTGTGCATAGCCTCACTTCTACTGCCTCAAACTTGCGCCTTGCCATCTGGAATAATGTAGAAGTCTCTCTGTCTCAATCTTAATTTGCCCTCTGATCTTCCCCACTACAACGGTCTTGACTTGGTCCATGCGCGAAGCTCATTGGTTCCTTCCTCTACTGAGACTTGATTTAGGGCCCCAGAAAAAGCCATGCCCCCGTGTGGTACCCAAAACTTGTCAGGGGCTGTCTCTCTGGGCTCATCTCCCATCACTTTGCCTCTAGAACTTCAAATTCCATTCCACTCTCCATCAACACTGAGCTACTTGGAGCTCCTTTTACATCTTACTTCTTCCCTTTGTCTCCTTACAGATGCTGTTTCCTCTTCATTGGAGTCTTTCCTCCTTGTCTGTTTGGCAAACTCCACTTCATCTATCACAACCCTTCTTAGCTATAATTTCTGTAAAGCTTCCCTCACCATCTCTCTCTTCCATCCCTTACTTCTTCCCTAATATTTCTATTGGTTCAGTTACTGCAGCATTTGATGTGTCTGCATGTCTGCTTCTCCACTGATATTAATAAAAGCTAACACTGAGCAGTTACCATGGATCAGGAACTACTCTAAACACTTTTTAATTTTGCCTCATGTATTCCTCACAGTATCCCTTTGGGTTGAATTGCTATTATTAACACCTCCATTTCACAGATTAGAAAACTGAGTGAAGCCACTTCTCCAGGGCTCCATGACTTGACAGTGAGCTCCATGACTGGATAAATGTAATAAACATTGGACACCCACCCTTGTGGATGGGATCAAGATGGTTGGAAGGTTGGGAAACCTTTAGACTTCTGTTTTCTTTCCCTTCTGCTGCTTTTTTGGCATGACTGGAGGAAAGAGAGCTGCCGTGCCTGGACAAACCATGTATGGCTCCCTAATTCAAATTTCAAATTCGGTCTTCGTGGACTCTGTGGCCAAAGGCCGAAATCAGAATTCTTGGCCTCAGCTCTTCTACCTACAAGCTGGTAGGACTGCCAGATTTAGCAAATAAAAAATTAGGATGCCCACTTAAATTTGAATTCTAGATAAACAACAACTAACTTTTTAGTATAAATATGTCCCCAATATTGCATGGGACATACTTACCCTAAACATTATTCATTGTTTGTCTGAAACACAAGTTTAACTGGATGTCTTGTAATTTATCTGGCACCCTACACTTGAGATAATGCTACCTTCCTGGCTGGGGTATTCAGTAGCCACTAAAGAGAGGGAACATACTCTTATTCTGCACCTGCTTTTTGCCAAGTATTTGGCATCGAACTCTACATTCATTAATTTGATCCTCCTAATAACCTTGGGTGGGTGGGTGGCTATTAACTGCTCTATTTTATAGATGTTTTTTCTAAGTAAAAGTTATCATTTATTGGCTTCTTATTTATCAATGAGACAGATTAAAGACAGCTGCAAATTCTTTGGCATTCCTTCCATTGAGAGGTGGGAGTGTATGTCTCCTCTCCTTGAATCAAGAGAGTAGTGGTATGATATTGCTTTGACCAACAGGTTATGGTGCAAGTGATGCTTCCGCTTCTTGTCTCTTGGAACATTCAGTTGGGGGCAAACCAACTACCCTATAACGAGTCCAGCGACTCTACACCACTGTGTTGTAAGGAAGCCCAAGCCAAATGAAGAGGCTCTGGAGGATGAGATACCATATAAAGAAGGATAAGTGCATGGGAGTAAAAAAAAGACATCTTGGAAGTGGATCCCCAGCTAACTCTATGTGGATCCTAGTTGAACTGCCCAGCTGAACCTTTCCCAAATTCTTGACTTACAAAATCATGTGAAAAATGAGATGGCTGTTTTAAACTAAATTCTGGAGTTCTTCATCATGCAGCATAAGTAATTGGATCAAATCCAAGACCATTGACTGAGTTCTGGCCACACCATTTATTAGCTCTGTGACCTGGGTCTCCATTTCCTCACCTGTAAGATGGGGATAATTTCCAGTTTGTACAAGATGAAATTGAGGCTCTGAAAGGCTTAGTAACGTCCTGGAAGCCACACAGCTAGTAAGAAGATCTGGAAGAACCCTCATGTGCCCAACTCCAAAGCATGGCTAATAATATGTCTCCATTTCTTCCCATTCACACTAGCTTTGAAATATATGCCTCAATTTCTCCATCTGTAAAACAAGGATGCTAATAATACCTTCTTTATAAAGGGTATTAAAAAACTTGTAAAGTGCTTAGTTTAGTGCCTGGCACACAGTAAACAGCCAGTAAACATTCACAGCTATTATTATTTTATTATCTTCCCTGCCGAGGCTGGCAGCGAACATCCATCCTGTGCCTGCTTGCTTTTCCAGGTCTCTAACTTGTGGGAAACCTCATCAGGAGGGCATGTTTAACTGAACAATCCAGAGCACTACCTTTTAATATTTAATGAATTCCTGAGACTCTTGGAGAGCAATGTGAGACATATCCTGTAAAAATCTCTTAGTGTTAATAAAATACCACCCAACAGGTTGGCCATTACCAGCAATTAAAGTTTTCAAGCAGGTCCAATAACTCCTTGCAATGATTTGTGTGTCTCCCTTTTCTGCCCACCTTTCTTCATTTTTAGGGAAACGTATGTTATTTCTCTGTTTAAGGTGTTGGACCTTGGGCTGTCTTCCCTCCCAATTCCAACCAGTGACTTCAAACACTAATGAGGTGTCTGTGTTCCCTGCTCATCCATCACAGATGTGTGAACTCCAAGCACCAAATAATAGCTGAGAAATTCAAAGATGGCTGCCAAAAAAGAGACTGTTTCAAAAGGAGCTCTCTTACCTTTTCTGGGATTCAAGGGAGGCAGTAGGGGAGGGAGCAAAGTGCTCTTTCCTGATGGGAGGAGAGAAGGGAATTCATGTTTCCCTGGTGGTTAATACATGCCAGGACCTGTGGTAGGTGTCTTTCCATGCATCCCTTATAAACTCTTCATGATAAGACAGAATGGCTTTATGAGCTCATTTGCCAAATGGAAAAATAGAGGTTCAGAGAGGTGAAGCTCCTTGCCTAAGGTCACACAGCTAGGCAAGGGTAATGTCAAGGTTGGAACCTGGGTTTTTAGGATCCTGAAGCCTCCAGTGGTCATTAACTAGAGGTGCTCTTCAGAATCACCTGGGGAGCATTTTTGATATTTGTGTGTCCGAGCTTTCTCTGCCTCCTCCCCTTCTTCTTCTCTATCTCCCTGATTTCTTTCCCTCCCCTTTCTTCTTTCCTTTCACATATCATTTATTCATCACATTGCATTAGCTGAAGTCCTACTATGTGCCCATGTTAGTATACTGGCAAGGTCCTTTGGTCGAAAACTACATAAATCAATTTCGGCTAGCTTAGGAAAAATAAAAGAAAGACATTTATTAGGATGACATGGAGATATCTCAGGATGTCAACATATAGCTGGACAATGAAGATTCAAGAAAGGAAGGGAAAAGGGCAGCTCTGGGGTCTTCAATAGGGGAGGTTTCATGGGCCTTCACCCCACCGTACTGCCATTGACATGCCTTGTGTCTCACCTTACCAGTTACTAGTTTCCAAGAAAGACTCTGATTGGTGACTGCCCCTGGACCAATCAGCTATGATCAGATGAGCAGGGTCATGTGATGCATCACTTAGGGTATGTCTGGAAGTAAGGCAAGATGTTTGCTCCAAGGAGAGAATTACCAGGAGCCTGGCATTCACCTCAAAAGGTGCCCAGAGTCATACACTAGGCTGCTAGAATTGAAATGAAAGTCTGCCTTCAGGCTGATGAGTATCTGGCATAAAGGCAGCCACAAGGTTGGGTCTTAAGCAGCCGTGGTCACTCTTCATTCATTCAAGCATAAGCATATGCAGTCCCCAAAATGCAAGCTCCTTGAAGTCCATGAATATGACTCTGGCTCAAGACTGTTACTGCTGGGCCTGGCTCAGAGCCTGCAGCATAGTTGGTACTTGTATTAGTCAAAGCGTTCTAGGTTCTTCTGCACTAATACACTTATCCCTTAACCTCTGTATCTTAAATTAACAAATATTCATTTCTCACACACATTTCCTGTCCAGTGCAGTCACTCAGGGATCCATACAGTCACTCAGGGATCCAAGTTGAAGGAGGTTCTCCACGTGCAGTTCATTGGTTTCTGCAGCAGGGAAGGATAAACTATGGAGTATTATCTAGGGAATTTTCCTTGCAGTGACATATATCACTTCTCTTAATATTTCTTTGGTCACAACTAATCATCTGACTCTTCCTGACTGCAAAGAGGCTGGGAAGTATAGACTCCTAAAGGAACACCAGCCACCAATGATAATAGTAATATCTGCCACAGTAGTCAACTAATATATGCTCAATAAAAGACTAAAAATATCTGATATTTTTGAGCCTTTACTATGCCCCACACATTGTGCTAAATGCATGACTTATCGACTCTCTCCTTTAATTCTCACAGCACCTTATGAGTTGGCATGATTATGGTTCCTATTTTACAGATGAGCAATTGGAGGCACAGAGAAATTAAGTGAATTGCCCAAGTTTACACAGATAGAAGTAGAGGGACGAGGATTCAAACCCAGGCTTTCAGACCCTGGAGCCTGCCCTCTCAATAGCAAGTTACCCATTCTAACTACTCGGTAGGCACGTTGGCTACTTACTGTAGTGCAAGGCAGAATGTTGCAAGTGTGAAAGAGGCCGGGGAAGCAAGGGCTAAGAAGAATGGAGTTGTTGTTTTTTCCCAAGGAGGATGGTCATGGACTAAATTGGGGGGATAGTCAAGGTCTTTGAGCTGGATCTTCAGTTCTTACAGGAAGAACTCAACAACCAGATAAATATGGGAAGTACATCTAGTCTGAGAATGTCCACTCCACCAGGTCAAAGCTTTGCCACGTTCACTGCTGCATCCCCAGTGCCTAGACAGTGTCTGTCTAATACAGAGTCAGAACTCTGGCAATTCAGAGCCTGAACTTAGTACATGTTCATCAAACACTTGCTCTCAGTGAGCCATGAATGAAATGAAATGAGCCATGATACAGTGTAAGCTCTTCCCTGATCCAGGCTGCAACTGTCCTCAAGAGAAGGGGGAGCTCAAGCCATGACTAAGAAGGGGGCAAGAAGATGTCTTTCTGGAAGAGGTGCAGTTTGCAAGAATGGTGATCCCAGATTCCTGGGCTGGTGTCTTTCTGAGAAAACTGTGAGCTGGAAGAAAGCAAGTCAGACAGTCCCCAAGGTACAGGGTTTGGGAAGCACCCAGGTGTTTCTGATCATGAGTGAGCTGCGGGTCTGCCCCGTCAGTGTTCTCCTGTTTGGGAGACAAGAACAGATGAATGGAATGGGGAGGATGGACGTGAGCAAATGTCACACTTGCAAAGCAATTGCTGGAGGGTCACTGAGATGGGAGCCTGGAACTTTATCTCAGTTAAATCCCACTGAGTTTTCCCAGATTAGAAAGGAGACTTTCTTTTCTTTAGAGGCTTGTTTTATTAAAGTTTGCCTTCTCTGCTCGTGACATTCTACAATAATGGTAATAAAAAAGGGAGTAGTGGTGGTTACCTCCTGTTCTCTTTTTTAATAAGGGAATTTTACAACATCCTTTTAAAATATGATCTGGTAATTGGGTCACTGGTCTTTGAGATTCTTCCCAGGAAAATCTGTTGTTTTTATGTTGGTGTCTTTGTGCACAATCCTCGTTTGGCAGGTCTCTTACAGATGATGTAACAGATAACAAGTGTGTTTAAAGCCCACGCACATCATCTTTCGAGCCTGATTTCTCAGACTCACAAACGCTTTGGACCTGTGGTCCTTCAGGATCTGCTTCCAGTTGGGTCACACCCAATAGCGCACGAACTGGACACTAAATTTTTGTTTAAACTCTTCTTTTTTTTTTTTTGTCCAAAAATTCCCTCTTTCTATCCCTACACATGTTGCCTGGCAAAATCATTACTTCCCTTGCATGTGTGGCTCAGCTGCCATCTCCTCTGAGCAGGTGCTTAACTAAAGGTGAGGTGACGGAACCGAGAGCCTTGAACCCAAGCTCTTTCCATCACTCCACATTGCAGAGGAGTAAGAGAGAATGAGGCAGAAACTTGACTGTGGTTTTCTCATGATGTCACCTACCAGTATGGAGGCCTAAGTGCCAGGCACTGTTCTAAGTGCTTTGTGTGGATGAGTCTAGTTAGCGTGGGGTGACCAGACAGCTGGGTGACTCAGGATATTTATGCTCAATGTACCAGAGCAATTATGTATAGTGTCACCTTTCCCTCTCAAAATTTTCCTGGTTTACAAGAGAAATTGCAGATTCCCCTGATTTATTGCTCACAATAGCTTTGTGAGGCAGATGCTATTATCAGTCCCATGTTACAAGAGTGAAACCTAGGACTCAGAGGAGTGAAGTGACTAGCCTGAAGTCACACAGCTAGGAAGAGGTAAAACTCGAATTTGAATCCTGATAGATTGAATCCCTATCATGGAAGGGAGAATACTCTTTATCCCCAAGAATTAAAGAAGAGTCAGTGATGTGTCATTATAATCTGGGAAACGTTTGGACACCCCAAATGGCTTTATAGAAGTCAGGGTGGAATTTGATCCTTTCATCCATTCATTTAACATGTATTTATTGAGTGTGAGTGTGTGCCAGCATGCAGGTGCAGGATGCAGGGTCGTGAGTCTGCACAGACACACACACACACACACACACACACACACACATCCTCTCTGCCCTTAGAGAGTATGAAGTCTGGAGGGGAAAACAGATGAGAGACCACGCTGATTACCACCAACAGAGCTTTCTCCTATACTTCCATTTTACTCAAAAACAGAGGCCCAAACTGGCCTCTTTCTGGGCAAATCCAAGATATTTGGGTGCTTACAGAATAATTTTTTTAATAAAAAATTTTTGATAACAGTAAACATCACAGAATTTCACACTTAAAAAATCACCCACGTTTTTTATTTCTCTTGAAAAAAATTTGGTGGGTGTGCTAATATCCGGCCCACCTTCTCCCATGGCAGGGATCGGTTGAAGGAAGTAGCAATTCCCCTCTTTAAACGAGAATTACACTCTAGAGCTTAGCAGAAGCCCCATCTGGGCCACAGGAATCATTCTGTCACCTTGCTGGTACCTAAAGGCATTTGAGTTTACAATTCCTGTTTACATGCAGCTTCTTCCTTAAGTTTTCTTATGGACTCTTTCTTTTTTTTTTCTAGGTTTTAAATATACTTATTTACTGAGTTTTCTATTTATCCCTAACCTGTTGAATTCTAGGTATTTCTTTTTTTTTTTTAAATAGCTCTGCTTATGCTGCAACTGCCTTATATGATGCCCAAGGCAGACATTGCTAATCAATCATGACTCTCCTGCCCATTGAGCCTGAAGAGACTCCATTGCTCACTGCTTTCCCCACACAGCTCCAGGCAGCCACTACTAATCAATCAGGAATGACATATACAATGAAACCCATTTGTTTTACTAACTTAATATCTACTGAAACTCCTTAAAGGCTGAGATGTATATTTTGTTCTTCTTTACTTATCCCCTGTCCCTCGAGGCAGGTCTAATGCTGAGACTTTCCCAGTGCAGTGGGGGAATAAACTGTTCCATGATAGGCCATGTCTGAGCCCATCTGTCTGCCCACAGGGGTCTACTTACTGGGCTTCTGGAAAAGGGACCAAGTCTTCTGAAGGGAGGAGAAGAGAAAGAAGAAAGCAGCTCCAGTTAATTGTCCCTTTCTCCTTTTTTTTCTCTTTCCCTCTTGCAAAAAGGAGAAAAGAACAATACGAGCCAGCCAAAAGCTCATTAATGCACTTGACCTTCCAAAAGAAAATTAATTCCAACTTCACACCTACCGGCTGTGTTGCTCAGCTTTGTCAAAGCGTTGCCATCATTAGGAGATGACATGGCTGGAGGGCACCAAGAGTCTGCCACCTCCCTAGCTGGGCTGAGTTAGTAGGAGCTGGCAGGAAGCACGCGGAGGCGCCGGCCCTGTCAGCTTTTCACTGTGAATTAAGCTCCCTTCTGTTGGCTCTGGAAATTGTTATCACTGTCGAGCTGCCCCGATGATTCTTACCAGGCTCCCTGACAGTGAAGGCCCTCAGAGGAGTGGCCTTGAGGGTCTTATGTTGGAGGGATGGCAGATTGTGTGTGTGTGTGTGTGTGTGTGTGTGTGTGTGTGTGTGTGTGAGAGAGAGAGAGAGAGAGAATATGGGCATCCGAGTGGGTGTGTGTATGTGTGGGTGTATGTATGTGCATGTAGTTGTACAAATACACTCAAGTGGGGACCTAAAAGGGTGTGCTTGGGTATCTGTGTCTGTACATTCGGGTGGATATAAATGTCATCCTTGCATTTGTGGGTATGTGTGCTTTGCCAAGTGCATACATACCTATACATAAGGGGACACATGTGCATGCATATTTAGAATGTGTGTGGTCACATATATGTATGTGAACAATGCATGGAGAGTGTGTATGCAAATCTAAGTGTGTAATTGTGAACATGTGTGCATATGTGCACGTGTAACACTGTGTATGTTTCTATGTGGACATGTCCACATTCATGTGTATGTGAGATTGTTTTCAGTGCTACATGATCCCACACAAGTCTCAAGGCGTGTTTGAGCAAATCATAGACACCAAACTCCCTCTTCCTTTCTTAATGATGCTGATATTTGATATTGAAAAAAGTTAAGGTAATTATTGTGACAAAGGCCAGAACTTTTTGGACTTCTAGACTCTTAATTATTTTGATTTTAAATGATTATATTGAAGTTTATAAGAGTTGGAAGGAACATGATCTTTTCATTGTTTGGAGCCTAATCTGGCCCCACTGTACACATGGGCCATGATACATTATGCACAGAAGTGTGTGTGTGTGTGTGTGTGTGTGATGCACATCCATATTTGCATGGGTATTCATATGAACAGTAATTGCCTGTGTAGGTAGTTCTCCATGCACATTGGTGAAGTTTCAGTTTAATTTGAAAATACGTGCAGAGCTTCATCTGTATCAGGTAGTGTTTTAGGAGCTGGGGAGAGAGGAGAGAGAGAGAGAGAGAGGCAGGTAAAACCCCGTTTCTGTCCTCAAGAAGTTTCCTCTTATAAGCCAATTATAAATATTTACCAGTAGATCCTCATGGCTCTATGTGGAGCTGGATTCTGAGGACATGTCCAGGCTCATCAAGAAGCCATTATTGGGCTTCGCTGGTGGTAGAGTGGTTACGAATCCGCCTGCCAATGCAGGGAACACGGGTTCGAGCCCTGGTCCGGGAAGATCCCACATGCCACAGAGCAGCTAAGCCTGAGCTCCACAACTACTGAGCCTGCACTCTAGAGCCGCAAGCCACAACTGCTGAAGCCCACGTGCCTAGAGTCTGTGCTCTGCAACAAGAGAAGCCACCGCAGTGAGAAGCCCACGCACCGCAACAAAGAGTAGCCCCCGCTCGCCACAACTAGAGAAAGCCCATGCACAGCAACAAAGACCCAACACAGCCAAAAATAAATAAATAAAATAAATAAATTTATTTTAAAAAAGAAGCCATTATTGATTAGTGATGTCTGCCACAGACGTGGGATATGGGGTTTGTAACAAGTATGTCATTTATTTTCCAGAATCAGAATATCACACCCAAGATGGCTCTTTGTAATCCTGGGTTCAATGTCCTCATTTTATAGCTGGATAAACCATGGCAGAAAAGGAAAGGGAGTTGCTTAAGCAGGGCTGAGTTTAGAGTGAACAAAGTGAGGAGCTTAGGTTGCAAAATTTAAGGAGACACTCACTGTCAGATCTGTGCAAATGCCCCCTCACTTGCCTGGCCCTGAGAGTGAGTGCCTCCTTAAATTGTGTGCCCTAGATGTCTCATTTGTTTCATCTTAATCCCAGCCCTGGATCAGTGTCACATTTAAAAGGATCACCACACACTCTGTTTGGAGACAAAGTTCAGTGACTCTATTTACCAGCATTTGTCTGATTGAAAAGTAATAGAAATCAAATGAAGCTTAAGAAAAATGAGAATGGGGTGTCTCAAAGAACCCAAGGGCAGAGGTTTAAGTAGGGTGAAGAAAGGTCCAGAACTTCGATGCTGGAGAGAATTCTATCTCTGTTTCTCACACTTGCTTCCATTATTCTTTCTGGGCTGAATAGCTTTCCCTGCTGCACCAGTTACCAATTCTGTCCATCTGGGAAATTTTCTTGGTTTTCTCATCTATACAATATTATTCGTCACTTCCTTACTTCCTCACCTTATAGGGTTTGTAAGGAGTAAGGTACATAAACCATTCAAGTGGTTGACAGAGTAAGTGATATCAATCATCATCATCATCACCATCACCATCACCGTCACACTGTCATTGTCTCGTCATCATCACCATCATCACCACTGTCATCATCATCATCATTACCATCATTGCAATCATCATCATCATCATCATCATCATCATCATCATCATCTAAATTCCATGGAAAGGCACTCTTAGTTGCCCAGATTGGGCTAATTCTGATCCGGTTAATTACAGCCACATTAAGTGTCGACCTTCTGGGATCCAATCCCTGTTGTTTGTTGGCAGTTCGTGGTTAAGGGTGTGAGCAAGGCCGACACTCCCAAAGTTCTGGGGTATTCTCTGGTTTGGTTTTGTTGGAACCTCGCTGAGGGCAGTGGAGGGTTCTCTTCTGCTCCATTTGGATCTGCTGTTCAACCCACCCCCTCACCTGTTGAAGACCCCAACAGTGGTTCAATCTGCTCTACAACCATACCTGCCCAGCCCCAGGTTTTGAGGTTTGAGCCCACTAATTGAGGGCTGCAATTAGTCTACAATTGGTTCTGATCTAGGGGATGCCACTGAGCCCATTGGATCCAGGATAGGTAGGATTTTGTGATGCAGGGGTGGTAGTGGTGAAAGGACAGCAGGATCAGGGAAGGTCTGAAGCTCTGCGTATTGCTGAATCATGATGGTTGTGGGAAGAGGAGAAACCCAAACCCCAATTAGAATGAGGACCCAGGAGGGGAAGATGGCGACAGAATGTGGAAGGGAATTTTTTTTTTTAATTACTTTTTATTGGCGTATGGTTGCTTTACAATGTTGTGTTAGCCTCCACTGCACAGCAAAATGAATCAGCCATACACGTACAGATATCCCTTTCCTTTTGGACTTGCGTCCCATTTAGGTCACCACAGTGCATTAGGTAGAGTTCCCTCCGCTATACAGTATGTTCCCATCAGTTGTCTATTTTATACATAGTATCAATAATGTATATGGGTCAATCCCAGTCTCCCAATTCCTCCCACCCCACCCCTTTTCCCCTTGGTATCTATACCTTTGTTCTCTACGTCTGTGTCAGTACAGTGGCTTTGTCTGATGGCGAAGAAGAAGGAGAAAAAGCGGAGGAGGAGGGGAAGGGGGTGGGGAGGAAAAGGAAGAAGAGAAAGAGGAGGAGGGGAGGAGGACAGCAGTGAACAGAAGAAGCAGGAGCAGTAGCTGGTGAGAAAAAAAGATGAAGCTGCTGCTGTTGATACATCGAAGAAACGGATAACGCTGAAGATGAAGATGCTCCTGAGCCCACCCAGCTTCAGGGGAGCCAAGTTCTCATTCACACAGACTTCTGGAAACGGCCTCCTTCTCCCTCATTGTGCTCGAATCTATAATGCACACCTGCCCTCTGACCCATCCCCCAGCTCCCCCTCCCCTAAGAAGAAAAGAAAGGACCCTGGGGCCCCCAACAATTCCAGAGTTCTGGTTCAAAGGAGGGTGCTCGGGCTTGGAGAGCTCTGCCCTGCGGTGGAAAGGGGGCTGTGAGGGTAGCTGGTAAAACATTTACCTATGTGGCTGGATGGAGGAAATTGCTGATCCCGTATCACCAACCCCTGGAGGTGGGGATGAGGCCCCCATGACACAGGCTTGTCCAGGTGTGGAAAATACGGTAGTGCCTTTGCATCCGAAGCCCATATGAATAGATCTCACTTCTTCTTTTATCCAAGAAAGCCATGGAGGTGGTAACTAAACTAACTTCCATGTCTTGAGGGATCACAGTTTACTGGGTGCTGTGTTCAGCTTTTACATATTTTTCAATCCTCACATGGGCACTATGAGAAAGTTGTTGTTATTCACTTGAAGCTTATGAAATCACTGACATTCAAATATTGCTAAAGTAGGAAATCGGCATTTTCATACGATTCAACCTATCATTATTATTATTGGTTTTGTTGTTATTGGAATCACAGAGAGGTGAAATAACTTACCCAAAGTTACCCAGCTCCAGTGTTAGGATAAGCTCCTTGCCATGATCGGGAAGCTCACACGTTCTGGATGCTGTTATCTCCTGGGTCTCCATTCATAGCTGCTTCCCCACCTCCCCTCCTCCAAACCTCAGTTTCCACACGTGTAACTGAGGATATGACAAAGAAACTGCCATCTGTGAAGCATTAATAGGTTCCGGCTCTGTGCTGAGCAGTCTACCCCCATCACCTGATTTTCTGCTCCCAGCCCCTCTGTGATACAGGAAGCACTCAGAGCTGATGCCTGCATGGGTCTGAGCTCTGTGTCTGCACCTAGTAGAAGCCCAGCTAATGTTGGCCTTATTCTTGTGACCCCTCTTTCAGGAGCCACAGCATCAGAACAGGAGGGCAGAGTACACTCTGCGACCAGGAATTACACCACCTTCCTCCTGGCCCAGCGAACACATGCAAGGCAAGCAGCAGTCCCTCCCGTGGCTCATTCCTAGGAAATCAGAGGCAGACAGGAATACGTGTCTTCCAAATGTCTCATCAGGGAAAATCAACACGTCTCCCTCGCAGATGTGGATGACCCTTCATGGTGGGTGAGTCTGATGAGATGTTATGCCAGATCCTTTTCCTACAGCACCTGTTGGGGAATGAAAGAAAGGGAAAGAAGGAAGCAAACGCTCATCATGTGCACATTTGGGTTATTCGGATCACTTGGTTCTATTGTTGGTTCTTTGGTCAAACCATTCATTTGCTGACCGTGCATGAGCAGGAACTGTTCTAGGTGCATCCAGTAGCTTCTGATCTCACCGCTTGCACATTTGTGTGTCTTTTAACTCTTTGAAGCCTGCAGCCTGAGACAGTCCCCCTGGCAGCCACTCCACCGGCAGCTGGTCCAGCTCCCTGGGTGCTGTAGGTGCTTAGACACGGATGGCTGAATTAGATTGTGTCACACTAAGGAGAAGGGTATTGACCTCTGTGAGTTCATGTCCAGGCTCATCGAAGGCACACTGAAATGCTCAGAAAATATTTGTCAGATGGAAGTGAACTGGAGCATAGACGTTCACATTTCTTCCCAAGTCTGGCTGGGGTTTGGGGAGAGGGGAGGTAGGGACTGTTTTTATTTGCTGTCGCTTTGGTTTGATTTTCACCATATGGACTTCCCTGGAAGGGAAGGGGCCCCTCAGGTGAATGGCGAGGAACCCCAGATCAGGCCTGGCTTATATTCTCATAACTTTCTCATATTACCGGCTCTGGATACCACCCCACGGTGGTATCCAGAGTTCGCCGCCTCATTGTGTAAAAGTCTCCCAAGGGGGCTTCCCTGGTGGCGCAGTGGTTGAGAGTCTGCCTGCCGATGCAGGGGACACGGGTTTGTGCCCCAGTCCGGGAAGATCCCACATGCCGCAGAGCGGCTGGGCCCGCGGGCCATGGCGGCTGAGCCTGCGCGTCCGGAGCCTGTGCTCTGCAAGGGGAGAGGCCGCAACAGTCAGAGGCCCGCGTACCAAAAAAAAAAAAAATCTCCCAAGAATCCTGGTGGACCCTGCGACCATCCTAAATCCCCCCCAGAACAAATCCCCCAAGCATAACAGCCAGGCATTCCCTAAAGTGGGTGACCCCCAAGCGCACAAAAGGTGCACAAAAGGCAAAAAATAATAGCCTGCCTCCATTCCGCCTGAGACCTGCGCTGCAATGCCATAAAGCATTTGGTTTAAGGTATTAAATGCCATTGGTGATGAGAACGTCGTGTAAGATTTGCTTTGCGATGTCTTTCTTCTCAAACTGTCATCAGACGTGATTTATAGGTGAGACCAGTCTAAGAAACAACACGTTTAGAATTGAGGGTTGGGGAGATCGGGTTTCCCGGGCAGTCTTGCCATGCCGTTCCGAGTCCCAGAGATGAAAAGCCTGTGTCAAAGTCAAGTGCGTGTATGCAGCAGGAACACGTGTTCCCTGCTGAGGTGAAAACAATGAAGCTTTGTGGGACCTTGTAAACTGCCGGTTTCAAAAGGAGGATTCCAGAGGGCCAGGCTGGGGGACCCTCCTTCTGCAGAAGCCCGCGGAAGTAAGGTTTTACCCAAGGCCAGACTGGCCGCTTTCCAAACTGCACTTGAAATGTTGCTGTCAGAGTTTTACATAATAAGGACATAAGGTCTCATCTGTAGTTTATCTTTTTTATGTGCCTGGCACTTGTCACAGCAACCCGAGGATTCAAATATTATTGTTATCATTCCTATTTCACAGATGAGAAAACGGAGGCTCAGAGAAGTGAAGTGTCTTACTTATAGTTGCACAGCTGGAGTGAAAGGATTTGAACCCAGGCAGCCATGTTCCAGAGCCCACAGGCTTAACTCACTATGTACACAGAGTCGTAACTTCTAATTTAAAGTGAATCCAAATACCCCTTTTGCTTCACTTTGTCCACATCTCTCTCCCCCCAAAAGTTGCCATTAACTGAGCACCAACTATGGGCCATTCTCCTGGGTGCTTGCTATATGTTATGCCTGATCCTCATTATAACTCTGCCAAATTGGAGGTGTACTTTACTGTATTCAACAGAAAATTGAGACTAAAGTCACACAGCAAATAAGTAGCTAAGCAGGGAATAAAATCAAGTCAGCCTAATTCCAAAGAAAACCTGCTTGCCATGAGGCCATGTTGTGTAAAACAACTCACAGGCATTGTTTTGGGGTCTGAGAGTAAGCATGCTTCTTACAGATCAGAGTCTCCTGGAAATCACGGAAGGGTTTAGAAGTTAGGGTGGGTTGGGGGATACTCTGGAGTCTGACTACTTTGGGGTCTGGATTGCCTCTGCCTGTTGGACCAAGAAGGTTGAGCTGCTCTGGATAAGCTGGTTGTCAGAGGACAGCATCCACTATTTTATAATTATTGTTGTTATTGTTGTTGTTGCTATGGTATGGTTGCTATGGTATGTTAGAGCAATTTTCCTTTATAGAAGTCTCCATAAGTGTTTGCTGGAGGAGCTGAATTAATAGAGATGAAGGAAGCGTTTGAAACAAGGAAAGAGAAAAAGAGGAGAAAAACAATTCATCCGAAATTGCACATCAAAGAAATGGCCAGAGACTTGTTTTGTGTCATGTGTATGCTGTTTGTATCAGTCACAATAAGTTTGATTCTACTGCAGTAACAAACAGCCCCCACGTTTTAGGAGCGTAAATAACAAACATTTATTTTTTGCTCTTCCAACATGTTCATTGTGTTTCTGCCGGTGGGATCAGTGGGGTTCCTTTGCTCGTTTGTTATTACAGTAACTTAAGAACTGAGGCAGAGTGCTTATCTCTTCATGTGCTTCCATTGTAACTGAGGCAATGAGAAGAATCTGGGGGAATACTGCATCGGCTTTTATAGTTTCTACCTGAAAGTGATGTGTGTCACCTCTGCTGACACATTGGCCCAAATGAGTCACATGACCACCCCCAGCTTCAAGGGGACAAGGCAAGTGCATGTCCATCTTGTTCCCGGGCAGCGGCGGCTCCAGAAATATTTGGTAAATATCACCAGTGAAAACCACACCGTACGCATAGTTTTTAATTATTTGCAAATACCTCGTAACTAAATATTTTCTATGAATTTAGAGATCTAAGTTCTCTGCACAGAATTGGAAGATCTGGCAGCTCCGACCCACTGGAGGCAAGCAGTGGTGGCCCTTTAGAAGAGGCGTACACTTTCCATTTTGCTGCTGGCCCCACCTGGCCCCCTTCACTCATTTTGGTTAGGTGCCCGGCTCCTGGGAGCATTTGGTGTGCAGACGTCTGGTTTGGAAGGATGAAAGTAGCCGCTCCAAGCTCACTCTGGCATTTTGTTTCCATCACCAGATGCGTTTGTAATCTACTCCCATCCCAGAGATGAATAATGCTAATACCCTAGAAGTGCCTTGTGCAGCCCAGGGATCAGACCCGCTGGCTGTAGCACTCAGGCTTGTTGGCAACAGGGGGATTGCATAAGCCCATGAAGGGAGTATTTAAGGGATTCATGAAGTTGGGGGAGGGAGTGTGAGTCTGCAGGAGGAATTTCAGAGCCCATGCCCCTGGTGAGGGGATGCCCATGCTAGTGGGAGCTAAGGCAGGCAGCTGTTTCTCCTGGTAATGTCCTGTTTCATTGAAGCTGCCACTGCCCACACAACTTCTCTGGGTTCCCAGCATCCCCATATGAAAGAGGCGTGGGAACCTTCCTGTGCAACCAGCAGCTTGGGTTGAGACAAGGTTTTGTTCTCAGTTGTGACCTAAACCCAGTAGGGCATAGAAGGACTACAGTGGGAAGGTGTAAGGTTGCATTCAACAGAAGACAGTGTATCAGTCTGGGGAGGTTAGATTATGTTGCAGTAACAAACAGTCCCAGAATCTCAGTGACTGAAAACAACTAGAGATTATTCTCATTCACTATTTTCACTCACTTGACATGTGGATCTTGAATCAACGGGACCCCAGCAATCTTGACTCTACTTACAGTAGCCACTCATGGTAGGATAATGGATTAGCCACCATCTTCACAATTGTCAGTCTCCATCCTAGAGTGATAGAGCTCTGGAGGGTGCCACATCAGTAATCAAAAGCTCCTGCCCCAAAGTGACATGTCTCTTCTACCCTTCATATGCCCCACTCAAGTATGGTTGGGGGGGGACAGGAAATGCACAGAAACAGACACACTTGGTGAACAAATTTGTGAATGACCACTGTATTGGGAGAGGAGACTATTGCTTTTATAAACACTATAAATAAAAAGACGTTGGGCTTCCCTGGTGGCGCAGTGGTTGAGAGTCCGCCTACCGATGCAGGGGACACGGGTTCGTGCCCCGGTCCGGGAGGATCCCACATGCCACGGAGCGGCTGGGCCCGTGAGCCATGGCCGCTGAGCCTGCGCGTCTGGAGCCTGTGCTCCGCGATGGGAGAGGCCACAACAGTGAGAGGCCCACGTACCGCAAAAAAAATAATAAAATAAATAAATACATGCCCCCTAAATATGCAAGGATGAACCTATCAATGACTACAACTGGTATAACGCATACTTTGCTACTCTCCCCATCCACCTTGCCAGGCAGGCACTAGGGTCAGCCCCATTCTGCAGAGGAGAAGACTGAAACTCAAAGAAGTAAAATGACTTATGTGAAGCCAGAACTAGAAAATGGCAGAGTCCATATTTAAACCAGGGCTTGCCGAAGCTTATGCCATTTCTACTGGGCTCCGCTGGGCCTCAAAAGGCAGCTGTTTATGAAGACTCCTGGGTGCCAGGCATGGAGCCAAGTGCTAAGGGGAGGAGATAAGTTCTAATTCATGGTCTTTGCCTTCTTTTCAACAGAATTCCACTTTACTAGTCTAGGGTTTCAGTGATTCTATTTATTTAATACTTGATTTACAGGTGATAGTGGGTTGAATGGTGACCCTCCAAAAAGATACATCCACATCCTAACCCTCAGAACCTGTGTGACTTTATTTGGGAAAAGGGTCTTTATGGATGAAATTAGGTTAAAGATCTCAAGATGGAATCATCCTGGATTACCCAGGTGGGCCCTAACCCCAGGGACAAGTGTCCTTATAAGAGACGGAAGAGAAGAAGACACAGACACCGAGGAAGATGAAGCAGAGAGTAGAGTTATGTAGCCATGAGCCAAGGAAGCCAGCAGCCACCAGGAGCTGGAGGACGCCAGCAAGCATTCTCCTCTAGAGCCTCTGGAGGGAATGCAGCCCAGCTGACACCTTGATTTTGGACTTCTGGCCTCCAGACTATGAGCGAATACATTTCTATTGTTTTAAGCCACGAATTTGTGATAATTTGTTACAGCAGCTACAGGAAACTAATACAGGTTCATATCTCGGACATGACAAAGCTGTATATTTTGGACATTGGATTGTATTCATTAGAAATATCAGAGCTCCAGTCCTTTGCCCACCTCCTTAGGTGCCCCTCACCCCATGGTCACTCATGTCCTGATGTCATGTGCCTCTACCCAGGGCCAGAACCCCATGGTCAAGCAACCTCAGAATGGACTTGGTACCTACTATGACAAAGCCCCTCGTAACCTTCCCTGACAGTGTGCACACACTCCTTCCCAAGTGTCTGTCCTCTGTTGGAAGTGTAGCGCTGGACCCACAGTATAAGGTGCAAGCAAAGTGCAAGGAACTTAGTAAATGATAACTGCTTCGGATCCCAGCTCTGCCACTCAGAGTCTTGGTTTCCTCATCTGCAAAATGGGCTCAATCTTAACTTCGTAGGGTTGAGATGAGTCTTAAATGGGCAAGTATATTTAAAGCTCTAAGCAGAGTGCTGGCGTTCAGTGCATGCTAGCAATTATTGCTATTATGAGACCAATTTGAGAAATATAATGATTGGAAAGCTACATGAACTCATCCAGCTCAGTTTAATAAACTCTGCTAAGATGCTGTGGGGATGCATAGCAAGGTAGGATACTGCATGTGCTGTGGAAGAAATGGCTGAGATGTTCACCATAAGATGTAATTATACTGGGTTTAACGGTTCTGCTTAAAAGGGGCAAGAGCCTTGCTAAAGTACCCAAATGGCCTGTTTGGGGGTAAAATCTGGGTTAGAGTCCAGTTTACAAAAAAGGAAAAGGCCACATCCTCGACTAAGACCCATAAGAAGCATATAGAGAGTAAAAGTACTTCCGTATTTCTGTTCAACAAACCAGATGGCAAGAAATGTAAAATCAAACCTATTAGGAGAAGACAGAAGAAACACATTGAAATGACTGTTTTCATCTGCGTGCAGCATGACATTGATAAAAATGCGAACTATAGTCGTTAAAAGGAGGATCTTTCATCAAGAGATGTCTTTGGTTACACGGTTCAACATTCTTCTTTTGGTCCAACACTAGAAGAAAGTCCATGTGACATGTTAGTGTGTTGATCAGTCTTTGAAGATTAATGGCCGAATCAAAGGCTGTCAAAAGGCCCTCTTCTCTTAGCCTTTTAAAGAAATATATTAATTTGCACATCACGTTGTTTCCTGGCATTCCGGCTGCCATCTACTATTCTCCTGCAGAAAAAGAATTCTCCAGAATGCCCACAAGTGTGAGCGTCACTGTCATTTCTCGTTGGGTTTTGTTTGTTTCGGGCATTACATGTCCAGGCTGTGTAATATGGATTCAGTGCCTTCTCATTAATAAGCCCAGCCTTTAGCATGTGGCAGCTTCAATTCTTGCCATCCTCGGCACTATTCAAAGATGCTTTCCACGCTTCGGATTGGTTCGCATCGACCCTCCAACCTCATTAACCTGAATCCTGTCTCTCTTCTCCCCAGGGGGGAGGAGAAGCATGCCAGCCCTTCATCTTCCCCATTCCTCTTCCTCTCCACAGTCTGGGACAAACTCTCTCTGGAGAAATCCTCTCGTGTCGGGCACTGCAATCGCAATCACCGGTTTCCTCAAGCAGAATTCTGCCTGAGATGATGGGGGTGTGTTTTTCATTTGAAATGAGTCCACATCTGGGACTCACTTAACTTGATTTGGGAAGTCCTGTGTTTCTGATCCAAAAAAACAAAACAAATTTTTTTGTGAAAATAAGCCTGATTTTTTTTTCCCCCTTTCGGTGTGGATTGATTTGTCTTCCATTAGATTTAGCTTAGAAGGAAGAAAAGAAGAGAGGAAGAGACAGAGAGAACAATGAACACTGAATCCACTTGGCTTCAGGACCGCCTTCCCTTGCTAGCTGATGAGGCCTTAACGTCTGCGGACTGATTGAATTATCCACTTCCATTGAAAGGGAGAAGGCAGGGATGGAATCCTCTTCCTGATTGCTGTCCCTTTGGGTTTCCTGCCCAGAAAAAAATGGTGCAGGATGAAGGGAAGGCTATTAGAAACCACAAAGAAGCAAAATCAACTTGTATATTGGCTGGCCTGAATTACCAGGGTATATACTCGGAACTTTATTCCATAGTAACTGCAGAGCCCTGGAGGATATCTAGATATAGAAAATATGCAATGAGCACCACCCCAACTCATCTATTTACTAGGATATATAGACGATTCACCCAGTGTGAGAAAATCCAAGTGTAAGAATCAGATGTATATGGGGGATGTGGATGACATACAGAAATGATGATTTACATTATAAAAAATTCATTTTTCCCCACAGGAATGCACTATAATTTAAAAAAATTAGTTAAACCCTCTACTTAAATTTTTATCTAATTTGCAAAGAATGAGTACTACATATTTTTTTCACTATAGTTTTTTAATAGCTAAACCCTCTACTTAAATTTTCATTTAAATTTCCAAAAATGAGTGATACATGTTCCTTTAATGTAGTTTTTAAGAGCTAAACCCTCTACTTAAAATTTTAGTCTAACTTTCCAAAAAAATTGCATAGTTTTAAAAGAAATTTGCCTAAAGTGGAGATGTATCTGTGACCCTCAGCAATTGAGTCTAACTTTTGATTTTAAAAATATGACATGGAAGTATCACGTGTGAGAAAAAGAACACATGTGCGCGCACGTACACACACACACACACACACACACTTCTGAGTATAACCTGCCTGACCTGTGCTTGTGAAAATCCCCCACTCTCCAATAAATCATAAATAACTTTGAGTATGAAATTTATGTATTAGTATAGCACACAATAATTATTTACATTTTTTATTATGATTGTATAAGCAGGATGGAGATGGGAAGTCTGGAAATATTACAGTACAAGCTCTGGTATTCAAATCACTGTTCTACCAGTGACTACCTCTGTGATCTTGAAAAAGTTAATCAATCTCATATGTGATAATAACATCCACTTTATGGGGCCTTTCCAAGGGTTAAATGATCTAAGATACTTAACACAGTAACCGCTGCTTGATTCATTTTTAAAAATGATTATTTCAAAATCAGAATTATGAGTAAATGTGATGAAATAAAATAATGTATGTAAGCATTCAGTAGAATTCCTGGAACTCAATAAACATTCAAAAATTTTTAAGGATCTAGCCAAAGAAATAATCAACCCAGACATTGAATACATTAATGGAAAACAAGGGTTACATCAGCTGAAACAAGCCTATAATTAGGACAGGAAATAGCAGAGTTTATGCTCCTTCACCAAGAGAACTGAATTTGACTTTTGCGGCACAACCAAAATTTCAAACTGAGTTAGATCAGCTTTGGAAAGAAAATCAACCAGTCACCGTGCCATGAGGGGACCCTTCAAATGCTCTGAACAGTGCTTTTAGCTAACATTTGTTAAATGCTTAATGTATATCAGGCTGTGGTTCTAAGCTCTTGACGTGTATTAACTCAACTAAGGCTCACAAGGGCCCTTTGAGGCCGGTACTGTTATTAGCCCATTTTACGGAGGAGGACGCCCAGAAGCACAAAGTTCAGTTACTTGTCTGAGACCACACTTAGCGGCAGAGCTAGAACGGACAGGAGCCCGCGTTTAACCAGGACCTTCTCTATGATAGATTCCAGCCAAAGAAAGCCCTCTATCTAAAGATAAAAGATGCAAATACCATAAGTTGGCATTCTAGGAAACTAAAGAGTGGAAAAGGAGAAGATAACTTTGCCTGGGAAGCCATTGTGGAAAAGTTGGTCGGAAGCACCTTGATAAGCATCAGACCTGTCAGTGTGGCCAGTAGGAATGCTCCGTACTGAATGGTGGCCCAAAAAATGTCCAATAGGAGTGCTGCATACTAAATGGACCAAATCAAGCCAATCCAATGATCTCTTGTAGAACTTTGTTTGGAAATCCTCAGTGCCTAAAAAGAAGGCTGCTTATTTGAGCTCAAATCTCTGCTGCTAATGGTGCTGAGTTAATGTTTTTTTTTTTACAGGTAATAGTTCTCTAATGTATTGAACAAATATTAACGGGAACACTGCTATATGCCAGGCGTGGGCCAGGCACTGGGGAGAGAATAGTGAGCCGGACTGTTTTGGTTGCTACCCTCATGGAGTTTGTAGTCTAGTGGGAGAAACAGAATTTGAAAACTTTTTCAACTATGTAATTAAATTTTTGACAAGTGCATTTGAAAGAGAACTCCAGGTTACTATAAAAGTGTAAATATGTAGATATGATATTGGAAATATTTAACAACCAATATAGCCTACCAACAATTGATTGATGTAGGGCTTAAATAACTCATACGCCTGTTCAAGGTAGGTCCCTTTTGGGTAGGACTAATCTGGGCAGCAGGGGACGCAGAGAGGTCTCTTAAGGAAGTGAGTTTATTCTTTTTAATTAAACCTTTTATTTTGAGATAATTGAGAGTCACATATGGTTGTAAGAAATAAGACAGGAAAAGCCTGTGTTCACTTCACCTGGTTTCCCCCAGTGGTGCCATCTCACAAAGCTATAGTACAGATCACCACCAGGTAGTTTAAATATTTTTTAAAATAAATTTTAACCCGAGTTTTGAATAGGTTCTCCATGCTCATGAGACGGAAGTTAAAATTTACAAAAGGGGAGACGGGGAGGGGGGGAAAGTGAGCCTTCTTTCTTCTGTGTCTTTCAGACACCCACTTCTCTCTGGAGTCAGATATTGTTACAATGCCTTGCACGTCCTTTCTCAAGTATTTGATAAATTAAAAACATTATCATCTTGCGTGTTATAATACAGATTACAAATACAAATACATACACATGTATGCATTTTTCCACCATACAGTTGACAGCATACTATATCCACAACTATGAGCCCTGCTTGTTTTGTTTAATATCGTGGAGATCTCTTTCATTAAGAAGTGAACCTTCAAGGTGAGTGTGAGGAATCTGAAACATGCTGTAAAGGCATTGCTGGCAAAGGGTACTGCCTGAGCCAAGGAAACAGGAAGGACACGGATGCTTTGAGAAAGAGGAAGGACACCACTGTGGGTGAAGGGGGAAGATGGTGGCCAGATGGAACTCTGGTTCTCAGACCTCTACCTGAAGGACTTTGAAGTAACGTGTACATCCTCCATGTGGTCCGTATTCTGAGGCCCAAAGTCATCCTATGGCTGATGAAGACACTTCCCATCTCCTATGACAAACTTCCGTCACTGTAGGTCATCTCCTCACTACATGGACCTGCCTGATGCAGTGAGGCTTTTGCCTCCTGAGGTCTGGAGAAGCATGCTCGAAACCAGCAAGGGACTTTCTGGTTTCCCTCAAGTCCTACATTCTTTCTCCAATCCCTCTTCGGGACTTTCCCCAGCCCCTGTAGGTCTTTTCAGACAGCCAAGGACAAGGCAAAAAAAAGGAGTGGTGGCAGACAGCAAGTCTTGACTTTTTTTTGCTCCAATTTGCAAGAGACAGCAAGATGGAAAAACGTGCCTCTGATTATGACCCCTCTGTGCTTCCTAAAATCTTCTTTCTGAACTTTTAAGCCTCCTCAAGTTTCAAGTCCTCTCTTTTTCTTTCCCCTGTTCTTTTTCCCTCTATTTAAACTAATCTAAAAAAGCCATAAAAAGCCTCTGACACTATAAACTTCCCTGTAAACCTTGGTTTTATAGGTTTAATTGCCCCATTTTACAATGCTGCGTGCCTGGGTCCTGAAACACTTCAGTTTTGCAGGACAAGTTCAAATTCATGGCAAGAGTCTGGGCCACCCCGTGATGGGGTTTTGAACTCTGGGAGCCCACGAGGCACCTGGTTCTGGCCCTGGCTGAACAGTTTCTTTGCAGGCAGCTCCAAGTTGCCCAAGTTACCCAAAAGGAGGCTTGTTCCTAAGTGAGAAAGTTGCCACATCCTTAGAGAATGCCAAGTCCTCTGAAGTCCCCTGAAGTCCCCTGAAGCCCAGACTTTGTTCTTGTTGGAGAGAACTCTTATAAAAGCACCATCAATCAACAGAATATTTACTATAGCCATGCAAACAATCACTATTTATCGAGTGCTAGTAACTGTGCAAATGTCTTTTACGGGGGTAATCCTCACTACAACTCTGTAGGTTGGGACCACTATTCCCACATGTATTACAAGAGAAGACACCTAGGCTCAGAGATGGCACTTATTTGCCTGAGCACACACAGCAGGTCTGGAACTACAATGAGAAGAGGGGGGCACTTATCTTAGACACAAAATTTATGGGACACCAAAAACCCCAGTAATCAAATAAGAGTTTAATGTGATTCGTAACAAAATGAAGCTGACAAGCTATGTCCTGTAGGCTGCCCACCTGATTTTGTAAATAAAGGTTTAGTGGAACCAGGGCCAGGATTAGGGTGAGTCAAGTGAGTTGTACACAAGCAGGGTTGGATCCCGTCTTTATTTAAACTTTTGAAATTTTCTTCGTCATGGATACTCGGCATTCAGTTTGATTTTTGAAATGCTGCATTAAAATATTATTTATCTCAGCGATGGTGTTTTCTGGCACCCCCTTAAACTTCATTTCCAAGGTGAGTGCCTCTCTTGCCTTACCCTAGTCCTGGCCCTGTGACACACTGAGTGCCATGGTGGCAGTCTGTTGATCCAGCTGACTTCCAAGGTGATTAGGTGTCATGGCCAGGAGGCCACAGTTTCTCCCAGGTGTAGTCACTGCTGCTTTGTGCAGTGGCAGCGAGTTGGGGCAAGTCTTCCCTGCAGATGTCACCTGCTCAGGCCAGAGAGGGGCAGTCTCCGGTATCAGATTGCCTCAGGAACACCCAGTGGCCTCAAGTGCAATTACCTTGATGTTCCCTTGTGACATTATGTGCTCATCAATACCTTCAGTCTTGAAGGGGAAAGCGGGAAGGCCTTCAAGGCAAACTTTCTCATCTCACACGCTGGCGAGGTCCACATTTTAGTCCTATTTGCATTTTTCCCCTCTGTCATTAATTATGTTCCATGTAGGAGCCAGGAGCCCTGGATTTCAGTTCTAGAATGGCTGTTGATTTCTCCTGGCTTCATCGGTCAGCTTCCCTCCTCCAACCATGTGGGTCCTTCTGTGGCTCCTCACACATTGTGTCCCAGGATCTTTGCACAAGCCACTCCCTTGACCCCGAATGCCTCCACCCTGCCCCCCATCACCTGGCTCCCTCTCCTTCACATTTCTGTCTAGGCATCTCCCCCTCAGGAAGGCCTTCCTGAAAGGCCCCTCACTGTATCCCAGACAGGACCCCCTAGCCCCTGCAACCTCTCCTTTGCTGCCCTGTGCACTCTGATATAAATTGACCTCATTATTTATACTGGTTGGTTTAATTTCTGCATTTCCTACCAGGCAGCAAGCTCCGAGTGGCGGGTCCAGGCTCAGACTTGTCCACCGCCTCATTACCTATGCCCATCATAGACCTGGAGCCCAGCAGGAACTCCATGTATGTTTGTTAACTGAACAAGTGACTCTGTGGCCTATGATACTGCTCCTAATCTCCCTGACCTACAGGATTCCACAAGTAGAATGAGTGCCGTTTCATTTCAAAAGGCCTCTGACATTCTACTGTGAGTCTGCGATACCATCTGGGGCCTAGTTAGGGAGGACACAGTACATTGGAGTTTGTCCAAGGCCTGGGGCTCCCATGGCTCCTGTGAGATGAGATGCATTCTTACTGACCACTGAGCCAGGGAAATGGAGACCGGTCTGGTCTTTTCATCTCAGTTAAGAGATCGGAATCTCCGACAATACCAGAGATTATCCACCCTCCTTGATTAGTCTGTCTGAGACTTGGGGGCCAAGGGAGCAGCTTGAATATTATCCAAATCCATGGAGGTTTTCCTAGGAGTCACTTTCCAACTCAGAGCCTCATTCTGCTTTGGGAAAGAGAATGATGTCATTATTAGGAATTAAAGGCGTCAAACGATAATCACTGACATCCATTAAGGGTTGGAAATAAACTATGTTTACTTCACATTTAACAACATTTCAATATGGAGTCGCCCAGCCTGGTAAACTTCTGTGTAGGCTGAAGGCTCACAAAGATTATTCGCGGAGCTGGTTTGTGAGAAAAGTGGCACATAGTACTCTGACAACACTGGGTGAAAGGTTTTGATGTTGGGCCTGGGTCCCCCACTGCTGTCTTCCTGCCCTGTCTGAATTTCAGTGGATAAGAACAAACATACACTCCCAAGCACTCTGGTTTTTGGTGTATGAGGAGGGCAGATGACGACTGGGGGCCCGAGTCTCACTCAGATCTTCTTAGAAACTTTGGTTCAGACTTTTACCTTCTTCTGGCCTTCCACATGGCGCCATTTGTGAAGTGCTTTGGAAGGTCGATGGGAGAAATCCTATAATAATTCTTTGTAAGTTCAGCAAAGATGCTGATTCTTATTTTACCTTTAGAGATAAGGTATCATTGTAACCATACTACAAGACTTGTTCTCATGCCAGAACACTGACCTGGGGATACCATTTAATACCATATGGGAGTTCCCCTTGCCTCCTCTACATAAGAAAGCCAACACGGCCCTCACAGCCCCCCGGTGGCTCAGTGGGTGCTGGAAGTAGGCAGCCTTGGGTTGAGTTCTGGTTGTGCCATGGGTTACTTAGGTGTCAGGGTCGGTTTCTTCAACTATCCACTGAGCATGATGATGACAATTACACCTACAGCCCAATGTCTGCTGTGAGAGTTAGGGGAGATGCTCGATGTCAGGGCCTGGCCCCTAGTTCACGCTGATTCACACATATCAGCCATTATAATTGCTATTTTCCACTGTCTGGTTCTGATTCTCATGCTCTGCTACTATGTTCTTCCCTTTCCTTCCTGCCCCAGACACCCAGACCCCACCCCATGTGCCTTTCTCCCCCGTGACTCCATTCCATATCCAAGAGCTGAAATCTCCTCAGACGGTGCCCCTCTCCATCCCGTAAACCATTTCTTACTTCTCAAAGCCCAGTTCTGAGATTGCTGTGAGGAATAAGCAACATGGCACTTGTTCAAGCACCTGGCATGTATTAGGAGCTTAATAAATGGTTTGGTGAAACTGTTGACTGTGAATTAAATGCCTTAAAAGAAATCTGTAGCTCTGAAAGGTTGCATTTCCTATGTCTTCCCACAGCAAAATCTCTATTTTGGAAATTCTGCAATTAAAGATTTGTTTCTTTGGCAGAAGCAAATATGGGCTTAAAAGCAAATGCTGGGGCCTCCCTGGTGGCGCAGTGGTTGAGAGTCCGCCTGCCGATGCAGGGGATGCGGGTTCGTGCCCCGGTCTGGGAGGATCCCATATGCCGCGGAGCGGCTGGGCCCGTGAGCCATGGCCGCTGGGCCTGCGCATCCGGAGCCTGTGCTCCGCAATGGGAGAGGCCACAACAGTGAGAGGCCCGCATACCGCAAAAAGAAAAAAAAAAAAAAAAAAAAAGCAAATGCTGGTTTATGCCGGATTACTAATGTTGCAAAGTGCGTTAAGCTGTATTTCGTCATTTGCACCCTTGTGTGAGTTAATTTCTCCATGCCTACTTACAAGGAGCTGAGGCTCAACTTTTAAACTGTGGGATGTGGGGTAGGGGGAGATAGAGCAAGAGAGAATTGAAAAGTTGGTGAGGTAAGAGGGAGAGGAATCAGGAGGCCATAAAAATGTGCTGAAAGAGGATGTAGGAAAGCCCCAAGGACAAACTTTTCCCATTTCACAGAATGGCTAAAACTTAACTCATTCCCCATCTCATACAGGACCCCAAGACCAAGGGTGAAAATATGACCTATTTACTGTGATGAACTCAGCCTGTCACACAGTGACTGTCATGTATATAATTGGCACTCAACTCAATATTTGTTGAATTCAACATTCGGCCTGTTCTGCCACTAACTTATGTTGGAGTTTTCCACTTTAAACTTCAGGTCTTCTACTGTATGTTACCATTGTACCAGGCCCACCAAATCAGCTCGCCTTACCTATTGCATCTCAGGTCTAGAATCTCTTGGCTTAAAAGTGAACCATGCTTCTCAGCATATGTTTTCTGCCATGTCTTCAAAAACTTCTGCTTGCTCTTGTAACTATCTTTCTGGTTCTACAGATAATTTCATGAGTCTGGGCTCCCTCGTTATTTGATATTTGATTCGACTTATTCCACGAGTTTATTGTTTATGGGGACTTGGCATCTCATTTTTCTCCTCTCAAGAGCAAGAATAGAGGGGGTGATGGGAGGCCCTGTTTAAACAATTTCTGTGAGGATTTTTTTTTCCATTGCTCAGATCTCAGGAGGGTCCATGTTCCCACTCACCAACCCCTTCCCTTTTTTGGGGAGGGTACTTTGTGTGAGTTCTTTTCCTGCAAAGCCCTGACCAGGTGAGGGATTGGCAGGATGAGGTAGAATTTTGGCCAGGCTGCGGGTGGAGGACCGAGTTGCTGCCACTTTGGGACTTGTTCATTCATTCACTTCATTCCGTAAACATTTATGAAGCATCCACTCCTGGCCAGGACCTGGACTGGGTTCTGGGGACAATGAGTGGGGGACTGGGCACAATCCCTGTCCTCCCAGAGCTTACTGTCTAGGGGGGACGTCAGACAGTTAAACAAGCAATGACAATACATCATGATGAATGGGATGGCTCAGGATCTTAGAGATCACCTGATACACTGAGTGCCCACTGGGGGCCAGGAATTGTATACAGTACTTTTGTATGTATGTATGTATGCATTTTATTGAAGTGTAGTTGATTTACAGTTCACAGTATGTTTTACGGTTTCTCTGACTTAAGTTTTCTCATCTGTCAAATGGGGATATCCATAGGGCTTATTTCATAAAGCTGTTGAGGAGTGAAAGAGTTTTCATTGTAAAGCACTTAGAATAGTGCCTGGCCCATTAACCCGCTAGCTCACCTAATTTGTTTATGGCACATCTCCATTTGACAGATGAAGAAACTGAGGCTCAGAGCACTGAAACTGTTGGCCTTGAGTCCTGAAAGCATCTGAGAACACAGGAGCAATCTGGGAGATTGCCAAGACCCGCCTTTACATGATACAAGCCTGAGAGAATTCGTTGGGCTCACACTTTGGATCTTAGAGCCTAAGATCTAATTTCCTCAGATCAGACTTGTGGAAAACGACTACAGAACACACTCTTCAGGAACTGTGGAAAAAGTCGAATCTAGTCCGAGGGGGAAAAAGTAACTATACACGAGCTAATTTCAACACCAGCTATGGTTCCCCCCCGCCCTCCTCCCACCTTCTCCTGAGCTCTCTTAACTCTGAAAAACCAGAAAACCCATTTACTAAGAATAGATTTTCTTCCATGATTTCTGGATACAAGGTAGGTAGGAAATAGGGGAGAAATAAATGATTCAGAGTCCCCGAACGCAATCATTTTTGGCCTGCGGTTTGGAGAGGGTTTAACAGCTGTGAGTGAGACCTCAGACTCGAGCCAAACCTGAATCCTGCTTGCAGCTTGGCGAGACCACAAGTGCAATTTATCTGAAAACACGGGAAGAATCCTCTTCCTACTGCCAACTGGGACCCCAGCAATGGAAATGTTGAGAACTGGCCTGATCTTACTGCACTTCCCATCATGCTTACCTTGTCACGAAAAGCAAACAAACAGGAAAATAAAAAGTCCGAGGCCTTCGGTTCTCTGCTGACCCTTTCAGCTCTCACACCAAACAAAATAACGAAACTAAACACACTCAATTCTCTTACAGTATAAAAGCTCTGATTCCAAATAATGAAATAGGGGGCAAAAATAAATATCCAGCTTAGGCGAGGGGCTGTTATTAGGCAAAATATTACATCCATATGGCAGAATATTGAGCTACCACTGAACTGATCTTTAAAAAATGCCTCTGGTATAATGTTAAGTTTTAAATAAAAAATGGCAGAAACTTGGGTGGGGTAAACCGCATAAAGAAAATAAATGCAGATGGGGAAAAATGACCAGAAGGAATTATTCCAGAGCATTTGCCTTTGGGTGGGATGAGTCTTGGTGATTTCTTTATTTATCACCAATTTGATGAACTTTACTGCCCGGCTCTTCTCCTGGCAAAAATATTCTGGGAGTAAATCACTACAATCAGAGAATCATTCCAGTTCTTAGCAGTATATCAGTAATGACAGTGGACCTCTGGGAGTGGCACAGGTAAGACAGAACTTCCTGTGAAGGCTCCCCTTTTATCTTTACGGCAGAATGACATATCTAATGCAAATTAGCCTGAGTTATGTTATCATAGTAGTATTTCCCAAAATACATTTTACAGCACATGAATTCTGGGAGATGTCCCTCCAGAAGGGCAATCCATTTGGGAATTTGTCAGTCACTGGACTGCCTGCAGTTTCCCACTCTTGAAGGCTCGCCAGGCAGCGTGGTGATTAAAGCCTCTGAGAAATCCTGCGTTAAAGCTTATTTACTTTGTTGAGACCAAATTTTCACAGATTCTTTGATCACACATTCTTTTATTTCCTTTAGTTCCTATGATCCTTTCGTGGGGCTAGAATTCCAGGGAATGACAATAGGAAATAAACTGTGTTAGATTGGAAAAATGACCACAGCCTTTCCCCTTTCCCAGCATCCATGCTTTCTGCAGTGTGACTGTAGCATTTCCCATCAAGCACTGGGGAGTACTTCCCTATCTTTGAATCTAGGCTGGCCTGGTGATTTGCATTGAACAGTAAAGTATAACAGGAATGACAAGGCAGCAATTTGGGGCCTAGGCTTCAAGAGGTCCTGCACGCCTTCATTTTCTCTTAGAATGAGAATGGTACCACCACCATGACACTGAGCCTGAGCTATCCTGCTGGAGGACAAAAGACCACTCGAAGGACTGACAAGAAAGTCCCAACAGAGGCTCCCCTGGGTCAGCCATCACCCAGCCAACCTGGCAGCTGACTACAAACACGTTTGTGAATCCCACAGAGATCAGGAGAACTACCCAGCTGGACTCAGCTCAAAAACTGACGGGAATAATCATGAACTAAATGAACACTGGTTTTGGTAGCCACTAAGTCTGGGAGTAGCTTGTCATGCCGCAAAAGCTGACCTATACATATTCTATAATAGGGATCACCTTGCATTAAGAAAATTATATTTTTCAAAAGTGAATAATCTGCAACTTTCAGGACTTCGTTATTTGTAACAGATACTGATTCTGATACTACCCATGTGTGTGTCAACCAGTCTGGGATGGAGAATCTACTCTTAAAGACACATACGTGGGGTTTGGGCCATATCTATGCTTTTTCCAGGAGAAAAAAATCCTGCTTCCTAGGTATGCCTGCCCACAGGGCTCCCTTCATAATCCTCATCTCATTCAACAGGCCTCTTTTTTACATGCAGCTTCATGAGTTCCTGCAAGCCAGGCCTCTGTCTCCCCAGATGGCACATTCACTTTGTCTCATCCATAGCTTCATGGAATGGAGAAAAGGAGCCAAAGAAGATAAAAATGAGGATTTGCCAAGGGGCTGGTGCTAGGGGTGGGAAAGGAGGCTGTCCTGAGCTGTGGGAAGCCAGAGTGAACAAGACGGAGGCAGCCAGTTGCAGGGAGATCTGGAAGGAGAGTATGTGAACAGGCAAAGAAACTCCCAAATGAACTGGTTATTGATGGAGTCAGCCTCGCACGCAGCTCTGCCATCTTGTCAAAAGGCTTTTATTTGGCCTTTTTTGTGAGAGTCCTGGGAAGCGGTCATGAAAGGAACAGACCCGAGGCAGTCCGTGCTGATCTGGGCAGCGTGTGCGCCTGTGCCTGCCCCTGCCTGGCCTCCCTCTGGCCCCCACCCCCCTTTTACAAGGGCCAACTGGGTTGCAAGGTTAAAGCCAGAGGGGACCAGTTGGTGTTGCGGGGTTTTTTACAAAGTGCAAAGGAGCAAAGTCATTAGCAAAGGGCGAGAGAGCAGGCCTGTTCGAGAGGGAAGCCGGCCACCCAGCGCCTTCCACGGAGCATGGCTAGTCTTTCCCAGGTCTGCTGTGGAAGCCTCCACATAGCACAGAGGAATGACACATTGCAGCCCTGCGGGGTTCTGGAAGGGACTCCTTTGGAACCAGCCAGGAAGTGAGCCCAGAAGGAGCCAATGCCAAGCCAGGGGAGTTTTGGGGGATCTCCAGGTAGCCTGAAAGGAAGATGTGAGCCTTGAGTGAAAAGTTTGTGAGGAGTCTGTCTGAGACATTTCATTGCTTCCTTCCTGTTTCAGATGGAAACTCACATGGCCAGAGCCAGATCGGCTATGTGAGCACTTCCAAAGCTTATCAACTGCGATGTGGCAGGACAAGACTTATGGAGCAAGGGATTGTCCACAGGATTATTTTAAGTGGCCCATAGACAGGATTATAAATTACATAGACTCACTTGACAAACAGCTCCCTCCCTCCTCCCTCCTTCCCTTCCTTCCCTTCTTCCTTCCTTCCTTCTTCTTCCTTCTCTCCCTCCTTCCCTCTCTGATTCTCCCAAGAAGAAAGTCTCTGTTTGGTGCTAGTGTGCTGTGATAAGCAGAATTATGGCCCCCAAAGATGTCCACGCCTGTGAATATGTTACCTTGCCTGGCAACAGGGACTTTGCAGGTATGATTAAGGTTAAATCCTTGAGACGGAGAGATTGTTCTGGATGATCCAGGTGGGACGAGTCTAATCCCATGAGTCTTTACAATCCAAGAACTTGCCTTGGCTGCAGAGAAGTAGAAAGACGGCAGCATGACAGGGATCCAAAGGTCCTGAGAAGTTGGAGGACATGTATAAGGACCAGACAGAGGCTGCCTGGAGGTAACAGTGGTCCCCAGCTGGCAACCAGCAAAGAAACGTAGGCTTCAGTCTTGCAACCACGTGGAACTGAAGGATCAAGGAAACGCTTTTCACCAGAGGCTCCAGAAAGGAACGCACCCCTGCCCCACCTGAGGCTTCTGACTGCAGATCTGTAATATAAACATTGTTTTAATTAACATATATTCCATTTTTTACAAATAAAGTGGAAAAGAGTATGAGTGCGACTGTAAGTGAGAAAGACCCTCCTGCTCAAAACTTCGGGAAGGTTCTAATACCCAGCTAGGATTTGGTACCATTGTAGGGTGTTCATTGTTTTTATTTCTAGGCTTCATTTCTATTTGTGGTAAGTGGTAATGACTTTCTATTTACGGTACTGATTTCAATTTTCCTCCTTTGGGGTGAATTTATTTAAGAAAAACAAACTGAGTTTAAAAAATATTAGTAAGTAATAATGTGGATTTTGTGAATTGACTAATATTGAAATATCTAAAAATTGGGAAATACCAGTCCAGAGTTTTCTGAATAGCCCTTTGTGGGTTCAGAAAACTGACAGGTTAACTCTGCATGTGGTTTGCATGTATTTGCCTTCATTATATTGACCCACACAAGGGCCAGTGAGAGGCAAGGCAAGATGGCCTCAGTGTTCTTTCAATGGCTATGCTCAGTTATTAAGTATTTCGCAGCTGGCCTTTGGTATTAAGACTGGAAGGAAAAAAAGTGTTCAGAGCAGCCAACCAGGTAAGGCTTTGTAGCGTGGATTAACAATCAGACTTTGGAACCAATCAGTATTGGCTTTGAATCTTGGCTCTGGCTCTTAAAGCTGTGTGACTTGTGTCAAATACCGTAACCTCTCTGAGCCTCAGTTTCCTTACCTATAAGAAAGAACCAATGAGAAAACTCTCATTGAGATGAAGTGAGGATTTAACAAGGTACTATTTGTAAAGAGCCCAGTTGATAACATGTAATAAACAGTATCATCCGTTATTATTACTCTTAGCTGCCTGCCAGTGGCCAGCCTATTCGCTTATTGCTTGTGATCTCTGCCTCTGGCGTTGGAGGACTTCCCTGAGGGGTCTTCTGGGTATGGCTGGGGCAGACAGGCTCCAGGCACGCTAGGCCTGGGCTGGTCTCTGTCACCCTGACATGCAGAGAAAAGCAGAAGGAAGGAATCCTGCAGAGCTGTGTGAAGCTGGGTGGCCAAGCCTGCCTGCATGTGTTCTTTCCCCTCCACACAGAGGCTCTGGCCCTTTTCAAGGATGGAAGTTGAAGAGAGAACATGCCCTGACTGGGAACAGAGAGATGCAAGGCTTCTCAGCTCTGACCAGGGAGGTGGCATGGAGGGGCAGTTTTGCCTGGGAGTGACTGGCGGGGGGCGGGGAGAAGAGGGCACAGAAATAAAGGGCCTCTTTCTAGCTCTGCTGCTCGGGTTGTGCTTTAAAAAAGTGTAGCTTTGGGCTTCCCTGGTGGCACAGTGGTTGAGAGTCCACCTGCCGGTGCAGGGGACACGGGTTCGTGCCCCGGTCCGGGAGGATCCCACATGTCGTGGAGCAGCTGGGCCCGTGAGCCATGGCCGCTGAGCCTGCGCGTCCGGAGCCTGTGCTCCGCAACGGGAGAGGCCACAACAGTGAGAGGCCCGCGTACTGCAAAAAAAAAAAAAAAAAGTGTAGCTTTGGGGATCCAACAAGTTTGTTTGGAATCCTGCCTCTGCTAGCTGTGTGGCTTTGGACAAGTTACTTCCCGTCTCTGATCATAACTTTAGTTAATGTTTATTAAACCCTGACTCTGTGGCAGGCTCTATTCTAAGCGCTTCACAAATATCGGATAATTTAATCTTCACAATAAGCTAGTGAGGTGGGTATGATTATTATCTCCATTTTCCAGATGAAAAGGCACATGACGTTTCTGCAGCTGGACCCAAGTCACACACAGCTTATACATGGCAGAGCCAGGATTCAATCCAAGGCAGTCTGGATCTAGAGTCTGTACTTTGCTAGTCTTATGGTGATTTATTATTTTCGAGACTCTCATATTTGTTATAGCCTGCTTAAATCTTTAAAGGCTATGTTTTCTGAACCTGATTTTTCAGATTCCAAATATAGTCATCAGGCTCTGAGGTCACACAAGTGTGCTTTCTACGTGATAGACTTTGATATCCTGTCTTAACAGCCAGAGAGCTCTTCTTCCTTCCTCCCTCTCTTCTTCCTTCCCTCATTTTTTCCTTTCTTTCTTCTCTCCCTCCCTTCCTCTCTTCTTCTGTTCATTCAACCAGCACACACTTATTCTCTTCCTACTGCATACCAGATACCGTGCATATGTTATGTTCCTATGTTACTCCTTCTTACCCTGTCCCATGCCCTGGTCGTTGACATGCTCTCAGTCACCCACTCGCCCCCATCCCTGTGCTCAGGAGGCCAAGCCCTTCCTAGATCAGAACTCCAAGCAGACAAAAGTGCTGGCAGAGTTTCCCCCGTCATTTGTGACCCTGTCAGCAAGCCATGGCCCTGCTGAGAGCTGCGTTCTCAGCCAAATTAGTGGCAGAAGCAGCCGCTGTTTAAAAGAGGCCTTGCTGAGACCCACACTGTTCCCGGACAGCCGCCAGACTTCTGGGGGCCTTTAGGTAAAAGGGCAGACCCCATCCAGGCAAAGCTCCTGGGCTTACATTCTGTCTCAGAAGAAATCCAATAGACGTGAAGCCAAGGAGGAGGCTGCAGGATGGGGAACTAAGTCTCAGATGGGGGGGTGGGGGGGTGGAGCCGTTCCCAGAGCAGGTTTTACCAGGAAACCTCTAAGAGGAAGGAGGACCTGGTGTTTGGGACCTGCTAAACGGAGGGCGGTGGCTGTAAGCCCAGGATGGCCTATAGATTGATCAGGGTCCTCAGGACACAATGGTGACGACGTCCAGGCTCTTCTTTTCAAAAGAAAAACCATCAATGAGTTTGAGGGCAATTTGGAGGGTGTGATGGTTGAATTGCAGCTCAATCACTTAACTCAATGGGGGACTTTGGGCCTGTTACTTTATTCCTCTGAGCCTCAGCTTTTGCATCTGTAAAATGGGCATGCTGACGGCCTTCCGTTCACTGCTGTCTTTGAAGAGGATTCTATGCTCCATTTTTTAGTGAACGTGCACTTAAATTTCTTTTATAAACAGAAATACGTTAACATTATTCCAAAGAATTCATGAAACTTTGGCAGTAATGCTTACAACAATTATCTGCAATTTATTTGATGTCTACTCAGAATGTCTTCAACATTCATAACGGGGAATGCTGCTCTCAATCCTTATCCTCCTGGGATCTGGTTTCCCCACACCACCTAATCCTCACATATGCTGACATTTTTCAGGTCTTAATTTCTCTCTTTCTCACTTTTTTTTTTTTTTTCTAAATCATTTTCTTCTCCCATGATAACCCGCATGCTATCTCTTGGTGCCTGCTGCTCTGCTTGCCTGGTTCTTGTCCCTCCCACTGCCTTCCTGTCTTAGCAAAAGTTGTTCTTTCCACCCAGAATGCCTCCCTTTTCTAATTGCTTTCCACGTAAATTCAAAATCTTGTTTGGCCTTCAAGGCCCTGATGAAATGATTCTTCTTTTGAGAAGCTTCCTTTGGTTCTGTCCCCTGTGTGGTTCTGTGATATCTCTGAGCACCTATTGGTAATAATCATGGCAATGACCACCCCCAGGAAGAGCAATGGCATGTGCCTACTGCATAATGAGTGTCTTTAGGTGCTAATTATTATTAAATGTATTGGCTGCACCAATTTCCTGTAGCCATGCTCTTTGCCCTGTCACTTGTCCTCTTCTCTAACTCTGGACTCAGCCATGTAGCTTGCTTTGGCCAACGGGATGGTAGCAAACTTGATGGAGTAAAGGACTGAAAAGTCACTCAGGCATTTCTTTGCGTGCACTCTCTAGGACGCCTGTGATTGACACAAAAACATGCCTGGGTTAGCCTGCTGGAGGATAAGACAGGTCTTTGTCTCCTCTCTAAGGAGAAGGTCTAGTTATTACAGCCAGGGCCATCCAAGATCAGCCAACAACCAGCCAACTGTAAGATATGTGGGTGAGCCCCAACCGAGACCAGAAGAACCCTATAGCATGCCCAGTCCAGACCAGCAGAAATACCCAGCTGACTCCAGGACTCATGAGTAATAATAAACAGTTAAATCTTGGGATGGTTTGTTACACAGCAATAGCTAACTGATAAAATCACCATCAATTTTGTTATTGCTGAATGCTTTGTATGTGTCAGAAAACCCCACTAAACCCTTTATAAACATCGTATGATTTGGTCCTCACCTAAACTGGGACATGATTTCCATTTTAAAGATCAGGAAACTAAGGCCCAGGGAGTTTGCCACTTTTCCAAACCATTGGGATTGGAAAGTGGCTCAGTACCTTTTCGAGGAATCTGGTCCTGGCTTCTCTACTTTTATCACCACTGGCGATCTGACCTGTTACTTTTACAAGTTTCTTTTACTTTTTGTGCTTCAGTTTCCTAATCCATAAAATAAAGATGATAACAGTCACTATGGTTATGGAGTTCTTATATAGAGATAGATATAATGTTTGCAAATTGCTAAGATCAGTGCTTGATTCATAGCAAGCACTTCATAAAATATTAGATATTCCATTTCTCTCTCTTCCTTTTTTTTTTTTTGTTTTCGATAACCTGGTACAGGCAGACCTCAGAAAGTGTCCAGCCATTGCAACAAAGCATTATTGCAATAAAGCAAGTCACATGAATTTTTCTGTTTTCCCAATGCACATAAAATTACGTTTATACTATACAGTAGTCTATTAAGTGTTCAATAGAGTTATATTTATTAAAAAAGTACACACCTTAATTAAAAAATAGTTTCTTGCTAAAAAATGCTAACCATTATGTGAGCCTTCAATGAGTCATAATCTTTTTGCAATAATCACATCAAAGATCTCTGGCCACAGATCGCCATAACAAATGCAAAAGTAATGAAAAAGTTTGAAATTCTGTGAGAATTATCAAACTGTGACATAGAGACATGAAGTGAGCATGTGTTGGAAAAGTGACACCGATAGACTTGCTTGGTGAACGGTTGCCAAAAACCTTCAATGTATAAAAAACATAATATCTGCAAAGCACGATAAAGTGAAGCACCATAAAGTGAGGTCTGCCTGTATTTTTATAGTTGTCATCTCCTATGTAGGCAAAGGCCCCTTGGAGGCTGGGTTCATGTCTAGCTATTCTAGGTGACCCACCACAGTGCCTTGCCCAGAGCAGTTGCTTAGCAAGTATATATTGAAAGTCTATTTTGACTCATTTCACTAGAAAATGAGAATGAACTTAGTGTCCTCAGAAGAGAAGGAGACCAAGAGGACATGGAGGAGGAGGGTGGGCTACAGCTATAGTGTGAAGGCTTTAAGTTAGACTCAGAAAAGAACTTCCGGGAAGGTAGAGAAACAGCTTTTTTTTTTTTTTTTTTGGCCAAAGGAAATGTCCTGCTTTTCCCTAGAGCTCTCTGAGCAAGTTTATACACTCTCAACTAGGCATAATTTTAAGTCTATTTGGAGACTAGGGTGGTACTGAGAATAGTGACCCCACGATGCCCTTGCCCACTCCAGGGATCCTTCTGAGACTTGAGGCGAAGGCAGACAGCTCTCCTGCCTGTTCGTTTCCACTATTTTTCTTTGCAGCTGTCTCTGCATTTCAGATTTCATGGCTCTGCCAGGGACTCTATTTTGGGATTTGTGGGAACAGGCTGGTTTCAGCAAAGAGGAAGCTCTAGAGATCTCAGTAAGCTCATTCCCCTGGGCCTCCCAGCCTGCTCTGAGGGAAGCAGGGATTCAAAGAGGCTGCTCCAGGGTCCAGCGTCCCAGACGTGTGCAGACTGGAGAACAGGATGCCTTTCTCCAGCAAACTCCGGCAGCTGGGGGCAACCCTCATCTCTGCTGAAATCGGCTCGCTTCCAGGCTAGCTGCCCTGAGGGCCAAGGTGTGCCTGCTGGGGCCACATTCCCCCACAAGCCTGCAGACACCGAGCTGGGCTTCTGTGAAACTGACACCGAATTCCCACCGCATCCCCGGTCTCTTTCCTCAGGGAGAGAAGTAGCAGGTGGCAGCTTGAGGGAGACCAGCTCTGACCCTCAGAGGAGTATGGGGCCAATGGTCATGTGTCTGTCTGTCCACACGTAGATGGGCGTGTGGGTTTGTGGGTCTGTGTGTCCATGTGAATATTTGAAAATCTGTGTACACAGTGGTGCGTGGCTGTGTGTTCATGTGGGTGCGCTGTGAAGGTGCATATTTGTGTTTTCATGGAGATGGGCATGAATCTATTGATTTGTATGTGTGTATGGATTTGTGTGTCCATTTTCATCACATTCTGGAGGCCGTTATCTTTAAACTTTTAATTCACTTGATTTACATAAGTAATATGAGTAGTATTGCATTGTATGGGCAAACTATGGATCATTTCACCTATCAGGCACTGGCCAATGTTTGGATCCTTTTTGTCCATTGCAAACAAAACTGTAATGTGCATCCTTTTAAGCAAAGTTGTATGCACCTTTCTTCGCGTGAAGGAAGTGAAGGAGTACATAGGTCAAAGGGTGTTCACATTTTGTTAACTTTTGCCCAATTTGTGTTGGCACACAGTAGGTGCTCAATAAATGATCGTTGAATGAACTAACTGGTGATTGAGCATCAGTCCAGTTCTGGAACGATGGGCACCCTCACACTCACAATTTACCACCTCCTTCTAGCTGTCAAAATCTCAAATGAAGCTGTGGGGCTTAGGAAAGAAAACAGAATGGAATACCCCCACTGAGGACCACTTTCTACTGATATGGAGGAAACAGTCAGTCTCTGAGTGTGTGCTCCCTCTGCAGGCACCTGCCCCGCGGCTGCCTCCATCAGTGCAAGAAGAGAGGAAGAGGGACTCCAGGTGTGACGTCCTAGGTCCTGCTGCCATCCATCAAAGGCTTCCTAATGTACTAATAGCCCTAATGTGTGAACATTGATTTCTAGGGTGACACTAAAGCCAAGATGATTTACATTCAATTTCCCATTGGTGATGCACCATTGATCTCCATGGGCACTAAAATATTTATTAGAAAATATTTATTAAGAAGAGCAGGACTGGAAGGGCCCTGGCCAGGGGAAGTGAGCAAGTGACCCATGGGTGAGAGATTCAGGAAATGAAGGAGAAATTCCAAGGAAGAAGATAAGGGTGGCCCAGGGGCCTCCAGGAGCCAGGAAACCACACTGGGCTCCAGACCAGAGGTGGGGGGGGGGACCTGAGCCTTGAGTGTGTCCCTCCCCCAATTCTTGGAGCTGGCATCAGATGGCACCTCCTTGGAGATGCTTTCCTGGACCACCCCACCTGAAACAGCCCGTCACTCTGTGTCACATCATGCCACTGGCTCCCTACTTTTTATTGAGTTTTGATTGATATACAGTAAAATCTACCAATTTTAAGTGCACCGCTGAGATGTGAGATGGCTCCTCACGTGCCCCTACATGCTACATCTTTATGTGCTTTGGCACTCGGGTCCACATTCCCACACAACACAGCTTTGGGTACACATACACAGCCTCAAAGCAGACGCATTACCTACCAAGCGCACACTTGTACACAAACCTACTTCCACAGGTAATGGAGCACAAAAGAAAAAACACAGTTAGTCTACCTGTATATTTATCCAAACAAACATTCCCACACATTTGTACAATTGTCCCTATTCTCAGGCATACAAACTCACACACATATTTTCAACATAGACATACATAGATACACACACATCCACATATATAAAAATATTCCCACGCATCCTCTCTTGTACAATATTTATATGTAAACATCCATATACCCCAGTTAGACATGCAGACATACACATATGTACCCATACCCATGCACATTCACACACATCTACACTCAGACACGCATGTACATCGATTCCATGCAGACATGCATATATGTCGTATGCAGGATAATGTACATGCATAGGCCCTGTGTACAGAGTCAAATATAGAATACACATTTCTGCCAACATGGACCCTGACACACAGAAACTCGCACACATGTGCACCCCATAAGATATATGTACACACATATCTAAACATGCCTTACACATGTGCATCGCCAGGCATATCCAGACGTGAAGCCATATGTCATATGCGTATACCCATATGAAATGTACACATATTTGATCCAAACATACACAGAAGTTATGTTATGCCCCCTTCCCTTATTTGTTCCTGAATTCTAGAATTCTTCAATTTGGTTTGCCCCACTGAGCACCTTTCTGGACCTAATCTTCTCCCAATACATGGTCCCTGTGAAACTCTCATCTCCTGCCTGGAGTATCCTAGCAAAATGTCCCATCACAACACACCTCATTTTTCAAAGACACTTGATACTCTTTGGAGACACGCAGAGGGCCCTGGGGTATTCGCTGGAGATCCTAAGGGGCCTGAACCAGGTGGAATCTGGGGTTGCTGACATCCATTCAGCAACCTCCAATGAGATAGATAAATGTTTATTTATTTGCAAGCAAAATCACAACTCCCTTCGGGACTATTTGTCCCCTAGTCAGAAATTCTCTCGCCCTCTCTGCCCTCACACTGCACGTTATTTATACCTGTGACTTTAAAGCCCAGCTCCTTTGCCCTATTTTAGAGTCTTCGGGAGACTTTGAGCTCCCAGAGGGCAGGAAAAATGTCTAAATTGCTTTGTTTTTCCCATGGCTGGGCTACCTAGTACTCAGTGCTTGTAGGTATTCAATAAAAGCAAATTGAAAGGACTACTGTTTTGATGCTGTAATGAATGAGCCTGGATTGGTGACAGCATGTCCATCAACATTTAAACAAGCAGGCTGATCAACCAGCATCTTCCAGGAGACTGCAAATTACCATAGTTCATGGACTCTAAGATACAACTGACCATAGATGTACCATTATTTCATATCCTGCTAAGGAAAGAGAAACAACACTGTCACTCAACTTTGACACATGCTTCCTTAATCACTTAGCATTCTTATTTTATACTCATTGAAAGAGCCCTTTTAGACTTATTTCAACATGTATTTTCATCACTCTGGTGCATACTTTTTTTTTTTTCTGGTGCATACTTAAAAAGGGAAATCTAAGCAAAATAAATTGGCTAAGGATTTCCTAAACCTTCTCCAACTCTGGGTCTTTCAGATCACACTAAATCAAAGTTGTTGACATCCTGATTTTTCATAGGATTATATCCTTGATGGGCACATTCAGGGCATGGATGTTGCAGCATGTCTTAAAGTTCTTCTCTATTATTTCTAGTATTTTCTTCCAAGGTTCTGACACCCATTCTGCAAGTTTGGATGCTAGTACTTTCTTAATCTTACCAGAAGCTGCCAAAGGAACATTCTCAGACCACAACCAGGGCACACACTGGGTCCGAATTTACCTCTATAGACAGGATGGAGACTTTCTTATCCGCTGTCTTTGGCATATCACAGCTACTCGAACTAGAAAACGTGCCACGGACAAAATAAAGGAAGAGGTGGAGTGTTTTTGAACTCTCCCACATATTCTGAGAGGTTCCCTGAGCTGGTGGGCACCTTCTCTTACCCACGAGACTGTGGAGACCCCAAGAATGAAGCTGGCGTCATCTCAGACTCGTCTGGGCCAGTGCTTGGCTCAGAAAAGCAGGTGGAGAGGAAAACATAGATATTCTGGAGTAGCAGTCGGACACCCAGATTCTGCTTAGCTCAGATCCTAGCTCCTCTCCTTTGCCAGCATGTGTCTGCGTGGGGAGAGTTTACGCATCTCAATTTCTTTGTCGGAGGAATAGACAAATGTTCACCTCACTGGCATGTCATGGGGGTCAGCCATGCTTTTATTTCCTTTTTTCATTTGACAAATGTCACTCCATCACCTACAATAAGCCAGGTACAAGGGATACAGGGATGAACAAAAAGACGGAGTGTGTCCCAACATAGGATATAGCAACAAGGAAAAGATCTCGGACCTTAGCGGGCATCAGAGTCCCCTGGAGAGATTAGGTAAAATGATGATGCTGGGGCCCCATCCTTCAGAGAGTCTGAAGTAATCAGCAGGCAGTAAGACCCACTCAGGGGCATTTTTTAAAGGTTCATGTGATCCTGCGATACATCAGGGTTTAGGACTCATGGTGAGTAGCTAGTGCATGCAAAATGTTTTAAAAAATACACAGCGTCATTCTTATCTTTTACTTCACCAACATTCATCCTTTTATTCCCCCCAAATTCCTTCACCCATAACAAGTTAGTGAAAAACAGATTCAGCACAAGATCATGTTAATTAGAAGATCTGGGGTTTGAAACCAGGCTTGTCTGGCTTTCTCATCTCTTTGCCTTCCTTTCCCCCTTTCCCCAGTGAAATATTCCAAGCAGATAAAATGATGGAGAAAAACATAAGGACACCATGGATCCAACATCCATATTTTTCAAGTTCATCACTCATTCAATCAACAAATATTTATTAAGCACCTTCTAGGTAGCAGGCTTGGTGCTAAGCATGGGAACATATGTATATGTATAACTGATTCACTTTGTTATAAAGCAGAAACTAACACACCATTGTAAAGCAATTATACTCCTATAAAGATGTTAAAAATAAATAAATAAATAAAATAAAAAAGAATGATTGGGTTGGTTATGAAATTTAAATTTTTTAAATTTTAATGTTTTCAAGTGAAATATTTCAGATAATGTAAATGTATTTCTTTTTTGAAATAAAGTCATATAAAATTGAAAAAAAAAAGAGTAGTTGATCAAACAGATATTGCTGGCTTCACGGAACTTCAGTTTCACCATATTTGCTTTACATTTTTTTCTTCCTAAGGACGATATCTTTACTCACAAAATATATATACATTCCCTATGCAGCTCTTGCTTCTCGTATTTCTTTCCCTCCCAGTCAGGACATAAACACCACCCTGATTTTTGCCATTACTTACCCACATATTTACCTCACATTTATTCATCAACACTGTATAGCATTGCTTTGTATGTTTTAGAGCTTTTCATACATGATGTCATTTATATATACATATATATATATATGTATATATATCTTTCTATATATTTTATATTTATAAATCTTTCATCAACAACTTTTAAATAATTTTGTTCTCCACATGTCCATTTGATGCACATAGCCCTGCTGTTTCCCTGTTGTATGATATTTGACTATACATTGCCATGGTGATGAATTTAATCATTCTCTTCATGATGGACACCCAGGTTGTTGATACATTTTCCCTAATATAGACAACACTGCAATGGACATCTTCATCTGTGTCCACCAGTGCATGTTCGTGAGAGTCTTGTGCGTGTATACTTAGGAGTATGATTGCTAAGTCATACAATATTCATACTGGGGCTTTGCATGGGAATTCTAAATTGCTCTCCAAATTGAGCTGAAACGAACTCACTCTCCCAGTAGCAGAGACTGAGACTCTCTGTTATTCAACCACGTTTGTTTTTCAACCCCTGCCAAGCAGATGCGTATGGACAAAAATCTCTCCTTTTGGTTGTAATTGACACTTATTTGATTTTTAGTGAGGATGGACATTGTTACTTATATTTATTGGCTATTTGGATTTCCTTTTGCTGTGAAATGCCTGTTCTTCTCCTTGTTCCATGTTTAAAAATCCGTTTATTTATCATTAGGTCTGAGCTCTTCACCACTACACCCAGCCAGCTTCTCCAACTGAGAAAAACAAATGCATCTGATAAAGGGAGTCAAAGACATCACCCTTCTTCCTCCAAGGGCTGAAGAAAGCAGCCCTTATTGACTGGCTTCTATCACTCATCTGATTAAAGGTACCACTTACTTCCAAATGCTTAGAGCCGGGGCTGGGAGCCATTCATAAAACTCATATTGAACGATCAGCTTTCACAAACTTTGCCTTAATGTTTTTGCCTGGTATTGATCTGTGGGGGAACTATAAAAATTGACACCAGAATAAACTTTGAAAGACGGCTCTCGCTCAGCTGCACTGGGATCAATGCAAATCGACCAGGGCAACCAGGGAGGGGATGAAACAGCCCCTTCTCCATTAGCTGGTCCCTGCTTGACCAGCAAAACTCTTCTGGGTCTTTCTTGGCCGTGCTTAGGGACTCAAAGGCAGATGCAATGGTATTTAGGGTAAGTGCTGAGATAGAGGAGAAACTCTTCATCCTGGGATGCAGGACTGCTACATTCGTAGTTATCAGCACCCGAGAAATTTGATGTTTTTTAGAAGTCTCTCTCTCCCTGGGATGTTAGTGATGAGTGGAGGAGCCCTGGAGCAGGAGTGGCACGAGCAGTTACTGAGCACTTACTATGCCCTGTGTCTGGACTGGGTACTTTGCAAACACTCGGAAGGCAGGGTTGGGTTGGCTCCACTTACAAGTGGCTGATGACAGGCAAGTGACTCGACCTTCCTGACCTTCCATTTCCTCCTGTAAAATGCAGAACATTGTAACACCTGACTTACAGGACCATCTTCCAGTTTCAAGCATGGTGCCTAAAACAGAGTATGAACCTGTTGTGATGTGTTCCCTACCACCTCCATCAGTCCTAACTGCAGCCCCGGCCATTTGAACCTCGTCATTCCCATGTTGTAGAAGTAGACACTGAAGCTCAGAGAGGTTAAGTGATTTTCCCAAGATCACACAGCGAGTAAGTGACAGGATTTGAACTCGGGGCTCTCTGACTCCCACGTCTATGCTCTTTCCCTGAGGGCGCACTGTATAGTTATCAGTCTGGGGTGGGGGCAGGGAGCGCGACAGCTGTCTGATCAAAGACAAGATAGCTCCCATGGCATTCGTGAACTGTGGGTTACTTGAGGCCTTCTCTGCCACAGTTACGCTCCTTCCTGCATTCTGTCACTCTAGGATGATCGTTGTTAGCCAACCCTGGGAGCATCTCTTCCAAGGGACCTCAGGTAGAGGATGCTGCATTTGCAAATGCTCGGAAGTAGATTCAGAATAGCTGGGTGTTGCTGGGCTGCCATGTGGGAAGTAGGTGTGGAGAAATAAAGGGGTCCTATCCACTGATTTTTTCCAAGAGTACTTATTGGAGAGTTCCCTGGTGGTCCAGTGGTTAGGACTCGGCGCTTTCACTGCCATGGCCCCGAGTTCAATCCCTGGTCAGGGAACTAAGATCCTGCAAGCTGCGTGGCGCGGCTGAAAAAAAAAGTACTTATTGGGGCCCTACTATGTGTCAAGCACTGGGCTAGGGGCCAAGGAAATAACGCTGAGCATCGCTGATATGAAGAGATGTACAAACATTTGGTTATGACACGGAGTACATGATAAACTCTGATTGGGGACCATGCAGAGGGAATATGGACGCACAGGAGAGGGCTTCCCAACCTGGACTTGGAACTCCAGGGATACTTTCCTAGAAAAAAAGACGTCTCCACTGAAATTAGAATGACTCAAAGAACATCTTCGAATGCAGACTCTCAGACTCTTCATCTAAAGATTCTCGTTCTAAACATGGAAGGTGGGGAGAATGAACCCGTCCCCAGGTGAACAGAGAGCCGGGTTCCGCAACCCCTAGGCTAGATGACTTGTTAACAAAGTCTTTCTCAACCATGGTTGCACGTTTGAATCACTGAAGCTTTGCAGAAATGCCAGTGGCTGGGCCCTTCTCCAGATCGAATGAACCAGACTCAGTTGGGGGAGGGGGGCCTGAGCATCAACATTTTGTAAAGGTCCTCAGTTGATTCTGATTCAAAGAGAAGGTTGGGAACCATTGCTTTAGGAGGCAGAGGCAATGTTTGGACAAGTGAGTATGTGGGGAAATGTCAGGCTTCCCTGAATTTTCTTTGGGTAAGAAGGTTTTTGTCTTGTTTTGTTTTTAATTTCTATTGGAGTCCGGTTGATTTACAATGTTGTGTTAGTTTCTGCTGTACAACAAAGTGAGTCAATTACACATATACATATATCCACTCTTTTTTAGATTTTTTTCCCATATAGGTCTTTACAGCGTGTTGAGTAGAGTTCCCTGTGCTAAGCAGTAGGTCCTTGTTAGTTACCTATTTTATCTATAGTAGTGTGTATATGTCCATCCCAGTCTCCCAGTTTAGCCCTCCTCCCCTTTCCCGCCGGTAACCTTAAGTTTGTTTTCCACACCTGTGGCTCTATTTCTATTGTATTAGGCACTTAGTGCATACCAGCCCCTTCCCAACCCACCAGCTAGTTCACTTAATCTTTACAACATCTGAGCATTGATATTCATTCCCTTTGCTTAGAGGAGTCCATCGAGACTCAGAGAAGTTGAATTACAGCTCCAAGTCACACAGCAAAGGCTCAACCATCCAGCGCACTCTTCAACATGTCCCTAGACATGTGTGGCCACAGAGGCTTTAAGAACATCACAGAGCAAAAATGTTTCTGGGCCACTGGCCAAGTATAGCATGAATGTGTTGCTCTGGAAATATGGGGTGTCTTGGGGCCAGGAGGGAGCTTCCTGGGTGCTAATGGAGTCCACATGAGCTGAAAAACCCCACAGTAAGAGAGGCATTTATTATCTATCTCTCACACCAGTAAATTTATGACTGTTTCCAGTTCTAAGACTTCAAAGCACAGCACAAAACAAGCAGTGACCACTTCCCCTCACCCCTTCTCCTTTTTAGCTATCTGTCTATCACCTATGTATCTTCTATCTATCAATCTATCAATCTATCTATCATCTATCTATCTATCTATCCATCTATCTCCTTTTCTCTTGTATCCATGAAGTTTGCTTTCTTCAAATACCTTTGCTTGGCAGAAGCAAGTTCATTGGCTGGAGAGAAAACTCCCCTCCGGCAGCCTGTCACTTATTGGAGAAAGTCAGGGGCTGAAAGTTCCTCCTCCCTCATACTGTAAATAACCTTACCCTGCCCCACCCACAAATCACTTCAGATTTTTGGAATAAATAGTAATTGATGTGTTCTCCCCCATGGGCATAGCTGAGGGTGTATGTATGTGCATATGTGCATTTCATTTACTTTTTGTTTGAGCCTTATAAAAAGCACCTTCTGCTCCACCCTCTACTTTTTTTTGCGGTACACGGGCCTCTCACTGTTGTGGCCTCTCCCGTTGCGGGGCACAGGCTCCGGATGCGCAGGCTCAGCGGCCATGGCTCACGGGCCCAGCCGCTTCGCGGCACGTGGTATCTTCCCGGACCAGAGCACAAACACGCATCCCCTGCATCGGCAGGCGGACTCTCAACCACTGCGCCTCCAGGGAAGCCCTCCACCCTCCACTTCTAAGCTCTTTTTTAAAGGGATTACCGCTCACTGCCCCCGGACTCAGGGGCTCAGAAAGGCACTCACTCTAGGTCTGAGATTTACTGTGGTTCCAGGGTGTTGAGAGACACCCAGCTCAGTTCAGGACCAGAGGAATGTTTTTCCATTGTTTTGGTTTTGGGGACAGAAACTTTGACACCCTTAATATTCTTTATTCTACCCATCACCACTCCCCCGGCTCTGGTCTGGGTTATTTTTCCTCAAGATGCTCCTAATAGCCTCCTAGCTCATTCCCCTTCTCTCACTCTACGTCCCTCCTCCCTCTAATCCATCTTCCATGCCAGCCACCCCTGGAATGACCTTTCTGAGCCTCTGATCTGATCATCATCGAATACTCATCATTATTTCTGGTTCCTGCCTTGGAATCTTCCAGCGTCTCCTTGTCTTTGGTTTCCTCCTCTAAGCAGGAGAGAGGGGTTTGGATACAGCTAGCTTGTCTGAGAGATGCTCACAGGAAAGCGAAGTGAAGGAGTGGAACAGTGGGCTGGAGAAGGGAGCAGAGAGAATAGAGTGTGTGTTAAAATGCCGGTTACTCTTGGCACCTGGGGCTCAGTTCCCTGGGGAGCTTAGGGGCTCTGCATAGAACATGCCTCACACAGCAGAATTTTCCCACCAGAGGAGACAACGACTAGAGCATTTATCTACCGGTAAATGTATCCCATCCTCTGTTTAGAGTTACCTCCAAGGGTGCTCACTTCTCTGCTTTCCTGGGCTGTACCTATGCATGGCTGGGCAAGCCTTTTGCAGCTTTGGAAGAGGCAAAGCAGAGACAAGGCGATGCCTGGTGAACATGGGGTGCTGCCATCAGACCCTGGGGATGTGGGCTATGGCGTGACTAGCATCTGTCCCACCTCCCGTCCCTCTCAGGATAAAGCCCAAACTCCTTAGCCTGACTCAGAACATCTCCTGGAGGTGACCCTGTCTACGTTTCAAGCCTCAGTTCTTTCTCTGTTCCTGTGTCCTATCTAGCACCTTCCACTCCAGCTGCATTGACCCCTTTTTACACTCCCGGATGGATCTAGATATGTCAAGCCTCCACACCTTTGCCCGTGCTGCCCCCTCTGTCTGGAATGTTCTTCTGAATCATGTCCACCTTGAAGACAGCTCTCCTGGTGTCTGGACTTAGCTTGAGCCTCATTTTCTCAGGGAAGCCCTTTCTGACCTGTGGGTAGAAGGGTCTGCCTCTCCTCCTGGGCTTCCTCTTCTAGACACTGTCGACACTTGCATCACAGGAATTAATCATTTTAACTACACACGTGTGCTTATTTGTCTGTCTCCTCCACCAGAGTCAAATCGTTAGGGATGAGATTCACGCTATATGCATCATTAGACAGTGGGTGCTCAATAAATGTTGAATAAAAGGATGGATTGAAATGGGCTATCTTGTATAAAAGGCTCCTTGGGTGGGGTCTTGTCTTTCCCAGCTTGGACACCAATCCTTTACCCATAGTCTCAGCACACCTCTCACCTGGGTGAGAAATAACAACGGGGTATAGTGGCAGATGCACAGAGTTTAGGGTCAGAAGACCTGGGTTCCAGAATTTTCTGGAACGAGAACTCACCACTTGTGACCTGGAAAATGTCCTTCCCTTGGCATCTCTCTGAGTGGGTCAGCCTAGACTTGACTTGATTATTATCCCTCCATGCCTTTGCTTCTGCTCCCACAGAAGAAACAGTTGCTGCATGTTTGCTGGGTGTTTCCTTGGTCCCACGTGTGCTCTGTGCTCTGGGAAGCGGACCTGCATGGCCTGCACTGATGGGCTCCGTGCCCTGTGTGTTCTGGGTGGGCTCAGCCAATGGAGAGCCCTGGCAAGAAATCAGAAGGAGGGAGAGAACAAGGTCAGGGTGTTTGATGCCTCACCTCCCTCCCGGCAGATTTGCTGTGGCTTGGCTGTGTCAGTTGTTTGAGGACCACAGCTCCTATCAACAGCCCCTTCCCAAATCCACACTCTCTCTGTGTTCTGATAGCCTCACCCTCCTCTCATTTCTTCTGGCCCAAGAGTGGTAACAGCTCCCCACTTTGCTAGCCTCACAGTGCTGCACTATCCCTTGTGACCTCCTATACCATTCCCCCATCTCTGTAGATAGCTCTTTATTTACCTGTCCTTGAATTACCCAGTTTAGGGGTACTGTCCCTTTCCTACCAGGATCCCAAATGGTGGTGCAGGTGATGACTATCTGTTATGTAGAACTGACCCACATGATGAAGATCGCTTGCTATCACAAAGACTACCCTGGCCCTTTCTAGCTGAAATATTCTAGGAAACTAAGATATCTCCTAGGGGCATGAAAAGGAATATGAAGGTGATACAACAGAGAGTGGTATACTATGTCGGTTAAGAGCATGGGTGCAGAGTCAGACAAATCTGCGTTCAAGCCCAGCTGCACTATGCAAAGCCGTAGTTTGCACACCTGTATCATGTGGATAAGCGTCGTATCTCCTTGCAGTGTCGTGGTGAGGGTGAAGCATGTGTATGAAGCATCCGGCACTGAGCTGACCCGTGTCACTGCAGGATACGTGTGATGACTGTCCTGCTCACAATGCCCACTTGCCACATTATGGCTGTTGATCTCTTTTGTGTGGCTTTGCCCACCCTCCCCAGTTACGAACGCCATGAAAGTAGGGTTTATGCCTTTTCTACTTCTGGGTACTTCCCAGTGCCTAGTTCAAGGCTGGGCAAACAGGAGACCCTCACGATAAGTGGAAGGAAACCAGTATGTATTGATCTCCTATCCGAGAATCAGGTATTCTCAGATTGAAGACAAATAAATGGAGACTTGAATGGTTAATGACTTTGACTGAGGTCACACAGCTTTAACTTAGAACTGATTTGAGCTGAACGACTCCAACACCTACACGTGCTTTTTTACACGGAGCCGCTTGCTGATGGTTTGACCCAGAAGAGAAAATACCAACCAAATGTTAATGACAACGTTTTACTAGCTGCAAAGAGGATATGGAAAAAGGCAGGCGATAAAGGTGCAGGAGTTTCAGGGAAAAGAAAGAGACCCCTGTGGTCAGGACAAAGGCACCAATGATAAGTATCTTTATCAGGTTATTCGGATGTAAGCAACATAAACCTATTCTGCTAACACACACAGAAATGGTGTTATTGGAAGAGTATCAGGTAGCTAACAAAGTAAAAGAGCCAGGTATCAGAAGGGACAGGGAACTTGTCAAGCGTGGGATCTGAGTACCAGCAGGTAATAGACAGTCCCTCCCCCCGCAAACTGCTTTCGGAGTGAATGAACACCCGTAATCTTTGGTGTGTGAGTCACCCTACTTATGATGCAGATTCCAGGGAGAAAATGTCTGATTAGCTCACCTTGGGTCACATGGTCTCTTGGCCAGGGGCAGGCAGGAATTGAGTGACTGTCCCATTGAGACTACATGTAATGAAGTGGGTGGGAATGATTCCCAATAGGAGAAATCAGAATGGTGAGGCCAGAATGGAAAAGAAATAGATACCAAGTTGTCCAAAACAGGGGATGCCCACTGCAGTGATGGTATCAGATGCTTTTCACAATTGATGACATTTACTGGAGCTTTCCATGTGTTAGGCAGGGCTGCTGTGTACAGTGGTGCAGCCTGGATCCTGTTCAAGAGTGCTAAGTCCTAGCCCAACCTCTGCTAGCCAAATAGCTGTATCTACCCAGAGGAAGGGACGTCCTTCTTTATGTGCAGAAACACACTAGGCACTTGGTATAAATCATCAGATTTCATCCTCTTAACAACCTTGAAAGGTAGATGTGGTAGATGAAAGATGGTGACAGATGCTTTGCTTCTCCTCCCATTGAGGAGATAGTCAAATCCTTGGGACATGGGCCACATGCTATATGCATCATTGAGAGGTAAAGCCTGTGTCACCTCCTCTTTAATCTGGAATGGCCTCAATGACTCGCTGGCCAATAAAATATGGTGGAAGTAACGTCCTAGGACTTCTAAGGCTGGGTCATAAGAATCCTTGTTACTTTTTTCCTGGGCTTCTTGGAGCCCCGAGCGACCATATACGAAGTCCAGCTACCGTATCCTATTGAGCAGTTGCAGAGTTCGGGTTCAAGAGAAGGAATGGAGATGTGGCCTCTTAATGGGACACGTGTCAAAGAGTTTACTGTCACCTTCAATCAACCAAAATGTTGGTTGAATACATTAAACAAATATTTATTTGTTGAGCATCAACTCTGTGCCAGACACTAATCTAGGCGCTGGGAATAAAGTGATGGACAAAACAGAAGAGCTTTCTGCCTCCATGGAGCCTGCATTCCAGTGAGAGTTCGCGTTTAGCTTGAATACATGGTTGATGACCTGGAAAAGAGAATTGAGAACGTCAGGCTTCTAACTTCCAACCTGATGCCTGCATCCCCTAAAATAATCTCACTATGACACAAGGTTGGATTTATCCTTTCTGAGTCAATTCCCTAATCATTCATCATCTGCATTTATCCTCAAGGCAACATTTGATGAATTCTGGAAGAATTAACAAAGAAGCAGCAAGAGGCAGCTTTTGTGTTTCCTGCTTTCCATGAGACGCTGAGCACATTGTAGGGCTTAGAAACTAGATGCTGCCTGAAGCTCTCACAGTTGACTCGGGCCCCTCATTGACTCTGAGTCCAGGAACTTGACCTGTGGAACAGACAAAGAAGGAGAGTCTCAGGGAGAACGAGGAAGCTGAAGTTGCATCATCGTGACTCAAACCAGCCAGTGTCCACACTGGAACTAAGCTGCAAGCTTCAGAGGGTTTATGAGGAGGACTGCACCTGAGGGCTGGCTCTGAGTAGCACAGAGGAATTTCACACATGGTGGAGGCAACCTGGTTTCTGTTCTGGGATAGCACATGTAAGTGGCAGCGTAAACCCCTGAGTCATGGAGCTAATCTGAACTCTTTCAACCTGGGTACTTTGGAGATGAGCAAAATCCCGACTTCAGCACCATCAAAGAGGTTAGATGGCAAAGTCAACTGTTTCAACAGGGAGCAAAGGGCTGAATCACCCAGGCCATGCCTTCCTCTGGCCTGAGTCAGGCGTAAAGGATTAGGTGTTCTATTTTGGAGAACTTCCAGCGGAGGTGTGTGGGTTCCCATCAACTCCCTAACACACCTTTCCAACTAGAATCCATTTATTTTTCATTTCCATTATTGGGCAACCAACCAATGACTATTTATTGAGCTCTGACTCTGATGCATTTTATATGTCACCTAGATTTATTTTTTTCTCAGAAGGTGCTCTGGAGAATACTAATTTTCAAGCATGCTCCTTAGGCAGCCGGGGGTGGGGATTTCTTTGCAGATTTTCCATCATCAAACACAAGATACACTTGGGAAAGACTCAGTTAAATTTTTCTTCTACTATAGCGCATTTAGAATCTTTAGTATGCTGATGCACATTGCAAATCTCCAACAGTTATTTAGATTATTAACCTTTCCCAACTCATTCTGGTCATAGGACTCCCTTTGGTAAAGCAAAGGGATTGTTTTTAGACAAAACGGCTTTGAGAAATGTTGTCCTTGAATTACCACTTTAGAACAGTTCTTTCATAGTATGAGTGTAGGAATTAACCAGAGAGCTTTTTAAAAATGCAAATTCCCACTCCAGATGTTCAAATTGAATATGTCTTGGGTGAAATATTTATGTAATAAATATCTCAGGTGATTCTGATGTGGATGATTCATGGCACCCACTTTGGGAAACACTGCTTTAAGAGCAGGTCAGAGTTGGAAAGCATGTCAGTTTAACCCCTTGTTTTATAGATGGGGAAACTGAAGCTCTGAGAAGCAACTTGTCACACAGTGAGTTTTGTCTAGAGTTAGCGATTGGCCTGAACTTCCAGCTGAGAAAAAAACACAAAACCTCCCCATCACCTGATGAAACTTGCAGTGCTTCATATGCATCAGAGATATCTATAAATAATAACAATATTAAGTGTTCAGGGGTGGTTATTCATGGATGGATAAGTAGTGAGTGGGTAAATAAATTAATGAAAATATGTCCCGTATTCTAGTCCCTTATACTTCTTTTGATACAATCCAAGAGCATCAGATTTATTTTGCTTAGTTCCTCTTATGATAAAGAAAGCTGATGTCCAGAGAAATTAAGTAATTTGCTCAAGGTCACACAACAAGCTAATCGTAGAGTCATAGCTATAAGTCATTTTTTTCTGATTCCAGATACCAATCCTGATTCCAGGATTGCCATTCCACAGCCAACCTCGGATTCTAGAGTCAGAGGTGGATGTGTTTCTCAGCTCTTCTACTGACTAACTGTTCAACATTGACCAAGTCACATGACCTCTCTGAGCCTCAGGTATAAAATGAAGATAATAGTAACTTGCTTCCCCACTTTGCTGGAAGGATTTAATGAGATAAATTATATATACTTTTGGCATGGTGCTCAGCATGTGGTAAGCACCTTATAAATATTAAGTACTACCAATAATAATATTCATAATCATGAACAGTATCTAAGAGAGAAAACCTGTGCATGGTGAGAAGGAAAATGAATTCCTTTTGTTGAATAACAAGGCAACAGTCATGAGTTCATAAGGTTTGGCTTTCCTTGTGTGTCGGGTGGAGTCTATATCTCAGAGTGCCAGAATCCCAGGGTTGGAAGGGGCTTTGGAATGTACCTAATCCAATATCCAACCCTCAATATAGATCCCCTGTGAGAAAGCCCAGTGGCCCTATCTACTCCCAGTTTATTACCTCCACTGACTGTGAACTCACCAGCTCCTGAGAAAGCCCAATCCTTTCTAGAAAAATAGCAGCAATCTTTACTGCCATTTCTCCCAAAGTGTTGTCCAAGTACCATTACTTCCAGAAGATGCTGCTCAAGAAAAGCATTTAAGCAATGTCACAAGCCCTAACCACCTCCTTCCTTAGAGATTTTCTTCAAAAGCTCTGAGAAGTCCTGCAATTGGGAAAAAAAAAAAAGCTTCCTCTTTGTTAAACCTAAGGCTCTCTCCAAACTCATTTGACCAAAACAAACAAATAGCAACAATAGTCAAAACAAACAAACAAACAAAAAGCCCTATTGACAATCTTGTTGATCTTTTGTTTTTTCCTGTGGTATCACTTTGGGGACTTCTTCAATGGTATAAATTTTTCTCTTCTAGTAGTTCATGAATTATTATTTTTTTGCAGTCATGCCAATATGACATTCAAGATTCATTTGAGTTCAAATAGTACTGTTGTCCCTTTAGAAAATATTTTCCAACACACAGTGCTGGTCCGTAGTTGGTAAGCACAGGTACATTTGTACTGATTGTTTACAGCTGACATCTATTCCAACTGGCCTGTGTCTGTACCATACTGCTGGTTAAATATTTTGAATATTGCTCCTGCTAACAACTCCTCATTCCTCAAGACTGTCCTCTCTCGAAACCCATCACACTTCTTTTCTTGGGGCCATAAATCAGTTTCCCAAAGCTTCAACCCATCTCTTCTCTAGGGATCTCTCTACTCAGCTCAGACTCTGTCCCAGCTCTCAACTTGCTTCCCACACTAGTCGGTGACTTCAGTGTCTCTCCTCTGTCCTCAGAAAATGTGCCTGAAAAGAGGGGTTGGTGATAAGTCACAAGCCGCTGCACAGTGCTAGGTGTTCCAAAGTTGCTATTTGACCTTGAGATTCAAGCGTGCAGGAGTGCGCACACACACACACACACCCCTCCCAGACTCCCTCAAAGCAGATATCCAAACATCACCCCTTCCTCATTTCAGTGGGGGTCTCCCATCTCTCCAGGAGGCGAATCCACTGAGAAAACTTCCAGAGCCCTCTCTTGGGGAGGGGAGGAAGGTTAAAAGTGTACATGGAGCATTTTTTCTGGCTCTGCTCAGAAGCCGTCAGGGCAAAGGGAGAGGGGTTTCTGGTTTCAAAGGGAGCCTGAGCAAAGCTGCTTCTTTTAGTTGCAGCCCCTCTTAGGGAAATGAGGGTTTTTTTGTTTTTGTTTTTTTCTCCTCTTGCAAGCAGAGCCATAAATCATGAACGTTCCTTCGGTTCTGGGAGTGGGGGTGGGATTAAGGTTGTTGGGTGGATTTGTTTGAGTGTGTATCTTTTGGTCTTCATCACCCTCCCCCTTCATAAACATCAGCTTGTAAGTTCCCATCCCCTAGAGGATACACCGAAGGCATCGCGTTAAATATTTAGAACAGGAAACCACCTTAGGCGTCTGGATGGGAAAAGTCATCTCAGGAGAGGTGCTCAGGAGAGGTGCTCAGGGGGCGCCTCCTGTCTCTCTCCTGACCTCACAAATGAGAAGGCACCCTTCCTTTTGATACCCAGGTGTCACCTCAAACTCTTCCTGAGAAAAGAGGGAGGCTTGGCACGCCGGCCGGGGATGGCTTGGCGGGGAAAGTGTTTCTCTTTGGAGCAAGGTTTTGCAGGCCACAGATAATCAATAAAATACATTTTTAATAGCCTTTTTCTTGTGAGTAAGGTGGTTATGTGGCTCAGTGAAGGGAGAAAAACATGGTCGGAGGAAGAAGTCAGCCAGACCATCTGCCAGAGGACAGGTATCCATTTGTGCTGAAATACAACCCCGCTTATGTACCCTCCTGTGTGAAACCTTCTATGGCTCCCTACTGCCCAGGGAAGAAATGTCAAGTTGCCACCTAAGGAATAGGAGACCTTTCAGGATTTGGCTCAAGTCTAATATTTTTCTCCTGCTTGTCCTTTCTTTCATCCACAGCTCTGATCTCATCAAAACCCTCATTTCTCCTTTTATCATCCATGTATTTTCACATCTCAGTCTTTTTTTTTTATTAAATCAGTTATACATATACATATGTTCCCATATCCCCTCCCTTTTGCGTCTCCCTCCCACCCTCCCTATCCCACCCCTCCAGGCAGTCACAAAGCACCGAGCTGATCTCCCTGTGCTATGCGGCTACTTCCCACTAGCTATCTACCTTACGTTTGGTAGTGTATATATGTCCATGCCGCTCTTTCACTTTGTCACAGCTTACCCTTCCCCCTCCCCATATCCTCAAGTCCATTCTTTAGTAGGTCTGTGTCTTTATTCCTGTCTTACCCCTATGTTCTTCATGACATTTTTTTCCTTAAATTCCATATATATGTGTCAGCATACAGTATTTGTCTTTCTCTTTCTGACATACTTCACTCTGTATGACAGACTCTAGGTCCATCCACCTCATTACAAATAGCTCAATTTCGTTTCTTTTTATGGCTGAGTAATATTCCATTGTATATATGTGCCACATCTTCTTTACCCATTCATCCGATGATGGACACTTAGGTTGTTTCCATCTCCGGGCTACTGTAAATAGGGCTGCTATGAACATTTTGGTACATGTCTCTTTTTGAATTATGGTTTTCTCAGGGTATATGCCCAGTAGTGGGATTGCTGGGTCATATGGTAGTTCTATTTGTAGTTTTTTAAGGAACCTCCATACCATTCTCCATAGTGGCTGTACCAATTCACATTCCCACCAGCAGTGCAAGAGTGTTCCCTTTTTTCCACACCCTCTCCAGCATTTATTGTTTCTAGATTTTTTGATGATGGCCATTCTGACTGGTGTGAGATGATATCTCATTGTAGTTTTGATTTGCATTTCTCTAATGAGTAAAGATGTTGAGCATCCTTTCATGTGTTTGTTGGCAGTCTGTATATCTTCTGTGGAGAAATGTCTATTTAGGTCTTCTGCCCATTTTTGGATTGGGTTATTTGTTTTTTTGTTATTGAGCTGCCTGAGCTGCTTATAAATTTTGGAGATTAATCCTTTGTCAGTTGCTTCATTTGCAAATATTTTCTCCCATTCTGAGGGTTGTCTTTTGGTCTTGTTTATGGTTTCCTTTGCTGTGCAAAAGCTTTGAAGTTTCATTAGGTCCCATGTGTTTATTTTTGTCTTTATTTCCATTTCTCTAGGAGGTGGGTCAAAAAGGATCTTGCTGTGATTTATGTCATAGAGTGTTCTGCCTATGTTTTCCTCTAAGAGTATGATAGTGTCTGGCCTTACATTTAGGTCTTTAATCCATTTTGAGCTTATTTTTGTGTATGGTGTTAGGGAGTGATCTAATCTCATACTTTTACATATCCCTATCCAGTTTTCCCAGCACCACTTATTGAAGAGACTGTCCTTTCTCCACTGTACATTCCTGCCTCCTTTATCAAAGATAAGGTGACCATATGTCCGTGGGTTTATCTCTGGGCTTTCTTTTTTTTTTTTTTTTTTAGTGTTTATTTTTACTTGTTGACAGTTTGCTTTATTTATTTATTTATTTTTGTCTGTGTTGGGTCTTCGTTTCTGTGCGAGGGCTTTCTCTAGTTGTGGAGAGCGGGGGCCACTCTTCATCGCGGTGTGCGGGCCTCTCACTATCGCGGCCTCTCTTGTTGCGGAGCACAGGCTCCAGACGCGCAGGCTCAGCAATTTTGGCTCACGGGCCCAGTTGCTCCGCGGCATGTGGGATCCTCCCAGACCAGGGCACGAACCCGTGTCCCCTGCATCGGCAGGCAGACTCTCAACCACTGCGCCACCAGGGAAGCCCCTATCTCTGGGCTTTCTATCCTGTTCCATTGATCTTTCTGTTTTTGTGCCAGTACCATACTGTCTTGATTACTGTAGCTTTGTAGTATAGTCTGAAGTCAGGGAGCCTGATTCCTCCAGCTCCATTTTTTGTTCTCAAGATTGCTTTGGCTATTCGGGGTCTTTTGTGTTTCCATACAAATTGTGAAATTTTTTGTTCTAGTTCTGTGAAAAATGCCAGTGGTAGTTTGATAGGGATTGCATTGAATCTGTAGATTGCTTTGGGTAGTAGAGTCATTTTCACAATGTTGATTCTTCCAATCCAAGAACATGGTACATCTCTCCATCTATTTGTATCATCTTTAATTTCTTTCATCAGTGTCTTATAATTTTCTGCATACAGGTGTTTTGTCTCCTTAGGTAGGTTTATTTCTAGATATTTTATTCTTTTTGTTGCAATGGTAAATGGGAGTGTTTCCTTGATTTCACTTTCAGATTTTTCATCATTAGTATATAGGAATGCCAGAGATTTCTGTGCATTAATTTTGTATCCTGCAACTTTACCAAATTCATTGATTAGCTCTAGTAGTTTTCTGGTAGCATCTTTAGGATTCTCTATGTATAGTATCATGTCATCTGCAAACAGTGACAGCTTTACTTCTTCTTTTCCGATTTGGATTCCTTTTATTTCCTTTTCTTCTCTGATTGCTGTGGCTAAAACTTCCAAAACTATGTTGACTAAGAGTGGTGATAGTGGGCAACCTTGTCTTGTTCCTGATCTTAGTGGAAATGGTTTCAGTTTTTCACCATTGAGGACGATGCTGGCTGTGGGTTTGTCATATATGGCCTTTATTATGTTGAGGAAAGTTCCCTCTATGCCTACTTTCTGCAGGGTTTTTATCATAAATGGGTGTTGAATTTTGTCGAAAGCTTTCTCTTCATCTATTGAGATGATAATATGGTTTTTCTCCTTCAATTTGTTAATATGGTGTATCACGTTGATTGATTTGCGTATATTGAAGAATCCTTGCATTCCTGGAATAAACCCCACTTGATAATGGTGTATGATCCTTTTAATGTGCTGTTGGATTCTGTTTGCTAGTATTTTGTTGAGGATTTTTGCATCTATGTTCCTCAGTGATATTGGCCTGTAGTTTTCTTTCTTTGTGACATCCTTGTCTGGTTTTGGTATCAAGGTGATGGTGGCCTCGTAGAATGAGTTTGGGAGTGTTCCCCCCTCTGCTATATTTTGGAAGAATTTGAGAAGGATAGGTGTTAGCTCTTCTCTAAATGCTTGATAGAATTCACCTGTGAAGCCATCTGGTCCTGGGCTTTTGTTTGTTGGAAGATTTTTTATCACAATTTCAATTTCAGTGCTTGTGATTGGTCTGTTCATATTTTCTATTTCTTCCTGATTCAGTCTTGGCAGGTTGTGCATTTCTCAGAATTGGTCCATTTCTTCCAGGTTGTCCATTTTATTGGCATAGAGTTGCTTGTAGTAATCTCTCATGATCTTTTGTATTTCTGCAGTGTCAGTTGTTACTTCTCCTTTTTCATTTATAATTCTATTGATTTGAGTCTTCCCCCTTTTTTTCTTGATGAGTCTGGCTAATGGTTTATCAATTTTGTTTATCTTCTCAAAGAACCAGCTTTTAGTTTTATTGATCTTTGCTATCGTTTTCTTCATTTCTTTTTCATTTATTTCTGATCTGATTTTTATGATTTCTTTCCTTCTGCTAACTTTGGGATGTTTTTGTTCTTCTCTAATTGCTTTAGGTGCAAGGTTAGGTTGTTTATTCGAGATGTTTCCTGTTTCTTAAGGTGGGATTGTATTGCTATAAACCTCCCTCTTAGAACTGCTTTTGCTGCATCCCATAGGTTTTGGGTCGTCGTGTCTCCATTTTCATTTGTTTCTAGGTATTTTTTAATTTCCTCTTTGATTTCTTCAGTTATCACTTCGTTATTAAGTAGTGTATTGTTTAGCCTCCATCTGTTTGTATTTTTTACAGCTCTTTTCCTGTAATTGATATCTAGTCTCATAGCATTGTGGTCAGAAAAGATACTTGATACAATTTCAATTTTCTTAAATTTACCAAGGCTTGATTTGTGACCCAAGATATGATCTATCCTGGAGAATGTTCCATGAGCACTTGAGAAAAATGTGTATTCTGTTGTTTTTGGATGGAATGTCCTATAAATATCAATTAAGTCCATCTTGTTTAATGTATCATTTAAAGCTTGTGTTTCCTTATTTATTTTCATGTTGGATGATCTGTCCATTGGTGAAAGTGGGGTGTTAAAGTCCTCTACTATGATTGTGTTACTGTCGATTTCTCCTTTTATGGCTGTTAGTATTTGCCTTATGTATTGAGGTGCTCCTATGTTTGGTGCATAAATATTTACAATTGTTATATCTTCTTCTTGGATCGATCCCTTGATCATTATGTAGTGTCCTTCTTTGTCTCTTCTAGTAGTCTTTATTTTAAAGTCTATTTTGTCTGATATGAGAATTGCTACTCCAGCTTTCTTTTGGTTTCCATTTGCATGGAATATCTTTTTCCATCCCCTTACTTTCAGTCTGTATGTGTCTCTAGGTCTGAAGTGGGTCTCTTGTAGACAGCATATATATGGGTCTTGTTTTTGTATCCATTCAGCCAATCTGTGTCTTTTGGTGGGAGCATTTAGTCCATTTACATTTAAGGTAATTATCGATATGTATGTTCCTATTCCCATTTTCTTAATTGTTTTGGGTTTGTTATTGTAGGTCTTTTCCTTCTGCTGTGTTTCTTGCCTAGAGAAGTTCCTTTAGCATTTGTTGTAAAGCTGGTTGGGTGGTGCTGAACTCTCTCAGCTTTTGCTTGTCTGTAAACGTTTTAATTTCTCCATCAAATCTGAATGAGGTCGTTGCTGGGTAGAGTAATCTTGGTTGCCGGTTTTTCTCCTTCATCACTTTAATTATGTCCTGCCACTCCCTTCTGGCTTGTAGAGTTTCTGCTGAGAGATCAGCTGTTATCCTGATGGGGATTCCCTTGCGTGTTATTTGTTGTTTTTGCCTTGCTGCTTTTAATATGATTTCTTTGTGTTTAATTTTTGACAGTTTGATTAATATGTGTCTTGGCGTATTTCTCCTTGGATTTATTCTGTATGGGACTCTCTGTGCCTCCTGGACTTGATTAACTATTTCCTTTCCCATATTAGGGAAGTTTTCAACTATAATCTCTTCAAATATTTTCTCAGTCCCTTTTTCTCTTCTTCTTCTGGAACCCCTATAATTCGAATGTTGGTGCGTTTAATGTTGTCCCAGAGGTCTCTGAGACTGTCCTCTGTTCTTTTCATTCTTTTTTCTTTATTTTGCTCTGCAGCAGTTATTTCCACTATTTTATCTTCCACCTGACTTATCCGTTCTTCTGCCTCAGTTATTCTGCTATTGATCCCGTCTAGAGTATTTTTCATTTCATTTATTGTGTTTTTAATAGATGCTTGATTCATCTTTAGTTCTTCTAGGTCCTTGTTAACTGTTTCTTGCATTTTGTCTATTCTATTTCCAAGATTTTGGATCTGGGAAATAGAATCTTGGATCATCTTTACCATCATTATTCTGAATTCTTTTTCAGGTAGACTGCCTATTACCTCTTCATTTGTTAGGTCTGGTGGGTTTTTATCTTGCTCCTTCTCCTGCTGTGTGTTTTTCTGTCTTCTCATTTTGCTTATGTTACTGTGTTTGGGGTCTCCTTTTTGCAGGCTGCCGGTTCGTAGTTCCCGTTGTTTTTGGTGTCTGTCCCCAGTGGCTAAGGTTGGTTTAGTGGGTTGTGTAGGCTTCCTGGTGGAGGGGACTAGTGCCTGTGTTCAGGTGGATGAGGCTGGATCTTGTCTTTCTGGTGGGCAGGTCCACGTCTGGTGGTGTGTTTTGGGGTGTCTGCGGACTTTTTATGATTTTAGGCCACCTCTCTGCTAATGGGTGGGGTTGTGTTCCTGTCTTGCTAGTTGTTTGGCATAGGGTGTCCAGCACTGTAGCTTGCTGGTCGTTGAGTGAAGCTGGGTGCTGGTGTTGAGATGGAGATCTCTGGAAGATTTTCGCCGTTTGATATTATGTGGAGCTGGGAGGTCTCTTGTGGACCAGTGTCCTGAAGTTGGCTCTCCCACCTCAGAGGCATAGCACTGACTCCTGGCTCCTCAATTTGGGATGATTTGTTGTCTATTCATGTATTCCACAGATGCAGGGTACATCAAGTTGATTGTGGAGCTTTAATCCGCTGCTTCTGAGGCTGCTGGGAGAGGTTTCCCTTTCTCTTCTTTGTTCTCACAGCTCCTGGGTCTCAGCTTTGGATTTGGCCCCGCCTCTGCGTGTAGGTCGCCGGAGGGCGTCTGTTCTTCGCTCAGACAGGACAGGGTTAAAGGAGCAGCCTCTTCGGGGACTCTGGCTCACTCAGGCCGGGCGGGAGGGAGGGGCACGGAGTGCGGGGCGAGCCTGCAGCGGCAGAGGTCGGCATGACGTTGCACCGGCCCGAGGCGCGCCGTGCGTTCTCCCAGGGAAGCCGCCCCTGGATCCCGGGACCCCGGCAGTGGCGGGCTGCACAGGCTCCCGGAAGGGCGGTGTGGACAGTGACCTGCGCTCGCACACAGGCCTCCCGGCGGCGGCAGCAGCAGCCCCAGCGTCCCACGCCCGTCACTGGGCTCCGCGCTTTCAGTCGTGACTCGCGCCCGTCTGTGGAGCCCCTTTAAGCAGCGCTCTTAATCCCCTCTCCTCGCGCACCAGGAAACCAAGAGGGAAGAAAAAGTCTCTTGCCTCTTCGGCAGCTCCAGAGTTTTCCCGGACTCCCTCCCGGCTAGCTGTGGCACACCAGCCCCCTTCAGGCTGAGTTCTCGCCGCCAGCCCCAGTCCTCTCCCTGCGCTCCGACCGAAGCCCGAGCCTCAGCTTCCAGCGCCGCCTGCCCCGGCGGGCGAGCAGACAAGCCTCTCGGGCTGGTGAGTGCCGCTCGGCACCGATCCTCTGTGCGGGAATCTCTCCGCTTTGCCCTACCCAGGTATGTGGGGAGTTTCTTGCCTTTTGGGAGGTCTGGGGTCTTCTGCCAGCGTTCAGTAGGTGTTCTGTAGGAGTTGTTCCACGTGTAGCTGTATTTCTGGTGTATCCGTGGGGAGGAAGGTGATCTCCGCATCTTACTCTTCTGCCATCTTACCCGGAAGTCCCACATCTCAGTCTTGCTGCTCTCTGTGCCCAGAATGATATTTGCTTCATCTCTCCTTTATATCCTCGGAAGGGTCCAGCCTGACTTATTAGTTAAGAATATTTTAATAGTAAGTAGCGGTAACCAGTAAAGAAGACACATTGGTTCATGTAACTGGGAAGTCAAGAAACACATGGACTTCAAGTAAGGCTTGATTCAGCAGCTTAAACAATGGCATGGAGGGCCCAGTTTCCCTCCACTCTGTGTATCAGACACCACGTGACAACCCCTTGCTAATCTTAGATCACCCTTAAAGGGAGTAGAATAGCTCTAGTAATTCTAGCCCTCCTGTAGTCACCCTGTACCATCCAGAAGAGACTCCCTTTAGGTAGCTCCTACACAAGTCCTGGGAGTCACTTTCAGCGGTCCAAATTAAATCCCGTGTCCATCCCTACACCAGTGGCTGGGACTGGGAGAATCAAATCTGTTTGCCTTTGTACATGTCATTTCCTCTGCATGGAATACTCCTCCTTGCAAAACTCCTATTTAGCCCTCAAAACCTGGGCCAAATGTCCCATAACTCTGTTAGGCTTCCTACTCTGTTTCGACCTCTCTTGAGTGAGTTAGCGAATTTTTTGCCACTTTTCCAGTGCAATCTGTTTATTTTTCTTTGTGCACACAATATATTGCCTTATTGTCACATTTAAAAGGATGTGAGTTCTTCTAGGATACTGACCACATTGGACGCATATCAATAGCCTGTATGTTGACTCATGTACCACTAGACATGCAGAAGGTCTAGAAATATCTGTCAAATGAATGCATATGCAATGCGCATGGACATCTGTCATCACACATGGATTCTGAGTCATCAATCAAGACAGAGGTCCTTGAAATCCCAGAATCAGTTTTGACTTGGAGCTTCATCAGGTCTTAAGCAAAGAGATGCCATTGCTGAGCACCACCCCACTTTTGCAAAAAAAAACAAAAATCAAAAAACCCACCCATCTTTCAAGGATCATCTCCAAGGCGTACCCAGTCCTAAGAGAGTTATTCCAGGCTGGTTCTAAAATTAGGTCAGACTCTTAGCAGGGAGCAGGTGGGCCATGCAAATTGGGTAACTTAACAAGATTTTAATACAGGAGGCTTTCTAAAGGTGTGACTGAGTGTAGGGAAACCAACAAGGGGTAGTGAAGCCCTCCAGTATTAGCAATAATAGGAAGTGGCTCCAACCTCAAGGAAAGCCAGAGGGAGAGACCCGAATGGAGGCTGCCATCTCACAGAAGCAGGGCCTTTGGAAAAGGGAGACGGACAAACCCCAGCACCCTGGCAGGGAGGAAACCGGGAATAAATACCTGACCTCATTCTTCTCATGCCAGTGCTCAAACTCAACCCGACACCAGAAAGCAAGGGAGCTGCTGATGTGGTCCATATGGGTCAGGCTCCTGAAGCAAAGAACAGAGTGGAGAAGGGAGGAGAAACACATGGAAGATATCCATAGCGTGAGGTAAGGCAGGTCCTGGCAAATGGAGCAGTGAGTAGCAGGGGCCAGATGGGTTTTCTACCTTCTGCTAAAGTGGCCTCATTTCTTCTTTTTGGATCAGGGAAGATGGCAGACCATCTACCTCGAATTTAACTAGATAGGTGATGGGTTTTCATAGCGTGTTTTGGAGAAAGGTGGATCAAGTTGGGCTGCCTTTCTGAACCGATCCATAGACTTCCTTGCAGGTTGGATGATGATAACCCAATGGCAATGGCTGAAGAACTGGAAACAGTCAGGAGGATGATTGTGAATCTGGACCACAGGGCTTCATCAGTGGCTTTGCCTGCTCACCATGTTATCAGTGAATTGGTTAAAACCAGAATACACCTGTTAATTGTATGTCCTGGTGACCAAGGGTTGGAAGAACTAGCCAGCAGTTTGGAAGACAGACCAGGATGGCAAATAGTTGAAATGATGAACTGAGTTAAGTGGCGTAAGTTTTGTTCCTTACAATGTCAAGTGCAAAAGCCCAAGGTCAGGGGTGGTTTTAAGGGATGAGTACAAGTTGCCCAGGTAAAGGGGACAAAGGTCCAGTTGGAGGACAATGGAGGTGTGAAGTAAGCTACAAGTAGGGCTTGGAGGAATCTACAAGCAAGGTGGGGCTGCTAATAGGTGTATCAAGAGGCAAGATGTGAGAAGAGGTGATACAGAAGAGACATAAAGAACTCTACCTGTTCAAGGCTTGGAAAGGAGCACAAAATTCACCCTGTAGGTGACTGGAATTCACACAAGAGTTTTTAGCAAGCAAGTGAATAGACAAATTATTTATTTTTTCCTTCATGCGTGTATGTGTGTACTTATTTAGTTAGTTTTCGTGTGATCAGTCTAGTGGTTCAGTTTTTTTTTTAAATTTATTTATTTTGGCCCTGCCGCTCAGCATCTGGGATCTTAGTTCCCTGACCAGGGATCGAACCCACACTCCTGCAGTGGAAGCGCAAGTCTTAACTGCTGGACTGCCAGGGAAGTCCCGCATGGTTCAGTTTTATATCCTCAAAATTTTATCGTGAGGTTTTTCAAACATACGGAAAATTTGAAGTAATCATACAAAGGACATCTGTATACCCGCCACCTAGATGTCACCACGGACATTTTGCTACATTTGCTTCATCACACCTCTGTCCATGCTTCCATACTTCCTGTCCTCCACCCATCTCCACCTTATTTTTTGATCCAGTTCGATATAAGGCATTGGTAGACTGTTCCTCTAAGCCCATCAGCTTTCATAGCCATAACTACAACTCATATTTGTTTAATACAGATTTGATTTTCCATATGAAATCATTGCATATCACAGCTAGTTAGCAAATCCGAACGTGGGATCTGATCCCAGACCCAGTGCCCATAGCCGCCGTCACACGGCATCTGGATGGAGCCACCCAAGTGTTTTAAGTAAAGGACTGAGCTCAAAGGTGATGGATGGATTATAAGGTGGAGCCTAAATAAAAAGTGAGGCAACCACAAAGGCACCTGGGCAGGGCCGAGGTGGAAACCAGACCATGGAGAACTGATGCTCAAACATGAGCGATCCAGTTTTTCCATCAACCCACTTGCCCAAGGCTTGGACTCTCTGAATAATCTTTGACGACAGTTGAGGTTTTGGATGGACCCTGTCCCTTCTAGTCTTCCTTAGGTCCTTGACTCAGTCCAGGGCACTTGATTTGGGAGAGAATGATATGGGCTCTGAGTCATAGGTCAGCGCCAACAAACTTCCTGAACATGCTGAAGAAAATGAGATAAACTCCCAGGAATGTTAATCCCAGAAATATTAGAAAACCGCAGTGGAAGATGTGAGGACAAGGGTTTAATCCTTGGGGTTGAAGTTCTTATGCTTTCGTGTTTGGCTGCATGACCAAACCTAACCAGTATCCCCAGGTTACTCATTTGTGTGTGTTTGGAAAATGCTCATTTCCTTTTATGTTGGCCCAGATTTCTCACGGCATGAGGGGCTTTCCTTGGGATTCCCAGGAATTTAGACAGGGCTTCTGTCAAAGTTCTCTAAACAATGAATGAGGCCACTTCATCTGCTGTCATCTGCCATCAATACATGATTAAGTGGAAACTTAGTAGGATTCTAGTCAATGAATAAAGATCAGCTAACTGGGAAAAAAGCAATTAGCTAATTCTTGCATTAGTATTCTCTTTGCCTATCCATTATGAATGCTAAGTTTTTTGGGGGGTGGTGTTATATTTTCTGATTCAGGATTAAGCCATCTTACCCAGTGATACATAAAGCTGTGTTTGAATTTCCACAGGCAATTTTGCATTATGTGCAGAGTATAACTCGATAAAGACCCAACAAAACATTAAGACACAAACCTTTGCAATCAACAGGTAAATTCTCACTAAGTGAGAGGGATCAAAAAGAAGAAGGTCAAGGACAAGTTTCATTTGTTTTCTTCCTAGACTGGCCTTAATAGTAGAATATAATTTGGCTAATGGAGTTTGTGGTTTTTTTTCATTAAATTACACGGGCATTTAAAAGATCTCTAAAACAATAGAAATATTCCAGGGAGTTAATTACACGTGAAGTTATCCAGCCATCCTCACTCTGTTATGCAAAACCCCATATATTCTCTCTGGTATGGAGAAAAAATATGAAGGTGGACATTTTAATCATTATAGGAGCTAGGAGTTGGGGCTTTGAAACTTTCCTGGAACACTATATTTGGAAGGTTCTCAGGAGAACATCTTGCTTCACACTCTTATTTTGGAGATGTGTCTGGAACACAAACACATTGAAGTTGTTAGATTTTATTATCACCAAGAAGGAGCCCATAGGATCCAGGTAGAAAGAAAACATTGAAGAGGTATCAGTGGCCATCCATCATTTCTTCATTCCTTTATTCTAGAGGTATATTTTGAGATCCCACTGAGTGCCATGGTCCCTGCAAGTCAGAGCTTCTCTTGGAAGTGAGTGAGGGCTCCCCCATGCTTATGAAGCCAGGGCCATCCGATACCAAAATAGTTTGGGGTCCTGAAGAAACACAGGCTGTTTACTGTGAAAACTTCAGATGAGCTGTGAGGCATTCTTGAATTGAATCAGGCAATAACTGTTTCCGGCACCTGCCTGTTTTTAAGCATTTGGTTTGATCTACAAATCCAATTTGGTGAGTCATTAATAGATGTTTAATAGATGTTCCCAAAATACAAATGTCCCACAACCAAATCAGTCTGGGATCCCTGTACACTGTGTCTCCCTTCTGGACACGTTTAATGCACATTAGCTTGTGAGAGCCCCTAAGAGTTCTCAAATGTATGTGGACACACACATACACACACACACACCCACATACCACACTGCAAACACACATCTTTTTATTTTTTTCCTGTTTTCCTTTCAGAGAACAGTTAGGTATGATGCTTAACTGAATATACCAGCAACCAGTGAACTTATCAAGCAAAAAACAAACACAGCAGTTCAGGAATTTCCAAACACAGATTCTGTTGCATCAGTTGATATTCCATGGGGTGTCTGCCTTCAAAACTTAGTGAAGACATGGCTAACATCACGGATGTGGCTTCCCAGTTAGGGGATGTTTGGATTTTGTCTAGCTGATGTCTAATTCTTTTGGATTCCTCTGAAGAGGACGTCAAAAATCTAGGACAATAACATTCAAAATAAGTAGCCGGAGAAGATCCATAATCATGAGGGCGATGACAGCTAACATTTATTGAGTACTTACTACATACCAGGCACTAAATATTTCACATGTATTGAACCACTTATTTCTTAGAAACAATCTGGTGAGTTGGATGGGTATTATTGTTAGCTCTGCTTTAGAGATGGGGAAACGGAGTCATGGGGAGATTAAAGCCACTCGCCCAGGTTCCCCAGTGAGTGAGCAGACAGGCTGGAGTTAAAACCAGACAGTCTGGCCCCAGAGTGTATGCTCCTTTCCTTTTAATTTATTTTATTTTATTTTTATTTATTTTTGGCTGTGTTGGGTCTTCGTTGCTGCACGCGGGCTTTCTCTAGTTGCAGCGAGCGGGGGCTACTCTTCATTGCAGTGCACAAGCTTCTCATTGCGGTGGCTTCTCTTGTTGCAGAGCATGGGCTCTAGGTGCACGGGCTTCAGTAGTTGTGGCTCATGGGCTCTAGAGCGCAGGCTCAGTAGTCGTGGTGCAGGGGCTTAGTTGCTCTGCAGCATGTGGATCTTCTTGGACCAGGGCTCGAACCCGTGTCCCCTGCATTGGCAGGTGGATTCTTAACCACTTTGCCACCAGGGAAGCCCAGAGTGTATGCTCTTAATTCCTTTGTATTCTGACTCATTTTAATAGCAATCATTAATAGTGTTGAGGGCTTACTATGTATCAGGCCCTGAACTAAGCACTTTCTTTTCGGTTTTTTTTTTTAGATGTTGCGGGTAGGAGTTTATTAATTAATTAATTAATTTTTGCTGTGTTACGTCTTCGTTTCTGTGCGAGGGCTTTCTCTAGTTGTGGCAAGTGGGGGCCACTCTTCATCGCGGTGCACGGGCCTCTCACTATCGCGGCCTCTCTTGTTGTGGAGCACAGGCTCCAGACGCGCAGGCTCAGTAGTTGTGGCTCACGGGCCTAGGTGCTCTGCGGCATGTAGGATCCTCCCAGACCAGGGCTCAAACCCGTGTCCCCTGCATTAGCAGGCAGATTCCCTACCACTGCACCACCAGGGAAGCCCCTGAACTAAGCACTTTAGAAGCATTGTCTCATGTATACCCCTAGTGTGATAAGAATATCATTATCCCTATTTTACAAAAAATGGCATTGAGTTTGGGCGAGGTTTCGCCACTTGTCCAAAGTTGTGTAGCTAAGTGAGTGGTGGAGCCAGTATTCAAACTCATGTCCAGTGCACTCTGGAGTCCACATTCTTCATTGAACTGTGAAAATAAAGGAAAAGAAAATGGCGGACGTCTTCAGGAAGGCAAGTTCTGAGTCATGACAGGAAAACTTTTCAAATAGTCAAGGCTGTCCGACCATGGAAGGCCTGCAGGCTGAGGAGAGAGCTGTCCGTGGCTTGGCACTGCTCAGGCAGAGGAGGGGCGATCGTCTGCCAGGGTTATTGCACTGGAGTCCCTGTTCCAGGCAGGAGGATCACTTGGATTCCTTCAACCCAAGATCCTACAACTATGGGAGCATCTTTGTTGGCATGAAGGATGAGAGAGGGCTTCTGGTCCCCAGAGACTGGGAGTTGAGGAAGAGATGGCGCACACTTTTTGGATTTATGGGCACTATTTTGGAATCATAAATGGTTACCTAACTTATTTACTTATTCATGCATGTGATTAATATTTGTTGAGCACCTACTGTGTGTCAAGCCTTGTGCTAGGCACTGGTGAAGATCTTATAGCATTTACAATCTGTGATGAAGTCTGAATTTTATTTTATTTTATTTTGCCCATACTGCACAGCTTGTGGGATCTCAGTTCCCCAACCAGGGATTGAACCTGGGCCATGGCAGTGAAAGCACTGAATCCTAACCACTGGACCACCAGGGAACTTCCAGGAGCCTGGATTTTAAAACAAAACCAATAAACAACCATGGGCAAATGACATGAAAGCTACAAAGGAAGAAACCAGAATCCAATGATGGAGAATAGCAGGGTGTGGAGGAAGGTAACCTGCTCGAGATAGGGTGGTCACGGAAAGACTCTTCAAGGAAGTGGCATTTAAAGCTCAAGCTTGAATTATGAGACGGGAACAGACACAAGAAGATCTGGAGGAAGAGCAACCCCAGAGGAGCGAAGAGCTTGTGCAAGAAGACTGGTGCAGGAAAAGCTTGCTCAAGCGGCTAACCAAAGACCAGTGAGGTTGGAATCATGAAAGGACATTCTTGTGTAAGATGATAAAGAGGTAGTTTGTACACCAGACAAAATAGTTTATGCCAATTGCAATGAGGAGCCATCCAAGGGTTTTAGAGAATGAAGGTAATGTTATCTGATTTAGGGTTTTTTTTCTTTAACTTTTTATTTATGTTGGAGTATAGTTGATTAACAATGTTGTGTTCATTTCAGGTGTACAGCAAAGTGATTCAGTTATACAGATACATGTATCTATTCTTTTTCAAATTCTTTTCTCATCTAGGTTGGTACATAATATTGAGCAGAGTTCCCTGTGCTACACAGGAGGTCCTTGTTGATTTAGGTTTTTAGAATAGATCTGTGGCTGCTGAGTGGAGAATGGATTAGAAGGGGGCAATGAGACATGGTGGTGGTGACTTAGAGCAAAGTAATGGTGGCAGAAAGATAAAGACATGGGAATAGGTGACATATATATCTATTATATATTGGAGGTAGAGCCAGGAGGCCTTGGTGATGGGTTGGGGTATTCTGGGATAGATTGTTGGGGAAGAAAAAAAGCAAGAGATAGAGGGTAACCTCCAGGCGTCTTGCTGGATGGTAGTATTGCTCTCTAGGGTGTAAGAAAACTCTCTGGTGAATGTATTGGCCAGTCCTTTTGCCTTGATTGCCAAATTGTTGGCCCAGAGAGTACTGAGAGGAATAGCATTTATATATTTGTAGTAGCTGAATCTGAAGGAACACAGGCCAACGACGGTACACCTAGCTCTCGGGAATAGCAAAAAGGCTCACAGCTGTCAGGGGTCCACAATTATCCCCATAGACGAGGCAACTTAACACACACACATACTTCTAAAATGGCAGGGCTCCGTCAATTACCGATGGTAAACCACACGCTGGCTCTTGACCAATCCCAGGCTCCCACAAAAGCCAACAATTAAAAGCTGTATCCTCAGCGGATGACCAGCCACTCTGGAGACCCTGGTCTCCCTGGGCGTTGTCTAACAGCTTTCAAGATTACAGCCCCAGCTCTAGCTCTCGAAAACCTGGCCTGGGCCCTAGGAAGTGCTTCAGTAATGGGTGATCACCAATGAACAGCCAGCGATTTGCTGGAAATGACGAGTGATAAATAATTGAGAGGGAGGGAGCCTGACCAGCAGTACCCGAGCCTCCTGCTGATTCTCCTTAATGCATTTCCTTGATGCAACTCCCTGCAGTGTAGGGTGCAGACAGCAACGCGTCCTTCAGAAGATGCTGACTGGCACGCTTGGAGAGTTATAAATATATGGGCCTCTGCACATTTTACTCGAGGTAACAACAGGCAGCAGCTCAGCAAGGACATGGCGTGGCTTCCCGTGTGCAACCAACTTGGACCCCACTTGCTGTGGTGTGATACACAATCGTCCCCAGAAGGCAACCAGCCTCTGAGATTCTGAGATTGGCTGCAGGTTGAAAACCTGAGTGAGTTTAGGGAGAGATGAGAGGGATTGAGTCATCCATGAAAAGGAACTGAGGGAAGTTTTGAGTTTAGTTCAGTTGCCCAGGTCATGAAGAGTCCAAGCTACGTTTTGTTTTGTTTTGTTTTAAATCGAGCCTCAATCCTGCCTCTTCCTTCTTGACCCCTATGAGTCCATCATGCTGTTATATCCACATGGTTCCCATCCCTTCTTAAAATCTCTGCTGCTCTGAGCTGGAGCAAGCCGCAATCGTCTCTCTGTGTTAGTGCAGTAGCCTCAAACAGTGCTTTCCCCTCCAGTGTAGTTTTAATAGAACAGCCGGAGAGGTTCTGTTGATGGGTAAATCCCACCCTGTCTCTTGTCTGCACCAAGCCCTCCAATGGCTTCCATCAGAGTCAGAGTGGAAGTCAAGAGTCCTTCCTGATCTGGGCACCCCTGTTAGCACTCTGGCATCAGTTCCTGATACCCTCTGCATCAGCCCCTCCCTTCCCACCACACCAGGCTCCCCGCGGTTCCTTGTCCACACCAGACACACTCCTCTGGGTCACTGTGCTTCTTCCTGAATGGCTCTTCCTCTGGATATCGACATGGCTTTCTACATCACTTTAGTCGGGTTTTCGTTTAAATATCACCTTCTCCAAGAGGACTTTTCTGGCCACTGTATTTAACACTGAATTCTTGTCTGCCCACAGACATGCAGTACCTAGGTAGCTAGCTCCCTTTCTGATTTTGTTTTTCCATCAGCACTTATCACCATCTGTATTAATGTTCTGTTGCTGCCATATTATAACTAATTACCATAAGCTTAGCAGCTTGAACAACACATTTATTATCTTACAGTTCTGTAGTTCAAAAGTCTGGCATAGGTCTCAGTGGGGTGAAATCAAGGTGTTGGCAAGGCTGCATTCCTTCTGGAGGCTGTAGGCTCTAGTCCGTTCTCTTGCCTTTTCCAGGTTCTAGAGGCCGCCTATATTCCTTGGCTTGTGGCCCCTTCTCAAAGCAATCTTGCATCTCTCTGACCATTCTCTTGGAGTTGCATTTCCCTCCAAACTCTCTTTCCCTGCCTCCATCTTCTACTTTTAAGGACCTTTGTGGATACATTGGGCCCACCCAGAGAATCTAGCCAGAATCATCTCCCTATATTGAGATCAGCTGCTGAGCAAAGGTAATTCCATCTGCAACCTTAATTTGTCTTTACTGTGTAGCCTAACATATTCACAGATTCCAGGGATTAGGATGTGGACATCTTTGGGAGCTATTCTTTGGCCTACTACACCAAAGAACAGCTCTACTACTACTCCTACTGTCAAATTTGATTGTTTATTATGATGAGTGTCTGTGTCTGCCAGCTAGAATGTAAGCTGCAGGAGGGCAGGGCATCTGTGTCAAATCGGTTCATTGCTTTATCCCCACCAAGCATCTCAACAGTGCCCGACACATAGCAATCACTCAAAAAAAAATTTTTTTTTGAATGAATGCGTGAACACATGGTGCTCCCAGATCATTCTCCACCGACCTTTGGGTCCTGGGAGGCTGAACTGTACATAGCGTGTGCATGCTGTTCCCCGTCTGGAATGTTCTCTTGCCTGTCCTGTAAGTTTTTCACCCTCAGTCATCCTTAACACGTGACACTCTGACATCCCTTCTGTGAAGTTTTCCGATTCTCCTAGGAAAAAATGAGAAAGACTCTCTCCCCTGCCTTCTGATAGTACCTTCTGTATCCTTGAACTGTTTCTATCTCCTCCTCTAGAATACCCTACGAAGATTGCAACATCTTTTTTTTTTTAATTGGGGTATAGTTGTTTTGCAATGTTGTGTTAGTTTCTACTGTACAACAAAGTGGAGTTCCCTGTGCTATAGAGCAGGTTCTCATTAGTTATCTATTTTATACATATTGGTGTATATATGTCTATCCCAATCTCCCAGTCCATCCCCTGCCCCAACTTTCCCCCCTTGGTGTCCATACTTTTGTTCTCTACACCTGTGTCTCTATTTCTGCCTCGCAAACTGCTTCATCTGTACCATTTTTCTAGATTCCATATATATGCGTTAATATACGATACTCGTTTTTCTCTTTCTGACTTACTTCACTGTGTATGACAGTCTCTAGGTCCATCCACGTCTTTTGTTTTTTAATCTTTGTATTATGTCTCGCATAGGGTAAGTATTTGATATTTTTTTTATCAGATACATTTATTTATTTTAGTGGAAAGGTCCAGATTGAGTAGAAAGGGACTCTTGATTTTAGAATTCAATAGTGACTGGGGCAGGAGGCTTTGGAGGCAGAGTGTATATTACACTTTGGAAAGTAACAGTAATAAAATTGCTTTGAGTGCTTACTACTTGCCAGGAACTGTGTCGAGTATTTTACGTGCATTATCTTATTTGATTCTTACAACAAAGCTATTCTGATGTCAAAGTCCATACTCTTAACTGTGGTGCTAAAATTCCTAGGACAGTTGGGATCAGAAATAAGTCATGGTGTGGCAGCCAGAGGGAGAGGATGTGAGTTTTAATATGTACATTTATACAGTAATTTCTAAATACAGAGGGAGGCACAGGGAGAAGGGGACGGGGCAGGGGGGTGGGGGACAAATTTAAATGCCAAAGCGAAACAGAAGAAAGAAAAGACGGAAAAGTGAGAAACTTGAAAGTCAAGAAGTAATGGGTGTTTCCAGCTCAATGTGACATGTCAGACGTTCCTTTGGTGGCAATTATGTCAAATACAGCCTAATCTGGGCATTGATTTCCGGGCCTAAACTTTATCGAGGCTAACAGAATAAGATGAGACTGATACTCGGGTATTATGAACTTGACTTTAAAGTCAGGGAGTGACGTGGGAACTTCAGACACACTGCAGGTTCAGTGGAGGAAATCTTTTAAGGAGGGACGGCTACTGTGAATCCTAAACTGACCTAGGGATATCTGGCTTATGTCCACGTAAACCCTTTTTGCAGGGCTTCTTAACCCCAAGGGGTGAGGGAGCTGCTAGGACATGGGGACCTTGTCCTGACCCCCCATTTGAAGCAGAGCGGACCACTCTTCTATGTGCTGTGTGTTGATTGTTTATATTATCATCCTTTACAGAGGACAGATTCAGCTGCTATAGGATAAAGGGTTTGAAACCACGTCTTCATTTATAAGAGGTAGGGATTGAGGGTCAGAGAGGAGAGTGTGTGAGACATCTTCTGTCTGCCCCTCTCGATCCACGGTCCACCCTTCTGCACGCAGCTTTTTGCCCTGAGAAACATCCTTGTGGAAACCACATCAGTGATCCCCTGTGCCTTCCGGTTTCTGTCTGGATTTGGCCAGTGGAGGCACTAGCCAATCACAGAGAGTTGGATGGAGGAAGGAGAGATCAGGTGGTGTATTCGGTCCCCCTGCTCCCATTTTGTGGGCTCATTGCAGACCTTTGACCCCTCCACCAAGGGTCACAGATCCCACGGGGTGATGCTCTCGGTACAGCCATCTGACTCCAGGTTGTATGCCTGCTCCCTTATTTTAACCCTTCAGGTCTGAGCATGGTAATGTGCCCTCCTTGCTAACCCCCTGCTGGGCTTCCGCCCAGCCCGTTGCTGTGTTCTCTACACCCTGCCCACACCTTTGCAAACAGGCTTTTTATGAAATGCTCCCTGAATTAGCCTGACTTGAGTGTGCTCTTCGCATTTTGCCAGGACCCTGACAGATGTCATGTGACTTGCCCAAGATCACAGGAGGGAATCAGGCTAGAATTCCAGTCCCTCTGCCTTCATAGGCAAGTGGCCCTTTGGTCAAGTGGGCCCTAGTGGACACTGCCTTTCTTTCCTGGGGAAGCAGTTTGGGGGTCTCTGACATCAGCCAGGCTAGAGAGAGAGGTGAGAGAATCCCATGGATCATGCCAGGATGACACCGTGTCCAGTTTGAGCCATCTCAGAAGAGAAGAGTGAGAAATTCAAGTGCCTAGGATCCTCCACCTGCCCCAGGGCCTGGAAAGACCTCAGTTTCCCAAAAGTCAACGGACAAAATATCAGCTAATGTTTATAGAGTGACTCCTGTGCATTGTACAGACATAGACTAGTCAGACCTTCATAACAATCCTGCAAGGAACTTAATCACTTCAAATAGAAGGCAACATTGATTATAACACATCCTGTATCCAGAAACTTATAAATGAGCGTTTCAACATCCAATAAAGTAGGTATTATTTCTGTTTTGCTAATGAGGAACTGCTTCCTCCTTATTCATTTTATTATAGTTATCTGTATTATTACTGTCATCGGTATCATTTTTATATCTAGACCATGCATCACAGACTCATAGAACCCCCCAGAAAGGACAGGTGTCTCCAGGATGCCAGCTCCAAGCAGGGGCAAGCCAAGCCTGACTCCTTAAGGAGCCTCCTGTCTGAGTGTGGCTTCTGGCCCACAGCCGATACTCAGTCATCAAGGCTCCGTTGGATAAATGAATGGAAGGAGGAGGGAAGGGAGAGAGGGAAGATGGGATGAATGTGTGTGATCATGGCCTTCGGGATGCCAAGGCAGCTCCAGCATTCTTAGTGTAGCTTTCCGAACTCAGGTTCCTCATCTGTAAAAGGGGAATGACATCATTCAACTGCCTGACTCCATGCCCGGCACAAAGTAGGTCCTCCATAAAAATAGCAGTTCCCCATTCTCCTCTAGTGTTGGTTAAGAAAGCAAGGGCTGTCTGACCAGGAGAAACAAGTTCACTGCCTCCGGATGCTTCCCCCAGCGTCACTGCCTGCGAGCCCCATGAATGCAGCCCCGGGAGGTGAGGGGTGGGAAGGGGGGCACGGGGTGAAGTTTAAGGAGATTCATGACCTTGACTGTCCTCCGCAGCCTGATTTATGGGGCAACGCCGTCTCCTGGATGAGATGTAGACGCTGTGAATGAAAGAGCTGTAGAAAATCTTAATCCCCAAATGGCAGAAAGAGATACTCTCAGGTCCGGGATGTATTTGATCAAATACATCAGGTGAGGCATGATGTTTCCACAAGGAATCCAGTCAGCTCTCAGGCCTCTGCTGGCCTTTCTGAAGTAGGAATGAAATATTTTCCCACTTAGCCAACAAAATCTTTTGCTGATTTTGCTCAAAAAAAAAAAAAAAAAGAATCTGGACTCAGGATATTACAGTCCTGTCATTGAATCAACACCGGCATAGAAGGGTGAGAGGAAAGGGGAAAGGGACAGTGGAGGAAGAACCCCCCTCGGAAAAAAAATACCCAGTCTCTTCTGGGGTGGTGAAAGGGGCCTTGGGCAGAGCCTTGATGTACACAGCTTGTTAGAGATCAGGATTCTGGGAGGTCAGGCTGCGAAAATGGAAGAGAAGTTGCTGTTTGCTCCTTGTCTTATGTGAGGGTGGTGGCTGAGCCATCTGACGGTTCCTGGGAACAACGGAAGCAGCTCTGTTGGCAGAACTGACTCTGTCCCATGGCTGCCAGAACTGTTCAACATCCAGGAAGTATAATGGGATTCCCATAAGCAAGAGGTGGTGGCTGGGATTCAAGGCTCAGTCTGATGGAGCAGTGGCTGGGGGACAAAGTCTGACTCCCTGATTCTCAGACCTGCCTCTGCTTACCTCACCTCTTGGGCCAGCTTCTCTGAAAGCTTTTGCCTCTGGAGAAGTAATTCCTTGAAGTCCTCCGCTTGGTCTTCTGTGGGCACTTCTTTTTTTTTTTTTTTTTTTTTTTTTGCGGTACGTGGGCCTCTCACTGTTGTGGCCTCTCCCGTTGCGGAGCACAGGCTCCGGACGTGCGGGATCTTCCTGGACCAGGGCACGAACCTGTGTCCCCTGCATCGGCAGGCAGACTCTCAACCACTGCGCCACCAGGGAAGCCCTGTGGGCACTTCTTTAACAGAAGGCAGGATGGCAATGTAGAGTCTAGATGCAGGAAAGATGGCTACATCTTCTCAACATCTATACTGTGGGTTCTTTTGCTGCACCAGCGTTCTGAACTCCAGCACATAGCAGGTCTAGCTGTGATGGTTTCCTACATGTCTCAGGCCTTGACTCATACTGCTGTAGGAGGCCCCACCATTTTCTGCTTGGTAAACATGAGTGCATCCTACGAGCCAGTTGAAATGTCAGCTCCACTGTGAAGCCGAGTGCACCTCTATTTTCCCCCCATAGCGTTTTACACACTCCTTTACGTTAGTTGTATGTAGGCCATTTTGTGTTGTCTCCATTCCCACTAAACCAGGGGTGTTATGGGCTGAATTTTGTCTCCCCACCAGATTCCTATGTTGAAATCCTAACCCCAGTCCTTCAGAATGTGATGGTGTTTGGAGACAGGCTCTTTAAAGAGGTAATTAAGTTACAATGAGGTCATTAGGGTGGGCCTTATTCCAATTTGACTGGGGTCCTCGTAGGAGGAGGAAACCAGGACACAGACACACACAGAGGGAAGACCGTGGGAAGACTCAGAAAGAAGACAGCCACCTGCAAATCAAGGTGAGAGGCTTCAGAAGAAACCAATCCCGCCGACACATGGATCTCAGCCTTCCAGCCTCCAGAACTGTGAAAAAGTAACCTCCTGTGCTTTGGCCACCCCAGAGCGGACTCATTCAAAAGCTGCAGCAAACTTTTTTTGTCAAGGTCCAGGTAGTAACTATTTTCAGCTTTGCCAGCCACACGGTATCTGTTAAACTCCTCAACTGTGCCACTGTCATGTGAAGGCAGCCAGAGACCAGCCATTCACAGTGGGTGAATGAACCTTCCTTACAAAACAGGCAGCTGGTTGGCTCAGGTCCCCAGGCAGCAACTTGCTGACACTTGTGTGAGATGGAAGCTCCCAGGCCAGGGTTAATATCCATTTTATTTTCATTCTATTCCTAAGGATGTAGCATAGGGCTGGGCACACACTAGGTGTTCAACTGATTTTTTTTCACTATTTTTAAAAACTTTTTATATCGAAAAATAGCAGAAGTTGCAAATGCAGTAGGAAGAGTTCTGTGTACCCTTTACTGTGTCAGCTTCACCCATGACATGTCATAGGTCAATTCAATGTACAGCAACTTATCTATAGCTATGAAAGCCAGGAAGCTTTGCTCTGCCTATTTCCAACTGTGTATCCCTGGGCATGTCATTTAACTCCTCTGATCTCAATTGCCTCATCAGTAAGACCGTGCTAAACATAGAACCTATCCATTGGGCAGCAAGAGTTGAAATAGATAATACATACCAAGAAGTTAGCACCGCATTCAGGACAGCTTGGTAACAGCTCAATAAATGCTGATGACAATAAGAAGTATTATTAAGTGTTTCACTTGTATTATTTCCCTGATGTTTCAGGGAAACAACGGAACACTCCACTCTGAGTTGTAGGTATCAGTCGTTCAGGTGACCTTTGGAGAGATCAGCTTGAGACTTTTCCTAGGAAACGCCTGGCTATGGGAGCATCTCCAGGACTCTCTAATGAGCAGGGGAAAATGAGATGCCTCCAAGGAGCCACTTCTTTTTATTTTTTGTACATCTTTATTGGAGTTTAATTGCTTTACAATGGTGTGTTAGTTTCTGCTGTATAACAAAGTGAATCAGTTATACATATACATATGTTCCCATATCCCCTCCCTCTTGCGTCTCCCTCCCACCCTCCCTATCCCACCCATCCAGGTGGTCACAAAGCACCAAGCTGATCTCCCTGTGCTACGCGGCTGCTTCCCACTAGCTATCTGTTCTACATTTGGTAGTGTATATATGTTCCTGCCACTCTCTCACTTTGTCACAGCTTACCCTTCCCCCTCCCCATATCCTCAAGTCCATGCTCTAGTAGGTCTGTGTCTTTATTCCCATCTTACCCCTAGGTTTTTCATGACCTTTTTTTTTCTTAGATTCCATATATATGTGTTAGCATACGGTATTTGTCTTTCTCTTTCTGACTTACTTCACTCTGTATGACAGACTCTAGGTCCATCCACCTCACTACAAATAACTCAATTTTGTTTCTTTTTATGGCTGAATAATATTCCATTGTATATATGTGCCACATCTTCTTTATCCATTCATCCAATGATGGACACTTAGGTTGTTTACCAAGGAGCCACTTCTGAACAGACCTATTAAAAATAAACTGAGACTTCATGCATGCATTGAGGGCTAAGGGGAGGCCCAACCCAGTGGCATTTCTTTCCCGCATACAATCAAATATTTACCATTTCTCACTCCTAGACCTGGCCACCTCCACCTAGAAAGGCCTTGAGGAGGCCAGTGATAAAATATGCAGAAGGGAGAATACCCCAAACCATGAGCTGGGCAAGAAAAGTGAGAAGTGGCTAATTCCACAAAACTGGAGAAAGTTACAAATGGACCATGAGCAGAGCTCAAACAAGTAGCTTGAACCAGGCTTTTCAAAAGACAGTGATAATGATGACGATGAAGGTTATAATAACAATTGCCATAAATAGCTTGCATTTAAATGGCACTTTTTCAAAAGTCAGATATTGCTCTGAGAGCGTTACATTTATATCAATTCACTTATATGAATGAACTCTCTGTAGTTTGCCAAAGTAGATGTTATTCTTTATTAATTTTACAAATGAGGGAACATCAGCAAAGAGAGGTTAAGTGACTTGCCAAAGTCACACAACCAGTACAAGGCAGGGCTAGGATTCAAACCCAGGTCACCTGGCTCTGTAGTCTGTGTTTAATCACCAAAGGCATCCAGTGGCTCCTCTTCATAAAATAACCCTGCCAGTGGATTGTTCCTCTAGCCCAGGAGTCAGCAAACTCTCTGTAAGGGGCCAGGTTTACTTTCTGTAAATCTGACTTTGTGGGCAAAGGCCAAGTTGAGGGTATGATGTAGGTACGCAGAAAAAACAAATTCCCACAATGATTTTATTGACAAATTTTAATGAATAATACTGAGAGCATTTTTTGGAATATAGGCCTGCTAACAAGAAGAATGGGCTTCTTTGGCAGGGGAGACGGGGTTAACATTTGGTATAAATAGGGTATAACATGAGTGTTTCCCCCCGTCATGGTAGAACCGTGGTCTTATTCTACACAGCTTTCCCTGGCTTCTCTGAAACATGGATCTTCTCTCTTGGGAACTGACCAGACACATGGCTAGTGGGGTCTTTCTTTGGCCCTTCTGTACCTCCCTCCTAGCATGGGAGGACTTCTTATCTGGGAGGGCAGTTAGGAGCCAGGCATTGAGCTAAGATGTCCTGGGTTTGAATTCCAGGTAAGCTAGTCATTAGCGGTGTGATTTTTGACTACTTACTTAACCTATCTAGACCAGATTTCGTTAACTAGCACTGATTTTGTCCTGCAGGGGAGGCTTGCTTAGAGATATTTCTGGTTGTCACATCCTGTGGCAGGGGATACTTATGTTAGCGCAAGTTCGTGTGCCCGAAGCACAGTGAGGCCAAACAAACCGAAACATCAGAGTTTGGAGCAGAGAAAGGTTTATTCTAGCGCCATGCAAGGAGACGGGTGGCTCATGCCCTAAAAAGCCCCGAGCTCCCCAAAGGGTTTCAGCAAAGCATTTTTAAAGGCCAGGTGAGGGAGCGGGGCCGCAGGGTGCATGATCAGCTTGTGCGCGGTTCTCTGATTGGCTGATGGTGGGGGAACAGGGTGGTGTCACAGGGGTTAACTTTATCAGTCCTTTGGCTCCAGGAGACCTGGGGGCTCCGTGCTCATGGTCATCAAGTAGTTTTCACATCTGCAAAACAGCTCAGGGAATGTGCATCAGATACTGTTATCCAGGTACTTCAGAGAAGAGCTAAAGCAGAGGAGATGAGGGAGGGGTCTGACCCGGGGAGACACCATAGCGTCCTGCTTGGTTACACTACCGGCCTCTAGCGGCTGGAGGCCAGGGATGCAGCTCAACATGCCCCAATGCGCAGAACAGCCCCCCATACACAGCCAAGAATGACAGCCCAAAATGTCATCAGTGCCGGGTTTGGGAAACCCTGTTCTAGAAGCTTCAGGTTCCTCACCTATAAATTGAGTTCCCCAGTAAGACTAAATGAGCTCTAATGTATGCAGAGATACACAACAGGGCATGCCAGATGGTCAAGCACATAAGATAAATATTCTTATTATTCCGATTTTTATTCAAAGATTGAAAAACCTAAAACCATTCTGAGGGGTGGGATTGGGCAGCCCCTGCTCTAGTCTGAGGTTGGAACGGGGGTTCTCAGAAGAAAAAGCGTTTTTTTTGTGATTGTCTGTCTTCCAGCTCATCCTCCCGGCCAGCCACCCCTCCCCTCCCCCTGCCCTCTTAGCCAAGCTCGGAGACTGGATGCAAAAGCCATTATTAAAAAATGAACATGAGTTGTTTTTTCCCCTTTTTGATCAAATAATCCAGTTTGCTGCCTCAGACAAATCATTATTCATGTGGAACCTGCCTGCAGCGCCCCTGGGGAGGAAGGCCAAATTGATTTAACATCTAATTCAGTTTGTCCCTCCTGCTAACCCCACTGGTATGCTAACTTCACCCTTGGAGGATGGAGAGGAAGGGCTTGGGAGGGAGCAGCGGGGCAGAGAGGGACACGAGGGAACTGGCCAAGGCGTAGATTTAAGACCAGCTCTCTGCAAAAGCAAGATGGAGACGCAGCGTGTCCTTAGAGCACCCGCCTTCCTGTCTTGGGCTTTCTCATCCTTGGAGATCGTTTTCCTCCTTCTCTGAGCTTATTAGAATCATAGCAACGCCATCAAAATGACAGCAGCCTAGTCTGTGCTGAGCGGAATCCCTGGGCCAGAGACAGCCTGACACCCATTTTCCAGCTGGGGAAGGGGAAGTTCAGAGAGGTTGAAGGACATGCATAGAAAGTTCTAGAACCAGGGCACAAAGTCATTTTGATCTGCTCTCCAAAGCCACAACTACCACATCAGCAGACTCCCGGATGTAGGAAGGTGTTTCGAGGGGTTCTGTAGCTTTTTCCCATAAAGGTCACCTGAGTATTCGTCCTGACACATTTGTGTTGCCTATATGTGCCGGTTGAAGGGTCAGCTGACCCAGCTTATCACCCCAACTCTGGACGTTCTGTTCGTCACTACTAAGCCTGTCCATCCATCCTCTTCCTGGGCTTCCAGGTGGAGGTGAGGGATGTAAAAACAGCCTCTGGATGGGAAGGTGGTCTCCTAGGATCTCAGGCAGGGTTCTCTGGCCCCCTATCGAGGTCGGGGGTGTAACTGGGATGACACATTGCCGGCTGTGTCCCTCCTTTATGCAGTGGCACACCTAGGACATTATCCTGAGCAGGTAGGTGTCAGATTCAGGGTTCAACTCCAGGTCTATCTGGCTCCAAGCTGGGGTGTTCTTTCTATTGGGTGGCATGGTACCCCTTCCCCAGCATTTTATGCTCTCTTCTGCCCACCCCGCCCCAGCAAAAACCTCCTCTTAGGAAGTGGTGTTGTATCCTACGGGAGCTTCCGAGAGAGAGGTGGGGAGGAGAGGGGCGTGCAGCAGGCAAGGGGGTGCCTGTGCCCTAGATCAAGTATAAAGCGGAAGGGAGAGGGGAGAGAGAGGGAGTGGGGGGATTGAGACAGAGACAGAGAGACAGAAGGAAAGAGTGAGAGAGAGAGAGAAGGAGAGAGAGAAAGAAGGAGAGAGAGAGAGAAGAGGAGGGAGGGGAGGACAGGGGAGGGGAGGGGAGAGAAGCAGCTTTTGCATAAGGACTTTGAGATAAAGGCCACTGCAGCCCTGCTAGGAGCCCAGGCATCAGAATAAGTCAGGGAATGGTTTACTCCTGGCTCTGCCCAGCCCAGCAGAGCTCTGATGCTGTGGGTCCAAGGCTGATACAGCATCTTTTGGCACTACGGGGGGCTGGCAGCTTTGGGAGGATCAAGAAGGAGTACTGGCCTAGCACTGGCGTTTTTATGGTGGACTCTGACCTTCTGACAGTGTGAGACCTGCCCTCCAGGCCTTGCAGGCAGCCCTCACTGGCAGGTGGTCATAATGGAAAAACAGATTATTCTTCATGAGCATGTGTGAGGTACTCTCTAGGGATTCTGGAATATCTGAGAGATGCTAAACTTGGGGACCCCAAGCTGTGCAGGTAGGAACTCATAGATGGTGGCCTTTGAGAATCAGTGTTAGTAGAAATAATTTCACTAGGCACTTGTTACGTATCAAGCCCCCACCTGGGCACGTTGTATACTTGTGCAGTTCATCCTCACCAGTTGGGTGGTATCGTCACCCCTGGTTTATGGGAGGAGATATGCAAGTTCAGCTTATGTCATTACTTAGCAGCAGAGCTGGGATCTGAAGCCTTGCAGGCTAGCTGCCCTGGGGGCTCTGATCCCAGCACTCATCTTCCTGGTTGTGTCCACAGCCTTATGGGGCTGGAGGACCTGGGCAACACATCTGTCCTTCAGGCCCTAAAGCCCTGGAAGGAATTACATTAAGGTAGCACTGACATCCTGGAGGGTCCAAGTTCTCTGCATGAACGCACATCATAGGGTGTGTGTGCGTTTCTGTACGTGTGGTCATGTGTGGTTCTGCATCTGTGTGTATGCATGTGCGTGTTTCTATAGGCTTTTGTGTTTGTGTTTCTATGTATGTTTTTATGTGTGTATGTGTGCGTTTTGTGTTTCTGTGTTTGTGTATTCGTGTGTTGGTGTTGGTGTGTATATGGGCGTTTGTGTGGGTATGTGTTTTTGTTTGCATTGTATATGTGTCTCTGTGTGTGTTTCTGTGTGTCTGTTTCTGTATGCTTTTATGTTTGTGTTTCTTTGAGTGTTTGTGTGTTTGTATTGGTGGGTTGGTGTACGTTTATATGGCTGTTTGTGTGTATATGTGTTTTGTGTTTGCTTTTGTTTTTTGGGGTTTTGTTTTTATTTTTATTTTTTAACTTTTTATTCTGTATTGGAGTATAGTTGATTAACAATGTTGTGTTAGTTTCAGATGTACAACAAAGTGATTCAGTTATACATATACATGTATCTCTTCTGTTTGTGTTTCTGTGTGTATTTGTGTGTTTGTACATGTGTGTGTTTCTGGTTGTGCTTCCGCATGGTGTCTGTGTGTGTGTGTGTGTGTGTGTGTGTGTGTGTCTTCAGCCCTTTGAGGCTGGAGAATGGAGAAGACGCTTAGCACTGGAAGAGCCTGCCCATGGAGCCGGAACAGCATCTCCAAAGGCAGAGGTGATGATGGAGGGAGACCCTGCCCAGCATCCGTCCTCGCTGGGAGGGGCAGCCTGGCCCTGACTCCTGGTCCTGGTCCTCTGGGTGTGGGCGTGGACAGCCCCGGCTCCCTTCTCGCCCCCCCACCTCGCAGCAGCCCCTCCCTGTGGCCTCGTCCCCTCAGGGCCCGCGTCCATCCCGCTGGGGGACACTGGCCGCCTATGCCTTCTCGTGGCCCTGCCTGCTGCGCCTCCACCACCCAGAGGTGCCAGTCACCTCCGTGCAGGGCTGCACCCACCGCCCCAGGGAGGAGCACTCCCCCCACAGTCTGTGCGGATGGGGTCTCCAGGCCTGCCACACGCACGACCGTCACCCAGCAGCACATGTCACTCCCGCCCCTGCCCCCGTTCAAGGCCTTCATCTTCCTATGGGACTAATTCCGCCAGGAGAATCACACTGCAGGCCCAGAGGTCTAGCAACATGAGGGGCGAGGAGGGGCTGGGATGCAGCATATGGAACGTGTCCCTTGGGCTCTGGGTGACAGAGCCCCCAACACCGGCCGGAGTCTTGTAGCGAAGATCGCCAACTCTGCCTGGGCCGTCACCCGTCGATGCAGGCAGCAGGTGGGCCCCCTGACCCCTGACACGGCTGGGAGCACAGGATCCGAGGAGGGGATGGAGTGGAGCTTATAGAGCTAACTCTGTGAGCTGGGGGCATTCTGCCCAGAAACGGGAACCGCTTGCAGCGAGCTATTTCTCCATCTGCCTCCACATCCAAGGGAATGGAAGGTCCCCGGCTATGTCCAGACGAGAAAGGAGGCTGCCCTCTTGGCGTGTGACGTGACCGGCCACACAGCCGCTGACCCAAACTGGAGGGCGTGGCCTCTGGATGAAAATAGGCAGGAATATACCAGTGCCAGCTGCGTGCCATCCGGGGCTGTAGCTAGAGTCAGTCACAGCATATCTGCACTGCTTGGATGTGGGCTCATCTCAAAGCAGACCCAGAGGCAAGGAGCTGGGGCCAAGTCATTTATTTGGGAGGTGAGTCCAGTAGGCAATGATGGGGGAGTGGGAATAGGCAGGGAAGGAGAAGACCGACAGGAGGTGCATCACGGAGCAGGTGACCTCAGGAGACCCCTGGGAGACTGCAGAGTGTGGCCAGCCAGGGGCGAGGGGCTGCGGCATTTACCCACCAAATCCCACCCATCCTGGGCACTTCTTGGGGTGGGGAGCTGAGCAGGTGTCCGTGAAATGCAGAGAGAGACAGACACTTGAGGTAAGACACCACCGCACAAGGGGAATTGCCCCCTGAAGCTGCAGGTGTCCTTGTCGCGGACACCTGCTTACGGCGTCTGCTACATGGATGAACAGTGCCACCGTTAGCCATTCCTCCTCTATTTGTTGTCCTATTTTCTGGCCTCCGAAACACCCAATGTGTCCTCTTCTTGTCTCTTGCTCTTCCCTGTGACTGCAGCGTGTGACCTGCACTGGGTGAGAATTTCCCATCCTTCCCCTCACCCACTGCAGGCTTCTCTAGAGTAGGATTTCTCAACCCTACTCCTGTTGGCATTTGGGGTTGGAAGATTCTCTGTGGCGAGGGCCATCCTGGGCACTGTAGGATGTTGAGCGGCATCCCTGACCCCTACCCGCTAGATGCCAGGAGAGTCCACCCTCCGCTGTGACAACCATAAAGGTCCTCAGACGTTTTCCAGTGTCCCCTGCAGAGCAAAATAGTTGACAACTATCACCTTGCTTCGTTTTCTTCAAAGCACGTATGACTGCCTGCACGTATCACAGGTATTCATCCATCCACTTGTTTTCTGTCTGCAGCCCCTTCCACTCAGCAGGTCGCCCCATGAGAGCTAGTCCTTCTCTATCTCATTGCATGATGTCTCTTTTCTCCCCGAATTGCATTCTGTCCAGAGGAGGCCCTGGATAAAGAGCTGTTGCATGAAGTCCAGTCATCTTGATTGGTCAGGTGGATCTTTGATCAATTTGATTCTTGGGTTATTAGATTGAAGTGAAATTCCACTTTGCGTTGACCACTATGGAATCGAGTCACCCAAGTCCAGTCCTCTGCCTTTGCGGGTAGAATCTTTCCAACCAAATAGGACTTTGATGATACCAGAGAAGGCTGCAGGGTCTCAGGACCACTTTTGGGAACGTCGATCAGTTCTGACTGCAGGGGGCTGGGAGTAGGGGTGTAGATGATGCATGAGTTAGTTGAGCTTAGACTCTGAAAGCTGTTGCTTTTGAGGAAATTATGAGACAACAGCTTGTTTTCTTTGAATTGTATCTTTCTTCTAAAAGCAGATCTCAGAGAAAAAGAAAAAAGGAAAGACGAGAAGCAAAAAGGGAAGGAGGAAGGGAGGAGGGAGTTAACTTAGATGGTGTGAAATCTCCTGTTGTCTTTTTTTTAATGTATTTTAAAACATAATTTTAAAAATGGGCTTTATAATATATAATGGGCTTTTTTTTTTTTTTTTTTTTTTTTTTTCAGTATACGGGCCTCCCACTGTCGTGGCCTCTCCCGCTGCGGAGCACAGGCTCTGGACGCGCAGGCCCACGGGCCTAGCCGCTCCACAGCATGTGGGATCCTCCCGGACTGGGGCACGAACCCGCATCCCCTGCATCGGCAGGCAGACTCTCAACCACTGCGCCACCAGGGAAGCCCTATAATGGGCTTTTTTGTTTGTTTGTTTTTTGCGGTACGCAGGCCTCTCATTGCTGTGGCCTCTCCCGTTGCGGAGCACGGACTCTGGACGCGCAAGCTCAGTGGCCATGGCTCATGGGCCCAGCCGCTCTGCGGCATGTGGGATCTTCCCGGACCGGGACACGAACCCACGTCCCCTGCATCGGCAGGCAGACTCCCAACCACTGCGCCACCAGGGAAGCCCTATAATATATAGTGTTATCACCTGGTTTATGATGAAATATGTTGTGACCATTGCCCCTTGCTGCCTACGGTAGTTAAAATAATTTCATAGTGTGGCAAAAACATAATTTCTTAGCCCATCTTTGTTGGGGAAACTTCGAATGTTTTGTTGTTTCCTTTTTTTTTTTTTTTTTTTTTTTTGCGGTACGCGGGCCTCTCACTGTTGTGGCCTCTCCCGCCGTGGAGTACAGGCTCCAGACGCGCAGGCTCAGCGGCCATGGCTCACGGGCCCAGCCGCTCCGCGGCATGTGGGATCTTCCCGGACCAGGGCACGAACCTGTGTCCCCTGCATCGGCAGGCGGACTCTCAACCACTGCGCCACCGGGGAAGCCCTCGAATGTTTTTTAAAAGCGTGGGAGGATGGCCTTTTGCAACCGTGCATGTAGGTGTTTGCAAAAATATGAGGGTGTATAAAATAGCTAATGTTGATTGAGCACTTACTATGCATCGGGCTTGGATTTCAGCGTCTTATCATATTGTCGGTAACAACCTTGCAATCCACGTTTTACACGTGAGGAAGATAAGGCTCAGAGCTGAAATGAGTTGCCCAAGGTCAGACAGTGCAAGTGTCAGAGCAAACATTCAAAACCCACTGTCTTTCTCTAATGTCCTGCATTTTCAGCATTGCTGGTGTTCAGTGCCTGCACTGCATATGCTCGATTTGAAGTCTGCCGTGCATGTATTTGGGCTCATGTTCTTATACTGCACAGCCATCTTCCAATAATAATTATATTGTGTTAATCTGTTCAGATTGCTCTAATCAAGTTAGAAAGGCTGGGTGGCTTATAAACAATAGACAGTTATTTCTCAGAGTTTGGAGGCTGGAAGTCTGAGATCAGGGTGCCAGAATAGTCCAGTTCTGGTGAGAACCCTCCTGCAGGTTTCAGCTGGCTGTGTTTTCAATGTATCACATGACGGAAAGAGAGCAAGGGAGCTCTCTGGGGTCCCTTTTATAAGGGCAGTAATCTCCTTCATGGGGGCTTCACGCATATGACCTAAATACCTTCCAAATGCCACACCTCGTAATACCATCACATTGTGTGGGAGGGGTGGGGTTAGGATTTCAACATATGGATTTTGGAGGGACAAAAACATCCAGTCCAGTGCATATAATTATAGCTAACACTTGCTTGGAAATATGCCATCAGCTTCAAATGCATTATTTCATTGAATTCTCACATGAACTTTACGTGAGTGGTCAGATTATTTCTCTCTAGTTACAGTTGAAGAACCAAAGTTTAGAGATCATAAGTAACTTCCCCACAGATTGAATGAATGAATGAATTCAAGAGATGTCTCAGTGGCAGATATGATGATGATCTATTGATTCACTTACAACAGGGGTCAACAAACATTTTCTGCAAAGCGCAGATAAAGAACAAATATTTTAGGCTTTGTGGATCAAGAGGCAGAATTGAGACTGTTATGCTGGGACTGATACAACCATTTCAAAAGTAATTGTTTAAAAATGTGAAAACCATTCTTCACTTCCTCACTGTACAAAAACAGGCAGCAGATTGGATTTGGCCCATGGCCCCCGAGTCACCCACCCTCTGACCTAACGTAGAGGTAGTTAAAGAAAGCCTTGTTGACTAGAGGGTACTCAGTTTGGGACTTAGATCGAGAGGTGGATTTCGGATAAAAGGCGGAAGAAAGAGGGCTCAGCATCCTTTCATTTACTGGAGCCTGTTCTGCTCCTTTGGCACTGTCCATTACTAACTCTCCCTGCCGCCCAGAGCTCTAACGTTCTGACTTAGAACTGAACAGGCAGCCAGGTAGGGACCATGACCGAGGTGGCTTGAGTCCTAGTGTCTCACATGCTGTGTGTGTTGGGGGCAGTGCAAGGAAGCTTGGGAGGCATCACCCCCCCATCAAGTCTTGAGAGGCAACATGCTGGCAAACCCCTGTTGCAAACTTAATCCGTTGGCAACTTTCTTTGCCTTTTGATGCTTTGTTTTTTTCCCCCTACATCCGTTCTTTGAAAACTGATGCTCTGGGATTAAAACAAGGCAGGAGGCATTTACAAAGAAAGGCAACGCAGAAACCCAGACGGTGCATGTTTTATTTGTTGTCTAAGGCTGCTAAACACATTGATGAAGAGGCCCTTTGGATACCAGAGGCTCCAGAGATATGGAGTATATCAAATCAGTGCTGTGCTGCTTAACTGAATTTATCTGAATCCTGTGGCAGCGCCAATGGCAGATAGAGGCCAAATGCAGCTTCCCTGATTTGCCACCTTTGGAGAATCCAGAGCCAGCAACATATGGGAGGGCAGGCAGGTTTCCTGGTTTATTTTGACTGTAGCTGGGGTCACTGGGCAGACAGAGCAATCTCATTGTCAGCAACCCCGTGGTGAGGTGGCCATTTAGAAGAACAGTACTCTTTCTGCTTTTTCTCAAGACATCCTGGTATAACAAAAAGTGGCTGCAAAGTGTCATAAGTCCTGGTTCACAGGCATCAATCTGATCCCTAACTTCAGCGTGACTTTGGGGCAGTGGCCAGACCTCCCTACTTCTCACCCTTCTCATTTGTAAAGTGGGAACAAACACCATTTCATATCAAGTGCTGTTTCTCAGTTGGCAAACTGCTGTTACGCCTTTATTGGTTTTTATTGGCACAAACCCTCCACCCGGTTTTGGATAGAGATGAGATTAAACTCAAGGTCGGAGTGGTGTAAAGCTTGCTGAAGTGCATGCAACTAAGGGTTGGCAGAAATGGGGAGATAATTCTGGGTTTTCCCAGAATCCTTTCCACTGCAAGAAGAATAAGACCTATGGTTGGCTTGCCTGCCAAGGCTGTGTTGAGTTTCAACAGCATGTGCAAGCAGGTTGAGATGTGCAGAGCTATACGACCTGTCCAAGGTTGTGGCACCAGACAGACAGCATAGAGTTGTACAGAGGTAGACGAGGGGCTGGGAAGGCACTTTGCAGCCTCCCTGCCTCAGTTCAAATTTAGGCTCCCCTGATGACTGGTTGAGTGAGCTTGGACAAGTGAATTAACCTCCCTGGGCATGAGCTTCAGCATCTCTAAAAGGAGAAGATAATAGCAACCTACCTTCCAGAGCTGCGGTCAGCCTTAAATGAATCTGTTCATGTAAATCCAGGCACAAGGCATTCTGTCAGGATCATCATCACTGCTGCTGTGCTTACTCTTTATCAAGTGGAGATTTCTTCAGTGACTGAAGAAAGCATTCACCCTGCAGAGGCCAGGACTGCCTGTCACTGCTCTAGGAAAGAATGCAGAGAAGTATTTAGCCTGCAAATCTCCCCAATGCTCAACTCCTCCCTTCCTAGGCCCTCTGCCTTCCCCATGAAGCCCCAAAGACTTGACACCTTCTACAGACACAAAAATCACACCACCAGAATCCAACAAACAAAAAAGTCTAACAGTCATACAGATACTGACAAGCAACTGACCTGGAGGGAAGGCCCAACTCACACCCAGCAGACACTGAGCATTTTCAGAGTCACTTATCCTTGCAGGGAAAAGATCTTTTTTTTTTTTCTTTTTAATAAGACTCCACTGCATCCTACTTAAGGATGATTTTCTTCCCATTGACTCATACTGCAAAAGCACTTGGCATCTTAGGCCCTCTAGGTTTTCTACAAGGAGCAAGAAGATAGAAAAGAGAATGAGAAAGCATGTTCCAGGCTTCCGTCACCCAGCACACATAGGTTGAAAGTCTCGCCAGTGTCCAGTGGAAGAGAAGGAAGCAGAAGGGCCTGCCTTGTCTAAAAATGGCAGCATCCCAACTCAACAACCCCACTGCCTGCACATCTTACCCTGTACTACATCCTTACATCATTCTGTACCATACGGACCTGGGTTTAGATAACTGCCCTGGGCTTTTGATTACTCCAAGTCATTTCCCATATTACATTTTCACTTAATGATTTCTTGGGGAAATAAATGATTGAATAGCCCTAAAAAGGCTGAGAGAGGCTTGTGGGGGGAAGAATGGAAAGGAGTCTGTGTAAACTAATCCAGAAATTGTCATGCTAAGTACATAAGGGGAAAAGTAGAAGCAACCTAAATGTCCAACAACAGGGGATCAGTGTAAGGGATCACTTTAGTCACTGTGCTCCAAGGTATGCTCTGAATGATTTCACTGGAAGTATTGCGCAGTAAGATCATAAGTTGGTAAATAAATAAGTCATAAAATTTTATGTTTAAATATGTATGGGAAATACCTAAGCATATGTCTTAGTTTGGCTGCACATATCATTTAATATGCTAATGTGTCAGCCACTCGTTGGCCTGCTTGCTTTCAGATCCATTCCCCATCCTTCTCTTCCTCTGATCTATATTGCTGGGAGCTAGCTGATCCCTACAAACTACATTTCCCAGTCTCCCTTGCTACCTTTCCCAGTTTCCCTTGGTTTCTAGCTAGTTTCAGCCAATGGGGGCCACTGGTAAAATATTGGAGGATAGGAAAAAGGGAGGAGCCAGGGTATTTCTCCCCTGATCCACCATGTTTTAGGAGGCATCTCTGGGAAGCAGTGGCTTTGTCTTCTCCATGATTCCACCTCCCACAGACAGTCTCTCCCTCCATGGTCCCAGTCCCCTCGAGGCAGCCCCTGCTCTGGTTCTGGATCCTGACTCTTGATAGCTAAGCCATGAGACTTGCTGCTGACAGGAAAAGGTGATGCAGAAGAAGAGAAAAAATTGACTCCATCAGTCCCAGGGGATTGTGAGTGACAGAGAAAAGGGAAGATGCAAAAGGAAGCACTCAGAATAGGAGTATTTGGAGGGGAGAAGGAAGACAGAGGGAAGACGAATGTCTGGCCCTGTTGCAAATTAGCTTCCCTGGGACAAAGACTCTGAGATGGAGTTTAGCATAAGGATATTTGTGAAGGACTTCCTTTAGAATCCACACTTGTGCAAGGGAGGGGTGGGAGCAGGAATGGGCAGAGAGAAAAGTTGAGCTGTGATACGGTCCCAGCATAGGTCTCAGCTGACCCCATGAGAAGCTCTGCAGCTGGGATGGCTCTTCAGAGCTGTCCCAAATTGGGATGAGGATCCTGGGCCTTGATACTCCAAGTTGATCGGTCATTGGAAGTAGGTGACACTGGAGGGAGGTATGACCTTGGGCAATTAGTTTTTTTCAATCCTTTGACTACTGGAGGAATGAATCCTGCATTCCTGAAGGGAATCTGGGCAGTGCCTCATTGTCCATCAAAGTCACTATTCCCATTGGGGATTCTAGGAAGAGATGCTTCTGGAGCTACCCAGGACCAACTAGGGACAAAGCTATATCCATGTAGACCCCGTAGCCAGCAGAATTGGGCTAATGTAGACCTAGAGATTGAGCTTTTCCAAGCTGCTTCTGGTTCCAGTGTGGAGAGATTGGGACCAAAGTACTCAAGGGCGAAGATCATGGGTGAATCGTGAGCCTATAGAGTGGGAATAAACTGCCTGCTGAAGAGAGAGGGGTGGGGAAATGGGCAAATGTAGAGACTCAGGAAGTCTGCTATGAGGCCATATCTAGGGACCAGAGCTGATCAAGCCCCAGATCATGCTAGGACTGGCAGCAGGCTTCAGCTCTAAATGTAAGCAGGGCAATCATCAATCAAGCAGTTCTAGGCCAACCTAGGACTTTGACTTTCTTTTCTTCCAGGAAGTCATACAAAATTCACCCTTTTTCTCACTCAGCTAGCCGCCATCTTGGAATGGAAACAAGACGGGGGAAGATGGAGTATTTCTCTTTCCAAGGAACTGAACACTACCTAGAGGAATTAGTATGGGGAAAGGCATGCTAGTAATAGACAAAATAAAAATGCTGAATTTTACCGTCAACTAAATTTGTGGCTCTTTGAAAAGACAGAGCTTTGTTGGGTAGACCAAAGTCTATGTGAATGAACCAGGATTAGGGACTGACTGCTAGTGAAAGAAAAACCCCGCTCAACAGTGGCTTTACAAAGAAAGAGTGGGATCCAAAAGAACAGGTATGAGCACTCTGATGTCAGGATCTCATTCATAGGTCTATCTCATGATTCAAGATGGCAGCATCTATGTTCCAGGTAGCATGATGGAGGGAAGGACAAAGAAAGGGCCAAGGCTGTGCATCAGCTGTCTTTTAAGGATAGGTATTGGAAGATGCTACAGGGAACTTTCCTTATAACATAATGGCCAAAACTTAATCATAGGAGCACGTCTAGCTGCAGAGGAAGCTAGAAAATATGACATTTATCCTAGGAAGTTGTGTACTTAAGTACAGCTCATAATACAGTGCTGTTCAAAAGATGAAAATGGATATTAGGAAACAGCTAGCAGTCCCTGCCACAGTATATAGAACGTATCACATGCACTGTCTAACTTAATCCCTGCAATAGCCCTAAAACGTGGGTTATTCCCATTATACAGATAAGCAAGGAGGACCCAGAAGCACCGAAGCTGATACAGTTATTATTAATAGCACCAGTTTTTAGCCTCCTTCTCAAAGTCTCTACTAGCTACGGGTAATGTATTTGGCTTGTTGGGGATTAATTTTTCCATTTCTTTGGAGTTTCAAAAACAATAGGTAGGCAAGGGAGCCAGCCCCTCCTGGCTGACCTTGCTGTTTCTCCAAAGCAGTTCTGGCTTTGTAAGAGCTCTGAGCTCTGTTTGTTTTGCAATTACCATGGGTTAAGGGGCCCTCTGACATTTTCACAGGGGGAGGGAGTGGGCACAAGTCCTCACCCCTTCCCTGGATTCTTTGATTGTCATTTCCTCTACCTTTAAAAGAAAATTGCATAATGGCCATCACTTAGGCACCTTCCCAAAGTACTTAAACTACATTAATGCAAAAGGACCATGTGAGGAAATAGCCCCAGATGTCACATGCCAAGTTACAAAGCGTAAAAGAGGATTCGGAGATCCCTTTACTGAGATCCCTTCAGTGAACGGTGCCACGTGGGCATATGAATTGTGGTTATTAGCCTTTCTCCAAAACCCCGGGGCCAACTCAAACAGTATCAAAGTCATTAATGAGATTTGGCCCCATTAGGTTCATGTAAACAGTTGTAACAAGTCTTCAGAGCCTCTGTTAAAAAAAATATATGCGTTTGTGTGCAAACGTTATGTGTATTATTTCATGAGAATTTGAGCAATTGAAAGTGACTAACCGCACTCACTTTTATGTCTGCCTCCCCCTCTCCGCCCCCCACGGAGCTGCTCCGGGGCCAGGAATGGTCCAAAAGGAGAGGTTTTGGTCTAAACTAGAGGGGGAGGATGACAAAGTCAGGGATGTCCCTTGTTGAGTGACAAGTCAACATCTGTCTGCTGCTTTTGTAGGACTAGCATTCACTCAGTTTTCTTCGGTAACGACCCCTCATTTTGCACTGGGGAACTAGCCAGCCCTGCTCTCAATCTGTGTGGTTTGGGCAAGGTAGACTCCTTTCCCTTGAGTTTGACTAATTGACTGCCCGTTTCCCTGGTTATGGTGCTTGATTCAAGGAAGGACATATGACCCAAGTCAGTTCAGTAAGATTTAGTCCCAGAACTTTCGCTACAGCTACAGGGAAAGAGGGTTCTGCTGGTGTCTCATGGTATCTTCCTTAGTACTGATTGTGGCCATGCTTGCTGACACCTCCTACTTCAAGGACTGGAGACCTTCCCCTGAGGGTTTTCTCTGATGTTGTCAGCCCTTGCATGGGATAAACCGAGGTGCAGTGGAGGTAATGCCCCTGGGATCAGCCCTCAGCCAGTCATGAGGAGGGGTTGGAGAATCAGTACCCCAGCTCCCTCGACCCTGGAATGGGACACACGCTGTGTTCTATGCTCAGTGGAGTGTGGACTGAATCACCTCACAGAGGTCCCCGTGCTTTTGACCATCAATTGCCCATAGTGGTAAAATGCTCATTATTGCACCTTCCTTTCCTTCCCTCTCCCTTCCCCATCCTCCTACCAGAGTTTTCTGGGACCGCTTCCCAAACAAACCACTTACCCTTGAATCCTTGTCTCAGAGTCTGCTTCTGAGAGAACCCAGCCTAAGAGAGAGACCAACCCATGTTGCCACGATAGGACAAGGACCTGCCTCAGAATTCATTCAACACAGAAGACATAGTGCAGAGAAATAGAGAGAATGAGATACACATTCTTGATGGCCTCATAATGGACCTCTGGATCCAGCCATGCCTGAAGGTTACATTACCCTCAGATTTGCCCTAAGACAAAGCATGTAAGAGCAGTGTTCCAAGGTCTTTTTCATGACTCTTCTCATATTTCCTTTCTGTGCTTTCCTGTATGGCCCCAAATATCCATTCCCACTGTTCTTGCATCAGCTCATATGGTCCAACGATAGGAATGCATTCCAAGGGCTATTGGACCTTGCCTTAACTGAGAGAGGGTTACAGCCACCAGGGTGGCAGCCAGTTCAAATCCTTCACTGCAATTTCATGCAAATAACCTTCTGGCAGCTTCCTTTTCACTGCTGTGCTCTTGTCTGCCAGCCAATCTCAGGCCTGGGTATCCCCCAGGAGATGTTAACTCATCTCCCTTATCTGCTTGACTGACTGTCATCTTGACACATCACTGAGCTGGTGATGAAGACCTTAATTAGTACATGTCTCCAGGCCTCGCGTTTTGCCACCTCTTCTTCTATTTGCCCTCTCTGCTCCTCTCTCTTGTCCCTTCTTTTTACCATCTCCAAAGAGAAAACCCTACCTGCTACTTAAGGACGATGCTGTTTCTTTGCCTCTCCATCCCTCAGTTTGTCGTCTTCTTCCCAAGTCACATGGTCAGAGCCATCTGTACTCACCATGGCAGAGCATCTTTCAATACTATCCCATTGCATTCTCCCATCCAGCCTCTGGCCACCAGGATGCCCAGTTTGCAGACAAGGATACAGACTCAGAAAAGTTACACTTACCGATTTTAGCCCCAGAGCAGGCATGGTTCAAGTCCCTCCTCTGTTGCTTGCTAGCTGTGTGAGTTAATTAACCTTTTTGTTTTGGAGGCTACTTATTTCCCACAATGGAAACAATAGTTTACTTTAGCCAACCAACGCATCAAAATGTATTCATGGAACCCTGTCAAGAATCTTAAGAGTCCTAGGACTCTTAGGGTCAAGTTAGATGAAGTCTCTTCCTATAAGTGAGGCAAACATACCTGGAGAGAGAAATCTGAGGCTTTATAACAACTGAGAAAGGTCTCAAGCTAGGGCATGGCCAATGGCTTGATGGCATGCTAACCGTGCAAGAGGTCTCCCAGCTCAAGAAAAAAGAAGCTGCTAATAAAGACATCCCACTCTTCATTCCCCCTAAGAATCTTCCTAATGGAAGCTATTGCAGAGCTTTTACCATTTGGGAAACATTGGTGCATCTTCCAGGAGAAGTTGAAGCCTGAACACACACAGATGGCAGGCCCACCATTTCTTTGCACAGAGGAGATGAGGGTGGCTTTGTCCCAAAAGCAATTGAATGGAGAGGATTTTTTCGTGGGCATAGGCTGGGGGCACACTGGGGCTTGGTTGCTGGAGGTCATTAAACCATCTCTGAGTTAAGGAGCCATCCTTATGCTGCATCCTTTCTTCAAGGGACTGAATGGTCAGGGGTTGCACCCAACCGTCTACCTCCTGCCCCTCTCCTCCCACTCAGCCACCACCATCTTGGACTCCACTGCTTCCAGAAGTTAGAAGTCCTCCTCCGTGACGTTGGCTGAATGTAATAATTTCTCCAGTTTAGCCATAAAACCAGATGCCAAATACATAATATGGACCAAAAGGAGGAAAAAACAAAGGACAGACCATTTGGCTGTTGCATGACTCTGGGGAACTGGAAACCCATGCTTTGTTGCACTCAGCTTCCATTAATTGTCCTTCGTGGGTTGTGTATTCTTTTTAAAGCCACCCCCGACTGAGAATGGAAAATGAAGACCTTTTCTTTGTTTCCCACGTTGAGACAATGGTATTATTAGCCCCACGTGGACTGTGTAACTTTGGGCAATTGAGATTTGTGAGTCTCCATCCCTCAGTTTGTCATATCTATTTTAAAGGTCTATTGTAAAGATCATTGAGAAGATGTGTTAGAAGCTTAACACATGGCTGGCACACAGCAGGGCTCAGTAAGAGTTGGGCGCATGTGTTTCATACGCATTAACTGTCAGAGTAGCAAACGCGACATCAATAACCAGTGCAAGGCTGCCACATTTCGGGCCAAGGCACATGCAGCACTGGAAATGAATGTGTACAGTTGCTCAAAGACCAGCCTTTCACGAGTAATGCATTTTCGGGTGAAAGAACGAAGCCTCAGAAAGTTTGCTAAGCTAAAAGGGCTTAGATTACTTTTGCGCAATGCTTTCTTAACTGGAGTCACACAGATCCAGGTTTGAACCACAGCTCAGCCGTTTAGGACCTGGGTAGCCTCCAATAACTTCCGTTCTCTGCATTCCAGGTTTTACATCGCTAAAATGGAGATAACGATATATCCTATTTTGCCGTGCTATATCTTAATCCTAATCTTAATCCTTGGTGCTTTATAGAACCAAGCGGAACACTGGCTGACACAGTCATTATTAGTAATATAAAATCCATATCATAAAAACATAATTATTAGCATCAATAATGATAGCAGGGCTTCCCTGGTGGCGCAGTGGTTGAGAGTCCACCTGCTGCAGGGGACGTGGGTTCGTGCCCCAGTCCGGGAGGATCCCACATGCCGCAGAGCGGCTGGGCCCGTGAGCCATGGCTGCTGAGCCTGCACGTCCAGAGCCTGTGCTCCGCAACGGGAGAGGCCACGGCGGTGAGAGGCCCATGTACCGCAAAAAAAAAAAAAAAAAAAAAAATGATAGCAATGCCCACTTGGATATTTAGGTAGCGTTGATGCAGCTGGGTGGAAGATTCAAGAATAAGAGATGTGTGACTAAAAGATTACTACCAGCTCTATGTATTCATCCATTCAAAAAATAATTATTTATTCTCCTGCTGTGTGCCAGACACTGCTCTAGGAACTGGGATGGGGGCACAGCAGTAGATATGATAGAAAAGGTCCCTGGCCCCATGGAACTTCACGAGGGCCAGAATTGGGGAATGAGACAATAAATGGAAAAACTGTTAAGCATATAAATATTGAACATGTCACGTAAAGATCATCTCTAAGAAGAAAAACTGTGGAGAGTAAGGAAAAAGGGTAAGGAGAGATAGATGGAGGTGTGACTTAAATGGTCAGGAGAGGTCCTTCTGATGAGGTGACATTTGAGCAGAGACCTGTCGGAACTAACAGAGTGTCTGTGTGGATAACTGGGGGGAAGAGCATTCCTGGCAGAGGGAAGAGTGAGTGCAAAGGCCCTGAGGCTGGGGGTGGGGAGGCAGGACAGAAAGCTAGTGGAGCTGAGGATGTCCAGGGAAAGGCCCTCCCAGAGCCCAGTACATGTTGCAGAAACAGGTGCACAAATCATCCTTTTTCAGGCTCGGTCTCAGAACCCTGCTTGGTAGCACTAACCACCTGAGACATTGTGCTGAGGGGACACAGTATGACACAACTCAGGGATTCCAGCTAGTGGGCCTTCCAGTCCCTCTGGAAGTCATGCCCTTGGCATTTGCTAGAAATGGTTCTGGCGAGACGGAAGGCGCCAGAACCCCAGCCACAGCCCCTGCCACATGGCCTGGCTGCGAGCTTTGGAATGGTTTCCTCCCCATGGTTTCCCTGGGACTAAATGCCAATGATTCCCAGGGCTCACTCCCTGCGTGGCATCATTTGTGACGTCCGGGACCAGAGTGCCCCAGTTAGCAGCCCTCTGCTGCCCAGATGGTTGGGGGACACAGGAAGACAGAAGGGTGAGCAGCTTGGGTGGCTTTCCTGGAGTACGGCTCTTCCCTCTGCACAGCAGGCAAAGGCCACGGCAGGCCTCAGAGAAACTGCTTTCAGCGTGAGCGCTGCCAACTCCCCACCTTCCAGAAGCTGAGAATTCCCTAAGAAGACCAAAGGTCTGAGATGTGCAGAAAAGGATAATTGGATGGAATGTGTCCCTGCCTCATGTTAATTCTCATCTGTTGGGCACTCCAAAGGGCTTGGGTCTCAGAGTCCTAGGCATGTGCTCAGTTGTATCCATTGTGCAGCTGGGCAGCTGCGTCCCTAAGTTATGTCCGGTTAGGGACCCCTGCGGATGCCTTCACACGGTAATAGAGCCAAAGTGCTGACCGCTGTCCTGAGTTCTTGACATGCAGGGTTTCCTTGAATGTTCACAGAGACCTATGAACAGGGAGGGGAACTATTGTCATGATGCCTCCTTTCTGCAGAGAATGACACAGAAGCCCAGAGAGGTTAAGTAATAACCTGTAAGTCACATATCTCTTACAGATGGAGTCAGGACTTAAACCTAAGTGGTCTGAATCCAGAGCCCATCACCCTTATATACACCAACACTGTTCCCCAATCTCTCTTTGTTCCAGGGGTCAGTAAACTTCTTGTGTAAAGAACCAAATAATAATTATTTTGGCTTTGCCAGACATGCAGTCTCTGTCACAGCTACTCAACTCTGAACTTGTAGTGCAAAAGCAGCCATAGACAATACATAGCCAGATGTGTGTGGCTGCTTTCCAATACAACTTTATTTACAAACACAGGCAGAAGGCTGGGTTTGGCCCATGGGCCATAGTTGGCCAACTCCTGATGTAGGTGATCATCCACTGGGTCTTGTGCGGAGCTCATCATGGCACCCTTCACTGGTTACAGGGCTGACTCAGTGTCTCAACCATATCATCTAGGACCCAGATTCATTTCACATTTTGCTCAAACATCCTTAGTCATATTGGCTTTCCATGAGCATACTTGTTGCCTCATGGTCACAAGACGGCTGCAGGAGCTTCATGTATAATATCCCCAAACTGCAGGGAGCAAGGTCAGGAGCTATACAACTGTTTCATGAGTTCCCCCCCACTCCAGCCCCCAACTGGAGAAGGAAGCCTCCTATCTGCACCAGGCTGCTTCTTTCATTTTATTGGTCAGCACTGAGTTCCAGGGTCACCCCAAAATCCATCACTGGAAAGTAGGGAGCATGAGCACTGTATGCTCACGCTGAGTCAGGGAGGGTCCCACATTCCCTCCAAATCTAGGGACCACCAGCCATTACAGAATCACATTATGTTGGCATGGACAAAGGGAATGTATGGTTTTGGGGTAGGTGACAACATCTGCTACACTCACTGTGATCAGTTTTAGTAGCAATTCAGAGGGGAAGTCCAACCTGCAGAAGCTTCGTGAACACCTTAGAACTTGTGCTAAGCCTCTGAGGTATGAGGCGTGGTGAGAGCCAGGAGCTGAGACCGCAGTTAGGAGCCTGTCACTAACTCTTAAGACCCAGCTTCAGAGGGGCTGGTGTCAGCCCCAGAGTGGAGGCTGGAAGGGTTCCTGGGGAGAGGGGCGGGGAGACAGGTGTGAAAGGGAAGGAGGATTTAGCAAACAGGTCCGGCCCCCTCTCAGGTTCATGCAGTGAGATTCCTGTGGTTTCAAAGCACTAGGATCTCTCACATTGAAACCACAGAGGATGACTGAGGCTTCTCAGAGCTGTCCCCTGCAGTCACTCAAGGGCATGGTCTGCCAGCCTCTGAATTGCCTCAACCCCTATATCCAAACTAGGTCTTCTGCTTCAAGAAATTGCATGTGGAGAAATCAGAAGTGCTCGTGAGCTAAATTAAGCCTATGGTGCTCACGCATTCCTTGTGATGGGACAGGAACACAAGACCCATTTCAAGGTATGGGAGGCCTGAAGTGAGACATTTGTTCTTCTTTGTTTAGATAAAGGTGTTTTGAGGTCTGGAGATGAAAAACTATATACGTAAGAAATGTGAGTTAGACACTTGCTGTGCATTCATTCATTCATGCATTCATTCAAGAGATGTTGATTGAAAGCATAGTATGTGCAGAGAACTGTTATAACTGATAGAGATTCAGCAGAGAAAAAAAGTAGGTAAAAACCCCCATTCCTCATGAAGCCTACTTGCTGGTGGAGGGGAGACAGGCAATTTAATAAATAAGAAAACTTCATAACTATTTCCTTGAGTTAGCGGTTTCACTTCTCTTAACCCATTTCCCTAAACTCACTATGTGTTGTGGGTTCATTTTATGTGTTAAGTTCCCTGGGCCACAGTGCCCAGATATTGGGTCAAACATTATTCTGGATGTTTCTGTGAGGATAATTTTGAGATGGGATTAACATTTTAATCAGTGCACTCGGAGGAAAGCAGGTTGCTCTTTATAATGTAGGTGGGCCTCATCTAATCAGTTGATGGTCTTAATAGCACAGAGACTGACCTCTCCCAAGCAAGAAGGAATTCTGCCAGTAGATGACCTTTGGACTTAACTGTAACCTCGGCTCTTCCCGGGACTTCCCTGGTGGTCCAGTGGTTAAGAACCTGCCTTCCAACGCAGGGGACACGGGTTCAATCTCTGGTCAGGGAACTAAGATCCCACATGCCACGGGGCAACTAAGCCCAAGCACCACAACTACTGAGCCCTCACACCACAACTAGAGGGAAGCCTGTGCGTCACAATGAAAGACCCTGCATGCTGCAACAGAGATCCTGTGTGCCACAAACTAAGACCCAATGTGGCCAAATAGGTTAATTAATTAATATTTTTTTGAAAAAATCAGCTCTTCCCTAGGCCTCCATTATCCAGTGAGCTCATTCCTAAAACTAAATCTTTCTACATATACATATGCACATCCTGTTGGCTCTGCTTCTCTTGAGAACCCCGGCTAGTACACAGTTATTGTGCAAAGGGCTTCACAGTATTTATTCCCATTTGATTCTCACACAACCCTGTGAAGTAGGTCTTTTTATTTGCATCCCCATTTTACAGATGAGCAAAACAAGACTTTTTAAGGTTTTTTTTTTTTTTTTTTTGTGGTACGCGGGCCTCTCACTGTTGTGGCCTCTCCCGTTGAGGAGCACAGGCTCCGGACGCACAGGCTCAGCAGCCATGGCTCACGGGCCCAGCCGCTCCGCGGCATGTGGGATCTTCCCGGACCAGGGCACGAACCCGTGTCCCCTGCATCAGCAGGCGGACTCCCAACCACTGCGCCACCAGGGAAGCCCTAGACTTTTTAAGTTTGAGTCAAGAGCCAAGGCTAGATAGTGGGTAAGCCTCAAAGTCAGGATTTGGAACCTGGGCTGTGTGACATCAAAGTCTACACCCCCAAGCCCAACAAACCCACTCAGTCCCAGCAGCCACGTGGTACAGCCACCCTACGTGGTTTCATGTGTGAGAGTGGAAGGTCTTCCACTTTCCCAGTGATAATACTCCTTACCTTTTCTGGGCGACAGATGAGTAGTGTGGCTTGAATTACATTTATGACAAGATTACAAGGGGCCGCCTTGATAAAAAATCCCTTCACCTGACCCTCTGGGAACAATCTCTGACTCTAAGTGTCAGGCTGAGCAGAAATTCAATGTGTCAAAAACTGCTCTCATCTGTTTTGGAGAAAAAGTCCTGCGGTGAGCTTGTACGAAAGGAATTCACTGGGACATGCTTTATATAATTTGGTGGTGAAAAGTGTAGCCCTAGCGATTATACTGCCTGGGTTCAAATCCTAGCTTCCCCACTTACTGGCTGTGTGATTCTGGGCAACTTCCTTAACCACTCTGAGCTTCAGTTTCCTAGCAGTAACTCTAAAAATAAATATCCACCTGTCTAGAGGCCTGACGAAGCTTAAATACAGTAGCACATGTGAAGTTCTAAGTACAGTTCCTGGCAAAAATATGTGTTTAATCAACATCAGCTTTTGTTTCCGGGGTAGCAGGGATGGGTCCAGCTTTTATAGTGTGTGAACTTATACAATGTTTGTGTATATATATGTTGGGAGGAGGTGCTATTTGAAGAAAATAACCAAGGAAGCTTGGGGTGGGGGGAGGTCAGTGTAACTGAGGGGCTGTGGAGCCTAAAGTCTGTAGTCTAGCCATTTGCTGTAGCAGCAATGTTTCCTCTTCATCATCTCCAGGTCCCCAAAGAAATAAATGTCTTATAATAGTGCTCCTTTAATTTCCAAATCCCACTTGGTTATTTTCCTGACTGTGGGAAATTTCAGGGGATTAGTCCATGTGTCTTGCAAAGATGTGACACTCAGAAAGCAAAATTGCTGTAAGCACCTCCTCTGAGATGGCCTCCTCGTTCTGGGCCCCCCACAGTGAACAGCACCTGTGATCTCCTCTCTCCGCCCCCAGGGTTCTCCCCTCTCAGGAATTAGACAGTCTTAAAAAAATAATTCTTGAAGGGACAGGGTTGGGCTGGGGGCTGGTGGTTGTGGTTGGGATCGGATTATTTTTAAGAGCTGGTTTCAATTTTGTAAGATCGTTCTCTTGGGCAACCAAGGTGTGTCCTTAATTGAATTCTCGACAGGGAATGAGGCAGAGAAAAAAATAAAAGAAAATGGAACAATACTTTCAATCCCTTGTGCAAATGATGATTTATCATTATATGTGATAAGTTTCACTTTTTGGCATTGTCCTTCCTACCTTCTTATTTGATCTTCACCACAGTTCTGTGACATTAACTAGGTTAGGGTTAGTCCTGTGTTACAGGTGGGGAGACTGAGGTCCACAAGGCTTGGGGCTTCCTTAGGTACCAGGGAGTGAGAAGTGGAGCAGAATCCACATTTCTTAGTGCCTCTTCTTATGCATTTTCCATTAAATCACAGAGATCCTTGGGATGTCTGGGTATTTTTAGTTCCATCTTACAGATTAGAAAACTGAGCCCTGAAAGGGAAATGACCTGTCTAAGATCACTTCATTTATCCGTAACTTACCATCATCACCACCATTATCATCATCATCATCATTCACTTGACTTATAATAACAATAGCAATGACAACAACAAAAATAATAATAGCCATGTGCTCTGTATTAGGCAATGTTCTACCTGCTTTATTTTATTTATTTTTTATTGAGGTATAGTTGATTTAAAATATTTCAATTTTTAAGTATTTCAACATTTAAAATATTTTAAAAGTTTCAGGTGTATGCCATAGTGATTCACAGTTTTTCAAGGGTATACTCCCTTTATAGTTATAAAATATTGGCTATATTCCCTGCACTGGGCTATCCTTGTAGCTTATGTATTGTAAACACAGTAGTTTGTATGTTCTATTTGCTTTAAATGCATGAATTAGTTTATTCTTCATAAGAGTTCTGTGAGATAGATATTAACATTATTCCCATTTCATAGATAAAGAAACTGGGGCATAGAGAAGTAAAGTTACTTGCTAGTGAGTGGCAGAGCCAAGATGAAAACGCAGGCAGCCTGATTCTGGAACACCCTCTTAGTCCCTCCATTAAGATGGTAGGTGTTGAGCTGGTAAAGGAAGAGCCAGTGTCTCCAGATCTCCAGCCTATGATATTTTCCACCACTTCACAAGGCTCACCTTCTCCTTCTCCCTCCTGGTACTAACTCTGGGTCCATCTGAACCCCCTTCCCTGCCTGTCTGCTCATCTTGCCTCTTGCTAAGTGAGCACTCATTTTGCTAGGAAAAGATGTTCCTGGCCAGAGGCTTAATATCCAACTCTATGCTCCCTAGCTATTTGACCTTAGACGAGCTGTTACAGCTTTCTGGATCTTGATGCCTTTGTCTGTAAAATGAGGAGAGTGATGGTAACTAGCTCCTTGGGTGTTGTCAGAATCATGAGAGAGGAAGTGGATAAGGCCAGTACTTCAGCACCAGGCACAGAGGGAACGTTCATTATGTACTCACCCCATCAAAGACTCAGGAGGTAGCGCTTTAAGAATGAGGCTGTATATCAGTTAGCTTAGGCTATGGCATGCTGTGTAACAAACAATCTCCAAATCTTAGAGGCTTGTAACAGTATTCCTCAAACACACCATGGCCACCATGGGTCAGCTTCAGCTCAGGTCTACTCTGTTTTTATTCTGGACTCTGGCTGAAGGATCAGGCTCTATCTGAGATATTCTCAATCTTGTGACATAGGAACTAAATAGGCAGTGATGGACTACTCAGGAGCTCTTAAAGCTTGTGCTCAGAAGTAGCATGCTTTTTTTCCACTCTTATTTCATTGGCCAAAGAAAGCCACATGGACGAGCATGGTATCTCTGGAGCAGGCAGTTATAATTCTCCCATGTGGAAGGCCCCTTTAAGAAAGATTCCATAAGGAGAGGAACAAATATGTTTAATAATGTTAATTCTACCACAGAGGGAATTGAATAGGTACAGTGAAGAACTGCTGGGTATCACACAGAAGAGTGAAGAGCAAAGACAGAGTGGGTGAATGTAACACAGAATCAGGGAGCAGTGGGACCAGTCCAGCTGGAGGAGAAGGTTCGTGTAAGGCTATTTGACTGAGTCAGAGACTACTCATTACATTGGGCATATTGTGCAATGATTGAAGGCTGGGACAGTGGGGCCATGTCTTAACTACAACACAGTTTGCTACATCTGGAACAGGTCAGCAATCAAGTTCCCTTAGGTTGGATATTATGGGCCCATTGTGTTCAACTTATTCATGGCTCTCCATACCTCTTGAGTGTTCCACAAATTTAGTTATTCCATTATCACCTTCAAGAATTTTACCGCAGGCTCTTGTTGTTATGTATCACTTTCATGAGTTTTGCCTAATCTTCACCCAAACAATAAGATTACTTAACATTAGTCGTTTAAAGGTATTTGCTTTTATAACTTAAATAGATTTATGTTCTGTATTGGTCTGCTAGGGCTGCCATAACAAAGTACCACAGCCTGGGTGGCTTAAACATAAAATTTATTTTACCATGGTTCTGGAGGCTGGAAGTCCAAGATCAAGTTATCAGCAGGGTTGGTTTCTTCTGAGCCTCTCTCCTTGGCTAGTAGATGGTTGTCTTCTCCCTGTGTCCTCACATGATCTTCCCTCAATATGTGTCTGTGTTCTAATCACCACTGCTTATAAGGACACCAATGATACTGGATTAGGGCTCACCCTAGTGACCTCATTTTTAACTTACTTGCTTCTTTAAAGACACTATTTCCAAATACAGTTACATTCTGAGGTACTGAGGGTTAGTACTTCAACATATGGATTTGGAGAGAATTCAGTTCAGCCCATAACATGTCCCAAAGAAATATCATACATACCATGATCTTATCATAATAACAATATCACCCCTCTCACTCGCCATAAATAGAAGCACCTAGAACAGTGCTTGGCACATAGAAGGTGTTCAGTATTTGTTGAATACAAGATAGAATGATAGTAAGATAAGTACAATTAAGACAAAATTATTTTATAACATTCTAAGTAGTTGCTTGAGTCTACTCTGAGTCTGAAGTTTCTCTCTTGTTTTCGGTAGAGAGATAACAAGCTCTAGAGGGGCATTAAAGACATATTAGTGACTGAAACTTTCTGCTCTACTCAACTAGAAGGACTGAAAGAGGGCTTTCCTGTTGGCACAGTGGTTAAGAATCTGTCTGCCAATGCAGGGGGCACAGGTTCAAGCCCTGGTCTGGGAATATCCCACATTCCAGAGAGCAACTAAGCCCATACGCCGCAACTCCTGAGCCTGTGCTCTAGAGCCCATGAGCCAAAACTACTGAAGCCCACGTGCCTAGAGCCCGAGCTCTGCAACAAGAGAAACCACCGCAATGAGAAGCCCGCGCACCGCAATGAAGAGTAGCCCCCACTCGCCACAACTAGAGAAAGCTGTGCACAGCAGTGAAGACCCAATGCAGCCAAAATAAATAAATAAATAAATACATAAATAAATTTATTTATGTATTTATTTATTTTTAAAAAAGGACTGAGAGAATGATAAAGAGAATAACTCTCTTTATGTGATTCAGTGTTATTTTATTACCTTCTAAAATCTTCTCCCATCCCATTGGTAGTTTGTATTCTGCACTTGAGGAAACATCGGCCTGCCCACAGGACAAAGCCACACCCTTCGGGAACACAGAGTCTTCCTGACCTCTCTCCCTGCCCATCCCCTGCCTGTTTTCCCACCACCTTATACTCCAGCTGGCTCAAGCATGACAAACTGTCCCGTACTTCTCCATCTCTTCATACTTTCCTCTACCTCTGCTAGGAACACCTGCCTCTACCCTACCAGCCTGGGGAACTCCTCTTCATCCCTTAGGACCCATCCAAAGATGCCCCTGGAAGATGGGTAACTTGAAAAATTAGAACACAAGCTAGCATTTGCAGTAAATTCCACCTTAAATGGAAAAAAAATGCAACTGTATTTCTGGAAACCATACATAAGAACATATTAAAAAGTGATGGGGATATAGTGATTTATTTTCTTTTTGCCGATCTGTGGTTTCTGACATTTTGACAGCCGACATGTATTCTTCTGTAATCATAATAAAAAGTTACTTTTGATGTTTTAAAAGAGCAAGTGTCTTCATGTTTTCTTTTGGGAACTCTTCTTGAATATCAACCCGCTCCACAAGATACACACACACATGCACGCACACATGCATACACACATGCCCCAGATGGGCAAAGACGATCACATTTTGCTAACTTTGCATTTTGCACATAACTCTGTTATTTCATTAATCATGTTGTTTCAAAATTATCTATTTACTTATCTCCTCCCCACCCCAGTCTGTGAGGCAGTGTCATTTAGATGTTAAGACCGTGGATTCTGGAGCCACAATTCCTGGGATTGAATTCTGGACCCACCACCTCATCCATTCATTCAGTGACTAGTAAACATTTACCCTATGTCAGGCACTGTACTTGGACGTCCAGGTACACTTGTATTCATACCAGACACATGCCTCATGGAGCTGCCCACCAGGGCCTTGCCCAGCAGGCAGTAACCACTGAGTATAACACATTAGCAAACTCAATAGTATATTAGAAGGTGTAAGTGCTATGCATAAATGAAAATGCAGAGCACAGGAAGAGGGACTGGGAGTGTGGAAGGGGGTGTGAGAGAGGAGGGATTAAAATTTAAGGGGAGTGTTCAGTCTAGGCATTGTAGAGAAAGCAACTTTTTTTTTTCTGGCTGTGCCACATGGTATGTGGGATCTTAGTTCCCCTGACCAGGGATCAAACCTGTGCCCCCTGAACTGGAAGCATGGAATCTTAACCAATGGACCACCAGGGAAGTCCCAAGAAAGCAACTTTTGAGTAAGACCTTGCAAGAAGTGCAGATCAGTGGTGGAGGGGCATTCCAGGGGCAGGGAATAGTCAGTGCAAAAGCACAAAAGCAGGAGTACGCCTGGTGCTATGGACCGAATGGTGACCCCCAAATCCGTATGCTGAAGCCTTAACCCCCAGTGTGACTGTATTTGGAGACAGGGCCTTTAAGGAAGTAATTAAGGTCAAAAGAGGTCATAAGAGTGAACCCTGATTTCATAGGACTGATGTCCTTAAAAGAAGAGGAAGAGACACCAACAGAATGTACACACAGAGAAAAGGCCCCGGGCAGGCACCAGAGAAGGGAGCCATCTACCAGCCAGGAAGAGAGGCTTCACCAGAAACCAATCCTGATGATACATTGACCTTGGACTTCCAGCCACCAGAACTGTGAGAAAATACATTTCTGTTGTTTAAGCCTCCCAGTCTGTGTTATTTTGTTTTGGCAGTCCAAGCAGACTAATACATCTGGTATTTTGGAAAAGTGGGAAGGAAGCCAGTGTAACCTGGGGCAGATTGAGTGACGGGGCTGTGGTGGATGATGAGGAAAGAGGGCCACTTCCTCAGAGGTCCTGATGAGATGGGAGGGCAGGTCCAGTGGGGCCTGGGGGGCCATTGTATGGATGTGGCTTTTTCTCGGAGGGAAATGGGGACCCATGATGGCGTTTAGAGCTGTAAAGTGACACACTCTGAATAACGCTCCAAAAACATCGATCGCTGAGAATAAATTGTAGTGAAAAGAGAAAAAAAGCAAAGCTTATCATATTTAAATATTTATTAAAAGTCTCCGTCTCGCTCCGTGTCGGGTGAGTGCCTGGAGTCTGGAGGCGGGAAGGGGCGACCCCGCCTGGGATCAGTAATGATCCTCTGTTCCTTGGAGGCACAGCCTAGCCAAGGGAGGGAAGAATTTGAGCGACAGAGCCACTCTGGCCAAGCCGGGATCTGGAATTTCCGTGCATCTCCTTTCCTGGCTTTCTCAGAGGAGTCTTTGCTTCTGATAGTGGCTATGGAGCTGACAGGATCTTGGCACTCCGGCCGGGTGTCAGGCCTGTGCCTCTGAGGTGGGAAAGCTGAGTTCAGGACATTGGTCTACCAGAGACCTCCCGGCTCCACATAATATCAAACAGCGAAAACTCTCCCAGAGATCTCCATCTCAATGCTAAGACCCGGCTCCACTCAACGACCAGCAAGCTACGGTGCTGGACACCCTATGCCAAACAACTAGCAAGACAGGAACACAACACAACCCATTAGGAGAGAGGCTGCCTAAAATCATAATAAGGTCACAGACACCCCAAAATACACCACCAGATGTGGTCCTGCCCACCAGAAAGACAAGATCCAGCCTCAGCCACCAGAACACAGGCACCAGTCCCCTTCACCAGGAAACCTACACAACCCACTGAACCAACCTTAGCCACTGGGGGCAGACACCAAAAACAATGGGAACTACAAACATGCAGCCTGCGGAAAGGAGACCCCAAAACACAGTAAGTTAACGAAAATGAGAAGACAGAGAAACACACAGCAGATGAAGGAGCAAGGTAAACACCCACCAGACCAAACAAATGAAGAGGAAATAGGCAGTCTACCTGAAAAAGAATTCAGAGTAATGATAGTAAAGATGATCCAAAATCTCAGAAATAGAATGGAGAAAATACAAGAAACGTTTAACAAGGAACTAGAAGAACTAAAGAGCAAACAAACAATGATGAACAACACAATAAATGAAACTAAAAATTCTCTAGAAGGAATCAACAGCAGAATAACTGAGGCAGAAGAACGGATAAGTGACCTGGAAGATAAAATAGTGAAAATAACTACCACAGAGCAGAATAAAGGAAAAAGAATGAAAAGAATTGAGGACAGTCTTAGAGACCTCTGGGACAATATTAAATGCACCAACATTCGAATTATAGGGGTCCCAGAAGAAGAAGAGAGAAAGAAAGGGACTGAGAAAATATTTGAAGAGATTATAGTTGAAAACTTCCCTAATATGGGAAAGGAAATAGTCAATCAAGTCCAGGAAGGACAGAGAGTCCCATACAGGATAAATCCAAGGAGAAACATGCCAAGACACATATTAATCAAACTATCAAAAAATTAAATACAAAGAAAAAATATTAAAAGCAGCAAAGGAAAAACAACAAAAAACACACAAGGGAATCCCCATAAGGTTAACAGCTGATCTTTCAGCAGAAACACTTCAAGCCAGAAGGGAGTGGCAGGACATACTTAAAGTGATGAAAGGGAAAAACCTACAACCAAGATTACTCTGCCCAGCAAGGATCTCATTCAGATTTGACGGAGAAATTAAAACCTTTACAGACAAGCAAATGTTAAGAGAATTCAGCACCACCAAACCAGCTTTACAGCAAATGGTAAAGGAACTTCTCTAGGCAGGAAACACAAGAGAAGGAAAAGACCTACAATATCCAACCCAAAACAATTAAGAAAATGGTAATAGGAACATACATATTGATAACTACCTTAAATGTAAATGGATTAAATGTTCCCACCAAAAGACATAGACTGGCTGAATGGATAAAAAACAAGACCCGTATATATGCTGTCTACAAGAGACCCATTTCAGACCTAGGGACACATACAGACTGAAAGTGAGGGCATGGAAAAAGATATTCCATGCAAATGGAAATCGAAAGAAAGCTGGAATAGCAATTCACATATCAGACAAAATAGACTTTAAAATAAAGACTATTACAAGAGACAGAGAAGGACACTACATAATGATCAAGGGATCAATCCAAGAAGAAGATATAACAATTGTAAATATTTATGCACCCAACATAGGAGCACCTCAATACATAAGGCAAATGCTAACAGCCATTAAAGGGGAAATTGACAGTAACACAGTCATAGTAGGGGACTTTAACACCCCACTTTCACCAATGGACAGATCATCCAAAATGAAAATAAGAAAACACAAGCTTTAAATGATACATTAAGCAAGATGGACTTCACTGATATTTATAAGACATTCCATCCAAAAACAACAGAATACACTTTCTTCTCAAGTGCTCGTAGAACATTCTCCAGGATAGATCATACCTTTGGTCACAAATCAAGCCTTGGTAAATTTAAGAAAATTGAAATCGCATCAAGTATCTTTTTTACTACAATGCTATGAGACTAGAGATCTATTAGAGGGAAAAAATCTGTAAAAAATACAAACAGATGGAGGCTAAACAATACACTACTGACTAACCAAGAGGTCACTGAAGTAATCAAAGATGAAATCAAAAAATACCTAGAGGGCCTCCCTGGTGGCGCAGTGGTTGAGAGTCCGCCTGCCGATGCAGGGGATACGGGTTCGTGCCCCGGTCTGGGAGGATCCCATATGCCGCGGAGCGGCTGGGCCCGTGAGCCATGGCCTCTGGGCCTGCGCGTCCGGAGCCTGTGCTCCGCAACGGGAGAGGCCACAGCAGTGAGAGGCCCGCATACCGCAAAAAAAAAAAAAAAAAAAAAAAAAAAAAAAATACCTAGAAACAAATGACAATGAAAACACGACAACCCAAAACCTATGGGATGCAGCAAAAGCAGTTCTAAGAGGGAAGTTTATAGCACTACAGTCCTACCTCAAGAAACAAGAAACATCTCAAATAAACAACCTAACCTTACACCTAAAGCAATTAGAGAAAGAAGAACAAAACCCCCCCAAAGTTAGCAGAAGGAAAGAAATCATAAAGATCAAATCAGAAATAAATGAAAAAGAAATGAAGGAAACAATAGCGAAGATCAATAAAACTAAAAGCTGGTTCTTTGAGAAGATAAACAAAATTGATAAACCATTAGCCAGACTCATCAAGAGAAAAAGGGAGAAGGCTCAAATCAATAGAATAAAAATGAAAAAGGAGAAGTAACAACTGACATGGCAGAAATGCAAAGGATCACGAGAGATTACTACAGGCAACTATATGCCAATAAAATGGACAACCTGGAAGAAATGGACAAAGTCTTAGAAAAGCACAACCTTCCAAGACTGAACCAGGAAGAAATAGAAAATATAAACAGACCAATCACAAGCACTGAAATTGAGACTGTGATTAAAAATCTTCCAACAAACAAAAGCCCAGGACCAGATGCCTTCACAGGCGAATTCTATCAAACATTTTGATATTCTATCAAACCTATCCTTCTCAAACTCTTCCAAAATATAGCAGAGGGAGGAACACCCCCAAACTCATTCTATGAGGCCACCATCACCCTGATATCAAAACCAGACAAAGATGTCACAAAGAAAGAAAACTACAGGCCAATATTGCTGAGGAACACAGATGCAAAAATCCTCAACAAAATACTAGCAAACAGAATCCAACAGCACATTAAAAGGATCATACACCATTATCAAGTGGGGTTTACTCCAGGAATGCAAGGATTCTTCAATATACAGAAATCAATCAATGTGATACACCATATTAACAAGTTGAAGGAGAAAAACCATATGATAATCTCAACAGATGCAGAAAAAGCTTTCAACAAAATTCAACACCCATTTATGACAAAAACCCTCCAGAAAGTAGGCATAGAGGGAACTTTCCTCAACATAATAAAGGCCATATATAACAAACCCACAGCCAACTTCGTTCTCCATGGCGAAAAACTGAAACCATTTCCTCTAAGATCAGGAACAGGACAAGGCTGTCCACTTTCACCAATATTATTCAACATAGTCTTGGAAGTTTTAGCCACAGCAATCAGAGCAGAAAAAGAAATAAAATGAATCCAAATCAGAAAAGAAGAAGTAAAGCTGTCAGTGTTTGCAGATGATATGATACTATACATAGAGAATCCTAAAGATGCTACCAGATAACTACTAGAGCCAATCAATGAATTTGGTAAAGTTGCAAGATACAAAATTAATGCACAGAAATCTCTTGCATTCCTATACAATAATGATGAAAAATCTGAAACAGAAATTAAAGAAACACTCCCATTTACCACTGCAACAAAAATAATAAAATACTTAGGAATAAACCTACCTAAGGAGACAAAAGACTTGTATGCAGAAAACTATAAGACACTGTTGAAAGAAATTAAAGATGATACAAACAGATGGAGAGATATGCCATGTTCGTGGATTGGAAGAATCAACATTGTGAAAATGACTATACCCAAAGCAATCTACAGATTCAATGCAATCCCTATCAAACTGCCAATGGTATTTTTCACAGAACTAGAACAAAAAATTTCACAATTTGTGTGGAAACACAAAAGACCCCAAATAGCCAAAGCAATCTTGAGAAAGAAAAATGGAGCTGGAGGAATCAGGCTCACAGACTTCAGACCATACTACAAAGCTACGGTAATCAAGACAGTATGGTACTGGCACAAAAACAGAAATATAGATCAATGGAACAGGATAGAAAGCCCAGAGATAAACCCACGCACATATGGTCACCTTCTTTTTGATAAAGGAGGCAAGAATATACAATAGAGAAAAGATACCCTCTTCAATAAGTGGTGCTGGGAAAACTGGACAACTACATGTAAAAGAATGAAATTAGAACACTCCCTAACACCATACACAAAAATAAACTCAAAATGGATTAAAGACCTATAATATAGGTCTTTATATATAATATAATCAAAATGTAAGGCCGGACACTATAAAACTCTTAGAGGAAAACATAGGCAGAACACTCTATCACATAAATCACAGCAAGATCCTTTTTGACCCACCTCCTAGAGAAATGGAAATAAAACCAAAAATAAACAAATGGGACCTAATGAAACTTAAAAGCTTTTGCACAACAAAGGAAACCATAAACAAGACAAAAAGGCAACCCTCAGAATGGGAGAAAATATTCATAAATGAAGCAACTGACAAAGGATTAATCTCCAAAATTTACAAGCAGCTCATGCAGCTCAATGTCAAAAAAAACAAAAAACCCAAACCAAAAATGGGCAGAAGACCTAAATAGACATTTCTCCAGAGAAGATATACAGATTGCCAACAAACACATGAAAGGATGCTCAACATCACTAATCATTAGAGAAATGCAAATCAAAACTACAGTGAGGTATCACCTTACACCAGTCAGACTGGCCATCATCAAAATACCTACAAACAACAAATGCTGGAAAGGGTGTGGAGAAAAGGGGACCTTCTTGCACTGTTGGTGGGAATGTACATTGATACAGCCACTACAGAGAACAGTATGGAGGTTCCTTAAAAAATCAAAAATAGAACTACCATATGACCCAGCAATCCCATTACTGGGCCTTTACCCTGAGAAAACCATAATTCAAGAAGAGTCATGTACCACAATGTTCATTGCAGCTCTATTTACAATAGCCAAGACGTGGAAGCAACCTAAGTGTCCATCGACAGATGAATGGATAAAGAAGATGTGGCACATATATACAATGGAATATTACTGAGCCATAAAAAGAAATGAAATTGAGTTGTTTATAGTGAGGTGGATGGACCTAGAATCTGTCATACAGAGTGAAGTAAGTCAGAAAGAGAAAAACAAATACCGTATGCTAACACATATATATGGAATCTAAAGAAAAATAATTGGTTCTGAAGAACCTAGGGGCAGGACAGGAATAAAGTCGCAGATGTAGAGAATGGACTTGAGGACACGGGGAGGGGGAAGGGTAAGCTGGGACAAAGTGAGAAAGTGGCATGGACTTATATATACTACCAAATGTAAAATAGGTAGCTAGTGGGAAGCAGCCGCATAGCACAGGGAAATCAGCTCGGTGCTTTGTGACCACCTAGAGGGGTGAGATAGGGAGGGTGGGAGGGAAATGCAAGAGGGAGAGGATATGGGGATATATGTAATGTATAGCTGATTCACTTTGTTATACAAAAGAAACTAACACACCATTGTAAAGCAATTATATTCTAATAAAGGTGTGAAAAAAAAATCTCTGTCTCTGTAATGGTGTATTTCCCCCAAATTTTTCTGATGCAATCAGAAGAGAAATGTTAGGCCAATGCCATTGTGAAATGAATTTTTCAAATTTTAACTATGAGAGGTGATGGATGCATTAACTAATCTTATCGTGGTAATTATTTCTCACAATATATATGTATCAGTTCATTAAGTTGTACATCTTAAATTTACGCAATGTTATCTGTCAATTATATCTCAATAAAGCTGGGCGAAGAAAAGAAAGAGTAGTGAAAAGCTAGAATTGGGAAGAGCAGTTGGAGGCCGATCATGTCACTTGTGGGGAGATGATGGTAGCTTGGGTCCGGGTGGAGGACAGAGCAGATGTGAGATTGACAAGTCATAAAGGATATGGTGTGTGGGTGTGAGAGAAAGAGGAGTCAGGGATGATTCCTAGGTTTATGAGATGAGCAGGCGGAGAGGGGCAGCCACTGACCACTGAGATGCGAAAGCTGAAGTTCATTGGTTCTCAACCAGGGGTGATGTCGCATCTGGAGACAGCGTGTGTTGTCAAGAATTGGGAAGTGCTACTGGCTTCCAGTGGGTAGAGGCCAGGAATACTGTTAAACACACTTGCACAGGACAGCCCCCCGCCACAAAGAATGATCCAGCCCACATGTCTATAGTCCTGAGGTTGAGAAACCCTCACGTAATAGTTAGAGCAAGGTTGGGCTGGGAGTGAGACACGTATCACAGGGAAAGTCAACAGTTGAGTTTTGGACATACTCACTCTCCTTCTTGGCTCTCTGTGTGCTGGTTGTGTGATATTGGGAAATCATTTTACCTCTCTGGACCTCAGTTTTCTCATCTGTACAATGGGAATAAAAGTTCTACATACCTCATAGGGGGTTCGTGGAGTATAAAAGTAAAGCAATCAGAATGGTGCCTAACACAGGATAAGTGCTCAATACATTTTAGCCATGATTATTGGAGGGGAGACTGTGCCTTAGTCTTTGTACATCCCCAGCACTGAGAACAAGGCTGGACACAGTAGGTTCTCAGTGGATGCTTACTGACTGAAGTGCCAAACTGATCTCAGGGTTTCTGTCTGACTGTGCGTGGGTTTTTCCAGGGCCCACTCAAGCTGGAAGTGAAAGGTGAATGTTGAAAGTCAGGTTGGTCATCTTATTTCCCAGCAGCCTGGGTAAGGAAAGGCCAAGCAAAGTTTCAGTTGAAACCTACTAGCAGGAAAGCGTGGAGAACGAGGGGCCTGCTGTAAACCGACCCTCATGTCCGTTCAGACAGGCCTTCCAAGAACCTCCCGCTGGCTCTGCCTGAAGCCTGGGCTTTTGGGAAAAAAATGAAATTTCATTTATTTATGGTTTTGTAGTTTATAATTCAAGGGGCTTTACATGTCAAATTTTGTTAACTTATTATTTAATAGACAAATGTTTTATTAGGTCAACCACGAAAGAGATTACGCGTTCTTTCAATCACGTCGTATGCAAGGTTAAACTGTCTTTTGTAACCGGAGTTTTTCCAATTGTTTCTGTCTGGTGACCAGTGAGCGTTTCTTTTGGTCTCTAATCCCTCCTGCTTGGCCTCTTCTGGAGCCTATTTTAAGTGGTTTCACAGCCTTCCTGTCCCTTCGCCTTGTAAATCACAGGGATGCTCTCACAAACACCAGACTTCAACTGGCCGAAGTGCAACTATGTGTCAGAGACCAGGGGGCGGGATGGGGGCTGGGGAGGATGTTTCTATATTTCTTCATGAGCCAAGCAAACAAAAGCCCTGTCTTCATGTTGCTTACAATCCAAAGCCCTATGTCTGTTAAGATGACTTCAGGTGCAGGCAACAAAGTCAACTAGGTGTCCAAGGTTAAAATGTTCATATATGTATGCATCTATAAGATATGAAATCTGGCATAACATCATCCAAAGGAAGAGCAGTCCCAGTGTTGGTTCATTAAGTGGTTCAAACAAATTATCAAAACGCTGATGTTACTCACCCTTGTATTCTTTTTTTAAAATTTTTTAAAATTGAAGTATAAAATTGATTTACAAGGTTGTGTTAGTTTCAGGTGTACAGCAAAGTGATTCAGTTATATAGATAGATAGATAGATAGATAGATAGATATAGATATAGATATTCTTTATCAGATTCTTTTCCCTAATAAGTTATTACAAAATATTGCATATAGTTCCCTGTGCTATACAGTAGGTCCTTGTTAGTTATCTATTTTATATATAGTAGTGTGTATACGTTAATCCCAAACTCCTAATTTACCCTTCCCCCCACCCTTTTCCCCTTTGGTAACCATAGGTTTGTTTTCTATGTCTGTGGGTCAATTTCTGTTTTGTATATAAGTTCATTTGTATCATTTTTTTTAGCTTCCACATAAAAGTGATATCATATGATACTTGTCTTTGTTTGACTTACTTCACTTAATATGATAATCTGTAGGTCCATCCATGTTGCTGCAAATGGCATGATTTCATTTCACTCTTGTATGCTTAGAATCAGCACATAGGAGCTCAAAGAATGTTAGTTAAAAGAATAAGAAAAAAGGGTAGATTTGATTCCAGCTTAGTGCTCTCTTATACTTGCAAGATGGTGGCCATACTTCTTGGCATGTCATCTGGACACAGTAATATCCAGGTAAAAACAAAAATTATTTTTTCCTGTGTTTGGGATTTTTCTCATATTCTTATTTTAAAGTATTTCATATAAACAAATATATACATAGATACATACATGTACATATATGATTTTATTTAATTATATGTAATTTGTATATGATGTATCTATTAAGCTTAAATAGCAAAGTTAATGTTCATATAATTTACTAATCAGTGTAAGAAACATGACATAATTAAATTACTGAATCTTTGTGTGTGTCCATCTCCAATCATGTTTCTCTCCCTTCCCACTTGTTTCAATTATTAATCTGAATGTTGTATCATTACTTCATTATTATCCTTTCTGTGTTCCTTTATAAGAGCAAGACACCATTTCCACGAATACCCAAGACTTTCACTCATATTTTCTTGGTTAGAACAAGGTCATATGCTTGCCCATTAATCAATCACAGGCAAGAGAGTAGGGGTGACTGTGATCTGCTTGAGCTAATCAGGATTTTTAGTTTCTTAATTTGAGAGAAAAATTATAAAATTCCAAAGCTTGTCACAAATATTAAATCAGAACATGTATGTTATTCTATCATGGTGTTGAGTTACTCAGTTGAAATTAATAGCTCTTTGTTCTAATCTGTAGGCCAGCTGACACCTCCAACTGCCATCTTGTAATACACACACACACGCACACACAAACACACACACACAACTCTAGAATTGGATAGTCCTGACTATATGAGTATATGTCCCCACTGAGTAACCAGGTGTGTTTCTTTACCTTGCTTTGCCCTCATTCTGCTGACAATGATTTTTTTAAAAAAATTTATTGGAGTATAGTTGCTTTGCAATGTTGTGTTAGTTTCTGCTGTACAGCAAAGTGAATCAGTTTTACATATACATATATCCACTCTTTTTTAGATTTCCTTCCCATTTAGGGTTGACAATGATTTTTATACGTCTGCTATATGCTAGACATGTGGGTGCTCAGAATATTATGATGAAAAAAACAAAAGTAGAAACCTTCCCAGGTGGGAGAACAAATATTATTCAAAGACATACAAAAAGATCACAAAATCATTATTCTAATAAACTCCATTAATGTGAGTTATGTGCTATGAATATGCACAATGGGGGCTCTATGGAGGGCTCCCCTGGAAAGTGATTGAAATAGGATCTGAAAGAAGAACACACATTAATTGGGCAGCGGCTGTGCTGTGCTGGAGCTGGCCCACAGGTTACCTGAGAACTGAGAGTTCGATTTTTCAGGAATCTTGCAAGGTGTGTATTAAGCACAGTCATTGTTAAGAATTCACTTATATCCCCACTCCTGGGTATATATCTGAAAAAAACAAAAACACTAATTTGAGAAGATACATACACCCCAATGTTCATAGTAACATTATTTACAAGAGCCAAGATATAGGAGAAACCTCAGTGCCCATCAACAGATGAATGAATAAAGAAGATGTGGTATATATATACAAGGGAATACTACTCAGCCATGAGAAGGAATGAAATTTTGCCATTTGCAGCAATGTGGATGGACTTGGAGGGCATTATACTAACTGAAATAAGTCAGAGAAAGACTGCTATGATATCACTTATATGTGGAATCTAAAAACTACAACAAACTAGTGAATATAACAAAAAAGAAGCAGACTCACAAATATAGAGAACAAACTAGTGGTTACCAGAGGGGAGAGGGAAGGGGAGAGGGGCAATATAGGGATAGGGGAATAAGAGGTACAAACTGCTAGGTATAAAATAAGCTACAAGGATATATTGTACAACATGGGAATATAGTCAATATTTTATAATAATGCTAAATGGAACATAATCTTTAAAAATTGTGAATTACTATATTATACACCTGTAACTTATATACTATTGTATAGCAACTACACTTCAATAAAAATTTTTTAAAAGGAGAAAAGAATTAACTTATATAAACATAAAATTAAAGATATATTTAAAAAGTAATAAATTCTTAAAACTCATCACTTCCTAATTATCATACTACACTTGACTCTTGTCTATGCTCTCAAGGTTACTTGTGACTATTGAAGCCATATGGTGGAAATATTCTATCACAATATGCTACAATGCTTCTCTTTCCGACTCCGTGTTCAGTGACATCATGTTAATAGTTGGAATTGACCATGGTGGGAGTATTTACACCACAGAAATTGGCAAATGCTACAGATCAGGTTTTGGTTTTTATTGTTTGGTTTTCCCTCCAGAAAGCCAGTTGTTAAACACTTACCAGCACACCAGTGGGCAAAGGGAGGTTGAGGCAGAACATTCCAGGCAGTAGGGACAGCTTGTGAAAAGACTCCATGATGGGGTAACATGCTATACTTGAGGCATTGAAATAAAGTCACTGAGAGTATGAAGAATCTCTACTTCAAAGGGTTTTGTGGACTAAATGGAAAAGCCTGTGTAAAAATCCATTTAACAAAGTTCTTACCACATAATAAGTTTTCAATGATGATAGTTAAATATTTTTAAATGTTCATCAGTGCCCAGACTCTTCAAATGGTAACTCTTTTTTTTCTTTCTGGCCATGCCACATGGCTTATGGGATCTTAGTTCCCCAACCAGGGATCAAACCCAGACTCCCGGCAGTGGAAGCACAGGGTCCTAGCCATTGGACCACCAGGGAAGTCCCCAAATGGTAGCTCTTTATGTCTTAGGTGCAGTGGATTAAGCAGCAGGGTGGTGGATACAACTAGCTGCTTACCTAGTATCCATCCCTGCCCCTCCTTCCTCAGTTTAACAAAGCACAGCAAGTGCTCAGTTAAAAACTATTTGTGATCTCATGGCCCATGGAGTAAGGGGCAGCCATGTACTCAGTGTTGACCAATGTGACATAAACTGAGGGCCCCTGGAGAAGCTTGCTACTGGCGCCCACTTCCTGGATTCTCCTTTATACCAGGAATATGGACATAGGTGCTTGAAGACACAACAGGGGTTTTGTGTTCATGGGGTTACAAGCATAAAAATGAATGGAGGAGAAGAAAAGAAAAAGGAAGACCCTGGATCACTGATGCTAAGGATAACAGGAATTGCGTGCCTCTGGACACTTTACACATTACCTTTGAAATCCCCTGTCGATTTCAGCCACAGAGGCTAGCTGTTCTATTACTTGCAGCTGAATGCATTCCCCACTGATGCAAATGCATTTTGCAGCTGTATTGTATAATAAGCAACATGGCTATAAGAGGTCCATCAGAAGACACTGAAACTTGCTACTGAAAGTATGGTCATGGACCAACAGGATCCAGCACCACGTGGGAGTTTGTTACAAATAAAGTCAGGACTCACCCCCAATCTCCTAAGCAAATTTTTCGTTTAACAGGCTCTCCAGATATTCCTCCCATGATCATTCAAACTTAAGACGTATTTTATTTTATTAGGAGATTCTCATGAAACAGTTAGACTCTCTAAACTTTTGGTTGGAGGACTCCTGCCTGATAATGCCCTAAGGATGAAGAGCCAGAACTACCCATGTAAGCAGATTTTTTTTTTTTTTTTTTTTTTTTGCGTTACGCGGGCCTCTCACTGCTGTGGCCTCTCCCGCTGCGGAGCACAGGCGCTGGATGCATAGGCTCAGCGGCCATGGCTCACGGGCCCAGCTGCTCTGCAGCATGTGGGATCTTCCCGGACTGGGGCACGAACCCATGTCCCCTGCATCGGCAGGCGGACTCTCAACCACTGTGCCACCAGGGAAGCCCTAAGCAGATTTTTTTTTTTTTTTTTGATGCTATGCTGGACCCTATCCTGGACCTCATAAGACAATCAGCATTTGCTCCAAGCAGCCATCCAAAGTGATTGCAAGATGACCCAGCACCCAGAAATGAAGCCTAAACATCCATCCTTTGATAAACACGCTCAGGCCCTTAAAAGTTCAAACTCTGTGTTGGGTCCTGACCTCTGAAATATTTATACACAGTGATGCACCTTCCAGATAACATCTCCTGGAATCTGCTTAGCAGCCAGGCCGCAACTGGGAGGGAGTTAATAAATGCCCTGGTTGTCTACAATTCAGCCAGAAAGCTTTTGCTGAGCCCCCAGACACAGCTAAGAATAGCCAGGTTCCTTCTGGTCTTTGAGAGCTCCAAGATCAGAAATAACGTCTCCTGCTCTCTTTCTTCCTTCTCGAGACTCCATGTTAGAGGCTCTCAGAGTTGGTGCCATCCTGGATCATGCCCAAGAAATACCCTTGTTTGTTGGAATGGATTTAGCTCTTGGCTGATTTCTTCCTTGTACTACTTCTTGCCAGACTAGTTCAATCTTGGGTCATCCCTGTTTGGGTTTCTTGATTAACTCCAAGGCTTCCAGGGAAAGGAAGAGACAAAATGCTTTGTTAGAGCAACAAGGCCATGGGCCAGAGCAGCCTCAGCTTATCTTCTCTCTCCAAGCAGACTCTTTGGAACAACCATCCTCTACGTTAAGAGTTCTACACTTCTCCCTTACCCATCCCCAGACTAAAGGAGAGTCTGGAGAGAAGGAGCTTCAGACCAAAATCAAATCCCAGCTTGAGCTCTCCCCAGCTGTGTGACCAGGAGCAAGTGACTCAACCATCCTGAGCTTCCGTGTCCTTGTTTGTGACATGGGAATGATACCGCCTGCAGACGGCTCATGCCAAGAACTTTGTACAGACCCACTAGAAGTCCTGAGAGGGCAGGAGTTTGCTTGTGTTGGCTACTCTTGTGTCTCCAGAACAATGCCTGGCCCCCTGAAGTTACTAAATAAATGTTTGGGGGGGGGGATAATCTATCCTCACAACAATCCTCTGAGGTAGGTTCTATAACTCTCCCCACTTTGCAGATGTGGAAACTGAGGTTCAGAATGGTTAAGTCAATAGTCCAAGGTCATCTAGACCTGTATGAGACAAAGCCAAGATGAGAACAGAGACCAATCTGGCTCCAAAGCCTGTGCCAGCCATCCTATAGAGCTGCAGGTATTAGACACTTGGATGTATGGACAGGCATACCTGTCTCATCCACCGTGGGTGGTCAGTAGTCCTGGCTTCCTTCTCCTCTTGATCTCTTATATCATCTTCCCTCCCCACCCTGCTTTCTATCTTCCCACCCTTCCCCAAATGCTACTTCCCATCGGAGAACAACATCAGGAAGGAAAAAAAAAAAGCTGTCTTGGCTTGGCTTCCTCAGGTCCCACTGGCTGATAGAAAGCAGGCCTTCAAACCCAAGGGTGAGTGGAAAGGGGACATATTCATCCAGGAATCCCAATGACACTGGGCATTTCTGCTCCAGAACTTAGCCTTCTCTTTGTTAACCTCAAATTTTCCATCACAGGTGACTTGTGGCCATATGTCAGCATCTTATGATCATTCTCAAAGTGTGATCTATAGACTAGCTTCTTGTTAGCATTCAGATCCCTGGGTCCTGCCCCCAACTTACTGAATCCAAGTCTCTGGGGTGGGGCCCTAGAGTGTGCATTTTTAACAACCTCCCTGAGTGGCTCTCAGATACACAAAGTCTGGAAATCCCTGACATGGAACCTTGGGAAGTGGGGAGAGGGAAAGCCACTGGGACATCCATCTTCTCTTGCTCTCGGATGTTGGTGCTTCTGGTTCTCAGGCTTTTAGACTCAGAACTCAAATCCGGACTTATACCATTGGCCCCTGATTCTCAGGCCCTTGGAGTTGGACTGAATTACACCCCCAGCTTTCTGGGGTCTCCAGCTTGCAGAGAGTAGATGGTGGGACTCCCTAGCTTCCATACTTACGTGAACCAATTCCTATAATAAATCCCCTCCTATCTATCTATCTATCTATCCATCATCTCCTATTGGTTCTCTTTCTCTGGAGAACCCTGACTAATACACACACACACACACACACACACACACACACTCACACACATTTATATTGATATTCCATCCTAACTCTTCCATTCACTTTTCTGGGTTCTTTCAAAGTCCATATTATCTCAGTTTTCCTTGGTGGCTCTGGGCATGTCTCTGAACCTCGCTGAACCTCTGGAGCTATAAAACTGGGAGAATAACCCTGCTTTATCTACCCCAGAAGGTGGTGAGATAATTGAGGGGCATCCACTTTCTTTGAAAAGACTCAAGGGTTGTACAAATATCACGGGTTTTTATGATCATTATCGCAGCCAGACAGTGGATTCTGGGGCCCCTGAGACACCCCCGCCGAGGTGTTCCAAGCCCTTCTAATGCATATGCATGAGCCCATTCTACAGCTGGGCAAGCTGACTCACTCTGACTTTTGGCAACATGACAGGGTGAGTAAAGGGCAGACCAGTTGAAGACATCAAACAAGACTCCTGGTGCCTGTTCGTGGACCCTGTTAAGTTTTGCACATAAATCAACATGCCTTTGCGGAGGGAACAAAGGGAAGTGGATTGGAAGACTTCAGGACCTTTGCTCCCAGAAGCTCTGAGTACGGCTTCTTCCTGAGAGGTACTTTGCTGCTTCCAGGCACTAATAGGATCAAATGACCTCATGCTAATTGGCCCAGGATTCCAGCTGTAAGATCCCACCGGATCTTGTATAACATTGGGTCGAGCTTCTCCACCAGTTCAGAGACAATGTCTGTTGCTTTAAATGTCATATCCCCAAAGAATTGCCCAAAGACCTGACACATAGTAGGTCTTCGTACATAGTACTTTCCACATAGTAGTACACATAGTAGATGTTCGATTAATGTTTGTTGAATAAATGAATAAGTGATTAAACCAATGAATGAACAAAAGAATGAATAAATGTCTCCATGCCCCAGATAAGCAATAAGTGCCTTATATATCCCCAGTCCACACCCGCTGCCGACCTTGACGGATTCCTATACTCTTGCCCTTATGAGTCCAGGTGCAGCCCCAATCCTTGTGACAGCCACCTCCAATCATTCCTTCATCAGCTGTCAACCGAGGGCCTCAGGTGTGCCAGGCACTGTTCTGGGTGCTGTGGAATACTACACTGGCTAAAAAGCTAAATCTCTTGCCTCTCGCTACTTGCATTCTACTGGAGTTTGGCAGAAGAAATGAAACCCATTTGCCATCTGTGTCTTCCTGGAGTAGCCAGAGTCGGGGTCATGTCAGACATACTTCATCCCCGGGGGTCAAGCATTGCTTTTCTTATCTCTACAATGGTCACTATGTTCTTTGTCCACACTCCGGGTCTGAGCGTCTGATCAACTGCTCAGTCCTCTCACGTTTACGTCCTCCTATATTTTGAATCTGGTCATCTGTCTTCTCTGCCACTCCCTAATCCAGAACACCATCAGCACTCACTGGGCAGCTGCCGCAGCCCCTACTCCTGCCATCCTTCACCTCTTTATCTTCCCAATGGCTTGAGCACAGCACCTGACACCTAAGACATTGGATAAGCGTGGCATCGTATTTTTGTTTTGACAGCCGAGGGCCAATACAAGGGAGCCCAATACTATAATTCTGTAATTTCTGCAGTTACAACTGAGACAGTATAGTCAGAGGCTAAGCATGCAGACTCTGGGGTCAGACTTCCAACAACAAATGTTGGCCTTTGCTACTCCTTTGTGCGTTCTTAACCTTAACCTTAACCTCTCTGCACCTCAGTTTCCTCATCTGCAAAACAGATACAAATTATACTTATAAGCTTATTGCAAAGTTTATGCCCATTAATATATGTAAGAGGTTTGAAGCATGACATCATAAGCACTATATAAGTGTTATCCATTATTGATTTTTTTATCGGGCAAAGTGTTGTGAAGGCAATTAAATAAGAAAAAGTACATTACGTGCTTCTGAACAGGTATTTTTGTTGCTTTCTCTGGTCAGGCCATTTAGCACTTTTGAATGAATTACTCACACACAGAACGTTTTGAGTACTCCTGGGCATGATGGGCAAATTCCATAGAGACACGCCCCAGCCCCCCAAATGCATTCTCTTCCAATCTCTATTCCCAAACTGATACATATCCCTGGAGCTCCCTCCCTATAAATCACAGGAAGGATGTTGCTTCATGCTCACCCACCCCAAGCTTGCCAAATATTTAAGCTTCCTCATTCTCTGTTCATGAGCATCTTCACCCCTGACAACTCTCCTTGCAGTGGGAGAAGACCCCTGGATGCTGATCTCCACCTGCAACTGCTGGTCAATAAATTCTGGTATCTCTCCCATCTCCCCCACCAGCATTTTTTTCCTCTTTGACTATTCCCAAGTCCTCTGTCAGTGTCTGTTAGATTTTCGTTGGAGAAAAAAAATTACTTCCTAAAATGTTCAAAAGTCTTTCCTCGGTTTGTTATTAAAGCAATTATCTAGCATAACACAGTGAAATCGCAAAAGGTATTCTAATGGGAAACAAATGCTCCAGACAAGCGACCGACTGGACTCAGAATCTTTATTGAAAAATGAGAGGAAAACGATTAGTGGGGAAGGGCAAGGAAGGAAAGATTTTCCACCTGGCCTTGGACAGTACATCAAACGGCCGTCAAAAGGATGCTATTTATAATCATTATTGCTCTGTCTTTGGAGCTCTGTTAGTCCAACCGTGCCTCCTGTCTATTCCTGTCTTCCTTACCCACTCCCCCTCCCCACCTCTGCCTGCAACCCAGTTCACGTGGCTGCCATATTTTAGGGTTAGGTCACAAGGGGCCATGTCCTGGAGAAAGCTTGCATGGTTTGAGGCCCGCTTGCCAGCAAGACAGGTTCCCATGTGTCTTCATGCAGACCCCAAAGTCTTTAAAAACTCATTTCAACTTTCCAATAGGTGAGTCCCAACAACAAAACACAACACCCAGAAGATATGCCAGACGGTATGAATGTCCAATGGAAATTCCAGTTTTCTGGGATTGGGGGCTGGAGTAGAATAAATGCCACAGGACAAAAAGCCAAGGGGAGGATACAGTAATTCCACAAACATTGATCAGGCACTTACGATGCATGCATTGCTATACTTAGCACTGGGAGGATATTAGTGAAAATGAAAGTGCCACAGAGCTCTTTTAAGTGCTGACACTAGTGTAGAAGGTAGATTTAATCTTGGACCAACCCCTGTTCATTGGCCAGTGCTACCTGGAACCATGACTTGAAAAGATTCTGTGCTTGGAAGGAAATAACTCTGTGATTGATTATTGATGCCTGCCAAGGACACAACAGGAGCAATGGCAACACTCTGCATATATGACAAAGGTTGTCTAGCACTGCTCTTCTCACACTTCAGTGTACATGCAAATTAACTGAGATCCTGTTGAACTGCAGACTCTGATTCAATAGGTCTGGGGTGGAGCCCAAGATTTTGCATTTCTCCTGGGGGATGCTTATGCTTCTGGTCTATGGGTCTCACTTTGAGTAGCGAGTGTCTAGTGGAAACTGCCAATGAAACCACCACTTTTCGCATGGTCACATAACTTTGTCTAAATCATTGTACTGGAGAACAAGACATTCCAGGGTGTATTCTGAAAGAGCAATTCAGCATCTGGTCTCTGAGGTTCCCGAAATTGAAGGCGGTGGTCCAGCCAGCTCAGATCTTGAACAAGTGGCTTCCATTGATTGGCTGAGAGCAAATGAAATCTCCCAGAGGGCTACAGCCTTGGCTCAGAGCCCCAACCAGAAGTTCAGATGTTTTTCCAAATCAACTCCAAGGCTTCCACATGTCTCTGGGGGCCTCCCAGGCACTCTGTCTAAAGCTCTAGAAGGTTACATTCCTGGGTGAGTCTTTGGGCAACACCACCTCCCCCTCAGCTGAACAGATGATCGCTTCAAAGGTCTTCTTTCTTGTGGTATTTTAGTACCTCTGACCTTGGCCAGGAACCATGAGCCCAGAGGCATAGGAAAGTGAAAAAGAAAAGAGAAAACATTGTTCGTCAACTTCCCCACTTCCACCAAAACAAACTTTGCCAAAGCATTTTGCTTGGGCTAAGTTTGAGTTTGGATGAAGACCCAATGAGAACTTACAGAGTCAGTTAACACTTGATTTACTTCTGCACTTGAATCCTACTCTTCTTGGAAGAGCAGAAGGCACCCACCTGGTGGGTGGTGTGGTATTTAAACTATTTCAAGTGCTCAAAGAAAATATCCTAGCCATGCAGTGAGAGGAGTGCCACAATGTACCAGAAGATCTGTTCTGGGTGACCAGAGATATGCCTCTGCTGAGCAGGAGTGGATAGAGAAGAAGTAAAGAGCAGAGGACTTGGAAATCAAACTTCTGGGGTTGAGATGCTGCTTCACTGCTTACCTGCTACATCTCATACTCTTTCCTGCTCATGTGCTGCTGTCTAGCTGGACTGCCCATCTTTCTGTTCCTCTAAGCTCATTCCTATCCCAGTCCCTGTGCTCCTGCTGGGCTTTCTGCTTGGAAGGATCTTCCACAATCACACAGCTGCTTCCCTCTCATCATTTGACTTCCACCTCGCTATCACCCCTTCAGAGAGGTCTTAACTGGTCATACTGGCTGAAGGAGCCCTCTGGCCATACTTTAGCACATTGCCCTAAACGGTTCGTTTCAAAGCACTTATCTCTATCTGAAATTGAATTGTAGTTTAAAAATTTTTTAATTTATTTGTTTATATGTTAATTATCTGTATTTTCCTCTAGAATATAAGCCCTGTGAGGGTAGAAATTTGTCTTCTGTTCACTGGTGTATTCCCACATACCTTGAAGAGTTCCTGACACATAGAAAGTACTCAATATATATTTATTATTGCTGTTGAATAAATGATCTCTCTGACCATAGTGATTTGTTCAGGGATGGTCATGTGATTAAGACAAGGCCAATAAGAGTGTTTTCAAGACTGTTTCTCTGGGGTTAATGGAAAGGGAAGTCACTTTCCATGGACTAAACGAGAAGGATGTGGGTGCTGGGCTGTGAGCAGTCATCTGACCTGTTGGGTGCAGAAAGGCTGTCCAAGAGATGGATTCAGCACTGACCACAAAATGGGAGCCTTTCCTGAACGCAGGAAGATCTCCCTTTGTCCTTTTAAGTTACAGGGACAATGCATCACCTGCTACCTCCCTTCCCTGTCCCCCCAACCCCTCATAAAAGCTTAAATTGAGCTGGGTTTCTGTCATTCAAAATTGACACAATCCTGAGCAAGACATGCAGGGTGGTGTCAAGATCTGTGTTAAGTCCCTCTCTACCCCTTCTTGGCTAGGGGACCCTGCCGTAGGTCGAATGCTGGTCCCCCCCAAAATACATCCACCAATAATCTGTAAATGTGACATTTGGTCAAAGGTTTTTGCAGATGTAATTAAATTAGGGATCTTGAGATGAGATATCCTGTATTAAGATTATCCAGGTGGGCCCTAAATTCAATGACAAGTGCCCTTACAAGAAAACTGCAAAGGGAGATTTGAGAAACACAGAGGAGAAGGCCATGTGAAGACAGAGGCAGAGACTAGAGTGATGCAGCCACAAGCCAAGGGATGCCTGGAGCGCTCAGAAGCTAGGAGAGGCCAGGAACAGATTCTCCCCTAGAGCCTGCAGAGGACACCCTGCCAACATCTTGATTTTGGTCCAGTAGTACTGATTTTAGACTTCTGGCCTCCAAACCTGTGAGAAAACAAAATTCTGTTGCTTTAAGTCACCAAATTGGTGGTAAATTGTTACAGTAGCCACAGGAAACTAATACAGACCTCCAAACCCTTCTCAGTTTTAATTTCCTTTTCAGGAAAATCAGAATAATAATCCCTGCACTGTTTTCATCAAAGAAGGCATCACACGAAGTCAAATTAACCTGGACCCAAATCCCAGCTCCTAGCTGGGTGATCTCAGACAGCCATTGTGTTCTCCAAGCCACAGTTTCTTTATCTGTGAAATGAATGCTTTTCCAACATTCTCTCCATAGATGTGTTAGAGGATTAAATGAAGATGATGCATCTAAAGTTCCATGTCTGGTGCCTGGCACATAGTAAACGCTCAGTAAATGACTAGACTATTTTAGATGAAAGCATGCTTGTATTTGCTTGCAGTGGCATTGCCCTCTTGAAGGAGTCACCGTCAAAGAAAAACCTTGAATTATTATTTCAGGAGAGCTCCTGAAGTGCCAAGGAACAGTGCATTGTCATTTTTGTTTGCTTGTCTGTTTTGTTTTTCTCTTTTCTCATTGTCATTTTTTAGATCGGTGACTTTTGAATGTCAGGACTAGCTGCCAAGGTGACTGATGAAGAATTATTCAGAGAGATGGTTAAACACACAGATTACTGGATTCCACCAAACAGTCCTTAACTGAGAATTCAGAAGTAAGACCAGGAACCTGGATTTCAAAGAAGCAGAGCTACACGTGGTACCTACTCTTTTAGATCATTATTCCTATTATTATTACTTAGAAAACAGCTGCCGAAAATGTGCCAGATACCACCTACCCCACGCAGAGGCTGTGCTTGGATCTCCTCTGCCAGGAATCAGCCAGAGACAGCCTCTCCCCATGGCTGCGTCGCATCGGGACCGTTTTCAGGGAGTCAGTGAGAGTTCTCTGCAACTCACTCCGACCCTGTGATGTGGTGTTCCCTGTTGGGCAAAGCGGAGGGAACACATGCAAGAAATAAACCACATAAAGAGCAATGGAATCCATAAATCTCCAGCAGGTTGTCTGGTTCCTTAATCTCAGTTGCAGGACAACAGCCAGGATCAGGAATCACAGCTGCCCCATCACAGATCCACAAGCCGCCCCAGTGCCTTCCGAAGGCCCTTTGCTAGAAGGAGAGACTCGACATTAGGAAAAGCTTTGTATCCATCCATTATGTATCATCTTCTTCCTTTTGTTTTTTAAATGGAAGAGGCAGAAACTTGAAGAAGTTAAAAGACAGTGTTTAACATTTTTCCTCATAGCCTAGGAGGCACAGCTGTCTGGGATGCTGAGCTTGGTGGTCGAAACCACATGGGGTTTCCTAAGGCAAACTGCTTTGAAGGGAAGCTGCTCCCTGAATTCAAATTCTGCCTCTGCGTTGTAGACATTTATTTGTTTTCTGGCTTACTCTCAGCTGCATTAGGAAGAGCATAAAATATTTCTGGTACCCATGTCTCTAACTAATAAAGAACAACTATAGAAACACTCAACAGGCCTCCTATCTCAGGAACAATAGAAAGTGTTCATACTCAGCTTATGTCATTCATTTGCATGCCAGATCTCCAGAAAGTTTTGAGTTTGTAAAACCTGTTTGACTGTGCTCCAGGCACTGGGGCCTGAAGGGTGCCAGATAGTGTTGGATCCACTGAAACCCCAGCCTCAGGATTGGATTAACTGAATGGACTCTGGTGCGGACTGACAGACTCTGAATCCTAGCTCAATCATTTCCTGGATAACTGCACCTCAGCTTTCCCAATCAGTAGAATGGGCACAACAATATGACCTCCGACTTTGGATTGTTATGAAAATTAAATAAGCCCGCCCAGAAAAGCATCTTGAAAAAGGCCAGCTTCTGGAACTTTCCTGGTGGTGCAGTGGATAAGAATCCACCTGCCAATGCAGGGGACATGGGTTCAAGCCCTGGTCCAGGAAGATCCCACATGCCATGCAGCAGCTAAGACCGTGAGCCACAACTACTGAGTCTGCACTCTAGAGGCCACGAGCCACAACTACTGAAGCCCACACTCCTAGAGCCCGTGCTCTGCAACAAGAGAAGCCACCGCAATGAGAAGCCCACGCACTGCAACAAAGAGTAGCCCCCGTTCGCCACAACAAGAGAAAGCCTGCGTGCAGCAACGGAGACACAACACAGCCAAAAATAAATACATAATGATCTTGGTGAAAATGAAAAATGTTTCTTTAAAAAAAAAAAAAGAAAAAAGGAAAGGGCCAGCTTCGCATGCAGTAAGTTCTCAATGTGCGTTAACTAGTTATATTATCTTGGGACGTTTTCCTAATTTCTCTGAGGCTACAATGGGGCTGATTCTTCCTGATTCACAGGAGTGTGGCCAGGTGTAGGTGAGACAGCACGTGTTCCGTGTATAACATGGTGCTTGGGACACATCACAGGTGCTCCGTCAAAGTCAGAGGCACATTTTCCAGTGCATGGGTAGATGTTTCATTTGCAAATACTTTTAGCAAGGAGCAGTGGGTGTCACCGAGTTGCTAGCAAATAGAAAATAAAAGAATCTCTGTTTCTGGGCAGAAAAACACTGCACTCAATCAATGATTCAGGGTAACCGTACGGCCATGATGGTCGGAGGCATACGTGACAGAATGAAATCTGTATCAAACCCAGCAATCCAGAGCCTCAGGCTACACTTTCCATGGCAGTCACTGTCCTGCCTGGCTGCAGGGACACAATAAGATGCTGCGCCTGTGGTGCCAGATCTGAACTCTTGCTGGAGGGAGGGTCAGTTAGCATCGTGTGCTTGTTCTCTCCTAACAAGCTGTTCTCACCTGCTCGAGTGATGATTTAAGGCTTCAAACCTCTGAGATGGGGGTCACACATGGCAGGGGAATAAGACACAGAGCTAGACACCAGCAATGTGTTTAGGGCATGGGAACATTTGTTCTGCTCATTGCAAGAGTTTCCTTGGTTTCTTTAGAGCTGTGCCAACAGCTGGCTGAGAAATGGAAGCTTCAGAGCGTTTCCAGGGTGGAAAGGTGTTTCTCTGAGTAACACTGCGAATGATTCTTTTTGCTTTTCAAGTGCCTATTACTGATCACTGGGAATACAGCTGTCAATAAAACAAGCATCCTTCTCGCCTGAAGGTGACACTCCAGGGGGATGTAGAGCTTTGGCAAAAGAATGATGAGAGATGAGATGGCATTCATTTCCCATTCCCTGTCCTAGTTTTCCTCTAATTAGAGGCCCTGAGTGGAGAGCCAGCTGATAGTTGTTTAAGTTGTGCGTTGCACAACCGCAAGGCATACAAGTCGCACTGTAGGCTGTCAATGACCTTCCCTAGAGTCATTCAGTGCCTAACCTGTTCGACCAAGAGCACAGCTCTGGGGAACGGGAAGGGTGATCATGTGGGGTTATACTTAGATGAAGACCAAATGCAGTAAGTGGTACAAAAAATTACGTACAGCAAAAGGTGTTACTTGTGGGCCCGACTCCTCTCCTGCTTGGGTTGGTTTGAACATCTCACAACAACTGCAAGGCCAATATCCATCATCTACCGGAAAGTGACAGTGTATCAGACTTTGTGTTAGGTTTTTAAAATAAATTACAGTCAGCCCTCCATATCTTGGGGTTCCATATTCACGGATCCAACCAACCTCAGGCTGAAAATACTTGAAAAAAAATTTTTTTTCAGAAAGTTCCCAAAAGCAAAACTTGAATTTGCCACGCTGGTAACTATTTACATAGCATTTACATTGTATTAGGTAGCATAAGTAATCTAGAGGTGTTTTAAAGTATGAGGGAGGATTGCATGGCTTACATGCAAATACTACGCAATTTTATAGCAGGGACTTGAGCATCCCCAGATGTTGGTATACCCAGGGATCCTGGAACCATTTCCTCATGGATACTGAGGGGCGACTATATCTGATTTAAGGCCAATACACCAATTATGAAAGTGCTAGATGCTATAACAAGTAAATCCCAATGTCTTAGTGGCTCCACACGATACAAATGTGTTTTTCACTCACGTAGGAATTCAATCAGGTATTCCTAGCAGTTTTTATCCACTCAGACTTCATTGTAATTCTGCCATGCCTTGGGGCCTCATCACACTCTGAATCCATCCAACAGAGAGGGAAAGAGAGCACAAGGAGACACAGATGCTTAGAAGAGCCTTGTTCTGGAAATGATGCCCATCGATTCTGCTCACCTTCCATTGGCTAGAACTCAGTCACATGGCCTCTTCTTACAGAAAAAGAGGCAGGGAAATGTTTGGCCCTGCACCCAGCAAGAAGAGGAGCACACACATAGCAGTCTCTTCCTTGGCTGGTTTCATTATTCCCATTTTACAGATTGGCAACAGAGGCTCAGAGACATTAAGTGAGTTGGCCATGGTCACACAGATAACAGGAACTGGGAATCAAATCCACATGATTGAGCAGTCAAGGAGATTCTTTTACTAAATGAGGACAATATTAAAAGGAAATATTGAAATTGAGGAAAGTGGTTTTGCACTTATGTCCTTGAGTCTTACTATGAACTCTCCAAGGAATACCACTTCCTAAAGTACTTTTTTGAAATTACCCCCATACTCTTACATCCATTTCAAATGCTATTTCCTCTACGGACCAGAAAGCCTCATCTGATACATGAAGCAAATCCTTCTGCATTTGCCTTGTTCTCTATATTTTTAAAAAGGAGGGTGTGTATTTCACTCATCCTTGGATTTTTGTAACATCCAGCACAGAACGTGACACCAGTGGAGGCTCAAAGAATCTTGGTTTGCAATCATAGCAGGCAGAAATCTTTTATGAACCTATCTTACTTATCTATGTATTTTTCAAAAAACCCATGACTTTGAATTATGATTCTGAATTCTGATATTTAAAAAATGGTTCCTAGTCTTGTGTATTATTTAAAGTTAAGTTTAGTTGTCACAGAGTTCAAACCAACAGCAGTTTGAACAAAGTAGAAACGTATTTCTCTTTCACATATACATCAGACGGTAAGGAGTCCAGAGCTAATCTGAAGCCTCTTCATCACAACGTCCCCAGAGGCCCAGGCTCCTTGCGAATTTTTGCTGTGCCTTCCCCAAGATGTGGCCCGTGTTTTCATTATCCAAGTTGGCTGCCAGGATGGCAAGCTATTATATTCAGGAGAAAGAGACAAAAAAGGAAAACAAACCAATGAACAAGCAAATGAGGTCTGGTCCAGCTGTCTTTTTGGAAAAGTTCTTATAACCTATTAGCCAACACTTAGATATATGGCCACGCCCAGTAGCCAGAGAAACTATAGTCTTTATTCTCAGTGACTGTATGTCGACTGAAATGGTGTATGTGTGTGCTTGGGGAGGAAGGGGCTGTTGGGAGGTGATGATTAGAGTAGATGGAAATGTGGATGGTAACTGGAGGAAAGGTGCAGCCTTTTGCCACCTGTTGAGCTGGCCTTAATAAGAGATGCCACACGTTCATTCTAGGTACCTTTCTTGACTCTTCTTAGGGCAGGGGATCTCACCTCTCTCTCCATGTTTCTTACTCTCATTAACTCTGCCATTGCACTGGCCTGAACTACATGCATGAATTTCTAATCTAAATAGTCGAATCCCCAGACCTTTCAGTTGGTTGATGTTCTCCTGGTATATGGTGCCACTCTACCTGAAAGAGTTCCTTCTTGTACTTCCTGACTCCATGTGAGAAGAAGACTAAGACAGGGTCGGCCTCTATGGGGTGGCCTGAGATAGGCTTCTTCCTTTTTTTTTTCTCTTATGACTCCTCCTTATGCAAAATAAGGAGCCGGGTCTGGCTGGGAACTTGTCATTAGGGTATAGGAACAGGAAGATTGATGATGTCCCAAGTCCAAGTAGAGCTCTACTGGGGAACTCAGTGTTTGGTGTCATTGAATTCTGGCTGGGTTATCAATTACCATCAGGTATTAAGAAAGCTGTGCCCTGATCCCTACTTCTTGTTTGAACAAGTACCTTTGTTAGGGAGCTTTTTGGGAGGAGAGGCAAATGGCAATGCATCATGGTCTCAGGCTTAGTACCATTTGCCCACCATGGAAACCTCACTCCCACCTCCAATAAGCACCTACAGTCTAAAAGGTGCTTTGTAGTCCTGTTGTCATTCATTCATCTCAAAATCCCCATGCACTTTCCGTTATCTTCATTTTACAGAGGAGGAAGCAGGGACACAGAATGGCAGACTATCTTTCTCAAGCTCACGATGCTTGGAAGAGACAGCGCCAGGGCTCCAAAACCAATCTCTTGATTCCACCCACTGATTTGACCCCCTGCCTACATCTTATTTCCTATTCTCTCATTTATCCCTTGCTTCATCCTCTTGTGCATTTATGTATTTTACTTTTACAGTTCATTTAATCTCTCTTCATTGTTCTTTTTGGTCTTTTTTTTTTAATAATCCCATCGAATTCTTATTAGAACAATACACAAATTAATAGTCCTGTATAACTCTTTATGGATTTTCATGTCTTTCCCCCACTGGACATCATGTTCTTTAATTCTGTGACCGGGTCCTCATTTCTGCAACCTGGTACCCAGACTTGGTATACTGTTGCTCCTTAATCTATGTGGGAGGAAAGAGTTCGGTCCCACGTTCTCCCTCTTCAGGGCTAACCAGCAAATTGGAATTTTGTTCCCTGGTGGAACAGTCACTGGCCTCTTGAGCAATCTCTCGCTGGACAAGGATGGGCTTTCTTTGATCTTTCTGGGTGATCTTGGGGGACTAAAGAAGCCAAGCTGGGCTAGCAGATTCGGGCAGCATCTGGGTCCATGATTCCATGTGGTAGTTGGAACATGATTGCAAAGGAACTGCGTCTGCCTTGCCTTGGGTCCATGATTCCATGTGGTAGTTGGAACATGATTGCAAAGGAACTGTGTCCGCCTTGCCTTGGGTCCATCATTTCATGATGGCAACTAAGCTTCCAGAATATGCCAGGCCCTGCCATCTCACACCATCCCTCATGTGGGATGGTCTCAAGTCATCATCTCCTCTGGCGTTTGGTCTGGGTGGCTCAAAGTAACTTGTGTTTATTGAATATCATTCAGTGTCTTTAACATGTGTTAACTCACTGACTTTCACAAGAACCCTGTGAGCTAGAAACTAATATTATCTGCATGTCACCAAGGAGAAAACTGGCACACTTAGCTGGGAGCGTTAGCTTTCTCAAGGTCACAGTGGTAGAGCCAGGGCTCAAATCCAGGTATTCCAGCTCTGGAGCCCATCCTCTTAAGCACTCCACTATATGAAGATAACTGAAATGTGGTAGCCACATGGGTGTGGAGCATCCACCCCTGCTTAGCAGACTTCCTTGCAATGTAGAGTTGACCATATGGAAGGCACAAATGACCAAGTTCAGGGGCCTAGTCTTGTGCTACTTTGAAATGATACAAGGTGAGTAGTTGGTTGTCAACTGTAGTGTTTTGAGTGAGGCACACTTGGGTCTGATTTCTTTCTCTGTCTTACTGGTTGGAGCAGCACCTTTTAAGCTATCTGTTCCTCCATCTAATGGTCACCTTAACTGAGTCCTTCACCCCAGTGATTGACCCTCAGAAGCCATATTGTATACGATGAATCCATCTACCGCCAGCCCCTGATGTTTGATCATAGTTAAACATTTGACTCAGGCTAAGCCAATAAAACTTCTTGCCCAGGAATCTGAACTTGGTGCTGAGAAAGAGAGAGAGTTACTCTGTTTCATTGTCTTAATCTACTTATAGGAGTTTGGTGGTGGTCATCTTTGACTCCCATATAGATGGGGAAAAAAGAACCATGAAGCTAAGGTACCGAAAAGAGAAAAAAATGTATCAATCAGTCGAATTTTTTGAGTTCCTCATTCTCATCCCTTCCCAAACCCACCTGCACCCTTGCCTTTGGGGGATGATGTAGAACTTTATTTTTCCCTTAAAGTAGCCTCTGGATTCCATTACTTGAAACTCCAAAGACACACGTTCTGTTCCCTCCACCTGGCACAGAAATTTCCCAATTTTTTGCACTGCTGGCCCTTTCTTTAACTCATCTTTTAAAATGTTGTCTCTCATTCACCATTTACAGGGAATTCTTGGCACACTATTAAGGGAGCAACAATATTTAATACATGAATGACTAAATGAAAAGGAATCTAATACCTTCTCTGAGCCTCAGTTTCCCCAGTTGTGAAATGGAAGAAGAGAAGAGTAACCTCACCAAGGGGCTGTAAAGACTAAAGAAAAGATGGGGAGGGTACTTGGCACATAAGAGGCACTGGGTGAATGACGGCCACTCTGGGCGGTCTTGGTGCTGGCAACCATAGCTTTAGCATCTCCAATAATAGGCATTCAATTTCTGCCTCAGGTAATGTCCCTATTCTATGGTTTGACTCAAACCCCCAGTGGGGCGAGACTGTGGAAAAGGAGTAATCTGAAATTAGATTTGCCACTACGATTCCCAAATCAGAATCCATTTTCATTTAACACGTCTCCATGCCGTGAGCGGTGCAGCTGTGCCGGGGATTAAACGAGGAAGACAGATCTGTCTTCTGAAGAAGGGAGAATTTCCTGTACTGGTCTGTCGAGATATTTGCTTTCCCACCATTTGTCTGGGTTGGATCCCAGATGCCCCTTCACACTGGCTTCCTCCCTCGCAATAACCAGAGATCGTTTTAAGCATCAACTCATGGAACTGAGAAAAGAGATGGACACACGCTCATGTCAAGGTCTCCAGGGTGCGTTGAAAATAAATATTATTCCTCTCTCCCCACTCCTCACACCATCCTCCAGGGATGCCCAGTATTTATTTTTCAGCTGTGCCAGCAGGTCTGGGAGAGGATCCCATAGGAGAAAATGGATCAAGGTCATGTAACATATCACTTCAATAAATTGAAGGCAAATTATCCAATACTTCAAAGCAATTTTGAGGTTCTTGAGAAGGGGCTTGCCTCAAACCCTCAAACAGTTCTACCACTAGTGTAACTTCCCGGTTTCCTGATAGAAAACAACTTGGGCAGCATGATAAAATTTGCTGGAGGAGGTAAGGGCCCATCACTCAGCAAATAAGTCAACAATCCCCGTCTCTTGGATATTCCCTGTGAAAGCCCCATTGCCGTTTCACAATAATCTTAATCCAACTGTGTCAATTCAGAAAAGTCCCCACGGCTTGTGAAAGACTGGTACAAAGTGGCCCATTAAAATAATTCAGGCATTGAGGCTATTTGCAAACTTTAAGAATGGGGGCAGCTTTAGAATAAACCACGTGTGTCAGTCACCAATATGTCAGATGTTGGTGGAAACCATATAAACGAACTCGTCTTGTTCAATACAATGTTTTTCTTTCACCACCTTGCATTTTTTCTCTCATGGTTGATGAGAGCTGAATCTTATGATGTGGTGGAAAAGGTGCTGGACTGGAGTTAACTACTAGCATGTTATGTAACTTGGGGCAAGTAACTTTTATTTGGGGCTCCAGTGACTCAGCTGGAAAAGGGGGTAATTGGACCATAGGTAGGAGATTTTATATTTGGCATACAGGTCATATAACTCTCAACTGTCCTACCCATCACAGACATCACTAATTGATCCTTTTATTCTTTCCTGCATATCCCAGATATAGTCTCAGAATCCATTTCAACTCAAAGTTTCAGGGAGCCACCACCAGTCGATCCAAGATAGACTTTGAGAAGAACCTTCTCTATCATTCCTACAGCAGATGATCCCAAAGGTCTTCATATTGTGCAAGTACTATATTTATGGAGGGTAATTGTCCATGTCACCATCACTCTAAGTGTGTAGAGGAACTTTCTACTTTCAGGCCTCCAGCCGAGCCCTGTAAGCTTCCTTCAAAAGAACATCAATGGGGGTTAAGATTTCCAAATAATAAACCACTCACGAGTTTTAAAAAATCTGGTTGAGTCTCTCATCCCATAAAAGCTTCAGAAGGACATGGGAGAACTTAATGGAGATGACCTCAAAGTGATCCAGAGGACCGTCTGGATGATGGGCAAGATCTGCCTAGAACCAGAAGACAAGGAAGCTTCACTGGACTCATGAGTGAGGTTTCTTCGCAGACCCAAGCTCAGTCCTACCCGCTTGGTAGGGATTTGTTTCTCCTTCAGATTATAGCTGAAGAAGGCATCTGTCTGCCTCTCAGAAGTCCTTGGAAGGAACATGGGAAATGGTGGCTAGGTCTGAGGTTTATACACAACATCATAGCAGCGATAAGTCCATCCTGGACCTGGCACATCTGTTGAGGCTGACATATGGCAGAGTAATGCTTCCCTAAAGCAATTCCACTTTGGTCAAAGAGCAATTCTGGTACAGCTGAGAAAAGAATAGGGGTCTGAAGCCCATTCGTGTGCTAATGCTATTGGGCATAGCTGTTCCTGGCCTCACGACGCATCTATGAGCTTTTCCTCCACCAACCCTAGTGTTAAAGGTGATAAAACTATGATCCCATAGAAAGATGGTGTCTGACGCTACTCCTTTGGGACACAGGCCATGAAACTCACAGTGGCCTATCATCCAAGTTTCCATGGTGCAGAATCTTCTCTGGTTTGGGCAAATGCCCCACAAGGTAGGGATATCAGAATAAGGCTCAAAGTAGTGACAGAAGCAGGGGAAAATGTTTTGAATTCTGCTGGCTTTCAGTTTTGTCTGATGTACACATAAGTCTCAGAGTGATGTTACCTGAGATATTGCACATCAAGCACTTAGCACAGGGCCTGGCAGGTAGAAAGGGCTCAGTAATGGGAGGTATTGAGTGGATAATTATAATAGCATCATAAGCCTCTAACTTTATCTTGTCTGGTCCTCTCTCCACTCTAAGCAACAGTGATGGTGACGATGATGTTGATGCTGATGGAGATAAGTGTAGTAATGGTTTTCCCATTTCCAAGCACCCACTGCATGCCAAGTAAGATTGCCTACATTACCTCATGCAATTCTTTTAGTGTTTATAAATATTATTGTGCCAGTTTAACAGTTATGGGCAATGAGGCTCGAGGGGGTTAACTTGCAAAACTCTTAACAGCTAGTGACTGTTGGAGCCAGGATTTGAACCCCACCCCCTTTTCTTAATCACTGTCTCTCATTCACTTGCCCAATTAGGATTCATCAGGGACCTACTAATCTAGTCTATGTGCACCATTTCTGATTGCGGGGACACAGCAGGGAACAAGACAGAGAAGATCCCTGCTTGCCTGAAACTTAAATTTTAGTCGAGGTAGACAGACAAGGAAGAAGGGAATTGCGAACTAGATGATTCCAGATAGCAGTAAGGACTCCAGAGTAAAGACCTCAGTGAGACACCATAGGGAGTAACAGAGGGAGGAAAAGCAATTAAATCGAGTGCTAAGGAAGGGCCCTCTAAGGAGGACACGTTGAGATCTGAACATAGGAAACTGTTCTCACTTAAGGATCTCAGGGCAGAGGCTTCCCTAGTGGAGAAGTGGTTAAGAATCCGCCTGCCAATGCAGGGGACAGGGGTTCGAGCCCTGGTCCGGGAAGATCCCACATGCCGCAGAGCAACCAAGCCCGCGCGCCACAACTACTGAGCCCACGTGCCACGTGCCACAGCTACTGAAGCCCAAGCCCCTAGAGTCCGTGCTCCACAACAAGAGAAGCCACCTCAATGAGAAGCCCGCACAACCCAATGAAGAGTAGCCCCTGCTCTCCGCAACTAGAGAAAGCCCGCGCACAGCCACGAAGACCCAATGCAGCCAAAAATAAATAAAATTAAATTAATTAATTAAAAAAAAAGGAGGATCTCAGGGCAAATCATATCAGACATGAAGAAAGACCCTGAGGCACGAGTGACCTTGCCATGTTTAGGGAAAATCAAGGCAGCTAGAGTGGCTAGAGATGATAGACGTGATTGTTCCAGCAAGAGATGAGCTTGAAGAAGTAAACAAAGGCCAGTTCACTAAACTATCCCTAACATTTGATGCAGAACTTGGCACATCTTCAATGGTCAATGAATGATATTGAATGGATAAGTTCTTTGCATTAAGCTGGTTCCTCACCAGATTTCCTTTCTCTTTACCATGAGGAATTCTTTTCCATATTTTCTCATATTCAAAAAGCTGTTTGGATTGGGAAAATTCAAGAAAGAGTTCATGTTTAAGCAGCAGGACTGAAAAGAACTTCCCAAGCTGGGCTCAACTGACCTCATACGTGCTACAAACATTTCTTGAATGTCTACTCAATTCCTGCCCTAGGATACTCCAGCTTCTTGTTTCCATTTGGAAGGTAAAACTAGTCCTGTTATTCCCCAGAGGTAAGGAAACTGAATTTTATCCATGAGTCACCCTGGGCTCAGGCAAGAAGTTCAAAGCTCTAAATGGATTGTAAACACACAAGAGTCACAAGTCCTCAGAGTCACTAGATTAGCAGTTGAGAAGGTCAGCTTGAGAGTTCTCGGACTTGGATTTAAATCGTGGGTCTGCCACTTTCTAGCTAAGATATCCTGGGCCAGCTACGTCACCTCTCTGAGCCTCAATTTCCCCATCTGTATTATGGGGATAATAATAATATCTTACTCATGTGAGGATACATTCATTCTTAGTATACGTATAGTCCCTCCTCTCTATACCTTGACATAAAGTGTTGATAAGATAGCAAATGCTTATTTTATTATTATTATTTTTTTTTTTGCGTTACGCGGGCCTCTCACTGTTGTGGCCTCTCCCGTTGCGGAGCACAGGCTCCGGACGCACAGGCTCAGCGGCCATGGCTCACGGGCCCAGCCGCTCCGCGGCACGTGGGATCCTCCCGGACCGGGGCACGAACCCGTGTCCCCTGCATCGGCAGGCGGACTCTCAACCACTGCGCCACCAGGGAAGCCCTTATTTTATTATTATTCATAATATTATTATTTAGATAATTTTGCCTCATAAAAGAACCTGAGAAGAACTACTTGTCCTGAAAAGTGCAGCCAGAGTGTGATATCAAAGGAAGAACGTTGCATCAGAAGCCATGAATCCCAGCTTCTGGTTCTAGCTCTGATCCCTGCTTGCTGTGTTATTGTAGGCAGGTCATTTTCCCAATCTGGGCTCTGAATACCACGGTTTGCCTCTCAGCTAAGAAATTACAGGTTCCTTTACCTCTAGAGCAGAGCCTCAAGGCAAGCAAAGGCTATGCTTCCCCAAACCTGCAGTGCCTTTCCTGGTGGAGCCCAGATCCATACAGCTGCCTCAACTCTTTGGTCCTGTGTATATTGGCACATACACAGCTTCCACGTGGGCATGACTATGTCAAAACAAGCTTTCCTCTGCCCCAAGGGGTCAACCTCACTTCTGAAAATCAAGCAGCTGACTGAGTCCAGGTCCAAGCATCGTGGGAGTTAGAGCACAGAGCAAAGCATGTGCGTTCACATTCCACGGTGATTATGTCCAGTGATGCATGAAGCAGCTTCTTGACAGGGAGGAAGTTCCTACAGGTTGGGGTGACCTTCCTAGCAATGTGTTTATTTGACAGCCCAAGGCAACGAATTCACAGAGGGGAAGGGAAGAGAGGAGGAAGGGAAGGGAAAGAAAGGTTATTTAAGCACAAGAACATCCTCTCGGGTCAGCCAAGTACATTTAAAACTGTAACAACAGGAGATCTTATAAGCAGGTTGAGAAAAAAGAAGATAATCAGAGAATCAAAGGACCTAGGGAGATGCTGAAACCAGGAAACAGGTACTTTGTCTACTTCGTACTTAGGTGCGTTAATTGTTCCTGAATCCACTTGGCACGTCATAAATACTCAAGACTTATTTGTGAAATGAATGAATGACAGGAAAACATTATTGTTGGCTAGAGCTACCAGTGAAGGTGTTTCAGGTTAAATGGGTTGTGGGAGATGGGTCGGATTTGGATTGCCCGAGGAGGGAAGTAATTAAGGAAGAACATCAGCTTTAACAAAGATCCTCATGAGAGAATCAGGTTGGCTTGGCGTGTTCAGAGACGTATTAGTCAGACGAAGCGAGGCTATGCTGAAGTCAATTTCCCTGGCATCTCGGTGACTCAATATAATAAAGGTTGATTTCTTACTCAAGTTGTACACCCAGTGCAGGCTGTCAAGGGGCTCTGCCCCACGTACTCACTCTAGGACCCAGGCTGAGGGCAGCACTGGTATCTGTTAGTTAGCTGCATCATTTGCAACATGAATACTTTACGGTCACCACAGTAGGGGAAGAGATCTCGTGGAGAACTTGAATGAGCTTGGATTCAGTGGATTGACAATAAAGCAAAAAAGACAGAGGTTAGACTTAAGGGGAAATTTTCTGGCCCTCCGAGTTGCTGAGGTTCCTAAAATGGGGAAAAGCAGTGAGTCTCCCTCCTTAGAGCTATCAAAGCACAATAGAGATATTTCCCTGTATCCCCAAAATTTCTCCAAAATATGCAGGGAAGATATTTCTCCAAAATATGCAGGGAGGATATTTCTCCAAAATAAGTGGGGATAGCTAACAGGACATCAGAACTGTATTCCCACTGCTGGTCTAACCAATCTCTGTGCCAACTGGGCAGATTCCCCACTTCTAGAAAGATACCTGTTATTCTTAAAATACCCATTAATCATCCCAGAGATCTATGATAGCAACCAAGTTCCAGACCCTTAATCTCAGAGAAACAGTGATTCTAAAATTATGAGAAAGGCACTGAGCATGGTAATCATAGTTAGGATAGAGGAATAAGTAAAATATACTTACCTCACTGAACAGAGATGATCATTGAGGGTAATTGTAGATCTCCCAGACATCCCAACATGTGGTAGATACTATGGCAGACTGTATTTTCCAAAACTAGCTGCAATACCATCTCCAGTCTCATCACTTATTCTTACAATATGACTTAGACCCTCTTCTCATTGAAAGGACACATTGTGATCCTTCTGTTTGAATCTGGGTAGGCTTGTGACGGTAGTGAAAGTAGCATCATGACTTCCAAGAATAGGTCACAAAAGGCAACACAGCTTCTGCCTGCTTCTCTTGGGACACTCACCTTTGGATCCCAGCTGCCATGCTGTGAGGAAGCCCAATCAGCTTCATGGCAAAGTCACATGTTGGTTTCCCAGCTGAGAATCCAGCCTCCTAGAACTCAATTGCTATGCTGTGAGGAAGCCTGTACTCTATTCCCACATAGGAAGACTGCATAGAGAAGCCATGTGCATGTGTTCTGGCCAACAGTCCAGCAGAGATCCCAGAGCACCAACCACCAGACATGTGAACGAACATGCTGTTAGAGTCTTCCAGTGCCCAGCTGTCAAGTCACCCTTAGCTTTTGAGTCTTTCCTGCTGAAACTCAGGCAACCTGAAATAGACACAATTAATTCTCATATTGCCCTTTCTGAAACCCCAACCTCTATAATAATAAAATGGCTATTTTATACCACATGGATTTGGGTAGTTTGTTTTACAGCAATAGAAACCAGAGTAGCTACTCAGTATAGTTGGATCATCTAAGGCTTTAGTCTAATGATAACATTCTGGTTACCAGAGCATTCTAGTTAGTTCACTGGCTGTCTACTAAGACACCATAGTGCCAGGATTTCAGAGTTGAGTTGAAAGTTTACTGGTCCTTAGTAGCAAAGCATTTTTGTTCTTGCTACATCCAAAAACAGCATTCCCCAAAAGATCACCCCATAAGGAAATGTGTGACCTGAGTTTTCCCAGGACTCTGCAGTGGGGGATAGGATTTAGGTCATATTCAGAGAAGTAAGTTTAATTTCATTAGCTTATGTCCCCAAACATTAAATCTTCTGTTAACTGCTCTTATTATTTCTGAGACTCTCTAGGGATGTCTTGCCTTTATTTACAGAGGGTCTTCTTGTGTTCTTCCAAATCTAAGCTCCCTTACTGATTTTGGTATTGAATTATTTTTCATACTGTTTGCTATCCTTCATTTAAGATCTCACTCTATGGGAGAATTATGCATTCCTGTTCCAGTGATGTCAGACTCAGTCAAGTGACTTACTTTGGCAAATGGCCTATAGACAGAAGTGGCATATACCACTTCCAAGCACCAGCTCTAAGATCCTTTAAGAGCCATTGAGTGGTTTTACCATATTCTTTTTTTTTTCCCCCTCTACTGTAAGGTCATCAAAGCCCAAGATATTGTTTATTCCGTGGACATATAACATGAGCAAGAAATAAATCTTCATTGTTGTGAAGCACTGGGATTGGGGGTATTTCTCACTGCAGCACAACTTAACCTAAACTGATTGATACACTACTTATGCCTCACTATTGAGACAGCACTGATGCTAACGCCAAGAGCTAACCTCCCAGAGCTTCCAAAGCTGATACCTCGGTGGTGTTAACATGGGTACCTTTGCCCTCTATTATCTCCCTCAAGTGAGATCCATGTTGAGTTCCAGAAAAAAATAAGGGGAATGCTCTTCACCTCTACATGGCGCCACATCTTGTCATGGTGCCACCTAGGACCTAAATCAGAACTGTTTGTGCCTAGCAGATCACAAAACCTAGTGACATCAGTTCCTGCAGCTTTTGCCTCTATTCCCTCTGCCCCACGGATACAGAAATAGATTCCAAGATTCTCTATTCTGGGAAATAGGTTTTCTGTCATTTTTGCCATTCTTTCCCTTTTCTTCCTCTCTGAGATGTTTCACTTCCTCCTCACATTTCTCTCATGCAGATCGAGACATGCAACATCACTCCTGTGGGCTTGGGTCCTCTCACTTTATCAGACACTCCCAGACATATCTGAGTCCCAGATCAATAAGACAAGATACCACCTCTCTCTACTTCAAGGACAGTCTATAATTCTTCTTCCAGATATCCCATTGGGTAGCACCCTGGCTTTCTTTGGTTAGATTCCTTCATCAAGGAGATGGAGGCTCCCCCTAGCATCCTTTATAAGTAGCAACCTCCGTGCCCACTTTAGCCCATCCTACTTCTTTTTTTGTTTGTTTATATATTTATTTTTTAAAATGTGTTCAATATTTAAAGGTTACTTTCCATTTACAGTTATTACAAAATATTGGCTACATTCCCCACCTTGTATAGACAGTACATCCTTGAGCTTATCTTATACACAATAGTTGGTACCTTCCACTCCCCCATCCCTCTATTGCTCCTCCCTCCTTCCCACTGGTAACCACTAATTTGTTCTCTGTATCTGTGAGTCTGCTTCTTTTACGTTATATTCACTAGCTTGTAGATTTGGTTTTGTTTCGTTTTTTTGTTTTTTGGCTGTGCTGGGTCTTAGTTGCGGCATGTGGACTTCTTACTTGCGGCATGTGGCCTCTTAGTTGCAGCATACAGGCTTCTTAGTTGCAGCATGTGGGCTTCTTAGTTGCAGTATGCAGGCTTTTTAGTTGTGGCATGCGGGCTTCTTAGTTGCAGCATGTGAACTCTTAGTTGTGGCATGCATGCGGGATCTACTTCCCCAACGAGGGATCGAACCTGGGTCCCCGGCATTAGGAGTGCAGAATCTTACCCACTGGACCACCAGGGAAGTCACATCTTGTAGATTTTTAGATTCCATATATAAGTGATATCATACAGTATTTGTCTTTCTCTGTCTGACTTATTTCACTTAGCATAATGCCCTCCAAGTCCATCCATGCTGCTGCAAATGGCAGAAATTTGTTCTTTTTTATGGCTGAGCAGTATTCCAGTGTGTGTGTGTGTGTGTGTATGTGTGTGTGTGTGTGTGTAATACATGTTCTTTATCCACTCATCTGTCGATGGGCACTTAGGTTGCTTCCATATCTTGTCAATTGTAAATAATGCTGTTACGAACACTGGGGTGCATGTATCTTTTTGAATTAGTGTTTTATTTTCAGATATATAGCCAGGAGTGGAATTTCTGGGTCATATGGGAAAAGAATTTGAAAAAGAATAGAAAAAATATATTTTTTAAAAAACCGCAATGAGATATCACCTTACAACGGTCAGAATGGCTAACGTCAAAAAGAACACGAATAACAAGCATTGGTGAGGATGTGGAGAAAAGGGAACCCTTGGACACTGTTGGTGGAAATGTAAATTGGTACAGCCACTGGGGAAAACAGTATGGCAGTTTCTCAAAAAACTGAAAATAGATCTACTCCTTTATTTTTATTTTTCTTGTTAGCATTTACCATCGTCTGATATGTTATTCAATTGTTTACACTCTGTATCCTTCTCTAGAATGTGTGTGTGTTTATTGCTCTGGTACTAGCATCTAGAACAGTGTTTGGTATATAGTGTGTGTTCAATAGATATTTTTTGAATAAAAATAATGAAAGCTCTATAGATTTAAAATAATAGTATTGAATGGAGCCTTGGACTTTCAAAATGAATCCCATGGAGATCCACTCCATGTGGAGAGAGTATTAGTTCTTCTACTCACAGGTCAGCTGGACCACTCTGATTTTATTTGCTGTGTCCAGGAGGGGCTAGAGGTAAGATCTTATTTGCAAAGTAGGGTCAACTTAAAGAGAATTTGGGAATCACTGATACAGGCCAAATCACACATCGAGTGGATGGATAAACTGAGGTCTAGCAAGGGGAGGATGTTTACCAGATCACTCAGCCGGTTACTGACAGTGTCAGGCCCAGGACACAGCTCACTCATTGATTTACTTTGCATAATTGGGATGTAAAGATCAAGCAAGGTGACTTAATCAGACATGGCTTCTTCCATGAACTGTGGAGTCAGGACACTGAAATGAAACTGAGTTCAATGACAGCAGCACCTCCTTGTTAATAAATCCTCCTCTGTGACACCAAGGTGGAAAATTCCGAGATCTGACTCTTTCTCACTGGCAAAGTCCATTCCCCGTCTGATTTCGTGCGCACGTGGGTGTATTTATATTCTGTCAAGTATTGTAGGTGGCAGATTTCATTCAGTTGTGACCAACTCTTATGAGATAGTCAGGCAGATGTAGTTTGGGTCCTTGTCTCCATGGAGGGTCCCTCTGCCACAAATAAGAAGCACCCAATGGATATTCATTATCTCACAGAGGAGGAAGTGGGGAAGGGAAACTCCAGGGCTGGGGGGTTCAGTAGTTCAATGACATTATCAAACTCCCAGGTGCTCTTTGTCTTTCTCTGCTGTCATTTCTCAGCATGTTTGTCTTGCTCACACTTCCTTATGGCCCCATGAGAGCTCCTGGCTCATGAAGATGTCACGAGTGGAGACCGAAAAGGGGACATCTCCTTCCTGTGTCCCCTGTTATGAGGAAGGAACAATTAGCTAGAGGTCTGCCTTTGGCATTCTCCCCACATGCCCATGCTGGAACCAGTTTGCATGACTCACGACCTGAAGGGCAGGGCTGCTGCAGGGAGGGAAAACAAAATCAGAATTCTGTTGGTGTGATGATTCGTTTTACGTGTCAACCTGGCTAAGCTCTAGTACCCAGTTATTCACCTAAGTTTATGTGTTGCTATGAAGGTGTTTTGTAGATGTGGCTAATATCTATAATCAGTTGCCTTAAGGAAAGAAGATTATCCTTGATAATCTGGGTGGGTCTCATCCAATCAGTTGAAAGGCCTCAAGAACAGAAGTGAGATTTCTCTGAGGAAGGAGGGATTCTGCCTCAAGATGGAGCATCAGCTCTGGCCCTTGAGTTTCCAGCCTGCCAGTCTGCCCTGCAGATTTGGGACCTGAGACGCATGCTCAGTACTCAAATGTGCATGTGTGTGTGACCTGAGATACATACTCAGTACTCAAGTGTGCGTGTATGTGTGTGTGTGTGTATAATATATACATTTATTGACTCTTTTTTCCCTCTGGTAGAACCCTCACTGGTACAGTTATCTAGAAAGAAATTGGGGAACGACTATTAGGTAGAAAGTCAACATTCTTTTTTTTTTTTAACCAAATGATGGTGTTTTCAAGAATACACCATTTATTCATTTATTTATTCATTTATTCAACAAATACTTTGAGCACTTGCTTTTACATTTATTCATAAATATTCTGTGTATTTTCTGGATACTTGAGAGAACAAAATGGACCAAAAGTCCTACCCTATTTTAAATCAATGCCCTCTGATATATGCATTCATGTCATCCTAAAATTTACCTTGATAGCACTTATCACAGTGCATTTATACAGTTATTTTGTGATTAAAAAAAACACACATGTGTGGCTCTACCATTGGACCTTCAGTTTTGTTTGGGAAGATGTGGCACATATATACAATGGAATATTACTCAGCCATAAAAGGAAACGAAACTGAGCTATTTGTAATGAGGTGGATAGACCTAGAGTCTGTCATACAGAGTGAAGTAACTCAGAAAGAGAAAGACAAATACCGTATGCTAACACATATATATGGAATTTAAGGGAAAAAAATGTCATGAAGAACCTAGGGGTAAAACAGTAATAAAGACACAGACCTACTTGAGAATGGACTTGAGGATATGGGGAGGGGGAAGGGTAAGCTGTGACAAAGCGAAAGAGAGGCATGGACATATATACACTACCAAACGTAAGGTAGGTAGATAGTGGGAAGCAGCCGCAGAGCACAGGGAGATCAGCTCGGTGCTTTGTGACCGCCTGGAGGGGTGGGATAGGGAGGGTGGGAGGGAGGGAGACGCAAGAGGGAAGGGATGGGGGAACAGATGTATATGTATGACTGATTCACTTTGTTATAAAGCAGAAATTAATAAATAAACAAATAAATAAATAAATGAAATGTTATTTTTTTTTTAAAAAGCAAATATTCAGAGGCATAAGGAGATTTAAACACTGGAGCAGATGTGGTAGATTTCTGGTGCTCTCACATACTTGGCTCTCCTCTCCTTCCTGAGCAGAGAGAGGATGATACTTCCCAATCCCCTGGAAGTAAGGGAGGGGGGGGGGCTTGTGACTAGTTCCATCCAATGGCCTGTAAATGGAAATGATGTGTGTCACTTCTAGGCTGAGACTTATAAAAGCTAGCATGGGTTGTGCTTGTCTGTCTCTCTGATATATCCACCCAAAGAGCCATGTATCAAATACCATCAGCTTTGGGAGTTAGTATTTTGACATATGAATTCTGGGAGGGACCCAAACGTTCGGATTGTTGCAATGGCTCTTTCTAACTGCATGAGTGATTCCCAGAGAGGGCTGATGGCTGAGAGCATCCACCGATGACCAGCCGTGACACAGCGCCTCAGGCCAGATAGGGCTCCCATCACTCACTCAACAGCTTTTCATTGAGCTCCTACTATGTGCAAGGTATCTGCTGGGTACTGAGTACGCAGACGTGAACACTGACCTCAAAGTTTGGGAAGGTAGATGCATAAATAGGCAACTGCAATATACAAGAGGTCTTTTTGGGGTTTGTTTTAGTTGAAGTGTAATTGATTTCCAATGCTGTGCCATCTCTGCTGTACAGCAAAGTGACTCAGTTATACACATAGAGACATTCTTTTTTTATATTCTTTCCCATGATGGTTTATCACAGGATATTGAATATAGTTCCCTGTGCTGTACAGTAGGACCTTGTTGTTCATACAGCTCAACAACAAAAGAACAAACAACCCAATTGAAAAAAAAGACCTAAATAGACATTTCTCCAAAGAAGACATACAGTTGGCCAGTAGGCACATGACAAGATGCTCAATGTCACTAATTATTAGAGAAATGCAAATCAAAACTACAAGAGGTTTTAAAGAAGTATCTGTGCTACTAACAATAGTGACAGTGATTATAATAAATGGTACAAGGTAATGAGCACTTCTTCTACACTAAGCCCTCTTTTTAGGTTTTACCGTGTATTACTTTACTCAATCCTTACAACAAATTGTGAGGCAAGTACTAGTACGATTCCCATTTTGCAGATCAGGAAGATGAGGCTCAGAGAATGAAATGATAGGCCTCATTTAAAAAGCTAGAAAACTTAGGTCATAACTCATGTTCCCTATTTAAAGCTTTTGCTGGAAATGGCTACATAGCATTGCTTCCTACTATGTGCCTAGTACCGGCCCTAGACCATGATGGGTGCCCTCAGTAAATAACGGCTGATTGAATTAGCAACCACTACAATAAAGTCAGTACAGGAGCCCCGGGAGGCCAGCAGAGGGACGTTACTGAAACAGTCTAAGCCAGTGATTCTCAAAGTATGGTCCCTGGACCAGCAGCAAAGGGAAATTGGTAGGCATGCAAATTCTCAGGCCTCCAATCCAGACCCACTGAAGCAGGAATTCTGAGGATGGAGCCCAGGAATCTGCATTTGAAGAGGTCTTCTGGGCATTTCTGATACACAACACAAGCTCTAGGACCTTGCTTCTCAAAGTGTAGTCGATGGACCATCTGCATCGTCATCACCCTCCTGGGAGCAAATGAGAAATGCAGAAGCTCAGACCCCACCCCAGACCTACTGAATCAGAATCTCCATGTTAACTACATCCCCCAAAGATTCTTCTAGAAATTCGAGTTTGAGAAGCACTGGTCCAGACTGTTAGTTTTCAAACTTACCTACTCCTGGGAATCACCTGGGGAGTTTAAAAAATGACTGATGCGTGGGTCCTCCCTCTAGAGATTCTAGTTCAGCTGGTCTGGGGTGTGGCCTGAACATCAGACTCTTTAAAACTCCCCAGATGACTGTAATGTGCAGGGGAAGTTGAGACTCCTGGGGATCCAGGACTCTAAGAAGGCTTCCCAGGGAGGCAGCGTCTAAGCTCAGCCCTGCCCCCAAGGTGGGAGGGGCAGAAAAAGCCAGAGTGTTTTGGGTGCAGCTGCTACCACTGTTTCTACCTGTCTTCAGTCAAAGAGGGAAGCCTCCCAAATCAAGGGCTGTCAATCCACCCCCTGTTAACAGCCTCAAATTCACGAAAACGCTTCAGGCAAGGGTTCAGAGGTAGGGCAGACCGAGGGAGAGGTTTTATTACAGAAAGCCTGCATTCTCCGAGCTGTGCATTCATTAATTTCAAAGTAGGCTGAGTGATGGGGGGAGGCTGGGGGCAACAACACAGGTAATAAAAAGACTTTCAAAAAGTCCCTCCTTTCTTCCTGGCTTGCCTCCCGGCCGACCCACCCAATCACAGTCAGAGAAAAAGGCCAGCCTGTAAGCATCCAGCCTTTGCAGAGGCTGCCAGAAAAAAAAGAAACAGGGCTAGTGAGAGCATAGAACTCAAGCGGAGAGGGAATCAGTAGGGCCAGAGAGAGAGGGGCCTCTGGGAGTTTGGAGCGGGTGGTGGAGAGGGCAGGGGTGAGGAAGACGTGGAGGGAAGAGTGACTTGAGAAAAGAAGGGTCTAGATTCTTCAGAGTCGGCCCTCTGGGCTCCAACACGGGAGCCATTTCCATTGCACCCACTTCCCCACCTCCACCTCCTCTCATCTCCTGTGACTAATGATTTTGACCCTTCCCCAACCCGATCTGCAATATCTCAGGCCTCTGTCATAGTCGGCTTCCGGCCATCCGCAGGTCAGATGGCTCTGAGCACAGGAGCGCCAACCTTGCAGCAGTCAAAAAGCAACAGGACGTAGCCAAAGGCAGGTTCCCCAAATACCCCCAAGGCCCAAGTTTTGCTCTCCTTCCTTCCTTTCCCTCTCCCCTATCTTGTTACCATGAATTACCCTTTTTTTTTTGAAGTATAGTTGACTTTCAATGTCTTGCCAATCTCTGCTGTAGAGCAAAGTGACTCAGTTATACACATACATTCTTTTTTTTAATATTCTTTCCCATGATGGTTCATCACAGGATATTGAATATAGTTCCCTGTGCTATGCAGTAGGACCTTGTTTTTTATCCATTCTAAATGTTGTCTACTCTTCTCTCACTTTTTGGGGCCCCTCTCTTCCAGGCCCTAGCTGAGGAAGAAATGTAAGGCAATGATAAAGTGACAATGCACCAGAATGAGTTCATCACAGGAACCGCTTTTCAAGAGAGACCCCTTCCAGAGGGTATTTTCGCAGAACAAATTCGGAGCCATCACCCCACATTCTCTTGGAATTCCTCTTGGGGAATGGCCTTTGGAAATGCCTAAATGGACATTTCAAAGCAAAGCACAAAACGCATTATAATTATGCTGTGCATTCATTTTTTTAAAAATTCATGCTTGCACCCTAGTTGTTTGACCCCGGATGAATGTACCTAAGTGAATCACCCATTTTATTCTTTTTTTTTCCCTTTAATGTCTTTAATGGAGTATAATTGCTTTACACTGTTGTGTTAGTTTCTGCTGTATAACAAAGTGAATCAGCTATACATATACATATATCCCCATATCTCCTCCCGCTTGTGTCTCCCTCCCACCCTCCCTATCCCACCCCACTAGGTGGTCACAAAGCTGATCTCCCTGTGCTATGCTGCTGCTTCCCACTAGCTATCTATTTTACATTTGGTAGTGTATATATGTCCGTGCCACTCTCTCACTTCGTCCCAGCTTACCCTTCCCCCTCCCCGTGTCCTCAAGTCTATTCTCTATGTCTGCGTCTTTATTCCTGTCCTGCCCCTAGGTTCTTCAAAACCTTTTTATTTTATTTTTTTAGATTCCATATATATGTGTTAGCATACGGTATTTGTTTTTCTCTTTCTGACTTATTTCCCTCTGTAGGACAATCAACACTATTGACAATAGCCAGGACGTGGAAGCAACCTAAGTGTCCATCGACAGATGAATGGATAAAGAAGATGTGGCACATATATACAATGGAATATTACTGAGCCACAGAAAGAAATGAAATTGAGTTATTTGTAGTGAGGTGGATGGACCTAGAATCTGTCACACCCATTTTATTCTTAATGCTTCTCCTTGAGTGATATTCGACTCTTTCCCCAGGTTAAGGCTACCCTCAAAGTTTGCAGATCTAGCCACCAAGAAGGAAATGGTCCAAAAAAAATCAAACAAGAATCTGAAGAATATACTCCTCTTTCTCACCCCCCACTCCCAAAAAATCAACTTCTAAAAATACTCTGAATTATGACAGAATCTTCAGGAGAAATGTCCAGCCTCTGAAAGAGAACTTTGGCAGAGCAGTACTGATTTGAAGGGATGTTCTCTAAAATCACAAACTGAAAAAAGCGTTAAGGGTTTTCTTAGTCACGATTAATGAACTCAGTCCCGCTTCCTCTTTTATGTGCACAATAGTATCTGGGATAATCCCAGCTTTCAACAACTCAGATTTTCCAGGCATATTTCCTCCTCAGGATAAGCAACAAAGGGAACAAGCACATACTTAACTCAGTATTATAGGATGTGGTTTTCTGTTTTATTTTTCCTCTTTGATTCCTCTCCTCTCTTACCTTGAAAGGAAAGACTATTTTCACACCAAGTTAAATCCATTCAACAAGTATTTTCTGCATACAAAGCCCTGTTTCACATGGTGTGGGGGAATACCAGCCACCTAAGTTGTTTTCTCATTTATTTTCCTCTAGGGTGCCAACAGAGAGAAATGGGTTCAGGTCGCCCAGGACACTGTGTTGAGAAGGATTCTGAGGTCCAGATTCAGTGGGAAAGTACACATATGGCTCCTTTCTCCTTACATTTAATAGACATTCAAATATTTCGAATGAATAAGTAGAGGGGAAAAAAGAGAACTGCATCCATAAGTGATGAGACCTACCAGTTGGGCAAGAGGAAGTGAATCACATCATGTCCACGGATTCAAGTGAACTTTTAGAGTAATACTCATTCCAGATGGTTGCCAGAACAGACTCCCTTCCTATTGCCAGTGTTAAAAGTCACTGTATAGGTGGGTTCCCCACTGAAATAGTTTACCTTGAAGTATATTTTGCCCCATTCTGCTGAACTAGAATGGCCACACATGAAAGTATACAAAAGACTAAAGAATTGCTCTAGAATTAAGCAGAATGAAAGAGACATGAAAACTAAATGTAACAAGCAATTCTGAACTGGACTTTTGCTACAGACACCTCATTGAGTGGAACTTGAATGGGATCTGAGAACTACATGGTAACAGTATATCAATGTTAGCTTCCTGATATTTATTGATGGTTATAATTTGGTTATATGGGAAATGCCTTTGATTTTAGGAAATAAACATAAAGTAGTCAGGGCTAAAAAAATTTACCTTGTTCACAAATATAAATGACATCTTACCCTGTTGCTCCCAATATGAAGATGAAATTTACCTCCAGCAAATATACCCAGAGTTTCCTAATAAACACTCTGGCCAAAGGAAAAGAAAAAAAAACAGTCAACAGAAATATGTTGGCGAGCTGAATTAATATATTTAGGTCTAGCTTGGCGCTCTTTGTGGCTTGTGCTGAGGAGAAACTTTCCAACTCTCACGAAATATGCTTTGAAAGGAGAATATACTTTTGAGATGGCCATCAAACTTTGCAGCAAAAGAACGGACTTCGAACATTATGAGGTCTTAGGTCTTATAACATTATGAGTTGTCACTTCCTGGGGCAGTCATAGAGATTTCATGGCTTTTACTCTAGAAGACGAAGAATTCCAGGCACGTTACTAAACTAGTATCTTACCATGAAATACACCTGTCAACGTTCCTGATTCTTTGAAAGATGTGCTTTTAAAAAATATATGCCCCAATGGAAGAAATGTTCCCAAATCATAGTTCTCAGGGTCAGGTTTGTGTAAGAAAGTTTTGGTGAACAAATAACTGAACAGATGCCGGAAAACCTAAGGCTTTCATTTGAGTAGAGGAGAGGGATTTATTAGACCACTAGATTAAAATTCCTGTATTTAAGACATATTTCACAAACACTTAATGGGGTTTTCCCACCCGTTAAGAGCAAACCAAGGGCACAGTGTTCCATTTTAATAGGAGCAGTAACTTCACTTCATTTATAGACTAAACTGACAGGAAAAAAAAAAAATACCAGGGTAGTTCTGGCCAGAGAAAACATGACTTAATACAAGTGCTCAGGCAACATATTAGAAATAAAGATGTCTGTAGCCTTGGTAATTTCTTTTCCGTTTTCTATTTTTGAGAGGGGGTGGTGATTTGGAAGGAAAAAGTCCTGTGGTTGGTATCTAATGAAGTTAACACTTCTGGAGCAAGATGTCTATTACATGAAAACGTCATGAATTATAATTACAGAACAACCTATTTACACATGGAGGAACACAGGGTCAAACAGAAAACCCTGCCAAGAATCTTAGCTTTTGCCTGGGAAATACTGGCAACTGGCATAAAGCAAATGGTCTCGGGATGGGGCAAAGGCAGGAGGAACAAAGAGATCTGGTTTTAAATCCATACGCTGTTTAGCAAACACACATAAAGAGATTTATCGTGGAGAATCATGGAGATTTATCCTTTTGATAAACTGGCCTCAAAAGAGGAAGAGACATTCCCACATCTATCTCACAGAATTACAGACTCTTAAATTGCTGGTACAGGTAGAAAGCAGGTATAACACTTTTTCAGGGAAATTTGGAAAAATCTGTAATAAAACCTTGAATAATATGAGTACCCATCTCTAGCAGTACATCCGAAGGAAATAATTGAGCAATCTTCCAAAAAGATATACATGTACATGCAAGGATGTTTATCGTAGAGGTGTCTACAGGTGTCAAGTATTGGAAAGGAGCTAACTATTCATTGATAGGCAATTGGTTAAGTCAGAGTAATCCACAAATGAGATACCATGTAGCCTTTATGAAGCATGACATTTATTTATATGTGTTGCTTAGGAAGATGTCTCAATACATTAAGTTTAAATGGTAGGATCTTAAGAAATCCAAAGTATGATTTCATTTTTTTGTGAATAAATGAATGTATATATGTGTGTATATTTTTTGAAAAAAGATCAGACTAACATCTACAGGACTACCAAAAACAGTTACTCTTTGTATGGAGAATAACGAAAAAATGTCCAGTTGCTATGTATGTCACATTTCCATATTGCTTCGATTTGTAGAGAAATGTAGATCACATTATAATTAGAAAAGGCTCTAAAGATATTGCCGGTAAAGGGAAAGAAAGTCTCTTTCAGAGAGTTGATCTCCTTTTCCTCTAGATGCTGAATTCGGACACGCCTACTTTCTAACTTTTGCCAGCTGTTGACACTGGGGGAGTCCATCCTCCGCTCTGTAATGTAAGGACATTCCTTTCCTCCTAGGCTGGTGACGAGGATTAGGTGAGGTAATGTTTGTACAAGGCCTGGCCTGGTGCCTGGCACACATAAGGAGCTCAGCTAAAGAAAAGAGTGAGTGCCTTTTCGATTGAACAGGTGCAATGCACGTGATCTGCACCACAAATGGCTGTAACCAAGGGGATGCAGGAGGATGCCTGCTCGGAATCTTGCCTTCTGCCTGGCACTTTCTGGATGATAAACAATCAAGTTGCTGTGGTATCTCCACTTAAAGCTGGGAGATGGGTAACCATGATTAGTAACGTGTCTAAAGCACCTACTAAGTGCCAGGCACTGTTTGGGCTCTTTAATGTGATAAGTCATTTAATCATTCAAATCACTATTGTAGATCAACATTAGTATTTTTATGCCCAGGTTAAGAAACCAAGGTACAAATAAGTTATGTGACTTGGATAAGGTCTCCCAGCTGCTTAGCGGTGGAGCTGAAACTAGAACCCAGAACTCTGGTTTTGGAACCTGAGCTCTGACCCAGCCAAGCACACCCCTGTCAAATAACTAGGGGTGAGGTCAAGGCTAAAGGAGGGAATTCAGAGAAAGGGGCTGGGGCGGGGGGTGTCTGTGGCAGAGGGTCAGCCACTGAAACCTTAGAAAAGACCAGATGCTCAAATTTGAATGAGCATCAGGATGTCCCAGGGGGTTTATTAAAACAGGATAGATGGATTCCACCCCCTAGAGTTTCTGATTCAGTAAGTCCAGGGTGGGGCCTGAGGACCTGCATTTCTAACAAGCTCCCAGGTGGGATGGGGACGGGTCCAGAATCACTTGGCCCTTAGGGCTGCGTAGCAATCAGACTGACAGGGAGCAACAGCAAGGCAGGGCAATGCCAGCAGCATCTAAATATGCAGCCCCAGCCCTATTTCTGATTCCACACAATGTCAAATCATAGACGTTTATGAGCAAGTGTTCACTGCTTATAAATACAACCCTATCACCCTTTGATGTCCAGATCTGAGTGATGCAGCATTCAAGAAGTGTCTTTCAACAGCCAATCAATGCAATGAAAAGCAACTTTTTTTTTTTTTTTTTTTACGGTACGCGGGCCTCTCACTGTTGTGGCCTCTCCCGTTGCGGAGCACAGGCTCCGGACGCGCAGGCTCAGCGGCCATGGCTCACGGGCCCAGCCACTCTGCGGCATGTGGGATCTTCCCCGACCGGGGCACGAACCCGTGACCCTTGCATCGGCAGGCAGACTGTCAACCACTGCACCACCAGGGAAGCCCAAAAGCAACTTCATTTTTTCTCCACATCTTCCCAAGGACATCGCTGAGGACCCAGTTCATCACTTGCCCGACGTCACTTCCTGTAAATCCTTTACCATCTTTCTCACTTGTCTCCCACCTCATGTGCTCAGGGACTTCTCTCCTCCAAACTCTCCCCAAAAGGCCTCTCTTCAGCCCTGGGGGAAACAAGCATCTAGTTGCCTTCCTCCTACCCTCCCAAATTCTGTGTCAATAAAGCTCGAAGTGCCAGGATGGCAAGAAAAACACAAAGGAAGTCCCAATCTATGTTATTTTGACTGTTATTGCTACTAAAAATACTAGTAGTCATGAAATCAGGTGGTACATTTTTTTTCTGTTTTAGCCAGTTAAGTTTCTCAGATAATTCTACCTTAGTAATTTATTTCTGCAAGACATACACCTAGTCTAGTTTTTGGTTGCTGTAGTCTTTAGGGAATGGAACAAGGGAGGCATAAACTCTACCAAATTCCACAATAAAAGAATTAGGAAATCTCCATAGAAGTTTGTTTTGTTTTTAATAGATCTTATTTATTTATCTATTTATTTATTTATTTTGGCTGTGTTGGTCTTCGTTGCTGCGCGCAGGCTTTCTCTAGTTGTGGCCAGCGAGGGCTACTCTTCCTTGTGGTGTGTGGGCTTCTCATTGTGGTGGCTTCTCTTGTTGTGGAGCACGGGCTCTAGGCGCGTGGGCTTCAGTAGTTGTGGTGCACGGGCTTAGTTGCTCCACGGCATGTGGGATCTTCCCGGACCAGGGCTTGAACCCATGTCCCCTGCACTGGCAGGCGGATTCTTAACCACTGCGCCACCAGGGAAGTCCCTGGAAATCTCCATAGAAATTTAAATGATGCAAATTAAAGGGAATTCAAAAGATTAACGAGAATTTTTACATGCAATTTCTGGGAACCTTGATTTATAAAAATAAATGTAGTCTGAGATTTGATATCATGTTGAAAAATTTGAAAGCTGTAGTCATGTTGTGACTAATCAAATCTTCTTGAATAATAATATTTTGGAAGGGAGAAAGTAGTGCTAATTTTCTCATTGACTTATTTTGGGGAGTCCAGAAAGTAGGTTATAAGTTTCCCAGTCTGTTCCAAAGAAATGTCTTTATTGCCTCCAAATATCAATGGGAAAATGGTCCACTTATTTAAGCTTCAGATCTCCCATCTACTCTTCAGACAGAGGGCTTTCTTTAATGTTACACTTTGGAGTTTGACCATAGACTTCCCCTGAGAAAATATTTCTACAGCTAAAAGCAGACTGAAGACCACTGGCAGAGGTCATTTCCATTGTAAAAACACGCATCTCCTGTCCTGGGACTCAACAAAACTATTTTCAATTTTAATGAAAAAAAAAAAAAGGGCATAAACATGTTTATTTTTCCAGACATCTCTCGTGAAGGAAAACAGAGGATTACTCATCATCAAATTAAACCATGGTTTTGTATCTTTCAGGTTTATGGGAAAACAAGAACCTCTCTCTCTTGCTTTTACCTCCAAGTCATCACCCCCAAGCCCGACAAATCCACAGTCCGTTTGCCCCTGTTCACAGCCCTAAGGATGACGTTATAGAAGGGAGCCGGCTGTCTTCCCTTAGGTCTATTTCAGAGATTATACACAAAGCGCTGGTTTCCATATTTCTCTGAATATACCATTACATAAACACCATGCATGAATTCATGTAAACCAGTGACTTTCAATCCTCACTGTACATCCAAAGCTCCCGGGAGCTTGTAAAAAAAATCTGGATTCCCAGCACTCATGCCAGATCTACTAAATAGAAGCTCCAGGGATAAGTTCTGGGCATATTTAAGAAACAGTAGCACGCTCACAGTTTTCCCATTCTTTATCCTGAAATGGGATCAGAGTCAATACCATGGAGGGAAACTGGCTGAACAAAGTCTGAAGACAAAAGGTTGTTCATCACCCATTCAGACACCAACAGGGAGGCATGTCGGGGAGCCCAGGAGCTAATGAGCATGCTCTTACCCTTGGCACCTAGGTCCTTCCATAGACTTCCATAGTCTATGGAGTGCCATCTTGGCTGTTCCACTCCATGTCATATGCTGCCAATTAATTCAGATAAGGCTCCTGGGGAGAAAAGTCATGATCTCCTTAAGCAGTATTTCCCAAGTGTGGGCTTCCTGTGCAATACCCAGTAGAAAATGGATTTCTGTGGTCAAGTTCAGGACGTGCCGTTAACACTCATCCCCACTTTAAGAGCCACCATGGACTAAGGCTCTGAAAAGTCCTGCAATAAAGAAATCTGTTGACGCAGCATTCCCCACCCCTATTTGATCAAGGAATTCTTTTCCTATCAGTACCCCTATCAGTAGCAGAGGGATATGCTTTGGCAAATGCTGATCCAGACTGTGACCTGCTGAACATAGGGTCCAATATCCCCCTGGTCTTTGTACTCCTTAAAGCAACCAGAGACAGGAAGGAATCGAGGCAGCGTGCAGGGACAGGAAAGACGTGGGTTGGCCAAAGGGATTTAGAATCATGATAGTAATCAGAGAACTTGAGTGAAATTGCCTACGTTGCTCCTGAAAGCATCTCAGCCAGGCTGGTGGTCCAATGTCCTAATTAGCTAATGGGCAGAGAAGGGTTTTACATGTTTAGAAAAGAGGGCTTATCGGATCAGCACTCAAGGATACTTTTTTTTTTTTTTTTCAATTGCCATTTTCCTCTAAGAGCGTGATTCTCAAACTTTAGCGTGCATCAACACCCCCGGAGGGTTTCTTAAAACACACATTGCTGGGCCTCTCACCCTCAGAGCATCTGATGTTGTAGGTCTGGAGTGGGATCTGAGAATTTGCATTTCTGATGAGTTTCCAGGTGATGCTGCTGCTGCTGGTTGGGGACCACACGTTGGGAGTGAATGTTCTAGAACAACAGAAGAGAGCAAGAGGATAGGAAGTGATGGAGAACGAAGAAAGAACCAAAAGAAAAGAGAGGATAGAAGGGAGAAGGAGGGACGATGGGGAGAATAAGAGGTGAATGTGGGAAAGGGGAGAGAGAAGGACAGAGAGGGGAGCGAGGAAGAGGGCTGACACTAAAAGAAGGGAGATGAGGGGAGAGAGAGAGAGAGAGACGGAGATAGAGCTGCGTGAAAAACATGCCTTACAGTTGTCAAGGTGTCAGTGCTAGAATCTGGGCAAAGGACCAGTGGGAGCTGAGCCTTGAGCGTTTGCGGGGCCACCTACTGTACGTACAGCTAGAAGTTTCCCATCCATACTTGTCGGTGGATATTCCTGGGTTTGGAGTTTCCCAGTCTCAGCTTAGTGACACCAGCTGATCTGGAAGCAAATCTGGCTCCAGCTAAGGGAGAAAGCCATGAAAAAGGAGCACAGAGTTCTCCAATGGCCTCCTTTTCTCATCTTACCGGCCCCCCTCCCGGGTCTTGTTAGATCCTGGATCTCCTTACCAACTGTCCCTCTGACCCAGGAAAACTGCCAACTCATTCTGGAACCAACTCTCCGACTCCAGGCATTTCTGCTCCCTGCTGCTGGCCTGGACACATCCCCCAGCCAACCCATGCCCAAGAGTTCCCAGAGCTCCCCTTTGAGGCCATGCTGGTCCTCATCCCCCCGGGTCAGACAAACAAAATGCAGTCTTCAGGGTCAGAGGAGACCCCACCAGGGGCTGCTGATGAAATTCACCTATTCCTGGGGCTGCCTCCCCAGCAAGGAAATTTGTAGCATCAGAACCTGGGGCCACCTCCACGTGTGGAAATCCAAGTGGGTGGAGAGAAGCCGGGGCTTAGCTATGTCACCTGGTTCAAAAGAGACACGCACTGGTCCCTGGAGATGCACTGTGTTGTAGCGATGGTGGGATAAACAGGCCGAGGAATTGTAGGTTCAGCCTGGGAAGCCAGCAGGGATGGCAGTGCCTTTCTCCCCTGGAGGTGCAAGAAATCCTCCCTATAAATCAAGGAAATTAAATAGAGTGCAGGGTTTAGAGGCATTGCTCAAACTCCTAATCCGGATCCCAGGGTTGCTGAAAGAACCGCCACGCCCAGCCAGAAGAAAACTGTTTCACAGGCTTTGCTCTCCCAGGAGCCCAGCGAGGAGGCTGGACCCAGTGACAATTCAACTGGTGGAGCTTCTTTGCAATCCCAGGGCAGAGGAACGCTGGAAAGGGACTCAGAGACCCTTTCCTCTTCCTGCAGAGAAACTGAGGCCAGATGCAGAGAAGGAATTTGTACAGAGGCATTCGGGATTACACAGGGATTAGTTATCACCTGAATCCACAGGCACACACAGTTGCACCTGCAGGTGGCAACTGGAAACTGTGTCAGGGAACAAGGGGTTTGCTTTTAGAACCATGAGCCTGTGCAGAGTAATGCAGGGCAACAGAGGAAAGCGCCTACTTGAGGCAGGATGCATCTTTAAAATGAACAAGCAATTGACGAACACACTTCTTTTCCTATTGTAAAGTTAGCCAAGCACATGTATCACTTTTTTGGAAAATGTAAAATGTTTCAAATAAGCAGGCAAGCGAAAGCAAACCCTACCAGGAGGAATGGCTTCAGATTTTTTAGCATTTCTGATGCATCGGACAGGAGACCAAGCCCTTTCCTTCAGTCATGTCACTTAATCCCCACAGGTGCCGAAAGGAAGTGCTTTGGTTGCAGCCATTTTTCAGATGAGGAGAGTAAAGCACAGAGAGGTGAAGGCGATTGCTCAGGATCAGAATCTAGCCTCTCTGTGCTTTTCACTTAATTCTCTCAAATGAGCGTTTTTCAGTGACAGAAATTATTCTTCTACGACATCCCTTTTAATGGCTGCCTACAATTCGGTGGTAGAATAGACACAGTATCTTTGATGGCAGGACTGCAAACCTTTTCTTTAAAAGACAGAGAGTCATATGCTAGTTCTATTTGTAGTTTTTTAAGGAACCTCCATACTGTTCTCCATAGTGACCCAGCAATCCCACTACTGGGAATATACCCTGAGAAAACCATAATTCAAAAAGAGTCATGTACCAAAATGTTCATTGCAGCTGTATTTACAAAAACCCGGAGATGGAAACAACCTAAGTGTCCATCATCGGATGAATGGATAAAGAAGATGTGGCACATATATACAATGGAATATTACTCAGCCATAAAAAGAAACGAAATTGAGCTATTTATAATGAGGTGGATAGACCTAGAGTCTGTCATACAGAGTGAAGTAAGTCAGAAAGAGAAAGACAAATACCGTATGCTAACACATATATATGGAATCTAAAAAAAAAAAGGTTCTGATGAACCTAGGGGCAGGACAGGAATAAAGACGCAGACCTACTTGAGAATGGACTTGAGGACACGGGGAGGGGGAAGGGTAAGCTGTGACAAAGCGAGAGAGAGGCATGGACATATATACACTACCAAACGTAAGGTAGATAGCTAGTGGGAAGCAGCCGCATAGCACAGGGAGATCAGCTCAATGCTTTGTGACCACCTAGAGGGGTGGGATAGGGAGGGTGGGAGGGAGGGAGATGCAAGAGGGAAGAGATATGGGGATATATGTATATGTATAACTGATTCACTTTGTTATAAAGCAGAAACTAACACACCATTGTAAAGCAATTATACACCAATAAAGATGTAAAAAAAAAAAAAAAAAGCCAGAGAGTCCATACCCTCTCCTTTGCAGACCCCTGGTCTTGTCACAAGTCCTCGACTCTGCCTTTGTAGCAAGTGAAAGCAACAATAGGCAATACATAAACCATGGACATGGCTGTGTCCCAATAAAACTTCATTTACAAAATCAGGAGGTGAGCTGGATTTGGCCTGCGGTCTGTAGTAGGCCTAGTTTGCCATCCCATGCCCCACAGCACTGCCAATACCCTGTTATCAATGCGTAATAATAGCAGTCATTATTGCTGTTGTTATTGTTGTTGTTATACAGTATAACAAAATAGCTGTGAGAAGATAGGGTCTTGTATCTGCAAGCCAACCCATCAAGCACAGACAACAAATCCTGGAGAGCAGTGATTCTCAAGCTGTGCTGTGTTTGAGAATCTATGGAGCTTGTTAAAAATGCAGGGCTTGGGGGTGCTTCCCTGGTGGCGCAGCAGTTGAGAACCTGCCTGCTAATGCAGGGGACACGGGTTCGAGCCCTGGTCTGGGAGGATCCCACATTCCGCGGAGCAACTGGGCCCGTGAGCCACAACTACTGAGCCTGCGCGTCTGGAGCCTGTGCTCCGCAACGAGAGGCCGCGATAGTGAGAGGCCCGCGCACCACGATGAAGAGTGGCCCCCGCTCGCCGCAACTGGAGAAAGCCCTTGCACAGAAACGAAGACCCAACACAGCAAAAATAAATTAATTAATTAATAAACTCCTACCCCCAACATCTTCTAAAAAAAAAAAATCCAGGGGGGGACCCCACTCCAGAGAATCTCATACAGACAGGCTGCATTAGGGCCCAAGAATCTGAAATTTTAATGAGCACTCTTAAGGTGGCCCTGATGAGGAGGCTGGGGGACCACATTTAGAAAAACACTTCTAGATGGGTCATGGGCTGGAAAGCGAGAAGAGATGTCTTGCGGGAGACAGGCCAGCATTTGAAGTAGGGAGGAACAAGGTGGCACCCCTAGCAGGATAGCTGCTGGGGCCTTGTGAGGATCTCCCTGGGAGGGACAGTGACAGGGTTGAGTGGTAAAGGAACAGATCCCTAGAAAAGCATCTACTATGTGCCAGGTGATTCCCATGGGTTAACTCAACAACTCAAGTCCCTTTCCCCCAGATTAGAATGGTGACAGGAAGAGCAGAGCTTGACTAAGATGCTCAGCTTGCTGGCATCAGGCTGTAATCTTGCCCCTTAATCACAGAACCTGAACAAGGACCTGAGTTTGAGAGATTGGAAGACTGGGACACAGAGGACGAACCAAACTCAGAATGGAGGAGGGACTCGCAGTGTTAGAGGCTCAAATAGGTCCCTACAGGGAAAAGCTGGGCTGCCCAAAGAGCTCTGGATTCTGTTGATGGGCTGATTTCCTAAGGGCCTCTAGGGTAAGTTATAGAATTTCCAGTTCCAGGCCAGGGAGGAATGATTCTCAGAATCAAGATCACATGACCTACTCTACCCACAGTGCACCTGCATCAGGACTCAGGCTCCTGATGCCTGACTTACCTGCTGTGGTTTGGCAAAAAGATCCCAGCAACTTTATCCTTTCACTCGGTGGCTATGCATCTGCATACAGTTGGCACTTAATAAATGCTTGCTGATTCCCTCTGGTACCCAAATCATTTTCCTTTCTCTCTTACAGCGTTTTAGCACTGAGAGTCATGCAAGCAAAGATTTACTGTAGGTTTGTCATGGGTGGACACCTTCTGTACTACATGTGCTACATTCACGGAAAATAATTCAATCCTCAAGCATCCTGGTGGTAACCATGAGATAATTCGTGTGTATTTTGCAGAAGTTCTGTGTCTGCAAAACGTTCCACTCATTCTAGAGAGGTCTGAGTCAAGTCTCAGGAGGGTTAAGTGATTTTTTTCCCCAAAAATTGTAGAGTTAAGAGGTACAGGAGGTAGTATTTGAATAATTTGTTTAAGCTATTTAACCACCATGTCACAAGCCTCTCTAGTTTCCAAACATTCCCTCATGTATGCTCTCCTTTGCTCCTTACAGCAGCCTGTGGCTTGTTAGGGGTTCTTCAAAGTGTGACTTCTAGACCAGGAGCGTCCACAGCACCTGAACTTGTTAGAGCTGCAAATTCTCAGGCTCTTTCTCAGATCCAGTGACTCAGAAACTTGTGAGGAGGCACACCCAGCAGCTTGTCCAAGGATACACAGGAAGTGGTGGTAATGCTGCCTCTTAACACCATTGTTCAGGGTTTCTCATCAGAATCACCTGGAGACATTGCTTTTCCCTAGACCTTGTAACTCAGGATCTCCAGAGCTGGAGCCCCAGAATCTGCATTTTCACAAACTCCCAGGAGACTCCAGAGTTTGCAAATTACCTCCAGAGCTTCCACTGGACTAGAATCACACAGCACATTCCTCTTCCCATGCCGAATTTCCTTCTTTCCTTTGTCCCCAGACTCCCTAGGCAGGGTACAAGCTACTTATGTACAACTAACCAGTTGTAGAGAGAGGCCTAGTTTGGTGCAGGGAAATCAGAAGAACCCAGGTACCCTGCCTTACACCTCTGAGTTCTTAAGCTGTTTCATTAAAAAAAAATTACAAGTCATCCACAGATGTTTATTGTAAGACTTTCAAACACAAGAGAACTTTATAGATTTTTTAAAAGTGAAAGCTGTTTTTCCCGTGACACTTACCCCCAGATCCACACCACCCTCAATTACTGTTAACAGTCTGGTGTGTAGCTTTCCAGACATTTAAAATTCGTATTTAAATATATATATGCACATGCGCACTCAGATGATAATTCAAAACAGAAATGGGACTATATTATTCTTATCATACTGTGGCATGACCCTCTTAACAGGATATTGTGTACATACTTCACTGTGTACGGTGTGTTTTTCAGGGCATACGTATATAGCCTCTTCTTGCTAAAGGATATAGGGTATTCCACTTCCAGAAGTATCTTAATCGAATTACTTAGTCTCCAATTGATGGAGATTTTTGTAGCCTTTATTTTTCATTATTACAAAATGTGGGACCCTAAACATCGTCAATCACCTTGAAGAGGAGATCCTGGGATCCTGCCTTCTGTCCACTTGACAATCCTGTTCTATCCTTTACCAGTCAGACTTTTCTATGCCTAAGAGAAAAACTGACCCAGAATGACAGCTACTTGTTGTCATTTCTGTTTTTTTTTTTTATTTCCCTACCCGCTTCTTGAGGATTAGGGAAGGTAGAAAACTGAAATGAAAATCTTTTCTTTTCTTTTCTTTTTTTTGCCAAGGTGGGATGATTGGCATGAATGCCAATTTGAGCATCAAGATGGACACTCTGGGATGATACCGTCCGTACCATTTTTCGAGGGAGGGGAGCTGTGTTTCCTGATTGAAAGATGTGGCCGTTGGCAAAGACAGGGTAAGTGGGTGACTTTTCCCAGGTTGAGCAGGAATCATGACAGAGACTGGGTTAGTTGCGCTCCATTGCTTGGTGTCCTTTTTCTTTCTTCCTTCCTTCCTTTCTTTCTTTTTCTTTTTTTCTTTCCTTCTTTCTTTCCAGATGAACAACAATTATAATTTCATTTTTATTTCCCAATTTAAATTCTAGTATGAAGCCCCACTTGCCAGAAATTAATCTCATTCTTTTTTTTTAATTTAATTTAATTTTTAGTTTTTTGGCCACACTGTGCAGCATGCAGAATCCTAGTTCCCCGACCAGGGATCGAACCTGTGCCCCCTGCATTGGAAGCGTGGAGCCTTAACCACTGGACTGCCAGGGAAGTCCCAATTTCACTCTTTGTTGATGTTCTGCAGCCTCTTCCTTGAAGCTGATTCTGAAATCTGGAGTCTTTATATAATGGCAAGGTATGGGATGGTGATGGAATTGAATTTACCAATTGAATGTATTACGTTTATTCACTGTCATATGTTGATGGGGGCGTCCATCAAGAGTGAAATCTTCCTGTATGGCTTGCTGTTATTTTCTGAGGTCCCCCCAATCCCATGTGATTTCAGTAGAAAAGCTGCACTGCCACCCCCTCCCCCTCCCCCAGCTCTCTATGACTCAGTCCCCTACTCATCCTTGAGTCATTCGAGAATGGAAATCATGAGCAAAACCTGGCTTTCACCCAGGCAGTGACAGAGCACATCCAGAAAATCAGGGATTCCCCATTCTGCCAGGGAGGCGTGAGTGGAGACAGCTGATTCTCCATGGTCAGGAGGGAGATGTTTCAAAGTTCCAGGCCGCTGGGGTTGGCAGGAGAGCCTGTTGTTTTGGGAAACTGTGCATTGTAACACTTGTGAGAGAACAGAACTGGTCTTTAAGGCAAGAGACATAACAGCTGAAATAGACAATGCAACAGTGGTGAGCTATGACCTCACGTCCCATTGGGCTCATCTTCTTAATTATCCATATGTTAAAAACCCATTTCTCTTCTTTATCAATAATAATAGCGGTTTTTGTTGTTATTGTTGTTGTAAAAACAGCTACTCTGTTTGGGGCACTTAGAATGCTTTATTCCCTCGAATCCTTAGGACAACACTTTCGATGGGCATTGTTGTGATCTTTATTGTAAATTAAGGAAACTGAGGCTCAGAAAGGTTAATAAGCACTTTGTTACACAGTTAAGAGAATATGGCCCCCAGGGCTGGTGAATGATTGTGGTAAGCACAGAATTAACTGTCCCAATGCACATGAACAATCATTACTAAAAAGGGACAAATGCTTCTGGCCTCAAAGCTTGTATTAGTTAACTACTGCTGTGTGACAAATGACCCCAAATATCAGTGGCTGAAAACTACAGACATCTATTATCCCACAGTTTCTGTAGGTCAACCATCTGGGAGCAGCTGAACTGGGCAGTTCAGGCTCAAGGTCTCCAGTGAAGTTGCGGTCAAGTTGCCAGCTGGGCTGCGGTCTCATCTGAAAGCTTGTCTTGGGGAAAACCCATTTCCAAGATCACTCATGTGACTGTTGGCAGGAGGCTTAACCCTCATCAAGTGGGTCCCTCTATAGGGCTGCCCCCAAAATGGCTTCCCCCAGAGCAAGTCATGAGAGAGAGAGAGAAAGAAACAGGGAGAGAGGAACTGCAATCTCTTTTCTTACCTCATCTCAGCAGTGATACACCATCACTCTTGCTGTATGCCACTGGTCACACAGATCCACGCTGGTACAATGTGTGAGGGGACCATAGATGGGTAGGATGCTGGTGGATGTCCTGGAGGCTGGCTGCCACATAAGGATGCATCTCATTACTAGAAAATCTTCGAGGTCTTCATGTAATACAACACGTCTGAGGGCTCAGTATCCTTTGCTTCTCTTTCCTCTCCATCCACCACTTGGACCAAATTCTGTATTAAAAAAAAAAAAAAAGAAAGGGACGCTTCTCATCAAAGTGTGGGGAGATTCAATCTTGATTCTTCACAAGAATATCACGCAACAGACTTCCTTCCTGTCAACTCAGTGTGCTCAGCAAATGAGCAGTTTACACTATCCTTTCCCTTACCCTCTTGAATCCAGGATGCTGGGTATTCCAGCCCTGCCTCCACCACTCTGCCCCCCATCTCAAAACCAACTCTCCACCCTGCTTGACCTCCCTGTCCCAGAGACTGAACCATGCAGACTATAAGACTATAAGACCTGCATTCCCTTGACACTGGATTTCAATTGGGTTTGCCCAACAGGAAGCACCAGCAGAAGATCAGAGGATGGAGAGAGAGGGGTTGCGGTGTCAGTGCCTCTATTCCCTCTCTGCTTCTGCATCATCATTCTGAGAATGGTTGTGGCCCTCCATGTCTACACCTCCTATTGGGCAGCCCCACCCCCCTGGCTCCAACTCTCACTGGACCCTGAGACCTTCATTTTCCTCCACTGCCCCTTCCGTTCCAGGGTTGTTAACAACTTCCTGCTGTTGGAAATCCCTGAGTCCTTTACCATCCCCTTCTGGTTCTTTTTATCAGGCTCACACCTCTGTAAATAACCCCTTTAGAAATGTCTCTGAGTGTAACCATCTGAATGGAATTCTTTTTTCTGCTGGGAACCAGGCTCATAGAGAATGAAATGGCCTCTGACTTCCACACCTTTATTTCCTCACATTTCGAGACAATCCTTTAACTATGTGCCATTGTAGAGAAGGGCATAGGACTTATTTTAGGAGACACGGGACTTGAGAATCCTTGAGCCATACTAGGGAGTATAAATACATTGGATTTATATGGCCATGACCATGACTACTGCATCACTCTGCTAGTGTCATCAAGAATTTTATGGACGTTTAATATAGAATGCATGCGTGTGGGCTTTCAAAGGATTCCCAGCAGATGATTACTTAAGGCCCTGAGATTTGAGGAGCCTGAGGCAGTTCTTCCTCACCCCCAAAATACTACCATCCTACCAAAACTGATCACAGTTTGCTATCTGGGTCATAGAACACTGTGTATGGCCTCCTCTTTATTATACTTTTTAAAATAAGAGTCTTTATTAGTTTTTCTTTCTGGGGAAGGATAGTTAAATAAATCCAGATTTTAAAACTTCTTTTCCCCACTTTGATGAATCCTCGCTCTGGAGCCCAACTCCATCTGCACCAAGAAACATCACAGCTGAAGACCCCTATAGGATGGTTTCCACTCCTGGTGGGTCCCACGTATACAACCTGGTTGGTCCAGGATGGGGGCTGAGGGCTGGCTTGTCCCTGATTCTGTGACTGCCTTCATTTCTACCATGTCCATAACACCCTGCATCCTTACAGATAACTGACTTCCCGAGTCCTGACCGATTCTTAGGATCCCTATTTCCTTGCTGAGTGACTCCATTCATTTATGTATTTGTTCATTTATGTATGTATTCAACAACTACTTATGGACTCTGGTGGTTCTAAGCACTGGAGAAGTAACAGTAGACAAAATGGACATTATAGAGACACTAAGTATAAGTAACTTATGTAGCATGTTTGAAAGGGATGAATAAAGCAGGGTGTAATGGAGTGGGAGGTATGGATGAGGTTGGGATTTTCAACGGGATGGTCAGAATAGGCTTCCGTGAGGTGACATTTGAGCAATCAGTTGGGAGTGAGGGGACGTCCCAGCCTGCTCTCCTGGGGAAGAGTGATCCAGGCAGAAGGGCAGCTTGTGCAAAGGCCCTGAGGTGGCAACCATAGGTTAGAGGAACAGCAAAGAGGACTGTGTGTCTGGAGGGGAGGGAGGGGAGGGAGGGAAGGAGAGGTGTAGGAGATGAAATCAGAGAACCACAGGTGGAGGGTGAGGAATGATGGAGCCTCTCGGTCATCGTCAAAAAATTGGTTTTTATACTCTTTAGTCTAATGACAAAGAAGATTCAGTGAAACACTTCCAGAAGCCCTCTCTGTACATTTATGGAAGTGCTGAACACAGAAAGGGGCTAAAGCATCTTTCCACTTTGGGGAGAAGAGCTGAAATCATTATGCAGATAAAGCAAATAGGAAGTCTCAGCTGGTCCATGTACGAATGCACACATGTGAGCGTGCGTGCACGCACACACACACACACACACACACAGCATACTCTCCTAGAAACAAGAGTGTTATAAATAGAGAAATGGCGACGGTGGCAGCCTGGAGCCTTGGGCTGATGTCGGGGGAAGCCGCAGCACTAATGCTAATGAATTCTGATGATTTGGAGCAGTCATTAAACTAATAAACCCATCTGCAAATTAGCACAGCGGCTGCAGCCAGCGAACATTTAATCAAGCCGCCTTCATTATTTTAGACACGGCACACTTGGCGGAAGTGACTGTAGGAGACATGATCGGGGACCTTCATCTGATGATTTTATCACTTGCCTGCCAGAGCGTGAAGGAGTCGGTGTGATGAAGTTACTCTGTTGGTTTTTTCCCTGCCAGAAGGGAGTGCCTGGGAAGGCCAAGCCTTCTTTTCCTCTCTAATTACACGATGCTCTTCTTTTCACAAACACCTTGTGATGCATTCGTTATTTACTATTTTGAGCTTACTTCTTAAGTTTTGTTATTTGACCCCCATCTTCTAAAGGAGGGTCTTTGCTTTGGTTCCTCCCGTTTTCTCCCCACCTCTCTCTTCTCCCCAAACTTGATTCCTGCCCCCAACCTCCCCCGCCTTTTCTCAGTAACTCAGTCCTTGAAAACCTCAGGTCAGGCAATTCCCAGCATGAGCAGGGAGGATGGTGGGGTCCCAACAGGGTCCTGATTCCTCTCTTGAAACGTCCAGCCAAATCCCTGTTCGTCACCTGTCCCCTCGTCCCCTGAAATGCCACCCTTGCTGACCAGTTCGCATTATCATCTGTGATCTAATTAGCTTAGGGTCCAGGATTTCCTGGGACTTTCCCAGTTTGAGCAATGGAAGTCCCACATCCAGGGAAAGCCCTTAGGCCCTGGCAAACTTGGACAATTGGTCTTCACGTCAGAGAGTCACCACCATTTCTGTCTCATATTGGGCTTGTGCTTCCCAGGTGTAATTTGGCTTCATGTGTAATTTTTCTTATTGATAAAGGCTGAAATGTTAACAGTTCCTAATAAGTCTCTTTCTCTCCCTCTCCCCCTCCCACTCTCTCTGGCTCTGTTTCTCTCCTTCTCTCTCAATCTCTGTGTGTGTGTGTGTCTCTCTCTTTCTCTGTCTCTGTCTCTATCTCTGTCTCTCTCTCTCCCACACACACACTAGCCTCTAACCCACTGTATGTTAAAGTAGGTGGACTTTTATGTATAGCTGATTCACTTTGTTATAAAGCAGAAACTAACACACCATTGTTAAACAATTATACTCCAATAAAGATGTGAAAAAAAAAAAAAGTAGGTGGACTTTGGCTAGAGATTATGGTTAGATTTATTCAGTTTTTTAACTGAAGTATAGTTGATTTACAATATGGTGTTCGTTTCAGGTGTACAGCAAAATGATTCAGTTATATACATATTTCTAAAGATTCTTTTCCATTATAGGTTATTACAAGATACTGAATAGAGTTCCCTGTGCTATACAGTAAATCTTCGTTGTTTATCTATTTTACATATAGTGGTGTGTATCTGTTAAGCCCATACTCCTAGCTTATCCCTCCCCCTGCTTCCTCTTTGGTAACCACGAGTCTGTTTTCTATGTCTGAGTCTGTTTCTGTTTTGTATATAGATTTATTTGTATTATTTTTTAGATTCCACATATAAGTGAGATCGAGATTTATTCAGTTTTGCAAACTTATGGTGACCAAAGGGGAAAGGAGAGGGAGGGATAAATTAGAAGGCTGGGATTAACGTATACACACTACTCTATATAAAGTAGATAGCCAACAAGGACCTACTGTACAGCACTGGGAACTATACTCAATATTTTGTAATAACCTATGAGGAAAAAGAATCTGGAAAAGAATGGCTATATATACATACACATATAACTGAATTACTGTGTTGTACACCTGAAACTAACACAACATTGTGAATCAACTATACTTCAATATAAAATAAAAATCTACAAAAGGACAAAGTGAAAAAAAATCAGAAAAAGAATAGCTATATATACATATACGTATAACTGAATCACTGTGTTGTACACCTGAAACTAACACAACATTGTGAACCAACTATACTTCAATAAAAGAAATCGAAAGAAAAAAATTTATTCAGTTTTGAATCCTCTGAAAGTTTGCGTGAGATGTGTGTGTGTGTGTGTGTGTGTGTGTGTGTGAGAGAGAGAGAGAGAGAGAGAGAGAGAGAGAGATGGGGGAAGGGAAAGGGAAAGATATTGCATATTTTTTTTCTAAGAAGAGGTTCAAACATTCATCAGGTTCTCAAAGGGGTTTGTAACCTAGAAAGGTTAAGAACTGTGGCTCTGGGCCATCCTGAAGTAAGGATGGGGGTGAAAGAAAACACAGTTAGAAACAGAATCTCAGCCTCCCTGTCTTGTCTTTCCTTCTTCGCTTCCCTCTCCTCTCTTTTCTTTCTCTCTCCTTCTCACTTTTGTTCTCTTTTTCTCTTTTCCTCTTCTCTCTCCCTCTCATCTCCTCCCTTACCCTGTCTTCCTCTCTCTGCTTCTCTCTGTATCTGTTTCTCTCATCAAGAGGGTTAAATGAGAGAATGTGCAACGCCTGGCTTCTGATAATATTCAATCAAATGTTTTGTTATGTCTGTTACCATGCCTGGTCAATTCCATAAACACGGTTGCATACAACACCCTGATTTTAAAAAGATTCAAATTGCCTTTCCTGAGTGCATGGGTGGAAGGAAGGATGGGTTCCCAGCTGGCAGGTGCTGACGTGCCCTCGTTCAGATACAGACAGGGCGCATAGGGAGCTTGAACGTCACGTTCAGGGTGCCCCGGGGGTCGTCCTCGGTGGTCCCTGGCCTCATTCCCAGGCCTGCCCGGCACCAAACGCTTCCTTCTTTGGCCCTAGCCTAGATGGCTTGAGGGGAGCTGCTGAACTTCGGTTTTTCCTTATTACAAAAAGATGGATAATCCCTGTGTTTTCTTCCTAATGGGAGGATTTGGGATGGAATGAACAAACATACTGGGGAGCACTCGCTAGAGGCAAAGAACATGGTGAAGGGTCTGGTCATCGCTGTGCTTACCCTCAGGTATTTCCTTTCCTCTGCCTTGAATAGAAATGGAAAGTGTGTGTGTGTGTGTGTGTGTGTGTGTGTGTGTGTTTCCTTCTGCTGAACCATCTCCCCATACTTCTCAGAGGCAGTGGTCCTATGGAGGCATAAGAGGTATAGTGGAAGAGGGAACATTCATCCTACAAAAAAAGAATTCAAAGCTAATCGCTGTTCTTACCTTTGCAAACACTTCTGTCAGGTTGGAGGCTCAGGGAATCAGGGCACGAAGCTGCAGAGACTGAGCAGAAGAGGAATTAAGTAAATAAACACACCATTTGAAGATGATGAAGTGGTTGACAGGAACCTTGCTGTGGGGGGGTTAATTGATCAATATTTGCTGAATTCTTGTATTAGATGCCATCCTGAGTCTTTAGAAGATGTCGTTCTCGCTGCAGAGATAATGGAAAAGGTCTTTAGAAAGCCAAGCCTCCTGTCCAGACATGTGGCAGTTTATTCCTTTTCTGAAACGATAATGCCAGTTACTATTGATTGAGATTTCAATGGGTGCCAGGCATGCCATGTGCATTACTTCATTGAATTCCCATGTTGGTGTCCACAAGGAAACTGAGACTCAGAGAGGCTAAGTGACTTACCTGCTGGAGCTCAGCTTTCTGTGCCTTTCTTCACCTGAGTATCAGTCAGGATGGGCTGAGACTCAGTATCACCACACTGCGATCTCTAATGTGCACACAAATCCCCTGAGGTATCTTGTCAAAATGCAGTTCTGGGGCTTCCATGGTGGCGCAGTGGTTGAGAGTCCGCCTGCCGATGCAGGGGACGTGGGTTCATGCCCCGGTCCGGGAAGATCCCACATGCCATGGAGCGGCTGGGCCCGTGAGCCGTGGCCACTGAGCCTGCGTGTCCGGAGCCTGTGCTCCGCAACGGGAGAGGCCACAACGGTGAGAGGCCTGCGTACCGCAAAAAAAAAAAAAAAAAAAAAAAAAAAATTGCAGTTCTGCATCTGTAGCTCTATTTCTGTTTTGTAGATAAGTTTATTTGTACCCTTCTTTTTAGATTCCACATATGAGCGATATCATATGATATTTGTCTGACTTACTTCACTCAGTATGAAAATAAATTTATGGTTACCAGGGGGTAAAGGGCAGGGGAGGGATAAATTGGAAGATTGGGATGGACATATAAACACTACTATCTATAAAACAGATAAATAGTAAGGACCTACTGTCTAGCACAGGGAACTCTACTCAATACTCTGTCACGGCCTCTACAGGAAAAAAAATCTAAAAAAGAGTGGATGTATGTATATGTATAACTGATTCACTTTGCTGTACAGCAGAAACTAACACACATCATAAATCAACTATACTCAAAGAAAAAAATGAAAGACACATTGATTAGAATAGCCAAAAAAATGCAGATTCTGGTTTAGTAGACCTAAAAATCTGCATCTCTAACAAGCTCCCAGGTGAGGCAGATGCAGGTGATCTGCAGGTCACCCTTTGAGTAAGAAGGGACTAGGTTATGCCGCAGTAACAAACATCCCGCAAATCCCAGCGGGTAAAAGTAACAAGGACTCCTTTCTTGTTCATCGCAAGTTGAGTGAAGGGCTCCACCCCATGTCATCCTCACTTTAAGAACAAGGATAATGGAAGAGCTATCATTTGGAATAGTGACACTCACAACAGCAGGAGAAAAAGATCTCTGGGGAGGTCTCACAGCAGCAATTAAATGCTCCAGTGAGGAAGTGATGCATGTCACTTCTGTTCGAAGTTCATTGGCTAAAATTAGTCACACCATCCCACCTAATCACAAGGAGGACACGGATTGCCTGCAAATTTAGGAAAGATGGGAGGCAGGAATGTTTGGTAAGTGTCAGTAAAACTATCACGACCTGCCTACAAAACCATCCATCAAAGGCTTAACCAGCACTTCTTAAAGCAACTAACAACAAGTGAGGTACTATGGGTGGTACTTAACAGTACTTTGCTCCCTTTCACGTGAACTCTGGTTACTTCAGCAATAAAAAAGGAAAATATGCAAACAACAGTTCATGCACGGACACACACAAAAAGCACATCAAAAGTTTTGCAACCTTAAAATATGCAGTAATTACAAACGAGCTTTTGGACTTATGCAAAATTTGAATTGCACAAGACTTTCCAAAATAAAACTATTGCATAAGCTGGGAGTGTCCTTGTGTTATAAATGGAGAATATTCTGTATGCAGAGTTTTGAATACTGCTCTTCTTTTCTTATCATTTTGTGCGCACAGTTGTCTGTACCTTGGATTTTACAGACTATATCATTTTCTCAGGCTACAATATTCTATCGATACAATATATTTAACCAATCATTTCTGTTGAATATTTAGTTTGGTTTCAACTTTTAGTTTTTGCTATTATTTTCAACAGTACAGTGACTAAGCAGGTAGGAAATATTTCTGCACGTTCATATTTATTTCTTTGTAACAGATGCCTAGAAGTGGAATTACTCAGCCACAGAATATCAATACTGTTAAGGGTTTTGACGTACAGTGTCAAAATACTATCATAAAGCTATGCCAGTTCGGAATCCCATCAGCTTTATTTGAATGTCCATTTCATCAGAGCTTCACAAGAATGGGAAATAGGTTTTAATTGTAAATTTGAGAGTAAAATATATGATTGCAATTATAGCTTGCGTTTCTTTGGTAACTAGTGTGTGGGAATTTTTTAAAAATATTCATTAGTGAATTTTTCCTTCCCTATCATTTATTAGTCCACGTCCCTGTTCCATTTTATTTTCCTTTTGAGCTTTAGAGCTTTGCTTATTCTATGATGACTTTATGTAAAGGAGTGCTTAATCCTTTGTTTAACATGTACGTAGCTAGAGTTCTTTTCAATGTGTCTCTTGTCTTGTAGTTGTCATTTTAAAAAGACATTGTGGGATTGTGGGAGATCTGAATTGGTGGGAACTTTATGGGAGCAATTTGACAAAATGTAGCTAACAATTTGAAATTTTAATACTGCTTCATGAAACAATTCCACTTCTAGGAATTTTTCTTAAGGAAATCCACATGAATGTGGAAAAATACTTAGGTATTAGGTTATTCCTTGCAGTGTTGCAAATGATAGCAAAAAGAGGTCTTTATTTTAGTTAATGAGACTTACCCTGTCTGTGCTCCTCTATGTTTCTTTTTTATTGTTTTGGTAAATATTAAGTCTCAGCTGCTGCACTAAGAGAGACAAAGATGTCATTTTAATATTCGTCGAGGGTTTTTTTTCCCCTAACTAAAAATTGTGTGTGGGTGGTTGAGCAAATAGATAGACAGACAGGTGAACAGATAGATGATAGAGGATGGACAGAAAGACAGATGATGATGATAATAGATAGATGATGGGTAGATAGATGGATATGGGTGGAAAGACAATAGATAGGTAGTAGATGATGATGATAGATTATGGGTAGATTATAGATAGATAATAGATAAATAGATGATAGATGATAGATTGATTATGGATAGATAGATGATAGACAAATAGATAGATGGTAGAGAGATAGATAATAGATAGACAGAAAGGCAGATAGATACAGAATAGATCCGTCTCTTTGACCAACCAGTTCTCCGCATTAAATGCGTATCAGCATCGCACAAAAAGCTCTAGTCACTTGATCACATCTGGGCTCCTCCCCCAGAGGGGATGATTCAGTTGAGCTGGGTGGGGCCCCGCAGTGGAGGAAACAGCATGAGTGGTGCTCTTGGGAACAGAAGCCAAGAATCAGAGAGAATGAACAAGGGGCAGCTGAGTCCCCACCGAGGTGGAAAGCTAGACAGTAAATGAGCAAGTTCCTGCCTAACTTAGAATAGAGCCCTCACTCCTCAGCCTGGCCCTGGGCTCTTTCCCCACGCTGCCCTGGAGCATGGCTCAGAGCTCACCTGGTCCCGAGCTGCCCAGCCTCAGTCCTCCCAGCTCTGCTTCTGACTCCCCAACACGCCAGGCCTTTGTCCTCACTGTTCCCTCTGCCAGGATGCTCTTACCTAAGACACGGCTGTCTCTCTCCATTGAACACTCAGGTCAAAAGTCACGTCCTCAGAGCCATGCTCCCTGACTCCTCTATTCCAAAGAGCCACCCCGGCCCCCTATAACCAGATGGCTGTAACTTTGGGTTCTGTCCTGCATCTTCCCCCCATGGCTCACCAGGGTTCCCCCTCACCTCCTCACCCCTGCTGTGGGTTGTCAGTAATTCAGGTTCAGGTCCTTCTAGTTCATCTCGGGATGAGACCATGGAGGTGGTGACATCACCTTCCGAGCACGGTTTCCCGTTCCTCTTAACCTGTCTCCTATGTGTCATGATGCCGGAAGGTGACGTCTCACTCTGCCTTGAGTTGTACTAGCAAACATCCCTTCTAGTCCCCCAACCCTAGTATATGACAAACTAGAGTGGGGACAGGGAACATACTGGCCCTACACACAAATTGTTACCCTGGTGCGTTGAAAACCCAGAGAGAGCTTTTGTTCCTTGCCATAACAAGAAGGCAGCATATGTGATAGATGTTAACTACCCTTATTCTGGTGATCATTTCACAATATACATGAATATTGTATATTGAATCATTAGGCTGTATACCTGAAACGAATAGAATGTTATATGTCAATTATATCTCAATTAAAAAAATAGAAAGTAGGTGTTAAACCTTAAATAAAGGTACACTTTACTTAAAGAAAAAAAAAAAAGATAGTAGCATAAATTTAATGAGGACCTACCATGTTCCAGGTATTGAGATGGGCATGAAGGTTGAGACCCTCTCCCTCTGGTCAAGGATCCCTCCAGCTCCAGGTCACTGCAGTCCCCACTGCTCCCTAGTGTTACCCTTAGCTTGCCTCACTCATTTCTTACTCCCATGATCCCTGTGAGCATTTGAGATTCTAATCTCTCTTGTTGAAATTGTTAAGGAGTTTGGAGTAGGTTTGAAGCTGCGGAGTGGCAGAATCCATCTTGTTATTTATGGGGGAGACAGATCTATCCATGTAATCCCAGTGGAGCTACATGAGAGGTATTTCTTCACTTGCGAACTATTAGGTGAGCATCTTGGATGTGCCTGAATGGGCGCTGTTCTGGACACTCTGATGAGGGTGAGGCAGTTTGCCCTGGGAAGGTACCAGAGCCTCCCTTTACTCACTCTGAGGATTCAGATGGGCTTCCTGATGGAAGGTGGTGACTGAGTAAGAGCTAAACAATCTGCCAGGGGTAAAAGGTTCCAGGCAGAAGAAATAGGAATACAAAGCTCAGGCCTTGAAGGCTGCAGTAAGGAGTTTGGCCTTTATCTTAAAGGCCATGAGAATCTGTTGAAGCATTTGAAAGAAGAAAACATTGGATTTTTTTCCAATTTGAAAAAGAACTCTCTAGTGCACACATATGTTCATCAAAAGATAATGACATGAACTGTTCAGAGCAGTGATATTTATAAGAGCTCCAAACTGAAAACTACCTAAATGCCATTAGCAGTAGAACGGAGAAATATTTGTGGCATATTCACACAACGAATCCCATGCAGCATTTAAAAAGAATGATCGGGGCTTCCCTGGTGGCGCAGTGGATGAGAGTCCACCTGCCGATGCAGGGGACACGGGTTCATGCCCCGATCCGGGAAGATCCCACATGCCACGGAGTGGCTGGGCCCTTGAGCCATGGCCGCTGAGCCTGCGTGTCCGGAGCCTGTGCTCCGCAACGGGAGAGGCCACAACAGTGAGAGGCCCGCGTACCGCAAAAAAAAAAAAAAAAAAAAAAAAAGAATGATCTACTGATGTACAAGTATCCATAATAACATGAAGATGCTCACAAAAATAATACTGAGTGCAAGACGCAGACATAGAAGCATGCATACCTTAAAATTCCTATCACGTAAAACAGATAGCTAGTGGGAAGCAGCCGCATAGCTCAGGGAGATCAGCTCGGTGCTTTGTGACCACCTAGAGGGGTGGGATAGGGAGGGTGGGAGGGAGGGAGACGTAAGAGGGAAGAGATATGGGGACGTATGTATATGTATAACTGATTCACTTTGTTTTAAAGCAGAAACTGACACACCATTGTGAAGCAATTATACTCTAATAAAGATGTTAAAAAAAAAAAAAAAGAAAAGCAATCTGGGCCCAATGTCTAAAGCAGCAGATTGGAAGAATGGTGGTGTCCTTTCCTCTTACAAGGAAGGAAGGGAGGGAGGGAAGGAAAGAAAGAGAGAGAGAAAGAAAATTATCCCTGTTCTCTGTTATTGTAAACTTTACTCAAACTAAAAATGCTTTGTGGATAATACAATTTTAAAAGTAAAAAAAAAATTCCTTTCAGATAAAGAATAGAAATAACCAAAACAAATTTATGGTCTTGAAGTCCAGATACAAGTTGCCCTGGAAGAGAGCGGGGCCCAAAGGGTTGATGACGTGATTTCTGTTATTTCTCATTGGCACTGGGCTACGTGACGTGTCCAGTTTGTGACAATTCATCCAGCTGAACATTTAGAACCTGTGTCCTATTCTGCTTGTATACGACACTAATAAAATCCTCCACATTCAGCACCATATTAGAGATGATGGTGGCTGGCCTGGGGCAAATGTTATCAAGCTTAAAATGAATAGAGTTAGGAGATGCTCAGTAAGAGATAAAACCTATAAGGCTTGGATCTTCAGAGGCAAAAGAGGGAAAGCTTTGAGGGCAGGAGAAACATCGCTAGACCAAACCCAAGAGCAGGCAGTTTCCAGGCACCGTTCAGAGGAAAAAGGAGAATCTTTCATCCCAACCCTGTTGGAGTGGAGTGGAAATGGCAGCAAACCCCACACGGAGTTAGGGTTTCAAAGGAACTAAAAGGACAAGGGAAGGCGAGATTTGCTGATGAAACATTTATTCACCTAAAAAAGTAACCCATAATTAAAAGACATGTGTAATAGGAATGCATCTGGGCCATGGAAAGTCGTCCCCCATAAATTTCCTCGAAAGAGTTCTAATGCATCCCTCCCCTCCTCCGGGTACCATCTGCTTTGAAATGCTCCCTGCTTCCTCCTCTCCCTTCCAACCCCGCCGATATCTTTATCAAATTCTTGTTGAAACCTGGAAAGGGAAAAATATTTCCAGCAGTGAAAGCTTTAACTTGTCGCCTCATGTTCTTCTCGGATTTCTAAAGCACGGAGGCCCGGAGAGTATGTTTCCAATATCCTCTCTCTGCGTGCCTTGTGCTCGCTTCTACACCAAGGAGGCTCTGACCCTGGTGTCTCTAGAGGGAGAGGGGTTTGGAGCTGGGGTCAGGCTTGTCAGAAAGGAAGAGGCCATCCCGCCTTGAGCAGCCCGCCTCCCCCCCCCTTCATTTAATACATTTAACCTGGAAGAGGCACTGCTCCAGCCGAGATTAGATTACGAGGTTGGTGAAGGTGGCCTAATAAATGGCAAATGGCGGCATGTGGGGCTGAGCTAATCTCTGTTGACACGCATCTAATGCGAGGCCCATGTTGAAGGCAGCGGGTCCCGTCTGCAGCCCGACTTTGCCTTGATGACCGAAGGGGGAGGTGAGGCCCAGGGAAAGCCACTGGGATGCCTGTCTCTTTCAATCGTCTAGTGCCGGGAGTGTGCACGTCATTATTTAAAGGTCTCCTGGTACCAGCTAAATGTCCCTGCCTCCTGTGGGCCATGAGGTCGATTTCATCTTCTCAGAGCAAGCTTTGGAGGATTGCATGTCTCTCAAATGTTTTCATGTTCTCCTTGCTGGAAGTGTGAGAATGCTATCATGCATTCATTCAACAAACCTGGTTGGATTCCGTCTCCGTGCAGGACCCTTGCATGAATGCATCAGGACCTGATTTTTAATTCTCCGTGATGATCACATAGATAAGGGTGCATATCCAGTTCTACCACCTTCTCACTGGACAGATCAAAACTCCCTGAGCCTCAGTTCCCTCATCTGGTGCTTGTCTGGTCCCTTACTCCAGGGCCCAGAACATAATAGTTATTTAACAGCTATTTATAGAATGAGAGCATCTGTAGAATAAAGATCGCTAACTAGACATACACACAACAGAATTGCATGAAACGAGCCATTTATCCAAATGCCATGCTATACGCTATATATTGTGGCAAAAATTTTATAATCCCTGCTCTCCCCTTGTTCCCATCCCACTAGCTTAAATGTAAGATTCACAAGGGCAGGGACTGTTGCCTTTGTTCACCTGATATATCTCAAACACCTGGATTAGTGCCTGGATCAACGTTAGGAGCATAATAAAGATTGGATAAATTTTGATCAAATACTGAATTGAATGAACGAGTGAATGAATAAATGTGAATGTCCTGTGGACCAACCTTCCTGAAAAATGTGGAAGGCAGACCATTGAACTATTTAATAGTTCTGCTTATCATTTCATTTTCCCCTCTCCTTTTCAATAAGATCAAATTCTACTACTTTTAAAATATTCATTGATCCATTGCACATCAAGTGTTGTGTACTTAGGCTCTGTATACAGGCAATCTGAGCTTGGATTCCAGCTCCATCAGTTGCTGGTTCAGTAACCTTGGGTAGGATATTTAATTTATTGGGGTCTCCATTTGCTCATTTGTAAAATGGAGAAAATAACAGCACCTAACTAATAGGGTTATTATGAGGTTCAAATGAATTCATATATATCACGAGCTGAAAGTAGTACCTATAGCAGAATCGTAGCTCATTATTCATGAGTATTGAATAATGTTGATATTTTAAAAATAAACCTAGTTGAGAGAAGAGGAAACAATAATAATATTAGAAAAGAGAAAGGGAGAAATAGAGAAAGGAGGGCTTTAAAAAAAAATCACTTTATTGATGGGACCTGCCTGGCATTCCAGTGGTTAGGACTCCACACTTACACTGCAGGGGGCATGGGTTCGATAACTGGCTGGAGAACTGGGATCCTGCTTGCCGCCTGGCATGGCCAAAAAAATAAATAATTAAATTAAATTAAATTAAAATCACTTTATTGAGGTATGATTAATATTCAAAAAGCTGTAAATACATACTGTGTACAACTTAATGGCTTTGGAGATAAGTATATACCCATGAAACCATCACAACAGTCTATGCCATAAACATATCCCTCATCTCCAAAACTTTCCTTCATCTCTATTTATTATTTTTTGTGTGTGTGATAAGAACACAACATAAGATCTACCCTCTTAGCAAATTTTTAAGCATACAATACGGTATTTTTAAGTATAGGCACTGTATGTATAGAATTTATTCAACTTGCAAAACTGAAACTTTGTATCCTTTGACCAACATCTCCCCTTTATCCCCTCCCCCCAGCCCCTAGCAAGCACCATTCCACTTTTTATGCTTCTATGAGTTTGACTATTTTATTTTATTTATTTATTTATTTTTTTAATTTATTTTTTTTTTTTTGCGGTACGCGGGCCTCTCACTGTTGTGGCCTCTCCCGTTGCGGGGTACAGGCTCCGGACGCGCAGGCTCAGCGGCCATGGCTCACGGGCCCAGCCACTCTGCGGCATGTGGGATCTTCCCGGACAGGGGCACGAACCCGTGTCGCCTGCATTGGCAGGCGGTCTCTCAACCACTGCGCCACCAAGGAAGCCCGAGTTTGACTATTTTAGATTCCTGATGTAAGTGGTACCATGTAGTATTTTTTCCGTCTGTGTCTGACTTAGTTCACTTAGCTTAATGTCCTTGAGATTCATCCATGTTGTCCAAATGGCAGTATTTCCTTCTTTTTTAAGGCTGAATAATATCTATAATATTTGTAACTACTGCATATTCGGTTTGTAAATACCACATATTCTTCATCCATTCATCCACCAATGGACATTTGTGTTGCTTCCATGTCTTAGCTATTGTGAATAACGCTACAATAAGCATGGCAATGCAGATATGTCTTCAAGATCCTGATTTCAATTTCTTTGGTTATACACCCAGAAGTGAGATTGCTGGATTCTATGGTAGTTCTACTTCTAATTTTTTGAGGAACCTCCATACTGTTTTCCTTAATGGCTGTGTCAATTTACATTCCCACCAACCGTGCATAAGGGTTTCCTTTTCTCCACATCCTTACCCGCAATTGTTATCTTTTTAAAAAAATAATGGCCATCTTAACAGGTGTGAGATGATATCAAGTTTTCGATTTGCATTTCTCTGATGATTAGTGATGTTGAATACCATTTCCTGTACCTACTGGTCATTTGTATGTTTTTGTTTTGGAGAAATGTCTATTCAGTCCCTCTGCCCATTTTAAAATCTAGTTGTGTTTTTGCTATTGAGTTATAAGAGTTGCTTATATATTCTGGACATTCATTCTATCAGATATATGGTTTACATGAGGACTATTTTAAAACTAAAGACTATACTAGATAAACATCCACACATATATACATATAAAGATATATGTAATGTATATATAATTTATATCTCAACAAAATGATTAATATTCTGGGGAGTATAATATTGACTGAATTAACTGAAGACTAGAATAAAACAAGGGACATGGAGAACAATATTCAAAAATGTTGAATATTGATGTTGAAAAATTCAGGAGCCATTATTTTAATAATCAACTTTTAACAAGGAAGAAAATGATCAGTCCCATGCCATGTAATTTGTTCCTGAACATAGGCAGAAGTGAATCACTTCTTACTTCATTCTTTGAAGCCATCATAACCCTGGTAACAGCAATGCATGACAAAAATGGCACAAAAAACAAAGCTACAGACTAATCTCATCTAGAATCATTAATGCCAAAATCCTCACTAATTAATTTAAATAGTATAATAAAAGAATCAACTGCCATGTCCAAGGAGGGCTTATGCTAGGAATAAATATAAAACAGCTTATCTAACAGTCAAGGTAGGAATATATAATAATCTCAATAGGGTCATAAAAGGCATTTGAAAAAATAATTAGCATTCATTCACCAAAAATTCTTTCAGAAAACTTGAAACAGAAGGATAGCTGGGTTTTTTTTTAAACATTCTAATGATTACCTATCTCAAAACCACATCCAGAATGAAGTTTAATAGTGACTTACTACAAGTATTTTTGTTGGAATCAAAATAAGACAATGGTGTTCACTATCACAGTTGACATTTAATAATTTTCCTGAAAGGTTTAGGTCATGTTAAGAACTCATAAAACAGAAATAAATAAGTAGATAACTAGACTCAGAAAGGAGAAATATGGCATTTGCAGATGATATAGTATTCTACATTGAAAACACAAAGGAAACCATTGAAAAATGTCAAAACCCAATAAAGAGTTCAGTTATGTTGCCAGATACCAGCTAAAACATTCACAAATCAATAGCTTCTTAAACAGCAACAAAGAGCAGTTAGAAAAATAAAAGGGATTCAGCCCAAATAGCAACAATTTTCGTAAAATGCCTAGGAAAAGAAACTTATATAAAATGTATAATACCAGGGAAGCCCTGCACCATTTTTTTAGATTCCACATATAAGTGCTATCATATGATAATTGCCCTTCTCTGTTTGACTTACTTCACTCAGTATGACAATCTTGAGGTCCATCCATGTTGTTGCAAATGGCATTCTTTCATTCTTTTTTATGGCCGAGTAATAGTCCATTGTATATATGTACCACATCTTCTTTATCCATTCCTCTGTTGATGGATATCTAGGTTGCTTCCATGTCCTGGCTATTGTAAACAGTGCTGCAATGAACATTGGGATACATGTATCTTTTCAAATTATGGTTTTCTCTGGGTATATGCCCTGGAGTGGGATTGCTGGATCATATGGTAGCTCTATTTTTATTCAAGATGCCGGAGAGCTGCCTTTCAAATTAATTTGATGCCAGCGTTTTCTACACCACTAGCGCTGGCAGAAGAAAGAAGGTGATGTCTCCTTACCCTAGCTCTTGGTTACTTGTATTTTCTCCTGACCCAAGGAGTCAATATCTTTTAGTCATGAATGGAGGAAATAAAAGATAGCCTAGCTGAACTTGTGGCATTGCTTTATGCAAGGGGCTCTCCCCAAAAATTCCTTTAGAAGGAAAACTTTGGGTCCCTAGTACTATGAAGGGAGCTTCCATATGGTCTGCTAAAGCCATTCACAGAGCAGCATACCTTAGAACAGGGAACAATGTTTTGGCCACCAATTAGTCTATATACCTTTTTTTTTTTTTTTTTTTGTCTCAGAAAAACAGAGAGAGAGACCCATCCAGGGATACCAAAGAATTTCTGGAAAGAAGAAAGGAAAAACCACTCCAGTGAAGGATTTCATGGTTTTCTTGCCTTCCAAAAAAATGCCTCTCTGAGCTGGACATTTCCATTCAGTAGCTTTATTAGTGTTTCTCTCCTTTAAGAAATGCTCTAGAGGACTGGATTTCAGGCAGCGAAAAACCCAAGTTCCCAAAATTAGCTTGAGGTCTTAGTGCAGAGGGGTGGGAAAAAATAGATCAAGTGAAGTAACAAAGAGCTCTCCAGGACGCAGAGGCCAGTTCTGACTCACTGTCCAGGCCAAAGTAAACGTGAAACCCAATGCTCAGAAAAACCTAAATGCCTGGTCATTTCTCAGAGAGAAAAATGCAACTGATCTGGGAAAAGATAGCAGTCGTATTCCAGGGGGAACTTACACATTCAAGGATCATTTACTGAGCGCCTGTTATGTGTTAGATGTTGTCTGTCTTGACTCTTCACAATCACCCAGGGAGGCACCATCTATTTTCCTCATTTGACAGATGCAACCCAGAAGTCAGATTGCCCCATATGGTTTCCCTGTTTTAACTGATGCCAATAGAGCTTCAGAACATAGCCACTCACAACAGAAGCATTAGTGAGCTGCATAGGTTTTACTGAAGATTCTGCAGGCCAAAAGGAGGAGGGTGTTTACATCATGCACTCATGAAAAACTACCTAAAACTTCCCATCAGCCAAGTCCTCTCTCTGACGTTGGCCCCTCCCTGCCCTACCATCAATGGAAGGTCTTCTTCATTTTCATCATCCATGGGATTCCTAGATTCTTTTTCTTTAACCTCCAGATCAGCCTTCCTCCCCCTGTAGTCCTGTGAAGTTAAGCATCAGTTATGATCCCAGAAAATAAAGGTTGTGATATGAAGATCCAAGAGCATTGATTCATCAAGAACACAAGATTTCTCAGGACTATCCCAATGTGCTGTTTTCATCCAGTCTTGGGCTTGGCTTTCACCAACAAGCATGTGAGCTCCATGGTATAAGTCTGAGGAACCTGGTCGGAAATATTTTGTGGACTGTTCCGTTCAAAAGATTGATTTGGAGGAAAACAATTATTGATGCTATAAAAGTGAATTCCTCTGGGTGTTCACATCAACTAAAAGAGCTACGTAGTTTTTATTTTGCTTCAAAATAATAAATCATGGTGGGACTTCCCTGGTGGTGCAGTGGTTAGGAATCTGCCTGCCAATGCAGGGGACACAGACCGGAGCCCTGTTCCGGGAAGATCACACATGCTGCGGAGCAACTGGGCCCGTGCGCCACAACTACTGAGCCTGCGCTCTAAAGCCCGTGAGCCACAACTACTGAAACCCGTGCTCTGCAACAAAGAGAAGGCACCACAATGAGAAGCCAGCAATGAAGACCCAACGCAGCCAAAAATAAATAAAATAAAATAAAATAATTTTTAAAAAAAGGGGGAGTCAGAAGTCAACACTTGTACACTGTCTAGAATTCCCTTATAATATCCAAGAACTCTGGTTTTTGTGTCCTGTCTCGGATACTTTCAGTGAGGGAGAACTTAGTGTCTTCTGAGACAACCCAGCCCATTGTTGGCCTGCTCTGGGAATTTTTTTTTTCCTTTACTTTGAGCCAGACCTCACCTTCCTGTAACTTTCACCCACAGTTGCTAATTCTTCCTTCTGGATCTATCTGAAATAAGTCATATACCTCTTTGGCATTACATCTTCCTAATATTTGGTGGCAGCTAAGTCATGCATTATCTCATTCAGAAACTTCTTGACATCCATGTGAGGTAGAGGTATTTTTCACCCCCATTTTATAGATGGGGAAATAGTCTGACTAAGGTGAAGAACATGAGTGAAGGTATAGAGCTAGTGAGTGTCAGAGGCTGGACTTGAACCCAGGATATTGAACTTGGGGTCTCACAGCAAAAGGCAGGTTCAGTGGATTCTCCATCCATTACTGTAATTGAGCTTTGTCTACTTTATTCACTTTTTCCAATGTCAGAAACAACAATCCATAAAGGGATACTAAATGTATATGAGGAGTGTTCCAATGAGAAAAGGAATAAAAGAAAACCAAAGGAAGGAAAAAGAAAGGAGAGGGGCAGAGAAAGAAAGAGCCAAACTCTAGGGGGTAGTTAATGAGGGGGAAGAGAAGAGAAGAAGGGAGAGGGGGAAGAGAAGGTTATGGCTGGATACGATGCCAATGATCTAAAGACAGCTACCAACTCGGATGCTGTTGGAAGCCTGCCTGTCCAGTCATGGGCAGGCCATTGACTTCTAGAGATATCCATGGCAGATATCTGGAGGATGCAGGAAGTGGTGCTTCTGCATCATGACCAACAGAAGATATAATGCTTTCAGCTTGTGATCCCTGAATAGCATCCATTTACAAGTAGACTTAGAATCTTCTGCTGAAGGCAAGTAGAAGGTACTTAAATTTGAAACTGATGAATATTTTAAGTTACCTGGGTATTATTTTCCTCTAGAATAGGGGCTCTTAATATTGGATCCCTGGACTGAACTTCAAGGTTAAATGGGTCTTTGAACATCTTGAAATCAAACGTAAAATATTGCGTGAATGTGCAATTCTTTTCTTTTTTTTTTTTCATATTTCCACCTTCTTATTTGTAATATGACTTTCGAATACTGGCATGATGGAGGTACAGCTGATAGAACAAAGCAACCCCAGAGTCTGGAAGAAGAGCCCTTGACCTCAGATTTTGATCACTCACTCGCTGAAGGACCTTTGTAAGCCACTTCCTCTGTGTGGGAGCAGGACAGGAGCTAGGACCAGTTAAAATGTATTCGATTCTGTTTGGGGGGGCCAGGGAAGGCCCTGAGAACGGCCACCAGCCCTCCACCCTCTGCTCCCCACCTCCAATAAGGTAACTTTACAGTATATGTGTTGTCACTGTATATGAAACCCCATAGCCACGCTGTGACTGACTAGAGTAAGGCACTTCAGATGCTCTCTCTCTGGGACTTGGAACGGAACACAGAGATGCCGGTCAGTCTCTGCTGGTTGGTTAAACCAAGCAGATGGAGACCCGAGAGCTACGGGTTCACCACGCTAGCCACGGGACCACAGACGCAAAGGCGTGGGCTCTTAGGAGTCGAAGGGAGGAATAAAGAAGATGTGAGGAGATGGTCAGACAGAGCATGTGGGGCGGGTGGGGGCGTCGGTGGGGGAGGCAGAGAAAGAGAATGTGTATATATGCGTGTGCGTGCCTAGAAGAAATGTCTGGAAAGATAACACACCAAAATAACAAAAATTGCTCTGGCTGGGGAAAGTGCATGCTTTCTATTCTTCAGATTTCTCTGTATTGCCTGCCTTTTTACAGCCGGCACATATTAATTTTACAATCAGCAAAAAATGATGAATCTATTTCCATTTGGGGAAAATTTTCTTTAAAAGGAATGCGTCTGGGGACACCAGAGTTTTCCCCCATGCGAAGCCCAAGGGAGGGATGGAGCCAGTGCTTAGGCCTTTGTAGTAAATATCTCCAGACCACACTAAATCCAATCTTCTTATTTGGGGTTATTTGCTTTCCGGATGGCAGGGCTGTGATGGATCCCAGATTCAGCACTCGTGGCATCTCAATCAGCTGTGTTTAGATGCTGCTGTGACACAAGATTATGACATTTTGATGGGATTAGGAGATAACTTTGCTTTAATCTATAAAGCCCTGTATGCTTTGGGATCTGATTACCCTGGCAATTCCCTTCCTCAGCCCTAGCAATTAAGATTAGCCAGAATACTCCTCTTAATGATCCCCATATTGAAAGCTCAGGAAATCAGAAATGGGTGGTTTTGTTTTGCGTTGTTTTTTTCTGATTTTGTTTCCTGTTTCCCTTTTCTGCTGAAGGCTCTAGGCTCTCTCTAAGGCTCTTGTCTTCAGATCCCAGCAGGCTGCCTGTTTCATTCCTCTCTGCTCCCTGGAGAAGCCATCTTTGGGATGCCTTATTGTTCTCATTTAAGCCGAGAAGGTTTGCTTCTATCTAATCAGTTTTACTTGTGCTTCGTACCATCATCAGTCCCAGCGATGATGCATGTGGATTTTTAAATCCATCCAAGAAGTGATAGAGCTTAGATTTACAAAGATTGTAATGAAACTCCTTCTCACTAGAAAGTTTGTTTGGTCCACCATAACCACATTGGCCTCAGGTCATATTTTCCAGAGAGATCTGCTCCCAGAATCCTTCAACTGCAAGAATTTATGATTTAAGGTTGCAACAGTGTTAGCTTTACTCATCCTTTTAGTTCCACTAAAATACAGTTGCAATGTACAGGATGCAGTACAGAACAACAACAGCAAAGGTTATTGGAGAGTTCAAGTTTAATCCACTGTCATTTAAATGAGGTGCATGCGAGAGGCAATAGATCATTATGATGGCTGTTCTGGTTTCCCCTTCCAGCCCACCTCTCCACCCTGACTTCTTCCCTGGAAGGGTGACCTGTACGTTAGCATCAACAGGCCCCTTGGCCTTGAGGTTTCCAGTTCAGTTTGACCAATAAATTCACAAGAGATGTGAAAGAGGGAAAAGAGAGGGGCCAGAGTATTTATCCCCTCTCGGTTCCCTCTTGCTGGGTTTGGGCTTGGATAACTGAGTCTTCTACCAAAGCCACATCTCCTGCCTGGAGGTCCTTTTCTGCAGCTATAGCTCTCTCCGTGTTCTAGCAATTTCTCCCTCTCCATGCTTACCTCTTTGGGCCTAGATTAGGTAATAGTTCAGGCTCTTGCCAACCCCAGGGTATTTCACTGGCCTTAACAGTCTCCTAAAACCCTGCCCACACTTGTGCCAATGGTCCCTTAATTACATTTACTTCCATTTCTCCTGTTGAGTGAGCCTTCTCTCCTGTAGGGACCCTGACCAATCCCACCATCATGCTTGACAGCTGGATTTCTGGAATCAGAAAACCTTCAAACTCAGAGGCTCCATCCCTCCCTTGGTACATGAACCTAGCACGTGATTTCATGTCCTTGAAACGGAATCATCTCATCTATAAGTAAGCACACAAGTAGTACCCAGCTCATAGGGTCATTAGGATGGTTAAGTCCACTTAGAATGTGATAGTCTGTATGGCACATAGTAATCACCCAATGAATATCCATTGCCTTCCATCGACTCCCATACCCAATACCAACTTCTCATTAGGCCTGGTGTCCATTAATTGTAAGGATTTTCTTCTCTGAACAAGTTCTTTTTTCGGTGAATGACATGATTATGACCCATTGACATTATCGAGTACCATGCGTTGGAAAATGAGGTGAAAAAGAAAGACTCAGTAGAAAGAAGGGCCACCCAAGGGCCCATCAGTTGCCCTGTCACCTTTGCTAATTTTATCAGAATAAACCCAGGACCTGGCAAAGTAATAATATCTATGATTATTTTATTGAATATTCATTGAGGATTTATTGAACACTGTCCTTCCAAAACTGGGTTAGGCATTCTTTCTCTGTGTTCCCACAGCCCTCATTAAATCGCCTTACTTATTACAATGGTTGTGATGTCTAGTTTTGGTTTCATCTGTTTTCCTCACTACACTTTAAGGTAACATGGCCTAGAATTTGCCCTCTTCTGAATACTTAACATACTTCCTGAGACTCATGAAAGTACTCATAAAGCATATTAAGTAAATGAATGAATGAGGGCAAGTGAGTGAATGAATACTGTGTGTCTCTTGAAGGATGAATAATATAGGAAGGCTTCACCAAAGAGATGGGACTTAATTTGGGCCTTAAAGATGAATATAGTTTGAAATAGGAAGAAAATAATTGAGAATATTCCAGGCAGAGGACATCCAAGCAGGGAAGGGGGAAAGAAGTATATAAAGTCTTTTGACCAGAGGGGAGATTTTGTATATTATAGTGGAGAGAAATGTGACTGGATACCGTATTAGTTAGGACAATGCTAGTTGCTATAACAAACAAGCCCTCAAATCTCAGGGGCTTAAACCAATGAAGTATATTTACATAAAGTCCAAAACAGGTATTACTAATCAGCAGGAAGCTCAGTTTCAAGAAGTGATTCTGGACCCATGTTTCTTCCATCTTGTGGCTCTCCCATCCTCTATGGTCACCCAGAAGTGAAAAGACTGCATGTGATTGCACAGCAGCACATTGCATGTGGACATTTATGGACCACATGGTAAACATCACTTCCACTTATATATATCCCATTGGTCAGAATTCAGTCACTTGATCCCACCTAGCTGCAGGCAGGCTGGGAAATGTAGTCTAGGTGGGTGACCAGGAGGGAGAGTAAATGGATTTGCCAGGCACAGATTGCTAAGATTGGAAGATCCCAGAGAGCCCTGAGTATCAGACTTACTTCTGTGTATTACGTGGCCAGAAACAATTCTCCTTTCAGAAAATAGAAGGTGATCTATGGAAACATGATCACAGTGGAAAGACTGCCAGGGAAGGGCTCGAGAAGGTTCTGGGGTGACCCTAAGCCCAAGGAGGAATAAGTCATCTCTTGTGCAGAACCTCAGCACCAGAAAGTAGCTTTCTCCAAACCCAGGCATTATCAGGTTTCAGTTAAGTCTTGAGCCTCAGCCAAAACAAAACAAAACAAAACAAAACCCTCTTCTCCTGCAGTAGGCGATACAGGAAAGGAAAAAGAAGAAAGGAGGAAATACAGTTCTTAAAAGACACTCACGAATGGTAGGGTCAGGGTCGCTCTCATTGCTTCCTCCCCTGATTACAGGCCATCCTGGGTTTTCCAGGCCTGAGGGGGTTTTACGGGACTCGGGGCTTATAGCACTAAAACTGGGAATGTCCCAGGAAAACTGGGACAAGTTTTCACCGGAGCTCTGGCATCCAAGAAACGTGGGTTCGAATCCTAGCTCTGATGCTTAGCGAATTTGTGACTTTGGGCAAGTCACTTAATCTCTGTGAGTTGGGGTTTCATCACCTTTAGTATGGAGACAATGAAATAGCCACCTCCTTGGGGTGGCGTGAGGATTGACTGAGGTAATGCACGGAAAACACTTAGCAACGTGCCTGATGCGTAGAGTATGCTCAGTCAGTGTCGATGGGGGGACTCTTCCTTTCATTGAGGCTTGTTTAAAACAGAGTCCCTGGCCAGGTTGAGGTTCCCCGTGGAGGAAAGTGAGACAGGAGCACATGCCGAGGCCACAGCACTCACTCTCCACTCAGGTCCTGCTGGGAATGCGGGCCAGGTGGTGCTCAGATGCACCAGGCAGGCGGGGCTGCACGTGGCTCTCAGCTGCCTGTCGTCAGGGACACCAGGGCGAATGGGGCTCAGATGATGCGTGAGGAAGGCAGCCCGCCCAGGAGGTTCTGATCGCCAACTCTCGCCACCAAGGGAGGAAAGGCAGGGGGTGAGGGTGACGTGATAAAAAGGCCCCAAGGAGCGTTTTATTCCCGAGCTTTCAAAGTTCACCCCTTCCTCTTACAGGAACCTAACTTTAATAACCAGAGCCAGGGAGTGAAAGAGAAAGAAACCAGACGAGCAAGCCAACCCCCTTGAAACAGGTCACGTTGTGCTCAGAAGGAGGCTTTGAAATTGTGCATGTGTAACCACAGCAGAGAAGGGTAGGGTCTTCTCTGCTCCCGCCTAGGCGTGAGCTGGAAGAAAGAGAAGAAATGAAAGGGAAGAAGAAAGGGGAGAAATGAAAGGAAGAGGAAGGGACTAGGAGAGGTGATCAGGAGAGGGACGAGAGAGGAAAGAAAACTATTTTCCTGCACATACACACTAGACAGAAGGGAGCCAGCCATGGACTGCCCATCTTTAAGATTCATCATCTTCTTGAGGTTGTAGGTGATTGTGAAGAAACACAGATTTTTTTTTTTTGAGCAGTACTCTGTGCCATTATTCCTGTGCAGTATCATATTTAATCCTCATAACCAACCTCTGATTTTAGAGATGAGGACACTGATGCTCAGAATGGTTAAGTAACTCATCCAAGGACACAAAGCCAGTAAGCGGCAAAGCCAGGATCTGGACCCAGTCTGTAATTTCTAATAATGTTGGAAATGTGAAAACCAACTTTGCTACCTAGCATGCTATAAAGGCAAAAGGGTGTGGGAGTACCAAGTATAGTACAGGGATACCAAGGAGGGAAACGTACAGAATGTATAGCCTAAAGCAAGGTTTCACAACCCCAGCACTACTGATCCTTTGGCTGGATAACTTTTCGTTGCAGGGGCTGCCCTGCAACATCCCTGCAGGATGTTGAGCAGCATCCGTGGCCTCTCCGAACTCAATGCCAGTAACACCTCCCTTCCCCAGTCCTGACAACCAACCAAAAAGGCCTCCAGACATTGCCAGATTATCTCCTGGGAGCAAAGTCACCTTCCGCTGAGAACCAGTGATGTAGAAGCAGGTATACAAAATAGATATTACTATGAATTGAGAGTCTAAATGCACCATGGAAGACATTTCATCCCCTTTAACTTCATTTAATACCTCATTTAATCCCCCCAAGAACCCAATGTAGAGGCATTATTTCTTCTGTTTTATGGAGGAGGCATTGAGGTCTATGAGAGTTTAAGTAACGTGCCCAAGTTCATACAGCTGGTAAGATACAGAGCTGGGATTTGAACTCAGGTCTGCATATTCCTCTCCCCAGCACCGTTCAGAGAGGCAAACAGAAGACAGGACGAATCAAGGAGAGAGAGCATCACAATGCCAGGTAGTACTAACGACACCAAAAATGCAGGGACAGGTCCAGCATGTGGCCTGGTGGTGTCATGCCATCTCCCGGACAAAATCGCTTTAAACTGCCTTGTCGCAGGCAGCTCCCAAGTTCTCGCCTCCTTTTCCTAATCCATCCCTTCCTGTGAGAGTGCCCTGCACGTGAGTCCACCCTGCCTCTCTCCATCTCTCTCTCTCTCTCTTTCTCTCTCTCATATCTCATAAGCAGAGACAATATATTCCCAAATGCTCAATGATTTATGGGGCCAAGCCACTCCCCCTGACCAATCGTCTCTCTTCACAGGGACACATATTTTGGGGAGCATCTATCCCAGAAACGGCCCACGTTCATTTTTTGCCAGCAGCCAATGGCTTGGGGAATTCAAGAAATGCCCCTAAATTACAAAGGAATGGGGGTGGGGAACCTTCCTCTAGAAACCTTCTCCCCAGCTTGAGCCTAGTTGTAAATCACCCTCCAAGCATCACACCCCAGCGTGAACCACAGATGTGTGGGGAACAGCAAGGTGAACTTCTGCTGGCAAGAGAGAAAGCAAGATTGACCAAGACCTTGGAAGGAGGGGGTGGCTATGTGAGGAACTCACCCTGACCTCCCCCACTTCCAGCAGCCTGTAGCTTGGCATTTCAGGGCTGATACCTTTTGAGCAGGAAGCAAGTTTCTCCCAAGGGATTTTTTTTTTTTTTTTTTTTTTGCCCTCACCTCCCCCCTCCACCTTTCCATCCCCTGCAAAATTGCATAGCATTTGTTCTTAATCTTTTCGGGGGTGAAGGTTCCCTTTGAAAATCTGATGAAAGCGATGGACTCCTCCCTTCATTACATAAATGATTGTTTACTTGTGCTAAAACCTCTGAAAATGGTTAAGACTGGTTTATGGTGGGTTTTCTAGGAAAATAAAGGGCTTTTTCTGCTGTTATATTTTAACAAAACAAAAAAAACCCACCTTTTTTTGAATGTATTGATCTTTTTTGAACTTTTACTGACATATACATACAGAAGAGTGCACAGCTCGTTAAGTGTTCGGCTTAAGGTATTTTCACAAACTGAACAAACCAGTGTAACCTGTGCCCCAGAAAGAGAGCATTAGTGCATCTGGAAGTTTCCTTACGTTTCCCGCCACTAACGACCCTCCACCAAGATTAGCCACTAGCCTGACTTAAAAGAGCCTAGATTCGTTTCGCCTGGTTCTGTTCTTTGCATCAGTGGGTTCATATAGCATAGCTCATTTTGTTTAGCTTCTTTCACTAAATATTACATGTGTGAGGTTTATTTACAGCGTTTTATGTAGTTGCAGTTTCCTTATTCTCATCAGCACACACGGTTTTCCATCGTGTGAACACACCATAATTCATTTCTATCCTAGTGTTAAGAGGCATTTGGGATGTATTCTGTGTCACAGAATTCTACTGAAAGTCTGTCCTTTAGAGTTGTAATTTTAACTTTCCCTATCTTTGAGCATGTTTCACTTGCTAATTTATGTTAGAAATGCATAATAAATTCTTTTTGTTAAAAATCCAACATTTCAGGGAAAGAAAGCAGGGAACACTCCTTTTGCTTTCCTTTCTTCTCCCTCCCATTTTAACGTAGCTCCACTGTTACTGGTTTGCTGAGCACCATTCCAGATATTTCTCTATGCATCTATACACAGATGTATGCAATGCATGAATATAGGCTTTTTAATTTTGTTTTTACATGGATGCTGTTGCTGTGCCTTTTTTTTTTTTTTTTTTTTTTTTTTTTGGTGGTTGTACGCAGGCCTCTCACTGCTGTGGCCTCTCCCGTTGCGGAGCACAGGCTCCGGACGCGCAGGCTCAGTGGCCATGGCTCACGGGCCCAGCCGCTCTGTGGCATGTGGGATCTTCCCGGACCGGGGCACGAACCTGCGTCCCCTGCATCGACAGGCGGACTCTCAACCACTGCGCCACCAGGGAAGCCCTGTGCCATTTTTTTCACTTATCAGAGTGTCTTGGGGATCCTCCCACAGCTCAACCTCACCCTTTAAACTGCTGGACATTCTTCTCTTGTATGGACTTGACATGATTGACTTAACCAGTCTCCTACTGACGTGCGTTTAGGCTGTCTCCAGTTTTCTGTTTTTGCAAAGAGGGCGGCAATGACCATCTTTTTATGTGCTTCTTTATGAGCATTTGCAAGTGTTTCTCTAGCAGATAAATAGGTGGAATTGTTGAGTGTACGCATTTGCCTCTAAGTGGTTTTTATGAGGTCAGATGGATTGTCCAAACCACCATGAATTCTGGGTAGCACTCGCAATGTATGTGAAGGCATTTGGCAGAAAGATCCAAACCCACTTGGATTTTCAACTTCACTTAGATCCCACTTAGAGACAGTTTCCCAGCACCTTGGTCCCTTGGGATGTGACACTTTCCAGAGATTTCATGAAGGAAAGAAACTATTGTCTGCCTAAGGGATGGCTGGTTGGAAATGGGATATCTGAGACTCCAGGGACAGTCCTTCAAGGACAGCTAGAGTAATCATCATAATAGCACAGCAAACATTTGTTGAGTACTTACTCTGTGTCAACCCCTGTGCATGGAGTGCCTCATTTAATTCTTATCGCACTCCTATGGGGGAAAGTACTATTTTTGAGTCTCATTTTCCAGCTGGACAAACTGAGGCTCAGATGAAGTCACTTGCCCAGAGTCACACTTATATGAATTACTGGGAGATTATATCATGGAGGAAGCCTGACATGGCTTTTGCCTACAGAAACCTCACTGTCTACGGGTGGAAGCAGAATACGCCACAAGGCATTTATAATACAGTTAGGATGAGCTGCGTGCTGGAATCCAGGCAGTGTGCTTCACAGACCACTTACCAAGGCTGCAAAGGAAAGGCAACTTGGAGAAAAGGGGAACCTACAATCCGTCCCAGGAAGATAAAATCTGTCTGTCTCTCTAGTCCCTCCACGCTGTGGTATCCAATGCTGGCACCCTAGCCAGGAAAAGGTGACTCATTAACTAATTCATACTAAGAGCACGAGTAGGAATCGACTGCAAGCAAATGGCTCCCCCGCATCAATCCTCAAAACAGATCAAGGGGGAAACTGAGGCTCAGAGAGAAGTGACTTTCTCAGGAGCCAAAGCGAATATGGACCAGAGCCAGGAGTTGAATGGGGTCTCTTTGTGCAGCCTGGAGCCTCTGAGTATGCAGCGCACCGCCCACCCCCAGCCCTACCCCTACCCCACCCCGGCCTTCCTGTCCTTCAGACAATCACAGTCTAACATTCCCTAATCAAAAATATTCCAGGGCCAAATTGGGCCGGATGTGCTTTAGTGGTGGAAAAGGCTGAGAGCTGTTTAGATTCCAGCCCCAGCTTCCAGATTCCTCACTTAACAATTAAAAATATCAACTCACATATGTCATATAATGTCGCTTGTACGTGGAATCTAGAAAAAAGGTACAGATGAACTTATTGGCAAAGCAGAAATAGAGTCACAGATGTAGAGAACAAACTTATGGTTTCCAAGGGAGGAGGGGAGATGAATTGGGAGATTGGGGTTGACATATATACACCACTTTGTATAAAATAGATAACTAATGAGAACCTGCTGTCTGGCACAGGGAACTCTACTCAGTGCTCTGTGGTGACCTAAATGGGAAGGAAATCCAAAAATGAGGGGACATATGTATACGTATAACTGATTCACTTTGCTGTACAGTAGAAACTAACACAAGATTGTAAAGCAACTATGCTCCAATAATAAATAATAATAATAAACAAACGGAAAGAAAAAAATTAAATTAAAAAATATATATCAACTCACAGCCCATTGTCCCCATGTCAGATTGATGGATGCCAACTTTCTCCATTTGCACTGATGCCTCCTGACTTTTTGATGCGAGACCAGTTGATGATGACCCTTTTTAATTTTTCTTCTGTTTTTATTTTCAAGTCTGCTAACCAGGCAATCGCTGACACTGTCCATACATTCTGGGCCTGATTCTGCAGAGGTCTGACACACCCGCCCAGGGGCAGGAGATTAAGCTCTTCCAAATTGCTCAGATCAAGGCGAGCCCAGATTGGGTGCTCTGAGACTGAAGTGGCGGTTGCGGGGGACATCCTTTCATTCCTGCCCTTTGGAGACCTCCAAGACTAAACAGTTTAGGCCACATCTTGAAGAAAATTGCTTTATCCTTTCACCTTTAAGTGGATTCAGGCGCAATCGGTTGACTCGGGAGCACGTGGAGGTCAGCACACACACGCCAGGATGGGGGGTTGTCTGCAGAATCACCGGAAGAGGGGAGGCGAATACAATAAAGGAAGATGGGAAAGCTAGGGGGTCGGTTTGCAACCTCGAACATCTGGTGACAAATAAGAGTGTGCCTGGCAAAGCATTTGGGCTTGGAATGGGGGAGCGAAATGGAGAGGAGCGTGCAGTGGAGGAGGCTTTCAAAGATGGTGACTGGGACAAACAAGGCTGCCTGTCCCTCTCAGATATCGTGGGAGGAAGGGAGGGGCAGGGGTGGGAAGAGGAAGGGAGAGGGAGGAAGAGGTCAGGTCTCCAGTCCCCAGAGCGAGGGGACACTCAAATGCTTGCAGATGGGATGCAGCGGATGGTGGAGTGCAGATTGCATCTGGCTGGCTGGGAGCACAGCACAGAGACAACTGGATTTATTAATACTGGGAGAACCTTTTGCACAAGTAAGAACAGCAAAGTCCCCTTGACCGAGAGCATCCCAGCACTAGCGGGCTGGTGATAAGGAGCCCTGAAAGCAGAAGATCTCCCACTACCTAAGTTCCTAGCCTGAGCTCCAATGACCCTGGCTGGCCACGATTTCATGAGCCCTTCCTCCTTGGTGGCAGTAAGCCTGGCTCCCTAAAATTAGGTCTTGGGAGAAGATACCCAGGGAGCGATGTTTAGCTGTATGAGCAACTTGGATCTGTTCCTCCCTGAGATAACAGGAAAGATGCTTCGACCTGCTCTGACCTGTAAGAGAGCCAGACATCCACTCAGATGGCCAGCATCGAAACTGCTTTTATGTGGGGGATTTGCATGTGTTCAGAGACCTTCTATGCATCCATTCCAGCAAGTGTATCCATCGCCTCTCACTCTGTTTTCCCAGTACAGGGGAATAAAGTTGCATCCCCACCCTCAGCTTGGTTGACAAATCTCTCTTTTCTTCTTTCATCTTTCTCAGGAAGTTTTCAAAGGGGCCTCTCAGATACTTAAGAGCCCCCAAACTAAACTTACTTTGACATCTGTTAGGATTCCTTCAGCTGCAAACAACAGAAAAGCCAGCTCACAGTGGATTAAACCTTAAAGATATTTAATGTGGATATATTTGAACATCTGTAGACAGGCAGTTTTTTCCACGTTTGGGGAATCCACTCAGCCGTGCATCAAGGCAAGCTCTGCCCATCCAGCCAGTCTACTGGCCTCAACATATCGACTTTTCTTCATGCTTCTCAACTCATGCTCACAAAATGGTGGCCACAGCTCCAGGTGACGACCTGTGCCCAAGGCAGAAAGTGTAGGCGAGGGGGGAGGCCTTTTTCTGGCATCACTTTCTCTTTCGAGCAATAAAGAAGCCACGTTTCCAGAGTCGTCATAGCCTCCATCCTACTCTCACTAGTTAGAATTGGATCCCATGCCCACTTGCAGACCACAGGCCAAAATGTAAACAAAATCAGTTTGCAGGGAATAAGGGGGATGCCTGGTGGGCTGGTAACCATGGGATATGATTTTAAGACAGGCACTGATATATATGTCAGTGTCTGTCTCACCATCTCCCCCAGATCTCTTCCTTTGGTACCCGAATCTGATGGATGGCTCTACCATCTACCTGGTCACCCAAGGCAGATACGTCGGCCTACATCATCCAGTAATCAAGCCATCCCCGGGTCCTCCTTCTCCCTCACTTACTCCTTCCCCTGTTCCTGTCCTGTGCACCCTTCTCTGAGCTTCTGAAACCCCTCACACAATGCTGAGCGTACAGCCGGTACTCAGTAAATGCCCGGATTCAATTTGTTGTCTCTGATCTACAATCCTGCAGCTCTAGGAACAACTCAGTGAACTAGGAAATTCCCACTGAGAAACTCGACTCTCTGAGCCCCAGTCATTACTTAAGAAGAGATTAGTGGGTGGTTAAATGACCAAGTATCGGAGTCATAGAGCCTGGATTCAAATTCCCACTCCACTAGCTATCGTGGCCCTGGGCAACCTGCTAAAACACTCTGAGCCTCAGTTTTCTCATCTGTGACATGGAAATGATAGTACCTCATAGAATTCTTGTGCACGTTAAATGTGGTAATACGTTTAAGGGCTTAGCACAGTGTCTGGTACCTAAGAACTGAAGAAATGCCCGCCATAATTGCTGTCATTTCCCGAATGTCCGAGTTAGTTGCTGTGTAACTTTATCTCCCAGACAATACTAGGTGCCCCACAAGCTCTGAATCATCTCTGGAACTTTTCTCCTATTCTGATTTATTTTTTTTAATTGTATCTATTTAAGGTGTACCACATGATATTATGATATACATACACATATGCTGTATTAACAGAGCCATATGTATTATGATGTACATATACACATGTATGTATTAACATATCCACCTCTTATATCATTACTTTTCTTTTTGTTGAAGTGGCGAAAGCTCCTGGAATCTACTCTCTTAGCAAATCTCTAGTTTTCAATACAGCACTATTCACCGTAGTCATCATGCTGTACATAAGACCCTTATTCATTCTACGTTACTCCAACTTTGCATCCCTTGACTAGCATCTCCCCATTTCCCCCACCTCCCCACCCCTGATAACTACTGTCCTACTCTCTGCTTCCATGTGTTCAACTTTTTTTAGATTCCACATGTTCGTGAGATCATGCGGTATTTTTCTTTCTGTGTCTGGATTATTTCATTTAGCATTGTATCCTCCAGGGTCATCCACGTTGTTGCAAATGGCAGGGTCTCCTTTTTTAAGGCCGAATAATAATAATATGTAATAATATATCACATTAAATATAATTTATATCTCATATATATGACAATTTCTTTATCCATTCATCCCTGGACAGACACTTAGTTATCTTGGCTACCGTGAGTAACGCGGCAACGAGCAGTGGACATTTTCTCCCCAACCCACCCTCGGGAGGCAGAACACCGGCAAAGTTCTTGAGAGCCACTGGATCCCCGTTGCAACGTGGAGACCACATTCTCATCCTCACCAGCCCTGGGGGCAGCATAGGGGCTCAGTGATTGAGGCCTATTTCTATTGCTTTAGATGGAAATCGGGCAAGAGAGCTCTCGACAGCTTCCCTTATATTTATTTCTGGCCAGATCAAAGGTCCTGTCGGCAGCCCGTCCTGACGTCTTGATTCCTGTTTTCCTTACTGAAATTTTTTTTCCGGATGGTGTTCGCTCCAAATAGGCTACTAAAGGTTCCCCTGGGAATAAAAGAGAGCGAGAGGGAATGAGAGCCTGGATGGGCAGAATTTAGTTACATCTTGCTATAAATAAGTCTGTGGAATTGTACAGATCTCAGAGGCCTGAGATCAGCCACTGTTCTCCATGGTGGGAAAAAGACAGGCTCGTGGTTATTTCTGGATTCCGAGTGAGATTCACACAACTCACAGGCACCCAGTAAAGACTGGAAAAATAAAATGCTGATCATTTATCATTTATTGGGAGGAAGTAGTACCCAGTGGTCAAGGGCACAAGATCTGGAGTCAGGCATCCTTTGAGTGTTCCTTTTACGACTTAATTTGTAACCTTGGGAAAGTGACCTCATCTGTCTGTCTGTTTCCACATCTGTAAAATGGAGACAAAAATAGTTCATACCTCACCGAGTTGTTGGGAAGATTAAATAAGTTGATGAATGTAAAGTGCTAAGAATAGTACCTAGATACTCAGCCATAAAAAAGAATGAAACCCTGCCATCTGTAACAACATGGATGAACCTGGAGGGCATTATGCTGAGTGAAATAAGTCAGACAGAGAAAGACAGATACTGTATGATCTCACTTATATGTAGAATCTAAAAAATGCAACCAACTAGTGAATATAACAGAAACAAAGCAGACTCACAGATACAGAGAATAAACTAGTGGTTACCAGTGGGGAGAGAGAGGGAGAAGGGGCAGGATAGGGGTAGGGGAATGAGTTACAAACTACGCTGTATAAAAAAGCTACAAGGGGGGCTTCCCTGGTGGCACAGTGGTTGAGGGTCTGCCTGCCGATGCAGGGGACGCGGGTTCGTGCCCCGGTCCGGGAGGATCCCGCGTGCCGTGGAGCGGCTGGGCCCGTGAGCCATGGCCGCTGAGCCTGCGCGTCCGGAGCCTGTGCTCCGCGGCGGGAGAGGCCGCAGCGGTGGGAGGCCCGCATACTGCAAAAAAAAAAAAAAAAAAAAAAGCTACAAGGATATATCATACAACACAGGGAATATAGCCAATATTTTATAATAACTATAAATGGAGCATGACCTTTAAAAATTATGAATCACCGAATTGTACACTTATAACTTATATACTACTGTGCATCAACTATACTCAATTTTTTAAAATTAATTAATTAATTTATTTCTGGCTGTGTTGGGTCTTTGTTGCTGCACGTGGGCTTTCTCTAGTTGCAGTGAGCGGGAGCTACTCTTCGTTGCAGTGCGCGGGCTTCTCATTGTCATGGCTTCTCTTGTTGCGGAGCACGGGCTTCAGTAGTTTGGCACATGGGCTCAGTAGTTGTGGCTCACGGGCTCTAGAGCTCAGGCTCAGTAGTTGTGGCGCACGGGCTTAGTTGCTCCGCGGCACGTGGGATCTTCCCAGGCCAGGGCTCGAACCCGTGTCCCCTGCATTGGCAGGCGGATTCTTAACCACTGCGCCACCAGGGAAGTCCTCAACTATACTCAATTAAAAAAATAAAACAACAGAAAAGAATAGTACCTAGCGTATGTTCGGCAGGTATTAATATTTGTTGAACAGGCATTAGACATACAGTATTTTTTTAACCTTTTTTTTTTTTTCTCTTTGGCTGTGTTGGGTCTTCGTTGCTGCAAGCGGGCTTTCTCTAGTTGTGGTGAGCGGGGGCTACTCTTCATTGTGGAGTGTGGGCTTCTCTTGCTGCGGAGCATGGGCTCTAGGCACACGGGCTTCAGTAGCTGTGGCACGCGGGCTCAGTAGTTGTGGCACACGGGCTTAGTTGCTCCACGGCATGTGGGATCTTCCCGGACCAGGGCTCAAACCCATGTCCCCTGCATTCGTAGGTGGATTCTTAACCACTGCGCCACCAGGGAAGTCCCAGACATATAGTATCGCATTCAATCCTTGCAACAGTCTTTGACATAGACGCTGCTACTCATAGATGTTATCTCCATGTATAACTCATTTTGCAAGAGAGGAAACAGAGAAGCATAAAGACGGGAACAACTTGGCTACAGCTAGTAAGCAGCATTACCAGGGTTCAGAACCCCGTTTGCCTGATTGCTGATTGCGAGACCCATGCCCTCTGCCTCTCCTAGTTAAGTGGGACCAGCTGTGCCAATGAGCTGGCCCGGCAGGATGCCATATATTTACCAAGGGCACCTAGAGCAGGGCCCACCTTGACTGCTTAACTTTTAAGGGAGTGACCCCAACCACGCAAATTAGCTGCTCTAAGTGCATCATGGAAAAGGGAGACAAAAAACTCTGTTCACCTCTGGCTGCCTGATGGTACCTGCAAGGTAAGCTCTGGACCTGTGTAAACATGACATAGTCCAGGCCACAAGCCAAGCCTGCAGGTAGCACCAGGAGTGACTGACTGCACAGTTAGAGTTTGGGATAACTTGTCAGCTCAGAAAAACTTTGCCTACAAACTGGTTACGCCACCCTGGTTAGGACATTAACAAAGGCCCACTACCTACCCCACCCATGAATGTTCTTGAGTTGCCCTCTAGGAGAGCGTCAGCTCCTGCAGACTTAGGAAGAGGGAGCCCTGGTTCCTTGAGATGTTCCTTGATTAAAAATCCAGCCTGAAAAACACACTCACCCCTTGCATTTCAAAATCCTTCCAAACATATCCATCGTGTTCCTGCTTTGGTCAAACCAGACACTTTGAAGATTTCTTTGAGAAGTTAAAATCTTAAAAGAGGACTTCCCTGGTGGCACAGCGATTAAGACTCCGCCTGCCAATGCAGGGGACATGGGTTCGATCCCTGGTCCAGGAGGATCCCACATGCCGCGGAGCAACTAAGCCCGTGTGCCACAACTACTGAGCCTGTGCTCTAGAGCCTACGAGCCACAACTACTGGGCCCATGTGCCACAACTACTGAAGCCCAGGCCCGCATGCCACAGCTACTGAAGCCCATGCTCCTAGAGCCCGTGCTCCACAACAAGAGAAGCCACCTCAACGAGAAGCCCACACACCACAATGAAGAGTAGCCCCCGCTCACCCAACTAGAGAAAGCCTGTGCGCGGCAACGAAGACCCAACGCAGCCAAAAAAAAAAAAAAAAAAAAAATCTTAAAAGAGCCTCAAGATCCTGAACAGGAACATCAAAGGCATTTGTGAACACCGGACGGGGCAACAGTAGAGCAGCTTGGGCTGCCTTTCTATAGACCCAGAAAAGGGCTTTGTTTTGTTTTGCTTTGCTTTGCTTTGCTTTGCTTTGTTTTGCTTTGCTTTGCTTTGCTTTTTCTTTCCCTAATTTCTAATACATGCATGTGCCCTCTGATTCACTTTTTCCTTTTGAAAGCTTCCTCTGGCTCCCTGTGTTCCCCTGGAAATAAAAGCAGCTGCTGTTTATTGAGCAATTCTTGTGAGCCCAGAACTGGGCTAAGCCTTTACACATATCCTCAGCAAGCCTGTGAGTTGGTACTAATGGGTCATTGTCCCCATTTTACAGATCCAAAAACCAAGGCCCTGGGAACCAAGTGTCAACCCAGTGCATAAGCAGAGGTGCTGGGTTTGGAACCAATATCTGTCTCCAAAGCCCGTGATGCTAGCCTCTATGCGTTTCAGTCTCTCATCACTTCCTTCAGTTCTGTTTCTAAAAGCACCTAACCACATACATTATCAATTTTTTCCTATTACATATCTGTTTCATTCGTTAACATGAAGTTAATCCTAACAACCACTTATTAAATAAACCCTTAGATGTGTCAGGCGCTATGCTGGTAGATCTATACGCATTTCCTCTAATCCTGCTGACAGCCCTGAGAGCTAGGTGTCAGGCACTCCATTATACAGATGAGCAAACAAGTTCAGAGAGGCTGAGTGAATGGCCCCAGGCCAAGGAGCTGGTGCGTGGTGGAGCCAGTTTCGGGAATCAGGTTTGATGGGTCCAAAGCCCATGCTCTTTGTTCTGTGTCTTAACCACTCCTACTAGTTGCCAGCTTCTCAAGGGCTGGGCTGACATTTGATGTTCTTAGTGTCCCTGAGTGGCAGGCTGTGAACTGAAGGAATTGAAAAAAAAAAAAAAAAAAGGAAGAATCAAGGAACCAAGCCAGGGCTTCCCTGGTGGCGCAGTGGTTGAGAGTCCGCCTGCCGATGCAGGGGACACGGGCTCGTGCCCCGGTCCGGGAAGATCCCACATGCCGCGGAGCAGCTGGGCCCGTGAGCCATGGCCGCTGAGCCTGCGCGTCCGGAGCCTGTGCTCCGCAACGGGAGAGCCCACAACAGTGAGAGGCCCGCGTACCGCAAAAAAAAAAAAAAAAGGAACCAAGCCAGTCAGCTGGGTGTTCTGCTCAGAACAGACTTTAGATTTGTAAGCTGGTACAAAAACGATGGAAACAAGATATGCGTATTTCTTTTTGTTTAATGGAGCAACTGAAGAAAACTGGAAATAAAATTGAGCGTCAATCTCTCATATCCAGGATGACTAAGTCCCAGGTATATATCTGAGCCCAGCAGATATCTGTTGAGTGAATAGATGCATGGATTCAACTGTGTCCTTGATATCACCGCTCAGCTATTGAATAGGCATCTCAAACTTCTTAGGTCCACAGCTAAACTCTTGGTCGTCCCCGCCTCAGAACTGCTTGCCAGCCATCTCCCCATCTTCATAAACGGAGATCTATCTTTCTAGACTCTTCAGCCTTTGTGTCCTGCTTGATGCCTCTCTTTCTCTCACACCCCTGCGTTAATCCAGCAGAAAATCCTATCTACCCTACTTTCAAAATATCTCCTGAAATCTGACTTTTCAGCTCTGCTACTGCTGCTGCTTTGGTCCAAGCCACCACCACCTCTCACCTGGGATATGCCAGAAGCCTCCCCACGGCTCTCTCTGGGAGCCCTCCTTCCTCTCCCCTCTGGTTTATTCTCCACTTGGCAGCCAGAGTAGATCCCTCTAAAACCGAAGCCAGATCGTGTTACTCATCTTCTCAAAACTGAGTGGCACGCTTCCACCTCAGGACATTTGCCCAGCAGTTCCCTCTGCTTGCAATGCTCTGCCTCCAGAAACCTGCAAAGCTTGCTCCCTTATCCCCCACCCCTTTCTTTTTTTTTTTTTTTTGGCGGTACGCGGGCCTCTCACTGTTGTGGCCTCGCCCGTTGCGGAGCACAGGCCCTGGACGCGCAGGCTCAGTGGCCATGGCTCACGGGCCCAGCCGCTCCGCGGCACGTGGGATCCTCCCGGACCGGGGCACGAACCTGCGTCCCCTGCATCGGCATGTGAACTCTCAACCACTGCGCCACCAGGGAAGCCCCCTCATCCCCTTTTTGATGAGCCTTCTCTGACTATCTTTTATAGAGCAGAACCCTCTCCACTTCCTAGCACCCAGAATTCTTCCTGAACTTGCTTTATTTTCCACCATAGCCATACTCTATTTGTATCTCTAGAATGTCTGTTATCATATGCCAGCATTTAAGCCTCACAAGAAAAGGAACTGTCTGTCTCAACTGAATTCTCAGCATCTAGAACAATGTCTGGCAGGCAGTAAATATTTGTTCAATGAATGAATGAATGAAAGGCTATCAGACTATGGTTTCCTTTCACTCTTTGGAACGTGTAGGGAAGAGTCCAGAAAGGTACTATTTCCCAGACCAAAGCTGTCCAGTTGAACTTTCTGTGGTCATGGAAACAGTCTACATCTGTGCTTTCCAATACAGTGGCCTCCAGCCATGTGTAGTGATGGAGCACTTGAAACGTGGCTAGTGCAACTGGGAAACTGTATTTGCTCTTAATTCATAGACTTGCATTTTTAGAGTGGTTTTAGGTTAACAGAAAAACCGACCAGAACCTACCAAGAAGGGACTGCATGCTCAATTTTATTTTGTTCTGGTTCATTTAAATAGCCGTATGTGGTTCGTGGCTACTGTCATGAGCAGGACAGACTTAGACGGAGCCGGGGAAGTAAAGCCCTGTCCTGCCCTCACTGGCCCAGGTATAGTCAGTCCCACAAGGGGATCTGGTGGGCAGCCCCGGGAGGGCCTGCAAAGGATTTTCCCTGGAAGGACTCGCCAAAGTCCCAAAGGCTGCTTCAGCCCTCTGAGCAACAAAGTTTGCAGATCAATCTTGAGGAAAGAGGGAAGTGGACAGCACAGCGAATCAAAACGTTCGCTGAAGACGTGAGGATGGCAAACAAAAGAGCTCCCCCCCCGCCCCCCCCCACCCTGCTCGCCATCTGGTGTTCCTGTGAGCTTCTGTTGAATCAGCTCCTGGGGTCTTGGGTCTGAGTCACCTCCTGTCCACCACCTCGTCCCCCTCCCACTTCTCGGTGCTTCTCTCTTTATGTCTCTCGTTAGCCTCAGGGCCCCAGTCTGCCCCTTCTGTGTCACATCCATCCTTCACAGCCATCTCCAGCTGGGTCAAGGGTACCTTGGGTCTTTCTGCCCCTGCTTCCCTTCCCAAGCTTGCTCTGTCATCTGGCTCTTCATCTCCATAACAACCAGGAAAGCAAATATCCTCCAGAGGCGACAAAAAAAATTTTTTTTTCTGATGGGTGAAATGGAAGAAGAGGACCAGAAACAGAGTTCAAAAGCAAAAAAAAAGGAGATAACCCTTGCCAACAAATAAACAGAGACCTTTCTAGGGAAGAGCAAAGGGACTTGGAGCTGCCTGTAATTAGCGGCTACCACAGCCCAGAACAAAATCAGATTTTCAGTCCTTGCAGCATTGTTGCCATAGAGATGGGATCCAAGATCCGCCAGGCTGTCCTCCTAAAACGATTCCTTCCCTGACCATGCCCACATCAAAAGAAGCCCTTCCATGCTCCTTGGTGGGATGGACGGTACCCAGGACCCCACCGCGAATCCAAAGAGTGCAGGCAAGGGAGGGAAACAGACCCAGTAGGAAAAATTCCAAAGGGTCTCATGCCAGACGTGTCAGCTTCTCACGAGACACAGCAGGGGAAGGATTCAGCCAAGTAGGACTTAGGGACTTTCTATTATATGGATGCATGTGCTGGCCATCAGAGGCTGCCACTGATCACTTTGATTCTTTTCATTCATTTTCATTCTTTTTTCTCTACGCACTAAAAAAATAAAATACTCAGAGATACAGAGAACAAATCGGTGGTACCAGAGGCGGAGGGTGGGGAAAATGGGTGAAGGTGATTAAAAGGCACAAACTTCCAGTTATAAAATAAATAAGCCCTGGGGATGAAATGTATAGCATAGTGATGTTAATAATGCTGTCTATTGAGAGAGGTACAAAATAGGTGAAGGGGATTAAGAGGCACAAACTACTAGGTATAAAATAAGTAAGTTACAAGGTAGTAATGTACAGCACAGGGAATATAATCAATAGTTTATAATAACTTTGTATGGAGTGTAATCTATAAAAATATCGAATTACCATGTTGTACACAAGAAATTAATATAGTATTGTATGAAGTCAATTATACTTCAATTAAAAGATTAAAATTTAAAAAATAATACTGTATATTGTATATCTGAAAGTTGCTAAGAGAGTAGATATTAAAAGTTCTCATCACAAGAAAAAAATGTATAACCATGTGTGTTGATGGTTAACTAGACTTACTGCCTACTTGTTGAAATTGTAAACTTAACTAGCCTACATTTTGTAATATATATGTACATTGAATCATTATGCTGTACACCTGAAGCTAATATAAGGTTATATTTCAATTATATACAGTATTTTTTAAATTTTTAATGAAAAAGATGGCTTACAAAAGATAGGTAGCTAAGAAAAAAATAATAAGGTTCCAATCATATTGTTCTGATAGTTTTGCTTTCTGTTTTTTTTACCCATTTCATATTAGAAAGTAAACATGGCCACATGTTATTTATCCTTTGCATAGCTGTGTCTGTCAGTCATGATCCAGGCTGGAGACAGAAAGCCCATCATTTATTCTAATAGAAAGAATTTAATAGAAGGAGTTGTTAACTAGGTAGTAGAGAAGAGGTTATGTATCGTGTTACTTATGCTATCTCTAGAAGGTAATTAGCTTATTGTCTATTACCCCAAAGTTTCTTCACTTACCATCCGCAGGATGGAGGCAAAGCGTCCTCTCCAATCTAAATCATCCTGTAGAATTTCCCACTCCCTGATAGCTGATGAACTAGACTACACTAGACTACACTAGACTGCACTAGACTGCACTAGACTACAAGCTCCTGTGGGGGCAGAACCTATATCCATTTTGGTCACCATGGTATCCCCAATTCCTAGCATGAGGTGGGGCACATAGTTGATGTGCAACAAATATTTCTTTGAAGACAAAAATGAATGAGCTAGTGAATAAAGCAGAAACTAACACCCCATTGTAAAGCAATTATACTCCAATAAAGATGTTTAAAAAAATGAATGAGTTAGTGAGAGAATGAGTGAATGAGTGATTGGATGGATGAACAGATGGGTGGATGGGTGGATTAATGGATGGATGCATGGATGCATATGGATGGATAGATGATGAGTATTCCATTTAGAGAAGCAGTACATTAAAGTCTAGCCTGGTCACCCTCTCAATTCTCAGGGTAACTTTTCATTTTCCCTGAGTTGAGGCAAAGAACCTCTAAATCAGGGAACAACTACGATATTCCCCAACCACCTCCCAAAATAGAAATATCCTTTCCAAGGAAGAACTGGCCTGTGGGTCCCATAGCACTGTTTTCTACTGCTGAGGTTTAACTAGGTCTCTCCAGGAAAGATAATCCTCTGATTTCATATTACAAAAAGAAGCAGATATGATCATACATATGCTGGGAAAGCCAAAAGAAAATCAGATACCCAGGAGTAAGAGATGCTTTCTGTTTTCTCTCTTTTTCCCAAACCCAAAAGGAAGAAACTAGAGGAGGAGGCTGAAAGAGAGAGAGAGAGGAGCACAGCAAGGGAGGAAGAGTGGGAAGAAAAGAAGGAAGACAGCTGCCACCTTCTGAGGGCTTTCTAGATGTCGTGTGCTGTATGCATGTTGTGTCATTTATTCATTCAGCCAACACTGATTGAGCTAGGCAGTCTCCTAAGGCACTGGGGACACAGCAGTGAAAACTATAAACATAATCTTACCTTCACAGGGCTTACATTCTAGTGGGAAAAGCCGACTGAACTCCACCAAGATTTGGAGCCCAGACAGCTACATTTTAAGTGTGGAGTGCCAAGCTTCAAACAGGAGAAAACCAAAGCTCAGAAAAGTTAAGCAACTTTCAGGGGCAATTATCAAAACCTTTACAGATGAATTATACATAAGAAGAAAAAATTAGTGTGCATGCATACATGAAGGGAGAATGAATTAATGTCCCCTCTCTCATTAAATAGAACAGGATCACTTTATGGCTCCCAGACACTTCTTGCAATAATCCATCCCTGTTAAACCTACAGTGTGACGGTAGGGGACTTCATACATTCAAAATAAATCCGTACCATTGTGAGCTGTGGCTTGGTTCCCCAGGGAGATCAACACATTTCCTCTGATCAATGTACAGTCAATCACATTTTTGAGTGTTTTCATATGAAATAATTAGCATCAACAAAATGACATGGAGATTTATTCTTCAGCCAGGTCTTCTCCACATGCTAATGAAATCTTTGCACAGTGTGTTAACTGTGCTCATTAGCTAGGCAAATCCTAAACTGTCCTGCCTGAGGGAGGTCAAAATGACCCAGACAGAAGCTGGGATCAAAAGACTGATTTCCACCTCAGTCTTTTAGCTTCCCAGGCTGAACCAGAATGTTCTAACTCTCTCAAAACCCTCAAACCAAAAACCTCTTTTTCCATTTCAACAGATGGCTCTACTTCTCTCTCACCCTGTATCCACTTTGTCATCAAATCCTGCCCATCCTTCCTCCAAAATATTTCTTGAAAGCGTCCACTTCTCTATAAATCAACTATCAACTCCTGGTCTGAGCCACCATGGCTCCTTACCTAGCCACCCAAGGGGACTCCCTACTGTGTTTTTTTTTTTTTTTTTTTTTTTTTTTTTTTATATATTTTTGCGGTACATGGGCCTCTCACTGTTGTGGCCTCTCCCGTTGCGGAGCACAGGCTCCGGACGCGCAGGCTCAGCGGCCATGGCTCACAGGCCTAGCCGCTCCGCGGCATGTGGGATCCTCCCGGACCGGGGCACAAACCCGTGTCCCCTGCATCGGCAGGCGGACTCTCAACCACTGCGCCACCAGGGAAGCCCCTACTGTGTGTTTTGAAAAGCAAATTTCATCAAGCTCACCATTTCCAATTTTTCACTGATGTCCCAGAGGCCCCAGCATAAGTGCCAGAAACTGTTCCATGGCCCCTGTGGGCCTGTAGAACATGGCCTAGGCTAACCTTTGCCTCACTTCTCAGAGGCTTATTGCTCTCATGTTCAATCCAGCCACTGGCCTGCTTGTCCTCCCTCCAATGTTCAGACTCTCTTTATTTCATCCCCTTCACACACATGGCTTTCTGTACCTGGAATAAATTCTTGAACCTCTTTGTATCAGTTAGCTATGCTGCATAACAAATTATCAAAAACTTAGTGGCTTAAAACAAAAATACATTTAATATCTCATGATCACTGTGGATCAAGTATCTGGACCAGGCTTAGCTGAGTCCTCTGCTTTGGGTCTCTCATCAGGTTACAATCCAGTTGTCACCTGGGGCTGAATTCTCATCTGAAAGCTCAACTAGGGAAGGATCCACTTCCAAACCTACTAGGGTGTTGTTGGGACTCAGTTCCTTGCTGGCTGTTGGCAGGAGGGTGCTCCAAATTCCCTGTCACATGGGCCTCTTCAACATGGTCACTTCATCTACATGCAAACCAAGAAGGCAAAAGAGACAATCTGCTTGCAAGACAGAAGTTGCAGTCCTCTGTTAAGTAATCATGGAAGTGACATTGCATCTCCATTGCCTTATTCTATTAGTCGTAGCAACTCACAGGTCCTGCCCACACCCAAGGGGAGAGGATCACACAGGGTGTGAACATCAGGAGGCAAGGATCATGGGGGACAATCCAGGCATCTGTCTGCACATTCCTCATCTAGCATGACAAAATGTTATTTTCCCTCCAAGCTTTGCTTATATGTCACTTCTTTAGCTTCCAACAAAAACTGCTTCCCTCCATGCATGCCCATGCAGTGGCCTGCATTTTCCTTAAACTACACCTATGCACTTTTAATGGCTTGCTTCGTGATCGTCTTCACCATTAACCTGTTCAGTTCCATAGGAGCAGGGCAAATATCTGCTCATAGCTGCATACCCAGAGTCTAGCTCAGAGATTAGCTGGTTTGTTGTGATGCTCAGTAAATGTATTTTTGAATGAATGAATGACCAAAGGGAAGTATTGCGAGTGCACCCTTGTCCCAAACTGGGTAACTGACAAAACTACCCAGACCCTCACATGTTGACCTGCCTCCTCAATATCTCTGCCTGATCTTATTCTCCCTGCGCCCTTATCAATTCTGGGGTGAAAGGAGAGCCTGGAAAACTTTAGGGACTTTCCAAAGTAACACTGCTTACCCTGGGTAACCACCCATGCTCCTTCCTAAGATGCCTATTCTTTCCTACTCAATGATGTTTACTCATCGCATAAATCCAAAGGAAAACTGAACCCATGGTGAACTTACCGTATTAGTTCAGGAAGAAGAGAGCGGGCTGGAGAAGGAGCTAGTGTGCCAAGGACCATACTGTGTCAGTACTTGTGAAATCTTTCAAGGTCAGGATTTATACCCCCAGTTTTCAGATAGGGAAACAGGCTCACAAAGAGGAAGTGAATTTCCCAGTGATGTGCTGGCAAACTGGTGTGAGGGAGCTGGATTCTAGTGTTGCTGAGTTTCTTTTCTTTTTTTAAAAAATAAATTTATTTATTTATTTTCGGCTGTGTTGGGTCTTCATTGTTGCGCGCGGGCTTTCTCTAGTTGCCGTGAGCGGGGGCTACTCTTTGCTGTGGTGCAGGGTCTTATTGCAGTGGCTTCTCTTTGTTGCAGAGCACGGGCTCTAGGTATGTGGGCTTCAGTAGTTGTGGCACGTGGGCTCAGTAGTTGTGGCGCACAGGCTTAGTTGCTCCACGGCTTGTGGGATCTTCCCAGACCAGGGCTCGAACCTGTGTCCCCTGCATTGGCAGGCGGATTCTTAACCACTGCGCCACCAGGGAAGTCCCAATGTGCTGATTTTCTTGATGAGTGTATTCTCACCTGGACAATCTCAAGCCACCCACAGTTTAACAACTAGCTCACAAAATTCCTGAATGCTTGTCAATTGGCCTTTGCAAGCCCATGAGTGCTGGCTCCAGGTCACCACTGCACCTCCTCAGGAACAGGCCAGGGGTTCAGTTTTCTTTCTGTCATCTCTCACCTTCTACCAGATAAAAACGCCACTGAAATATTGGGTTGGCCAAAAAGTTTGTTTGGGGTTTTCTGTAGCATTTTAAGGAAAAAAAAAACGAATAAACTTTTTGGCCAACCCAATATTAAGCTCCTGGAAGTTAAGGCTATGTCCAGCCCAGAGCCTTGCTGGAGGGGAATGCTCAGTAAATATCTGTTGTGTCACTGTGATTGGACTTTCCAAGGGCAGCCCAAGAGGAACCAGATCACCCCCCTGACAGAGGTTAAATGAGGAAGCTGCAGAGGCCAATACAGGAGGGACTGGAGAGCTCCCCTGGGGATAGCCTACGAGGCAGGCGCCCATGGAAATGGCCCTCCTCTGACTAAAGCAGCTGAGCAGGAAAGTAAGCAAACCAGGGTGACGCCAGCTTGGTGGGGGGCTGGGGGGCATACCTCTCGCCTTTCTGCCCTCCCGGCTCCTCTGCTGCTTTGGAGCTGTTGCCCAGCAGATGGATTTGTGACTTGGGATCTTGGGAGCACCAGAGAGAAAGCTGGTGTCTGACAGGTGCTGGAAGCATAGCTGGATCCTTCTCACCTGCCCCAAAGCTCCAGAGAGAAAGAACTACATGAGACCAGCACTGAGCAGGATTTTGGAGAGCGCCCGTGTCTTTGCTCATTCATTCAATAATCACCTATTAAAGGTTTTGTTGTAGGCAGAGTGAAATAGTGATAAGCTAGACAAAATTAGTTCTTGACCTCATGGAGTTTACCGTCTGGTGGGAGAGAAAGAGAAAAATAAAGCATAACATCAAGATACTTCTGATTCCTGCTAACCAAGGGGGAGAAAGGGAGGAGACATCTAATCCAATCTATATATAGCTTCCTGGAGGAAGTGACATTCAAGGTAAAGCTAGTCTTACTGAGGCCAAAAGAGGGGAAGGGACATGCCTACTGTGTCGCATCATCTGATTCTGTGTATCTAACCCCTTGTTATCAGCCTTGCCTTTCTTTATCAGATAATGAAAAGTCTATTTTCTTATCCGTTGCTGTACACCAAACTACCCACTACTTAGAGGCATCAAGCAACAACACTCTTGTTAGGTCTCATGATTTCACAGGTCAAGAATTTGAGTGGGGCTCAGCTAGGTGGGTTTTTGGCCCTGCGTGGTATTGATGGACGGCACTCTGATAATCAGCTGGAGAATGGGCCGGTCTGGAGTTCAAGTCTTTTATCTGTGACTGGTGATTTAGCAGGGATGAATGGAAGGCCAAGTTCATCTGGGATGGTTGATCGAAGGCCTGGACATGGCCTCTCCACATGGCAGTCTCAGGGGTGTCGGATGTCATGTATAGTGGCTCAGAGCTCCCAGAGAGAGTATAACAAGATCCAGGGAGTGAGGCTTCCAAATTCTTGAGACTTGAGCCTGAAATCTGGCACAGCAGCTCCCCCACTGTATTCTATCCGTAAACAGTTACAGAGCCTTCCCAGAATCCATGGGAGGAAACAGAGATTCTGTCTCTCCACGGGAGAAACATTAAAGAATTTGAAGACAATGTTTTAAAATAATAAGACTCACAAGAAGTTGCAAAATAGTACAGAGAGTTCCTTGTACTCTTCACCCAGCTTCCCCCAGTGATAATATCTTACATGACCAGAGTATATTGTCAAGACCAGGAAATTGACTGCAGTGCTTGTTAATTCAGGTACAGACCTTATTCAGATTTCACCAGTTTTCGTATGTGCTCTTGTGTGTGTCTATGTGTATTGTGTGCAGAATCCCATGAATTATCATCACATGTATGAAGTTGAGTAACGATCATCATAGTCAAACTATGGAACTGTTCCATCTCTACAAAGAGCGTCCCTCATTTGGACAACTTTAATCCACTGCAAGGTCTAACATTGAGATCAGTTTGATACTTCTCAGTATGAAGCCCAACTCTCCTGTTTAAAAGTGACTCCATCACTGATCCTCAATTTCTTTATGTGTAAAATGGGTCAACAATACTAAACCTAGGCTTTGCAGTGGGAATTCAATGAGAGAATTCAACAGAAATCAGGAAGCCCAACTCACAGATTTGACTTCAAATCCCAATTTCCTGTTTCCCCACCTTTGCAAACATGGGGGAATGACCTTCTGTTCATTTCAGTTCAGTTCGTCAGTAAAATTGGAATAAAACAGCACCACACATTGTAAGAATGTGTTGATGATTATGGGGGATGATGTGGGTAAGACCCTCAGCCCATCGCCTGCCAGAGAGAACCTCTAAGATTCTCCGCCTGCTGTTCATCTGAATCTTTCAACTTATTAATAATTCTGGCATCTTGAAGAGTTTGTATATTTACATACCAGGCTTTGTGGTAAATTGGTTTTGGCTGGTTGTGTAATAGGTTAGGTAAAACTTTATATTGACTCTTAGCAGGGTATTGTCTAAAAGAATCCTTTCTGTTTTTTCAGGTGTTTTTTTTTTTAGTTTTTTTAAAAAATTTTTATTGGAGTATAGTTGCTTTACAATGTTGTGTTAGTTTCTGCTGTGCAGCAAAGTGAATCAGTTATACATATACATATATCCCCTCTTTTTTAGATTTCCTTCCCATTTAGTCACCACAGAGCACTGAGTAGAGTTCCCTGTGCTATACAGTAGGTTCTCATTAGTTATCTATTTTATGCAGAGTGGTGTATATATGTCAATCCCAATCTCCCAATTCATCCCACCTCCCCCTAAAGAATCCATTTTTAAAATAATTCAAACCATCCTTCTCTCATTACTCTGAATAATTATAGACCATGAAAAATAACAGTCCCCAAAAGGGTTATAACCTGACTAGAGAAAACCCAACGTGAAAAATTCAACCATCCAATTTTCACACATCTTTAGTGAAGATGCTCTATTTGGATCTGGGTCCTGAGCAGCCCAATCTCTTACTTCCCTGCAATGTGACCTCAGGAAATACGAAGATGGAAAACAAAAGCAATTTCCCTCCTAAGACAAAAGAATCATGATTCTTTGTCTTGTTGTTGGCATCTTCTCGTGCTCTAGAATTCCTTTTCATCTCCCTGACATTTCCCTTCTCTTCTCGGGCAGTTTTCAGCCTGAATGCATTTCTGAAATGGAGAATCACTGGATCTACAATCAAAGCAGAATCTCACTGAGAGCACAAACAATGTGTCTCGGTCTGCAAAGTCTCGGGGTCTCAGGGCTGCCTCCTTTTTCTCGCCCACAGTCTGCTTCCTCTTTCTGTTACACGACCACGTCCCTGCTACAGTCCATGTGTGTGTTCCTGGCAATGTGCAGACTTAGAAACATGGCACTTGTATGGCTTTACTTAGGGAGGATATAAACTGAAACAGCCCCATTGCATGACTTAAAAAAAAAAAAAAAAAAAGCTTCTGAGAGTCTGCAATGTACCCAGGCGACATTGGACAGAAATTAAATTATGACCATTTTGAAGGAAACATGAGCATTCTTTTGTTCATCTACCCTTTGAGGGAGCCTTGCTCCTCAGCTGGGTGAAACCTCTGGCCCCTTTCCGAGAACATCACAAACTTTTCTTTGTACGTATTTCCTGGAGAACACACACAGGTGTCTGTTTTCCCTCAGCCTAGAAACAGCATCAAGTGACAGTGAGAAACCCCATGTGCATCCTGAATCCAACCCCCAGCCTCAGTAGCTGGGGACACTCGTCCTACTTTTGCACATTTGTTCACATTCAGGGCCACCTCTACTTTATATTTAAAAAGGAAACAACCATTCTGACGCTCTCTCTGAGGACTTCTGGAGAGATGGGTCAGTGCAGTAAGATCTCTAAAATAGCGCATCTCAAAATTTCATGCACGCATAGATCTTCTGGGGATCTTGTTTAAATGCAGATTCTAACTCTGTAGGTCTGTAGGCAGGCTCTGCGACTCTGCATTTTATGGGCTGGCTTACCAATATGACACTGCAGCTGTTGGTCTGGGGACCACACTGAGTAGCAAGATTCTAGGGCAGTTCAATGATTAAACATTGGGAGAAAACTTTGAGGTCCCTCACAGGTATTTTCTCATTAGAAATCTTACCTCCTGAATGTCAAGCGTGTTTGGGGTAAAGCTCTAGAATCCATTGTAGCCAAGTTTTAGGCTCCAACTGCCTCAGAGTGAGCAGCTGGGTCACACTCAGTCTATAGTCTTCTGAGTTCTAAAGGCACCACTGCTGGAGAAAGAGGCAAAGCCAGACAGAAAACCAAAGACTATTCTTTTATGTATTAGCTCTCCTATGGCTGCCATAACAAACTATCACAAACTTGTTAGCTTAAAACAACACAATGTCATTGTCTTATAGTTCTGGAAGTCACAAGTCTGAAAATAGGTTTCACTGAGCTAAAAATCAAGACAGCAGAAGAGCTATGTTCCTTCTGAAGGACCTAGGGGGGAATCCATTGTTCTGCTTTTTCCAGCTTCTCGTGGCCACCAGCATTCCTTAGCTTATGGCCCCTTCCTCCGTCTTCAAAGCCAACTGCATA